>NC_071510.1:130065492-131505492 GCF_027887155.1 Malaclemys terrapin pileata | reverse complement strand
CTTTGAGCTTCCCTTTCCCCGTCTGATGATGCCTACCCCAGAAACGGGTGGGGGATGTTTGCGAAAGGCACAGAGTTGAAAGGTGCGATGGTAACGCAAAATATCATTGCGGTGAAGTCTTTCTGCTGCATGTAGGGTTGATTGCCTTATGAGAAGGGGAAGCTGAACCAGGCCAATTAATCAACTGATTTTTTTTTCTCATCTGTGAAAAGCTGAAATAGTGTTTGGCTTAAACTTCTCCTTCTCTGTCCTTTAAACCAGAGGAGCAGTTTATTCTTTCCCAAGTCGCCCTTCTGGAACAGGTGAACAACCTCCAGCCGTTCTTGGACAGTGCACACATCAAAGGTAACACATGCTGATCTGCCAGCTACCTTTTCATAGCGGCTGTCCTGCAGTTAGCGAAGACAAGTGGCCTCTCTTTCGTTACCCTGGGCACTAAGAACAGTGTGCAAATGCTGTTTTTAAAAGTTCTCTAGCTGCCTGCCTCAAATAACCAGAAACCATAGTAAGCGTTTCCAACTCTGACGAGTTTGCAATCGAAGCGCTAAAACAGTGCAGCAGCGTGCAGAAAAAATGCAGAATGTGGCATGGCCGTCCTCTTCAGCAACATGGGCTTGAATGTATTCTCCTGGCTACGATACTGCCACTGTACAGGGAGGCTGAATTTAAGTGACACCAAGGCCATGCTATACTTGCTGGATTGTTAAATATTCCTGAGATGCTGGTCCAGTGAGCCGGGGAAATGGAGGCCAACAGATACACACTTTATAGAATCCTTAGAATCTTATAGGGGAAAAACCCAGTAGAACACCTCCATTCTAAGGTGTAGCTTCCTGTTCACTGAGTATCCCTTTCCCTTGCATGGTGAGGTCTCTGTAGTCTCTGTGCAGTTGCTTACCAGTAATAGTCACATATAGTAATCCAGTTGCGTGCTTCATACAAGTCTCTTGGGCATCTAATCCTCAGCTTGGGACCCATAGCTCCTGGCCCCAGAAGCAGCAGAGGGGTGACTTTGGAAAGTTGTTTTCAATTGGTTCTGATCAGCGTATACACAAACAACTAAAACGGTGGCAATTCATTTACTGTGCAGGAAAGTGGCAGTAACCAGTGGTGGTCTGGTGGCCAGCAGTATTTATCTTCGGGGCATTTCTGAGCTGTAATGTGCTTTGGCTGACAAGAAATGTATTAAATTAATCCCAATAGAAAGATTTTAAACATGCTCTTAGACAGTCGTCTCTGCTTTGGTAACTGCAATTCCTGGATGTCAAAACTAAGCAGGGACTGACTTTTCTTCTGTGTGCTTTGCAGCTGCTCCTGACCATGCTGCCAAACTGCAGCGACTTGCTCAAATCCACATCCAGCAGCAGGTAGAGTGAATACTCATCGTGGTTAACCTTCAGTGGGCAGGGATGGGGCCTCTTGTTAACCGTAGGTAATTCGTGGGCAAGGCTGGAGTAATTAGTAGCACAGACTAGAGCCACTCTAGTTAAGATTATCAGTATTTCTTCTTTCCATTACGTTGTTTTCAGTTTGTCCAGATCATGGAATTTCCAGGAGGCAGAAGAGATCTCTACTCAGGAACATCTCCGTGTACAAATAGCTTTGGGTGGCTTTTTAAAAACTGCAGTGGATTTAACGGAGTAACATTTCTACGTTAGAGAGAGAGTAACTGGGGCATGGAGAGGTGAAGTGACCAGCCCAACATCACACAGGAAGTTTGGGGCAGAGCTGGGAAGTGAACCCAGAACTCCTGAGTCCCAGACCAGTGTCTTACTCCCCAAACCATTCACCCTTGTACCCTGGTGTGTTTGTATTACTAGCTCCTTTGTCTCTTCTTCCCCCAGCTCTGTACCTCCGCATTAGGGTTTGTCTCTTTTGCAGCCTTAGGCTCCTTGGGCGGGTGACTCGCTGACTGTGTCTGTAGATTGCCTAGCCCAGTAAGGCCCTGATCCCAGCTGGGGCATGTGGCCACTAGTGCAGTGTAGATTTTGTAGTACCTGGAGGCCTCACTCGGGATCCTGTTGTGTAGGAGCTGTACAGAGTACAGTTGCTGTCCCAAGACACTTGCGCTCTGGGGACATGAGCCGTGTACAAAGGGTGCAGCGAGAGGGAGGCAGTCAAATATTATATTGGTGGAGTCATTTGACTGAAAGGTTCCTGAATTACAGGCCTTCCTCTCCACTGCCCCCCCCCCATGATTTCCTTCTGCTGCCTTGTACTGCTCAGTTTAACAGCACTAATAAGGTCTGATGAATCTCAGACCTGTTGACGGCTGTGAACTCACCTTTCAGTGAACACAACAAAGGATAAATTCATCACAGGCCCCTACCTAGGTTAAAAGTTGTTTTGGACTGAGTGACTGGAGGTTGCTATAATTTGTGACTCATGGGGAGCAATTTTATTTTGTGGGGAATGTCGGGGGGGAGATGGAGACTAGACAGGTGAAGGCTTCCTGGGAAGGGAGAGGTATCTGGGGGTGGGGCAGTAGAGAAATAGAGGGAGATGGGTTTGGGAATGCAGCGAGGGGCGTTATGGGGAGAGGGATAAATGGGGATGGATGGTAGGGGAGGCAAGAGAGGTTGGGGGCTCAGGTGCAGGAGGTACAGCACCCCCTAGCTCTGCCAGTTTCCCTTAACTGCTGTGCCAGTGCACCCCAATGCCCTGTAGTCCCCCTCCCACCCCGCAGCTCTGCCAGTGTACCCAACCCTATGCCACTGTACTGTAGTTGCCCTTTGCTCCAGGCACTTCATGGGAGCTGGGTTATAGGCGGGAGAAGTAACGGAAATAGAAGTGTTTGTAGACCAGGGAATGAAGTCTTCAGGGAGATGCGTTCCCGGATGGAAGGCTGGTTTAGTCGGGGGTGTGTGGGGAGGGGGCAAGTTGGGGGAGGGGACACCTTGAAGGGCTTAGGAGCATGGCTTGGGAGGTGTGCTGAAGCTTGGCTGGTGCGGTGCAGCTGGTGTGTGTGGGGATGAGGGGAGACAGGGACAGCTGGCACAATATGCTGATTCCTACAACCGCTTAAATGACCACTAGCTCCTACCAACAACCTCCCCTTTGTTTGACACTGTGACGTTATTAACATAAACTGGGACTGTATAGATCATTGTTGCAACCAAGGTCCTGTAGTGGCACCCAAATCTTGTATAAAGGGGGTCAAATGGGGTGTCTAGGACAAGGTTATGGTTTACTGGTTATGATTATGCCGTCTGTATGTATGTATCAGTTTTGTAGTCGAAGTTATGAATATTGGCTCTATACTGTCTGTATGGCGAACTTATGCTATGCTTCTGGGTGACATCCCAGACAAGCTGAGATTAGCTCTGACTAGCCTGCTTAATGGCCCATTAAGGACCATCCGCTATACAATGGACCCATTGAGAGAAGGCAGATACGCCTTGTACCTCAGCAAAGTATGCAGGGACTGGCCCATGTGACTCCAGACTCCATTTTGCTGTAATTTTCCACAGTAAGAACAAAGAGGTGATCTTACACCTGGAAAAGACTATATAAGGCTGATGCCTGATCTCCATCTGGTCTTCAATCCTGCTTCTTACCTCTGGAGGGACTTTGCTACAAACTGAAGCTCTGAACAAAGGACTGAGGACCCATCCCAGCGGGGGATGTATTCGAGACTTGATTTGAACCTGCAGTTTATTCCATCGCTGCTGCAAGCCTGAACCAAGAACTTTGCCATTACTGTATGTAATTGATTCCATTTAACCAATTCTAACTCTCATCTCTATCTTTTTCCTTTTATGAATAAACCTTTAGATTTTAGATTCTAAAGGATTGGCAACAGCGTGATTTATGGGTAAGGTCTGACTTGTATATTGACCTGGGTCTGGGGCTTGGTCCTTTGGGATCAGGAGAACCTTTTTCTTTTACTGGGGTATTGGTTTTTATAACCATTTGTCCCCATAACATGTGGCACTGGTGGTAATACTGGGAAACTGGAGTGTCTAAGGAGATTGCTTGTAAGACTTGCGGTTAGCCAGTGGGGTGAGACCGAAGTCTTAGTCTGGCTGGTTTGGTTTGCCTTAGAGGTGGAAAAACCCCAGCCTTGGGCTGTAACTGCCCTATTTGAGCAATTTGTCCTGAGTTGGCACTCTCAGTTGGGTTCCGCCAGAACCGCATTGTCACAGTGGCGTAGTCGTGCTTGGATCCACAGAACCAGGTCAATTAAGCTTTGGGTCAGAACCCCACGCTATCCAAATTTGAATTTTGGGATTGAGAGTTTTGTTAAAGAGCTGCTGCAATGGCTGAGCAAAGAGCATATGCGGGACTTGGCAAAAAAGCCCTGGAAAATTTGTGTTCAGAAAAGAGGATAAGCTTTAGAAAGAAAGCTACAAAGGAAGAACTGAGAAATCTGTTAATAGCCAGTGATCAGTGGGCAAGAGCACAGCCCTTACCTGAGGCTGCAGAAGATGCAGAAAAAATTAGGATACAAAGGGTGACAAGTAAACTGCAATTTGAGCATGAACAGAAGCTAGCAGATCTTCGATTGCTGGAGAAGCAAAAAATAGCAGAGTTAGAAAGAGAGAGAGAGAAAGAGGCTGATGAGAGAGGAGAGAGCTCGTAAGGGACGTCTAGAGCTGCTCGCTGCTGAGCAGGAGACTCACAAGATGGAACAGGAGACGGCCAGACTTCAGCTCCAAGTAATGGAAGAGCGGAGAAAGTCATCCCCACCTGGTACTCCACTTCCCCCCCACCATGAGAAAAACTGGGAAAGGATGTGTCCCATTTACAATGATACTGAGGATATAGAGGAGTTTTTGTCTACCTTTGAACGCCTCTGCAATCTGTACCAGATCCCTGAGGGTCAGCGAATGCCTGTCCTGCTGACCAGACTGACTGGAAAAGCCAGGGAGGTGTTTAATGACTTGGGGGAACAAGAAGCCTTAAATTATGAGCGGTTTAAGGATTCTGTGTTAAGGCGGTTCAAGGTTACTCCGGAATCTTACAGAGTTAAGTTTAGAGAGTTTAAAATGTCTAAGGATTGTACTTTTGTAGAATGTGCTCATAAGCTGATGGGTTTTGTTAAAAAGTGGGTTATGGGAGCCAAGGCGCATGGGAGTTTTGAAAAACTGCTGGATTTAATAACTTTGGAACAGTTCTTAGATATTGTGCCTGACAATGTGAGAGCAGCTGTGTGTGACAGGGACCCTGAGTCAGTCCTACGGGCAGCAGAGATTGCGGATGCCCATACCCAAAACAGGGCTCGAGAAGGGTGTAAAACCCCAGGGAAAAGTAATCACCATTCTCCCCAGTTCAAGAGGAGGGAAGGATTTAAAAATAAACCTGACTCTTCTAAAGGAGTTCAAGGGGGCCCGGGGGGTAGGAACTCACATCCCAGGACGGAACAGGTTACATGCTATCACTGTGGTATGCTGGGCCACATGAGACCAGACTGCCCGATACTGAAGGGCGGCCCAAAACCAGCAACCCCAAATGCCACGGCCAATGCTAACCCTGTTGTTGTAAACTCACAGGCAAGCCACACAGAGCCCAGCATTGGTGCCCTGTGTGCAAATGCTGTTTCTGTGGTCTCGGAAGAATTTGACCTTAAAACTCACATTAGAGCTAAATATGGGGGAAATAATGCAGAGTTTATTAGCAGTGCAGAAGTTAATGGAGTGAGGTGTATGGCATGGAGGGACACCGCAGCAGATATTACTCTGGTTAAAGCAAGTCTTGTCAGGAAGGAAGATTATTTGCCAGGTGAAGATGTAACTGTTGTAGCCTTATCTAAGTATTTTGTCAGGGTGCCTTTGGCTAAAATCCACCTGAATTGGAAGGGATTGGAGGGCACCATGGTTGTGGGAGTAAAAGACATAATCCCTAAGGATATTATGATTGGAAATGATATTAAAGCTATGGTCAGTCAAGTTAATACAAACCAGGCACAAGAGAGGATTGATCCTGAGGTTGTGCCTCTGGAGGGTTTCTCCAAAAGTTTGTCTTTGGAAAGTAGCTGTTTGGCTGTGAATGAAGTTTCTGAATATCTATCTAATGTCTCAGAAGTAAATCTGGAATTAGATCAAGCGAAGGGAGAGGAGAGCAAGGAGATTTTGGATGAGCCTAGGCAGTCTTGTGAGCTAATGGCTTTATCTAGTCAGCAGTTTGGGAGGGCAAGGAGAGTGGAAGATGAGTGTCCCTATACCTTATCTGTTTCCTATGCGAAGAATAGTGACAGTGAAGGAAATGTGCCTGTGTCTGTCAGGGGTATTGACTTGCCTGTGGAGGAAGCTACCCCAGTCTCCAAGCAGTTGTCTGTGAACAGCCCGGTGTGCTGGGACAAGGAAAATGAAATCCCGAGCTGTATGTCTGGTAAAGAAAAATGCGTCTCCAACTCTTTTTTGTCTGTGGAGCAGACAGAAGGTGCCTTTCGGCCTGTGATGGTTAAGAGTAATTTAGTTGTCTCAGAGTTGGTTCTGAATTCAACTAAAGCCCAGGAAGGGAATGGTCCTAAATTTGCATCTGCTGGGGAGAATGGCACCGTAACTAGGTTGCATCCAGTTAGTGTCTTTGCAAAGTCCCAGAGACCAGACAATTCTGATGCTTGTATTGGGCCTGTTGCTCATGTGTGGTTGGAGAAGGGTGTAACAACTCTGTCTGATCAGGGTGATACCCTAGCCAGGGCACAAGGAGAGCAGAAAGGTAATTTGGTTGTGTTACCTACGGACAGTTTAACAACTTGTAGCAAAAAGGAAAAAATTCCTAAGCTGGTGTGTGGCAAAGAGAAGGGAAATATTTCTAACCTTTTATCTAGGAAGTCTACTGGTTCGCCTGAAAGGGGATTGTGTAGAGATCTGCCTGATGGGCCAGAGGTGATTCTGAATGTAAGTAAGACCCAGACAGAGTCTGTTGTTGCTCAGGAAAGTGTGCCTTTAGAGCAAGCCCTAGGTGAAGAGGGTAAGGGCAGAATTTCTGTGAGGGGTGAATTGCTTGTTTTGATGTGACCATCGCTTATTATTAATAAT
Source organism: Malaclemys terrapin pileata (assembly GCF_027887155.1). Classification (NCBI taxonomy): domain Eukaryota; kingdom Metazoa; phylum Chordata; order Testudines; family Emydidae; genus Malaclemys; species Malaclemys terrapin. Next base: position 131,498,509 of record NC_071510.1, on the reverse strand, counting down.
AATAGTACTACTGTGCTAATAAGCGATGGTCACATCAATACCACCCTATACCGGAAACCTACTGACCGCTACACTTACCTACATGCCTCCAGCTTCCATCCAGGACACACCACACGATCCATTGTCTACAGCCAAGCTCTAAGATATAACCGCATTTGCTCCAATCCCTCGGATAGAGACAAGCACCTACAAGATCTCTATCAAGCATTCTTAAAACTACAATACCCACCTGCTGAAGTGAAAAAACAGATTGACAGAGCCAGACGAGTACCCAGAAGTCACCTCCTACAAGACAGGCCCAACAAAGAAAATAACAGAACACCACTAGCTGTCACCTTCAGCCCCCAACTAAAACCTCTCCAGCGCATCATCAGAGATCTACAACCTATCCTGAAAGATGATCCTTTACTCTCACAGATCTTGGGAGACAGACCTGTCCTCGCTTACAGACAACCCCCCAACCTAAAGCAAATACTCACCAGCAACCACACATCACTGAACAAAACCACTAACCCAGGAACCTATCCTTGTAACAAACCCCGATGCCAACTCTGTCCACATATCTATTCAAGTGACATCATCATAGGACCTAATCACATCAGCCATACCATCAGGGGCTCGTTCACCTGCACATCTACCAATGTGATCTATGCCATCATGTGCCAGCAATGCCCCTCTGCCATGTACATTGGCCAAACCGGACAGTCTCTACGCAAAAGAATTAATGGACACAAATCTGACATCAGGAATCAAAATACTCAAAAACCAGTGGGAGAACACTTTAACCTGTCTGGTCATTCAGTGACAGACCTGCGGGTGGCTATATTACAACAGAAAAACTTCAAAAACAGACTCCAAAGAGAGACTGCAGAGCTAGAATTGATATGCAAACTAGACACAATCAACTCCGGTTTGAATAAGGACTGGGAATGGCTGAGCCATTACAAACGTTGACTATCTCCCCTTGTAAGTACTCTCACACTTCTTATCACACTGTCTGTACTCGGCTAGCTTGATTATCACTTCAAAAGTTTTTTTTTTTTTTTTTTTTTCTCTTAATTAATTGGCCTCTCAGAGTTAGTAAGACAACTCCCACCTGTTTATGCTCTCTGTATGTGTGTATATATATCTCCTCATTATATGTTCCATTCTATATGCATCCGAAGAAGTGGGCTGTAGTCCACGAAAGCTTATGCTCTAATAAATTTGTTAGTCTCTAAGGTGCCACAAGTACTCCTGTTCTTCTTTTTGCGGATACAGACTAACACGGCTGTTACTCTGAAATCTGTGCAAGCAGTTCACTGCAACTGAAGGGTGTGAGAGTGATTTGATCAAGGAAGTTTCAGTTCCTAGCAGCCAAAAATTGTCTGTTGTGAATGGATCCTCTGACTTTCCTTTTAAAAGATCCAGTGTGGGTAGCTTTGAGAAGGTCTCAGAGGAAGTAAAAGTTGTTAAGGAATTGAGGCATCCCTATAACCGAGTGGCTGTGTGGGGCCAACTTGTTGGGGAGACAATGGTGTTGGAACAGGAATGTCTCCTTTCTGATTCTTTAAATGAGCAGTTTGTGCTTCAGGGTTTGAGGACAGATTTGGTTACTGATGTGTCAGAGCAGAGCAGTTTTATGGCTAAATGCTTGAGGATGCGGGGGAGAGCAAGCAAACTCTCACCCGCAGACTCTTTGGATTTGTGTGGTGTCTCTTTAAGACAGAGTCCAGCCTTGGAAATTATAGCAGTTAAGGATATGAAAACTGGTGGACTGGCTCTGGTCTGGGGTAGTGCAAATTACTTGCCTGGCTGGGAAAGGAAGGACTTGCTAATAGCTGTTAGCACAGAGGGCCCACCCCATCAGCCAGTGAATTCTGTTAAGCAAGAGAAATCGGGGTTTGATCCTGCAGGACAAGGAGGAAAGAGAAAACTGAATTTTGCAAAGGGAAGCCACAGGTTAACCCTAAAATGCCCAAACTCCAATGGTATTGAGCCAAAGGTGTGGCATGACAAACATGACTGTAGATGGACACTTGCAATGAACTTGTTGTTATTGCTAAATTTTGTGATTAACAATGTGCCTAATCTTTTGGAGAATCCCTTGAACATGTTAAAAGGAATACATGAAAACACACGTTATGTTAAAAGGCCTTGTTACACTGGGGTTTCACAGGTAATGCCTATAAACAATATGGGAACTTTTCACAGGGGAAAAGACATTCCAGACCTAATGTGCTGTATGAAAAGGAAGACTGAGGCACACTACCATATTGCTTTCATGGCTAAATGCCAAGATTCCTGGACTACGAAGAACATTAATATCTGTATTTATTCAATGTTAATTGGGTTCCAAACATTTGCCCGAGCTTGTATGGATAAAGTAGCAGTTTTCTTTAGCTCTTGGCAAGATCACATGGCACATACAGGAACCATGCTGCCAGAGCAGATCCAATCCACTATTGTTCTAACTAAGTGTTACCTTGAGTTTGTAAAGAGGTTCAATCATGTGGTTGAACATGATTTTGATAAACCATTTCTGTTATACACTGGTACGGCTTCTAACCCAATACTAGCTGTAGTGAGACAGAACCCAGGATGGGGAGCTCTTGGGATGCAGTCAGTGATGTTTGTGTCATCCCTTCCTGCATCAATTTTGCGTTGGGGGTGTGACATTATTGACATAAACTGGGACCGTATAGATCATTGTTGCAACCAAGGTCCTGTAGTGGCACCCAAATCTTGTATAAAGGGGGTCAAATGGGGTGTCTAGGACAAGGTTATGGTTTACTGGTTATGATTATGCCGTCTGTATGTATGTATCAGTTTTGTAGTCGAAGTTATGAATATTGGCTCTATACTGTCTGTATGGCGAACTTATGCTATGCTTCTGGGTGACATCCCAGACAAGCTGAGATTAGCTCTGCCTAGCCTGCTTAATGGCCCATTAAGGACCATCCGCTATACAATGGACCCATTGAGAGAAGGCAGATACGCCTTGTACCTCAGCAAAGTATGCAGGGACTGGCCCATGTGACTCCAGACTCCATCTTGCTGTAATTTTCCACAGTAAGAACAAAGAGGTGATCTTACACCTGGAAAAGACTATATAAGGCTGATGCCTGATCTCCATCTGGTCTTCAATCCTGCTTCTTACCTCTGGAGGGACTTTGCTACAAACTGAAGCTCTGAACAAAGGACTGAGGACCCATCCCAGCGGGGGATGTATTCGAGACTTGATTTGAACCTGCAGTTTATTCCATCGCTGCTGCAAGCCTGAACCAAGAACTTTGCCATTACTGTATGTAATTGATTCCATTTAACCAATTCTAACTCTCATCTCTATCTTTTTCCTTTTATGAATAAACCTTTAGATTTTAGATTCTAAAGGATTGGCAGTAGCGTGATTTGTGGGTAAGGTCTGACTTGTATATTGACCTGGGTCTGGGGCTTGGTCCTTTGGGATCAGGAGAACCTTTTTCTTTTACTGGGGTATTGGTTTTTATAACCATTTGTCCCCATAACATGTGGCACTGGTGGTAATACTGGGAAACTGGAGTGTCTAAGGAGATTGCTTGTAAGACTTGCGGTTAGCCAGTGGGGTGAGACCGAAGTCTTAGTCTGGCTGGTTTGGTTTGCCTTAGAGGTGGAAAAACCCCAGCCTTGGGCTGTAACTGCCCTATTTGAGCAATTTGTCCTGAGTTGGCACTCTCAGTTGGGTTCCGCCAGAACCGCATTGTCACAGACACCCCTGGGGAATTCCTGGGCAAGGAAAGCACAGTCAGTGGAGTTCAGGGTCCCCTTGCAGAACAGCAAGCTGAGCAAAACTCCACTGCCTGAAAGCCAGGAAATGCCCAGTTACGGGTGTCCATGTGAGCTTAGCTCTGCCCGCTTGCAGCAATGCCCCACCCCTTTACTCTGCCAACCCCACAACTGCTGAAATGTGCGAGCGCTTCACCTCCTCTTACAGACCAGTTGTACTCAGGCACAGGATTCCATCGAGCGCTGTTAAAGGACAAAAGAAGTTGCCCGTGCCACCTTCCTGGTGGTCTCAGTGGCCACTGCCCGCACTTCAGCTGCAGACGGTGTGTTAGGTGGACCTTCACTAACTGGTGGAGGCAATAATTAGGCCTGAGGATATGTGTGGATTTCTTTGAGGTGCATGGCAGAGCTGTGATTGCGATAGAAGGAGATCTGTGTTTTGCACCCCCGATACGTGTGAGCAAAGGGAAGAGGTACGTGGGTACCTTCAGGATGCAGCATGCATCATTTCTGTGCACAGTTGTATTGTGTAGGTTATGTCAATAGCAGGGCAAAGGGCTTTTCTAATCCAGGATGTCAGCAGTGAGGGGGAATGAGAGGGTTCTAATGCTTTCGTGATGGATAAGTGAAATGAGATGGTCTCCTAGGAGTACGTTTAAGGGAGTTGTAAAAGGCTGAGAAGTGGTTCTTAAATTGTACACTTGTGCTCTTTCTGGGGAGCTGGCTACGGGCTTGTCCGCACTTGAAGTGCTGCAGCGGCACTGCTGTCCTGCTTCAGTGTAGACACAACCTATGCTGTGGGGAAGGGTTCTCCCATTGGCATAGGGAATCCACCTCCCCTCAGGCAGTAGCTTGGTATCAAGCAGAGTGCCCCAAGGGTCGGTCCTGGTGCCGGTTTTGTTCAATATCTTCATTAATGATCTGGAGCAGGGATCCCCAACGTGGTGCCCGCTGGCACCATGGTCTAAGTGTGCCCGTGTACTGTCCGGCGGACGAGCATCCGCCGAAATGCCGCCGACAAGCTGCGTCATCCAGAGGTGTCGCTGCCGAAATGTTGCCGATTTTTGGCGGCATTTCGGCGGCAAGGCCTCTGGATAACACTGCTGGTCAGCGGCATTTCGGCAGCAACGCCTATTGACGTTGCCGCTTGTTGGCGGCATTTCGGCGGATGCTCGCCCTCTGCCACAGTCCTCCGTGGCTCGTCATCTGGTGCCCACCAGACGAAAAAGGTTGGGGACCACTGATCTGGAGGATGGCGTGGATTGCACTCTCAGCAACTTTGCAGATGACGCTAAACTGGGAGGAGTGATAGGTACGCTGGAGGGTAGGGATAGGGTACAGAGGGATCTACACAAATTAGAGGATTGGGCCAAAAGAGACCTGATGAAGATTGGGCCAAAAGAAACCTTGTTCAACAAGGACAAGTGCAGAGTCCTGCACTTAGGACGGAAGAATCCCATGCACTGCTACCAGACTAGAGACCGAGTGGCTAGGCAGCAGTTCTGCAGAAAAGGACCTAGGGGTTACAGTAGACGAGAAGCTGGATATGAGTCAACAGTGTGCTCTTGATAATTCTATGATGAAAGAATTCTTCTGATGACCTAGCACTGGCTACAGTGGGGATGAGGTCAGCTGAACTGCATCACTCTGGGGTGGATTTTTCTCCTCCCTGAGCAATGTAGTTAAACCAACCTGATTTGCTAGCGTACACCAGGCCTACATGTGAGAGTGTACGGCAGGATCTGGAACCTCCGGAATCATACAGTGCCAAGGGCCAGTGTGAGTGTGTGCTACTGAGGCATTGCTTGAAGAGAGGAGAGGCGAGGGAAGGTGACATGGGGCAGCCTTTGCTCCTTCAGTAGTGCTAGATGGCATCCTGTGGGTAATGGTAGATGGGCTTTTTGTGACAGACAAGGTCCAGGCCCCCCAGGAGACAACAGGGGTCTGAACCTCAAAGACTAAGCAACTGAATCAACTGGTTATACACAGCAACAGAGAGTCCTGTGGCACCTTGAAGACTAACAGATGTATTAGCAGTGTTACGGTGTAGAAATGTATCAAGTAAGGTCTTTTATGGAAGCTTGTGATGGTCTGAACGTGATGGTCATGAGGTGATATGTACGCAGGTAATGGTTTTATGTGTGTAGAACAGTGTAATTGTAACTAGGGCCTGGCCTACACTAAAGAGTTAGGTCAGCCCATCTTACGCCACTGAGGGTGTAAAAAATCCAGCCCCCTGAGTGAAATTGTTAAGTTGACCTAGCCCCTGTCATTAGCATAAGCACTGTCCACGCTGCATCTGTGCTACTGTAGCATTTCAGGTGTAGACAAACCCTACAATGCAACTGCAGCATCACCTCACAACAGGAAGTGAATGAATCAGGCAGGGCGGGTTACAGGCTAGCTGTTTGCAAAGCTAACTGCAAGGATCTAGCACTGTACAAACCGAGGGAAAGACAATGAGGACCTTTACGTTTAATAGAAAGACATTGAAACTGAAAAGAAATCCTAAGGTCTTGGAAAACTAAGGCCTGCCGCCCCTACCCCGGGGCTGCAGCAGCGGGGCTCCACTGGCGATTTAAAGGGCCTGGGGCTCCCCGCAGCGGCTGGAGCCCGGAGATCTTTAAATCTCCGCTGGAGCCCTGCCGCCCTTACCCCGATATAACGGGGTTTCAGCTATAACGCGGTAGAGATTTTTGGCTCCCCGTGACCGCGTTATAGTGGGTTAGAGGTGTATATTGATTTCAATTACAACCGTACAAAGTGTACAGTGCTCACTTCATATTTATTTTTTATTACCAATATTTGCACTGTAAAAAAAGAAATAGTTTTCAATTCACCTCATACCAGTACTGGAGTGCAATCTCTTTATCATGAAAGTGCAACTTACAAACGTAGAATTATGTACAAAAACCACTTGAATTCAGAAACAAAACAATATAAAACTTTAGAGGCTACAAGTCCAATCAATCCTACTTGTTCAGCCAATCGCTCAGATAAACAAGTTTGTTTATATTTGCAGAAGATAATGCTGCCGGCGTTGCAAGATATTTACATGCCAGATGTGCTAAAGATTCATATGTCCCTTTTTGCTTCAACCACCATTCCAGAGGACATGCGTCCATGCTGATGCCGGGTTCTGCTCGATAACGATCCAAAGCAGTGTGGACTGATGCATGTTCATTTTCATTATCTGAGTCAGATGCCACCAGCAGAAGGTTGATTTTCGGTTTTGGTGGTTTGGGTTTTGCAGTTTCCACATCAGAGTGTTGCTCTTTTAGGACTTCTGAAAGCACGCTCCACACCTCGTCACTCTCAGATTTTGGAAGGCACTTCAGATTCTTAAACCTTGGGTCAAGTGCTGTAGCTATGTTTAGAAATCTCACATTGGTACCTTCTTTGCATTTTTGTCAAATTTGCGGTGAAAGTGAACAACATGTGCTGGGTCATCATCCAAGACTGCTATAATATGAAACATATGGCAGAATGTGGGTAAAACACAGAGCAGGAGACATACAATTCTCCCCTAAGGAGTTCAGTCACAAATTTAATTAACGCAATTAGTTTTTTAATGAGCGTCATCAGCATGGGCACATGTCCTCTGGAACGATGGCCAAAGCATGAAGAAGCATATCAAACTTAAGCCCATCTGGCATGTAAATATCTTGCGATGCCGGCTACAAAAGTGCTATGCGAACGCCCTCTTCTCACTTTCAGGTGACGTTGTAAACAAGAAGCGGGCAGCATTATCACCCGTAAATGTAAACAAACTTGTTTGTCTGAGCGATTGGCTGAACAAGAAGTAGGACTGAGTGGACTTGTAGGCTCTAAAGTTTTACATTGTTTTGGTTTTGAGTGCAGTTATGTGACACAAAAAACTAGATTTGTAAGTTGCACTTTCACGATAGAGGCTGCACTACAATACTTGTATGAGGGGAAATGAAAAATACTGTTTCTTTTGTTTATCATTTTTACAGTGCAAATAAAAAATAATCTAAAATGAGCAATGTGCACTTTGTATTCTGTGTTGTAATTGAAATCGATGTATTTGAAAATGTAGAAACCCATCCAAAAATATTTAATACATTTCAGTTGATATTCTGTTGTTTAACAGTATGATTAAGCGTGATTAATTTTGAGTTAATCATGTGAGTTAACTGCGATTAATCAACATCTCTAGAATTTAGCTAATACAGAAGTGAAGCCTGAGATTGCATGTGTCTCTTTTCTGTGTAACTTTGCTTTTCCACACTATTTCATCTTTGGATCTGCGTTTTCTGTGAAATCCTGTTTGCTTTTACTCCAAGCAGGTGTCTGGTGTGCAAACTGTGGGGAGAGTGTGCACCAAAGTGAAGTGATAACTGGGGGCAGGTTTCACTCCTTTGGGGGTGACGAACCAGAGGGGAAAAGTCTGAGTGTCTGGTAGTTAAGAACTCAGGGAGATGGATTTGGGGGGTGGGGGTGACTCGGGACCAGAAGAGCTAGTGGGGGGTGGAAGCCAGAGTTGAGAACCTTATGCTTATAGGCTGGCTAGTGGTGTCAGGGCTCTGAGCCACAGCCAGAAGGCACCCAAAGTTACAGGCAGGCGGCGACAACCCCTTACAGGTCTGAGTGATCCCCAGAATGTGTGTGTGGTACTGGGGCGCACTGAGGCATTGCTGGAAGAGAGAGCTAAGGCTGTTGCCTAGGCAACCTGAGCGTTGCCTGGGATTCAGAAGCTTGGGTTTTGCTCAGCTCTGTGTTCTGCAGGGGGACGACATTCCGCCCAGCAGCCTTATCTCTGCATTAGCATGCCAGCTCCTGTGCTTTAGACACTTCATTTGCTTTGTGGTTTCCTGCACCTCATTTGATTGTCCTTTTCCGTGACTGTCAGAATTTCCCGCAGCAACCCTGATCACAGCCTGGAACGGCCACATGCGAAGCCAGGCTCTGACCTGGGCCGAGGCGCTTGCCCCCTGCCTCAGTTTCCCTAGGGTAGTTACCTTCCTCCCAGGGGCTGGGAGGTAAATGCTCTGAAGTGCTTTGGAGCTGGAAAGTGCGGTATCCAGATCAGGATGTCCCGTATTGCCTGTTCACTCAGTGCTCTCCTCCTGTTGCAGGACCAGTGCGAAGCAGTAACCGAAAACGTCCGGATGCTCCTAGAAGACTACAATAAAATGGTATCCTTTAACCCAGGGCCACGGGCACAGCCCAGCCAGCGTGTGGGGCGCTGGCGTCTTGCAGGACCATTGTTAATCTGAAAATAGCTGTACCAAGTGGCAGAACGACGCTCTCAGGATTCTTCAGCCCATTGGATACCTTGGGTAGCTGACTGTTCTAGCCCCCGGCTTTTGAAAAGGGAGAGCCGTCCGTGTATCGGGCTGTCCCCTATGGCGCAGCCTCTATTCGGTGTGTGACTCACAGCGCTGTGTCATGTTACCCAAGCGCTGATGCTGCCCTGAGTGTCCAGCTAGCCCAGTGAGGGAGCGCCTAGATCCCCCCTTACTGAGAGGAGCTCACGCTGGGCTAGGAGCCCTGTGGCCTGAACGCCTCACGAGGGCTGGTCTCAACACAACAGCAGAGAAACCTGTTCATTTGCACTCTCCATTCTGACAGCTTCCTGCCCAGAGCCCATCCTGGACGGGAGCCGTCAGCATGTGGGTCGCTTGGACTGCTGATCACTGGGAGCACCTGCCTGAGCTACGTTAATGGCTCTGCTACCTTCAGAGTGAGAAGTGTGGATCCCAAATGAAGGCTGTGGGCCTCCTTCCTGTGGTGTGGCAGACTAGAGAGCAGGGTGTGAGGTGGGCCGTTCTGACTCCGTACTAAGCCCCGCTGTCATCTTGGGCCCTTGCAATCCCAGCTCTGGGAGAGCCTCCACAGGATCAGCACGGTACTTCCCTGGGCTGATCTAATCGCTTGCTCTCCACTTGCTGCAGTGCGTGAGCCCAGGCTCCGCTGTCACCCGTCACAGGGGAGAGGCGGAGGCCCCAGGCCTGTTCCGTGTTCACCTCTGTACGAATCAGGTGTCTGACAGTGGCTGGGCTCAGTCTGACTTCTGAGAGTCTCCTGGGTTCATTCTCCGGGACCACGCCAGCCTCGGCTTCACTACCACGTTCTTTGCCTCATTCTACCTCTTCTTCCTTAAAAGCCTTCTTCAGACCCTGCTTCTGTCCAAGCAGTTTGTCCAGTGGGATGAAATGCTGACGCAGCTGGAAGCGGCCAAGCAGGTGAAGCCTACGGCAGAGTGATGGCAGCGATGTATCACCAGGAGAAATGCAGCCTGCAGCCCCAGGGCAGCACCGAGCTTGGGTGAACTGGGGAGGATTGCAGCTGTGCTGGCACCACAGGTTCCAGTATGCAATGCTCTGGCCTGGCTGCTTGGAGCAGAGCGCTGCATGCTGGGACTTGTAGTCTCTGGGCTGCACCTACATATTGAAAATGAAGGTGGCTGCCAGTGATGCCATAGGTTCTTGTAACCACTTTTGGTCTTTGAGCTGCACTTTGCCCTCCCCCCTTCTTAAAAATGAAGCTAGCTGACTGGCGTCCTTTTAGAACTCGACTGTCTGCACTCCTCCTGACTGGCACTTCCATGAAATAACTCTGACTTCTAATTTATTTAAAACTCCCTGCTCAGCTCGCTGTTTGGGATCTGACGGAAACGTGAATCTATTACACTTCCTTGTGGACCAGAATAAAATCCTCAGATGTTAACTGCGTTGTGGCTCACTTGCTGTTCTTTGCTAACTTCTGGAGTTATAGTAGAAACGTAAGAATGGCCACACTGGGTGAGACCAAAGGTCCATCTAGCCCCATATCCTGTCTTCCGACAGTGCCCAATGCCAGGTGCCCCAGAGGGAATGAACAGAACAGGGAATCATCAAGTGATCCATCCCTTGTCGCCCATTCCCAGCTTCTGGCAAACAGAGACTAGGGACACCATCCCTGCCCATCCTGGCTAATAGCCATTGATGGACCTATCCTCCATGAATTTATCTAGTTCTTTTTGAACCCTGTTACAGTCTTGGCCTTCACAACATCCTCTGGCAAGGAGTTCCACAGGTTGACTGCGTTGAGTGAAGAAATACTTCCTTTTGTTTGTTTTAAACCTGCTGCCTATTAATTTCATTTGGTGACCCTCTAGTTCTTGTGATTCGAGCAGTAAATAACACTTCCTTATTTACTTTCTCCCCACCAGTCATGATTTTACAGACCCCTATCATATCCCCCCTTAGTTGTCTCTTTTCCAAACTGAACAGTCCCAGTCTGATTAATCTCTCCGCATGTGGAAGGTGTTCCACATCCCGGATCATTTCTGTTGCCTTTTCTGTACCTTTTCAAATTCCAATATGGTGCGGCTAGTGGCATGGGAGTTCATGTGGTCCCAATGACGGGCGTGCTGCTGGTGCCACCGTGATGAAAGCTCCCTTGCGTAACCGCAGATACCTGCTGCTGTACCAGCGTGGGGCTCACGGTAAGCTTCCTCACAGCAGGGCCAAGATGTATGTTTATAGCTGACTAAAGAGCAGTGGGCGCTGGACAGGCCGGCAGGAACTGCTCGGACTGGCACCAGGCAGTAAATTTCAGCCTGGTCTCTGGCCCGGCGGGGGAGACTCTGTCCATCTGATAATCCCATGGCGGTCGGGGGAGAACTAGCTGAGCTGCTGTGGTTGGCTGGTGCATGTGCTATTAGGGACTCTGGTCAATCCGGTCAGACTGTAAATCCCTCCCCTGAGAAAAGGGCCATTTCCTCTGGTGCCCACCCACCGTCCTTGGCACAGGACAGAGCTTGTGAAGTCATGGGGAAGGTTCGGCCCCCTTCCCCTGCTTTGTATCTCAGTCCCAAGAGGGAAAATAAGGCCAGGTGCCTGCAGTGCGAGGGCATAAAAGTGATGGGTCCTCCCACTCTGAGAACTGGAGAGAAGCCCAGCCGGCCGGGGCCGTCGCAGGCTGACAGGCCCCATGCCCACTAGGAGCCATTTGGGCCCTTCTGAAAACTTTTGTCCTGAGTAGGTGAAGGGGGAGCGTCCTGGCTAGAGGGGGGCAGCTGTGGCGCCCGGCAGGATCGAATTGGCTGAAGAGGTGGCACCAGCCTCAGACGAGCTCCGATCTAGAAATCTCCGTGTTGGATGCAACACAGTTTGTGTTAGGAAACTCTCCTCTGTAATGTTAATACATTCCCAGGATGTTTTAGCCCTGGCAGAAGGAGACCCCAGCATCTGTCAGGCAAATTGAAGTCCCCAGTGCTCACGCAGCATTTTCCCCACACGTTATAGCTGGTGCGTAAGGAGCCGGTCGTCCTGTTCCCCAGTGTGCTGTGCTGGTCTGGAGCAGACACCAACTAACACCCCCTCTGCTCGGACCCTGAGCCAGACGCACCCAGGATCATTTCCTTGCGCGTAGTGGGTGACTGGGAAACAGGCGATGCCATTTTTGGCACGGAGTGCCTTTCCCCCTCCCCTTCGGCCCACGGAGCGGGGCCAGGATCGCAGCCTGCGTTTGGGAAATGCTGCCTCAGGGCACAGGGCCGTGAGGGTGCACGGCTGTGCCAACGCTAGATGGCAGCAGAGTTTGCACAGTGACTCTCTCCGCCACGAGCTGGGCCTACTGCCAGCTCCAGAGGCGTCACCCCGTGCCCAGCCGCTTGGTCCTGCAGCCCAGGAGTCGGGCACGTCGGGGATGAAGCACGGCTGCTCCGCACGGGGCGGGAAGGATGGAGCTGGCGAATGGCAGGACACTAGTCAACCCTTGCCCACCCCGCACGCCCAGCCTGGCGGCAGCAAGCCAGTCCCCACCCCGGGGGGCGCACCCAATGCACTTGCTACGCTCGCTAACGGCGCGTAGACCTCCGGAGCCGGCCGGGTGTTAGCGAGAGAACACACTGGGCTGCCCGTTGCCATAAGAAATGTCAGGCCCAGGACATTCAGCGTGCTGCCCTGCGGGGTGCCGGTGCCAGCAGCCTGCGTTCCTGGAGGAGGCCGTGCTGGGTGACCGGAGGGGTAACGCAGAGCAGTGCCAGCTGGGGGAGGCTCACAACTCTCAGCTGCTACATACCAACCCAACCTAAGGGCTGCACCCACACGTGGACCCTGCTCCTCCAAACGGGTCTGCTCTCAGCCTCGTGTACTGCAGGCAGTGGAGGGTCCGTGCGGCTCCCCAGCTGGGCTCCAAGCTGGCTTGGCTGGGGCCTTGAGGGGAAGAGGTGGGGTCCGCTCTGGCAAAAAGTGGGAGGGCCCTGCCCCTCTGCTTTCCCCCACCCCCCAGTCCAGTGCCACTGGTCCCTGAGCAATTCAGTCTGTCAGGGATCGGAGCTCTCAGCAGAGCCAGCGCCCAGATATCCTAATGAGCACCGCTGGCTGCCTGACTGGCCCTTGGCTCTGCCGCCTGGGCGGCTAATTCCTGGCTCCCAACTCCCGCTCTAACCACTAGGCCTGACTCCCGCTCCAACCCTGAGGCCCAGCTGCCCGGCCCAGTCCCAGGACTCTGCATGGGGCAGTGGTGCAAACCCTCAGAGAGCGGGCACAGACGTGGGGGTGAGGAGCAGAAGACGGATGGCTTGGCAAGAACTTACCTAGGGGCCTGGTGAGTCTCCATCCCTTGGAGTCTTTACATCAGGGCTGGGTGTGAGTAGCGAAGATCTGCCATACTCAGAGGTTTGCCTTTGGAGGAATGTTTCCTCGGTGAGGTTCTATGGGCTGGGTGCTGCAGGGGGTCTGACTAGAGGCTCTAATGATCCTATCTAGCTTTGACATCTAATAAGGTGGGTAGCTGATCGTGACCTGCGGTGCCGGTGCACTGAGCTCAGAGCTCTCCACTCTCACGGGGGGCAGGTTTTACGCCCACCCTGCACAGATATAAATGACAACACACGGCACCAGGTGGGAGAATCCTAAGTGCCCTAAGTGTGTGTGTGTCAGTGTGTATGTGTGTTGTCCACCTAGGTGTGGCATACAGCACCCTGGGGAGTCCCATAGATGTGTCAGAAACACCCCTGAAACTCGCCAGCCAGCCCCGCTGGCATTTTCTTCTGAGCCTCCTGGCACATTCTGCCATCAGTCTGGGGGTGGGAGATTGGGGGGAGCTGGCTGGAAAATATTCCGCCAATTTTGGCTTTGATTGTGGCTCTGGGCAGTGGGCGGGGTTGGGGCTGGTGATTTGTGAATCTCTCAGATATCTGGAAATTGTCTAAAAAAACGAGGAGTCCGGTGGCACCTTAAAGACTAACAGATTTATTTGGGCATCAGCTTTAGTGGGTAAAAACCCACTTCTTCAGATGCATGTGGGTTTTTTACCCATGAAAGCTTCTGCCCAAATAAAACTGTTGGTCTGGTCTTTAAGGTGCCACCGGACTCCTTGTTGTTTTTGTGGATACAGACTAACATGGCTACCCCCTGATACTTGGGAATTTTCTGTGACTATCAGCGGGACCAAACCGCAGCCTCTGGCTTCTTCCCCTTTCCCAGGGCTGCTCTCCTGTATTTTGTGTGAAGCGTCTGCACCACAGTGCAACTCTCAGGCTTGGCTGAATGCCACAAACTCCGGCCAAAGCCGGGCAGACGCAAAAGGGCTTGAAAGTGGTTGAATTCGCCTGATTCCCTAATACATGCAGACTAGCCATGCCTGGAATGCAGCCAACTCTAGCAATTAGCATCCAATGGAATAACAGCTAAGAATGACATCAGCCAAGCCACAAGCCACCCCCCCCCAGCTGGGGTCCTGCTTAGCGCCCATGGGTGGCTGTCTAGTGGGGTCTCGGCTAAGGGCCCCCCAGACACACAGGCAGTTTCTGATATGTCACTTCCAGCTAGGGCAACGTGACCCCTGCTGTGAGCTGGCACTGTCCGCTGAGGGGGAGTGAGCCCCTCCGGTCGCTGTCTCCACCTGGGATCAAGCTCCCTCGTGCTCAGAGCTGGCTGCAAGAACAGCTCCTCGGCTGGCCCAAATCAGCGCAGCTCCATGGGGCCAGAGCCATTCACTGTAGCCCAGGAGCGGGGCCAATGGGCCTGTCATACCAGACCCATGTGGGGAGGGGCTGTCGCCCCCCAGCGCTGGGTTACTGCACCCGGCTCCCATTGCAAACCCTGGTCTAGCGTGCGGGGCTCGTTCGGGCAGCTGGATCTCTTGCGGCCCCACACTCTGGGGCAGTGGGGGGTTGTGTTCCCCTGCAGGGGCCCCCTCTGGACTCTCGGCCTCATGTTGCCTCTGGCAGCAGCTTCCCCCTCAGTGTTTGGAGCAAAGAAGGTCCCTGGAGTGGAACAAAGAGGCGGGGGTCAAACCCCTGCAGAGGTGAGGCCTGTGAGACTGGACACACAGTGCCCCCCGCCCCCGACACACAGACACCTGCCCTCCCAGCTGTGACGTTATTGATTTGAACTGGGACCATCTAGAACATGGTTGCAACCAAAGTCCTGTAGTGGCACCAAATCTTGTATAAAGGAGGTCAAATGAGGTGTCTATGGTTTGCTGGTTATGATTATGCTGTCTATATGTGTGTATCAATTTTGTAGTTGAAGTTATGAATATTGGCTCTAAACTGTCTGTATTTCAAACTTATGCTGTGCTGCTGGGTGACATCCCAGACAAACTGGTGTCAGCTCTGCCTAGCCTGCTTGATGGCCCATTAAGGACCATCAGCTATACCATGGACCCATTGAGAGAAGGCAAATACGCCTTGTACCTCAGCAAAGTATGCAGGGACTGGCCCATGTGACTCCAAACTCCGTTTTGCTGTAATTTTCCACAGTAAGAACAAAGAGGTTTTCTTACACCTGGAAAAGACTATAAAAGGCTGATGCCTCATCTCCATCTTGTCTTCAGTCCTGCTTCTTACCTCTGGAGGGACTTTGCTACAAACTGAAGCTCTGAACAAAGGACTGATGACCCATCCCAGCTAGGGATGTTCCAGAGACTTGATTAAAACCTGCAGTTTATTTAATAACTGCTACAAGCCTGAACCAAGAACTTTGCCATTACTGTATGTAATTGATTCCATTTAACCAATTCTAACTCTCATCTCTATCTTTTTCCTTTTATGAATAAACCTTTAGATTTTAGATTCTGAAGGATTGGCAACAGCGTGATCTGTGGGTAAGATCTGATTTGTATATTGACCTGGGTCTGGGGCTTGGTCCTATGGGATCAGGAGAACCTTTTTTCTTTTCCTGGGGTATTGGTTTTCATAACCATTCGTCCCCATAACGAGTGGCACTCGTGGTGATACTGGGAAACTGGAGTGTCTAAGGGAATTGCTTGTGTGACTTGTGGTTACCCAGTGGGGTGAGACCAAAGTCCTCTTAGTCTGGCTGGTTTGGTTTGCATTAGAGATGGGAAAACCCCAGCCTTGGGCTGTAACTGCCCTGTTTTAAGGGATTTGTCCTGAATTGGCACTCTCAGTTGGGTCCCCCCCAGACTGCATCATTACACCAGCCCCAAGCTGGCCCTCAGCCAGCCCTGCTCGCCCCTCTTCTGCAGGGACCGTGGCAAGTATGTGAGGGGGGCTGAGTCCCCATTCGCTCCTTGGCCTCTCCACGGAGGTGACCCTACAGAAGCCAGGGATGGCGCATTGGCTGGGGTGTCGCTCTATACGTTTAAGGACTACCACTGCCTGTAGGGCCATGGGACAGCTCCCAGGAGCCCCCGCCAGCACCCCAGAGAGACAGGCTGGGGTGGGAGCCTCAGAAACCCGGGCATTTCCGCAGCCAGGAGAGCCACCGCGCGGCTCTGGGGCTGGCTCCTGGCCCATCAGGGTGGCTGTAATGGCGGTGGGTTTCCTGCAGGGGGTGCTCTTCTTCCTCCGTAATAGCTCCCTGGCTTCTTGCACTGGCCTCTGACACAGCAAAGGGCTGGGGGACCCTGTCAGAGAGGGGTGAGGTTTCCTTGGGGGCTGTACTTGAGAGCCTCTCGATGGCCTTCCGGCCTGACATTTCTGTCATTCTGTGCTCCACAGTGCATCCTCCCGGAGCAGCGCCCAGCCCCACTGCCAGGGAGGTGAGAGGTGCCCCAGGTGGGGGCCCAGGCTGTCTGAGGGCACCTTGCCCCATGGGAGAGGTGACACACTGCATTGCCTGGCCCGAAAGGGTGGCATGCCCCCCACTGACCCCTGCGAGCTGCCAGCACTTCCTCACAGGACTGCGGACAGTGACAACATTCGGGGAAGCCGGGCGTTGTCAGGGGCGTCTGCTCTGGTGTCCCGGCTCCAACAGGGGCCAATGTCAGATCCTGCAGATGAAGGCAAACAGCTCCTGTGCTGCACTGACCCTACTGGGCCATGGCACATGGTGCACGTGTGTGTGTTTGTGCACGTGTGTGTCTGTGAGTGAGGGTGCGCGTGCATGCTTTTGTGCAGCCCGTGTGTGTGTGTGTGTGCGTGCGAGGGTGTTTCCTCCTGACCCTGACTGCTTGGGCCCTGCAGCATGAGGACTGGCTGCCCTTATAGCTTTATCTTAGCTAGGATAACTGCAGCCTCCATTTCTAGGCACACAAACAGCCTCTCGGAAGAGGGGCTGGACCTGCTGGGTTCGTTCCGGAGCTCGATCCATGCCGCTGCTCAGTTTAGGGGTGTTCGGAGCCAGGGTGTTGTTCAGCTACAATAGGAATAGGCACCAGCTCAAGGTTTGGAACTGGACCCGGACTCTGGCTTCCCCAAAGGGCTCCTGCTTTCAGGGCTCCTAGTTTAACCCTTTCTGAGTTCTCATGAAGCCATTTGCCTCGGCAGTTCCCTGCAGCAGGGAGTTGCACAGGTGCACCGTGCTCTGTGCAAAGACGTTTCTCCTTCTATCCATTTCAGGTGTGCTGCTGTCCGATTGTGACATTCTGTACCTTGGGGGAGCGTACCGTAACCCCCATATGCCTCGTTTTCATATCATCGTGATCTCACATAGAAAGCAGGCCTTGTAAGGGATCAGGGGAAAGGCTATGATCTGCTGAAAGTCATTTCTCTGTCCGTACCTGTGTATCATTAATGCATATGAAGTTATGAGAATTGTGCTGTATGGTGGTCACTAAAACATGCTGTAAGTTGGGGAACCAGCGAGATATTCGCTCCCCAGAGGCAACAGCAAGGAAAGTAACCAACACCCGGGCGGGGTGTTAAACAATACAAACTCCGTTGACAATGAACTGCTCAGGACGTCCGCTGTGGAGCCTCTTCCCACCGGGGGCACTGGTTTGAGTCCTAGTGCCAGGCCCATCAGCCAGTGGCCTGTGGGAACTGGGCACGATGGGCTCATCACAGCTCCTGCAGGGACGTGTCAGAATCTTCTGCTAAGCTGGCAGGGGTTACAGTGGATGAGAAGCTGGATATGAGTCAGCAGGGTGCCCTTGTTGCCAAGAAGGCTAACGGCATATTGTGCTGTATTAGTAGGCACGTTGCCAGCAGATCGAGGGAAGCGATTATTCCCCTCTATTTGGCACTGGTGAGGCCACATCTGGAGTACTATGTCCAGTTTTGGGCCTCCCACTACAGAAGGGATGTGGACAAATTGGAGATAGTCCAGCGGAGGGCAACAAAAATGATCAGGGGGCTGGGGCACATGACTTATGAGGAGAGGCTGAGGGAACTGGGATTGTTTAGTCTGCAGAAGAGAAGAGTGAGGGGGGATTTGATAGCTGCTTTCAACTACCTGAAGGGGGTTCCAAAGAGGATGGAGCTCGGCTGTTCTCAGTGGTGGCAGATGACAGAACAAGGAGCAATGGTCTCAAGTTGCAGTGGGGGAGGTTTATTGGATATTAGGAAACACTATTTCACTGGGAGGGTGGGGAAGCACTGGAATGGGTTACCTAGGGAGATGGTGGAATCTCCTTCCTTAGAGGTTTTTAAGGTCAGGCTTGACAAAGCCCTGGCTGGGATGATTTAGTTGGGAATTGGTCCTGCTTTGAGCAGGGGGTTGGACTAGATGACCTCCTGAGGTCCCTTCCAACCCTGATATTCTATGATTCTATCTCGGTGATGCCTCTGCCCCTTCTCTGGCCCTTTAAAAACAGGGATGTCCCAGGACAGCAGCTTCTTCTGCGCAGGGACAGCCCTCCCCCTTTGGTGTGTGCATTAACCGCAGCCCAGTGGCGTGAATGAGTCTCACCAGAAAGCTCTGGTGCCCCAGGCTCACTGCGTGGCCTGGGGAGCTGCAGGAGCAGCCCTGCCTCCTTTGTCGTTGGCCAGGCCTGGAGGTGAGTTGCCCAGCTGAGCAGGTGGCACTGCAGAGGTCTCCCTGGGCCCAGTTTCTGTCATAAGGACATCGTGGGAGGGGTGATGACATCACAGGGAGGGGAGATGTAGCTGTTGGGGCTGCCTAGTGGCCAAGTTCCAAGGTTTAAACCGAAAGACAGAGATGCATGCGGGACTAACTCCTCAGCCAGATCCATGTGGATTGCAGAGCGAGGATCCCTAGTGGTTCCAGCACGCTCATCGCTGCGCATATCAGTCTACACCCGACCTGCTCCCACCTGTCCAGACCCAGCTGCTTGGTACGGGGCACACCCTGACCCCAAGGGCACAAGGGGGCAGAGCCTGATCTCAGTTAAACCAGTTTGAATCGGGAGTGACTGCACCCTCTGCAATGGAGTTATTGCAGGCTCACAGTGGACTGACCAAGAGCAGGATCCAGCCCAAGGTGACTTGATAGGGCTGGTGTCCAGGGCCAGACCTGCAGTCCCTGATTCAGACAAAGCTTCAGTGGGCGTTTGCTTGCACCAGAACTCAAGAAGGGCCTCAGGATTCGGCCCTAGGATCCTACCTGGTGCAGCACCCACTGTGATGGGCCCCTGGTGGTAGCTAACAAGGGTGATCAGACTCTCCAGGCCAGAGATCTGATCTGCTGGGCAGGAGGTAAAGGAGACTTTGGCAAAACTGTTTTGTGTGGAGGGGGAGTGGGGAAGAGCTGGGGGAAGGCCCGGAACAATTCTGTGCCCGCAAGGAGTAATGAGAAGGTTTACAAGGAGAGGGTTCGATTTCGCCCTGGCTGCCAATCTCTGAAAACCGACTCCGTTTCCTGTGACCTTTTCCTGACAGCCTCCCAAGACGTGCTTCGGCTGGAATTCATGCTTTTGGCAGCCGCGGCTGAGAGCTTTGCCTCTTTATTGCCGTTTCATTAAACCCAAACAAGGCAAGAGAAACTACCTGGTGTTTGATTTGCCGCTCAGGTCAACCTGGGGCTATTTTGTTCTCAGAACATCAAACGGATTAAATGCCACTGGAGGAAAGCCTCAAGGACAGGTGCGTTATGGGCAGTTGGGGCAGTGCTGGCTGTGAATGTGTGTGCTGGTGAGGTGGCCACAGACAGGATTAGAGGCCTACTACCAGTGCTGGCTAAGGGAGTGCTCTCGTCGAGCTAGAGGTCTGCATTTAGGGACCCAAATGAGCAGGGTTCCTGGTGCTGCTCCCGAGATGTGTGTGCTGTGGGCAGTGCGTGGGGCTTTGTCGGGATTCCTTGCAATCTGCACACTGCATTCTTTTAGGAAGGGGGGAGGCTGGTTGTCACGTATTGTAGAACTGATGAATGAAATTGTTTTTAATTGTTCACTTGATTAATGTAACTTCATAAGTAAAGTTTTATGAATGAAACAATATTCATTCATAAAACCGGTTACCCCAATAACTGGCTAATTAACAGTTAAGATGCTTGTTAAGAGCCATAGCTGTTCAGTCAGCTGCCTTTGTAAGTTTCACTATCAATCCAATTCCTGCTTAAATCACTGAGACTTGCCCTGTTTCAGTATTGGAACTTCTGGTCACCATTTATTACACTTGCCTACAGTGTAACTTCTGTTCACTGTTTGCCATATTGTAATTCAAACCCCATTTTAAAACGTGGACTCCATTTTGTAAGGGCTTGCTGCAATCTTCATTTTTGCAAACCCTGCTGTAATCTTATTAGTTTAGTTTAGATGTGTGAATGAGGTATGTATGGATGATGGACTCAACCTCCAGCCCCAGCCTGTCCTGATTAAATAGAGTTCAAACACCAATGGCTGAAGATGCAGACAAGAGCCCTAACAAAGTAAGAAGAATCCACCCTAAAAAGAAAAGGTACAATAGAAGGAAGATCAAAACCCGGTCCCAGGCTGAAAGTCATGTCTGCAATTGACGGGTGATCAATCACCAAATCTGAAGGCAGCGTGACACAGCAAGACCTATAGACTCTGGATTCAAACTAAAGCCTACAAAAAGGATGGGTGAGATGGAAAACTTTGGAGGAGGGTAACATTCTGCTGCCAACATGGAAGGGCATCGGTGCATGCCCAACAGAGACCCAGCTCGTCCTTGTGCCCGGCTTTCCTGGCCAGTTACCGCCACAAGCTACGAACCCAAGCTGCAAACTCAAGCCACAGACTCAAGCAGGACTGGTAACTATGCAGCAGCTGCAGAACATCTGATGGATGTGTGTGTGTGTGTGTGTGTGTGTGTGTGTGTGTATATTAGGTATAATGTGTGTGATGCATCCGAAGAAGTGAGGTTTTTACTCACGAAAGCTTATGCCCAAATAAATCTGTTAGTCTTTAAGGTGCCACCAGACTCCTTGTTGTTTTTGTGTGTGTATAAGGATTAAGATATTAGTTATTGGTCATAAATCAAATTGTTATCATAATAAATGTGGCATCTTTATCTTGTCCCCTTTAATAAGATCCTGCTAGTTTTTATTGGTATAACAGTATCCCTTGTACATGATAGGTTGCAGGGCTGCTCTTAGCAAGTCAGGCTAACACCAGATATGGACTGGCCACAGAGTTTCCTTCCCAGAGAGATACACCCCAGATGTGTTTATTATGAGATCGTTTAATGTTCTGCCAGGTGTGGCCGAAGTTAGCTTAAATAAGGTCTGTCACACACAGCGCCACCGAGTGGCTGCACAGTGTAATACAGTTTTATCATTCCATCACATCTCCCTCTTTGAGTTCTACATTCCTGCCATTGACTGTTTCTTCTATCATGCTGCCTTTGAAGTTCAGTATGGACCAGTCTGCGAAGTGTCTCTGGATCAGACTGTTTTTCTAAGTACACAACCCGGGCCTATAACAACTTGGACATCTGGCTGTCTCTTAGTTAGGACACCTGGCTGTGGTTGGTTTAAATCCTTGAGTCATCTTCTTGTTCTGCATCTGCCCTCTAGGGTGTTTGCTCTGTTGATTATTGTTGTTGAGGGACAGTCCATGTTGACAGTTTCTGTTGGACTCTCCATTGTCGGTCTTGCTCACATGATCAGGGCTTTGACTTATTTTTCTTCGTGACAGTTGGCGGTCTCCGTCCTTTTCCTCCATCCAATATGACATGAACACCGTCACCAGGTTCTAGACCCAGCAGTTTTCTAACCAAGGGAGAGCTGTTTGAAAAGTGTTTGTGAGCTCGTTTTGCCTTTTTATCAGATTCGGCCACTCTCGTCAACTCTGGCCATTTCAGAGAGAGTGGAACAGTAGGTCTGAGTTGTCTTCCCATCAGGAGTGGTGTTGGACTGTATCCAGTAGCTGCTATCGGTGTTGATCTGTAACTCAGAAGAGCAAGGAGTGGATCTTCCTGCTGTGGGCTTTTCTTGGCTGTCTGTCCAGCTTTCTCAGCCTCTCCATTCACTTGTGGGGAATGGAAGCTCCTAGTCATATGATCAAAATCATATTTAGTTTGGAATGACTTAAATTCTGCTGCAAGGAATTGTGGTCTGTTGTCTGTCTCTAGTTATGCTGGACTACCCAAGTGAGTAAAAGTACACTTCAGTTTCTCTATTACACAGCAACACGTTATGTCTTTCAAATACGTTATTTCTATATACCTAGGAAAATAGTCCACTACAATCAGGTCACGATGTTCTCTGAATTTGCATAAATCTGCAGCTAGTCTCTTCCAAGGGCTTTCTGGTAGGTGTGTTTGTACACTATATGGTTCAGCATTGTTTCTTAAGTTGATTTGTAGTGAATGTCCTATCAAATGTCCAATATCATCAAATTCTCCATCCTTCCACCTGTCTGACGAGGCCCATCATGGCTGTCACAGTTTTGCTGAGAAGGTCGTTGGTCTTTGATCCTTTCATCAAGTTCACTCTGAATGCTCAGCTTTGGTCTTTGTAAGTTGTTTCTTTGGTGAACTGGCCCATGCAGTTCAGAACCCCTCCAGGGCTAATCGAGGCTACGTCAGGTGATTTCAGCTCTGGGAAGAGTTGAAGATGATTTTCAGTCCCTTCTGCGCTGGCTGTGACGTTTGCTCCTGAGTCAATTTTAAAGTCAATAGTCTTGCTATGAATATTCATTTTCACTCCCCAGGCAGGCTCTGTGTCATCAGATGTGATAGAGCCCAGAAACAATGGAATCACGATTGTCTGTATATGGGCCAACTCCCCGATTGCCTTGGTACGGCAAACAGCTGCAAAATGTCCTATTTTTTGCATTTATTACACCTTGCACCTTTGGCTAACTATACATCTGTTGGGCTATGCATTTTTCCACATCTTGTGCATTTAGGCTCAAAGGCTTTGGGTTTTGACTTGAATTTGTCCCTCTTAGCCTGGGAGTTCTCTCTCCTGGCCGCAGGAGCTTTAGAATAATGACTTTTAGCCGTCACGCTCTTTACACTTTCTAAGCTAGTTTCAGGTTTTTAAATTACTCCGGCCTTTTGTTCTGCTGTTTGACTAGTTCAAACTGCTTTGCTATCTGTATAGCTGTGGATAGGATTAAGTCTGTCCGTAACTGTAGCTGCTGTGAAAGATTTTTGTCTGTTAGCCTAATAACCAGCCTTTCTGGGATATTTTCATGCTTTGCTTTCCCAAAATCACAGTGTTCTGACAATGTTTGCAAAGCTTTTATAAAAGATTCAACATTTTCTCTTGGTTCCTGCATTCTCTGCTGAAAACATGCTCTTTTGTAAACCACATTTCTCTGAGGTATAAAGTACGCACCAAACATCCCCAGGAAGGACCCTTTATAGTCATCCTTGTGACTGTCTTCAGTAAAGTCAAAGGATTGAAAGATATTCTCTGCTTGCTTCCCTGTAGCATAAGTAGAGCCCTTTGTTTTCAGTTTTTATTTTATTTTATTTTATTTTCCTTGGGAATTTATCAGTGTTTATTATCACAATAATAAAAACCGGTGAAAATCAGTGCAAAAAAAACTATTAACATTTTTTCTGGGTAAATATCGGGGTTTATTTTGGTGGACGGAAAGACGGGGGAAAAGTATTCAGTAGATTAATGCTTTGAATTCCATTAATCAATGTGGTTTGCTGCAGAACTCAAACAGAACTCAAAACACCCCACCTCTGAGTTTAAGAAGACCATATATCTCTAATCCCCAAATAAAACTTTTCATTTGAATAAACAGTTTACGGTTGTAGACCTAGAACTATAATTAGACTATAAATATTTACATTTAATAATTGGGCCACCCCATTTGCAGTGCATACACTCCACTTCATCCTTTTCTCCTGTGTTTGGTTTTTTTAAACTTTTGAATACTTCCTTGTGTTCTGAAACGTATTCTTATACAGATTTTCGTTTTCTTCCCATGTTAGTGTGTCAAACCTTTAAATCGTTATCTGCTGACAGCTTGAAATGTGTACATGGTGGGTGTGAGATTCCTCAGTACATTCAGATGTGCACACGCTTCAGAGCTTGCATGCTGCCTGTTTGTTTATTGGGTGTATCTTTGAAGCAATGCAAAATACTGCTTTCTGTCTGTCCATTCTGAAGGTGATGTCAACGCTGAAATTCTCTGGGGTCATTGAAGAGTGGCATAATATATAATAATGGAGATATCCCATCTCCTAGAACTGGAAGGGACCTTGAAAGGTCATCAAGTCCAGCCCCCTGCCTTCACTAGCAGGACCAAGTACTGATTTTGCCCCAGATTCCCAAGTGGCCCCCTCAAGGATTGAACTCACAACCCTGGGTTTAGCAGGCCAATGCTCAAACCACTGAGCTATCCCTCCCCCTACATATTGATGAGATCCTGCAACCTTTGTTGGTTTTTTTCCTTTGACTTGAGACCTTTGTTGCTTTGTTCCTTTGTTTGCAACCGGGGTTGCCGTTGTCCTTACGTGTCTGTTCACAGGCATTAGTTTCCTTCTGGCACCGTGTCACGGACAGCTTGTACGTGGTAGGTTGTGGGGCTGCTTCTAGCAGACTGGGCTTCTGTAGCATATAGGGACTGGCCACAGAGCTTCTTCCCAGAACCTAATGGCTGAACTGTAAAACTCAGTTTTGCTGCCCATTACAGTGGTTAAGGCCCTGGGTTGGGATTCAGGGAAATTTCGGTCAGTTACCATCTCTGCAACTGTTTGCTTGGCTGGGCCTCCATTCCAGTGGACAGTGAGGCGCCTGTCTTTCTCCCACCCCCTTGTGGTTTGATTCCTGACTCCCTGCTGTTTCATTAAGTCAGTTTTTCCCACTCACATCACTCCCTGTAGCAGGGTCAAGCATGCTGAGGTCTGACGCAATGCTTTGCACTTCCCGCGGCTGCTATCCAAGGGGCTGCCAGCCTCCCCGGCACCAAGGGCCAGATTTAGCAGCCCTTGGTCATGACAATCCCTTGAGCAAGGGCTGATGAATCTGGTCCTAATGAAGTATTATCTTCATGTCACTGTCAGGGAAACTGAGGCACAGGGCGACAAAGAGTTTGATTCACAAAGGGATTTAGACACCTAAGTCCAACATTGAAGTGGCATTGACACTCACAAAACTACTATCCAGATGCCATCTAATCCTGTAGGTGCCCAAATCCCCTAGGGGTTTAAGCTTCTGCTGATGGGCATGTCCAAAACTGCCTAAATCCTTATGCCACCCCCAAAGCTAATGAGCTGCTCAGAGCCTTCTATCAGACCTAAGCCCAGCAGGACTCTCAAAGTAGGTGTTCCCCCACCTTTCTCGCTTGCGGGGGGCCGATGCATTTGGCGTGCTCAAAGCACCTTTAATTTGCACAAAAGACAGTCAGGTTGAGAATTTTGGGAATTGGTGTGGCCAGAATACCCAGGAGCCTTGGCCTTCAGGTGGGAGGTAGGAGAATTATGTTTTCAGCCACACTCACCTGCATATAGGGCAGGGACTTGACCTCTGGTCTCCCCTATTACAGGTGAGTGCTGTGACGCTGTATGGAATATGGGTGACAATTTATAATATTATGGGTGCCAATATCACAAAATTGCAAGGAGTCATACAAGATAGGCCATGTAAGGGATCAGTGGAAAAGTTATGATTTGCTAAATATGATAAGCTTATTTAAATGCATGTATCATCTTTGTATTGTGAGTTATAAATATGTGTGATCTATTGAGACTCAAACTTGTGCTGTGTTTCTGGGTGACACCCCCAGACAGATTGCCACCAGCACTCCCCAGCCTGCTTAATGGCTGATGGAGGGCAAGCAGTTCTACAACAAACCCACTGAGAGACGCCAGGGGCTACGCCTATGAGTCAGCAGGACATGTAGGGACATGTATGTGGACAGGGGACTCCAGGAGCTTTTCCATGCCCGTGTGCTGGGAGCTTGTGTTTGGGACAGAGGATGCACAAGCCACATGGCAAAGGATATAAAAAGGCAGCTGCATCATCTCCATTTTGGATGACAATCCTGCTTCCCACCCCAGGAGCAACTTCTCTACAAGCTGAAGCTTTGAACAGAGGATTGAGAGACCCAATCAAGCTTTGGGTGTGTTCTAGAGGGAATTTACCTATCTCATAGACCTGGAAGGGACCCCAAAAGGTCAGTGAGTCCAGCCCCCTGCCTTCACTAGCAGGACCAAGTACTAATTTTGCCCCAGCTCTCTAAGTGGCCCCCTTAAGGATTGAACTCACAACCCTGGGTTTAGCAGGCCAATGCTCAAACCACTGAGTTACCCCTCCCAGTGAATGCAGTACTGCTGCTAAGAGTCAGCTACATGGACTCTGAAGTGATAGGTATGTATCTGATTGCTTTGACCATTTATCAACGCTCTTCTCATTCTTTTTTTTTTTTTCTAATGAAACCTTTGGTTTTAGCTACTAAAGGACAGGCTGGCAGCGTGGTATTTTGGGTAAGACTGGCTGGCCCTTTGAGGATCAGAAGAACATTTTGTATAGCGAATAGAGTTTGAAATAATTTCTCACTGTACTGGCCCTATGCGCTGACTGGGAGAACTGGGATGCACTAACAGGGGCTGTGTGATTTCTTTTGTTCAGCTTCTTGATAACCGGAGGGGGGTGGGGGGGGGGAGATCAGGAGCACAGTGTGTGACTCGTTGATGAGTCTAACTTCAGTGTTAAGCCCCAGTTTTGGGAGACTCTGCTCTCCTTTTTGCAGCCTGCCCTGACCTTGGCATTTTCCGTGTAGTCTCCCTGGGCACCTCGGCTCACAGGTGCTCTAGCTCCCATGCTGGGATGGAGCTGTTCCACTGTATATAAAGAATGTATTATTCATTGGAGCAGAGACTTAAACCCAACTCTCCCACAGCCTGCCTGAGCAGCAGAACCACACCCAACCCCCACGAGGTAGACCAGCTCCGGCAGGAGAGATTGAGAGAGTCCTGGCCCCACTGCCCAGTGGTTAGAGCACTCAGTTGGGAAGGGAGGGTACATCTTCACAGCCACCCCACCCCCCTGGGGCAGCCAGTTTCAGAGCCCAGGCCCACGGGCTCACCCTGCGGCACCCAAAGTAGCCACACAGATGTTCTGGGCTTGGGCTGGAGCCCCGACTCTGAACCCAGGGGGTGGGTTTCAGCGCCCAAGTGGGAACCTCTGCTGTAGCATGAGCCCAGGGCTGTAGCCCCAGGCGCTGAGACTGGCGGCGACAGGTTTATTTGTGCTGTGTAGATGCACCCTTCCAGACCTGGGCTGAAGGCCCAGCTCCCAGTCAGGCAGAGTGGGTTTGAAAACAGCCTCCTCCAGCCTTGGGGAGGGCCCTAGTCACCAGGTTACTGGGCATAAGGACATGCAGCCAGGCGGGCAAGTGGGCATCCCGTGGCCTTTCACTCTCTCTTTTGATTCCCCCAAGAAAGGGGTGGGGCTGATCTACTTTAGGTACCTTCCCAGGGCTCGTCACATGATCAATCAGAGACGTCAGCCCATCAGGGACCAAAAATGGTTCTCGCCCCACCCGTCTTTCCCCCTTATTATTGCAGGAACAGTAGCCCTGGGCTCTTTGATTCACTGGGCTGGGCTGGGGCAGGCCAGGCTGGCTAGCTAGCTGGCTAAACTAGGATAGGCTACGCTAGGCAGTGCTGTCCTCTCCCACCCCCCCCCCCTTGCTGGGGCTATAGCTTTATGGGAGCATGAATCAGTGGGAAAGGGAAACGCAAAAGACGCCTCGAAGCATTTTCTCCTTTGTGGTGCAGGGCGGGTGGCCTGTTTGCTTCTGATGGGAGGGGGCCCACCCTGGGGTGGCCTGACATCTCCACCCACTGCCAGAATTTTGCCGGGACTTGGCTTGTAACATTGGCCCTGAGCTGCAGGGCGTCGGAGCTCAGCTGCAGGCTTTGCAGCTCGTAAAGGCGCGAAATAAGTGAAATCCATCCAGCTGCTGACTGAAGGGAATTGGTAGCAGGGCCTTCTGAAGCAGCATTGCACACTGCTAGGGGCTTATTCCTCCACCCTCTCACTTCCCTGGGCCTTCTCGCGTGAACAGAGAGCAACAAGACCCAAAGGCGCAAACAATTCGATGTTTGTTGGGGTGAACTTCCAGCAAGCATGATTCCAGTTTCCTTCCTTAGTGTCCCCCTGCCCAGCTCTGACACCACAGAGCCTTGCCTTTGTCCCTGTTCCCATTCCCCCCCTTAGCAAAACATGATCCCAATTCCCCCACCCCCAGTCCCTGTTCCCATTCCCCCCTTGTTTCCTGATTGACTGCAGACTATATAGTAAAACTTGAGTTCTGCTTAGCTAGACCTTAACCAATCATTTTACTGAAATTTAACTAACCAATCCTAACATATTGTAACATGGTTATTTAACCAATTATATCCCACCACCTTAATTGGTTTACACCCAACAAAATTAATTATAGAGCAGACAGAAACAATTACAGAACCAGACAGAGACCATGCAAATGACCATACAAAACAATGCAGAAGTGAGGATTTCACAACTCCAACTATACAGACATAAGGGTTTTCCAGCTGTGTCTATTGATAAGTGAGTTCTTACAGACAGAAAACTATTAACCTAAGTTTCCTTTTACATCTTCTAGGCTCTTCCCTTTCTCTGGGGATGACAGGAATATCAGGACAGGATTGGATTCCTAACAGCCCACTAGCACCTTATGTGACTGGTTTGGAATGTGAGGATGTGACCATTCACTTCTCAGTTTATGGCTGTCTCTGCTGTTTAGAGTTTACTTAGCCTAAGAACAGGGCCTCAGACTGTCCCCCGTAGACAGACAGTGATTTTAATTCTCTCTTTTATATCTCTAGAACTAGCTAAGTGATAAGAATACATGTAAATTCTTAAAGACAGGCCTGAATATCTATATCCTAACACATGCTGTCTGAGGAAGCGTGGCCTAGTGGTTAGGGCTTGGCAGAGATGGGTTCAAGTCCCTTAGCCTCTCGGTGGCCCACCTGACTGCTGGGGATCACAGCCCGGCCCTGCCTCGCAGAGGGGTTGTGAGGATAGATAGATGCATTACAGCTGGCGGTGCTCAGGGGCACTGGTACTGGGGATAGATCTCTCCAAGCGGCGCTCCCCTCTTGAGCTGGGATCCTACAGCACCGGTGACCGTTCTGTGGGGGACCTCGGTGTCTCTGCTTACTGGGTGCGCCAAGCTCTTCGCAGTCTCTGGCAGCGTCCCCTTAATGCACTACGCTCCAAACCTCCCCTTTTTTCAAGGGTAACCCCCCGGACTCCACTACTCTGAACCTGGGCTTCCTGGCTCCAGCAGCCCAGTGTCTCACCATGGCTTTCCAGTGGGTCCACGTGAGTTCAGACCCCTGGTAGAGACTTCGCCCCTGTGAGAGCAACAGAACCAGCAGAGCTTTGCGGTGCCACAGGGCAGCCGGGGTTAAGGGGCCAGCTGGAAGGCTGGGCCGTCAGGTATCATGGGATAGCAGAGCCTGTATGAGAGCCCACTTTGGCAGCAATTCCTGTCCTGGAGTCTAGAGCCTCCAGGAGTCCCTCTCACTCCCCATCTCTCCCTGGGCAGCAGCCATCCCAATCCCAGGCTGCTCCACCGTCCACCTTCATCTCCATGTGCAGCTGGGCTGGTTCCACGTGGTCCTCTTCCCGTGGCTGCTGGTCATTAAACTCAAATGCCCCGTTATTGGTCTCCATCATCTCCCCATCCCCATGGGGACAGGTCCTGATAGTTCATTTGCACCAACCCAGCCCACCTGTGTGACTCCAGCACCCCATCCCTCATTCCCCTGTCCTACGGGAGAAATTAACCCGTTCACACCCAGTGGGTGGCAATACACATTGAGTGGGGAACCTGAATCAGTCATATTTTCCATACAAATATTACCAAAAATGTCCACATTCTCCATGCTTGGGGACCAGGAAAGGGATGGGCAGACAGACAGAGCGGGAGGGTGCCCAGCGCTTACAGGAGCCATTCACATAAGCACCCACCGAGTTACTGGGCTATCAGGAATGGGGAACCTAGGAGATGAAGCCGTAAGTAGGAGCCGATTGGGATGCTCAGCAGCGAATGCTGTGTCCCAGAGGCGGTGGGCCCAGAGCTGCACGGAGAAATGATTCCTCTCCTTGCTCCAGGTCACAAAGCTGCGTGTGTGTCCCAAAATCTCATTGCCTACCGCCGCGTTCCCCCAGCACCATGGCTTCTGGGTAAATGGCCCCTACCCCGTGTGGCTTTCCCCGCACGGGCCCCTGCTGGTTGGGCTTGCTGAGTGCTTGGAATCATTACGATCCCACGCTTGGGCTCCCCATAGGGCCGAGCCCTGCTTGGAAATCCCCTGCGCAGATGCCACTGGATTTCTCGGCGGTCCTGTCAGCTGTGTTTAAAGTGGGAAATGGGGCAGCA
Source organism: Malaclemys terrapin pileata (assembly GCF_027887155.1). Lineage (NCBI taxonomy): Eukaryota > Metazoa > Chordata > Testudines > Emydidae > Malaclemys > Malaclemys terrapin. The sequence goes on along the minus strand of NC_071510.1, from coordinate 131,467,870 downwards.
TTAACACAAGTGCTGATTACTCTGCCTTGGCTAAAAGCAGTCACATTCTGGAGCTGTTTGTTTGCAAACCTCCTCTGGCTGGGTCCTTGCCTTAATCTCCACCATTAGCTGAAAATGGAGAGACCATCCCTCAGAGCCTGGGAAGAGGGACAAACGCACGGGGCATTTCAGAACTTCCCAGAACAATGTGCTTCATTTGGACTGAGCCCAGGGAGGACATGGCGCCCTGGGAGGTAGCATGATGGGGAGGTCTTAGACCACACAGCGTGAGGATCACGCATCAGTTTGTAAGCGCCAAGAGGAGAATAAGGGTATAAGGAATATCCAAGATGGAGTTGTCAAGAGCAAATCATACCAAACCGTGTCCACTGAAGGCAGGACAAGAAGCAATGGGCTTAATCATCAGCAAGGGAGATTTAGTTTGGATATTAGGAAAACTTTCTAACGCTCAGGGTAGTTAAGCTCTGAAACAGGCTTCCAAGGGAGGCTGTGTAATCCCCGTCATTGGAGGTTTTTAAGACTAGGCTGGAGAAACCCTTGTCAGGGATGGTCTTGGTTAACTTGGCCCTGCCTCAGTGCCTCTTACGGTCCCTTCCAGCCCCACATCTCTATGAACGAGACACTCTGCTCACACTAAACACACATGGACAACCAGCACCACATGGTGGCAGTGCTGGGAGCTTTGGGGCAGGCCACCTCTCTGACCCCAGTGTGTCCCTGCTGTAGTTCTATCTACAGCATCGTCGGTTTCCGGCCAGAAGGGATCATTAGATCATCAGGCCTGATCCCCTGCACAGCACAGGCCAGAGATCCCACTCAGGGAGTCCTGCATCCAGTGCAGAATTTGTGATGGAGCCGGAGCATGTCATCAGCAAAGAGAAATCAAATTTCAATCTAGAGACCCCAAGTGATGGAGAATCTACCAGGTGCCCGGGAAGCTGTTCCAATGCCTAATCCCCCTCCCTGTTAGAAATGTGCACCTTGTTTCCTGTTCGAACTTTGCTGATTTCAGCTTCCAGCCCTTGTACTTCCTTCTGCCTCCGGCTTCTAGATTAAAGAACCCTCTGCTATCCAAAATCTTCCCATGGAGGCACGTACAGACCATGATCCAGTCACCTCTTAACCTTCTCTTTGATAAGCTAAATAGATTGAGCTCCTTGAGTCTCTTGCTTAAGGCAGGTTTCTTGTCTACCTTAAGGTTTTTCAAGGCTCTCAACCCTATGGCTATGTTTGAGCGGGGGTGGGGGGAGTGGTAGAGTGACCCCATCACCGTCCCCTGCAGCACCCTGGGTTTTCCTTACACAGGAACGGGTTTGTACTCACTGAGCAGGTTTGTCTCCTTCTTGATAAAAGGCGCTAGAGGTGACCCAGGGAATTAGAGAGCAGTGAGCCTCTCTCCAGCACCTGGGAGAGATCTGCTCTGATGGGTTCTCCATTAGTAGCCACCGCTCTGAAAAACACGAGGCATGCTGGGAGCCAGCTGCATGAAAACCTCTTTTCAGTGCCCCGCAGCAATCAGAAAGGCAAACCCTAGGCTGTGGGAATACAGGGACAGAGAAAGCACACAGCCAGCGGGCACCCAGAGAACTCTCTGGCCAGCAGAGTTAAGGACAATAAGAAGGCAGGATTTTTAAAGTCTGTTAGGTGCAAAAGGAACCGTAACAGCGGCATTGGTCCGTTGCTGCCAGGAAATGGTTGGATTGTCAGTTGCAGGGTCGCAGGGCCGGCTTTAGGAACTGTGGGGCCTGACTCGAATACCCGGCGGCGGTCTGGGTCTTCGGCGGCACTTCGGCAATGGGGGGTCCTTCACTCGCTCCGTACTCCCCGCCGCCGAAATGCCACCGAAGACCTGGAGCGAGTGAAGGACCCCCCGCCGCTGAAGTGCCGCCGAAAACCCGGACCGCCGCCGGGTATGTAAAAAAAATTAAAAAATTAAAGAGGTGCCTAAGGCACAGGGCCCTCTTAGGCACGGGGCCCAATTCTGGGGAATCGGGGGAATCGGCCTAAAGCTGGCCATTCAGGATAGACGAGGCGGAACTGTTCAGGGACTATTTCTGTTGTGAATTTAGGGAAAGGCCAGATGAGATCTCTCTGTCAGATGATGGTGATAAGGAAACACTTTCCATCCAACATTAACTGAGGAAAATGTTCATAGCATCATAGAATATCAGGGTTGGAAGGGACCTCAGGAGATCATCTAGTCCAACCCCCTGCTCAAAGCAGGACCAATTCCCAACTAAATCATCCCAGCCAGGGCTTTGTCAAGCCGGGCCTTAAAAACCTCTAAGGAAGGAGATTCCACCACCTCCCTAGGTAACGCATTCCAGTGCTTCACCACCCTCCTAGTGAAATAGTGTTTCCTAATATCCAACCTAAACCTCCCCCACTGCAACTTGAGACCATTACTCCTTGTTCTGTCATCTGCCACCACTGAGAACAACCGAACTCCACCCTCTTTGGAATCCCCACTCAGGTAGTTGAAAGCAGCTATCAAATCCCCCCTCACTCTTCCTTTCTGCAGGCTAAATAATCCCAGTTCCCTCAGCCTCTCCTCATAAGTCATGTGCCCCAGCCCCCTAATCATTTTCATTGCCCTCCGCTGGACTCTTTCCAATTTTTCCACATCCTTCTTGTAGTGCGGGGCCCAAAACTGGACACAGTACTTCAGATAAGGCCTCACCAATGCCGAATAGAGGGGAATGATCACATCCCTCGATCTGCTGGCAATGCCCCTACTTATACAGCCCAAAATGCCATTGGCCTTCTTGGCAACAAGGGCACACTGTTGACTCATATTCAGCTTCTCGTCCACTGTGACCCCTAGGTCCTTTTCTGCAGAACTGCTGCCTAGCCATTCGGTCCCTAGTCTGTAGCAGTGCATGGGATTCTTCCGTCCTAAGTGCAGGACTCTGCACTTGCCCTTGTTGAACCTCATCAGATTTCTTTTGGCCCAATCCTGTAATTTGTCTAGGTCCCTCTGTATCCTGTCCCTACCCTCCAGCGTATCTACCACTCCTCCCAGTTTAGTGTCATCTGCAAACTTGCTGAGGATGCAATCCAAGCCATCCTCCAGATCATTAATGAAGATATTGAACAAAACTGGCCCCAGGACCGACCCTTGGGGCACTCCGCTTGATACCGGCTGCCAACTAGACATGGAGCCATTGATCACTACCCGTTGAGCCCGACGATCTAGCCAGCTTTCTATCCACCTTATAGTCCATTCATCCAGCCCATACTTCTTTAACTTGCTGGCAAGAATACTGTGGGAGACCGTATCAAAAGCTTTGCTAAAGTCAAGGAATAACACATCCACTGCTTTCCCCTCATCCACACAGCCAGTTATCTCATCATAGAAGGCAATTAGTTAGTCAGGCACGACTTCCCCTTGGTGAATCCATGCTGACTGTTCCTGATCACTTTCCTCTCCTCTAACTGCTTCAGAATTGATTCCTTGAGGACCTGCTCCATGATTTTTCCAGGGACTGAGGTGAGGCTGACTGGCCTGTAGTTCCCCGGATCCTCCTTCTTCCCTTTTGTAAAGATGGGCACTACATTAGCCTTTTTCCAGTCATCTGGGACCTCCTCCGATCGCCATAAGTTTTCAAAGATAATGGCCAATGGCTCTGCAATCACATCCACCAACTCCTTTAGCACTCTCAGATGCAGTCCTAAGAATGAATATAACTGTGGCGCATTGCCTGGCAGTGGTGCTTCAGGAACCATCTTCTCTGTCTCGGGCAATTTCCTGAAGTTCGTGGTATCAGTTACAAGTCCAAGGTATTCATAGACTCATAGACTCTAAGGTCAGAAGGGACCATTATGATCATCTAGTCTGACCTCCCGCATGATGCAGGCCACAAAACCTGACCCACCCACTCCTGGAAGAATTTTCTCCCTTGACTTAGCTGTAGAACTCCCAAATCATTATTTAAAGACTTCTAGTCACTCAGAATCCCCCAGCAAGCGACCCCTGCCCCATGCTGCGGAGGAAGGCGAAAAACCTCCAGGGCCTCTGCCAATCTACCCCGGAGGAAAATTCCTTCCCGACCCCAGATATGCCGATCAGCTGATCCCCGAGCATTGCGGGCAAGATTCTCTAGCCAGACCTTCTGGAAAAGTTCTCTGTAGTAACTTTTAATATCCCATCATTGACCATTGTTATGGACCTATTGACTAAAATCACTGTATCCCATCAAACCATCCCCTCCATAAACTTATCAAGCTTGATCTTAAAGCCAGAGAGGTCTTTCGCCCCCACTGTTTTCCTTGGAAGGCTATTCCAAAACTTCACCCCTCTGATGGTTAGAAACCTTCGTCTAATTTCAAGCCTAAACAGATGAAGGTTTGAAAAAACTCACATTTGTCTCAGTGTACTCTCAATCCACGGTCTTCCAAACATTGCATGATAGCATCCATATTTTGAAGATTATCCTCTTAATCCTTTCCTGTAACAATGATGTCATCCAAATAGCACTGAACTCTGTCCAGTCCCTTCTGGCTCTCATTCTTGGCTTTCTGGAACAGGGTAGGTGTCAATGTGATCCCAAAAGCAACAAAATCAGCCTTTTTGTGTGTTGATGGCGAGTTATTTGCAAGATGCCAGATCAGTCTCCATTGGTAGAAAATCCAATTTACTGAAACACTGAAACACTGTCCTCCACTAAGAATAGCAAACAAATCTTCCACATGAGGTAGTGGATACTGGTCTGCACACAAAATTAGATTCAGTGTTACACCGAAATCTCCAGGAATTCGGGCTGAGCCAGCCTTTTTTAACACTGGTACGATGGGTGTAGCCCACTCACTGTGTGAAACCGGTGACAGGACTCCGATGTTCCCTAAACAGACCAAATCAGCTGCCACCAGAGGCTTTAGAGCATAAGGCACAACTCGGGGCTTGCAATATTTTGGCTGGCTATCAGACTTAACAGTGAGCTTCACTGACCCATTGCTCATCTGTCCAAACTCCATTTCAAAAACTGTGGCATGTCTGTCCAGTATTTCTTGACGATTTTGAGGTGTTTTGGTGATGTCTTGATCTTAGTCCAATTCACCTTGAGCTTTTCAAGCCAAGATCTGCCAGATGATGGTGGATACTCTTCAATCACATCACCTTGATCACCTTGATCGATCGGTCCTTCAGCCCTCTTATAGATTGCGCCCATCACAACACGTCTTCCATTCTTCTTGTATCCTGCCTTCCTTCTCCACGTGCGGCCATGTCTTTTCATGATAAAATCTGCCCATCTCTTTGGAGGTCAGCCCAGTGGTCATTTCAGTTCCCGTGGGTACCACTCGGCAACAGCTGCAGTCCATTGATTGTCAGTGAGCCTCGCTATATGCCCGGCCTATTGCATTTTACTCTGCTTGCTCTCAACAACGACGTCCTGCACTCCACTCTGCTGTCTGATCACTTCTTTGGTCACTTGATCGCAGATTGAAATTCCCAGAATTCTTCTTTCCATCGTCCTCTGTGACAGACAGTCGCTGCTCCTTTGTCTTCATCAGCGCCGAGGTTTCGCTGCCGTACAACATTGCTGGCAGATCTGTTGAGTTGAAGAGGCTGGCGCATGTTGCCTTGTTGATTTTTCCTTGGAAGACAACCTTGATAGAATTGAATGCGCACCAGCCTGCTTTCTTTCTTCATGAGAGTTCACCTTCCCGATCACGGCTCATGTTAATTTCTTGGCCCAAATAGACATATTGCTCAACTTCTTCTATTTGTTCTCCCTTGATTGTTATTTGGGCTTTTGGCCAGGTATCACACCGCATACATTTCGTTTGGAGCAGTTAATTTTCAGTCCGACTTGGCTGCTTTTTGTGTTGAGTTGTTGCAGCATTTTCTATAGTTCGATGGTATTTTCAGCAATGAACACAGTATCATCTGCGAATCTGAGATGGTTTAACTGCTCTTTGTTGATTCCACCCTTTCAATTCATCTGCCTCATTACCATTTCGAGGCAGGCTGTGAAGAGTTTTGCTGTAACCGTGTCTCCTTGTTTCACACCTTTCTTAACTGGGATGAGAAGGGGAATATCAAATAAAGTTATATCTGTAGTTCAGTCAGAATTCGCTTCCTTTAATAGTTTGATATAGTTTGTGTCGATGCCCTGCTCTGCAAGACCTTTCAACACTGCATTGATCTCTACGCTGTCGAATGCTTTTTCATAGTCGACGAAGGCAATACATAAAGGGAATTTGTATTCCCTTGAGCATTCCAGTAGCTGGTTTATAGTGAAAATATGGTCCATTGTGCTGAAATTCCTGCAAAAGTCTGCCTGCTCTCTCAGCTCCTGCTCTTCCAGACTCTGAGAGAGTCGGTTTGTTGTTATTTTGGTGAACAGCTTGTAGACATGTGAGAGCAGGCCTATTGGACGTTAGTTCTTTAGATCTTCATGATCGCCCTTCTTGTATAGTGGAATGGTGTTGGATTCCTTCCACCTAGATGGTATCTTCTACATTTCCAAGTAACAGCTAAACCTCTGAGCAAGGGTTTCCCAGAGGTCTTGGCCTCCAGTTCTTATCATTTCGATTGTCAGTCTATCTTTACCTGGGGCTTTTCCTTCCTTCATTTGGGGAACTGCATGTCGAACTTCGCTGGCAAGGACTGGGAGTACATGCTCGTTGATCTGTTGAATTGTTGGTTCTGGGACATTTATCTGAGACACAAATGGTTCGGTGTAGAAATCTTTGCAGACTGCTTCCATCCCTGTTCTGTCAATTACTGGTTTTCCGTCCCTGTTCTTCAGCGCCATTCTTGTTGATCTGTTCAGCTGTCTTTAAAAGCCTTTCATTTTGGTACTTCTCGAAGTCCTCCTTTAGTCTTCTTATCAGCTTGCAGAGGAGGGAGTACTCAAGTTTGTTACCATCATTTCGCTGTGCGACAGGTCATGGCGATGTGTCCTTTCTTCTGACACTATCTGCAGATGACCTGGCATGCCCACAAGCCTTCTCAGCATATGTTGTTTGTGCATGACAGCCCCACAGAAATTCCTTACGTTCCTGTGGTCCTCTGTCTTGCCAGTTCAGGAGGCGAACTTCTCAATTCACCCTAAATCCCAGAGAATCCGTCTCTGTGGCCTTCATGGTGCAGCCTTTTTTAATTTAAATTGAATGTAGTGGTTCTGTATTAAACCACAATGGGTTCAGCTCCAGTTGCTACAGTTTCAAGCTCAACAGAGTGAAAATCACCTCTGGTGCTTTTCTCTAATTTGGAGACTCCAGAAACACATGACGACCAAAGGCAGTGACCACAGATGCACTCACAGGTACAAAGACTTATCTGTACCCCAAGTTTTATTAAAGCAATAAGAAAAGTTACAATTACCCATGCATATGTAAATCCTACAAAAACCCATGCAATGGATAATACTGTAGTCGTGCTCACACCGCTGAAGATATTCTAGGGTCTGATGGATCTCTCAATGGATGATCATCTATAGAGGGGTGGTTCCTGCTGGGGTTTCCTGTGGGTCTTCCCACTGTAGCCCAGCCATGGGATCTACTTTATCCTATTGTTATGGCCACACCTACACCTTATGTATGTGTATGAGGGTTTCAACCCTCCTTTCCTTATCTGTACTTCTACATCCCATGAATATTGGGGTGCACGGTTTTCATAGGTGGTTTCTTAGTTGCCCTTATTTTCATTAGCATCTATGCCAGGGGTGGGCAACCTTTCAGAAGTGGTGCGCCGAGTCTTCATTTATTCACTTTAATTTAAGGTTTCGCGTGCCCGTAATACATTTTAACATTTAAAGAAGGTCTCTTTCTACAAGTCTATAATATATAACTAAACTATTGTTGTATGTAAAGTAAATAAGGTTTTTAAAATGTTTAAGAAGCTTCATTTAAAATTAAATTAAAATGCAGAGGGTGACTCCAGGAAAGGCGAACGCCCCGTTCTCACAACGTGCGCAACTCTTAACCTCAGCTCTTCATCTAGAGGGAAACGGAGCAAAACCCACACCAGAGGGCAGAGGATATTTGCACAGTCAAGAAAGGAACAAGGGATCTCAATATTCGGAGACAAGTATCAGAGGGGTAGCCATATTAGTCTGAATCTGTAAAAAGCAACAGAGGGTCCTGTGGCACCTTTAAGACTAACAGAAGTATTGGGAGCATAAGCTTTCGTGGGTGAATGCCCACTTCATCAGATGCAAGTAATGGAAATTTCCAGAGGCAGGTTTAAATCAGTATGGAGATAACGAGGTTAGTTCAATCAGGGAGGGTGAGGTGCTCTGCTAGCAGTTGAGGTGTGAACACCAAGGGAGGAGAAACTGCTTCTGTAGTTGGATAGCCATTCACAGTCTTTGTTTAATCCTGATCTGATGGTGTCAAATTTGCAAATGAACTGGAGCTCAGCACTCCCAGCTATCTCCATGACACCACTGATTTCCTGAGAAAACTACAATGCATTGGTGACCTCCCAGAAAACACCATCTTAGCCACCATGGATGTGAAGGCTCTCTACACAAACATCCCACACACAGATGGAATACTAGCTGTCAGGAACAGTATCCCTGATGATGCCACAGCACAACTTGTTGCTGAGCTCTGTGACTTCATCCTCACACAAAATTATTTCAAATTTGGTGACAATATATACCTCCAGACCAGTGGCACCGCTATGGGCACCCGCATGGCCCCACAATATGCCAACATTTTTATGGCTGACCTGGAACAACGCTTCCTCAGCTCCCGTCCACTCACGCCCCTTCTCTACCTATGCTACTTTGACGACATCTTCATCATCTGGACCCATGGGAAGGAGACTCTGGAAGAATTCCACCATGATTTCAACAGCTTCTACCCCACCATCAACCTCAGCCTGGACCAATCTACACGGGAGGTCCACTTCCTAGACACCACAGTACGAATAAGTGACGGTCACGTTAAGACCAACCTATACTGAAAACCCACCGACCGCTACGCCTACCTTCATGCCTCCAGCTTCCCACCCCGGACACACCACACGATCCATCGTCTACAGCCAAGCGCTGAGGTACAACCGCATCTGCTCCAACCCCTCAGACAGAGACCAACCCCTACAAGATCTTCACCAAGAATTCTCAAAATTACGATACCCGAACGAGGAAATAAGGAAACAAATCAACAGAGCCAGACGTGTACCCAGAAGCCTCCTGCTACAAGACAGCCCCAAAAAAGAAACCAACAGAACTCCACTGGCCATCACCTACAGTCCTCAGCTTAAACCTCTCCAATGCCTCATCAGTGATCTACAACCCATCCTGGACAATGATCCCTCACTTTCACAGAGTCATAGACTTAAGGTCAGAAGGGACCATTATGATCATCTAGTCTGACCTGCACAATGCAGGCCACAGAATCTCCCCCACACACTCCTGTAACAAACCCCTGACCTATGTCTGAGCTATTGAAGTTCTCAAATCGTGGTTTAAAGACCTCAAGGTGCAGAGAATCCTCCAGTAAGTGACCTGTGCCCCACGCTGCAGAGGAAGGTGAAAAACCTCCAGGGCCTCTGCCAATCTGCCCTGGAGGAAAATTCCTTCCCAGCCCCAAATATGGCGATCAGTTAAACCCTGAGCATGTGGGCAAAACTCACCAGCCAGCACCCAGGAAAGAATTGGGAGGCAGGCCAGTCCTCACCCACAGACAACCCGCCAACCTTAAGCATATCCTCACCAGCAACCACACAACGCACCATAGCAAATCTAACTCAGGAACAAACCTCGATGCCAACTCTGTCCACATATCTACACCAGCAACACCATCACAGGACCTAACCAGATCAGCTACAACATCACCGGTTCATTCACCTGCATGTCCACCAATGTCATATATGCCATCATGTGCCAGCAATGCCCCTCTGCTACGTACATCGGCCAAATTGGACAGTCCCTCCGCAAAAGGATAAATGGACACAAGTCAGATATCAGGAATGGCAATATACAAAAACCGGTAGGAGAATACTTAATACATGGAGATATACCTATCTCCTAGAGCTGGAAGGGACCCTGAAAGGTCAGTGAGTCCAGCCCCCTGCCTTCACTAGCAGGACCAAGTACTGATTGTGCCCTAGATCTCTAAGTGGCCCCCTCAAGGATTGAGCTTACAACCCTGGGTTGAGCAGGCCAATGCTCAAACCACTGAGCTATCCCTTCCTAGCTATACAATAGCAGATTTTAAAGTAGCCATCCTGCAGCAAAAAAACTTCAGGACCAGACTCCAAAGAGAAACTGCTGAGCTCCAGTTCATTTGCAAATTTGACACCATCAGATCAGGATTAAACAAAGACTGTGAATGGCTATCCAACTACAGAAACAGTTTCTCCTCCCTTGGTGTTCACACCTCAACTGCTAGCAGAGCACCTCACCCTCCCTGATTGAACTAACCTCGTTATGTCCAGACTGATTCTTGCCTGCATATTTATACCTGCCTCTGGAAATTTCCATTACAAGTGTCTGACGAAGTGCGTATTCACCCACGAAAGCTCATGCTCCAATACATCTGTTAGTCTTAAAGGTGCCACAGGACTCTCTGTTGCTTTTTACAGATCCAGACTAACACGGCTACCCCTCTGATACTAGTTTATAAACAGTTGCATGAAGAAATGGCTCTCTTAGAAATACAACAAGTAGTGACCTTGCAAGAGGCAGGTTCTTCTGGCCTAAGATGCAACAGGACATAGAACGTTGTGTCACAAGAGTTTTGTCGATGTGTGAAGCAAAAAAGGCCAAATGCACCTAGTAAAGCACCTATGCAGAGTATCATCTCCAGGGCACCCTTTGAAATGATTTGCATTGATTACCTTCATTTGGAGAGGAGTAAAGGAGAGTGTAACGATGCAGTTCTGGCAGGACCCAACTGAGAGTGCCAATTCAGGACAAATCGCTTAAAACAGGGCAGTTATAGCCCAAGGCTGGGTTTTTTTCACCTCTAAGGCAAACCAAACCAGCCAGACTAGGAGGACTTCGGTCTCACCCCACTGGCTAACCGCAAGTCTCACAAGCAATCTCCTTAGACACTCCAGTTTCCCAGTATCACCACCAGTGCCACTCGTTATGGGGACAAATGGTTATGAAAACCAATACCCCAGGAAAAGAAAAAAGGTTCTCCTGATCCCAAAGGACCAAGCCCCAGACCCAGGTCAATATACAAATCAGATCTTACCCACAAATCACGCTGCTGCCAATTCTTTAGAATCTAAAATCTAAAGGTTTATTCATAAAAGGAAAAAGATAGAGATGAGAGTTAGAATTGGTTAAATGGAATCAATTACCTACAGTAATGGCAAAGTTCTTGGTTCAGGCTTGTAGCAGTTATGAAATAAACTGCAGGTTCAAATCAAGTCTCTGGAACATCCCCAGCTGGGATGCGTCATCAGTCCTTTGTTCAGAGCTTCAGTTTGTAGCAAAGTCCCTCCAGAGGTAAGAAGCAGGATTGAAGACAAGATGGAGATGAGGCACCAGCCTTTTATAGTCTCTTCCAGGTGTAAGAACACCTCTTTGTTCTTACTGTGGAAAATTACAGCAAAATGGAGTTTGGAGTCACATGGGCCAGTCCCTGCATACTTTGCTGAGTTACAAGGCGTATTTGCCTTCCCTCAATGGGTCAATTGTGTAGCTGATGGTCCTTAATGGGCCATCAAGCAGGCTAGGCAGAGCTAACACCAACTTGTCTGGGATGTCTCCCAGAAGCATAGCATAAGTTTGAAGTACAGACAGTATAGAGCCAATATTCATAACTTCAACTACAAAATTGATACTCACATATAGACAGCATAATCATAACCAGTAAACCAGAACCTTGTCTTAGACACATCATTTGACCCCCTTTATACAAGATTTGGTGCCACTACAGGACCTTGGTTGCAACAATGATCTATATGGTCCCAGATTATATCAATAATGTCACAGAGGGTCTGAATATATCCCGGTGATTGCAGATAATTTAACAAAATTTGCCCAAGCCCCCTACAACAAAGAAGTCTGGTAGAGTTGCTGCTGAGAAAATATTCAGTAATTCCACAATGAAATTTGGGTTCCCTTCAAAGCACATCATGACCAAGGAAAGGAATTTGAGAGCTGCGGGAATACACAGGTACCCAAACTTCTAAGACAACTCCTTACCACCCTCAAGCAAATCTTGCTGAGCGTTGTCACTGAACTTTACCCTGCATGCTCAGAACTCTGGAAGATAGGGTGACCAGACGTCCCGAAATTATCGGGACAGTCCCGATTTTAGGGGACTTGTCCCACGTCCCGACCTTACATTGATCGGGACGTCTGGTCACCCTATATGAGGGAGACCGCGGCAAGCAGGCACCACCGGCGCCACTCATCTTCCCTCCCTGGGCCCTGGGGCAGTGCGCAGCTGAGCTCCCGGCACGGGGGCGCCAGCCCACAGGGCCCCCGCCCGGCTGTCAGGAGCCTGCAGAGCGCAGCCCGGGCCCGGCCCCGGCACACAGAGAGGCAGCGAGGAGGTCTCGCTCTGCTGTGTCCTGAAGTGGGGCGGGGCCTGTAGACTTCGGCAGGGGTCGCCGGGCAGAGAGCCCCCCCGCCCCTGCCCCCCTCCCCTCGACCCGACCCGACCCTAGGAAAGGGCCAGAGGGACTTGGAGGGACCTGCCTGCTGGCTGCTTCCTGGGAGCCGCTCCAGGTAAGCACTGCTGGGCTCACCTGGCCCCCTGGCAGGTCCCTCTGGGGGAGGGCTCCCCTCAGACCCACTTCCCTGAGCCCCCACCCTGACCCTGTTCCCTCTGCCTCTCCTGCAGTATCCCCCCTGTGACCCCGCCCTCAATCCACTGCCCTCAGTCCCCACCCCAACCCTGTTCCCTCAGCCTCGCCCGCAGTTCCCCCTGTGCCCCCCACCCTCAATCCACTGCCCTCAGTCCCCCTAACCCTGTTTCATAGATTCATAGATTCATAGATTATAGGACTGGAAGGGACCTCGAGAGGTCATCGAGTCCAGTCCCCTGCCCGCATGGCAGGACCAAATACTGTCTAGACCATCCCTGAGAGACATTTATCTAACCTACTCTTAAATATCTCCAGAGACGGAGATTCCACAACCTCCCTAGGCAATTTGTTCCAGTGTTTAACCACCCTGACAGTTAGGAACTTTTTCCTAATGTCCAACCTAGACCTCCCTTGCTGCAGTTTAAGCCCATTGCTTCTTGTTCTATCCTTAGAGGCTAAGGTGAACAAGTTTTTTCCCTCCTCCTTATGACACCCTTTTAGATACCTGAAAACTGCTATCATGTCCCCTCTCAGTCTTCTCTTTTCCAAACTAAACAAACCCAGTTCTTTCAGCCTTCCTTCATAGGTCATGTTCTCAAGACCTTTAATCATTCTTGTTGCTCTTCTTTGGACCCTTTCCAATTTCTCCACATCTTTTTTAAAATGCGGCGCCCAGAACTGGACACAATACTCCAGTTGAGGCCTAACCAGAGCAGAGTAGAGCGGAAGAATGACTTCTCGTGTCTTGCTCACAACACACCTGTTAATGCATCCCAGAATCATGTTTGCTTTTTTTGCAACAGCATCACACTGTTGACTCATATTTAGCTTGTGGTCCACTATAACCCCTAGATCCCTTTCTGCCGTACTCCTTCCTAGACAGTCTTTTCCCATTCTGTATGTGTGAAATTGATTTTTCCTTCCTAAGTGGAGCACTTTGCATTTGTCTTTGTTAAACTTCATCCTGTTTAACTCAGACCATTTCTCCAATTTGTCCAGATCATTTTGAATTATGACCCTGTCCTCCAAAGCAGTTGCAATCCCTCCCAGTTTGGTATCATCCGCAAACTTAATAAGCGTACTTTCTATGCCAATATCTAAGTCGTTGATGAAGATATTGAACAGAGCCGGTCCCAAAACAGACCCCTGCGGTATCCCACTCGTTACGCCTTTCCAGCAGGCGTTCCCTCTGCCTCCCCTGCAGTGTCCCCTCTGTGCCCCCCACCCTGAATCCACTGCCCTCAGCCCCCACCCCGACCCTGTTCCCTCTGCCTCCCCCACAGTGTCCCCCCTATGCTCCCCACCCTCAATCCACTGCTCTCAGCCCCCACCCTGAGCCTGTTCCCTTAGCCTCCCCCGCAGTATCCCCCCATGCCTCCCACCCTCAATCCACTGCCCTCAGCCCCCACCCCGACCCTGTTCTCTCTGCCTCCCCCGCAGTATCCCCCCTGTGCCCCCCACCCTCAATCCACTGCCCTCAGCCCCCACCCTGACCCTGTTCCCTCTGCCTCCCCCGCAGTGTCCCCGCTGTGCCCCCCACCCTCAATCCACTGCCCTCAGCCCCCCTGACCCTGTTCCCTCTGCCTCCCCTGCAGTGTCCCCCCTGTGCCCCCGCCCTCAATCCACTGCCCTCAGCCCCTACCCCGACCCTGTTCCCTCTGCCTCCCCCACAGTGTCCCCCCTATGCTCCCCACCCTCAATCCACTGCTCTCAGCCCCCACCCTGAGCCTGTTCCCTTAGCCTCCCCCGCAGTGTCCCCCCATGCCTCCCACCCTCAATCCACTGCCCTCAGCCCACACCCCGACCCTGTTCTCTCTGCCTCCCCCGCAGTATCCCCCCTGTGCCCCCCACCCTCAATCCACTGCCCTCAGCCCCCACCCCGACCCTGTTCCCTCTGCCTCCCCCGCAGTGTCCCCCCTGTGCTCCCCACCCTCAATCCACTGCCCTCAGTTCCCCTGACCCTGTTCCCTGTGCCTCCCCCGCAGTGTCCCCGCTGTGCCCCCCACCCTCAATCCACTGCCCTCAGCCCCCCTGACCCTGTTCCCTCTTCCTCCCCTGCAGTGTCCCCCTTGTGTCCCCCACCCTCAATCCACTGCCCTCAGCCCCCCTGACCCTGTTCCCTCTGCCTCCCCCGCAGTGTCCCCCCTGTGTCCCCCACCCTCAATCCACTGCCCTCAGCCCCCACCCCGACCCTGTTCCCTCTGTCTCCCCCGTAGTGTCCCCCCTGTGTCCCCCACCCTCAATCCACTGCCCTCAGTCCCCCTGACCCTGTTCCCTTTGCCTCCCCTGCAGTGTCCCCCCTGTGCCCCCCACCCTCAATCCACTGCCCTCAGTCCCCCTGACCCTGTTCCCTCTGCCTCCCCCGCAGTGTCCCCCCTGTGCCCCCACCCTCAATCCACTGCCCTCAGTCCCTGCCCCTGTTCCAACAGGCTCCCCCACAGTCTCCCCATCCCTCCCCCCATCATCTCACCCTGCATAGTCGTGGAAATCTGTCCCGGATTCCAGGCTGTCGTTAGCCCCTGGGGCAAAAGATCAGCAGAGGTTTCCAAAGGGAAGTTTGCAGCCTTTGCTCAGACCCAAACATTTTCACTTAAAAAAAAAAAAAAAACCCCAAACCCATCCTGACACCTCTGCTCTGTCCAGATTTGCTGTTATCCCTGTTGAGGCCAAAGTGGTTTGAAAAATTAAAAATCCTTGACACCATTGTGTTGCTTCCCCCTGTGTTGCTCGTTAATCTGATGGACCTGTCGATAATGACTAAAGATGAATGCCCTGGGAGCAATGTGTCAGGCAGACAGTTTGTGAAGTAGGAATGTGAATGCTGAAGCCCTCACAAAATGCAGAGGCTTTTCTTAACCTGAGAACTGGAAAAGAGCCAGATACCCTGCATGGGTTTGAAAGTGACACGAGCCTAGCGACTGACCAGAGCAGCATCAGGTTTGACGTGTGGAGGAGGGTCTGTGTCATGAAGTCTGCATTTCCACTGAGGACTCTTCCATCGCCAGGGGAGCGCTGGTGCAGGTCTGCCGCCCGGCACAGCAATGCTGAGAGGTGCCAGTGTAGACCCAACCCACTGCCCTCAGCCCCCGCCCCGACCCTGTTCCCTCAGCCTCCCCCGCAGTCCCCCCTGTACCTCCCACCCCAAACCCACTGCCCTCAGTCCCTGCCCCACCCCTAATCTCTTCTTCAGCCTCTCCCATCATCCCACCCCATCGCTCCCCCTGCTGTCCCACCCCCTCAACTTCCCCCCATTCCAGTCCTGCTCCCCTCTGTCTCATCCCCTCCAGACCCTGTCCCTCTCCCAAATCCCCCGACCCTCCACAGCCCAGCCCCATTGTCTCCCCCGCCCCGCCCCACTCTACACAGCTCTCTACCCTGTCCCCATTCATGCTCCCCTCAGCCCCTCCCCTGCTCCCCTCATCCCAGTCCTGTCCCATCCCCCTCAGCCCGCCTGATTCCCCCCAGTCCCAGTCCTGTCCCCCCTCAGTTCCTCCACCCTGCTTCCCCTGGTCCATCCCCACACACCCACCAACTTCCTTGACCTCCCTCCCCCCAATCCCACTGCCTGGACTCACCCCCATCCCACTCAGGACATGCAGGAAAAAGAAGCAATGGGCTTAAATTGTAGCAAGGGAGATTTAGGTTAGACATTAGGAAAAACTTCCTAACTGTAGAGGTAGTTAAGCACTGGACAAATTACCTAGAGAGGTTATGGAATAGCAGTCATTGGAGTTCTTTAAGAGGTTAGACAAACCCCTGTCAAGGATGGTCTAGTGTTGTTATTACTCAGTCCTGCCTCAGTGCAGGGGTTTGACTAGATGACCTGTTGATGTCCCTTCCAGTCCTACTTTTCTGTGATTCACACTGAATTGCCTTGTGCCACTGTCTAGTAGTAGTGGCACACAGTTCTCTGACATGCAGGTTTATAAAATTGTAAAAAGCAACAGAGGGTCCTGTGGCACCTTTGAGACTAACAGAAGTATTGGGAGCATAAGCTTTCGTGGGTAAGAACCTCACTTCTTCAGATGCTCCCAGTACTTCTGTTAGTCTCAAAGGTGCCACAGGACCCTCTGTTGCTTTTTACAGATTCAGACTAACACGGCTACCCCTCTGATACTATAAAATTGTAGTTAATATACAGTTTAGAGCATAGCAGTTTTAAAGCTCTGCATGTTCAGACCAACTGAGCTGAAAATTGTGATCTATAGTATTCAAAACTATTCAGATGTGGCTGAAATAAATAAAATCAGCCTGAATTGCTCAACAATATCAATGGAATCAGCATTGCGCTGCTCTATATTGTAAAACATTCCAGTGAAATCTTGCAAGTATTCCATAGCACGCCGCCTTGCCCACGTGGTAACTAAGCAGAACATCTTCCTGTTCCAACATTCTTAACTTGTATCCCAGAGCTCCTAAAAGTTGTTTTTTTTCAAACACTGAATACTGCTAAGTTATGAGTTTTAACAGGGTTTTTTTTCTTTTAAACCACAGCACTGAATGTTATTCTAAAATTGTTTTCCAAATATTCTTAAACTCCCAGTTGATCCCCTGTTGATGTTCATTGTGAAAAGTATTGCAGGTCTAATACTAATATTTGGCACTTTTGTAAGTCACTGTCCAACATGTGTTTGGTGGATTTTTAGAGGATAACTGTATAGCTACCAGCTAAGGGAGTTACATCTTGAACTCAAGTAGTAGAAGCTCATGCTTCTAAGTCTGGATGGCTCGGGTTCAATCTTTGGTGACTAGCTATGATGGAGGTTGCTACACTTATAATCCCTTTAATCAGAGGTTCTGAATATGCTTTGTTGTAGGCAGAGCTAGCCTATAGTTAAGCAACCGAAAATTTAGAATGGGAAGTGTTGAAATGTTGGGAAGCCTTATAATTTTGCCAGTCTGGAACGAACATCCTATCTGAGGGATGGGGGCGGAGAGAGAGGAGAGTGAGACAGGACCAGGAAACTGGGACAAGGAATCCAGAGCGGTAGTGGGGGGCAGTTGAAATCAGATGAGGAGCTGGGGCGGGTTAGACAGTAATAGGATAGATATAGATTGGAGGGGATGGGAAGAAGGGTCTTTGACTACTAGAGACCACTCCATTCAGGAGCCTGGAATAGACCCAGGATTCCTGAGTTTCACAGTTCCTCTTCTGTCAGCAGATATCTGTGAAACCCAGTGGCAAAAAAAGTGTCTCATCCCCCTATAAAGCTGATCTATCACATATAGGATGACAACCTAGTGCCTCTGCCATCACTTACTCCATTAGCTAATGGAGTTCAGTTTTGATTTTTACAAAAAAACCTGGGGAAATGCCTACAGAAATAGGGTGAGCAGATGCCTAAATATCGGAATCTCAAGTAGGAGGAGAGAGGTTATTTTATCTCTGTATTTGGCACTGGTGCAACCACTGCTGGAATACTGTGTCCAGTTCTGGTGTGCACAATTTAAGCAGGATATTGATAAATTGGAGAGTATTCAGAGAAGAGTCACAAGACTGATTAGAAGATTATAAAACATGCTTTATAGTGATCGACTCAAGGACCTCAATCTATTTAGCTTAACAAAAAGGTTAAGAAGTGACTTGGTTATAGACTGTAAGTATCTACATGGGGAACAAATAGTTAATAATGGGCACTTCAGTCTAGCAGAGAAAGGTAGAGCATGAGCCAACGGTTGGAAGTTGTAGCTAGACAAATTCAGACTGGATATAAGGCATAGCTTTTCAATGGTGAGATAATTAACAATTAACAATGTACTAAGGGTTATGGTGTTTTTCTAAAAGCTATCCTCTAGGAATTATTTGGGGAAAGTTCTATGTCTGTGCTATACAGGCGGTGAGACCAGGTGATCACCGGATCCCTTCTGGCTTTATAATCTCAGAACTAGGTACATCAATTCACATGCAAAATTCTCATTGAATTCAATAGGTGTCCTTGCCCTGTGGCTTGTGGTGCGGGCTGCAGCAGGGGCCGTATAACCCCTCTCGCAGCTTCCTAGGGCCCCCGCTCATGGCTCTGTGCATCCGTGTCTGTCATTGTCGTCCTCTCCCCTCCCCCCGCCCCGCTCGCACAATGTGTCCTGATATTTCACTCTTGCGATCTGGTCACCCTACTGGAAGAAGACAAGAAATCGAACTAGAAGGAATATCTGAACAAGTGATGCATGCCTGTATTTGCACAGCTAATGAAGTGACAGGTTTCTTACCCTGCTTCCTTTTGTATCAGACACACCCAAAGTTACCTATTGACTTATTATCTGGATTGAGGCCAGATCAGGAAAGTGACACCTACCAGGGATCTGCTGAGCACTGGAAGAGGCAGATGAAAGAAATTTACCAGATTTCATAAAAATAAATTCTGCAATAGGTCATTAGAAGGAAAGAATTGGTGACCGTCTATTGATGAAGAATGTGTTGGAAAGGGGAGGGCCAAGAACATGCCAAGCATTTTGGGAGGCTCAGGTTCATATAGTCACTAAGAGAAAAGGAGACGATAGAGTTAAACCAGAAAATGGAGCCAGAAGGAGCAGGATCATTCATCGCAACCTGCTAATGCCCTAGGACTGCATTATATCAGACCAGCAAAGGCAGGCGCTATCAGTGCAAAAGATATTGCCAAAGTGGAGGAGATGTCTTTGCAGGAATGACTGGAGGAGTCACAGACTATTCTGGAGGACCCGGACAGCTCAGAAGGGGAGGGTTTTGGAACTGGACCATTTCCTCCATTGACCCAGCTGACCGCCCTGTTGGTACAAGACAAAATATTCTGCACAGGACAACAAGGACACAATTGAATCCTGAAGCAACAGAGTTCATTACTGGCTCCAACCACAAACCGCCATCTCCAGTGGGACTGAGGCCTGCCGACCTGGACCTGCATGCTGAGAACTCTGTTTCAGAACATTTGGAAGACGACGTCGCTCAACCAGAGTCACCAGGAGATGAGAATATGTTAGTACAGAGGAAGTACTACTATTTGTAGGGCTTGGGGAAACCTCAAAGATAATCAGCTAGAATATGACAGCCAAAGGAGATACGGCCATACAATCATTTTGGGAAGCTTCTCTTACAAGTCTACAGTTTGGTGGACATGGACAGCCATCAGACTAAGCCGTGTTTGAGGGACCTTTGGCACCAACGATCCCTGTCTCTCACTGTGGCTCCCTGCCGCGAATCCAGCCAAGCCAGACTCCTGCAGGCCTCGAATGACATCCCTTCAGGGTGCAGAGCTCCCAGGGAGTATGGACAGGGACACAGGCAGCCTTTTGAAACAAGGCAACAATTATTAGTCACTTAGCTACAGAGTCTGAAAGTCCTTAGGTTAGCCCAGAGAGGCAGAAGTTACACCTTAGCCCACCCTGGCCAAACCAGTGCCATCAACATCAACATCCCTGGCTCTGTCCCCCTGTCCCCTTTGTCTGCCCAGAGCTCCTGAGTCCCTCCAGCGGGGCAGTCCTTATTCCAGTCCCCGACACCTTGCTCTCCAGTTCAGTTCACAGATCCCGCCTGCCTGGGTTACCTGCTGTTAGAGGTGGATTGCTCAGTCATTGGGCATCTCTTGGTCTTGTTGGACCCTCTGTTGATTTGGGTTGGTTTTGGCCAGTTCTTTAATGACTCTATTCGTTCCACCCAGACAGGGAGGAGACACACCCACCCCAATGTCTCTTAGGCCATGTCAACTTTACAACGTTTTGCTGGAGTAAGTGACATCGGCATACGCAGTTAGTATATCGCTTGTGTGGGCATACGTGGCTCCCTGCATCGACAGTGCGTGGTCTCGCCAGGAGTGTGTGTGCCAATGCACGGTGCAGTGCACCATGGGTAGGTATCCCAATGTGCAACCCACATGCTGTCTTGTGGGTAGTTTTGGCAATGCCTAAGGGGGCAGAAACAGCTTGTGCAGGGATGACTGGGAGCAAGGGGTCAATTTCCCATAATGCAATGTTATCCATCCCATAATATGCCTATTTCCCATGAACCCATGCAGGACTGGTTGCTTTCCGCCCTCTCTGACACAAGCCTGGAGCCTGCACAGCTCTGCACTGTTGTCAGGAGTGTTGCAAGCACAGGATGCACGATCCTCCGGTATTTGCAGATTTCCTGATGGTCAGTTTGCTGTGGGACACAGTGAGCACCAATTCAAAGTGGTTGGTGGCGTTCATGGAGCAGCTGTAAACACTGGAGTGAGGCTTCTGGGCCCCAGAAAGGAGCACGGATGGGTGGGATCTCATCATAATGCAGGTTTGAGATGATGAGGCGTGGCTGCAGACTTTTAGATGTGCAAGGCCACATTCCTGAATCTATGTGCCGCACTCGCCCCAGCCCTCCAGGGCAGGGACACCAAACTAAGAACTATACTGACCATGGAAAAGCATAGGGCACTCACACTGTAGAAACTTGCAACACTAGATGGCTACCAATCAGTAGGAAACCATTCTAGAGTGGGAAAATCCACTGTGGGGTCTGTTGTCATGCAAGTGCAGGGCCAGTAATTGTCTCCTGCTACACAGGACGGTGCCTCTCCGCAATGTGTAGGACACAGCGGATGGCTTTGCAGCTCGGGGGGGGGGGTTGGTTCCCAAACTGTGGTGGAGCAATAGATGGCACACATATCCCTATTTTGGCCCCAGAGCACCTTGCCACAGAGTACATTAGCAGAAAGAGCTACTTTTCCATGGTTAGGCAAGTGCTGGTGGATCACCAGCGATGCTACACTGACATGCTCAGGAAAGGTGCATGATGCTCACCTGTTTAAGAACACAGGACTGTTCAGAAGGCTGCAAGTAGGGACCTTCTTTCCAGAACAGTGGATTACCATGGGCAATGTTTAAATGCCAGTAGTGATCCTGGGAGATCCAGATACCCCTTAACTCCTCCAGCTCATGAAGCCGCACACTGGCCACCCCGACAGCACCCGGGTAAGATTCTACTACCGGCTCAGCAGGTGCAAAATGACCGTGGAATGTGCTTTTGGTAGATTGAAGGGGCACTGGCGTTGTTTAATCACCAGATTGAGCTCAGCATGAAAAATATCCCAATGGTTATAGCTGCCTGCTGTGTCCTGAATAATATTGGTGAAACAAAGGGGGAAAAGCTACCACTGGGATGCAGGGGAAGCGGCTGTCTGCTGAGTTTGAACAGCCAGACACAAGGAGCTCAATGATAGGGAGGCTTTGAAAGATCACTTTAGCAGTGAGCCGCAGTAGCATGCTGTGGTGCACTGCGCTCCGCCTGGCGCAGCTGTTCGGAGCTGTGTGGTGCTTGCTGCACATCTGTGCACATGTCACTGCCAGTGCCCTGTTCACGCTGGGTGTGTGCCGTACAGTTATGATACCAACACCATTTGGCACTGATCCTCAGGGTTGTTAGGGGACAAGAGCATCACTTCCACTCCCTGCAAGCATTATACGCCGTGCTGTAAACTAATTAAAATGAATCACTTTCAGAACAAAAGCGTTTTATTCACTTACAAGAACAACTCCAAAAAAAGAAAATTGGAAGAACTTAAAAGTAAAAACATTTTATCTTACAAACATTTAGGAATCTTAAAAATAGACCAGAGGAAGGAACCTTGATGTCCGCCGTAGCTATACAGACATCAGCCGTGGCTCTCAGAGGTCAGTGGAGGTGAGGCTGCAGCTGTCCAGGCTTCCCCCCGGGGTGGAGTGACGGGGTAGGCGGGCTGGCCCTCAGGCCATGTGGAATGCCGAGCGGGGGGGGGGGTGTAGGGAGGTGCTGTGCGGGAATGTTGAACCTGGAGGTCCACAAGAGTCTGGAGCATCTGCGTTTGCTGCCAGAGAAGCTCCATTGTGTCCTGATGCAGCTCCCTCTCCTTTTCCTGCTGGGCCTTTCTCCTCCCTGCTATTTCCTTGTGCGTGCAGTCTGCAACGTTCCCCCTCCGGGCTCTCTGCTCCAGGTCTGCTAGCTTTGTACTGTAGACGAGGCCTCAGTCTGCTCTGAGAGAAAGCTCAATCCTTTTCCCCACACTGGGTAGCAATGGCAAAGTGTGTGTGTGTGTGTGTGTGGAGGGGTAACTGAGGCACAGATAGGATTCATAAGAAATATTACAAAAAAATCCCACTTCATCACAACCGTCTCTTGGATGAACTAAGTAGCCAAACAAACAAGGAGTCCTTGTGGCACCTTAGATGGAGTTGCTTTAGTCTCTCACTGCAAGGTCAGTTTTCCAGCTTCAGCTCCCTACTGCTGCTCGATACGTTCCTGCTTTTGTGTCATCTGCAAATGTTACCAGTATTGATTTGATATTTTCTTCCAGGTAATTGAGAAAGCGATTGACTAGCATTGGGCCAAGAACAGAACCCTGCAGGCCCCTGCTTGAAACTCCCCCAGTGGGTGACAATTCCCCATTTACAATTATTTTTTGTGATCTATCAGTTAGCCGGTTTTAGTTCATTTAAAATGGGGTAAACTGAGTTTGTAAAGTGCTAATTTTTTATGAGAAGTAAAGTTGGATTGTCAAGTACTAAATGGGAGAGAATCATTTGTGTGTTGTACAGGGCTAAGCACTTCTTCTGCAACTAAAATAATTAATGACAAAGGTGCTGCTCTTCACCCTTTCCCATAACGCAGAAACAAGGAGCCGTCCAATGACACTGAAAGACAACGAATCTAGAATTGGTGACAGGAAATGCTGTTTTACACAATGCATCATTAGACTGTGGAACCCACTGCCACAAGATATTGCTGAGGACAAGTGCATATGGGATACCAAATAGGAATAGACATTTATATGGGTACCAGGAATATCCTTAGTTAGACCAGCTAGGACTCGAATGGCTAAAGCTATAGATTCTTGTGTTTCAGGACATAAGCTGTATTGGGCCTGGGATCAGTGGGGAACATCTCTTTGTGGGGAGTTTATCTTCTTCTCAAGCACTCGGTACTGACAACAGCTGGAGACAGGATACAGGACCAGTATGGCGTCTCCTGCGCCTTTCCCTTTGCTCTTGACCCCACCCATGTGTACAGGGCTTTGTGTGGGGACGGGGTGGTCTTGGGCAAATTCCTCTTGTTACGGCTAAGCAGTGGGACTCTCATGCCCAATAGCCCTTCCTTGCTATGAGCTGTTGACTTAAAATTAGGGTTGCCAGATGTTTGGTTTACATTGGAACACCTGGTTGAAAAGAGACCCTGGCAGCTCCGGTCAGCACCGTCCACCGGGCTGTTAAAAGTCCGGTCGGTGACGCTGCGGGTCTAAGGCAGGGTGAACCGTACCTGTCCTGGCTCCGCACTGCACCCTGGAAGCAGCCAGCAGGTCCGGCTCCTAGGCGGGAGGGCCACGGGGCTCCACGTGCTGTCCCCACCCCGAGCACCGGCTCCACACTCCCATTGGCCGGGAGCTGTAGCCAATGGGAGCTAGGGGGCGGTGCCTGTGGGCGAGAGTAGCACGTGCTGCAGAGCCTCCCTCGCCCCACCTAGGAGCCTGGGGGCTGAAGGCTATAGCCGAGGACCTGAGCTATACTCTGACTTCCCAGACTAGCCCCGGACATATCCAAACTCCTCCACCAAGGAGTAGTGGCTCATGGGTAAAGCCTGGCACAGGACCGATGAGTTCTGATCCCGGCTCTGTTCAGCTAAGTGATCGTTACATTTAACCTCTGCCTCATTACCTGGTTATTCACCCACTGCCGCCCCTCCCCTTGTTTGCCTTGTCTGAGCCTGAAGCCAGCCAGGTGATTTCCATCCTAAGAGAAACCTAAGAAAGTGGGCAGGTCTGCCAACTGCGAGACGGAGTAGGCACTGAGGAACTGGAAGAGGCAGGCCTGCCATGGCTGGCTCCAGATCAGGGCACAGGGTTGGGCATGGGGAACGGGCGAGGAGGCCGGGGATTTTTCAGGAAGAGGAGGACCCGGGATCCAAGGAGTTTCTGGTGAAGTCAGTGGCTGCAGCTGCGCGAGGAGTCTGGAGCAGGCTGCCTAGGGCCACGGCTGGGAACTGGGGGCCTGAGGCCGGGCTCTGAGTCAGACCCCTAGAGACGGGGTGGTTTTCCAAAGTGCTCAGCACCCAGCACCTCCCATTGCAGTCACCGATCTCAAAACAGACCTGCCTGGGGAATGTTCATCCCGCGGGGGTGTTCCTAGTGGGGTCTCTTCTCAGCCCGGTGCTAGGCAACATCTTTATCAATGAGCTGGAGGAAAGTGTCCAGTGCCGAGTGGGCAAGTCTGTAGCTGCCACAAAGAGCAGTTGTGATGGGCACCGGGCTTGGCTCCAGAGTGATCTCGACTGCTCGCCATGGTGGGCCCCGGCCAACGCGTGTTAATGCAACTGTGACGGGGCAGGGAGCGGGGCGGATTTCACCTGGGAATGGAGCCTGGGAGTTACATTGGGCTACCTGAGCCGTAACCTGAGCCAGGAGGGGGCTGGGAGAAGTGACACCTTCTGCCCAGGAGACTGGACAAAGGAGAGGAGGAGCTGGGGGGAGGGGGCTGCTGGAGGGTTTTTAGTTTCAGTTTGGTGCTGGGTGATGCAACACAGGGAACCCCAAGCTGGGGTTTAAGCTCCCTGCCCCCCAGAAGGACTTGACTGAGGGGTCCTGGCTGTACCTACAAGCTCTGTTGTAGCCTGCGTTCCTATTGTCCAATAAACCTTCCGTTTTACTGGCTGGCTGAGAGTCCCGGTGAATCCCAGGAAGAGGGGTGCAGGGCCCTGACGTCCCCCCACTCCGTGACACCCACCGAATGCCTGGTCGTAGGAAGACAGAATGTGGGGGCCTCACGTACAGGGTGGGGGACTCTATCCCGGGACGCTGTGACTCGGAGAGTTGGGGGTCCTGGTGGATAAGCCGCTGAACTTGAGGTCTCAGTGCGATGCTGTGGCCAGAAGGGCCAGTGCGGCCCTTGTACAAAGCAGGGCAATCCTGAGTGAGAGCAGGGAGGTGGCTGTGGCCCTGCACACAGCCCTGCAGATACCACTTCGGGAAAACTGCGTCCAGTTCTGGTGTCTGCACACCAACAGGATCCGAACAGAGCTGAGAGGGTGCAAAGAAGGACTGAGCTGAGGCCTGGAAGTCCTGCCTGATGGTGGGTGTTAACGGAGCTCAATCTGTTTAGTTTATTGAAGAGAAGGTTCAGGGGCAACTTGCTAACAGTCTACGAGTACCTACCTGGGGGGAAGATCTGGCTGTGCGAGGCGGAGAAAGGCAGCCCAGGACCCAACGGTTGGAAGCTGCAGCTAGTCCAGTGCAAGATGGATATAAAGTGCAACAGTGAGAGTGATACCCACTGGAACAACTCGCCGAGGGACGCGGTGGGGGGGTGGCTCTGGAAGCTCCGCTCCAGCTGCACTGCAAGCTGTGGGCTCAGGGTGGGGATCCCGGGCCAGATCTCAGCGTCTTTGGCCTGTGCTGTGCAGACGCTCACCCTGGATGCTCAGAACAGTCCCGTCTGCCCTGCACATCTGTCCAAACAGGGCTGCCATTTTTGTATGCTTTGGCCTTCATGCCCAGAGGCTGGGGGAGGTGGTCGTCCTCCGGGAATGTTGATAGAATCACCACTGAAGGAAAATATCCACCGAATGCTGGTGGATATTCCCATACTTAGATTTACCAAGCCAGCCCAAAACAGCTTTGGTAGTACCGCACTGGTTACTCAGAAGTCCAAACAACGCAGTTCCCTTAAAGTGCCCTGCCTCAGGCCTCCGTCCAGACACACCTGTCAGATATGATGATGATTACTGAAAATCTTATCTCATCATATAAAAGAAAAGGTTCTTCCAACCCCAAAGGATCAGCCACATACCCAGGTCCAATTATAACTTAGATCTTACCCAAAATACACGCTATAGCCAATTCTTGTTAACTAAACTAAAATGTATTAAAAAAGAAAAGAGAAAGAGTGTTGGTTAAAAGATCAATATACAGACAGACTTGAGTTTAATTCCTTGAGGTCCAGGTACATAGCAGAGATGGTGAGTTTGTAGTTGCCAAAAGTCCTTTTAGAAATAGTCTATAGGTTATAGTCCAATGTCCATATTCAGGGTGACTCCAGTCAGTGACTGGGGATCTCAATCCTTGTGGCTTAAGGTTTCCCCATTTTGAAACCCAAAGCAGATCTGAGATGAAGCAGGATCGTGTCCCAGGGTTCTTATACATTTCCAGCAGCCTTTCGGCCTGAGAGAACAATAGGCTTAACTTTCCTTCTTCCAAACATCCTGGCAATTAGCACAGGGTAATTTATCCATTAAACAGTTCAGATACAGGTTACCACAACCTTCAAAGAGACAGAGACAATAATACTATTTCCCTCAAGTGTTTCCTAAATGTTAATATTCCTTTTTTGATCTTTGAATGAAAGCTATAGCAATAGACAAGACTTGTTTGCTTACATCACAAGACCTGAGCAAACAGCTCCCCTTCCATCTCTAACAATGCAGACTGCATTTCAAAGCTCTATTCATTTACAGATCTTCCTAACCAGTCTCTAAAGTTCGGCCATGGGTCAGGTCAGTCGGTGAGTTAATTAACTCTTTCTGGCCCTGTCACCTTTCAATGAGATATTATATTACATTCGTAACATCACAGATGGAGATTCCACAGCCTCCCTAGGCAATTTATTCCAATGTTTAACCACCCTGACAGTTAGGAACTTTTTCCTAATGTCCAACCTAAACCTCCCTTGCTGCAGTTTAAGCCCATTGCCTCAGAGGTTAAGAACAATTTTCCTCCCTCCTCCTTGTAACAACCTTTTATGTACTTGAAAATTGGTATCATGTCCCCTCTCAGTCTTCTCTTCTCCAGACTAAACAAACCAATTTTTTTCGATCTTCCCTCATAGGTCATGTTTTCTAGATCTTTAATAATTTTTGTTGCTCTTCTCTGGACTCTCTCCAATTTGTCCACATCTTTCCTGAAATGCGGTGCCCAGAACTGGACACAATACTCCAGTTGAGGTCTAATCAGCACGTAGAGCGGAAGAATGACTTCTCGTGTCTTGCTTATAAAACTCCTGCTAATACATCCCAGAATGATGTTCGCTTTTTTTTTGCAACAGTGTTACACTGTTGACTCATATTTAGCTTCAGAGGGGAGCCGTGTTAGTCTGGATCTGTAAAAGCAGCAAAGAGTCCTGTGGCACCTTATAGACTAACAGACGTATTGGAGCATGAGCTTTCGGAAATTTCCAGAGGCAGGGCTAAATATGCAAGCAAGAGTGAGTCAGGCTAGAGATAACTAGGTTAGTTCAATCAGGGAGGGTGAGGCCCTCTTCTAGCAGTTGAGGTGTGAACACCAAGGGAGGAGAAACTGCTTTTGTAGTTGGCCATTCACAGTCTTTGTTTAATCCTGAGCTGATGGTGTCAAATTTGCAGATGAACTGAAGCTCAGCAGTTTCTCTTTGGAGTCTGGTCCTGAAGTTTTTTTGCTGCAGGATGGCTACTTTAAAATCTGCTATTGTGTGTCCAGGGAGGTTGAAGTGTTCTCCTACAGGTTTTTGTATATTGCCATTCCTAATATCTGATTTGTGTCCATTTATCCATATTTAACTTGTGATCCACTATGACCCCCAGATCCCTTTCCGCAGTACTTCTTCCTAGGCAGTAATTGCCCAGTTTGTGTGTGTGCAACTGATTGTTCCTTCTAAGTGGAGCACTTTGCATTTGTCCTTATTGAATTTAATCCTATTTACTTCAGACCATTTCTCCAGTTTGTCAAGATCATTTTGAATTTTAATCCTGTCCTCCAAAGCACTTGCAACCCCTCCCAACTTGGTATCATCCACAAACTTTATAAGTGTACTCTCTATGCCATGATCTAAATCATTGATGAAGATATTGAACAGAACCAGACCCAGAACTGATCCCTGCAGGACCCACTCGTTACGCCCTTCCAAAGTGACTGTGAACCACTCATAACTACTCTCTGGGAACGGTTTTCCAACAAGTTATGCACCCACCTTATAGTAGCTCCATCTAGGTTGTATTTCCCTAGTTTGTGTATGAGAAGGTCATGTGAGACACTATCAAAAGCTTTACGAAAGTCAAGATATACCACATCTACCGCTTCCCCCCCATCCACAAGGCTTGTTACCCTGTCACAGAAAGCTATCAGGCTGGTTTGACATGATTTGTTCTTGACAAATTCATGCTGATTGTTACTTATCACCTTATTATCTTCTAGATGTTTGCAAATTTATTGCTTAATTATTTGCTCCATTATCATTCTGGGTACAGATGTTAAGATGACTGGTCTGTAATTCCCCGGGTTGTCTTTATTTCCCTTTTTTTATAGATGGGCACTATATTTGCTCTTTTCCAGTCTTCTGAAATCTCCCCCGTCTTCTATGACTTGCCAAAGATAATTGCTAATGGCTCAGATATCTCCTCAGTCAGCTCCTTGAGTATTCTAAGGTGTATTTCATCAGGCCCTGGTGATTTTAAGACATCTAACTTGTCTAAGTAATTTTTGACTTGTTCTTGCCCTATTTTAGCCTCTGATCCTACCTAATTTTCACTGGCATTCACTGCATTAGATGTCCAATCACCACCAACCTCCTTGGTGAAAACCGAAACAAAGAAGTCATTAAGCACTTTTGCCATTTCCACATTTTCTGTTATTGTTCCTCCCCCCCTCCCCCCCATTGAGTAACGGGCCCACTCTGTCCTTGGTCTTCTTGCTTCTAAAGTATTTGTGGAATGTTTTCTTGTTACCCTTTATGTCTCTGGCTAGTTTGATCTTGTTTTGTGCCTTGGCCTCTCTAATTTTGTCCCTACAGACTTGTGTTGTTTGTTTATATTCATCCTTTGTAGTTTGACCTAGTTTCCACTCTTTTTTGAGTTTCAGATAATTGAAGATCTCCTGGTTAAGCCAGGGTGGTCTCTTGCCATCCTTCCTATCTTTCCTACACAGTGCGATAGTTTGCTCTTGTGCCCTTAATAATGTCTCTGAAAAACTGCCAACTGTCTTCAATTGTTTTTCCCCTTAGACTTGCTTCCCATGGGATCTTAATTGCCAGCTCCCCGAGTTTGCTGCAGTCTGCCTTCTTGAAATCCATTGTCTGTATTGTGCTGTTCTCCCTCCTACCATTCCTTAGAATCATGAACTCGACCATTTCATGATCACTTTCACCCAAGCTGCCTTCCACTTTCAAATTCTCAACCAGTTCCTCCCTATTTGTCAAAATCAAATCTAGACCAGGAAGCAAAGCCTTGTTAGAATGTGATTGGCACACGCACTGCGACACAGTTGTGCCTAGATACTACGGTGCTAGGTGCACTCAGAATATCATAGGTTCTAGCAGGATTTCCCAAAGCATGGGGTGACTTGCTCCCAGGGGGTGGGGGACAGAGGTGGACTAGATGGGGGGCTGTGATGGGTTCTCTGGGGTTCAATCTAGAACTGGGGTTCCACTGAGCCCTCTGGCTCACCAACCTGGGCACCCTCTCTCCCTGTGATGGCTGCGAAGTCTCCATTGTGTGCAGATCCTGGGATAGTCCTTGGGAGGGTGGATTCCCTTCAGTGGGCCATCAGCAGCGTCTGGCTGCTCCATTGTTGCACCTGAAAGGCTGGTTGTGGTTGTTCCCAACCTCACAATGTATTTCAGTAACACACACACAGCAAAACTTCATAACTTCCCATCCAACGGCAGCACATACCATCCAACAGGAGATTAGTGTGCAACAGATCAAGACTTTTACAATGGTAGCTCACAAGGCAGGCTTTGTACAAAACACATGATAATTCTAAGACTGGTGAATATGGGGGTTCCGGGGTGCTGCTTTGAAGCACAGTTTGCCACAGGGGACAAAGACACTCCAGTTCTCCACTTTCAGCTTTCTATTTTAAAAAAAAGAAGTCTCTGTTATGATTGTGCAGAAAACCTTCTGCATGTGAAGTGCCACCGATGCTGAGACGTTTGCCTGAGTCTGGCGCAAGCCTGAGACAATAGTCCTCGGAAATGCAAACTGCCCTATTCATTCCAGTGCCTGCTAATTCACATGCCACTGGGGATGCTCCAAACGCCCCAGCAGTTACCTGTTTCCATGCTCTAAGCCTGGAAGGAAGGAGAAGGGGCAGGGGGCAGATTCTGAACAATTGCACTAGTGTTTCGTAAAGGTGTGTGCTGGGGAAAAGGGGAGCGTGACGGGTAGCTGGAGCAGAGCTGATCTCACGGCTTTTGGAGGCTGGATAATATCTGTCGCTCCGGG
This sequence comes from Malaclemys terrapin pileata, assembly GCF_027887155.1. NCBI lineage: Eukaryota > Metazoa > Chordata > Testudines > Emydidae > Malaclemys > Malaclemys terrapin. The sequence continues at coordinate 131,436,986 of NC_071510.1, read as the reverse complement.
GCTGGACAATCCCACTATCTCAGTGAAGCTATTGAGTGGGACGGACGCCTTCAATTCGGGCTGAATGAGGGAACAAGCAAATGTCCCTTTATTTGGCGATCGGTGAATGGAAAACCACTGCTGAAGGACTAGACGGCATGGAAGCCTGAGCAGAGGCTGGACCACGTGGTCCAAAGGGTTTCCTGCGGGGAGGTCGGATAACAAAGGCAGGGGTGGGGATTGATCTGATGCAGCTGTGTGTATGTGTGTGTGTGAGAGAGAGAGAGAGAGAGAGAGAGAAATACCAGAGAAGCTAATAGAGAAGGCAGCAAGAAAGCCCCAGACAAAGCCAGGGAAGCAAGTAATATCACCCCGAAACAACCCTAAAGAGAGAGCTTTTGGGCTGAGCACTGGCTGGAAAGAGGCTTGGGGCTGTGAGCAAAGGGACTGTCTCCTGCTGTTTGATTCCGGCTGCATTCAGTGGAACAGGACTCTGTACGTTCTTTGTAAATAAACAGGATTGCCTCAAAGAAACTCCCTCATCAGTTTCTCCTCCTGATGCAAACAACACGTTGCTCTGTGTTTAGGTTAGAGGAGGCAGGTCAAAGAAACACACTTGCACTTGCAGTGGACGGTGGTGGGTTTGGGATGGTACTTAGTTCCTGGGGAGATCATTCCCCAGTCTGGGACTGGCCCCGAGAAAGTTCTGTCTCCTGCACAGACAACCTTTACCCTTGTGGTCGAGAGTTCCACTGGACCCAAGTTGTGGAGTTGTTGATTGCAGTCTTCATCCCAGAGCTTTGGGCTCTTTTAGATTCCCCAGGCCTCGGAGCGCCTCGAAGAGAAGGACAGAGACTTTGAACTTGATGGAAGCCACTGTAGGAGGAGAGGAGAGGTGTGCTGTGCTTGCGGGGCCTGAGGAGACACATTGCAGCTTTCTAGGCTAGCCGGAGTTTCCGAAGTGCTGAAGGCTTCCTGCCCGGCGATCTCGCCGTGCTGGAGTCCAGCCGAGCGATGACAGATGAATGACCAAGGCCAGGATGTGCCGGAGCTGCCTAGCCAAGTGGACATGGCAGTAAACGCTGCTCGCGCTTGAGAGCTTCGCACCCAGCGAGGAAGGAATCCCAGAGTACGCCGAGACTGACTCAACTGACCAGCTGTGCGGATCTTCAGCCGACGGAGACCGCGCCGTGACCCTCTGCACCCCAGGATCACCTCTGGCATGCGCCGGTTCTCATCCAGGATCTTGTCCAAGCACTGGCCTGTCTTGGTGCGAGCGGTGTGGCCGTATGCGGTAGATCTGCGTAGTGCTGGCACTGGGGTCCAGGCTGTCTGATCAGTTCATCTAGTGGCTGCATGTAAATGTTGACCAGGACCGGAGAGAGACTCGATCCTTGTGGGGCCTAGTGGTGAAGGTGCAGTTTCCGATTGTTGCTCTTTGCGTGTGTACCCCCAGGAAGGACTCAAACCTTGTCAGCGCACTCCCCGGGACCCCTGCCACCTCGCTCGGGCGAGACAGCAGGATCGCATGGCCAGCAGCATGTCACACGCCGCAGAGGTCCAGGAGGATGCGAGGGGACATCTGTTCTCCGTCCACGGGCAGGAGGAGATCACCCATCAGTGCCACAAACGCGCTTTCAGTGCCATGGGAATCCAGACTGGGCCTGGCCGCGGACATTCGCTTCAGTTGGATGAGCTTGTAGCTGGGCTTTGACGGGGGAGGTTCGACATGGGGCCGGAGCTGGCTAGAACCGATGTAGCCAGCGTTCAGTGCCTCAGTTTCCCCTTGTGTCACATGGGGATAATGACACTGCCCTGGCTCACAGGGGGCTGGGAGATGTCAGCCACGTTTCCTATGTGTCTTGAGGGTGCTGGATGACAGACGTGAGAGAAATGGATTCATTTGGCAGGCAGGGGAGCCATCCCCAGCAATGAAGGGGTTAACTCCTCTCTTTTCCCCACACCCTGGCCCCTCTAGATGCCCCTATAATGCAGCTGCCCCTGTTTGCCGGTGGGGGTGGGGAATCCCAGGTGTTTCTCTAACAGGAAAGTCGGCTGCAAAGCCCCAGCCAGAAGACGACAATGCTCTGCCCTTCCAGCCCAGATGCCCTGCTCTTCCCAGCAACCTCCATGTTAGCTAATGCCTTGGGATTTAGGAACGTGGCCGGGAGGCGGCTGGGCACATGCAGCCCTGCTTTTCCAGCAAGGCTCCTCGGCTGTTCTGAATGGCCTGGTCCCGTGGGCCTGGCAGGCAGCCAGCAGCCAGCCAGCCCGCAGTTCCCGAGCAGTGGGGCTTTCCAGGCGGCTCACAGCCTCTGTTTAGCATCTGCACGTGGGAACGGAGGACTTTGCAGGAAGGAATTTGCTGGTCAAGGAGTGAAAAGAGTGAAGGGCCTGGTGATTCCTGTTAAGAGTTGCATCGCCTGGGACATGGTGCCCCAGTTCCCATGTGCAGGATGAAAGGTTCTGAGGTTGGAAATTCCCAATCCCTTGTCTGGCTGCACCCCCCTGCCCTGACCCTGCTCCCTGGGACAGTTGCTCTTGCAGGCTGGTTATGTGAACCGCTCTGCAGGGAATAGAGATCACCAGAGGACAGGAAGGGAAAATGACCCCAGTAGGCCAATGGGCAGCTTCTGTAAGTGGTGGGGGGCACCAGCAGAGCTGTGTGTGCATGCAGGGATCCCAGGACTGGCGTAACTAGGAGCTGAAGATCGGGACTGAGGGGGATCGGCAGAGTTGGGGGCCAGAGTCCAGAGCTGGAATGGGGTGTAGACTCCAGTCGGCTCCGCCCTATTCCAGCTGGTCTCCCAGACCCAGGTGGCCTTTCTGTGCCCTGCAGTCTCAGAGGCGGCCCTGCTGGGTTGGGCACAGGTTGTGTGCCCTACGGGTAGCCCAAGGCACCAGCACAATCCCTCCCTGAGACTGGGCACCTGCTGCACACAAGAGCTGAGACGAAGTGGGGACCTGCCCCGAGGGGATGAGACGGGAGCTGGTTCTGAACTGCCCCTGCAGCGGGGTTGGCAGGGTCACGGCCCTGCTGGGTTCCCCACTCAGTAATTAGAGGCGGGGGCAGCCTGGGGGTCATAGGCTGCCAGAGGCAGGTGGGCGGCGGAGAGCCAAGCCCTGCTGCCTGGCCGATAGTCGGTCCTGGGAGAGAGGGTATCTCGAGTGAGCTCACCCAGAGCTGAGACACTGCTGCAGATCGGACACGGGAACCCGCACCTGCCACCCTCCCCGGCCCCCCACTGCCCAGCTCCGCTGCCGCCTCGGCTGAGCTGCTGGGAAGGGGCCTCTGGCCCTGGGGCGACTGGCACAGGCTCCCAGGCTGCTGATAAAGGGGATTAGGAGCGAGCGCGGGATTGCACAATGCAGGAGGCGGGCGGGGGGCAGATCGCTGGGGCTGGGTCCAGCAGGTCACCAGGAGAGGTCGGTATCGCACCGCCTGGAGGAGCAGCGGGGGGCAGATCGCTGGGGCTGGGTCCAGCAGGTCCCCAGGAGAGGTCGGTATCGCACCGCCTGGAGGAGCAGCCGGGGCAGATTGCTGGGCAGCTGGTATTGTTCCTGCTCGAGGCACGGGAGCCACTAACTCCCCAAAGGGGACGGCTCCTCTGGTTCGGAGGGCCCAGCTCTGAGCCCCCCAGGTCTCACCTCTGCCCCCTCCTCCCCATTCATCTGGGCTGGGTCCATTTTCTGTGATCCCCAGGCAGTAGGATGACCAGGCAAATTGTCCCGCATTTTCATCTTCCCCCGCTGCAATACTGGCGGGTCTTGCTCGCCAACCACCCGCCCACCAGCGGTGATGGGGGGTCCAGTGGCTGACGATGGGGGCTGGTGGCAGGGTAAAGCTGCAGTGTGTGGGGCCAGCCGCTCCCTCTGCTGGTCCATCAGCACAGCCCCCGCTGAGTGCCGGCTCTCAGCCAGCAGGGCCCTGCCGCCGTCCTGCTTTCGGCTGGCGCTGTGCGGAGAACCAGCCCCTGGTCGGGGCGCTCAGCCTGGCCAGCAGGTTCCTTCCTTCCCCCACTGCCTCTGGCTGGGCCGGCGCCCCGGGAAAGCCCAAGCCCCTCCGCCTCGGAGGACTGGCCAGAATGAGCGGAGCCCTGCGTGTGTCAAACCCCCGCACAGCGCTGGCACGGGAAAGCCTCTGTGTTCATCAGCTAAGCTCTGGAGTGGGGGGGCAGCGATTTCCAGCCTGTTCATGCCCCGCCCCTGCAGGCATCACAGCAGCCCCCCAGGCAGGGGCTGAGCCCCTCTTCACCCTCCCATCGCCCTGGGTCCTGCCCGCAGGGAGCATGGAGCTGTGCTGGCCGGTTGGCTGAAGCCCCTGCAGTCGGGTTCCCTGGGCCCTGGTGCACAATGCAGCCTTAGGGCATAACCCCTTCCTGCCCGCGTTGTAGCAGGAAGGGACAAGCTGCTTCCAGCCGGGGGCAGGAGGGGGAGAGAAAAGGAAGAGATGAGCTCTGCAAAGACATGGGCCAGCCATCCCTCTCTCCCCTCCCCTGTGGCTGGGAGTAGCTCCCGTCCCTTCCCTCCCGCGCAGGGCCGAAAGGCTGCGGTTGGCCACATTCTGGTGTGAACCCTGCAGAAATCTGAGGAGGGGGCATGTGACCCTGCGTGTCTCCACATGTGTTGTCTCAGGAAGATGTGGTGCCAGGTACCAGGAAAGGCAGGTCCGTCCCGGGGTCCCAGCATGGAGGGCGGAGAGCACCCCGCAGGGAGCGGAGGGTTGGTCGGTCGGTTGCTCCTCTCCCTGGCCTCCCTGGGAGAGAGGTGTACGGGTGTGTGTGTCACCTCTCCTCGTGTGTATGGAGGTAGGGGTGTGTGTGTGTCACCTCTCTTCGTGTGTGTGTGGGGGGTAGGAGTGTATGTGTGTCACCTCTCTTCGTGTGTGTGGGGGGTTGGGGTGTGTGTGTTACCTCTCCTCGTGTGTGTGTGGGGGTTGGGGTGTGTGTGTGTCACCTCTCTTCGTGTGTGTTGGGGGGTAGGGCTGTGTGTGTCACCTCTCCTCGTGTGTGTGGGGGTTGGGGTGTGTGTGTGTCACCTCTCCCCGTGTGGGTGTGTGGGGGTTGGTGTGTGTGTGTGTCACCTCTCCTCGTGTGTGTGTGTGGGGTAGGGGTGTGTGTGTGTCACCTGTCCTCGTGTGTGTTGGGGGATACGGCTGTGTGTGTCACCTCTCCTCGTGTGTGTGGGGGGGTTGGGGTGTGTGTGTGTCACCTCTCCTCATGTGTGTGTGGGGGTTGGGGTGTGTGTGTGTCACCTCTCTTCGTGTGTGTTGGGGGGTAGGGCTGTGTGTGTCACCTCTCCTCATGTGTGTGTGGGAGTTGGGGTGTGTGTGTGTCACCTCTCTTCGTGTGTGTTGGGGGGTAGGGCTGTGTGTGTCACCTCTCCTCATGTGTGTGTGGGAGTTGGGGTGTGTGTGTGTCACCTCTCCCCGTGTGGGTGTGTGGGGGTAGGGGTGTGTGTGTGTCACCTCTCCTCGTGTGTGTGTGGGGGTAGGGGTGTGTGTGTGTCACCTCTCCTCATGTGTGTGTGGGGGTTGGGGTGTGTGTGTCACCTCTCCCTGTGTGGGTGTGTGGGGGGGTTGGGGTGTGTGTATGTCACCTCTCCTCGTGTGTGTGTGTGGGGTAGGAGTGTGTGTGTGTCACCTCTCCTCGTGTGTGTGTGGGGGTTGGGGTGTGTGTGTTACCTCTCCTCGTGTGTGTGTGGGGGTTGGGGTGTGTGTGTGTCACCTCTCTTCGTGTGTGTTGGGGGGTAGGGCTGTGTGTGTCACCTCTCCTCATGTGTGTGTGGGAGTTGGGGTGTGTGTGTGTCACCTCTCCCCGTGTGGGTGTGTGGGGGTTGGGGCGTGTGTGTGTCACCTCTCCTTGTGTGTGTGTGGGGGTAGGGGTGTGTGTGTGTCACCTCTCTTCATGTGTGTGTGGGGGTTGGGGTGTGTGTGTCACCTCTCCTCGTGTGTGTTGGGGAGTAGGGCTGTGTGTGTCACCTCTCCTCGTGTGTGTATGGGGGTTTGGGTGTGTATGTCTCCTCTCCTCGTGTGAACCCTAAAGCCTTCAAGAGAAGAAGGTAAATAACAAGAAGCCAACTCCATGGGATTTCTTTTTAACAGCGGCTCAGAGAACTCACGTTAATGTGAACGTTTGGTATTCGAGCGAGTTCAATGGCACTCGAACAGAACTGTGCAGGACAATCATGTTACCGGGTGTCCCTCCCGGGCTGTAGAACGAGAGGGGGCAGGCCAGGGCGGCGGCAGGGGGCGGGGGGAGTCAGGTGCTCCTGCGGGGTTGGGGGGGGCCACAGGAGCGTGGGCCTAGGGTGATCAGTTCAGCCAGAGTCCTTTCCCCGGCTGGCTGTACGGGCGGAGAGAGCACAGCCATCATGTGCAGGGTGCTCAGGCTGGTGGGATGGCCCCTGGCACCAGCAGTAGGGCTTTTATCCTCTGCGGGTCTCCAGCCACCAGGGGGCTCTGGTGCACACATGCTGCTGACCACTGATGAGCTGCTGGCGGCCTCCCGGGACAGCACCCTGGTTTCTGCACATCCCTGGGTCTGTCTGAGCTCCCTCTGGCTTGTCCCACACTGGGCACTGGACAATCCCCTGGCACCCCACATGCTCCCCATGTCCAGTCTGCACCGGGAGTTTGCTGGCTGCAGGACGCGCCCCTCAGGGGCCTTGTGCCAAGGGGCAGCTGGGGGAGGGGGCCAGGGCTGGGAGGGGAAAGGCCTTGGGGACACGTGAGACTCCAGGCCTTTCAGGCAGCGATGGAGCCAGGGAATGGAAGGTGTGCACACGCATGCACATCCACGTGCATGTCTTGCACGTGCCCTGGTGCTCACAGACGCATGCACGGAGGCATGTTCCTGCATGTCCACACAATGACCTGTGTGCACCGTCGGTGTGTGCAGCACACCCTTCATGCCCTGGCTCCTTGGCCCCTGCCCATTCCCTGAGCGGGGTTGCTTGGTCCCGGAGCTGCAGGCCAAGTCCTTCAGGGCGGGCCTGGCTCCTTTCCAGCAGGGGCTGATGATCCCTTCCCGACAGCACAGGGAGACGTTCCAGGGTGGCCCGTCGCCAGAGAAGACTTTGTTTAGCATCCTGAAACATGAGAAACACGGGCACGGGCAGGGGTTTTCCAGGCCCTCTCTGGCCAGACCATGCTGGGATTCAGCAGGGAGCCCTTGGGGAGATGGTGCTCAGACAGACCTCCCATCAGCTGCTTCTAACCCTTCCCGGCCTTGCTGGGGAGCCCAGGGCTGGAGCGGGTCCTGCCCCCCCCGGAATCCGGGGTTCTGCCCCAATGGTTCTCCTCATCCTCTTACTTCAGCCCATAAATCACCTCCACCAACAAACCGGTCCGACACCGCCACAGAATCCCCCCCGAGACGGCCCAGCCAGGGGCTTTGCCGCGGAACGTAGCGACCACGGGGCGCTGCAGCTGCGCCCCCGGACGGAGGGCGAGATGACAGGAATTCGCTGAGGTTTCTCCACATGGACCCACTGAATCGTCGCTGTGTGTCTGTCTGTCTGGCCCTGGCTGGCTGCTGGACAGAGCTCTGACTGACGAAGCTTCCCCGGGGTTTACTAGGCTCCTGAGTCTTGTCTACTCTGTTGCTCGCCCCATCTAACACCCCAGAGCTGGCCGCATTGGCAGGGCCGGCTCCAGGCACCAGCTTAGCAAGCGGGTGCTTGGGGCGGCCAAGGGGAAGGGGCGGCACGTCGGGCTTTTCAGTGGCAATTGGGCGGCGGGTCCCTCCGTCCCTCTCGGAGGGAAGGACCCGCCGCCGAATTGCCGCCGAAGAAGAAAGCGGTGCGGTGGAGCTGGCGCCGATTGCGATTGCAATCGCGGCATTTTTTTTTTCCGCTGCTTGGGGCGGCAAAAACCCTGGAGCTGGCCCTGCGCGTTGGGAGCCCTAGAGCAGACAGGTTGCCGACGTTCTATGTCCCCCGCACCTCTGCCCAGCTCAGAGTGGGTCCAAGCTGGCTGGGCTGCAGACAGGCGTGAAGGGGGTGGTCCCTGCAGGTTCCCTCCAGCTCTTTGCCTGTCTCAGCTAAGCAATCGGAGTCTTGCAGTCTCTGCATGGACCTCTGGCGTGGCGGGTGGCCCCTTCTCTCTTAGCCACTGCCGGTCTGTCTTGAAATGACCCATATTGGCTACAGGTAGGTGGATCCGTAGACACACGGGCAAGAGGGGACCGGTCTGACCCCAGGCATAGGGCAGGGCAGAGATTCCTGGAGTTGTTCTCCACTGCTAGGTGAGGGACACAGCTGGTCCCAGTGAATTGTGGTTGAACCAGGGCCCGTCCTTTCGGAAGAGTCTTCCGAACTCAGCACGCTCCCCTTGAGGGCAGCGGGTTGGGGCTAGACCCAGCCGCGTCTGGCCAGTGCTGTTTTCTCCCCCCTTTGTTGTTGCATGGTCACCCGGCCCCTGCGGGTGGGGCAGGCTTTCCTGCTGGGTGCTGATCCGGGACCACTTCTCCTCGGAGACGCTCCACCCAGGCCGAGCCGCCAGCTTCTGCAGCATGAAGCATTTGGAGGAGTCTGGCCCTGTCTTCCCAGCATCCGGCTGGGATTGCCCAGGTGCTGCTGCCCACTGCCCCTGCTACCGGTGACTCCATTCATCCTCAGCAAACATCTCCAGCTCCTTCTCCACTGACTGACATACTGATCCGCACTGAATCATAGAATATCAGAGTTGGAAGGGACCTCAGGAGGTATCTAGTCCAACCCCCTGCTCAAAGCAGGACCAATTCCCAACTAAATCATCCCAGCCAGGGCTTTGTCAAGCCTGACCTTAAAAACCTCTAAGGAAGGAGATTCCACCACCTCCCTAGGTAACCCATTCCAGTGCTTCACCACCCTCCTAGTGAAATAGTGTTTCCTAATATCCAACCTGGACCTCCCCCACTGCAACTTGAGACCATTGCTCCTTGTTCTGTCAGCTGCCACCACTGAGAACAGCCGAGCTCCATCCTCATTGGAACCCCACTTCAGGTAGTTGAAGGCTGCTATCAAATCCCCCCTCATTCTTCACTGGGCCGAGCCCGGGGCCTCCTGCTATTCACCTGTCCCTGGGTCCCATCACATCAGGACTTGCTAACCCACAAGACTCTGTCCTTTGCCCCTGTGACTCATTGTCCTGGATAATTGTTGATGAGGGCCCTTATCAGGAGCCTTTGGGAACTCCAGGTGCCTTGTACCATTGGGTCACCTAGCGCTGTATCTCGCTGGCTTTTCCTGAGATCCTGGGCATTGAGGATAGTTGGCAGTTTTTCAAAGGGACACTATTAAGGGCCCAAAAGCAAGCTATTCCGCTGATTAGGAAAGATAGAAAATGTGGCAAAAGACCACCTTGGCTTAACCACGAGATCTTGCATGATCTAAAAAATAAAAAGGAGTCATATAAAAAATGGAAACTAGGACAGATTACAAAGGATGAATATAGGCAAACAACACAGGAATGCAGGGGCAAGATTAGAAAGGCAAAGGCACAAAATGAGCTCAAACTAGCTATGGGAATAAAGGGAAACAAGAAGACTTTTCATCAATACATTAGAAGCAAGAGGAAGACCAAAGACAGGGTAGGCCCACTGCTCAGTGAAGAGGGAGAAACAGTAACAGGAAACTTGGAAATGGCAGAGATGCTTAATGACTTCTTTGTTTCGATCTTCACCGAGAAGTCTGAAGGAATGCCTAACCTAGTGAATGCTAATGGGAAGGGGGTAGGTTTAGCAGATAAAATAAAAAAAGAACAAGTTAATAATCACTTAGAAAAGTTAGATGCCTGCAAGTCACCAGGGCCTGATGAAATGCATCCTAGAATACTCAAGGAGCTAATGGAAGAGGTATCTGAGCCTCTAGCTATTATCTTTGGAAAATCATGGGAGATGGGAGAGATTCCAGAAGACTGGAAAAGGGCAAATATAGTGCCCATCTATAAAAAGGGAAATAAAAACAACCCAGGAAACTACAGACCAGTTAGTTTAACTTCTGTGCCAGGGAAGATAATGAAGCAAGTAATTAAGGAAATCATCTGCAAACACTTGGAAGGTGGTAAGGTGATAGGGAATAGCCAGCATGGATTTGTGAAGAACAAATCGTGTCAAACCAATTTGATAGCTTTCTTTGATAGGATAACGAGCCTTGTGGATAAGGGTGAAGCTGTGGATGTGGTATACCTAGACTTTAGTAAGGCATTTGATATGGTCTCGCATGATATTCTTATCGATAAACTAGGCAAATACAATTTAGATGGGGCTACTATAAGGTGGGTGCATAACTGGCTGGATAATCGTACTCAGAGAGTTGTTATTAATAGTTCCCAATCCTGCTGGAAAGGCATAACGAGTGGGGTACCGCAGGGGTCTGTTTTGGGACCAGCTCTGTTCAATATCTTCATCAACGACTTAGATATTGGCATAGAAAGTACGCTTATTAAGTTTGCAGATGATACCAAACTGGGAGGGATTGCAACTGCTTTGGAGGACAGGGTCATAATTCAAAATGATCTGGACAAATTGGAGAAATGGTCTGAGTTAAACAGGATGAAGTTTAACAAAGACAAATGCAAAGTGCTCCACTTAGGAAGGAACAATCAGTTTCACACATACAGAATGGGAAGAGACTGCCTAGGAAGGAGTACGGCAGAAAGGGATCTAGGGGTTATAGTGGACCACAAGCTAAATATGAGTCAACAGTGTGATGCTGTTGCAAAAAAAGCAAACATGATTCTGGGATGTATTAACAGGTGTGTTGTGAGCAAGACACGAGAAGTCATTCTTCCGCTCTACTCTGCTCTGCTCAGGCCTCAGCTGGAATATTGTGTCCAGTTCTGGGCACCGCATTTTTAAAAAGATGTGGAGAAATTGGAAAGGGTAAAGAGAAGAGCAACACGAATGATTAAAGGTCTTGAGAACATGACCTATGAAGGAAGGCTGAAAGAATTGGGTTTGTTTAGTTTGGAAAAGAGAAGACTGAGAGGGGACATGATAGCAGTTTTCAGGTATCTAAAAGGGTGTCATAAGGAGGAGGGAAAAAACTTGTTCACTTTAGCCTCTAAGGATAGAACCAGAAGCAATGGGCTTAAACTGCAGCAAGGGAGGTCTAGGTTGGACATTAGGAAAAAGTTCCTAACTGTCAGGGAGGTTAAACACTGGAATAAATTGCCTAGGGAGGTTGTGGAATCTCCGTCTCTGGAGATATTTAAGAGTAGGTTAGATAAATGTCTCTCAGGGATGGTCTAGACAGTATTTGGTCCTGCCATGAGGGCAGGGGACTGGACTCGGTGACCTCTCGAGGTCCCTTCCAGTCCTAGAATCTATGAATCTATGAATCTTCTCTGCCCTGGCTCCCAGCCAGCTATTCTGGGCAGCTCCCACTGACCCAAGGCCTCCCTTGGCTTCATGTGCAAAGACAGCGTAGTGCTAGTGGCCGTTCCACAAGGCCTGGCTCTTTGTTGGGGCTGAGCTGGGGGGCAGCTGTCCCTGAATGGCCGACCCCTCCTGTAGCCTGGTGCTCTCATGAGCTGGGAGGTCCCCGGCTGGCTGGGCCCTTCGCCTCATCTCGTCTCCTGGATCTTCTGAAAAGTCAGATGCAAACATGAGCAGCAACATTAGAGCACCCAGCATGTGCCCACCCCTCAGTGCCACCCGCTGCCTGCACCATCCCTGTACAGGGTCCTCCATGCCCAGCCCTCCGTGCCACCCGCTGCCTGCACCATCCCTGTACAGGGTCCTCCATGCCCAGCCCTCCGTGCCACCCGCTGCCTGCACCATCCCTGTACAGGGTCCTCCATGCCCAGCCCTCCGTGCCACCCGCTGCCTGCACCATCCCTGTACAGGGTCCTCCATGCCCAGCCCTCCGTGCCACCCGCTGCCTGCACCATCCCTGTACAGGGTCCTCTATGCCCAGCCCTCCGTGCCACCCGCTGCCTGCGCCATCCCTGTACAGGGTCCTCCATGCCCACCCCTCCGTGCCACCCGCTGCCTGCACCATCCCTGTACAGGGTCCTCCATGCCCAGCCCTCCGTGCCACCCGCTGCCTGCGCCATCCCTGTACAGGGTCCTCCATGCCCACCCCTCCGTGCCACCCGCTGCCTGCACCATCCCTGTACAGGGTCCTCCATGCCCACCCCTCCGTGCCACCCGCTGCCTGAACCATCCCTGTACAGGGTCCTCCATGCCCAGCCCTCAATGCCACCCGCTGCCTGCACCATCCCTGTACAGGGTCCTCCATGCCCACCCCTCCGTGCCACCCGCTGCCTGCACCATCCCTGTACAGGGTCCTCCATGCCCAGCCCTCCGTGCCACCCGCTGCCTGCACCATTGCTGAATGGGGCCCTTTAGGGCCCTCCATGCCCAGCCATCCATATGTGTCCCCTACGTGCACCCCCCATTCACGGCCATCCGTTCCAAGCCCTCCTGGCAGACCAGGCGGCCACGTGGCCATGCAGGGCCCACCCAGAGCCTGCGCCCCCGTGCTGTGGTCCTGCACGAGCCATGTCCTCACTCCGGTGCTTCAGGGGAGCGGGCGGCTTGCTCTGCGAGATCTCAGCTGGGCTCTGCTGACAGCTCCCTGGTGGGGGGGGGGCCCTCGCTTCCCAGCAAAGTGGGAGCCCGGGAAGCGTGGATCTGCTCCGTGGCGGTGCTGAGCTCCCCGACTGGCAGCTCACCCTACCTCCACCCGGGAGCCCTGCAGGCCACTTCCCCAAGCAGAGCGAGACGGCGGGTCCTGTCCCTGGCAAGGCTGAGCCAGCGCCCTTTGGAGAGGGGCCCAGAGCGGGGAGCCGTTTATCTGACGGCACCCTTGCGCTCCCCTGCATGGATGCTGGCCCCGCAGGCTGCAGCCCGGGGGGCAGGAAATGGGGCGAGGGAGGGGAGGAAAGAGAGAGAGTGAATGGGGGGGACAGAGTGAAAAGGAATGATACACAGAGCAGAGAACTGAGGCAGACGGGGATTGAGGGGGGTCTGCAGAGCAGCGTGTGGGGAGCACAGGGCTGGGACTGCAGGGGCGCTGTGGATCAGGATCGAGCACAGCAGCAGAAGTGGGTGCTCAGTCACCCCGGATGGGCGGGGAACATCCAGGGTTTGCTGGCTCCCAGCTCTCCGATCTGGCCCCCGGGGGTGTGGGGAGGGTGAACCCAGCTCTGTGCCTGGCTCGGACTGCAGCAGCTGGGGCTTGAGCATGGCAAGGACGGGAGGGTGCCGGGCTGTCTCCTGGCTCTTTCCCCGTGAGCAAACTGCGAGCCTGGCCTGGGATCCCAGGTGGTCCCTATGGATGGACAGCGAGGAGGCCTGAGATAGCCTAGGACTGGACTAGAGGCGGGGGGCAGGTTGGGGCTGAGGGGCACCGGCAGAGCTGGGGGGGGCCTAGGGCTCAGTGGGTGGATGGATGGATGGATGGATGGATGGGCAGACAGTGGACGGCTGGGTGGATGGACAGATGGCTGGGCAGAGAGATGGATGGCTGGGTGGCTGGATGAACGGACAGGTGGATGGATGGATGGCTGGGCAGACAGTGGACGGATGGATGGACGGACAGGTGGGTGGATGGATGGCTGGCTGGGCAGACAGTGGACGGCTGGCTGGATGGCCAGGTGGCTGGGAAGAGAGGTGGATGGCTGGGCGGATGGGTGGACGGCTGGGTGGATAGATGGATGGACAGACGGGTGGATGGACAGATGGCTGGGCAGATAGGTGGATGGATGGATGGACGGACAGGTGGACAGCTGGCTGGATGGCTGGGCAGACAATGGACGGCTGGGTGGATGGACAGGTGGCTGGGCAGAGAGGTGGACAGCAGGGTGCCCCTTTCAGGTCCCCAAGCGAGGCTCCACTCCAGCCCTGATTCCCCCAGGCAGGGGGAGCAGCCCCTAGGCAGGGGGAAATCCCGCATGAAGGTTTGCGCCCTCCAGTGCTGGGGGATGGTGCAGCCACCGGCTCCCCTACCCTGAGCGACGCTAAGCACAGCTGGCACCAGACGCCCGAGTGCTCAGAGCCCGCTGCAGGAGGACGGTTCTCCTGCACCAGGGCGGCTCTGTATCGATCCCAGCAAAGGCCTTTGACCTCGGCGGCCATAAAGCTGCCGCTGTGCAAGCCGCGCGGCCTTGGACTTGTTCCGAGTGCACTAACCGGGGCAGCAGGCAGCCGGGGCCCTGGAGCCCGGCCTGCTCAGACAAGAGGGGGGTGGGCTCCCGCGTGTCTGCGTGGTCAATGATTTGCCAGGGCTGTGGCTGGGGTGGGACGCGGCCCGGGCAGCTCGAGGGGCCGCATGCCAAGAGAGCCTGGGCATGAGCCCGGGGCCAGAAGGTTCTGCAAGATGCTGAGAGCTGGGCTGGGGACCCTGCTGGGCCAGGCCTGGGGGGGCAGGACCGCCCCTGGGGGGAACGTGACTGGGGGGCTAAGCTCTGGGGACTGAGGCGGCCAAGAGGAGAGCCCAGCTGGCAGCTCTGGGGGCAGCAACGAAGCTGGGCATGGGGGGACCCTGGAGAGGGGGAGTGGGTCCAGGGACAATACCAGTCCCAACGGCAGAGGCTGGGGCCCCCGAGCCAAGGGGCAGAGCCACTGGCGAAGCTGGCTAGAGCCGGATGCCCTTTGGGCAGAGCAGGGGGAGCTGTGCACAGGACAGGCTGTGGGGGGCACGAGGGGATCCCAGTGCTGGTGACGGGGGGGCTGCTGGAGAGACCCCGTCAGGACCGGCTTGGAGGCTCCGAACCCCAAGTCTCTTGGGCCTGCCGAGGCGGGCAGGGACTCTCTGGCAGCGGGCTTTCTCCCGCGGACTCCGGCTCTGGGCCAGATAGACCCCGGCTAGCCGCCTGTCCCAGCACGGCCCTGGCCACGGCGTGTTGGAGCTGGAGCGCGCTCGGGCCAGTGTCGCTGCACAAACCGGCACATTTCCCCAGCAGTGGCTGTCCCCGCCATGCCCAGGCCTGACTGTCTGGGGCTCCTGGCACAAGGCAGGGGATTGGGGGGGCCTGGACTCGAATGTCTCCACACCGGTTTGCCCCGTCCCGGCTCGGGAATCCTCAGACAAGCCCTGTGGGTAGCAGTAACACCGGGATGCTGTGCGTTCGGACGGGGCTGGCTGGACTGGAGCCAGAACCAGCAGCTGCTGGGTTCAGTGGGTCCTGACAGGAACACAGGAGCTCCGTTGGACCTGGAAGAGCTGAGGGCTCTTGGCTGTGGGGCTGATACGCCCGCCCCCGCCCCCTCGCCACAGCCCCCGGCTGTATCCCTGGCCTGGGGCCAGTCCTGACCTTGCCAGAACACATCTGCAAAGGGGAGCTGCTCCTGCCAGGAACCGTCCCCCCTCCCCTCCCCTCCCCTTCCCTCCGAGCTGTGCACACGGGAGCTGAGCGGGTGGGACGGGACGGGACGGGAGTGGGCCGCCAGCCAGGCTCTTGCAAGGAAGGAAAGTGAAAGCTGGCTCTGCGGAGCATAAATACAGGCAGCCGGGGACGGGGACGCAGCATCTCAGCTCTGCCTGCCCCTGAGCCACAGGACGCCTCAGCCTGCCTGATCGCCTGCCCCCTCGCTGGCCAGAATGACCCTCCGCATCCTGCTGCTGCTGGCGGCTGCCCTGTGCATCTGCAAGGCCCAAGGTACTGCCTGGGCCCAGCTGGGCCCCGCCTGGGAGGGTGCCCTGGGGACGGGAATGGGTTGGCAGGCGTGGGGTGCGCGTTGGAGCAGCTGGACACGGGGGGTAGCCCAACCCGCTAGCCCTTTTGCAGCTGGGGCTAATTCCAGCTGCGGTGCTGCTCGGGTGGGGAGGGAAGGGCGAGGGGAGTGCCGGCAGACCTGGCAGTGCAGCTGGGGGCCTCAGCCCGGCAGGTCCAGCAGCGGCACCTAGTGATGGAGCAGGGAGCTGGGCTCTAGCCTGGCCTCTGACCCTAGTTTGTTGCGAGACCCAGGCGGGTCTGTGCGGCCGATCCTGCCCCTGGAAAGGGGGTTGGCTGTGTAACCCAGGCCTGCTTGTCCCCCCGTTAGCCTCTCTAGTGGCAGCGAGCCCTTGATGAGCCAGCTACCGCCTGGGCTAAAGGCCACATCTCTTAGCTCAGGCATTAAACTCCTGAGGTCCCAGGTTTGATCCTGGCTGACGCCGACCCGGCTCTGTCGGCGTGACTCTAGCGCTTGCCTATCTCGGGTCGATGCTTTGTGATTCCCCCAGTGAAAAGGGCTGTCCTCGGCATGTTCCCTGCGCCCCCAGTGCTCAGCGGTGGGGCAGAGGCTGCTGGAGCAGGGGGCCCTGCCTGGGCGTCTGCCCGCTAGCCCTGCCGGCTGATCACCCCAGCTTGGGGAGAGCTTTATCAGCCACTCACAGGCTGCAGAGTGGAGATCACCTTCCTGCAGAGAGAAAGCAACTGCCTGGCTTTGTTCTGATTGGCTAGAAACTGGGTTGATTCAGGCGATCTAGTCAGCAGATGAACGTGGCGGGGGGTGTCCGCTAGGAGCTGCGGGTCGGGAGTGCGGGGCACCGGCAGAGCGGTGTCTGAGAAACTCCCTCTCTGCAGCACCTGGGGCCGGCAAGCCCCATGCATGATGCTCAGTAAGGTGCCTCAGGTTTGCATGCAGCTCTCCAGAGGCATCCCACCAGAAAGGCATCCTCTGCCCGCATCTCACCCATGCCCTTGTCTGCTTGCCCACTAGGGAGCGAGAACCAGGCATCCGACTGCTGCCTGAGCCACAAGAATCGTCCCATCCCGCTCCATCTCCTCTCCGCCTACAGAATCCAGAGTCCCGAGACAGGCTGCCGGCTCTCAGCTATTGTGTGAGTGCCTGTGGGCGCCCGGGGGAGCTCTGCGGGTGCGGGGGGCACCTCCAGGGATGGAGACTCGGTAATCCTGCCCTTCCCCATGGCTTGGGGTTGTGTTAGGATGGGGACGGGGAGAGGAGGGGTTCTGGCTGTCCCCAGCTGGGTCTGGCCCATCCCCCCTTAGCAACTCTTCTGTCATGACTCAGGTTCATCACCAAGAAGAACAGGAATCTCTGTGCCCCACCCAATGCTCGCTGGACCCTTGACCTGATGGAGAAACTGGATAGGAAAAAAGGACAAACCACAGCGGTGGACGTCGTGAAACGTGTCCGCTCGAAGGGCACCAAGCACCGCAAGCAGAGGAAGCCCCAGCACTAAGAGGTGGGGACGGCAGAGCCCCAGGGGTGCCGGGTGTGGGGAGGGACGGGCCACTGCCTGCACCAGATCCTCAGCCAGTGGAAAGCAATCCAGCCCCGTGGGCAGCCGGGCGGCTCTGCCCTGCCATGCGGGGGCGCTGCGGGCTGTGGCGGAGAGCGCGTGGGAGTGGGGGGGATTGAAGCAGCCGGCGCGCTGGTGTTGAGCCCAGTGAGATGTGAAATGTCCTGGGCCGGGGGCTGGGCCGAGCCCACCTCTGCCTATCAGGGCCTTGCCGGCCGTGGTGGCGGAGCGGTGACTGGCCGGCCTGGCGATGGCACACGGCGACCGGTCACTAATGGCGCGTGGTGACGCCCCGACGACGCTGCCTGGGGCTGGGGGTGTCTCATTCGCGGCTGCTGATTGGGAGCCACTAGAAAGGGGGGTGCTTTAGGAAATGGGGGAGGGGCGTCGTGTGAGACCCTCCCCTGCTCTCTCTAACTGCTCTCTCCCCGCCCAGGGCACCGGCCGTCCCCGCCCCGGCGCCTGCCTGCCTGCTCAGTTGACCTCCGCAGAGCCCCCCGGACTGCAAGCAAAGGAGACCTGGCTGATGCCTGCGCTGGGTGTGGAGGGCTTGGCTTGGGGCGGTGTGTGATTCCCCCTGGAGATGCTGCACCTCCTGACGGCGCGTTGCCTCCTGCTAAGCATCTGTCACGCCGCGACTCCCTCCCGCGGCTCCCGGCCAAGCTCATATCCGCGGCTTGACCCCCCCCCCCCCCGACCTTTGCATGAAAAGCCAGTGATTAGCGAGGCTGCTGAACACGCCTTTCCTCAGGGCCAGCTCCAGCCAGGTCGAAGGGAGCACGTGCCCTGACCGCCGGGGGCTATTAGTCAGCGCCTAGGTAACCCTATAACCCTGCTCCTCTCCCGCTGTCTCCACCACTGTGGGCAGGGCCAGTAACTCTCCCAGAGGGAGACATATTTGCCCACAGAACCTCCAGACAAGGACTTTGGTTAATTAAGTTCCATGCAGATATATGGTTGTCATGAAAAGATACCCAGGGCTTAGTAATACCAGCAAAGACTGCAGGCTGGCTGGGCTAGCAAGTCCTTATTGCTTCTCTCAAGCGCGCTTATCTGGTTTGATTGCTTTATTAGGTAGCTCTTTCAGACTGTATTAAGAAACTGTGACGTCCTAGCTACTGCAGGACATGCTGTGCAGGAGCTCTGCCCTGCCCGACGCGCTGTGCCCTCGCCTCGCCGGGAACGCACAGCCCATCGCGAGATGAATTCAAGTCAATAAAAATGATTTAAAACTTCCAGAAGCAAAGGCGTGCTGGTGTGGTTGGTGTTGTGAGCGTGCCCCCGCGGGGGGGCTGGGTCGCCTGAGAAATACGGACAGGCGCTCCAGCTCCACCACCTGTTGTTGGGCTGGAGGCCAGAGTCCCCGGGGGAGGCTGGTGGGTCACGCCCCATGCGCGGGGGTCTAACGGGTTTGGGGTTGGGGAGGAATTTCCCCCTGGGCCAGATTGGCAGGAACCCTGGGGGGGGTTTCATCTCCCTCGGCAGCGTGGGGCACGGGTGACTTGCAGGTGGGGGAGTCTCCGTCACAGGAGCGGGTGGGCGAGGGTCTGAGATGTGCAGGTCAGAGGGTCCCGTCTCACCGGAAAGTCTGAGTCTCTGCAGGCATGTGTCACCGCAGGGAACAGCCCCAGCCAGCGAGTAGGCGGGGTGCAGAGCCGGGGGCCCCGGGGGAATCCTGAGGTGACTGCAGTCCTGCTGTGCTCTGACTGGGGGGGCTGGAGACAGCTATTATTGCCTGGCAGCAGCATGCCAGCCCCCCGCCGAGCACGGCCCCTGCACGACAATGGGACCTGCTGGCCCCCACCAGCCTCCTGCGGGGAGACTCCTGCAGTGCAGCCCCGGGTGTTAAAGCTTCCCTGCCCTAGGCCACCAGGGGCAGCGCTGACCCCCAAGACGCCCCGGGAGCTCGAACAGGGGAGCAGCCGATGTGGGGAGAGCCTCCTCCAGGGGCTCTCAGAGACCTGAGATGTAATGGTTGTAGGAAAACGGGAAATGTCCAAGGGTTGATGAAATAGTGGCCAAAGGGGGCCCACAAAGGGTTAACTAGGTGAGATGGGGTGGGGGTCGCTCATACTCCCCTGACCAGGAAGGCAGCCGGTCCCTCAGGCCTATGTGATGGACTTCCGCAGGCAGCCAGCCAGCTCCTCGGGGGGCCCAGGGTGGTGACGGACGGGGTCCCACTCCAGCACCAGTGTACGTGTCCTGCTGTACTCTGACCCCCAGCGGGAGCGCAAGGGGGTGGTTAATGGGGAGACATGCATGGGGTGAAGAGTCGGGGACAGCGAGACCCCTTGTCACACCCTGTGTGCTGCAACCCCATCGACTGCTGGCGGGCTGGGTGACCTGGGGGAATTCAAGGAGCCAGCAGGCTGCGGATGCAGGTGTCAGTGAAGATGCAAATGGCCCGGCGGGCAGGGAGGAGGGGAGGGGATTTCCCCCGGGCTGGTAACATACAGGAAAGGCTGCTAAGCCCAGGACACCTGCCTGGCTGTAACCGGAGCCCTGGGCCTGGTGGGGGAGGAACCCCCCACCCATCTGCACACGGGAGATGGGAGGGGGCCAGCTCCCCGCCTGCCCTCGCTGGGGAAACCGAGGCAGAGCTGAGCCCCCCCCCCCCAGCTGAACGTGGGGAGAGCCAGGCAGGGCAGGACAGCTGCCAGGCAGGGTCGCCTTGTCCCGGGCTCAGAGAGGCCCCAGGGGAGGGGGGGCGGCTGGTAGGACGCTGCTGGTAACAGAGGTGCCTGGTCAGAGGGTGGTCACAGCCATGGGGGGGTCCCTTCCCCTAAAGATCGTGAATCTCAGCCCTCCAGGAAGGGGGCCCAGGAGGGGGCTCTGCCCTGGGGGTGAGGGTGACAGGGGGACCCCAAGATGGGAGATGGGCTCCTGGCACACACAGCTCCAGAAGGGGCCTGCCACAGAGCATCAGCGCCCCAGAGATCTGGCTGCGGTAAGAACCAACACTCAAGGGGTCACTCCCTGTGTCAAGGCTCCTTCCCCACTCTGAACTTTAGGGTACGAATGTGGGGGCCTGCATGAAAACTTCTAAGCTTAACTACCAGCTTAGATCTGGTCCGCTGCCACCACTCCCAATGTGCTAATTCCCTTCCCTGGGTAGCCTTGAGAGACTCTTCACCAATTCCCTAGTGAATACAGATCCAAACCCCAGTTTGATAAGAACTGTCTGTACTGGGCTATCTTGATTATCACTTCAAAAGTTTTTTTCTCTTACTTAATTGGCCTCTCAGAGTTGGTAAGACAACTCCCACCTGTTTATGCTCTCTGTATGTGTATATCTATCTCCTCAATATATGTTCCACTCTATATGCATCCGAAGAAGTGGGCTGTAGCCCACGAAAGCTTATGCTCTAATAAATTTGTTAGTCTCTAAGGTGCCACAAGGACTCCTGTTCTTTTTGCGGATACAGACTAACACGGCTGCTACTCTGAAACTTGTTCAGAAAGATTTGGAGACCCTGGATTGATGTCTGGTCCCTCTTAGTCCCAAGAGTGAACTCCACCAAAACCAAAGAGCACAAACAAAAACCCCTCCTCCCCCCCCCAAGATTTGAAAGTATCTTGTCCCCTTATTGGTCCTTTGGGTCAGGTGTCCGCCAGGTTACCTGAGCTTAACCCTTTACAGGTAAAAGGATTTTGGAGTCTCTGGCCAGGAGGGATTTTATAGTATTGTACACAGGAGGGCTGTTACCCTTCCCTTTATAGTTATGACACCCTGTTCCACCCTAGAGGTTAGGGGACCCCCGGCTGCGGCCCAGATGGTCGACACATGGAGCAGGTGGGGTCACTGCCCCCCTCCCTCCCTGGCAGACGAGGGGGGGAGGCAGTGGCAGGAGCCCAGCCCAGTTTCAAACCCAAAGGTGTTGGGGTGGGGAAAGAGCCCGGGGGCCCCATGAGAGCTCCTCCTGTGCCCCCTGCTCATGCCACCGAACTGGCCAGACATCAGGGAGGATGTGACACTGCTTCCCATGCACTGGAAACCCTCAGTGTGCTGGCTTAGCAAGAGGCTCTGCGAATCCTCGAAGTGCCCAGGGAGACAGCTACCGAGGGGAGGGGAAAGATGCTGTGGCATCCGTGGATCATTTGTGGGTTCGAAGGTCCCTGGTTAAAGCGACCCTGCTTAGTTTGGTCCTGAAGGGGGAAGAGAGGTGACAAAGTGGGAATATTTTTGTAATTTACTTATGAGGCCTGTTTGTGCCTCAGTTTTCCCTATGTGCTGCCTTGTGACTCAGTGGGTGGAAAAGGACGGTTAGCTCTGAGGGCAGGCTGGGTGTCACCTCGCTGTCTGCACTTTGGCCTCCTGGCAAATCCAGTCACCAGGACCTGGACCCCTCGCACCCGACGCCCCTGTGGGAGGAGGAGCTCCCCGGCCCTCAGCAGGGAGGCTGAGAACACAGGACTGGGCGAGGAGTGAGGTGGGGGATACTGGTTGGCTGCTGGAGGGAGTCGGGGCTCTCACTTTGGAAGTGACCAAGGAGGGACACACAGAGCTGGAACCAAGGGGGTCACTCCAGCTCGGCTGGGCTCTGGGCTGACCACACTGGACCATTCTTCGATTTTCTTTTCTCTGTGCTACGCTAAGGGCTTCCTAGGCTGTGATAATTGGGTAAGATCTGAGTTATGTATTGACCTGGCTAAGTGGCTGAGCTCTTGGGATTAGAGGACCCTACATGTGATGAAATTGGTTTTCAGTAACTACCCATCACAGGGCCCAGGGGCTGGGTGATAAGACAAGGGCCGGAGACTGCATCTCTGACTTCTTGTTAACCTGTGTGGCGAGACAGAAGTTTACTTTTGTTACTGGCTTGGTATATCTAATGGACGAACCACCACCGGTTTGGGGTGAGCCTGCCCTGTTTTTCAGCGGTTTGTCCTAATCGGGTATTCTCAGCTGTGACCCACTGAGGAAATGATTAAAGAGAGTCATCTTTTATCAAAATGCCGGCTCTCCACAGACCCCCGGCCTGCTGACGCAATCCTCTAGGAAAGCATCTATGACAAATTCGTTTCCTTTTGATTGTTCTCAGCAAGACTTGGTGTGGTGGGGCAGCTGCTCCACTCCTGCAGAACAGGGGTTAAAGGCAGGCCTGGAGAGGGTTGGGGCTGGGATAAGAGGAGTGAGAGCAGCTGAGGGAGTGGCTGACTGCAGGTGTGGCCGGCTCAGTCAGGGCCCAGCTGGCCCCGATAAGAGGGCTGTGAGCCAGGTGCTGAGGAGTCTCACCCTCGCCCTGGACTGGGAAGGGCCCAGCTGCCTGAGAGGAAGGTACCTGAAGTGGGGCAGGACTGGGGAAGGGCAAGAGGAACTGGGCAGCTCCAATCTGGCAACTCCCCAGGCTGAGGCCTTGCTGAAGGCTTATAGAGGTCCTGGGGCTGCAGAGGGGCAGTCTGGGGATAGGCAGAGGCCGTTGGTTCTACCCCCGTGCCGGTGATGAGTGGTTTACAGACTGCGTCTGGCCCAGGGAGCGGGGGCTGGATGGTGACCGGCAGTAGCCACTGAGGCAAGGTGGGTTTAGAGGGTTGGGGGTTCCCCTGGGAGGGGAGACCCTGTCTGTGGGGGCAATTCTGGGGGCAGAACCCCAGGGTAAGGGGCACCAGGGTCTGGGAGGGACATGGGGCCTGAGATGGGTGAGGCACTGGCCGGCAGAGGGTGCTCTGAGGCTGGAAAAGAGCTAATTCCCAGGTGACCAGCAGGAGGCACCGCACCAGTGAGTCATCGCCTGGCTACACTTCATATTCCACATTATTAGAATAATGTGTCCCTCTCCCCCTGTGGAATTGTGGTCGAGTGAAATACGGGTGATCTTTGTAATGGAAAAGTTTTCATACTATGTACACAAGAAGAGAAACTCCAGAAGAGAGACAAGGTCCTATCTTTTATTGGACCAACTTCTGTTGGTGAGACAAGCTCTCTCTCCCCCACCTTGTCTCGCTAATATCCTGGGACCAAAACAGCTACAACAACACTGCATACAAAAAGAGGCCAAGAATGTAGAAATTTGGTCACCCTTTTTAGTGTACTTGGGGGGAGAAGGGCTCCCCAGCCAGAAGCCGGACTCTTTAGCCAGGTTCTTTGAATATTAACTTGATCCTAAGTAAGTAATACGACATCAGACAGTGCTTATATTACTGACTTACTGTAAGTGAGCCTTAAAAAGTCTTCTTTAAAGAGAGGCTCGCACCTGCTCCAGCATCAAACTACCTGCAAGGGATATGCACGACTTGGCACAATGCAAAGACATGAAAGAACAATTCTCCCAAAGCCAGAGGAAAACACCTCCGTTGCCAAGCCAGTTAACAAACAGAGCGGGTGATCGGTTGTACCTGTGCTGATGTAGATGTTAGGGGGGATTGGAGAATGGGCAGGTCGTGGGATTCATGTTTAATTTTGCAATGGCAAATCAATGTGACAAAGGATGTGATGAAAATTGGTTCCCAATAGGGGATGTAATAGTGTGATTCTGCCTAGGAATTTAGCGAACTACCTTTCGGGCAGTGCTTGGCGAGCCAGGACAGCCCTGGGGGGCAGGAATACAGCTCGACTCTCGTACTGCCTTGCCTCTTGTTTTTTTTGTGTGCTTTAACGCTGACCGGGAGCAGAGAAAGAGGCCACCTGGTCACAGAAGTAAGTGTTAGTGGTTGCTTAAGTCTGAGTGATTGTGACCTGATCACCTTTGTAATGTACAAGCAGAATAAAGTCCAGAGCAGTAGAGTGAGTGTATGTGTGTGTGTGTGTGTAAATATATATACACATACGCACACCTGGTGCTTTCCTAGGGCCAACTGCACAAAGCTGAAAACAAGAACACCTCTACCCCGATATAACACGAATTCGGATATAATGCAGTAAAGCAGCGCTCCAGGGGGCGGGGCTGCGCGCTCTGGCAGATCAAAGCAAGTTCGATATAATGCGGTTTCACCTATAACGCAGTAAGATTTATTTATTTGGCTCCCGAGGACAGCGTTACCTCGAGGTAGAGGTGTATGAGCCAAATCAGCCGGGAGGAAGAATTTAATCAGAGAAATGTGACGGATCATTGGGATCTTTATGGACACTTTACTAGGTGTCCAAAAGTCCCAGTCCCACCACAGCTGAGGAAGGAGGCTGGTTTTCTAACCAGCACAATGTGGTTTAGAAGGGAAGGGAAGGTAGCTGTAAAATATATACATATATAACATAAATGGAAGAAAGGGGAAGTTGATAGTAATGAATATAAATCAGAAGTTAGGGATTGTAGAAAGCCGATAAGAGAAACAAAGGGACACAAGGAGAAATCTATGGCCCACAGAGTTAAGGACAATAAGGAATTTTTTAAATATTGGGGGGGAGAGGGGGAAAGGAATCTTGACAAAAGTATTGGTCCACTACTAGATGGAAATGGTAGCCTCACGCTGCTAGCTGGGATCCCCGGATTGTTTCTTACTCCTGCTAGCTGAGGGCATGTTTTTACCAACGGTGACTTCATTGAAAAACGGACTGACCAGATTCTCAGCTGTGCTCAGTTCTGGAGGGGGCCAGAGCAAGGGACCCAGTTCCAGGGCTGGGCTGGTCCTGTGCTAACCTCTGAGTAGATTAAAGCAGCCTAGGGGCTGCTCTGAACTACACTGCCTGACTATAGCACCCAGGAATCCCCAGCCAGCCTGGAGCAAACACCCCCTTCAGGCCTCTCCACCCCCCCATGCTGGGGGCTGCAGGGGATTCACCCATAAGGGCAGCTTTCTACCCCTCGGTGTGCAAGGGTGACACACGGGCTGCAGAGCCAGCTCGAGGCTCAGCCCCACATCTCCTACGGAGCCAAAGGGGCCAGGGGCTTGGCCCAGTGGGGGCTCCGTATGGATGGTAAGAATTTCCTCTCTGGAATTCCCCCTTCCCATGTTGGCTCCTTTTCTCCAAGGCGGACGGAGGCCCCGGAGCCGTTCCAGCTTGGAGATGAAATGCTCGGGCCCCAGTGCGTAGCGCTGTGTGAGCTGCGGGGCGAGGGGCGGGGAACGGCCGCTCGAGTCACACGAGAATTGGCTGCTGGCAAATCGCCTGAGGACTTGACTGGCTTCCAGCATGTCCTGGCCCAGCCGGCGTTCCCGGAACATATGGGCTGGGGAGGCCCCCAGGAGGGGGCTCTGGCAGAAACCAATGTGCTGAACAGCCCGAGAAGCAGACCAGAAAGAGCCAGACTACCTGGGTTCTCTGCCCCGCGGCCCACCAGGGACATGGCTGCCCTGGCCTACGGGGCGAGGGCATGGGGCCACAGGGGATTTTGCTACACGCTGGGGGATGCTCATTTACCTTTCAAGGGGTTGACCACTAGTGTCAGTCAGCCGTAGCTCCACGGGCGTCAATGGGGCCAGATCCCAGCGGGTCTAACTCAGCCCTAGCTCCATTACAGTCAGTGGGGCCAAATCCCAGCAGCTGTGCATTGCCGTAGCTGTACGGGAGGCGGTAGAGTGACACTGAGGATGTGGCTCAGGGGGCAGCATAGGAGGGCTGGGCACTGCCTCTCTGCACACATACTGCCATGAGCCATCTCCCCAGACAATACCACCTGGACCTCTCCCCACCAGCATCCCCGTCCTTCTCCCGAGGCCAAGCCATCTCGACGCCGGCCCGCCGAGAGCAAGCGGAGGGGCTGGCAGTGCGGGAAGAAGGAGCGGTTCCGGGCTCTCCGGGGCTCTGAGAAGGGCTGGAGGGTGGGGATTGTGGGCCTGGCGGGTGAGGTCAGGCAGAGAGCCGCGGGCCGGAGGGCGGGGTGGTCGGCTGGGTGGGGGGACCAGGAGAGTGAGTCTGCGGCGGGAGGCTGCAGGGAAGCGCCAGGAGGGGCTGGTGGCTTTGGACACTTTCAGTCAAGGATGTGGCCGTTTGCTCTGTGACTCCATGGGCCACTGTACACCTGCACAGAGACCCCTGCACCCTCCTGGCCACATCTGGGGCAGAGCCGGCTAATGGGGCCCCATCAGTGCCGCCCTGCTCCCTGAAGGGACATGTCGCTCCCCTGGCCCCGGCCCTGCAGCAGCCAGGCCTGCGTGACGGGAGCGTATCCCCTCAGCCCCGCATTACAGACGGGAAGGACGGGCGCCGAGGAAGGGGATGTGACTCACCCGAGGAGCCCGGGGCAGATGCAGGAATTGTGCCCGGGCCTGGTCGGCGAGCCCGTGCTTGGACCAGCCCACACTAGTCAGCTGTTGGCAGTCGCCCATCAGAAGTGTGGAAAGTTCTGTGGCAATAACAGCTTCTCACGCCCAGGGCCGCCTCTGCCTCCCTGTGGTGGGGGCTGCCCGCTGTGCTCCAGTGCTGGCAACTGATGGGCACACCTGGGCCCCGTCACGCCTCTGACAGGGCAAAACGCGCCCACACAGGGAGCCAGCCTGGGGCCTGGGAGCCACTTTGGGCAGTGAGATGGAACGGGAGCGGGCAGTCGGGGGCACCTCAGCCTTGTGCTGAGCCCGGCACAGGGGTGAATGTCCCCCAAGGGCACTGGGCCAACCCCCTGGATTACTCTGCAGGACGCTGGGCTGTGGGGCAGTGCAAACGCCACGTCTTTTCTGTTTGCAAACCTCGTGCAAACCCTTCCTGAGTTCCCTCGACCGGAGCCAGTCTCCTCACGTGTCCCCAGAGGCACCGGAGAGGCTGAGCGAGCCCAACCTGCCCGGATTCTCATTTCACAATCCCGGCCCCGGAAAGCCCCTGACGCG
Source organism: Malaclemys terrapin pileata (assembly GCF_027887155.1). Taxonomy (NCBI): domain Eukaryota; kingdom Metazoa; phylum Chordata; order Testudines; family Emydidae; genus Malaclemys; species Malaclemys terrapin. The sequence continues at coordinate 131,410,130 of NC_071510.1, read as the reverse complement.
AGGTTGTGCTGCTATTCCTGCAAGCAGCAGTTGGGGGCAGGGACGGCCTGAGCAAGCCAGACCTTGACCCACTTGGAAGGCAGCTGAAATGTGCGAATCCCCTATTTGTTCTGGCTAACGTACAGGAAGCCGGGATTAATGAAGGGAGAGCAAACATTGGCTCCTGACTCTGTCCTCACAGCCCTGGGGCTTGCTATTACTTGGCTACGACCCAGGCCTGGGGGGCTAGGTGGCAAAGGCAGGCTGGGGGTGGGAGGCCAGGGCATGGCTCAGGCCAGGGGGCTGGCATGAGCGATGAAGCCTTCCACCCCCAGTTAGCTCAGGGCAGGGGAGCGGGGGCTCAGACCCATGTGCTTCCAAGTCACCGATGTGACTCTCGATCCACCTCAGCAGTTGCTACACAAGGGGAAACAGCTGCTGGGTCTCACTCCCCTTGTCCGCCACCGGCCCCGACGACTGGCCCTCACTGGTCGTCTCTGCCTGGAGCCGTGGCAGATACAGCTCAGACGTCACAGTGCCCGTTCCGTGGGCAGCGAAGGTGCTGCCCGCTGCTTCACGGAGCTCACGCTGCCAGACAGACCCAGCTCTTCCATTCAGCCCCCTGGGCACCTCTCTGCCAGCGGGCACGGCAGAGGGCTCAGTACTGTCTGCCCAGCCTTCGGGGCCTAGGGCGCCCCAGGCTGGGTTTGATTCTCTGCAGACACGAGGCACCCTGCCCCAGTCGTGCCCCCAGTGGGAGGCTGGTGGAGCTAGACTGGGGTGGGCTTCCCTCCTGGACGGGTCAGACCTGCCCCTGAGCTAGCCACACGAAGCTGAGCCTAGCTGGGCTTGTGAAAGGGGCCAGGCTCCTTTTGGAGGGGGGAGAGGGAGCGCTGGAGACCCAGGGGAGCAATTCTCCCTGGCCACACCGCAGAGCCAGGGTTCCGAGTCCGGGACTGGGCGCACTACAGAGATTGATGCTCTGCTGACCTCTCTGGCCAGCGTGGGCCTGGTGCGGATGGGCTGCGAAGGGACTCAGGGCACCGGGGGACGGTGGGTTGGGGATTTGCGGGGCTCCGTTCCCCTCGCAGGCCCAAGCGGAGCCCAGGGAGTGTTCTTGGGGCCTTTCCTTGAGCAGCGAGAGGAGCCCAGATGTTCCACCCCTTTGTGCCCAGCAGCAGGCACTGAGGGGAGAAGGCCCTGAGCACAGCCAGCATCTGCCAGGCTAGCAGCGCCAGCCTTTGCTGTCTGCGACAGACCCCTGGGAATGGCAGAGACGCCTTCGCCTTGCCACGGAGGGATCCGCAGCCCGTTGCTTGGGGCCCCTTGTGCCAGCTGGGGGGTGCACTGGAAGGCGCTGACAGCAGAAGTTAACGTTAGCGCGTTTTATCTTTGCTCCCTGGACTCAATCATGGTTAGCAGCGAGGCCAAGTTTCCTTGTGATAAGATTTGCTAGGTGATAACGAGGGGTCGGGCACCAATTAGAGTTAAGCCTGTAAAGCCAACACATCCTACTTTTATGGCCCCTCCGCCCGCTGGTCCCACTAGACTTTGCTGCTTGTTTGTCAGCTCCCGGGACTGGAATGCCCCCAGGTTCCGCCAATCAAGCAGGGTTCACAAGATTTGCAGAGCAAGCGTTGTTCAAGCAGCAGGCCCGGACTTTGTGAATTAAGAGAAACGAAACCCTCCAGGAAAGGGATCCAGAGGGGAGGCTGAAGCCTGCTGGCCCTGCGAGCGAGACACCAGGCATGGGCCCGGGGGCTGGCTGAATCGCAGGAGAACCAGTTTATCAGCAATTTGCTCAGTGCCAGGCTGGGTTTGAACTCGCTCTGCGGTTTGTTCGCTAGCCAAGAGTCCTGTTGCCAAGAGATGGGATCTGTGTGGGGACCAGGCAAGGTGTGTTTTGGGGGGGGAGGCAGAAATAATTGAATAAAGGGGGGTCATCCCAATGATGGAAACAGGAGCATGTGACAGGTGACCGGCTGCAATGCGTGAACAGCGACTCCACCTCTCATCAGTTTAGCAACAAGCCGCAGGCTCCAGTAGGATTATTTACGGCTGGTGTTACCCTAGCACCCGAAGCCCTGGGCAGGGTCGAGACCCCATTGTGCTAGTAGCCATGCAGACCAGAGCAAAGAGACAGGCCCTGCCCCCAAGACCCTGCCTGCTAGGTTCAGCAAGTCCCTTGGAACAGCAGGCCCGGCGGTGTTTGCAAGAGACTTCAAAACAGGCAAAAGGCTCAACACGTGGAATTAATGGTTTGCAACGACTCGGTCGAGCCACTCAGCCTGGTCGAGAAAAGGCGGCTCTGAATTCGAGTGAGCGTATCGACTGTTATCATTGTTTCTGTGTATTACGGTAGCACTAAGAGGCCCCAGCTGAGATCCGGGCCCGTTGTCCTGGGGGCTACACACACACATGTAGGAAGAGACAATCCCAACCTGGAAGACCTCACAATCTAGGGATTTTACAGGTGGAGAACAAAGAGGCTAAGTGACTTCCCCGAGGTCGCCCAGGGAATCAGTAGCAGAGCCAGGAACTGAACCCAGCCTGTCCAACACCATACTTCCTCTCTGTCCCTAGCTTGGCTAAATGACAGCAAAGGTGGTGGGGACGGGGACATGAAAACCATTGAAGGTTGGGGGAGGGGAACTATTCAGGGTTCTGCATGGGGTGCAAATGAGACTAGCAAGATCAGTTTCCCAGAAATCGGATGCCTCGCTCAGCAGAACAGCCTTCCAAGGGTTAATGAACGCTTCATCCCCCAGCCAGGCCTAAGCCCAGGGGAGGCGCCATGGACTGTGTATGGAGTTACTTAGTCTGACGTGGAGCACGGGAGCTGGTCCAAGAGGTGACTAGAGCTGAACTACTCAGTAATAGCGACTGTAATGAAATAAAATGTACTATCCTTCTAGGGGGGAAATACCACAGAAACCCACCATCGTAACCTTCACTTCCAAGAGGGGAACTCCAAAAAAATAAGGAGGCTAGTGAAATAGAAACTAAGAACAGTCACAAGAGTGCAATGCCTGCAAGATTCCTGGAAGCTTTTTAAAACATCATACTAGAGACTCGTAAGGACATAAGAACGGCCAGACTGGGTCAGCCCAAAGGTCCATCTAGCCCAGTATCCTGTCTGCTGACAGTGGCCAATGCGAGGTGCCCCAGACGGAATGAACAGAACAGGGAATCATCAAGTGATCCATCCCCTGTCACCCATTCCCAGCCTCTGGCAAATAGAGGCTAGGGACACCATCCCTGCCCATCCTGGCTAATAGCCACTGATGGACCTGTCCTCCATGAACTTATCTAGTTCTTCTTTGAAGACTCAAACTAAATATCCCTAATTAAAATAAAAAGTCAGAGAACCAAAAAATGCCGCCCTGGCTAAACAACAGACTAAAAGAGGTGGTGAGAGACAAAAAGGCATCCTTTAAAATTGGAAGTCAAATCCTGCTGAGGAAAAGAGAAAGGAGCCTAAACTCTGGCAAGTCAAGTATAAACATATCTAGAATTAGGCAGGCCAAAAAAGAGCAAATTTGAAGAGCAACTAGCAAAAGCACAAAAACTAACAGCACATTTTTTTAAGCACCTCAGGAGCGGGAGTTGGCCAAGCACGCAGTGAGGCCACTGGTCCATCGAGGCGCTAAAGGAGCGCTCAGGGAAGGCAAGGCCATTGCAGAGAAGCTAAATGAATTCTTTCCATTGGTCCTCACTGCAGAGGATGTGAGGGAGATCCCAGCACCTGGGCCATTCTTTTTGGGTGACAGATCTGTGGAAGTGACCCAGATTTGTCAATAGAGGAGATTTTTGAACAAATTGATCAATTAAACAGTAACAAGTGACCAGGACCAGACGGGATCACCCAAGGGTTCTGAAGGAACTTAGATGTGAAGTTGCAGAATTACTAACTGTGGCATGTAACCTATTGCTTAAATCAGCCTCTGGACCAGAGGACTGGAGGGTAGCTAATGTAGCACCTAGTTTTTAAAAAGGCTCCAGAGGTGACCCCGGCAATTACAGGCTGGTAAGTCTGACTTCAGTACCAGGCAAATTGGTTGAAACTATAGTAAAGAACAGAGTTATTGGACACAGAGATGAATATGATTTGATGGGGAAGAGTCAACACAGTTTTTGTAAAGGGAAATCATGCCTCACCAATCTACGAGAATTCTTTGAGGGGTCAACAAACATGTGGACAAGGGGGATCCGGTGGATATACTGTACTTGGACTTTCAGAAAGCCTTTGATCTTTGTCCCTCACCAAAGGCTCTTGCGCAAAGTAAGCTGTCACGGGATAACAAGGAAGGTTCTCTCATGGGTCGGTAACTGGTTAAAAGATAGGAAACAAAGGATAGGAAGAAATGGTCAGTTTTCAGAATGGAGAGAGGTAAATAGGGGGGTCCTCCAAGGATCTGTACTGGGCCCAGTTCTATTCAACATATTCATCAATGAGCTGGAAAAAGGAATAAACAGTGAGATGGCAAAGTTTGCAGATGATACTAAATTACTCAAGATAGTTAGGTCCAAAGCAGACTGCAAAGAGCTACAAAGGGATCTCACAAAACTGGGTGACTGGCAGGGCCGGTGCAAGGAAATTTCGCGCCCTAGGCGAAACTTCCACCTTGCGCCTCCCGCCCCCAACCCTGCTACAGCTCCCCACCCCCCCTCCTCCCTGAGGCGCCCCCCCCAAAGCAGCTCCCCCCCTTCTGCCCTGAGGCTCCCCCCCACGGCAGCTCCCCCCGGGGAGCCGTGCGGCAGCTCCACACCCCAGCTCACCTCTGCTCCGCCTCCTCCCTGAGCACACCGCCCCCACTCTAATTCTCCTCCCCTCCCAGGCTTGCGGCGCCAAACAGCTGATTAGCGCTGCAAGCCTGGGAGGCAGAAGAAGTGGAGCGGCGCCCGCGCGTTCGGGGAGGGGGCGTAGGAATGCTGTAAAAAAAATTGGGGGCACCGCTTTTTGGTGCCCCCAAATCTTGGCGCCCATGGCAACCGCCTAGTTTACCTAAATGGTAGCACCGGCCCTGGTGACTGGGCAACAAAATGGCCGGTGAAATTCAATGTTGATAAATGCAAAGAAATGCACATAGGAAACATAATCGCAACTCTACATCTAAAATGATGGGGTCTAAACGAGCTGTTACCACTCAATAAAGAAATCTTGGAGTCAGTGTGGATAGTTCTCTGAAAACATCCACTCAATGTGCAGCGGCAGTCAAAAAACCAAACAGAATGTTAGGAACCATTAAGAAAAGGATAGATAATAAGACAGAAAATATCCTAATGCCTCTATAGAAATCCATGGTACGTCCACACCTTGAATACTGCATGCAGATGTGGTCACCCCATCTCAAAAAAGATATATTGGAATTGGAAGTGGTTCAGAGAAGGGAAATAAAATGATTAGGGGAATGGAACGGCTTCCATATGAGGAGAGATGAAAAGGACCAGGGGTCACTCAATGAAATTAATAGGCAGCAGGTTTAAAACAAACAAAAGGAAGTATTTCTTCACACAACGCACAGTCAACCTGTGGAACTCATTGCCAGGGGATATTGTGAAGGGCAAAAGTATAACAGGGTTCAAAAAAGAACTAGATCAGTTCCTGGAGGTCAGGTCCATCAGTGGCTATTAGCCCAGATGATTGGGGCACAGGCCATGCTCTGGGTGTCCCTAAATCTCTGGTTGCCAGAAGCTGGGAATGGGCGACAGGGGATGGATCACTTGATGATTCCCTGCTCTGTTCATTCCCTCTGGGGCACCTCGCACTGATTACTATCAGTAGACAGGACACTGGGCTGGATGGATCATTGGTCTCACCCAGTCTGGCCGTTCTTCTGTTCTTATGAGCCCTTCCCCGACTGGCTGGGGGCAATGCTCGTGATCGCAATGGTTGTTCTGCAGTGTTCTGTGCTCTGGGGTTTTAATGTGATTCTGTGTTACCTGGTGATTGCGAAAGCCCCAACTCCTGCAGTCACGTGAATGAAAGACAATCTGAGCCAAAACGTCAGTTCTTCTCCAAGTGCTAACCCTGCCCGGACTCGGGGGCACGGAGCGCCTGCGTACCCACACGGGGAATACCCATGGGGACCACACAGCGCCAAGAACCTCCAGGCGCGGCTGAGTCACCTCCATTGCCTTACCCTTGTGATTGCAGCAGAGGGAGAGAACCATGATCCCTGAAGGCTCAGACCCTAGAAGGGGAGGAAAAAACACCCACCGTTCATTGCCTATAAAAATCTCAGGCTTGGTATCGAGATCTCGTGAATGTCGGGCCCCGATTCCAGATTGCCGAACGGGCGGGATTGTGACACTGATTCTCCTAGGGTTCCCTGCTCCCCACTACTGTTCCTGCCGGTCTCCTTGCTCGCTGGGGTGGCTGCAGAAGGCAGAAGGGGCAGGAAGTGATTCCCTGACAGACGGGGGGGTGAATGTCCGTGGCGGGGATCGTCCCGTGACTTTCCTGAGCTTCGGCAAGAGAGTCCAGGTGCCTCGGAGACGTCACCGATCCTGGAGCATCTCAACCACCTCTGCCATTCCTGTCTGCACCCAGCAGTGTGCACTGCCAGTCGGTGCTAACCCTTTGTCCTCCCGGGGCCACGCTCGCCACCCTCCAGCACGCAGCAGGTCAGTCCAAACCTGTGCACCACGTAACTCCCACTGACCCTCTCTTGTGAGCGGGGTGTGGGCCTCATGCCGGCCCTCTGCCTCTCGGGGAATGGCACCCCAGAGCACAGGAGTGGGTTGATGGCTACTCGCCTAGGACGCTAGCGCCTCCTCATGGCGCAGAGGGGACCATGCAGCCCAGGGGGCTGAGCCGAACCGCTGGGCTGGCCAGGAAAGCCGGGCTGGGTGTGCGGGAGATACGCTAGCAAGGCTGGAAGTGGGGATTTCTGCCGCGCCATGGGACAGTGATAACGGGCATTGCCAGAAAGCTTGGGAGGAGGCGGAACCTGCTCGTTGGCAGGTCCTGGGCCTGCAATGACACTGCTTTGCCCAGGAGCCAGCCGCATTTCCCTTTGGTGACCGTATTGAACGTCCCCAGAGGAGTCTGGGTAAAAAGACCACGCCTGGCTCCCCGTGGGCTCCCTTGTTTACTTTGCTGTCCGGGAGTTTGCCTTTGTTTCATATAGATTCAGAGACTCCAAGGCCAGACCATTGGGGTCATCTAGTCTGGCCTCCGGTAGAACACGGGCAGTAGGATTTCCCCGAAATAATTCCCACTGGAGCGAGAGCCCCTTGCTTAGAAAAACACCCAGTCTGTTTGCCTGGCCTAAAACGCCAAGCTCCTCGGGACGGGAGCCATTTCTGTACTATGCCAAGGACACCTCCTCCTGTTACTGACCAGAATGCGCTCTTCCGGGTATGCCTGAGCGTCTGTCACCCGGGATTCACGTCACAGGCTGCCCGCTCGATCTCCCCACCCGCCCCCAAATGCAGGCAGCTCTGGGCTGCAACACGACAGCTGTGTAACAGCCACTCCGCAGGAACCTCACCCAGTAGTTTGGGACAGGAAGTGAAGGAGGGGCTCGCAGAGGGAGACTGGAATTGGCCAGGACTCTGGGGTTTTGTGCCTCTGCTCTTGGGAAAGAGACCACGGGATCTTCACCACCCGTGAGCCCCTGCTTCCGTCTCGTTCCAGCCATCCATACAGCACCCTGGAGCATTGGCTCAGGACCCCCTGGGGTGGGCGGGCAGCGCCATCAGTGTTCCCTACAGGACAGCACAGGAGGGCCCAGACTTAGAGGGAAAGGCCCCCCCCTACTGGGCCCCCAGCACCACGTCGATCACGATTCACTCTGGGCTTTCCCATCCTGGGGCTGACCTGGCCCGGCCCTAGATACCTGCGGTGCTGCCGGGAGGGTGGGAGGAGCAGCCTCGCACCTGTCCCCTCTTTACGGTTCCGGGTTCTGGAGGAGAATCGGGCCCAGCCAGCTCGCTCTGTGACGGGTGTCCCCCGTTCTGCTCCGTCCCTGGGTGGCGCTGGCGATAAGAGTCCTCACACAGAGCCGTGAGGGGGCAGCCCCTGAGGGAAGGGCTGGGAGACACACGTTCGAGGGGAGACCCTGGTCCTGCAATCGGGCCCTCTGGCGCACGGCCCTGGATGGGGGCAGCACTGGGGAGCATTCCCTAGGTGACAGGCCTGCCCTGGCCAAGGGAGAGGGTCTCAACCCCCGTTGCTTCTCCCCTGGGATTTCTACACTGCCGAGTTCCCCCTCTGGCTTTATGGGGCGTCCTCCTCGGTTTTCTTCCCTTCTCTCGAGGGCCCAGCAGGGAGCAGACAGGCCAAGGGAAGGAGGTTCGTCGGGGTGAATGCAGCGTACCCTGGCCCCAGAGCAAAGGGCAGGGCCCACGGCAGGCTGAGGAGTGGGGTGGGGTGAACCGTTAGCGAGGAAGTTGGAGCCCCTGTGAGCAGGGCCCTGCTGAACCAAGCTGGACCCCAGCCCAGGGGGCTTCCCCGTGCACCTGACCCGGCCCACCTCCTGCAGTACCCACAGACCCTCTGGGCTGGCTTGGCCATGCGACGAGGCTGGCATCTTGCAATGCAATTTGGGTTGGTTGATGTTTACAGTAAGAGTCCCAGCTTCTTTGGGGGTTTCCAGGGCAGGGCAAAGACCCTCCCCCCCCCCGGCTGAGCCTAGAAGATGTCATTGGTCCTTCAGCTTAGCCCTGGCTCCATACCCTCCCCATGTTGCCAGCCTGCCCCAGAGCTCTGGCAGCTTCCCATGAAATGGGGGCCTGAAACCTAGCTAGCCCTAGCTCTGTTAGCCCTCGTGGGTTGGTGAAGGGGGTTTGCAGAGCCGGCAGCTCCGTGCTTTGGCCCGTCTCTTGCTATCCACGAGCCAGTCAAGTCATCACAGGCTGCCTGAAAGCAAACAGAGGGATGGGGAAATGGAACCTGCCCTTCTGAGTCAGTGCCTCCCCCCAGAAGTGAAAGTGAGAGCTGAGATGCTGCAGGATAAATAGCGAGCGGGAGCAGCAGGATTCAGAGAGCTGCAGGCGACCGTGCTGACAGCGCCGTCCATACTCCACCCGGCAGGCTACTCCTGGGCTCCCAGCCTGCCCGCCCGAGCATGGAGCTGGCTAGAAGCATGGCTTTCTTCGCTCTGCTGGCCCTCTCCCAGTGGAGCGTCCTGCCAGGTAAGATGGACCTGGGTTCTGCTCTCTTGCATCCCGGGCTCTTTAGAATAAGTCTGACTGGTTCGTTCTGGATTAGTAAATTTGGTCTTTGGCTGCCTGCTGACTTTCCAGCTAAGGTATCGACAGATCCGCTGCCGGGGCACCTGAGCCCCACGACCGTCAGTATATTTATCCCCACCGCACCCTGGGAGCTAGGAGATGCTATTAGTCCCTGCAGAGAGGGGGAACTTCAGGGCAGGGGGGTAAACCTGGCTCTAAGTCTCGCGGGGAATCACACCCAGTTCTCCTGAGCGCCAGGCTAGCCGTCCTAACCACTGGGCCACTCTTCCTCTCACCTCTGCTGCTGGATGTCACTGCAGGCTTCCAGCATTCACAGGCTGGCCCGTTAGGGTAGGAGATGGCCCCCTCTAAGTGCCGGCTAGCCCCTCTCCCCATGTGCGATTGCACCCTGCCAGGGCCAGCTCCTTGGCAAGCTGGTGCTTGGGGCAGCCACTCCAGACAGGGGCGGCAGGTCCAGCTATTCGGCGGCAATTCGGCGGACGGTCCCTCACTCCCGCTAGGAGCGATCGCAGCTTTTTTTTTTTTTTTTTTTTTGGTGGCTGCTTGGGGCGGCCAAATCCCTGGAGCCGGCCCTGCACCCTGCGCTCCAGTCTGCAGCGCGGCGTCCCGTTCATTCTGAAATCTCTCGGGGTTGGGGACTTGAGGCAAACGACCCCCCTGCTGCAGGGGGCGGCAATAGACCCGTCTGCAAATGACGCACGTGCTAGTTGCAAAGGGAGAGATGGCGCTGCCCCCCCCCCGTATGCCTGGCGCAGTGAAGTGCTGAGCTGCAGGGCTGGAGCCACCAGGCTCCCCCAGAGCCCCTTCGCTGGGGCATTAATGAGCAGATCCTCATCGCACCTAAGAGGCTGCTGTCATTACTCACCTTGTGCAGGGGGGAAACTGAGGCACGGAGCAGTGATGCGACTTGCCCAGGGCCAGACCGTAAGTCTGTGATAGGCTGGCAGTGTTTGATGTCACTGATGGCACAAGGCAGGGGGAGGATCGGGTCCTGGATGCCTGTGCACGTGTTGTCTGTTGTGAGCATGAGTGTGCGTGTGGAAGGGGTGTGCGAGAGAAGGAGACGAGGGACGGGTGTCCTGGCTTCTTTGGGCTTTGGACAGCACCAGGAGCATTGTGGGCTCTGCTGGAAACAATTGAGAAATAATAATAACCTGTAAAACCAAATCAGAATCCCAGCCAGGGGGCGGGGAGGGGGTGGGGGTGAGACCCAGAGCCAGACCCCTTGGAAAGAATTCTCTGCAGTAACTCAAGCCCCCCCATGTAGCACCCCGTCTCCGGCTACTGGAGACATTTGCTGATAGCATTCGGCTGTCTCCTGTTTATGTTCGTTCTGGCACAAGGAGGCGACGGGCACAGAAAGCCCAGGACAGGACCCAGTACAACTCACGCCTGCGTTTCCAGTCAGCAGGGAACCGACCCGAGTTGAATAAGGGGGGCTGCTAGAGGAACTAAGGGAAGAGCCGAGAGGAGCTTTGCGAGGGGCCAAGCAGCAGGAGGGCGGGAGTGAAATCCGTGGGTCTGCACAGCAGAGCGGGGAGCTCTGGAGCGCGCCCCATCTCTCAGCCACGCAGACGGCCTCTAAGCCCGCTGGGTGGAACAAGGGTGAGGGTTCAGAGCGGGAAACGCCAGCTGCCCTTTACATCTCTGGGACACTTCTCTCCAGGTTAGCCTGGTACTGCGTGAGCTAAGAGCGGACGTCGGCCTTGGTGTTCGAACCAAGGGCCGAGGAGCAGGACTCCTGGGGGCAGATGAAGGACCCTAGGAAGGAGTTCCTGTGTGGGGAGAATCTGGCCCCAGGCTCCAATCCTGGCTCTGGCACAGGCTTGCTGTGTAAATCGGGGCAAGTCACATCACTGCACGGTGCCTCAGTTTCCCCTCTATGAAATGGCTGCAGTGGGTAGTACTGAGCCAGCTGCCGGCACGCTGGGAGATTCAGTTAGTTACTAGAACTGGAGTCCTTGTGGCACCTTAGAGACTAACACCTTGATTTGGGCATAAGCTTTCGTGGGCTACAGCCCACTTCTTCGGATGCATGGAGTGGAACATATAGTAGGAGATATATATACATACAGAACATGAAAAGGTGGGAGTTGCCCAACCAACTGTAAGAGGTTAATTAATTAAGATGAGCAATTATCAGCAGGAGAAAAAACACCGTTTGTGGTGATAATCAAGATGGCCCATTGCAGACAGTTGACAAGAAGGTGTGAGGATACTTAACATGGGGCAATAGATTCAATTAGTGTAATGACCCAGCCACTCCCAGTCTCTAGTCAAGCCCAAGTTAATGGTATCTAGTTTGCAAATTAATTCAAGTTCAGCAGTTTCTCATTGGAGGCTGTTTTTGAAGATTTTCTGTTGCAAAATTGCCACCTTTAAGTCTGTCACTGAGTGACCAGAGAGGTAGAAGTGTTCTCCTACTGGTTTTTGAATGCTATGATTCCTGATGTCAGATTTGTGTCCATTAATTCTTTTGCATAGACACAGTCCGGTTTGGCCAATGTACATGGCAGAGGGGCATTGCTGGCACATGCTGGCATAGATCACATGGGTAGATGTGCAGGTGAACGAGCCCTGGATGGTGTGGCTGATGTGGTTAGGTCCTATGATGGTGTCCCTTGAATAGATATGTGGACAGAGTTGGCATCGGGCTTTGTTGCAGGGATTGGTTCCTGCGTTAGTGTTTTTGTTGTGTAGTGTGTGGTTGCTGGTGAGTATTTGCTTCAGGTTGGGGGGCTGTCCGTAAGCGAGGACTGGGCCAACCTGAAGCAAATACTCACCAGCAACCACACACCACACAACAAAAACACTGTCCCGCCCCTCTCCCGGTCATGACCACCAGCCTCATGCAGGACAGCCTGTCCAGGGCAGGTTGGGGCCCAGAGCTGCCCCTGGCACAGCAGTGCAGGGCTGGTCATGGCTCCGTGGCACTAGCTCCCAGGGGCACGCGTGAGAGTTTCCAGACTCGTCTCCGTGCTGACCTGCAATCGCCGGCTCGCTCTGCAGGGACGTGAGCAAGGTGCTGCACCCAGTGCACTGGCTGGGAACCAGGAGAGCTGGGGGCGATTCCTGGCTCTCCCACAGCCTGTGCTAATGCCCTTGGCAGGTAGCCTTGTACCGTCACTCCCTGTCTCTCCAGGGGGGTCAGCCCTTGTGCCCGCAGCTCCCGGGGCTCAGGTCATCCATGTTTCTCAAGGGCTCGAGATGCCCAGGAGGGAGGGGCCGGGTGAGGGCAGAGAGTGCCCATTAGCCGTCAGATCCACTGGACTAGGGGGTTTCCCAGAGAGGCCCAGCGCGGAGGCGTTCACACCCAGACTGGAGGGAAGCCCTGACTGACCAGAGGGACAGATGAGCTGCCACCTTGGGGCTTTTCCGTCTCTCACGTCAACGCCTCCACAAGAACGGTGCCAGTTTGCCCCAGTGAAGAGACATCTCGAGGACGTTGGACTCTTGCTGGGAGCCGGCTGCCCCCTGCTCTCTGCCCCAGCGGCTGTGCCCTTCCCTCTCCCCTTTGCCCATTGCTCCCATCGCTTTTCTCTTCCAGCGTCCGGCAGCAACGACGCCCTGGACTGCTGCCTGAGAACGAGCCAAGTCCCCATCCCCCGCAAAATCGTGCTGGACTACGTGGTGCAGCGGATCCACGACGGCTGCCCCATCCACGCTGTGGTGTGAGTCCCTCGGCAGCGCCGAGCGCCGTGGGGTGCCGAGCTCTGGGGAACGCCGGCTGGGGGGCAGCGTGAAGGGGACACGCTGATGCTGCTGGGGGGCATGAGGGAAGTCTGGCTGGTTTGGGACATGGGGACAAAGGGTGGGAGAGAAGAGTGCAGATCAGACACCACGGGGATGGGCGCTGGGTAGAACAAAGCTGGGAACCCAGAGAAATTTCAGAGGCTTCTTCTCCAGCCCCCTGAATCCACAGAGATTTTTCCTGCCACTAGCTCCACCCTGCACCGCTCCTGCGCCCAGCTCTCCTGCAGGACGGCGCTGCGAGCCCAGGCAGAACTCCATGATGACTGCCAGAGTGCCCCCAGCACTCTGGGAGCTTTGCCCAGGGCAGCAGCTGAGCAGAAGTGAGGGTTGCCAGCTGCTTGCTCCGAGAATACCCCCCCCCAGCTGCAATGGAGGGAAGGGGACAGGAAGTGACCCCAGAGGAGTATCTCAGCAAGTGGCCCAGTCCTTTTGGATGTGGTGGGAGGGACAGTCCAGCTGGTGATTAGCACAATAAGTCTTCCCTTCGACAGCCCTTCCGCTCCCATTAACAAGCCAAACCTCACGGCCCCGTGCAGCAGGGAAAGCCGACCCTCTCCAGCCTGCAAACAGGGAAACTGAGGCACGGGCGGTGATGTGCCCACAGGGACCCAGCGATGCTGTGGCAGGGCTAGCCATGGGGACGCAGGTCTCCCAACAGGCAGGCCCTTGCTTTAAGCACAGACCGTGCTCGCTGTCTATCCCTGGAGAGTGCCCAGTGCAGGTCCCGGGCCCTGCTGGGCTCCCACCCACAGGTAGCTGCTGGTGCATGCCAGGAAGGAGCTCTGGCCCGTCCCTATGCCAGGCGGAAGCAGGGCCTGGGCACGGTGCTGAAGGGATCCAGAGGTGGCCAGGAGGTGTTATTTACACCTTGTTCTGCCTCTCAGCCTGGCCCCCGGCCATTGCTCTCAGCGCTGGGAGTCTGGGGGTGGGTTGGAGCCCTGCTGTGATCAAAGGGATTTGGGGGGCAGCCAGCCAAACCAGAGGCTTTGCAGCCTCCTGTCCCACTCAGCCAGGGTGACTCACTGCTGTGCAGGCAGCCGGGGGCACAGCGCTCTGCTGGAGCGGGGCCTAGGCAGCCCCCCCAGAGCCCATCCTGCTCCAGGCCTGAGCCATAGCCGCTCTGCAGCTGGGAGAGTTCGGCTTCCTGCTGCACCCGACCGGGACGTGTCCGTCGTGACGAGCACCACAAGAGCTGAACGCAACGGGGCAGCCACCCCAGTGACTCCCCAGCCGATGGGCCCTAGCCGGCTTTCAGCTCCTCTTACGCTATGTCACTTCCCAGCCCGGGCGGCTCTGGATTGCCAGCTGGAGCCAGTCAGGGGGAGCCTCGGACAGCTGGGGGCCTTGGTTCGGACAATTCGCCCAGCGCGAGGCTGAAATGGGGCTGGGGTCCCAGGAGAACAGGCTGTCTCCTGCGGGATCCTGAGCAGGTGCTCTGGTTAGCCAGGGCAGGAATATCATAGCGACAGCCTCTGCCCGGGGCTGGCACCATTTCTGCTTCTGACCTTGCCACAGCCCCTACGCGGCTCTGCCCAGCGGGCACGGCCGCCTTTGGCCCTATTGCTGTACAAAATGCTGGATTCAGTTCCTTGCTCTGTTGCTGACTCCCAGGGTGACCCTGGGCAAGTCACTGCAGGGTTTGGTGCCTCAGTTTCCCCCGGGTGGAATGAGGATAACAGGCCTTGCCGGGGGCTGTGAGAAGAAAAGCGTTAAAGACGGTCATTCACTGGGGTGCTCCGGCTGTGGTGCACCAGCCCTTCCTGGGCCAGCAGCGCCAGATGTAGCCCGACTTGGCAGCCAGCCCGGAAGGCCCCATAGGCTGCAGCACCTGGAATAACAGAGAGCCAGGGAGCGGCTCCAGGCGGAGGAGGGGAGCGACGGAGGCAGCTTGGTTTGATTGATGCGGCGCATCCTGGTCAGCTGTCCCCATCTGTTTCCTTGTTGTGTGTTAGGTTTATCACCGTGAGGGGCAAGCAGCTCTGTGCCCCTCCCCATGCCCACTGGGTGCGGCGTCTGACAGACAGGCTGGACAGTGTGTACCAGAGCAAGGTAAGGGTCACAGCTAAACCCGTGCAAAGCCCACGGGCATTGGGCGAGCAGCAGAGGCACCAGCTAGTCAGGGCTGGGCAGACACGGCTGAGGCTTCACCCCCTCCATGCTGGGCACAGGATGCCCACCGTGGATCCCAGCTGCTCACCTCCCCTTGCGGGGTCAGACCGCTGGCCCGTCCACCGCGGGACCCTGCTCCCTGCCTCGCCGGAGCGGGCACTGGGGTCAGACTCCTGCCACTCACCACCTACTAGTCCCGCTAATCTGGAATTCTGCCTCCTACCAAGGCAGCCCATTGGTCACCGGAGTCCTGCACCCCAACTCACCCCTCTGTGCCAGGGCAGCCCATTGGTCACCGGAGTCCTGCATCCCACCTCGCCCCTCTGTGCCAGGTCAGCCCATTGGTCACCGGAGTCCTGCACCCCAACTCGCCCCTCTGTGCCAGGGCAGCCCATTGGTCACCGGAGTCCTGCACCCCACCTCACCCCTCTGTGCCAGGGCAGCCCATTGGTCACCGGAGTCCTGCACCCCAACTCACCCCTCTGTGCCAGGGCAGCCCATTGGTCACCGGAGTCCTGCACCCCAACTCACCCCTCTGTGCCAGGTCAGCCCATTGGTCACCGGAGTCCTGCGCCCCACCTCACCCCTCTGTGCCAGGTCAGCCCATTGGTCACCGGAGTCCTGCACCCCACCTCACCCCTCTGTGCCAGGGCAGCCCATTGGTCACCGGAGTCCTGCACCCCAACTCACCCCTCTGTGCCAGGGCAGCCCATTGGTCACCGGAGTCCTGCACCCCACCTCACCCCTCTGTGTCAGGGCAGCCCATTGGTCACCGGAGTCCTGCACCCCACCTCACCCCTCTGTGTCAGGGCAGCCCATTGGTCACCGGAGTCCTGCACCCCACCTCACCCCTCTGTGCCAGATCAGCCCATTGGTCACCGGAGTCCTGCACCCCAACTCGCCCCTCTGTGCCAGGGCAGCCCATTGGTCTCCTACTCGAGGAGCCCATCTCTGGCCATGCTGGACCAGACCATCTAGTCTCCATCTCCTCCCGGTGTGGGAACAGTGAAGACAGAGCGGCATGTGAGCTTCGAGCTGCGGTTGTGATGGGGAAGGGCTGTGCCTGAGCTCACCACAGCACTGCACACCTCTCCCCCCAGCACTAGCTGCATGGGCAGTCTCTTGAGGATCATTCCCGCATAAGCTGGGGAGACCCTAAAGCCACCTGTGCCCCAAGAGAAGGACGTACAGTTCCTCTTCCTCTCCCGGCCATGGGGCTAGCGCCAAGCGAGGGTCAGAGCGGGACCTCCGTGGCATCGGAGCAATCAGGCAAAGCAGCTGTCAGCCCCCCTGCCGGGCCGGCGCACTGGAGAAAACAGTTGGTGACAGTGAGCAGCTGCTTGCTGGGGAGTAGGGGGGCGGGTCCCTTTATGCCATTTCCTTCTCCAGCGCTGGCTGGAGTGGCTCACGACCGTGAGGGCCTGTCTCGGGGCAGACCCCCCAACCTGGGCTGTGTTTGATGATTAGATTTCACCTCCCCAGTAACAAACGTGAACTCCTGGCTCACCGCACGGAGTCACAGACAGTCCCCACAGACACTCCAGTCTATCCTGCCACCCAGGCAAGCCGGCCTTAGTGAGACATGGTCACTTGCCCCAAAGATCCCAAAATATTCAGGTTACTCCCAGTCCTAAGGGACTAGTCACATACCTCGGATCAGTTTGTATCTCACATCTCACACCAAAGGCAGTGCCGGTAGCCAGTCCTGTAATTAGCTAACTAAAGGGTTATTAACTAGAAAAAAGAAACAACAGAGAGTTCCCTACAGGGGAAAGCAAGCGAACCTATACACACAAATGAGTTACCAGCTACGGTGTCTCAAGATGACAGAGATGTAGTAATCTGCCAATATAAAATGTCTTTCCGGACGGACTCAGGGGTAACCCCGGGGGATCTCTGCCTTAGTTCAGTGTCTCTGGCCCTGAGAGTTCAGACAGCAAAGAGATGATCCATTTTCTTGTGACCCTGTTTTATCTTTTACATTTAGCCTTCCAGTCCCTGAGCCAAGCTCCCCTGTACTGCAGCATGGGCCGTCCATCAACCCTTTGTATTGTGATGTTCCTTAAGGGCCTGTTTAATCTTCATAGGCCTCCTGGGTGGCAGGAGGGACCATTCCTAGGCCTGGGTTCCCAAGTTCAGAGCAAACCTTTTCACAGTTACAAAGCAAAACGGACCTACGTCCTTCCAGCTGGGAATGCAGCCGTTTCGCAGGAGATTAGTGCAGAGAGCAACTTACAAGCGTTCCACAGAGTCTAAACACTAAGTACAGGCTAAGATCAGACTAATACCTATTTTGAGCCAAACTAACATACAGTTGAGCTGGTTTGGGTTCCCGCTATGAGTTTGTCAGTGCTGGCACCTGGTTTACCAGCATAGAACATCAGGGGTGGAAGGGACCTCAGGAGGTCATCTAGTCCAACCCCCTGCTCAAAGCAGGACCAACCCCAACTAAATCATCCCAGCCAGGGCTTTGTCAAGCTGGGCCTTAAAAACCTCTAAGGAAGGAGATTCCACCACCTCCCTACGTAACCCATTCCAGTGCTTCACCACCCTCCTCGTGAAATAGTGTTTCCTAATATCCAGCCTAGACCTCCCGCACTGCAACTTGAGACCATCACTCCTTGTTCTGTCATCTGCTACCACTGAGAACAGTCTAGATCCATCCTCTTTGGAACCCCCCTTCAGGTAGTTGAAAGCAGCTATCAAATCCCCCCTCACTCTTCTCTTCTGCAGACTAAACAATCCCAGTTCCCTCAGCCTCTCCTCATAAGTCATGTGCTCCAGCCCCCTAATCATTTTTGTTGCCCTCCACTGGACTCTCTCCAATTTGTTCACATCCCTTCTGTAGTGGGGAGCCCAGAACTGGACACGGTACTCCAGATGAGGCCTCACCAACGTCTTTCCTTCTCTAATTCCCTAGGACAACCTCTGGAGCAAGTAGACCGGAGGAGCCTGCGGCTGGCCCACGGCCTGGCGATGGGAAAGGGGCTGAGAGATGATCGTGACGCCTGCGAACTCTGCATTCCCCTTTCAGCGTGTCCGGCTGCAGGGCAAACAGCTTACAGCTCCTTGGGACTGAATCCGGTGTGACCGCACTGCCTCCCCTTGGAGATCCCCACTTTCTGCTCTCTGCTATCTGCTCTGCCCTGGGGAGTCTCCCTTGGCTTCTGTGACTTGTCAAGCTGAGTGCTGCTGGACTGGGAGCGCCCCAGGCCTGCCAGCTGCGAGCGACACAGGGCGTGCCGGCTGGCACTGCTCTGAGCGTAACCCGTTCCACACCGAAGCTCTCTCACAATGAGCTGGGCACCTCCACAGCGCCTGGGCAGGCCCTCGCGGCACCCCCGGGAATTAGGGAGGTCTCTGCGCTCAGTGGCTTCAACTCAGCCGTGGCAGGTGGCAACTGACGGCTGGTACAGCCTGGCTGGCTGTGCCGTGGCCACGATGTGAGATGAGTTTGGTAGGTCTCAGCCCAGCCCCTAGTGGGCAGGTGCCCACATTAGAGACACCACAACTGGCACTGAATGGCCCCTTTGCGGGCACAGACCATGGACTGAATGGGCCACAGAGACTGAACTCTTGTCAGTCTAGAGGGGTCCCAGCAGGGCAGGGTGCAGTCACACAGGGGGGAGCCAAGTCCAACTGCTGTCTGCGCTGTCCTGTCTTGGGTCTCCTGGCCTGCCAATCCGGCCCCGTTCTCCAGCCCCGCATTCCCTGCAATCCCTTCTGAATGTTGGCAAATGTGGGCACAAAACCTGTCTTTCTTTTTGCCAACCCCCACGCCGGCCGGCCTGTCCTGTGCCGCCTGCCCCGCGAATGCTTCTGTACCAAGCAGCCAGGGCGGCGCCAAGGGAGTCACTGAGGGGAACCCCAGTGGGCACTTTTGCAGAGCCACTTCCGGGTGGTGAGAGCGTGGTGGCTAACGCACGGCAGCGCTGGCCCTCAGCGATGCGTCGGGCTGGCTTGGGGGGGGGCGGGGGGAGTCAGTTCCCTTCCTTTAAAGCCACCAGGGTTTTTCCTTCCCTGAGCAGCGTAGCGCTGAGCTGAGCACGCCAGGGCTGGAGACGGAGCGCGGCAAAAGGCCAGGCGAGAAGCGTGTTGCTCCAGTTTTTAATTAACAATAAATACATCAATAACCTGGGACGTGTGACCAGTCCTGGAGCTTAGGTCAGCCCGGGGGAGCAGCGTGGTTGGCAGAAGGGGTGGAGAGAGGAAAGCAGCGTGGTACCGTGTCCAGGTCGGGCAGCCCAGGTATTGGAAGCAGCACGCGATAAGGCCTGGGTCAGCCAGGAGCGGAGGAGACTGAGACAGCGTGAGGGGAGGACTGGCTTCACCGTGAGTGACAGCTGGGCAGCCCGCCACGGTGGGCCATTCCCTGGCTACTCCTCCAGGCAGGAACGGGTTTCTCCTTCCCATCAGAGACTCCAGGACCCCCAGGGCTCCTCTGCTGTTCTGAATCCGACTGATCTTGGCCTGTGTCTAGACGCCCCCGGCCGGGTGTCAGCAGCTCCATGCAATTGCCGCGGGCTCTGTTTGCTGTTGTGAATTACAGGGGAATTTGCTCTTTCTTGCTCTCTCGCTCGCTCTCCCCTTTTTGGCTGTGATCAAAATGATTTTTTAAAATAAAAATACCTGAAACATACAAACCTTCCCACTTGTGTTTGAGGCACAAACCCTGCTGGGTTGAGGGGAGGGGGGCTTCGGGGCTAGGACAGTCCCTGCTTGTGGAAGGGAATGCGTCAAGCATTGGCATCCGGTTCTGTGGGGAAGACACACCTCCCATTGGAGCTGGGCACCTCACTGCCCTGGAAAATCTGCCTCATCCCTCAGGAGCTCTCTCAGCACCCAGCAGTGGTGCTTTGCCTGAGCACAAGGTGCCTGTAGCACCTGCCCATGTGCCTGCTGATGCTTGCCACACATCACTGCACTGCAGAGGAGAGAGGGGCAAAACCCCGGGGATGTTGCATTGTGGAGACCTAACCAGCCCATTCCCCAGCCCCAGCCGCCTTTCAGAGCCAGCGTTGGCTAGCAGCTGCCCTGCAGCGGGATCAGGCCGGTCTCAGCTCTGAGGCCCCTGTGCAACAAGACACCTAAGCATTTGTGTAACTTTAAATGCAGAGCCAGATTCTGTCCACCAGGCGTCCCCTTCCTAGACTAAACAGGCCTCCTGGTGCGAGGCAGGGCCCCCATCGATGTGATCAAAATAATTATATAAGAATACTTAGGGACTGTCAAAGACCTTGAGGGACGGGATCATTATCCTCACCCTACAATGGGTAAACTGAGGCACAAAGCTTCATGCCAGCAACAGAGCGCAAGTCTTCTGATTCCCCTTGCCGTTTACTGCAGGCCCAAGGTAGAACTGGACAGCTGCCAGTTAGTCGGTGCGGCCTGAGCTCTCGTTACAGCCAGTGCCTAGAATCACACCTACCAGACAACTGGTTGTTTAGCCTGGACCTGCTGCCCAGTGCAGGGTTGGTCTCATCTCCAGAGCCGGATGGAGGAAGGAGCCTGACACACAGCTGCGAGCACACACCGCTCCCCAGCTCTCCGAATAGAAGAGAATTGTTAAGCACTGGCGAGGCGTTTTAATGCACACGAACACCCCTCAGCCCCTGCCCAGTGATGTTATAAACTGACATAAATCCAATAAGAGGCAGACGACGCTTGGCCATAAAAATGCCCTGAGAGATGCAGAACGGCTCGAAGCTGATGTGGGTTGGCAGCACTCGTAGCCCTCGTCGGACAATGTGTTTCCAGGAGGGGTATGAATGGAGGGAGGATAAACGTCTCCCAGAGAGAGGAATGATTGGGGAGGCTCAAAAAAACTCCAGGGCAACTTGACTGGGGAGGGAAAATGGGGTTTTCAACACAACGAACCCTTCCACAGAATGTAACCGCGTTCCACAAAACCATGGGCTTCTTTTCATCAGAGAACTGTAAACCCCCAAATCTGAACAGTTTTGGCCAAAACCTGAAAATATTTTGGTTTCCAGCAGATTTTGGGAGAAAATTTTCAGTTGCTGAAAACCAAAATTGGGGTTTTTCCTTTTGCAATTAAAAACATTCCAATTTTCTGCAGACCTCTCAACTTCCCTCCTCCTCTCCCCCGTCCCCTCCCCCTGTATTCCCCAAATGTAGAAATAAACCTGCCAGATGCTCCCCCTCCGCAGGGCACCAAGAAATCCAGTGTGATGGTTAAGACCAAGCTATATTCTCTATACACAAACTCCAGACATGTTTTTAGGAGCAGCAGAGCAAGCCATGGCAAAGGGAGGCAGGCTGGCATGTGGACCCAGCCCTGCCTTTGGAATATAAGAACACAAGAACAGGCACACGGGCAGGGCCAGCCCACAACATTTTGGCACCTGAGGCGGGGAGCGCAAATGACACCCCCCCCCCCACCATGCTCCCTCGCTTGGGGCAAAACTTTGAAAGGTCTCAATTCTGCCTTCTTCCTGTTCTACTCCTCTCGTGGTACTGCTCGGCTACCTACCCCAATAAAGGAGAACTAACATCTTAAAATGCTGTGTTCAAAATTTTAAGTAACATTTAACTTTCAAACGCCTGAACAGCAAATGTAACTTTTCTTGTCTGCATAGTAAACACTGGCATTTTTATCTGTTTGAATAATCAAAGTGGTGCTTTCCGTGCCTTCTTGGTTGCAAAGATTTGAACTGTTTCCTGAAGGTCCACAGTCTGGGCCAGCTCATGCTCTATTGAGATGGTTGCAAGGCCGACCAGCCTCTCCTGTGTCATTGTGGAGTGTAGATGTGTTTTTATTAACTTCACCTTGGAGAAACTGCGTTCTCCACTGGCAACTGTTACAGGAAGTGTTAGAAGTATGCGCAGAGCAACAAAAGCATTTGGAAAGAGGATGGTCATCTTATTTGTGCACATATATTCCAGAACAGCCTTTGGAGTTGATCCTGCTGAAATGTATCTTTAAAGAGCTTTCAGTTCATCACCAAAATCACACGCATCAATATTGCGCATGTCATCATGTGTCAACACTGTCTCTAGTGCCCTGCATTGCTGGTGTAGGTCTTCTTCAGATATAGTGAGGAGTTTTGGAATATCCTACAACATCCCAAATATACTGCGGTGTTCCTTGAGCTGCATGAAACATTCTTCAACTGACTGTTTTGCACAATCTAGAACCTGGTTAAAGTATTCAACTTTGAATTGTTGTTTGGGGTCTCTTATGGGATTATCCCGTGCCTCGTCATCAAAATGTCTTCTTCTTCGGTCACTCTTGTATTCTTGAATGGGTGGGAAAATAGCTTCAGTGTGGAGTTCCTCTGCCAACTTCTGTGCACTCTTCAGAACGTTTTGAAATCCCTCATCTGACCGGTAAGACTGTAGGTATGACTTTGCTTTGTCCAGTTGTTCCATTGCTTCAGATATATCAAGGTCAACACCTTGGAGTCTCTTGCTTACAACATTTATTTCAAACAGTAGGTCATGCCACAACACTAAGCCACACAGAACTTTGAAGTTATGTATGTTTCTAGTGATTCCATTTCCCTCTGCCACTGTTCTCCCATGAACAGTTCCTGTCATAGCATTATCCTCCATAATGGCAACTATGGCATCATCTATCTTCCCAATTTGGTGTTTGATCGGCTTTATCGCCTCCACTCGACTTTCCCATCGTGTGGCACTCAGTGGTTTCAGTGTCAGAGAGGATGTTCCCAGATGTTCTTCAAAATTTGCCATCGATGAGTTGATGCAGAGAAAAATACAAATTCAGCAGCCTCACTAGAAGCTGATGCCGCATCACTGACCACCAAGTTCAATGAATGAGAACTGCATGGGACAAAAAAAGCTCGAGGGTTTAACTCTCGGATCAGTGTCTGCACTCCTCTGTTCTTTCCTCTCATGTTGGCACCATTATCGCAGCCCTGAGCTCTCATGTCAGCTATCGCAATTCCCGTATCTTCCAGCTTTTTAAGAAGCAAATTTGTCATACCAGCTCTTGTAGTATCAATGTCAATAAATTCTAGAAAATGCTCTCTGACAGTCACCATTGCAGGGACATTTTCACTAGGTTCTGTTGTTGTTACAAAACGCACCATTCAAGTCATTTGTTCTGTATGGTTGATGTCAGGTGTGCAGTCCAGAATAACAGAGTAATATCTTGCTGACTTCAGATCTGCCACAATCTTCTGTTTGATTTTTGTTGCCAGTAACTGTATGATCTCATTTTGAACTGTTTTTCCAAGGTAGTGGCGTGTGTACATTTCTTGGGTGGTGACACTTCTCAGATGCTCCTGGAGTACAGCATCAAACTCAGCCATCAACTCTGCAATTTTAAGGAAGTTTCCATTGTTTGGCACACACAGTTGATCTGAAGTGCCACGCAGTGCTAGGTTTTGGGTAGCAAGCATTCTCACAACGGCAATGAGCCTTTTCAGAACATTTTGCCAGTAAGGAGACTCCGATGCAATCTTCTCTTGATGTTGATCACCTATGGTGGCCTTTAACCTTAGTCTCATCTCAAGCTCTTTCCACCTATGGAATGCTCTCTGGTGATTTGCTGCCTTCTCATGGCATGCCAGATTTCTAGACAGATTTTTCCAGTCCTTTGTTCCTGTAGAACCCAATGTGGCTGTGTGACGAAGTGGGGCTGTTCTTAATGTTTCCTCTGAATACTGTGTGGGTGCCTCAGTTTCCCCTATGCATTTCTTAAGTCTCTAGGGGGTGAGATTGTTGCAGAGCAAAGGGCCAGTGCACATAATTGGCTGGCACTCTGTCTCCTGGCAACTAATGGCTAGGGCCCTTCCCCCCTGCAAGGGGATAACTAAAGGTATTGGAGAACAAAGAGATCAGGTGACCTCCTGGCCCGGGAAAGAGACAAAGGCCAGAAAGGAGGGGCTGGAGAGGGTCAGTTTGGAGCTGGCTGGGGAGGTGAAGTGAGTGCAAACATGGGTGTCTGGCTCACTGCCTCTCCTCTCTCTCCCCCCCCCCCCCCCCCCCCCAGAATGGACCCGGTGGAGGGGTCCTGTTCTCTGTACCTACAAGCTCTGTTTTAGACCATGTTCTTGTCATCTAATAAACCTCTGTTTTACTGGCTGGCTGAGAGTCATGTCTGACTGCGAAGAGGGGGTGCAGGACCCTCTGGCTTCCCCAGGACCCCGCCAGGGCGGACTCGCTGTGGGAAGCGCACAGAGGGGCATATGCTGAATGCTCCAAGGTCAGACCCAGGAAGGTGAAGCCGTGTGACTCCTTGCCCTGGAGACAGTCTGCTCCAAGGGAGAGGAGACTTCACCAGAGTCCTGCCTGGCTTCGTAGGGAGCAGTTCCAGAGCATCGCCCGGGGACTCTGAGACAGGCTGGAACATTAGACTGGAAGAGTTTGCAACAAAAACAGTATGCAGCATTCTGGGTTTCTGAGTACATAAGCCATGGCCTCTCCACTTTGGCACCATTGGGGATTTCACGCCAGTAATGTGTTGGATGGAAACTTCTATTTTCATTGTCTTTGGGGAACGTGAAGTTTTTCACTTGCTGTGGCCCAGGCAGTACAAGGAAGTCCCTCAGGCTACTGCTCAAGTGGGTCCACAGCCCTGGATCATCTAGATTTAAGGAACTAAACTCAGCAGCAGCTGTTTCTTGTGCCTCCACCGCACTCTTCTCAGATCGACACTTTTCTTCAGGAATGTGCCTGGTTACACCCATTGGAGATGGAGATATGGATGCCGCAGTAGCTGCCAGGTCACCTGCACTCTGACTAACTGGACGATCAGGCATCTCCTCACCACTCCCATCCTCACTGGGGCCGGAAGGCTCACCGTGAACATTTGTGTCTGTGTATCTCAGGAGAGCTCCTTCCTGCTGAGATAGAAAAGCTTCCTTTGCTTGCTTGCTTTTTCTGAATGCTGCCCCAGAGGGGCGTTTTCTTCTTTCACTCATGACTGCTGTTCTGTGCCAGCTAGAGTGGCTCTCAACACTCAGTTGAAGGGGACAAATAAGCAGGCTGGTAGCAGGGCCTGAGTGAGGGACGATATCAGCATCTTAAGGGCCTAACTGGCTCCTACTTCAGTTGACTGCCTGTTCTCCTCAAGGGGGTTCAGGGAAGCAGCAGGAAACAGGAAGCTCCCTGAGAAGCTGGTGTGAATCAGTCCAGGCTCCTGGGGGTGCTGGAGAGGTACATAAGATGCTCCTCCTCCTCCTCTCTCTCCCTGCAGCTCCTGCTGCTTTCTGTTATTCCCTCTCACCTCTTCTCCTGCCTGCCTGTTATGTCTCTTGTGCCCTCCTTCCCCCAGCCCAGCACTCCACCATCTCTGTGCATGTAGAGCAGAGAGATTACATAGGCACCAGCAGCAGACACAATTTTCTACACTCTGGGGCCTAGTGGTGCCCCCCCCACAGTCTGGCACCTGAGGCAGGCACCTCAGTTCGCCTCATGGCAAGGCCAGCCCTGCACACTGGGTCAGACCAATGGTCCATCCAGCCCAGTGTCCAGTCAGCCGACAGTGGCCAATGCCAGGTGCCCCAGGGGGAATGAACAGAGCATGGCAATTATTGAGTGATCCATCTCCTGCTGTCCAGTCCCAGTGTGACCGGAGTCCCAGGGGAGCCAAATGAGATCACTCAATTAGGGTGAACTGCGAAGAACGGGGCAGACAAACCCCAAAGTTGGTGGATATTCCAATACTTAGATTTACCAAACTAGCACAAAACAGCTTGTACAATACCTCACAGGTTACCCAGAAGCCAACAGCACAGTTCCCTTAAAGCAACCCGGCCTTAGGCCTCCGCCCAGACACTCAAGTACATAGGATGAGGATCACTGAAAATCTTATTCATCATATTAAAAAGTTCTACCAATCCCACAGGATCAGACACATCACCTCCGAGGTTAATGAATATTCCAGATCTTACCCAAATACATGTACAGCCAATCCTTATTAATGAAACTAAAATTTATTAAAAAAGAAAAGAGAGCGAGCATTGGTTAAGAGATCAGTATACAGTAACTCCTCACTTAACATTGTAGTTCTGTTCCTGAAAAATCTACTTTAAGCGAAACGATGTTAAGTGAATCCAATTTCCCCATAAGAATTAATGTAAATAGGGGGGGTTAGGTTCCAGGGAAATTATTTTTGCAAGACAAAAGACTGTATTTTTGTATATATATACACACTGTGTATATATATACACACACACACACATATACACAGTGTAAGTTTTAAACAAACAGTTTAATACTGTACACAGCAATGATGATTGTGAAGCTTGGTTGAGGTGGAGGAGTCAGAGGGTGGGATATTCCCCAGGGAATGCCTTACTGCTAAATGATGAACTAGCACTCGGCTGAGACCTCAAGGGTTAACACATTGTTGTTACTGTACCCTTACACTATACAAGGCAGCACGAATGGAGGGAGGGGAGACAGTGTGGCAGAGAGAGACAGAGACACACACGGTGTGTGAGAGAGAGATGCACATTGTCCCTTTAAGTACGCTGACCCCACTCCAAGTACATTGCCTTTTTTAAGTAGATCAGCAAGTTGAGACAGCAGCTGCTGCCAGTAAGCTCCCTCCATCCTGAGCTCTGTTATGTCCCCCCTGCTCTGTGGAGATGGGGTATAGGCGTGGGGGGAGGGGGACACCCTGACATTAGCACCTTTTATAGGTTATAGTCCAATGTTCATATTCAGGGTGGCTCCAGGTTAAGACTGGAGATCTCAATCTTGGGTTTAAGCTTCCCCTGCATGAAGCCTCAAGCAGATCTGAGATAAAAAGGGTTGGGACTCAAGGCATCTTTATACAGTTTCAGGCCTTCTTGTGACAGCTTGGAGTCCTTCTGCGAACAATTGGCCGCATGGGGACTTTGAAGTGGCCCCATTTCCTAAGCATCGCCAGTAATTATCTACACGGATTAACTCAAGGCGATTGCCGGTTTTCCATCAGCCTCAGGTGATTTGCTGCACATTTCAAAGAGAGACGAACGCAGTGATGTTCCTATGTATACAGTTCATCTAAATGTTAATATGTCCTTTTGATCTCTGAATCAATAGCTCTAGTGACAGAGAGGAACTGTCTGTTTACATGGTTAGCATCTAACAAGATATGAGTACACACACACACAACTAGTGTCACCTCTACTTCTAACAATGTCGGTTTGCATTTCGAAGCTTTAGCCTATCTACCATGGAATGGCCCCAATTACCAGTCACCTACTCTGGGTCAATTATCCTGCAAGCAGCTTCACCCTTTCTGGCCGCGTGTCACACTTGTGATAAGACTCATTGAAATTATATAATAGTGGTAGCAGCATGGTCATATTTTAATTAGATAACGTCACCCCCAGCTTCTGGCAGTAAGAGGGTTAGGGACACCCGGAGCATAGTGTTGCATTGCTGACCATCTTGGCTAATAGCCATTGATGGACCTGTCCTCCATGAATTCATCTAGTTCTTTTTTGAACCCAGTTATACTTTTAGCCTTCACAGCATCCCCTGGAAGCGAGTCCCACAGACTGACTGTGCATTGGGTGAAGAAATACTTCCTTGTGTTTGTTTTAAACCTGCTGCCTGTTCATTTCATTGGGTGTCCCCTGGTTCTTGTGTTACTGGAAGGCGTAAATAACACTTCCCTTTTCACTTGCTCCCCACCAGTCATGATTGTATAGCCCTCTGTCAGATCCCCCCTTAGTCGTCTCTTTTCCCAGCTAAACAGTCCCAGTCTTTTTACTCTCTCCCTGGATGGAAGCGGTTCTGTACCCTAATCATTTTTCTTGCCCTTCTCTGCACCTTTTCCATTTCAGATCTATCTATTTTGAGATGGGGTGACCAGATCTGCACACAGTATTCCAGGTGTGGGTGAACTGTGGATTTACATAGGGGCATAATGCTATTTTCTGCCTTATTATCTCTCCCTTTCCTTAAGAACATAAGAACATAAGAAGGGCCGTACCGGGTCAGACCAAAGGACCATCTAGCCCAGTATCCTGTCTACCGACAGTGGCCAATGCCAGGTGCCCCAGAGGGAGTGAACCTAACAGGCAATGATCAAGTGATCTCTCTCCTGCCATCCATCTCCACCCTCTGACAAACAGAGGCTAGGGACACCATTCCTTACCCGTCCTGGCTAATAGCCATTAATGGACTTAACCACCATGAATTTATCTAGTTCTCTTTTAAACTCTGTTATAGTCCTAACCTTCACCACCTCCTCAGGTAAGGAGTTCCACAAGTTGACTGTGACTTATGGTCTCTGCTGCATCGGGGCTCTCTCTGTCCCAGAGATAAGCACTCTACCCCCGGTCCAACATCGTCCTCTTGACCCACTCACATGCTCACAGCTAAGCTGGAGCAGGGCCAGCGTGCCCAGCACCTCGCACCATTAACCCCAAGAGCCTCTCCTGGTTTTGGCACAGCTCTTCCAGCAAGGAAGGTTGGGCTCCCCCCAGCAGCACTTTGGGGTGAGTGAGCCCAGGTTCCAGCCCCGGTGGGCACAGCAGCAGGGCGATGATGCACTGCCTCTGTTGGTGCCTCTACTCTTGTGGGCTGGCACAGCAAGGGGCATTGGCAACTTGCCTGCTGCGCCTAGAAATCCACCTCCCCCGAACGTGCCCCCTGCTGGGACCAGGAGAGGAGGGGGAGAGCACAGCACTCTCAAATCTTACAGCAGCAGTAACATCAGGAGAAGAAACATTTGAGACCCCAGAAGGGGGCAGACCTTTGGGACCCCTCTGGAGATTGGGAAGGGGGATATTTGGGATATTTGGGTAAATTCCTCCTCCCAGGGCCAAAATGCCATTGAAACAGTTAACAACAGTGCCTGCTTCTGCCTCAGATCTCCAGGCCATGGCAAAATGGCTGGAGATTTTAAAACAGAATTTTTTTTTCTAGATGGAGTGTTAACGCCCTTTTACTGAGAGAAAGGGAGGATTTACACTCACAAAAATGCACCACTTAATTAGCATTTGTGCAGCCCCAAGTACCAAACACACTGTGGCAGAGACCAAGCAGGTTCTGCCATGGTGAAAGCACTGTGCTAATTTGTTTCCAAGCTTCTATCTTTCAGGCTCTGAACCAGAACATCAGGAGAGCTGGTACCAGCTGAAGAGTTATAAAATACCATGGTTATAGTGTCATGACAAAGTCTGTGTTCAGTGTTGTGTGTTGCATGTTCTGTGTCTGTCTCTAGTGGTGTCCTGTGCTAGTATTGGGTCCAGAGAGAGAGGGGATACTACACTAGACAGGGTAAATGTCTTTTCCTCTCTCTACTTCCCCCATGTCCATCGAATTTATCAATCACCACTTGTGTCCAAAACACTTTGGTCCCCAATGCATCAGGTTTATTTTTTGTTAGGTTCTCTAATAGTCATTTTGTTGTTAATTTTTGTTATTAATACATTTGTATTGTTAGTCACATTTGCTTGTATTGTTAATTCCACACTTTCCTCTATGCACTCTGGTTCTACTTCCCCAAGCCCTATAGGGTAGTTCTTGGGCCCCCATAACCTGTAAAACCTTGGCCCATAATTGTATGGCCCCATCTTTCAGGTCCCCAGAAACCTCTTAAAAACAACTGTTAAAAATAGGAAATTCTGCAACATTTTGGCAACTAAATGTTAGTTTAAGTCCAAATCAGCTTAACCTTGCATGACAACTGTGGTACTCCTACAAAATCTTATTTGTTGTGTGTGCTTAAGAAGGTCCTGACCTCAGTGACTTTTATTGTTTGATGGCTATTGCAGCATCAAACTTGGGCCTCATCTTGTTTGTCAATGCATCCAATTATTGTAATGGTAATGGTTTTATTGTATTCCCAAGTATTATAATTATAATTGTTTGGTTTGTTTGCAACAAATCACCTGTGCCCTACAATAACAACAACTGCTATAATAATCATAAATAAAGGGGCAAAGTGTTGTAGGAGCAGCCCACCTGGTCAGCAGTTCTAAATAGAATTTTTCATCCCATCAATGTCCTATTAGTAATCCTAACTGTTATGTTGGTTCTGCCTTAAAACAATTACATAAAGTGTGACCCATTCAATACCCCTGGATTGAAGGGTCAAAAGGGGGACAATGTAGAACTGATGAATGAAATTGTTTTTAATTGTTCACTTTATTAATGTAACTTCATAAGTAAAGTTTTATGAATGAAACAATATTCATTCATAAAACCGGTTACCCCAATAACTGGCTAATTAACAATTAAGATGCTTGTTAAGAGCCATAGCTGTTCAGTCAGCTGCCTTTGTAAGTTTCACTATCAATCCAATTCCTGCTTAAATCACTGAGACTTGCCCTGTTTCAGTATTGTAACTTCTGGTCACCATTTATTACACTTGCCTACAGTGTAACTTCTGTTCACTGTTTGCCATCCATTATACTTGTCTATATTGTAACTTCTGTTCACTGTTTGCCATATTGTAATTCAAACCCCATTTTAAAACGCTGACTCCATTTTGTAAGGGCTTGCTGCAACCTTCATTTTTGCAAGCCCTGCTGTAATCTTATTAGTTTAGTTTAGATGTGTGAATGAGGTATGTATGGATGATGGAATCAACCTCCAGCCCCAGCCTGTCCTGATTAAAGAGAGTTCAAACACCAATGGCTGAAGATGCGGACAAGAGCCCTA
Source organism: Malaclemys terrapin pileata (assembly GCF_027887155.1). Taxonomy (NCBI): domain Eukaryota; kingdom Metazoa; phylum Chordata; order Testudines; family Emydidae; genus Malaclemys; species Malaclemys terrapin. Next base: position 131,379,491 of record NC_071510.1, on the reverse strand, counting down.
ACAAAGTAAGAAGAATCCACCCTAAAAAAGAAAAGGTACAATAGAAGGAAGATCAAAGCCCGGTCCCAGGCTGAAAGTCATGTCTGCAATTGACGGGTGATCAATCACCAAACCCAGAGGCAGCGTGACACAGCAAGACCTATAGACTCTGGATTCAAACTAAAGCCTACAAAAAGGATGGGTGAGATAGAAAACTTTGGAGGAGGGTAACATTCTGCTGCCAACACAGAAGGGCATCAGTGCATGCCCAACAGAGACCCAGCTCGTCCTTGTGCCCGGCTTTCCTGGCCAGTTACCGCCACAAGCTACGAACCCAAGCTGCAAACTCAAGCCACAGACTCAAGCAGGACTGGTAACTATGCAGCAGCTGCAGAACGTCTGATGGATGTGTGTGTGTGTGTGTAGGTATTAGGTATAATGTGTGTGTATAAGGATTAAGATATTAGTTATTGGTCATAAATCAAATTGTTATCATAATAAATGTGGCATCTTTATCTTGACCCCTAAAACGATCCTGTATAAGTTTGTGGGACAACAGCTGTGAAATTACACTGGGAAAAGCATTAACAATGACAGATCCCTGCCTTGGGGAAAGCCGCCAGAATCACAGGTGCTCAGATACCACGGTGGTGGGCCTGAGCAGGACAGAATCTACCAGCACTGAATACAGGGGATTTCGCAGGCCTTTTCATAGATTCATAGATTCATAGATTATAGGACTGGAAGGGACCTCGAGAGGTCATCGAGTCCAGTCCCCTGCCCGCATGGCAGGACCAAATACTGTCTAGACCATCCCTGATAGACATTTATCTAACCTACTCTTAAATATCTCCAGAGACAGAGATTCCACAACCTCCCTAGGCAATTTGTTCCAGTGTTTAGCCACCCTGACAGTTAGGAACTTTTTCCTAATGTCCAACCTAGACCTCCCTTGCTGCAGTTTAAACCCATTGTTTCTGGTTCTATCCTTAGAGGCTAAGGTGAACAAGTTCTCTCCCTCCTCCTTATGACACCCTATTAGATACCTGAAAACTGCTATCATGTCCCCTCTCAGTCTTCTCTTTTCCAAACTAAACAAACCCAGTTCTTTCAGCCTTCCTTCATAGGTCATGTTCTCAAGACCTTTAATCATTCTTGTTGCTCTTCTTTGGACCCTTTCCAATTTCTCCACATCTTTTTTAAAATGCGGCGCCCAGAACTGGACACAATACTCCAGCTGAGGCCTAACCAGAGCAGAGTAGAGCGGAAGAAGGACTTCTCGTGTCTTGCTCACAACACACCTGTTAATGCATCCCAGAATCATGTTTGCTTTTTTTGCAACAGCATCACACTGTTGACTCATATTTAGCTTGTGGTCCACTATAACCCCTAGATCCCTTTCTGCCGTACTCCTTCCTAGACAGTCTTTTCCCATTCTGTATGTGTGAAATTGATTTTTCCTTCCTAAGTGGAGCACTTTGCATTTGTCTTTGTTAAACTTCATCCTGTTTAACTCAGCCCATTTCTCCAATTTGTCCAGATCATTTTGAATTATGACCCTGTCCTCCAAAGTAGTTGCAATCCCTCCCAGTTTGGTATCATCCGCAAACTTAATAAGCGTACTTTCTATGCCAATATCTAAGTCGTTGATGAAGATATTGAACAGAGCCGGTCCCAAAACAGACCCCTGCGGAACCCCACTCGTTACGCCTTTCCAGCAGGATTGGGAACCATTAATAACAACTCTCTGAGTACGGTTATCCAGCCAGTTATGCACCCACCTTATAGTAGCCCCATCTAATTTGTATTTGCCTAGTTTATCGATAAGAATATCATGCGAGACCGTATCAAATGCCTTACTAAAGTCTAGGTATACCACATCCACCGCTTCACCCTTATCCACAAAGCTCGTTATCCTATCAAAGAAAGCTATCAGATTGGTTCGACATGATTTGTTCTTCACAAATCCATGCTGGCTGTTCCCTATCACCTTACCACCTTCCAAGTGTTTGCAGATGATTTCCTTAATTACTTGCTCCATTATCTTCCCTGGCACAGAAGTTAAACTAACTGGTCTGTAGTTACCTGGGTTGTTTTTATTTCCCTTTTTATAGATGGGCACTATATTTGCCCTTTTCCAGTCTTCTGGAATCTCTCCTGTCTCCCATGACTTTCCAAAGATAATAGCTAGAGGCTCAGATACCTCCTCTATTAGCTCCTTGAGTATTCTAGGATGCATTTCATCAGGCCCGGGTGACTTGCAGGCATCTAACTTTTCTAAGTGATTTTTAACTTGTTCTTTTTTTATTTTATCCGCTAAACCTACCCCCTTCCCATTAGCATTCACTATGTTAGGCATTCCTTCAGACTTCTCGGTGAAGACCGAAACAAAGAAGTCATTAAGCATCTCTGCCATTTCCAAGTTTCCTGTTACTGTTTCTCCCTCTTCACTAAGCAGTGGGCCTACCCTGTCTTTGGTCTTCCTCTTGCTTCTAATGTATTGATAAAAAGTCTTCTTGTTTCCTTTTATTCCCGTAGCTAGTTTGAGCTCATTTTGTGCCTTTGCCTTTCTAATCTTGCCCCTGCATTCCTGTGTTGTTTGCCTATATTCATCCTTTGTAATCTGTCCTAGTTTCCATTTTTTATATGACTCCTTTTTATTTTTTAGATCGTGCAAGATCTCGTGGTTAAGCCAAGGTGGTCTTTTGCCACATTTTCTATCTTTCCTAACCAGCGGAATAGCTTGCTTTTGGGCCCTTAATAGCGTCCCTTTGAAAAACTGCCAACTCTCCTCAGTTGTTTTTCCCCTCAGTCTTGATTCCCATGGGACCTTACCCATCAGCTCTCTGAGCTTCCCAAAATCTGCCTTCCTGAAATCCATTGTCTCTATTTTGCTGTTCTCCCTTCTACCCTTCCTTAGAATTGCAAACTCTATGATTTCATGATCACTTTCACCCAGGCTGCCTTCTACTTTCACATTCTCAACGAGTTCCTCCCTATTTGTTAAAATCAAGTCTAGAACAGCTTCCCCCCTAGTAGCTTTTTCAACCTTCTGAAATAAAAAGTTGTCTCCAATGCAGTCCAAGAATTTGTTGGATAGTCTGTGCCCGGTTGTGTTATTTTCCCAACATATATCCGGATAGTTGAAGTCCCCCATCACCACCAAATCTTGGGCTTTGGATGATTTTGTTAGTTGCTTGAAAAAAGCCTCATCCACCTCTTCCACCTGGTTAGGTGGCCTGTAGTAGACTCCTAGCATGACATCTCCCTTGTTTTTTGCCCCTTTAAGCCTAACCCAGAGACTCTCAACACTTCCGTCTCCTATGTCCATCTCTACCTGAGTCCAAGTGTGTACATTTTTAATATATAAGGCAACACCTCCTCCCTTTTTCCCCTGTCTATCCTTCCTGAGCAAGCTGTACCCATCCACACCAACATTCCAATCATGTGTATTATCCCACCAAGTTTCAGTGATGCCAACAATGTCATAGTTGTATTTATTTATTAGCACTTCCAGTTCTTCCTGCTTATTCCCCATACTTCTCGCATTTGTATATAGGCATCTAAGATACTGGTTTGATCTTTCCTCCCAGTTTTGTCCTGACTCTCCTTTCTCTCTGCCAATATAGCCCACACTCCCTCTCGTTTCCGACCCATCTCCCCGGTCTCCATGTTCCCCACTTACCTGTGGGCTTTGCTCACCTGTCCCCGTCGAACCTAGTTTAAAGCCCTCCTCACTAGGTTAGCCAGTCTGTGTCCAGGCTTGGAAACACAGGCTTAGGGCAAAAAATTCAAAAGCACCTAATTGATTTAGAAGCCTGAATCCCATTTTCAAAAGTAACAGAGGGTCCTCTGGCACCTTTGAGACTAACTGTTAGTCTCAAAGGTGCCACAGGACCCTCTGTTGCTTTTTACAGATTCAGACTAACACGGCTACCCCTCTGATTTTCAAAAGTGACTCAGGTCCTTGGCCGCCAAGTCTCATGGGAAGCCAATGGGGTTTCAATTCCAATTTTGGATTTCTATGGGGGTAGGCACCTGGGCACTTTTGCAGTTCCCACTAGGAATCCAGTTTCATCTTTAGGCACCAACATCCCTCTAACAATCTGGCCTTGAGTCTCTTTTGAAAATAGGGTTTAGGCGCTTTTGAAAATATTACCTTTAATCTGCTGTGGTTGAGCTGGAGAGTTCTAGAACATTCCCCACCTCCCTCTCCCCGCCCCCTCTCATCACGTAGCACAGCCATGGATAGATACTGAAACAAAGGCCATGCACATGCTCCCATGCACACCATTCCAACTGGCTCTCTGTTATACATGTCCCTTTTGATTCACTGCTCTGGAACACTGGTGCAAAATGCCGGGTTTGTTTGCACAAATGTCTAGCGAACAGCTGCTCGTGTTGTTGTTATTTATTAGTTTGATGAAGCCCAAATGTATCCAAGGTGCCTCTTAAAATGCATGTGAACCGGGATATACGCAAGTCAACAAGACCCATTATTTAGTCACTGTTCATTATTCGCAATTTCATAGAATCTCAGGGTTGGGAGGGACCTCAGGAGGTCATCTAGTCCCACCCCCTGCTCAAAGCAGGACCAATCCCCAACTAAATCAGAATTTGCTATTGACTAGTTGTTATTCCCAAAACATTTCGCCCACCCAGGCTAGGGTGACCAGACAGCAAGTGTGAAAAATCGGGACAGAGGGTGGGGGGTAATAGGAGCCTATATAAGAAAAAGCCCCAAATATCAGGACTGTCCCTATAAAATCGGGACATCTGGTCACCCTAACCCAGGCAGGGGCTTAGCTCATGCGTGGGGCTGGTTGAAAATCTTCCGGTGGAATGCTTTCCCCTTGGCCATACTGTTTCACTGCAATTGAAACATTCTGTGGGAACTTGTTGATTTCAATGAAATTTTGCTTTGAAATCCAACTGAAGGGAAGCTTTTAAAGAACATCCAAATGTTCTGATTTGACATTTAACAGAACATTTTGATTGTTTTGTTTCAAAACAACTTCTTCTTTTGAAATAGCCTAGCATGGAGTATCGGAAGGTTGAAATTGGAACACGATGTTTAGTTTCACCCCCCCAGCGATTTCTTTTCAAACATTTCATTGTGCAGGAAAGCTCTAAAATCTCCGTTTGGGTTGCAGTGTCGGCGATTTGGGGCTCCGTTTCCTAGCGGGTCCCTCCAGAGGGAAGGATTTGAAGGCAGTGGGGCTGCCCAGGGGTCACTGCCGGCCCGGTTTAGCCTCTGTTGCTGGGGTTAGTGCCTGAGAAGGGCAGAGTCTGGTTTGGCTCTGAGCCCAGGCTGCAGCTGCAGGACCGGTGGTTAGAAAAATCCCTCTTTTTGCCTGTGAAATGGGCACAGTGGATGCAGAACTCACAGAGAGGTCAAGCGGCCAGCAGCCCCACAATGCCAGTCATTTTTCAGAGCAGGACTCCCCTTCAGTGCTGCAGACAGCGCCCCCTGTGGTAGATGTGAGGAGAGGGAACCATTTCGTTTGCACCAAAACTGACTTCCTAGTGAACAGGAAATGCCAGACTGGTGCCAAGCCCGGGTCCCATCTAGCCTAGGGTTACCATACGTCCGGATTTTCCCGGACATGTCCGGCTTTTGGGGGTTCAAATCCCCGTCCGGGGGGAAATCCCCAAAAGCCGGGCATGTCCGGGAAAATCGGGAGGGAGGGATGGAGGGCTCGGGCGGGGCCTCTTTGGCCGGGCCGGTGCGGGGCCGGGCCGGGGTCGCGGGGCCGGGGGCATGGTGCCGGGCCAGGCGCGGGGCCGGGCGGGGAGCCGGGGGCGCGGTGCCGGGCTGGGAGCCGGGCGGTGCGCCGGGCCGCGGGCCGGGGTAGCGGGGGGGGTGCGCGGGGCCGCGAGCCGGGCCGGGGTAGCGGGGGGGTGCGCGGGGCCGCGAGCCGGGCCGGGGTAGCGGGGGGGGGTGCGCCGGGCCGCGGGGCCGGGCGGGGAGCCGGTCCGGGGTAGCGGGGGGGGTGCGCGGGGCCGCGAGCCGGTCCGGGGTAGCGGGGGGGTGCGCCGGGCTGCGGGGCCGGGCGGGGAGCCGGTCCGGGGTAGCGGGGGGGTGCGCCTGGCCGCGGGGCCGGGCGGGGAGCCGGTCCGGGGTAGCGGGGGGGTGCGCCGGGCCGCGGGGCTGGGCGGGGAGCCGGGGGTGCGCGGGGCCGCGGGCCGGTCCGGGGTCGAGGGGCCGGGCCGCCGGGGGGTGCGCTGGGCCGCGGGGCCGGGAGCCGGGCCGGGATAGCGGGGGGGGTGCGCTGGGCCGCCGGGGGCTGGCAGTGCTGGGCGGGCTGGGGGTGGTCGGCCAGGGCTGGCACCCCAGGGCCCAAGCCGACCCAGGCTGGCGCTGCCGGGGGGCCAGCCTGGGCCGCGCCTGCTCCCCCCACACCCCCCCTTACCAGCTTCAGGCTTCCCGCGAATTTAATATTCGCGGGAAGCAGGGGAGGGGGCGGAGACTTTGGGGAGGGGGCGGAGTTGGGGAGGGGGCATGGGCGGGGCTGGGGGCGGGGCCGAGGCCCCGTGGAGTGTCCTCCATTTGGAGGCACAAAATATGGTAACCCTAATCTAGCCCAGCGTCCTGTCTCCGGCCGCGGCCAGAGCCAGCTGTTTGTAAGGAAGGTGCAAGAATCCCTGAAATGGGTAATTATGGAACAACCATCCTTGGGTTTTATGGTTACCCAGGAGCTGTAAGCGTGGTACATGGGAGTCATTTGTAAAGCCAGGTGTGTAAAACAGCCGACAACATCTGAGGACTTTAAAACTGGCCAATAGCAGGCGGCGAATCTCAGTGTGACTCTACCTTCTGCTAGGCTGAACAGAAAGAGCCCCCCGCCCACGCCTGCAGCTGTTCCCGCCGCTTGACGCTGACCCTACAGACGGCCGAGGTGCCACAGAGTGACCAGCCTGGGATCTCATTATGGACTTGTGGCACCTTAGAGACTAATACATTTATTTGAGCAGAAGCTTCATCGGATGCATAGAATGGAACATCTAGTGAGGAGATCTATACACACATACAGAGAGCATGAACAGGTGGGAGTTGTCCTACCAACTCTGAGAGGCCAATTAAGACAACTCCCACCTTTTCATGCTCTCTGTATGTGTATATATGTATATCTCCTCAATATATGTTCTATTCTATGCATCCGAAGAAGTGGGCTGTAGCCCACGAAAGCTTATGCTCAAATAAATGTGTTAGTCTCCAAGGTGCCACAAGGACTCCTGTATCAGAGGGGTAGCCGTGTTAGTCTGAATCTGTAAAAAGCAACAGAGGGTCCTGTGGCACCTTTAAGACTAACAGAAGTATTGGGAGCATAAGCTTTCGTGGGTAAGAACCTCACTTCTTCAGATGCAAGAAACCTAGCCCAGGGAGAGGGATAGCTCAGTGGTTTGAGTATTGGTCTGCTTAAACCCAGGGTTGTGCGTTCAATCCTTGAGGGGGCCACTTAGGGATCTAGGGCAAAAATCTGTCTGGGGATTGGCCCTGCTTTGAGCAGGGGGTTGCATTAGATATGTCCTAAGGTCCCTTCCAGCCCTGAGATTCTATGAGAGCAGATCCAGTGCTGGGGGCAGAGGGGCTAGAGAAGCAGCATCAGCCCTGGGTAGGGTTACCATATGTCTGGTTTTTCCTGGACATGTCCGGCTTTTCGGCAATCAAACCCCTGTCCAGGGGGAATTGCCAAAAAGCCGAACATGTCTGGGAAAATGCCGGCCGGGCACTTCCCCTCCTGCGGCGGCTCTGCTCCTCCCCTGACTCTTCGGCTCTGTTTAAGAGCTGAGCGCTACGGGCTTCGGGCAGCCCCCATGCCTCCGGACCCTGCACTGCGCCGCCGGAGCCCGGGAGGGGAAGTGCCCGGCTGGGGGCGCAGGGTCTGGGGGCTGCCCGGCAAACCATGAAGCCGGTAGCGCTTGGGCAGCCCTTTTCGCGTGGCTGGGAGTGGGAGGGAGGAGGGGGCGGAGCTAGGGCGGGGTTGGGGTGGGGCCAGGGCCCCGTGGAGGGTCCTCTTTTTTTATTTGTTAAATATGGTAACCCTAGTGCTGAGGCCAAGTGGAGCCAGAGCTAGAACAGTGGAGCTGGTGCTGGAGCAGGGTGTGGTGAGCAACTGGGGCCAGCCAAGGGGGGACCCTGGGCAAAGGGCCCAGTGCAGAAAGACACCTCCAGCCAAGGGTCCTTGCAGGCCAGACTGGGAGGGGGATCTTAACCTAGCAGGGGGCTGATGCTGGAAGAAGGGTCCCACCGCCCAGAGGTGTGTGGCCACCACCAGAGCAAGTGTCCAACCTGCAGCACGGCCAGGGCTTGAGAAGGAGCCTGGGACCTACAAGGAACAGACTGTGACCTGCCCTGACGTTCCAGAGACACTGGTTGTGATGTTCCTGGCCACAGAGCGGGGTGACGTGTTTCCTTTAACCTTTCCCATTTTTCCTTCTTCTTTTTTAAACTAATTGTTGATTAAATAACTTGTATTTGCTTTAAATTGTATGTAATGATCAGCGGGTCAGGGAGGTGCCCAGTGCAGAGAGAGTACCCCGGAGTGGGGACACCCTAGCCCCTGTCCCAGGCGACCACAGCAGGGTTGGGGGTCGAGCCCCCCAGGAATCCTGGGCCCAGCCTTGTCAGGGTTTACGAGGACTCTGCCACACAGGAGAGTGGAAGGGGAGCCCTCAAGGGCAGGGAGGCCTCTGGGTAAAGGAAGTGGGAGCGAGGACTCGGATCCTTTCGCTAGCCCACTTCACCGGGGTCGTGCAGAAGCCAGGAAAGTTCCCCACAATAGCGGGACCATTCCCCCGCTTACACCTGCCCTAAATCCCCCGAATCCACCCCCCCCAGGAATCCCTGCCCCCGACCTCCCTGTCCCCGTCAGTGAACGCTGCCCCCCTTGGCTAAGGCTTGGAGATCTCTGGTCCGTGCCAAGGGTTGCCCTGGGGGAGGCTGTCTGCTCTCCCGCTGGATGATCCGCAGCGACAGCCTCCCGCGGCAGCTCGCCCCCCACCCGCCCCGCCCGGGTGGCTAACGCCGTTGTTCAGATGGAGGCTGTGTAAGCTCGGGGCTGAGCCCTGAGTGCCGCTGGGCCTGCCTGGCCCCTAACCCAGATGGATGGCAAGTGGGGACAGAGCTCGAACTCCGGCTCACTGAGTGCGGGGCTGAATCTAGGCCTGGTGGAACCTGCTGGCTGGACATCCTGAAGCCCTGCTTCCCTGTCCAGGGAGGATCGCCTCTAGGCCTGAGCGGGGAGTCCTGACTGTCGGGGTTGCTTGATCCCTGAGGGGCATGTTAATGGCAAGGCAGATGCTCCGCTGGGACCCGGGTGACTCATTTCACACTCACGGCTGTTCGCCAGGAGCCCTGTTTGGTGTTTACAGCACTAGTCTGGGATGGATTTGAACTGGTGATCTAGAGTCTAAAGGTTCAGTCCCCAGCCCTGGATGCGTGTGTCCGGGCTCCCTGCAGCTCCTTGTAGAGTGATGGAAGGGTTTATTATTTAGAGGAACAATGATGCACCCTGGGAGGTTCCTGTAACGCGTCTCCACACCCCGGCCAGACCCTCTCGCTGCCAGAGCTGTTTACTGTCAGGTTACTGTATAAACCAGGCTTCTCACTGCACAGACCCGCGGGCTCCACCTGAGCCGAGAGCGGGGCCGGGAGGAGAAACGCCTTCTGGGGCTTTCCATGTGGAGCGACGCCAGCCCTTCTGCAGCCCTTTCACCCGCATCGGCACTCGGGAGAGGCCAACAAAGATATGTCACCTGGGCCAGGACTGTGTGACACGTCCTGGGGCCATCTCATCGCCAGCTGATATTTAACTCTGGAGCCAGGCACGTCTCCGGCACCTGCCCTCTGAGGAGCCCACCAGCCCCCGGACAAGGAGAGCGTCAGCCTCCCAGCCCCTTTTCACACCACGGGAGACTGAGCTCCAGCCAGGGGTGTGACTTGGCCCAGGCTACCCGGGGGGCTGTGGTAGAGCCAAGAGACAGCCAAGATCTGACCACTCTCCCCACGGGAGCCTCGTTCCCCATGGCGTAGCACATGCACTCCACTGGGGCAGTGACAAACAGCGGCACAGCATGCGGATTGCAATATACCCTGCGGAGAGCCTCTAACGGGATACAGATCCTTCCGCCCCTAGGATGCCAGTTCATTCTAGGCAAGGCCAGAGGTGGCCGAGCGCTGTTATGGCCTGACCCCTTTCGGGTGTCCCATGGGGAGTGGGCCTTGGTCTGGTTTTAGTGGACAGGTGTCCACATCTCAGCTGGAAGTGGCTGGCTCCTTGCTGGCGTTCCCAGCCGGGCGGTGGGGCGTGAACAGGCCAGGGAAGCTGAAGTGCCTGGCTGACAACGTGGGGGCATGCAGCTCTCTGTTTAGGATGGATAGCGCTGTGAAAGGGCACCCGGGGGCCCTGCATGGTACCTGCACCCTGACCTGGGGAGATCCGGCTCCGGGGACCACTCACCACGTGGTCGTGCCGTGGAACCACCAATAGGCAGTGCCCATTGCCAGGGGAGAACTAGGAACTGGAGTGAGGCTGGCCATGGAGTGGTCATTAGGTGGCAGCGAGGGCCAGCCCTGGTGCTCCTGGGCCAGACCAGAGCCAGTGCTGACGCACCAGTTAATGTTTGATCAAAGTAATAACAGCAACAAAAATCCCCTTTCCCCCTTTGTGAAAGAGAAAGTAAATAGCATCGGTGTTAGCACAGGGCTGGGGCCCGTGGCGATAGAGATTGGGGCGGGGCTTCATCGGAAAAGGTGCGACCTGGCAGCCAGATGGCATAGCCATAGCGAAAAAGCTGGACAAGCAACCCCTCCTAGTCTAAACACAGCTTACACGAGTGGAATACACCTCTCCTGGCATGTAACTGTCTCTCCACCTGCCACGGGAAAATCACCCCCTTGAACCCACATTGCTACAGTGGCAAAGATCTCTAGAGTAGCCCTAGTCTCCCATCTCTGCGAGGAGCCGGTCACTCTGGAGTGCCGCGCTTGCTGTGGCGGGGGCATGAGCTGGTTCCCCAGGCACTGCCCACACGGCTTTGCGCTTGGGGCGGCTGCCCACGGTCAGGGAGATGAACTTGCTGCGCTGGTTCCCACGCCCCGGGCTTTTCTGAAAAATGTTTGTCGTTCCCACAAAACCAGCGCGGGAGCCAACGAGCGAACACATGGGCATCTCAGCCATGGGCCAGCACAGCGCGAGACAGGGTCCCCACCGCTGAGCACTGTCCCTGCACCTCCCCCAGCTGCTGCTCGGCCATGGAGCCTCCCCATGGTGCGGGCAGGGGGGAAGAGGGCTGTGGAAGGGGCACCCCTGGGACACGGAGCGGCTGAGTTTGCAGATGGAGGGAGGGTGACTGGGACCATATGTCACTGGCTGGAGAAGAGAAAATTGGGACGATTGCAGAGGGCCTGAATACACAGCACTGCCGTTCTACCCCGCCCCATCCCGTTACCCCACCGTGGGGCAAAGGTCCCCCTGGGTCACAGAACACCCTCGCAGCCCTGCCGCGGTCCCCAGGTTGAATCCAGCCTAGGGCAAGAGGGCACATATGGCCCCACAGCTCTAGGACCAGCCTCCAGGCTACCACCCAGCAGCCGCTGTAACTAGCTGTAGCCCTGACCTGCTGTGCGCACAGACCATGGGAAGTTCCGCCTCAAGGGTTCGACAGACAGCAGCCTCGTGGCTCCTGATTGGCTCCCTGCCCTATATAAACCCCAGGGGCATTCTGGGAAGTGTCCAGATAATGGTGTGGCTCTTCTGTTGCTGATGTGACTGTTCCCGCTCCTGAATTCCTGGCTTTGACTGTGGCTTGATTTGGACGTCACCTTGGTATTGACCGTGGCCTGGAACCTGCCTATGAATTCTTCCACTCCTCCCAGCCTAGGGTGACCAGGTGTCCCGTTTTCGTCCAGAACACCCGGTCCAAAAGGGATCCTGGGGGCTCTGGTCAGCACCACTGACGGGGCCGTTGACTGTCTGGTTGGCAGGCTCCCTACTAGCCTCTGCGCCACACAGCTCCTGGGAAGCAGCCAGCATGTCCCCCTCCCCAAGCTCTGCTCCTGCGGCTCCTATTGGCCAGGAACCGCAGCCAATGGGAGCTGCAGGGGTGGTGCCTGCGGACAGGGCAGCGTGCAGAGCCGCCTGGCCATGCCTTCACAGAGGAGCTGGAGGGGGGTACATGCCGCTGCTTCCGGGAGCTGCTTGAGGTAAGTGCCGCCCGGAGCCTGCACCCCTGACCCCCTCCCATGCCCCAACCTGCAGCCACAGCCCTGATTCATCTCCTGCCCTCCATGACATTGACAAGAATACCAGCCAACAGCCGATGTAAGGAACCTGTGTCTGCACCAGGGGTGGGCAAACTTTTTGGCCTGAGGGCCACATCTGGTATGGAAATTGTATGGCGGGCCATGAATGGCTGGTGGGGGAGGGGAACTCTACGGGGTGTAGCATGGGAGGGTTCTATAAGGGATGTTACTGCGGGGGGAGGGGAGACTCATGGGGTGTGGCACGGTGGGGGGGCTCTACCGGGGACTCCTAGGGTCCCTGCTGGCAGTGACACCGAGGCGGCTGTATCAGGCACCATCACAGACAGAAGCAACAGAGAGTCCTGTGGCACCTTTAAGACTAACAGAAGTATTGGACCATAAGCTTTCGTGGGTGAATGCCCACGACAAACAGAGGCACCCTAGCTGGGATGGGTGCGGCCCCTGGGTGGTTTTGAGGCTCTTGAGGGTGGGGCCATAGGAGACTGGGAGGGGACTGGGTGCGCTGCTGCGTAGGGCCGGGGTTCCGATCCCGGAAACAGCACAATGAAGTCACACCTGTGCAGTGCGGCTCTGCGTGCCGGAAGATGGAGCGCCGGGCGAGCGGAATGGGGCAAGCCCCCGATGAGATGGACTAGATAACCAGTCGGTGCCTTCTGGGGCTTCATTTCTGGGAGGCTATGATTTTTGTTTAGTTTGAGTAAAAGCATTTCTTTTGGTTTTCATTTCTTAGGTGAGGAAAAAGGAGGGGGAGGGGGAAGAAAGAAAGGGAGGGCAAAACACACCAAAATCCAAACCGCTCATTGATGGGAATGAAATGAGATTGTTTTTTTCTCTTCATTTAGTTTAATTGAAAAATCCCATGAAAAATGTTGAATGAAATGAAACATTTAAAAATTGTTCAAATGTCCGGCAGAAAACCCTTCGTGCTTTCAGTCCCAGTGGACTCTGTTAGAAAAAAACATCCAATCTTGATTTAAAATTTGCCAGTGATGGTGAATCCACCACAATCCCTGGTAAATTGTTCCAGTGGTTAATCACTGTCACTCTTAAAAATGTACCCCGTATTTCCCGTCTGAATTTGTCTAGCTTCTATTTCCAGTCATCGGGTCATGTTGGGCCTTTCTCTGCTAGACTGACTAGCCTATGAAATAGTTGTGGATTGTGATCAAGTCACCCCTTAACCTTCTCTTTAAGCTAAAGAGACTCAAGGAGCTCAATCTAAAGGTTTTTCAATCCTTCAATAATTTTCGCCACTCTTCTCTGACCCCCTCTCCGATTTACCACATCCTTCCTGACCTGTGGGCACCAGAACCTGACCCAGGATCCCAGCAGCGGTTGCACCAGTGCCAAACACGGGTAAAACAACCGCTCTGCTCCTACTCCGGAGTTCCTGGTTTATGTATCCCGGAATCACATTAACCCATTTGGCCACAGCTGGGAGCTTATGGACAGCTGATTATCCATCCCACCCCTCCCTATCTTTTCAGGGTCAGCTCTTCCCAGAATAGAACCCTCCAAACTGAAAAAACAAGCGCCGTTCCAGTCCAAGCTGTTTAAGAGCTCGCTGGCCAGGGGGTTCCCACCTCCCCATCTGGGGAGCCAAACACATGTTTACGGAGCTCTGAGCTTTTAGTTCTGTTTCTCAGCACCCAGCAACGTTCATTTTTGTTTCAGCTTCTGAATATTGGCTTGAGTCCAAACATACCATGGGAAAGGGAGCGCCCAGAGATGGCTGAGCAAGTGGGTTATCCCTTCCCATGGCCAGGCTGAGGAGGGTCCCTACCATGGCTCCGAGGAGGGCCGTACCCGGCTGTGTGCCCGCCCTGGGGTTAGGGAATAGGATGTGCTGCTCCCTTGTTCCTTAAGGAAGTCAGAAGCACACAGGGCTCGATTATGATGCCGGCTGCTCCTGGGGCCAGGGGAATACTCCGGGAGACCCTGCCCCGTAATGCAGCCAGCAAGAGGCAGCCGTCATGTTGCAGGTGGCGTCTGTGCAGTATTTTGTAAGTGGGGCTAAGCTGGAGCTCTGCCGTCAGTGGGTTTGGGTCTGGCTAGCGAAGGGCAGTGTCTGGGCTTCGTAGCATTATTCCTGGAGTGGGAGGACGGGGTCTGCCCCAGAGTAGGCATGTCCTGGTGGGGTGAGCATTGGCCGTAGCCCGGCCTGCCTGCACTCTGGCAAGAGACTGTGCCGGGGTAGTAGGGGCCTGCTGTTCTACTGTCCTCCCCCCGCAGCACTGCCCGTGTCCCCACTGGCATCCCTGGCCTCCGCAGGCCTCACACCACCCAGCTGCGCTGCTCAGCCAACAGCCTCTCTTCTCCCACCCCTCAGGGGGTAGCCCAGGCCCGTGGAGCCAGGCCCGAGCCTACAGAGCATGGCATTGGGACTGGAATCGAATTCAGCGACCTCCTGCTTCGGAGCATGGATGCTGAGCGCAGACACTAACACGGTCCTGGCCGTGCGTCGTTTGAGCCAAGAACGCCCTTGAATGAGACAGACCCGGAGCCTGGACCTGCTCAGTGCTGGGGCCGCGGATGCGGTCTGGAATCGGGACCTGAGCCTGGCTCTGCCCCGTCCCCCCTTCCCTCCTGCCTGTGCAGGACAGCAATTCAACCGGAGAGGAGGGAAAACCTCTCACAGCAGCAAACACGTGTGTGTGGGGGGGAACAATAGCAAACAAATGTCCTGCTGCCAAAACCCAGCCTGGAAAGTACCTTCCCCGGCACCTCCCCTAGGAGCCTGAGCCTCCAGGAAGTGAGGACGGGCGGATCGGGAGAGCGCACCCAGCAGAGTTCCCCTCCCCGTTCCCGCCAGATGCCTCATGGGCCCGATGGCGATGCCAGCTTGTGTTGCAGTCCTGTCAGTGCCCCCGCCCCTCCCACAACCTTGTGTCTCAGTCCATTGGGGTCCCCACCAACCAGGACACCCCTCCCCGGTGCCCCCGTGGGCCCAGGGCCCACTCACTCCTTGGTCTCTCTGCCAAGACCACCAACGAGGAGGCCTGATGGAGGCACTTATCACTGTGGGATTTGGGATGTGGGGACATCCCCCCCCCCACTGGGAACTAGAGGGAGACCCGCAGACTCATTTCCCATGGGGTTTCCAAAGAGGCGTCGGTCTCAATGATTATTCCCAGTCCGGCCAGCTTGGAGCCGGCTCCCCAGTGGTGACAGACTCCCTGTGCCATCACTGCTCCCCTGGGACCAGCAAACATGGATCATTTAATATCCCATTCAAAGAAACGGTGTGTATGTGCAGAAGGAGAGAAGCAGACCCCTGAAACTGACAGCCCCTGCTAGAGAGCGGTTGATTGCCCAAGCGCCAGACAGTTATTCAAAGCACGAGATCCGCACATGTGCTGCTGCCACCTGTGCATTCACAAGGAGCCACTAGGGGCGAGAGGAATAGAGAGGGGTAGGCGGGGTACGGGGGGAGAGAGGGGAGCAGGTGGCTGGGACGGGGCGGCTGCAGATGTGCTGGTTGTCTGTCTGGTTTTTCTATTGGCACAGTGGTTAGTGCTCCCTGGTCTCTGGAGCTGCTTGGCTCTGGTTTCCGTCTGTTTTCGAAAAGGGGAAACTGGATTTCATAGAATCATAGACTAGCAGGGTTGGAAGGGACCTCAGGAGGTATCTAGTCCAACCCCCTGCTCAAAGCAGGACCAACCCCAACTAAATCAACCCAGCCAAGGGCATTGTCAAGCCAGGCCTTAAAAACCTCTAAGGATGGAGATTCCACCACCTCCCTAGATAACCCATTCCAGTGCTTCACCACCCTCCTAGTGAAATAGTGTTTCCTAATATCCAACCTAGACCTCCCCCACTGCAACTTGAGACCATTGCTCCTTGTTCTGTCATCTGCCACCACTGAGAACAGTCTAGATCCATCCTCTTTGGAACCCCCCTTCAGGTAGTTGAAAGCAGCTATCAAATCCTGCCTCATTCTTCTCTTCTGGAGACTAAACAATCCCAGTTCCCTCAGCCTCTCCTCATAAGTCATGTGCTCCAGACCCCTAATCATTTTTGTTGCCCTCCGCTGGACTCTTTCCAATTTTTCCACATCCTTCTTGTAGTGTGGGGCCCAAAACTGGACACAGTATTCCAGATGAGGCCTCACCAATGTCGAATAAAGGGGAACGATCACGTTCCTCGATCTGCTGGCAATGCCCCTACTTATACAGCCCAAAATGCCGTTAGCCTTCTTGGCAACAAGAGCACACTGTCGACTCATATCCAGCTTCTCGTCCACTGTGACCCTTAGGTCCTTTTCAGCAGAACTGCTACCTAGCCATTCGGTCCCTAGTCTGTAGCAGTGCATAGGATTCTTCTGTCTTAAGTGCAGGACTCTGCACTTGTCCTTGTTGAACCTCATCAGGTTTTTTTTGGCCCAATCCTCTAATTTGTCTAGGTCCCTCTGTATCCGATCCCTACCCTCTAGTGCATCTACCACGCCTCCTAGTTTAGTGTCATCTGCAAATTTGCTGAGAGTGCAGTCCACCCCATCCTCCAGATCATTAATAAAGATATTAAACAAAACCGGCCCCAGGACCGACCCTTGGGGCACTCCGCTTGAAACCGGCTGCCAACTAGACATGGAGCCATTGATGACTACCCGTTGAGCCCGACGATCTAGCCAGCTTTCTATCCACCTTACTGTCCATTCATCCAGCCCATACTTCTTTAACTTGGCGGCAAGAATACTGTGGAAGACCGTATCAAAAGCTTTGCTAAAGTCAAGGAATAACACATCCACTGCTTTCCCCTCATCCACAGAGCCAGTTATCTCCTCATAGAAGGCAATTAGGTTAGTCAGGAATGACTTCCCCTTGGTGAATCCATGCTGACTGTTCCTGATCACTTTCCTCTCCTCTAAGTGTTTCAGAATCGATTCCTTGAGGACCTGCTCCATGATTTTTCCAGGGACTGAGGTGAGGCTGACTGGCTTGTAGTTCCCCGATCCTCCTTCTTCCCTTTTTTAAAGATGGGCACTACGTTAGCCTTTTTCCAGTCATCTGGGACCTCCCCCGATCGCCATGAGTTTCCAAAAAATAATGGCTAATGGCTCTACAATCTCATCCGCCAACTCCTTTAGGACCCTTGGATGCAGCGCATCCGGCCCCATGGACTTGTGCACGTCCAGTTTTTCTAAATAGTCCCGAACCACTTCTTTCTCCACAGAGGGCTGGTCACCTTCTCCCCATATTGTGCTGCCCAGTGCAGCAGTCTGACCTTGTTCGTGAAGACAGAGGCAAAAAAATCATTGAGTACATTAGCTTTTTCCACATCCTCGGTCACTAGGTTGCCTCCCTCATTCAGTAAGGGGCCCACACTTCCCTTGACTTTCTTCTTGTTGCTAACATACCTGAAGAAACCCTTCTTGTTACTCTTAACATCTCTTGCTAGCTGCAACTCCAAGTGTGATTTGGCCTTCCTGATTTCACTCCTGCATGCCTGAGCAATATTTTTATACTCCTCCCTGGTCATTTGTCCAATCTTCCACTTCTTGTAAGCTTCTTTTTTGCGTTTAAGATCAGCAAGGATATCACTGTTGAGCCAAGCTGGTCGCCTGCCATATTTACTATTCTTTCTACACATCAGGATGGTTTGTTCCTGCAACCGCAATAAGGATTCTTTAAAATACAGCCAGCTCTCCTGGACCCCTTTGCCCTTCATGTTATTCTCCCAGGGGATCCTGCCCATCTGTTCCCTGAGGGAGTCAAAGTCTGCTTTTCTGAAGTCCAGGGTCTGTATTCTGCTGCTCTCCTTTCTTCCTTGTGTCAGGATCCTGAACTCGTCCATTTCATGGTCACTGCCTCCCAGATTCCCATCCACTTTTGCTTCCCCTACTAATTCTTCCCTGTTTGTGAGCAGCAGGTCAAGAAAAGCTCTGCCCCTAGTTGGTTCCTCCAGCACTTGCACCAGGAAATTGTCCCCTACACTTTCCAAAAACTTCCTGGATTGTCTGTGCACTGCTGTATTGCTCTCCCAGCAGATATCAGGGTGATTAAAGTCTCCCATGAGAACCAGGGCCTGCAATCTAGCAACTTCTGTTAGTTGCCAGAAGAAAGCCTTGTCCACCTCATCCCCCTGGTCTGGTGGTCTATAGCAGACTCCAACCACGACATCACCCTTGTTGCTCACACTTCTCAACTTTATCCAGAGACTCTCAGGTTTTTCTGCAGTTTCATACCGGAGCTCTGAGCAGTCATACTCCTCTCTTACATACAACGCAACTCCCCCACCTTTTCTGCCCTGCCTGTCCTTCCTGAACGGTTTCTATCCATCCATGACAGTACTCCAGTCATGTGAGTTATCCCACCAAGTCTCTGTTATTCCAGTCACATCATAGTTCCCTGACTGTGCCAGGACTTCCAGTTCTCCCTGCTTGTTTCCCAGGCTTCTTGCATTTGTGTATAGGCACTTAAGATAACTCATCGATCGTCCCTCTTTCTCAGTCTGAGACAAGAGTCCTCCCCTCTTGCGCTCTCCTGCTTGTGCTTCCTCCCAGGATCCCATTTCCCCACTTACCTCAGGGCTTTGGTCTCCTTCCCCCGGTGAACCTAGTTTAAAGCCCTCCTCACTAGGTTAGCCAGCCTGCTGGCGAAGATGCTCTTCTCTCTCTTCGTTAGGTGGAGCCCGTCTCTGCCTAGCACTCCTCCTTCTTGGAACACCATCCCATGGTCAAAGAATCCAAAGCCTTCTCTCTGACACCACGTGCGTAGCCATTCGTTGACTTCCACGATTTGACGGTCTCTACCCAGGCCTTTTCCTTGCACAGGGAGGATGGACGAGAACACCACTTGCGCCTCAAACTCCTTTATCCTTCTTCCCAGAGCCACATAGTCTGCAGTGATCCGCTCAAGGTCATTCTTGGCAGTATCATTGGTGCCCACGTGGAGAAGCAGGAAGGGGTAGCGATCCGAGGGCTTGATGAGTCTCGGCAGTCTCTCCGTCACATCGTGTATCCTAGCTCCTGGCAAGCAGCAGACCTCTCGGTTTTCCTGGTTGGGGCGGCAGATAGATGACTCAGTCCCCCTGAGGAGGGAGTCCCCGACCACCACCACCCTCCTCTTCCTCTTGGGAGTGGTGGTCGTGGAACCCCCATCCTTAGGACAGTGCATCTTTTGCCTCCCAATCGGTGGAGTCTCCTTCTGCTCCCTTCCCTCAGATGGGTCATCTAGTCCACTCTCCGCATTAGTACCTGTAGAGAGAACATGGAAACGATTGCTCACCAGTATCTCCATTGCAGGTGCATGGACGCTCCTCTTTCTCCTTCTGGAGGTCACATGCTGCCAAACCTCCTCACAATCCTTCTGTCCCTGCTGCGCCTGCTCTGAATCTTCAGAACATTGTGGCCATAGAAGCATCTCCTGACGTCTGTCCAGGAAATCTTCATTTTCCCTTATGCAACGCAGAGTCGATACTTGTTTCTCCAGCCCTCGAACCCTCTCTTCCAATATGGAGATCAGCTTGCACTTTGTACAGACAAAGTTGCTTCTGTCCTGTGGAAGAAAGACAAACATGGCACAGCCTGTGCAGGTTACAACAGCTGATCGCTCACCTTCCATATCTCCGTCCTCTTAGGAGCTTCCTCAACTGTTGCAGGAACTACTCGGAGAAACCTGCAGATGAAAGCCTTAGTGAGCTCTCCTCAGGCAAACTCCCTCTGTTAGCCTCTGCTGTTCGCCGCTCAGCTGGTTCGCTGCTGACTGCCCTTATATACCAGTCAGGCCCACTCAAGGCCCAGCTGGAACAAAGCACTCCCAATTCACACTTTTCAAACAAACAAGCAAGCAATCAAGCACACGGTCAAACTGACCAACTGTCCCAGCAGCAGACACTCAGATACTCACCAACACAGCCCCCCAATGCAGCACTTAGCGTACCTCCTCTCGGACAGCTCCCAGGCAAACTCCCGCTGTTAGCCTCTCCTGTTCGCCGCTCTTAGCCTCTGCTGTTCGCCGCTCATTGATAGTAAATTATTGCTGTAGGAGGAAACTTCTACTCCTCCTATTTCAGTAGGAGGAAACTTCACTTTCAAGGGAAATTATTGGAGGAGCTCCAGGCTGCCCTGCTACACACACTGGGGGTCCCAGGTGGCGGCTGTGTTACCCTTTCCTGGATGAGGGAAATAGAACCAATACAATACAAAAACCAGGGGCCACACAATGAAATTGAAGCAACAGGTTTAGTAGAAACCCGAGGAAGTACTTTCTCACACAACGCACCACTAACCTATGGAATTCATTGCTATGGGATGTCATGATTGCCAAAAAGTAGAACTGGGTTCAAAAAAAGAATTGGATGAGTTCCTGGAGGATAGGTCCAGCAATAAATTACTATCCATGACCATTAGCCAAGAGGGTCAGGGATGCTAAACTTCTGACTGCCAGAAGTTGGGAGTGAAAAACATGACTGGATCTCTCCAAATTGCCCTGTTCTGTACACGCCCCCTGAAGCTTTAGTACAGGTTACTGTCAGAGACAGGGTCCTGGGCAAAATGGACCATGGGGCTGACCCAGTGTGGCAGCTCTTAGGTTAACCATGGTCCCAACAACGACCTTCCAAGGTGGGACTGAACGGCTTGCTCTGACATACGTTTTCGGTACCAGGAGCACGGTCAAGGTACACAAAAGCTGGGGATTGTAGTGTAAAAGCCATGAAGGAACCTGGATCTCTGAAATCACACCCTAAGAGATCACCCCAAATCGTACACCCAGGGCACACATCTGAGCTCCGAATCCCAGTGTTAGTATGTAGGCCTGCATATTTGTCTGAGATAGAATTTTGGTTTTTTTTTCACCTTTTAACTTTTGATACTTTTATATGCTTAATCAATTCTTGATTTAGTCCTAAGTGGAGCACAGGATCTGGACCGCTTGGTAATAGTGACCATAATATAATGAAATTTAACATCCCTGTGGTGGGAAAAACACCACAACAGCCCAACACGGTAGCATTTAATTTCAGAAAGGGGAACTACACAAAAATGAGGTAGTTAGTTAAACAGAAATTAAAAGGTACAGCGCAAAAAGTGAAATCCCTGCAAGCTGCCTGGAAACTTTTTAAAGACACCTTAATAGATGCTCAATTTCAATGTATCCCCCAAATTAAAAAACATAGAGAACTAAAAAAGTGCCACCGTGGCTAAACAACGAAGTAAAAGAAGAAGTGAGAGGCAAAAAGGCATCCTTTAAAAAGTGGAAGTTAAATCCTAGTGAGGGAAATAGAAAGGAGCATAAATGAAGTGTAAAAATATAATTAGGAAGGCCAAAAAAGAATTGAAAGAACAGCTAGCCAAAGACTCAATAAGTAATAGCAAAAAATGTTGTAAGTACATCAGAAGCAGGAAGCCTGCTAAACAACCAGTGGGGCCACTGAACGATCGAGATGCTAAAGGAGCACTCAAAGACAATACGGTCATTGCGGAGAAACTAAATGAATTCTCTGCATCCTTTCTTCACAGTGGAGGATGTGAGGGAGATTTCTAAACCTGAGCCATTCTTTTTAGGTGACAAATCTGAGGAACTGTCCCAGATTGAGGTGTCATTAGGGGAGGTTTTGGAACAAATTGATAAACTAAACAGTAAGAAGTCACCAGGACTAGATGGTATTTACCCAAGAGTTCTGAAGGAACTCAAATGTGAAATTGCAGAACTACTAACTGTCATCTGTAACCTATCATTTAAATTAGCTTCTGTACCAAATGACTGGAGGATAGCTAATTTTTAAAAAGGGCTACAGAGGTGATCCGGGCAATTACAGGACTGACTTCAGTACCGGGCAAACTGGTTGAAACTATAGTAAAGAAGAGAATTGTCAGACACATAGATGTACATAATTTGTTAGGAAAGAGTCAACATGGTTTTGTAAAGGGAAATCATGCCTCACCAATCTACTAGAATTCTTTGAGGAGGTCAACAAGCATGTGGACAAGAGGGATCCAGTGGATATAGTGTACTTAGATTTTCAGAAAACCTTTAATAAGGGCCCTCACCAAAGGCTCTTAAGCAAAGTAAGCTGTCATGGGATAAGAGGGAAGGTTCTCTCATGGATTGGTAACTGGCTAAAAGACAGGAAACAAAAGGTAGGAATAAATGGTCAGTTTTCAGAATGGAGAGAAGTAAATAGTAGTGTCCCCCAGGGGTCTGTAGTGGGACCAGTCCTATTCAACCTATTCATAAATGATCTGGAAAAAGGAGTAAACAGTGAGGTGACAAAATTTGCAGATGATACAAAACTACTCAAGATAGTTAAGTCCCAGGCAGACTGCCAAGAACTACAAAAGGATCTCTCAAAACTAGGTGACTGGGCAACAAAATGGCAGATGAAATTCAGTGTTGATAAATGCAAAGTAATGCACATTGGAAATCTTAATCCCAACTATACATATAAAATGATGGGGCTAAATTGGCTGTGACCACTCAAGAAAGATCTTGGAGTCATTGTGGATAGTTCTCTGAAAACATCCACTCAATATGCAGTAGCAGTCAAAAAAGCGAACAGAATGTTGGGAATCATTAGGAAAGGGAGAGATAATAAGACAGAAAATATCATATTGCCGCTGTATAAATCCATGGTACATGCACATCTTGAATACTGTGTCCAGATGTGGTCGCCCCATCTCAAAAAAGATCTGTTGTAATTGGAAAAGGTTCAGAAAAGGGCAACAAAAATGATTAGGGGTATGGAACAGCTTCCGTATGAGGAGAGAGTAATAAAACTGGGACTATTCAGCTTGGAAAAGAGATGACTTAAAAAAAATTAAATTAATGGAGATATCCCATATCTCCTAGAACTGGAAGGGACCTTGCAAGGTCATTGAGTCCAGCCCCCTGCCTTCACTAGCAGGACCAAGTACTGATTTTGCCCCAGATCCCCAAGTGGTCCTCTCAAGGATTGAGCTCACAACCCTGGGTTTAGGAGGCCAATGCTCAAACCACTGAGTTATCCCTCCCCCTAAGGCAGGCTATGATAGAGGTCTATAAAATCATGACTGGTGGGGAGAAAGTAAATAAGGAAGTGTTATTTACTCCTTCTCTTAACATAAGAACTAGGGGTCACCCAATGAAATTAATAGGCAGCAGGTTTAAAACAAACAAAAGGAAGTATTTCTTCACACAATGCACAGTCAACCTGTGGAACTCCTTGCCAGAGGATGTTGTGAAGGCCAAGACTATAACAGGGTTAAAAAAAGAACTAGATAAATTCATGGCGGATAGGTCCAGGCAGGGATGGTGGCCCTAGTCTCTGTTTGCCAGAAGTTGGGATTGTGCAACAGGGGATGGATCACTTGATGATTCCCTGTTCTGTTCATTCCCTCTGGGGCACCTGGCATTGGCCACTGTTAGAAGACAAGATACTGGGCTAGATGGCCAGTATGGACGTTCTTATGTTCTTAAGTTCTTACTAATATGTGTGAACAAAGAACAAAGACACTGTGTGTTGCATTTCTCACAACCAGATAGGGAAAGATAAGCACAACGAGGAATGATAAGAAATAGAGCTAAAGTGTTGCTGGGTAGTGGGAATGTAACATACGAGTGCACACTTGAAGGACAGTCCTGCCTCAAACTCCTCTCCCGAGATAAGGTCAAGCAACCAGTCGGGAGGGGCAAAGAGGATGGGAGGGGAACATGTAAGAAACATGAAAAGGCCAAAGAAATGCCTGTCCCTGACCGAAGCACAACTTCACTCCCTACCCCTGCTCTGGGGTACAAAAGAGGTGGTGCCGAAGCCCCCAGACTCAAGACCCTCCAAAATGGAACATGGCCATAAATGGTCAGGGGTGGGACTAGGCGCGTGCACTGCTGGTATAATTATGCCTGCTAAGAAAGGGGAACCTGGGACAAGGCTCTTCTGCGTCAGAGCTATGGATAGGTTTGCTTGAAACTAACCCCAATAAACATCCCATTGCCTGTACTTCGGACTCCGGCCTTCTGCTTTCAGCCTGCGTGACAAGAACCAGGGGAGGGATGAAGGGAAAGCCTCGAACACCCAGTGACTGCCCCAGTGATGATGATTTGAATTTCTAGACCAATGGAGCCCAGTGTCCACATATCGATGAGGATGCGTGTTACCCTGGCCCAGTCTGCGTTTGCTCTTTCAGTGTGCTGCAGCCACGCTGGGGTATTTGAATGGTGATGATTCATGGAGAGCGGATCCAAGATGCATACAACTCACCAGACAGTGCAGCAGATGGCCTTGCTGGATGATTGCTGCTTGTTTGAAGCAAAAGATCTCATGCAATGTAGTGTCTTTCATAACGACGTAGCTAATTGGCAGACTAATTTACATTACCCACCCTTAGCAGCTCCAGGTGTTTGCCAGCTGTATCCAACAGAAACTCGAAGGCGAGCACGGGGAGGCAGGATGTAATTAGTGGAGCTGGAGTCTGCCTGACACACTTTTATTGTTACAAAAAGCAACTCTGGATCTTTCGTGTACAGACTTTCGGTTTTCATTCTCCTGCAAAAGCTGACACAACCACTGGCACCGCGCCCCGTGCCTCATAGAACAGCGAGGTCCAGATGGAATCGGGGAAAAGAGAACTCCTTCCCAATCGGCCAGTACGACGCTCGGAAGCCTAGCACCCCCTCCCCACCCCCCGGGCTATGCAAGGGCATTGGGGTCAGCACGAATCGCAAGGGGAGCACTTCCCCTACTGAGCCCCCCGCCCCACTCCCTGCAGCACAGTGCCCCATAGTGCCACACTGGGGCGAGCACCCACTCTGGAATCACTGCCCCCACACCATGCAACAAAGCAGGAGCGGCAAAATTGCAGGGCCATGTATTTGGGGTACAGGTCGTGGATGGCTAAGGACGAGGCTCCGGTTGACAGCCACACAGCTGTGTGGTGTTCAGGCTGGTTCATTACAGGAACAATCAATTATTCTGTGGTTTGGTCGAAAAGTCCAGCTCTTCTGGGAAAGCGGGAGTGAGCAAACCAGCGGGTTCCGTAAAGGAGGAATGATCCCCGGAGGCTGTGTCTGCACTCAGCCCCTCCTGCCAGCTTCCCAGGGCAGATCTCCAGATGGGGCTAGTGTAGGCAGGGCATGGGCCTCTTCATCGCCCTGGGGTGCCAGCCTGCTCCCAGCCGCTCCAGGCCTTGCGCGGGATTAATCCCAGTTCCTGTACACGAAGCTGGAAGGGGGCAGCTGTAAATCGGGGCTGGCTTCTTCACTGCTCCCCAAGCAGCCCTGGGCTGTCTAGGGTGAGCTGGCCCAGGGGTGGGAATCGGAGTAAAGCCGTGCCATGTGTGAGCTGAAGGGACAGTGGATGGGATTCCCTGCTGTAAGGTGAGTGTAGGAGGAGTGGGCTAGCTCTCAGCTCGCAGCTTTCTCTAATGCCTGTTGGCTAGGACAGGGGTTCTCAGCCTGGGGGTCCCAGCTCCCTATCAGGGGTTGGGACCACCCTGGCCTCCCCATATTGCTGCATGGGAGGGAGCCTCCCTTGGCTAGACAGAGGGAGATGCTCTGCTAAGAGTTTGGCTTCTGCTATGGAGCCAAATACTTGCCTTGATTAGCAGCCGCAGCATGACGAGCAATAACTCCTAGAGGCCTTGGCCGAGATCAGGCCCCACCGTGCTGGGCGCTGCATAGGCACGCCGCAAGAGAGCTGCGGCCCTACGCTGGTGTCTCCTAGCTGCCCTTTGCTGCATCCTCCTCCCACACCACTCCGACTGGCACCAAAGTCTTTCAAACCGCACTCAGACCGCGCCGTCCATGACAAAGCCCTGTGCCCCTCCCCGTCCGGCCCATCGCTGAACCAGCACCTCACTGCGGCAGCTGGGGTCACTGCGCTGCCAAAGGCACGGGCCTTTAGGGAGGACGTTCAGTCAAAATATGGCCTCCTGAATGGGCAGTCAAGGATCTGAGGCACTCTGAGGAAGCGTTAAGCTTTGCCTTGGCTAAAATCCTGCCTGGAATCCCAGCCTGCCCAAGTTCTGGTTGGAATTTAAATGACGTGGGGAACAATGTCCTTTCCTCATGCCTGCCTCTAGATCTTTGTCCTCTGGGAAATGTGCGGCGGCCATTTTGTGCCTCTATCACAATGTTTCTTTGGATTGCCTTAGGCCCAAGGCAGGCACATTTTTATCCAGCCAAATACATAGCGTGCCACTGTCAAAGGCACAAAATAGCTGGTGCCATGCAATCTGGGAGCCACCGACACTCCAGCATCTGTGAAGTGATTCTAGCCCTTCGGCTCATTCTACGTTGCTCCATTCTCCCACGAGAAACTTTCCTCCAGGGAATCACGGATGTTGCAGCTGGAGAAGACCCTATGGCCTTAGGTCCTATTTTGTCCATCTCCACCTCTGCCGATGCAGGATTGTTCCTTTCATAGAATCATAGAAGATTAGGGTTGGAAGAGACTTCAGGAGGTCATCTAGTCCAGCCCCCTGCTCAAAGCAGGACATGGGGATCCGTTGTGGATTTTGTTTCAATTGCTCAAGCAATGAGGCCCCCAGGGCTCTCTTGGGAGAAGGGTCCAGAGCCTGGTGGACCTCCCAGTGAGGAATTTTCTTACGCTAATCAGCGGAAGAGTTGGCTTTGAGTGAGAACCAGCCATTGTCATTCCAGCGCCCATCCTTCTGTTTCTTCCTTGTTTATCTGAAGAAGCTTCTGTAATGCACCTTTCAGCTCTACTGCAATGACCGGCCCAGTGCCACTTCAAAGGAAAGGAGAAGTGTCATCTGGAGATGCCTGGAGCTAGAGTTACTTTCTTTGCACACCACTGAATAGTTCCACTTTCTTTTGGGGGAGGGATAGCTCAGTGGTTTGAGCATTGGTCTGCTAAACCCCAGGTTGTGAGTTCAATCCTTAAGGGGGACACTTAGGGATCTGGGGCAAAATCAGTACTTGGTCCTGCTAGTGAAGGCAGGGGGCTGGACTCAATGACCTTTCAGGGTCCCTTCCAGTTCTGTGAGATAGGATATCTCCATTAATTTATTTTCAGACGACTCAGCAGTTCCCCAACCAGCCCCCTTCCCCCCCTCCCCGCCAGCCAGTTGGAGGAGGAGAAGAGGGTTTCTATACCCCACTGGAAACAAAAAGCGATGGTTTCAGTGCCAAGACTCTCTGAGCGTCCCGAAGACCGTGTCCGCACGGGACGCTGGGACTGAGCAGGCGGGATAAGATGGGTGTAAGCTGCTTTCTCCAGCCAGGCCTATTAGGCGGCTCCATCTCCAAGAACAACAGGCCGTGCATGCCCGCGTACGAACCCCCAACCTGCCTGAGTCAGCCAGGCGCTCGCTCCCGGGCACGGAGCAGCGAGACGCTGTCCTTTCCTGCCTGGCCCGCTCACTCGGCTGCTGCCAGCCGGGGTCTCTGCAGCAGAATGTGGGAGTTGTGGGGTATAAATAATAACCGGAATATGCAGGGGACAGGATGCCAAGGAGTTTAGCATCAAATGCCTCTGGACTGCAGCTGCAGCCCTTCATGCTGCATTGAGGAGGGGGAGCTGCCTGGCAGGACGCTCTGTTCTCATAGCTCCAGACCCTTTCCCTGCCCCTGTCCTCCCAGGCGGGGGTTTGTTCTGGAGCCTGCAAACCAGTGAGGTGGAGCCATGGCAGCTTTGAATGGCTCATTCCAGACGCCAGGCTCCCCCCACGTGTGTGTGTGTGTGGGGGGGACAGAGCTCCCCTTGGACCACATGGAACCCCCAGCAGAAAGCAAACAGGAGGGCGCACGCCCCACTCTCAGCTCCTGCCCGGCGCGGCTCACCCAGGTGGCTTTGGGCCCGATCCTGCCCAGCGAGGTAGACTATGCTGAGCAGGACGGGGAGGACATCTGGTATTTAGCACCTAGAAGCCCCCGCTCAGATCAGATCACCACGCAGACCCGGAGGGAGACAGTCCCTGCCCAGAGAACTTGCACCCTGAACTCCTCATTTCGGGCCCCACCCCGGAGCCCTCACCCCCTCCTGCACCCCAACCCCCCGAGTGAGTGAGTGAGTGAGGGTGGGGAGAGCAAGCGACAGACAGAGGGAGGGCGGATGGAGTGAGCGGGGGCGTGGCCTTGGAGAATGGGCGGGGCCTCAGAGGAGGGGTGGGGCAAGGGTGTTTGGTTTCGTGCGAGTAGGAAGTTGACAACCCCACTGCAGGCTCAGGCCCTGAGGGGGGCGGGGGTCTGGCCTGCGCGTGGCCTGGAGAAGGAGGAGGCCTTGTGCATTTTTCTATTTAATCAGCTGGCACGTCCCAGTATTTCCCTTCCCTCGCACATACCTTGGGGACTTGCCTTCCCCCCCGAGGCCCCGCAGGCTGAGGGGTGGGATATGTTCATTGTGAGCTCCACAGATGACTGCGAGGTTATAACAATAACCGATCTAGGCTTGTGCGCCCCTGAGGCTAACGGCAGGGTAGTGCCAGGGTCTCATCAAATCCCTGGGGAGAAAACAACCCTACAAACGGGAAGGGGCGGGCCATGAAAGAGCCAAGTTCTCTGGGTCCCTTGGCTCTTCTTGTGCAGAAACCTTAAGTAAACGCTCTTGAGTGACAACTGTGCCTTGCCAGCCAGCCTGGGCAGCGCTGACTGCCAGAACAAGCCATTGTGTGGCGGCTGCTCCCAGCCGCTTTTGTCTTCTTTGCGTCATCCATTTTATTTGGCAGCGTTTTCCACTCTGGGGGTAAACATGCACATGTAAAGTTCCACTGCTCTCGGGCGAGAGGTTAAACCAAAGCCCGGAGGGCTCCGTGAACGTGAAATGGTCCTTGGTACTTTCTGAAGGACACCCAGGACCGACGAGAGTGGGGGGGAAGCGGGTACAAATTACCGGGGCCCGGCGGTCCGGAACGGGGCCTGGGGCCTGGCTTCCCCCAGCTCTCGTCGCCTTACCGGGGCCCAGTGGTCCGGAAGGGGGCCTGGGGCCCGGCTTCCCTCCCCCTCTTGTTGGCCCTGTTTAGCTGGTCCGCGCTTGCTGGGGGGCCTGAACCCGCTCTCGGCGGCCCTGAGGACAGTGCCCTGGCCCAGCGGGAGTAGTGACATTCTCCCTGCCTAAAATCCTCTCCACAGTTTCAGTTGGCTATGGGATTCTTTGTGGGTTTTTAATTTAAACTGTGGTCTGGCATTCCTCTGCCCTGTTAAACAGCTAACACGTTCTCCCCTACAAGTGGTTGCATATCTGCGATGAGTGATGGGTGTCTCTCCTTCTCTCGGTGCTGCTGTCTCATGCACACAGAGTAGTTTCTGGAGTTGATTGACTTCATTGGTATTTTGGGTGCACAATGCAATATTTCAATGTCCATCATTATCTCTTGTCAGGGCTGATGTATTCCTCACCCTCCCAAGCCAGGCTGCCCTGACGGTCCCAAGTGAGATTGTTCATCAACCCCGGGCAGAGGGAACTGCATCATCGCTATCTGAGCATCCTTGAGTAGGGATGTGTCCAAGGCTGTGCAGCCGCTCGATGGCTGGAGGACACGCTATGGCCTGAAGGTGGAGGAGATTATTGGGTTCTGGTCACCATCTTCTTCTCAGTGATTCTGGGGAAGGTGGCATGCCCAGTGTGACCTTCCTGAGAGCTGATAAGCCCGCTGCGTGCCTCAGTCTGGTTGCAACTCTGGATCGTGGTCTGAGGAGCCCAGGGGGATTTCTCCATCCATTAGTCACAGGGGTCTGCTTCCCAGAGAGTGATTCAAACCTTCCTGCAAGTCCCTGTCTGTGTGATGGAGCCATGCTCCATGAGGAGTGGGCACGGCTTTCTGCATTACTTCGCTTCTTTGGGCCTTCTGGTGTTTTCATGATGAGAGACGCAGTTACTAGGGGATGGGAAAGGCGGAGGAGGATGACATTGTCCAGATCCCAGCCTTCTGCTGTCCCAGCAAGGTTCCCCTCCAAACAGCTGTGTTACTCATGCATCCATGATCTTTACTCCCTCGTGCCATATTAGGACGGAAGAATCCCATACACTGCTACAGAGTAGGGACCGAATGACTAGGCAGCAGTTCTGCAGAAAAGGACCTAGGGGTTACAGTGGATGAGAAGCTGGATATGAGTCAGCAGTGTGCCCTTGTTGCCAAGAAGACTAACGGCATTTGGGGCTGTATAAGTAGGGGCATTGCCAGCAGATTGAGGGACGTGATCATTCCCCTCTATTGGACATTGGTGAGGCCTCATGTGGAGTACTGTGTCCAGTTTTGGGCCCCACACTACAAGAAGGATGTGGAAAAATTGGAAAGAGTCCAGCGGAGGGCAACAAAAATTATTAGGGGGCTGGAGCACATGACTTATGAGGAGCGGCTGAGGGAACTGGGATTGTTTAGTCTCCAGAAGAGAAGAATGAGGGGGGATTTGATAGCAGCCTTCAACTACCTGAAGTGGGGTTCCAAAGAGGATGGAGCTTGGCTGTTCTCGGTGGTAGCAGATGACAGAACAAGGAGTAATGGTCTCAAGTTGCAGTGGGGGAGGTCTAGGTTGGATATTAGGAAACACTATTTCACTAGGAGGGTGGTGAAGCACTGGAATGGGTTCCCTAGGGAGTTGGTGGAATCTCCTTCCTTAGAGGTTTTTAAGGTCAGGCTTGACAAAGCCCTGGCTGGGACGATTTAAATTTAAATTAATGGAGATATCCCATCTCCTAGCACTGGAAGGGACCTTGAAAGGTCATCGAGTCCAGCCCCCTGCCTTCCTAGCAGGACCAAGTACTGATTTTGCCCCAGATCCCTAAGTGGCCCCCTCAAGGATTGAACTCACAACCCTGGGTTTAGCAGGCCAATGCTCAAACCACTGAGCTATCCCTAGTTGGGGATTGGTCCTGCTTTGAGCAGGGGGTTGGACTAGATACCTCCTGAGGTCACTTCCAACCCTGATATTCTATGATTCTGTGATTGCATGTGGCTTCCCCAATGTGCGCAGCAGAAGATGCCAGCAGTGGAGAATGAGATTGTGCAGTCGGGCTCTATAGTAGGAAAGAGCTCATCCTGCTATGATTTTTTGGAGCAGTGGGGGTGGACAATGTTATCCTGGCTGCCTTCATGGCTAGAACGTCTCCCATTGCTGTCGATGGGACTCAGAACAGAACGGATGCCCTAGTCTTCTGCCCTGTGTCAGTGGTCCATGGATTGGTGTAGGTGACCGAGGGGTGGAGAGAGCAGACGGTTGTCCTGTTCTGCTAGCTACTTGGCGTGTTGCTCTGGAAGCTGAGTGAATTTCTCCTCCAGGCTGGTTTGGACAATTCCAGGGTCCAGGCGCCTCTTGGGAGTCAGCTCACTGTCTAATGGGATGGTTGAAAGCCTTGATCTCCATGTCGGAGGTGATGGCAGAGGGAGGAGAGCGATAAGGTTGTTTGTGTCCCAGAAGTCCACCCCAGGGTTGAAGATCAGTTCCCTTCTCAGGTTTGATGTAATGTCCTACTCCCGATCTACCCAGCACAGAACGGATCGAGCAGAGCGACCCCAAAGGCAGCCTTGCCATTTAAGACCCTCCAGAGGGACACTCCAACCAGACCCGCGTTCCCCTCTAGGGGATGCCAAGGGCAAAGCCTTAAGACAGGAAAGGAGGAAGAAGCCAACACAATGCACACCTGGGCTGAAGAAGGCTGCGAGGATATCGCCATGCAATCAGAGCCCAGGCAAGCGTTCATTGCAGCATGGCACTTAGATACGGTGATAATGGAAAGACCGTAGATAGACAGTATGTGCATGGCTGAGTGGGAGACAGCCAGACAGCGAGGTAACAGGGAAAGGAAAGAGAGAAAGCCCCAGGGAGCTAGACCTGCCAGGCCGAGGGGAGACCACCCGGAGACAGGGAGAGGAAGGGACGCAGGGGGAAGGTCCCTGGGAAGAACACAGTGTCCCAACACCATGTTATGGCATTTGGTGTTTGAAGTCACCGGGTGCAGTGGCAGAACTGCGGAAAGTCCCTGGCCTGCTGTTCCATGTTTACTATTAAACTATTTACTATTCTGATATGCTGGGCTGGCCTGGCACCGAGCAAGGAGCGACTTGCTCCTGGATCCTTTTTACAAGAAATGGAGGAGAGAGACTTGTGATTAACCCCTTAGCAGGACCCTGTGCTCAGCTGCTGATCTCGTGCTGCCCCCGTGTGCCTGTGGCCAGCTTTAGGAACCATTGCCGAGCTAGGGACAGACCTGCCCGCTGGGGCACCCTCGCGGCTAGGTAGCTTTGACTAGGAGCCTGGGGCTGGGTGGTCAGGGGTGCAGGCTTCCACCAGAGTTGGAATCGATCCCATAGTTATGGGGATCGGTCAAAGAGCAATGGACAAATGGAAAGGGAGTGGGACTCATTCAGTCTGAGTGCTCAGACAGAGCTGTGAACCCCTCCAGCCAGGCTTTGCTGGCCCAGGAAAGCTGGTGTGAGGTCTGCAGGGCAAATCCACACTTGTGATTATCGGTATTATGGCATATGTTTGCTTGCAATGTATTATTCACACACTAGATGTCCCTGCATGCTGGATCAAGGTCCAGACACGGCATGGACCCTGGCGAACAAGGGAGACCAAACTGGAACTGATCTGTCTGCAGCAGGCCAATCATACTAAACTTTCTGACTTTTTTTCAGGTTCTCCTGCTCTAATTCATCAGAACTTGTAAATTCTCCTTAAAACAAGTGACATACTCCCCTATGGGCTGTCCTGTTTCCTCAGTATTGCCCTCCTAAGAGCCACCAATCAAATCTAGGGGTCCCCTCCCCTGCCTCCCATACAGCAGATCAAAGGGGGCAAAGCCGATAGATTCTTGGGGAACACTTCTGTAGGCAGATAGAAGATAAGGGAGAAACACATCCAAATCGTTCTCATGCCTGGACACAAAACCTACTCGGTTGGCTAAAGCTGTAGCCACTGTTTCAGCTTCAATACCTGCTGGCTTCATGGTATCTGGTGGCAGAATCCAGCACAACAAAAATATCTCTCTCCATTCCTGGAAGGTTTAGTGAGAGGTCCCACAAGATCTACAGAGACTGGCAACAGCCTGTTTAATAATGGGCAAAGGGTCCCTTTAATCTCTTAGACTTCTGGCATAAGGCACTACTCTGACAGTCATCTTTTCCTGTCTCAACTTGATGAGGCCAATAGAAATTCTGGTTCAGTCTGTCACAGGTTTTGTCCACTCCTAGGTGCCCTGCAAATGGACGATCATGAGCTACTTGGGACAATTCCCTCCTGTATTCTCAGGTACAATTGCTTGCTTGCAAACCTCCCCAGGATGCCTCTTTTTCCTAGCAGTAGTGGCTGTCTGGATCGCTGCTCACATGGGCTCTTCCTTTGAAGATGGGAAGTGAGGAACGTGTGTAGAGTCTTCGAGCGCCAAGTGCCACATACCGTGACCACTGGCTTTGAAATTAGTCTTTTTCTATTAAAGTTCTTCATCTGCCTTCCACAAGGCTTCTCTCTCGTCGGATGGGTTATCTAGTGACGGGGGTCTACACCACGTACATGTTTGCTCCTACCTCATACCAGCATACAGCTACGTGAAAACAATGCATGTAACATCCCGATAGTTTTCATGAAGTTTTAACACCAAATGCACGCTTATCCGTTCAGCAATCACGTTGATCTAGCCTGATACATAAGTGAATGGGGCTGGCTTCCAGCCGTTCATTCGTAAGCATTCAGTGAGACCTGGGGCTTGGGCATGAGTTGGCACCTGGTCTGCCAGCATCACAAATGCTTCCCGTTTAAGGACTGCCGTTCCAACGTAGCATGCCACAGAGCACCGCAACCTGCCTGGGGCGGCTGAGGCCCAGAATAACCCATAGCCCCTCCATCAAAGAGCTCCCAGTCGAGGCAGGAAACAGAAAAGCACATGGACAGGGAGGAGAAGAAATTGTCTTGTCAACCCCACCAAACCGCCATAACAGGGGGCATAGCGCAGGGGGGAGCCCAAGGCTGGAATAGTCCCTCCCTCCCCCGCCTGTGGAGAACTTGGCTCATCCCCAGGGAGCTGTTCCATTGCAGAGAGGCCCCCGAGCGCTATGAGAACATTATGAGACATTGCGTTCTGGAGACAGCAGGGTAAACCCAGCCCCAGCCACGCTAAAATCCCCCCTGGAAACCCCAGTCAGGCAGAGAGAGCCGGGCCTCCCCGGCGGAGGAGCAGAACGGTGTTTGGGTGGGCAGAGCTCAAAGCTATCCCGTTACCCAAAGCCATTACTGGCCACGCTGTGTGCACCAGTGCATCCCAGAGCCCAGCCAGGAGCTGACAGCTGAGAAAAACAGCCCTGGGAAACAGCTCACCTGCCCACTGACCCCTGGGGGCCTGTGGCTGGCTGTGAACAGGCATCTCCGGTGCCCCAGGGACTGAGGAGAAGGGTTTTGCAGTGGGGCGGCATGGTCCAGCCTGCTTGGTCATGTGCATGAGTGTGCAAGGCCAGGCCAGGCTGAGTGGGGCACAGGAAGGCTTGTTTTCGTAAGAACCCCGCCTCAAGGGGTTCTGATCCGAATTCTGATCTGACCCAAAACGAGAGACTCCCTGGGGTCCTCTGGAGACAGCACTGCTGCTGTTGATTTTACGTGGAAGGAGCCCAGATGCTGTGGTGATGGGCAGCAGGCTAGAACCCTAAGATAGACACGTTGTCACCAGTTACAGTGGCTGCATTTAGCAGGCTGGTTTGACAACACATGGAGACTGTCCGATTTATCCCCCGTCCAGGCCCAGCCGCACTGCAAGAGCGTTTTACTCCAGCGCTCCTTAGCATCTCTGCTGCCAACTAGAGAGGCAGTTAGTGTCAATTGCAGGGCGGATTTCTGTGATCTGGGTGACTGAGCCCCGCCAATGCCTCACCCATGAGTCGCTGAACAGCCATCAGATGGGACCAGCTCACCTGGCTGGATTAGAACTGGCGACCTTATGCCTTGTTACTGCTTCAAGCGGTGTTCTGCCCTGTGACCCCAGGGGTGCGAAGTGCTGGAGCCCAGCTGGAGATGGCACTGTGGGGTCATCGGATGCACCCGCCAGCACAGCAGGGTGGAGGACGCACCGGGCACTGGGGAGAGATGGTGCAGATCGAGCACACGACTGGAGGGCAGCAGCTCCTGGGGTGCTAATTCCTCCTCTGACACCGACTCGCTGTATGACCTGGGTGTGACACGGTATGGCATATGGGGGACATTTTACGATATTGTTGACACCGACATTATAAAATTGCAAGCGTGTGCTGTGTTTCTGGGTGACGCCCCAGACAGATTGGCATCCGCACTGCCTGGCCTGTTCGATGGCCCATTAAGGGTCATCAGCTGTACCATGAACTCATTGAAAGGAACCAGGGATACACCTGAGTACTCAGCAAAGCATGCAGAGGCAGGCCTAGAGTGGACAGAGGACTCTAAGGCTTTTCCATGCCATGTGCTGGACAGTTTGTGCTGGGGACAGAGGAAGTACCAACCACATGGCAAAAGGAATATAAAAGGCAGCTGCATCGTCTCCATTTTGTCTTCAATCCGGCTTCTTACCTCTGGAGCAACTTCTCTACAAACCGAAGCTCTGAACAAAGGACTGAATGACCCATCCCGGCTGTGGATGTTCCAGAGGGACTTTCAAGCCACAAACTCACCAATCCTGCGAAGAACCTGATCTGTGGACGTTGATCGTCTCTGGATGTATGTGAGTGCTTTATCATTTAACAACTCTCGTCTTTCTTTTTTCTTTATAATAAACCTTTAGTTTTAGACACGAAAGGACTGGTTCGCAGCGTGGTATTTTGGGTAAGATCCAAACCTAGACTGACCCGGGACTGTGTCTGTCCCTTTGGGGTCAGAAGAACATTTTGTACAGTGAGCAGAGTTTTGAAATAACTTCTCACTGTTCTGCACCGAGGTGCTGATTGGGAGCCAGAGAACTGGAATGCAGTAAGGAGGCTGTGGGACTTATTTTCTTTCTTCTTCTTCTTCTTTTTTGTGCTTCTTGATAACCAGTGGGGGGGATCAGAAGCACACTTTGTGACTGGCTGGGGAGTTTAACTCCAGTGTTACTCACCAGTCTTGGGAGTATCTGCTCTTCTTTTTGCAGCCTGCCCTGACTTTGACATTTTCAGGGAGGGCTACCCCAGGCACCCTGGGTCACACTGGGGCAAGTCACTTCGGGGCTCTGTGCCTCAGTTTCCCTTGCTGTTGGATGGGGATGATAATACTGTCCTCCGGCAGGAAAGGGCAGGCTTGATTAATGTGTGTGCAGTGCTATGATTAATCATCTATTATTTCTTGTTGCATTGAAGTTAGCCAAAGAAGAGAGGAGGCAGCTCAGAAGGAGATCACACTAGAAACACTCCTGATGATTTCTATCGTAATTAGTTGCTGCTCCTAGTCTTAGATTTGCCTGCTGGATGCTGGGAGGAATCACCCCTGAGGCACGTTAAACTGTGGAGAATTTACAAGCGGGCACAGACTTGCTGAGCATGTGGGAGTGATGGGGATCAGCTAATTGAAATATTATTCAGTGGCAAATTAGATCTTCTTGGTTTGCCCTGAATGCAGGTGTCCTGGAAAGCAGCGTTGTCTAGATTAATATTACATACAAAAATAACGATGCTCAAAGAACACGACTTGGGGGGTCAAGTCAACAGTTAGGAAATTGCAGCATTAAGGCTGCCTGGGCAACCTTAATTCAGCCCCCTTGAGCATACGCACTATGATACAGTCGTCAGTGACATGATCCCATACCATTTTTTCCAGAGGTCCCCTGCCTCAGTCAATGCAATCTCAGATGTTCTTAGCAGAACAGAGCTGAGAAGGGCGCCCTTTGGAAAAGGAGAGGCACGCCGGCCTAGATCCTCAAAGGTATCGTGATGCGCAGCTCCCACTTCAGTCAAAATGCCGTTGGGGACCTGCGCCTCAGATATCAGCAGACGGATGTGATTTAAAATGAAGAGAGAGAGTGGACAGACTAGAGGAGTTTTCCATGACAATGTCCCATTAAATCTAGGCTTTGGATTATGTAATTCTGAATATTTAAACAAGCACCACACAGCTGTATACATGGCAGCCCCGTACAGATGGTAAAATGACTAACAAATGCAGTGCTGCGGCCAATTTAACGTCTTCCTTTTGTCTCTTTTCTTGGAAACATTGACGGTGCTTGTGTATCTTGTACCCAATAAAGACATTAAAAGCCCTTGGATCAGCCGCTAGGTCATCAGCCAGCCAGCCGCACCAGGAAGCTTATCTGCAGATGATATTTAAGCATTAACTGTGGAACTAATGAACGACACTTACGACCCAGCCCGAGGAAAGCAATTTTGCAGCTCCCTGGGGAATTAGCCACAATCTCATTGCACTAAGGCATAAATCGCTGGTGATACTTGCTGTCACATCTCATTACAGGGAGACACAACCAAATACAATGCAAACACCCCCCCCCATGGGTGCAGGAACACACCCACCCCTCTGAAAATCATGTCCTTTTTTTCATAGATTCACAGAGTTTAAAGCCAGAAGGGACCATTTGATTAGTCTGACCTGTAGGTCACAGACCAGGAAATGTCATCCAGGGACCCCTGAAGCAAGCCCGTGGCTCTCCTGAATTCGAGCGCATCTACTGGGAAGCCCTAAGCAGCCGTGGCGATGAAGCAGTTAGAATTGAGCTGACGCTACGTGGCTCAGAGGAGAGCCCAGGTCACTCTCCCAGAGCTGTGTGGACCCGGGACGGAAAACATGTTTGTTCACGTCCTCACAGGAAAGTCAGAAGCAGCGGCACTCCTTGGGCTAGCAGTGCCGCTCCAGAAACGCGTGTCCGAGAGGGGTTCGACGTGACTTCGATTTGAGCACACCTCATTACCTCTGACTATCCTTTCTGTGACTGTCGCACCAACAGCCCCCATCCCAGACTGCAGCCCCACAGTAAGGGTATGTCTACACTACGGGATTAATCCGAATTTAGATAATTCGGATTTGAGAAACAGGTTGTATAAAGTCGAAATGAGTGCGGCCACACTAGCACAGTAATTCGGTGGTGTGCGTCCAAGTACCGGGGCTAGCGTCGATTTCTGCACCGTTGCACTGTGGGTAGCAATTCCATAGCTATCCCATAGTTCCCGCAGTCTCCCGCGCCCATTGGGATTGTGGGTTAAGATCCCAGTGCCTGATGGGACAAAAAACATCGTCGCAGGTGGTTCTGGGTACAGCCTCACTTCCTCCCTCCCTGCATGAAAGCAACGGACGGCAGACAACCATTTTCGCGCCTTTTTTCCTGGGTGGGTGAACACTGCAGACTCCATACCACGGCAAGCATGGAGCCCGCTGAGGTCAAGACAGCACTCATGAATATTGCAAACACCTTGCGCGTTCTCGTGGAGTTTATGCTCAGCCAGGACCAGAAAAACGAGGCGAGGAGGCAGCGGCGGCGGCAGCGCAGCGACAAGCATGATGAGGACATGGACACGGACACGGACACAGAATTCAGTGAAACCACAGGCCCCGGTGCTTTGGAGATCATGTTGTTAATGGGGCAGATTCTATCCATGGAACGCCGATTCTGGGCAAGGGAAACAAGCACAGACTGGTGGGACCGCATAGTGTTGCAGGTCTGGGACGATTCCCAGTGGCTGCGGAACTTTCGCATGCGTAAGGGCACTTTCATGGAACTTTGTGACTTGCTGTCCCCTGCCCTGAAACGCCAGAATACCAAGATGAGAGCAGCCCTCACAGTTGAGAAGCGCGTGGCGATAGCCCTGTGGAAGCTTGCAACGCCAGACAGCTACCGGTCAGTCGGGAATCAATTTGGAGTGGGCAAATCTACTGTGGGGGCTGCTGTGATGCAAGTAGCCAAAGCAATCACTCAGGTGCTGCTACGAAAGTTAGTGACTCTGGGAAATGTGCAGGCTATAGTGGATGGTTTTGCTGCAATGGGATTCCCTAACTGTGGTGGGGCACTAGACGGAACCCATATCCCTATCTTGGCACCGGAGCACCAAGCCACCGAGTACATAAACCGCAAGGGGTACTTTTCAATGGTGCTGCAAGCACTTGTGGATCACAAGGGACGTTTCACCAACATCAACGCGGGCTGGGCGGGAAGGGTTCATGACGCTCGCGTCTTCAGGAACACTACTCTGTTTAAAGGGCTGCAGCAAGGGACTTACTTTCCGGACCAGAAAATAACCGTTGGGGATGTTGAAATGCCCATAGTTATTCTTGGGGACCCAGCCTACCCCTTAATGCCATGGCTTATGAAGCCATACACAGGCAGCCTGGACAGGAGTCAGGAGCTGTTTAACTACAGGCTAAGCAAGTGCAGAATGGTGGTAGAATGTGCATTTGGCCGTTTAAAAGGTCGCTGGCGTTCATTATTGACTCGCTTTGACCTCAGCCAAAGAAATCTCCCCATTGTTATTTCTGCTTGCTGTGTGCTCCACAATCTCTGTGAAAGTAAGGGGGAGACCTTTATGGCGGGGTGGGAGGCTGAGGCAAATCGCCTGGCTGCTGATTACGCGCAGCCAGACACCAGGGCGATTAGAAGATCACACCATGAAGCGCTGTGCATCAGAGAAGCTTTGAAAACCAGTTTCATGGCTGGCCAGGCTACCGTGTGAAATATCTGTTTGTTTCTCCTTCATGAAAACCCTCCCCCTTTACTGACTGATTTTCTGTAAGGAACCCACCCTGCCCCTTCCCCCAGCTTTCTTTCAAACCAAATAAAGTCACTATCATTTAAAAATCATTTATTCTTTATTAATAGATTAGAAAAAGAGGGAGGGAACCTGGGTGGTATTTGGGAGGAGGATTGCTGGGAAGGAAAAAGCCACAAAGAAAAGGTTAAAAAAATGACAGCCTTTTGCTTGGGCTGTCTACTGGGGTGGAATGGGAAGGTGTACGGAGCCTCCCCCCCCCGCGTTCTTACACGTCTGGGTGAGGAGGATACGGAACATGGGGAGGGGGGAGGGTGGAACAGGGGCTGAAGCGGCAGTCTGTTTTCCAGCAGCCGTTCCTGAACCTCCACCAGAAGCCGGAGCAGCCCCAGCGTTGCATCCTTCATCCTCTGGTCTTCCTGCCGCCATCTCTCATCTCGATCGTCTCTCCTCTCCTCACGTTGGTCCCTCCTCTCCTCACGTTGGTCCCTCCTCTCCTCACGTTCACTGACTTCTTTCCTATACTTTGAAACTGTTTCCTTCCACTCATTCAGATGAGCTCTGTCACTCCTGCTGGATTGCATAATTTCAGAAAACATGTCCTCCCGCGTCTTCTTCTTACGACGCCTTATCTGTGATAACCTTCAGGATGGAGGAGGGAGGCTTGAGGAATTTGCAGCTGCTGTAGGGAGGGGAAAAAAGAGAGAATTGTTTTAAAAGCTACATTTTGCAGAACAATGCTTATACTCTTTCACGGTGACCAACACTGTTCACATTACATAGCACATGTGATTTCTGTGCAAGGTCGCATTTTGCCTCTTAATGCTGAGTGCCTGTGGCTTTGCTGCTAGAGATCACAGGTCTGGGCAACAGAATTCGGCTTGCATGCGGCCATGGTAAGCCATTGTTTTACAGCTTCTGCACCCTCCTTTCCCACATACCAAGCATAGCCTGTAGAGTGCTGCAGAAGCCTGGCCAATCTCAGCCAGTTGGGGGGGGGGGCAGTGTGGGGGGGCTTGTCTGGGCCCCTTCAGGCAAGTAGAGTGCTGCGGTTTTTCTGTTAACATTCAGCAGCACCAGAAAACAAACTAAACCCCCCCCCTCGCCATGAATTCTCTGGGATGATCACGGTACCCCTCCCCCCACCGCGTGGCTGGTATCAGGGAAGATCCCTGCAGGCACCAAACTACCCCCCCCCCGCCGCCGACCCCCCCCCCCTCGCCATGAATTCTCTGGGATGATCACGGTACCCCTCCCCCCACCGCGTGGCTGGTATCAGGGAAGATCCCTGCAGGCACCAAACTACCCCCCCCCGCCGCCGACCCCCCCCCCCTCGCCATGAATTCTCTGGGATGATCACGGTACCCTCCCCCCACCGCATGGCTGGTATCAGGGAAGATCCCTGCTAGCCAAACGCGAAAAACTCAGGGCCAATTTCCCATCTGCGCTTGGCTAACTGCAGGGAAGGATTTATTTTCCGCCACAGGCAAACAGCCCAGTAGGAACGGCCACCTCTGTCCCCTTAATTAAGTTCCCGTATTTCAACCAGGTTACCAGGAGTGATATCACTCTCCTGAGGATTACACAACAAGATAAAGAACGGATGTTGCTTGAATGCCAGCAAACACCGGGACCATACGCTGCCAGGCTTTGTCAGGCAATGATACCAGATTACTTGCTGCAAGCATGGCGTGGTCAAGTGTCCTACCATGGAGGAGGGAATAAGGATGCACTGCCCAGAAACCTTCTGGCAAGGCTTTCGGAGTACCTCCAGGAGAGCTTCATGGAGATGTCCCTGGAGGATTTCCGCTCCATCCCCAGACACGTTAACAGACTTTTCCAGTAGCTACAGACTTTTCCAGTAGCTGAACTGACCGCGAATGCAAAGTCAGGCAAAGTAATCATTAAAAACCGTTTGCTTTTAAAACAAGTTTTATATTTTAAAAGGTAAACTCACCTGAGGTCCCTTCCATGGGGTCAGAGTCTTGGGTACTGGCTTGGGAGGCTTGGGAGGGTACTTCAGTCAGGGTGATAAAAAGATCCTGGCTGTTGGGGAGAATGGAGTGCTGTGTGCTCTCTGCAAGCTCATCCTCCTCCTCCTCCTCCTACTCCTCTACCCCATCGGCAGAATCCTCAGGCGTCGAGACTATCCCCGACCCAGAATCCACGAACAAAGGTGGGGTAGTGGTGGCAGCCCCCCCTAGAATTGCATGCAGCTCGGCGTAGTAGCGGCATGTCCGCGGCTCTGACCCGGAGCGACCGTTTGCCTCCTTTGTTTTTTGATAGGCTTGTCTGAGCTCCTTGACCTTCACGCAGCACTGCTCAGAGTCCCTATTGTGGCCTCTCTCCATCATGCCCTTGGAAATTTTTTCAAAAGTTTTTGCATTTCGTCTTTTAGAACGAAGTTCTGCAAGCACTGAATCCTCTCCCCATACAGCGATCAGATCCAGTACCTCCCTCACGGTCCATGCTGGTGCTCTTTTTCGATAATCAGCCTGCATGGTTACCTGTGCTGATGAGGTATCTGTGGTCACCTGTGCTCTCCACGCTGGGCAAACAGGAAATGAAGTTCAAATGTTCACGGGGCTTTTCCTGTCTACCTGGCCAGTGCATCCGAGTTCGGATTGCTGTCCAGAGCGGTCACAATGATGCACTGTGGGATAGCTCCCGGAGGCCAATACCATCGAATTGCGGCCACACTAACCCTAATTCGAATTGCTAAAATCGATTTTGGCGCTACTCCGCTCGTTGGGGTGGAGTACAGAAATCGATTTAAAGGGCCCTTTACATCGAATTAAATGGCGTCGTTGTGTGGACGGTTACAGGGTTAATTCGAATTAAAGCTGATAAATCCGAATTAAAGTCGTAGTGTAGACCAGGCCTTAGAGACAGGCCCTGCCCCGAGGAGCTTACAATCCAAACCGAGCGGCCCGGCCAAGAGAAGGGGACTAGAAATGTTACCCCGCTGTACACCTAGAGAAGAGCGACGTGACAGGGCCAGGAACCAATGCCTTGACCACAAGCCCAGCCTTGCTCTCAGACAGAGTCTAGACCAGGCTCCTGGGAGAGAATTTGCAAATGCAGCTCCCTCCCAGATGAGAGGCCAGAGTAATGCTCATCCGAGGGGCATGCCTGTGTGCGTGCGTGCAACCATCCTCATGTCCTCTCTAGGGGCCTTACATTGATAGCGTCAGCCGATCGCCTGCCTGGCAGGGGAGTGCGTTTGCTTTGGGGTTAGCTGAGGAGGCTGTGGTGGCTTGGAGCTTGGATGTCTTTCAAAAAGATCAAACCATCCCCTCAAGCTCCAGGGGACGGTAGGAGCTGGAGGGTCAGGGTTAGGCTTACGTGGGAGGCCAGACGAGATGATCAGGACGGTCCCCACTAAAGAACGGAAGGAAGCCGCAGAATGAGGAATTACAGGAGAGCTATAGCATGTGCGGGTGAATTTCACTTCCTTTCCTTCTTCGCCCCAAAATCTGGGTTCTGGCTGCAATGGGCAGCTCAAGGTTGTGACGTTACCGCTGGGGATTAGACCCATAGAGCCCTAGGGTTAGGAGGGACTGCCAGGGTCATCCAGTCTAACCCCCACCAGGATGCAGGATTCTTCTTTTGTACTGTCTGCCCCAGACCGTCCTGCCCTGGCCTTCAAAGGAGATGAGAGCAAAGGCATTAAGAATAAGCCTGGAGCAAATGTTGTGTTCGGCTGGGAACTCCGAGCCGGCAGAGAAGCCGGAAGGCAAATGGGCGTGAAATGCCCTTGGACAGGGAGTTCCTGGACCTGCTCTTTGAAGGAGACACAAGCAGAGTTTCTGGGAATGGCTTCCCCAGTCACTTACGATCCCCCTCTTTGTCTTTCCCCGAACTCGGAGGTGTTTGGAGCCGGCATCTTTGGTTGGGGCGTATTCTGCTATCTGCAGGCGGCTGCAGCCACGTGGGAGTGTCAGCCCCGCGCCGAGAGGTGGGAAGCGAGCAGGGAAGAGGAGCGTTGCCTTCTTTTCCTCTTTGTCAGAGGGATTTAAGGGCCGCAGGCTGCCCATCCTGCAGCCCCAAACCTCCCTGTTTGGCCACTGAATTGGCACAACACAGGCAGCAGGAGTGTGAACTGGCCTCTCTCTCTCTCTCTCTCTCACACACACACACTTCCCCCCACCCCTGCCCTGGAGGCCAGAGAGGAGAGTTTATTCTCCCTCTGTCCAGTCCTTGACCTCTCCATGTAGGTTTGTGGTTGATGCTCCCGGGGCATTATTACAGGTTACTGAATTAAAGAACAACGGGGGGACAAACTAGTGCCCGCCAGGAATGGAGACCCCAGCAAACCCATTTCACAAAGAGCTGTCGCCCTCTGAGGATGCCTTCCAGCCCCCAAGGGTGCACTGGAACCAGGGAAGGAATTTTCCTCCAGGGCCTCTGCCAATCTGCCCTGGAGGTTTTTCGCCTTCCTCTGCAGCGTGAGGCACGGGTCACTTGCTGGAGGATTCTCTGAACCTTGAGGTCTTTAAACCACGATTTGAGGACTTCAATAGCTCAGATATAGGTCAGGGGTTTGTTACAGGAGTGGGTGAGTCTGCGTTGTGCAGGAGGTCAGACTAGATGATCATAATGGTCCCTTCTGACCTGAAAGTCTCTGAGTTTATGAGACCTGGAAGTGAGCAGCTCCACATCCCACCGGGTTCCTGGCTCTGGCCCCACCGCCTGGCCCCAAAGGCGGGATCGAGCGAAAGGAAGACACGGGGGGGAGGACCTCAGCAGATGTGAACCCGGGCAGCTGCATTGAAGTCTATGATGCTTTGGATCTGACCCAGTATAGGGTTGTGTACAGAAGCCACAGCCCCGGACTGAAGTCAAGGAGAGGGACAGGGCAGGGAAGCGCGTGCTGGGCTCACTCCAGGGGCGAGGGGGTGAAACTCTCTGGGCTGGGCTGCACCCGAGGTCAGACTCGGTGACAGAATGGTGCCATCTGGCCTTAAAATCTGTGACTCTCTGAATCACTCTCCCCCCACCCCCACCCCCACCCCGCCACTGCAGTGCAGTCACCGCTGGGCTGGGATG
Organism: Malaclemys terrapin pileata; assembly: GCF_027887155.1. Taxonomy (NCBI): domain Eukaryota; kingdom Metazoa; phylum Chordata; order Testudines; family Emydidae; genus Malaclemys; species Malaclemys terrapin. The sequence continues at coordinate 131,334,684 of NC_071510.1, read as the reverse complement.
CAGCAGCTGCTTAAGGAGAACGTGTGACCCCTGTGCCACGGGTCCTGCAGGAGGGGACGTTGGGAATCACATCTCCAACTGGCCGCAGGTTACCAAGGAATTTTAAAAAGCAACAGAGGGTCCTGTGGCACCTTTAAGACTAACAGAAGTATTGGGAGCATAAGCTTTCGTGGGTAAGAACCTCACTTCTCAGGAAATTTTAGTTAGACGTCCTCTTGGTTCAACCAGTGCGCTGGCCCTAGATCTAGACTCATCTTTCAGAGGGGCCCTGGTTCTGCGTTCCCCAGAAAGGGCTCTATAGCTCCCAGCAATGGCTGATGGGACGCCTCACCAGTGCAAAAACCAGCCGCTGCTGGTACCATCTCCTGCTCCTGCTCCTTCTCCATCTCTGGGGATTTTGCCTTCCAGTGGGAAGGTGTTCACGTCCCACAGCCTGTGTGGGCCGGGCCACCCTTTGCACCGGGGTGGGCTGCCCCCATCCGAGCATGAGTCTGCATGGGACCCGCACATGTTAGAGGGGAGTCCTGCCAGCCTTGGTGGGGGTCTGTGGGGAGCCCTAAGGTGCCCGTGGGGAACCCAGTCTGCTTTGTTCATGGCTGCACCCCGGACACCCCGTTGCAAAAAATCGGAGCGTGCCTGTCCTTTTGCCAAGGCCTTTGGCCTGAGCGGGGCTCTGTGCTGGGTTTCGCTGTGAACTCAGCCTGTGGCATGTCAGTTTCTATTCTCTGACAGTCCTGCCCCTTCCTTCCTTTTCCCATAAAGAAACCGCTGGCGGGGACTTCCCGCTGAGAGAGAGGCCGTCCAGTGTTGGGGCCCCTCTCTTCCTAGCGGAAGCATGACCTCCATTCAGGAAACCCGAGGGAGTTTTCCCAAGCTGGACTAAACGATCCAAGTAACATCCTGCGGCAGGAAATGTTTGAGGCAGAGCCGTCAGCCTCAGAAGCTTCACACAAGCATTGCTGAAGGGGTGGGATCACTCACCGCACTTGGAAAGGAAACGTGGCGGCTGGGTTTCGTTTATTAACATGTCAGGTGGTTTTATTAGTTTCAGCCGCAACGTGAACCCAGCCTAAGGCATCTCTCCCGCGGCAGAGCATGCCTCTTCTTTGCTGAAACGATTCCTGCTTTGGCATTGGTTCACACAAACACGTACACTGTCTCATCCTGGAGGGCTGTGTTGCATCACCCCTGTGCCTGAAATTCTCTTTACTGTTTCAATTGGAAATAAAACCCTTCACTTCCCAGCCTAACATGCATGAGTGTTGCCGGGTGTTGCTAAGCAGCAACGGTGTTCCATCGCCGCGCTGGCGGCTAACGCTGCTCGGTGAAGCGAGCCCTGGCTCTTCTGAAACCCAACGCGCCGGGTTTGTGTGACCGCCAGGGCCTCCTGGCAATCCAGCCCCGACTGGGGCAATCGGGTGTGACCTCCGACTCACGGCTTGCACACCCGATTCTGCGGTGTCTCTTTGCAGGAGAAAACATCTGTACTGAAGTTCTTCTTCCCTGCAGAGCACTGGAGGCGGTAGCTGCAGGTGGCCACAGCAAACGACCACCTGTGTCCATGATCATTGAGCTTGGCGGGAGTCTGAGCATCGGTCGATGGGTTATTGCTCATGTGCACTGCAGCCTGTACAGAGTCCTGGGTTATACCATCTCCCTACGGGCCTTTATCCCCAGGGTATGAGCTGGAGAAGTCTCTAAATGGGATGAACCCCAGCTGAGAAAGGCCACAGGCCTCAGGCCAGCCGGGTGCTCATGGTCCAATGCAGATCTTAGTCCCCGAGTGTGTATAAAGCAGAATCTCCTCCCATGGGCCGCAGCTCCCCTCGTCCCTCTCCAATTGGCTTGATTTGTCTTTCTTAAACATTTACCAGCCCCAGTTACGTTCTTTAAGAACTTATGGCCCAGTGTGTTTAAATATGCATTGATAACGAGCAACGAGCAGCTCCAGAGCCGGATGAGAGTTGGTAGAAAGACATCAGAGCATGCTCATTACCAGGGAAGGCTGAGCTGCCCCAGAGGGTCGGCGGGATAAACGAAGGTGAGCCTGGACGTTTATATGAACCGATCTGGCCTTCTGAGGGATGTGCGCCTCTGAGTGTGTGTGCATGCTTGGGAGGTGCGTGCAAGCCCCAGTGGTGTGTGTGCACACTTCTGAGATGTGTGCACCCCTGATTGTGTGTGCACATTTCTGAGGGGCGGGCAACCCCCCTGATTGTCTGTGCACACTTCTGAGGTCCGCGCACCTCCTCAGTTGTGTGTGCACACTACTGAGGCACCTGCATCCCGCAGTTTGCACACACACATACCTACATGTGCAGGGCTGCGTGCGCACACTGGAGTCTCCATGAGCACAGGTCGAAGTGTGTGCACTTGTGAAAATCTGTCCCTTTGAGCCTGCAGAACGGGTCTAGAAATTTTGCCCTCCAGGCTTTCCCGTGAGTCCCCGATTCTGGCCCTGCTGTCAATGCCATGAGAACGGGCTCCCCAGAGGTACCGCAGTGCTTCAGGCTGCACCCCGCAGTGTCACGGACACCAAGAAAAAGAAGAAGAAAGTGACTGGAACTTCTTTGATTCTCGTAAAAGCTGCAAGGTTTGGCTCGAGCTTGGAGCCAAGGTTCAAGGTGTTACAGGTGTCCCAGTTGATCTAATCTAAGCTATTTATGGTACTTCTCAAACGCCTATCACAGCTTTATCTGAACCCCGGAGACTTTGTTACGCCTGGTCCCACTCTGCGGCTTTTCACTCTTGGGGAAATTGCTCCAAGTGCCCAGGGACGTTGCTAGACCCGGCTAGAGCAGCTGGCTGCCGTTGGCCACCTCATGTATTTCAGCTGCAGGAGGGTTTTATCGGAGCCGCAAGATGCTACTTGACCCATGTTCATTGCTTTACCTCCAGGAGAGTTTTCTCCTTAGCCTCTGCTCCGAGCTAAGGGAGCCAGCGTCTGCAATCGATCGGAAGGGACCGTCTGCCATCTAGTGGGCAAACTGACTGCAGAGGGTAGGTGTACACTGGAGCTGGAGGTGTGATTCCAGTGTGGGGAGACCCCAAGGCTGAGCTAGCAGGTGCACTGAAAGGCTGCGTGGGCAGCAGGTGGGCTAGCCCCCTCCAGTGCACACCTAGGCTTTCAGAGGGGGTCGCACTGACCCATCCCGCTGCCGCTACAGCTGCAGCTACGCCGCGCACTAGCTGGATCCAAGCTGGCAGGGGTCTGGCTACCCAAGCTGGGAATCAGAGCTTCGGCTTCGGTGTAGACATACCCTGAGAGGGGCTCACAGCACCATCCCTCTTGTCCTGCTGGGACATTTCTAGGGGCGGCTTTAGGATTTTCTTCCTTCCCCCCCTCACCATTCACTGGCCCATAGGGATTGCCAGATGTAATGCTGCCTGCAGTGACGCATGTGCGGACACCAACCTCAGGCCAGGCTGGCAGGACGCGGGGCACAAACCCCACATTGACTGGGAGGTCTATCGTATGAGCCGCTCAAGCATTATAACAGCCTCACCGTGGAGTCACAGAGGGTCCCCGTGGGTACTCCGATCTGTGGCACCACCAGGTGGGCCTGCCTCTGCGATAGACCAAGGATCACAGCAATCTTCAGGTTGCTCCCAGCCTCAAAGGACCAGTCATTTACTCCCGGTCAATTACACCTTAGATTTCACACCAAAGACAAGGCTTGTAGACAATCCTATAATAAACTATATACAGATCTATTTAATAGGGAAAGGAACTAACGTTATTTGCAAGGTTAAAGCAGCTAAACATATATTCACAAATGAGTTACAATCTTAAGTTTCAAAAAGTAATAGAAGCTTCTATAATAAGCAAGCTCTACGTGTCCTTTAGAGCTAACCCAGGCTATGCACTGGGGATCTCTTGCTTATGCTTAGTACATCTTGCCCCCACTCCCCGAGTGCAAGCAGTAAAGAGATCCAGTTCCTCCTTGTTAGGGGTTTTCAATCCCCTTTCATCCTTCTGCTCTGAGCTGCAAACTCAGCTGATGGGAGGAATCTGCTTGCATAACTTCACGGGGGAAGGGCAAATCAGTGCCCTTTGTCCTCTTGATCATCCCACAATAGTCCGTCCAGTGTTGATGGATCTTTCCTGTTGAGCAGGACATAATGCCTCCTGTTGGAGCTCAGCCCTTCCCACTACTTCTCTCCTGCCTGGTGATTTACACAGTCACAGAGGTTCACCATACCACTGCTCAACTATAACCTTACAACAAGGGATACAGCTGTTATAAGTGAGATTAATGCCAGCAGCAACTCACCAGCATTCAATAAAGTCTAAGCACCAAACACAGTTTTATACCACCTGTCAGGGGAGCCAGCCTGATCCCAGCGCGGTATTTGTCAGGGTTCAGGGGCGGCATGGGGACCTTGGCATGAGCTGGCACCCGGTTTGCCAGTGTCACGCCAGACTGGATCAGACCCAGCGTCCATCCCGGCCAGCCTGATGTTTCCAACAGCGGCAGCACCAGCTGCTTCAGGAGAAGTAGGTGCTTGTGGGGTAATCTGCCTCCAGGGAGAGTTTCCTCTTAATGAGCTTTAGGCGTGAAAGTCCCCAAGCCTCGCCCGCACCTCTCTGCGCTGTTGGCATCTTCACATCCCAACACAATGGCAGCAGCACCCTTGTGAACTGACGGTGCTTCAGTACATACGGACAAAAGGCTCCTAGCACGGTGAAGTCCCCAATACACATAGGCCTTTATAACTCTTCCCATCCAGCTGCTGGCAGGAGCCGTGGCAGATCCGGGACAACTGGGAGCCACCCAGGAATTTCAGGATGCAGGGTGAGTGCCCTGGCAGATTCTCATGGCCTCCTCATGGCCTCAGGAAGGGTGGGTGCCTATTGCCTGCTCTTGAGGGTTTCATTTCCAGGGTGGATAACAGTTAACCCTTCAAATGCTGACATTTTCCTGGCTCAGGAGGCTGTATGGACCTGCACATCCTTCCTTCCAATGAATGGAACCCAAATCCCCAACCGATACGTATTTTTGAGCGAGTCTCACGCGGGACTCAGCTGCGCTCGTGTTAGTAAATACATACCCTGAATCAAACAGTCATACAGCACATCCACTAGAAATCGCAGCATCCCTGAGCAAAGGGCATGGGTTTATCCAGGGGATTTACTACTGGAAGAGGCATCTCACATATTGAGTGCACGGGACTGGACTAGATGACCTCTCGAGGTCCCTTCCAGTTCTCTGATTTTCTGATGTAAAAGGGGATAGAGAATAAGATGGAGAGTATCTTATTGCCCTTATATAAATCCATGGTACGCCCACATCTTGAATACTGCATACAGATGTGGTCTACTCATCTCAAAAAAGATATACTGGCATTAGAAAAGGTTCAGAGAAGGGCAACTAAAATGATTAGTTTCAGAGTAGCAGCCGTGTTAGTCTGTATCCGCAAAAAGAACAGGAGTACTTGTGGCACCTTAGAGACTAACAAATTTATTAGAGCATAAGCTTTCGTGGACTACAGCCCACTTCTTCGGATGCATATAGAATGGGACATATATACACACACACACACACATACAGAGAGCATAAACAGGTGGGAGTTGTCTTACCAACTCTGAGAGGCCAATTAATTAAGAGAAAAAAAACCTTTGAAGTGATAATCAAGATAGCCCAGTAAGACAGTTTGATAAGATGTGTGAGCATACTTACAAGGGGAGATAAATTCAATGTTTGTAATGGCTCAATATATGTTCCATTCTATATGCATCCGAAGAAGTGGGCTGTAGTCCACGAAAGCTTATGCTCTAATAAATTTGTTAGTCTCTAAGGTGCCACAAGTACTCCTGTTCTTTTTAAAATGATTAGGGGTTTGCAATGGGTCTCATATGAGGAGAGATTAAAGAGGTTAGGACTTTTCAGCTTGGAAAAGAGGAGACTGTGGGGGGGATATGATAGAGGTCTATGAAATCATGAGTGGTGTGGAGAAAGTGAATAAGGAAAAGTTATTTACTTGTTCCCGTAAGAACTAGGGGCCACCAAATGAAATTAATAGGCAGCAGGTTTAAAACAAATAAAAGGAAGTTCTTCTTCACACAGCGCACAGTCAACCTGTGGAACTCCTTGCCTGAGGAGGTTGTGAAGGTTAGGACTATAACAGGGTTTAAAAGAGAACTAGATAAATTCGTGGAGGTTAAGTCCATTAATGTCTATTAGCCAGGATGGGCAGGGATGGTGTCCCTAGCCTCTGTTTGCCAGAAGCTGGGGATGGGCGACAGGGGATGGATCACTTGATGATTACCTGTTCTGTTCATTCCCTCTGGGGCACCTGGCATTGGCCACTGTTGGAAGGCAGGATACTGGGCTAGATGGACCTTTGGTCTGACCCAATATGGCTGTTCTTATGTTCTAAAGTGGGGAGGGTGGGCAGAGGGGAAAGATCCTGAGGAATGATGGTAAAATCCCTCAGAAGGTGGGTCGGCCCAGACCTCCGAGATTTGCCAGGAGAAGGCATGGATGGGGGCTGGGACTAGCTAAATTACAAGGACTGGAAGGAAGAATTGCTTTCATCAACAAACAGGGCCAGGAGAAGAAATGTGGTACAATATTTTTTAAAATGTATGAAGTCTTGTTTTAAAATATTGTGAGGCGCTCCGAGCCGGGGTTGCCAATCTCTTCCATGCCTGGGCCCCACTCCCCAGGCCCCGCACCCATCCAGCTGGGTCCCCTGCCCATTTTGTCACTCTTGACGCCTGTTTGTGACCCCCGGGGAGGTCACAGCCCCCAGGCTGACATGGGCTAGAGCTTGAGACAGGAATCGCTGAAGCATCCAGCCCGTGACTTCAGGCCTGGCTTACGGGGGCCAGACACGCAGACAGTCCCAGGCTGCTCCCTGGAGCAGAATTTGTTAACGTTGAAGAGATCGTCCCCGTCACTGACACAGGCCCTGCCCAGCACCCGCTTGCAGTGTGTGTCCTGCCCCACGGGGCTGGCGCTGTCACGGGCACACAAGCCGGCCACTTCCCTGCGGGGCGCTGGGGGCGGACGTCATCCGGGACCATCCAGAGCCCTGAACTCAGGCCCCGACAGGCTGCAGCGGCCCCCCAGTGCTCCATCCCGGGCCCTGTCTCTCTTGGGAACCTCAGTGCTGTGACCTCAGCGCCTTGGCGACGGAACCCCAGCACAGGGAACCCTGCAGCTCCAGCGGAGGCCATCTTGGGGTCTCCCCTCAGCGGCCCCATCTCCTCCCTGCTCCCGGAGAGGCCCCAGGTCCCAGGGAGCCGTGTGGGTCGGACGGGAGCTCCTAGCCGCCAGGTGAGCGCCTGGCCCTGGCACCGGGAGCTGGGCTGTTTGGTTGCCAGTCCCACCCTCCCGCTGCGTGCCCATGGCCGGGTCAGGCCGCGCTGCCCGCCAGCCGTGAAATGCATGGAAACCAGGGGGCTGGGGGGGGCTGTTCTGAAGGGACATGTGGCGCCTCCTGCTGGCAGTGGCCATCTTGTGACGGTGACACCGGACAGGCCAGGGCCAGCGGGCGGAGCGCGGGGCTGGACGGCTCCGGCAGTCGGGCACGGGGTGAGATACGGCTGGAGCTTTTCTCAGGGGCTTGCGCCCAGCCAGGCCAGTCAGCGGGGAGCCAAAGTCCGGACTCGAGGCGGGCGGGACCCAGAACCTCAGATCCAAGCCCCTGGAGGTTCGGATCTGGGTTCGGAGCAGAACCCCCCTGGGTCGGGCCCATCTCTGGCCATCACCTCTCGCTCGGGGGCTTATGTGAAACGAGTTGTTGGGTCTCAGGCCATTTCACCGGATCACCACTGGCCCACCGAGAGAGGCCAGGCCCCTGGATACCTCCCTTCCCGCCGCATCAGCAGGGGGCTCAGACACACCCCATGTCTCATGAGACGCACTCCGGCCCTTTGCCGAGGTGCAGCCCAGGCCCCAGGGATCGCTCATCTGCAGGGCACAGACGGGTGGTGGGCCTGGCCTGGATTCTCCATCCTGGCTGTGGGTGTCTCCTGGAGTCTTTGCAGGCCTGGGAGGGGTGGGGGGAGCACGGTACCCAGGACCTTCTTGGGACATTACAGCCAGCACTGCCAGGCAGAGGATGCAGGTGACCAATCGCACAGTGCAGCCAGGGGCCCGGTTCCTTGGGGCAGGAGCTGTGGTGGGTTTTTGGTTTGGCATGTCTACGGCACCTATCCTGATGAGATCCGGGCCCTGGCTGGGCGTCGCGATGCTACGGGCATACAAATAACAGGACCCGTTGGTACCATGCTCCGTCGCCATCTCAACCCGTAGCCATGGCTTGTGAGCTGACCAGAGCCTTTGCCTGCCTCAGGAATTTCACCGGGCCCATCGCCCCGGGCCACGGCCGGGATGTACCAGCTCAAGGTCCAGGTGGAGCCGCCGGCCCAGTCGGGGTCTGACATGAGTGGCCAGGAGCTGAAGGAGCTGCTGTGGTCTGGGGGAGAATGTAACGCCGCCCTGATAAGAGATGGCGCCTTCCAGGTCAGTGGGCGTCAGGCTGCAGCATGGCCAGGCTGGGCAGAGAGAGGGCGCAGGGCAGCTTGCCCTCTGCAGGGCATACGGTACCGTGGCTAGCAGGGCCTTGTCCTCACAAGGGCTGCGGCTCCCTTCCCCAGGAAGCCTCCCGCTGGTGCCCTAGCAATGGGGGGAGCCCTAGTTTAGGCAAGTCCCTGGTGTTCTTACCACCACGTTGCGCCATTCGCACCCCGCTCGGCACAGGGCTGACTGGCACAGGCGTGAGTACGCCAGTGCTGTACCGGTGCCGACATCAGGGGTGGGGCTGTGCTGGACCGTGTTAGCGCTGAGAAAAGGTGGGGTGGAACCCAGACTTCAGCAAAGTCCTGACCCAAGTGCCGACAGGCATGCTACAGACCAGGACCAGGGCAGCCGGCACTCGTTGTCTAGCCAGCTCCCTCGCCCTGGCGCCACCCGTAGCATAGGCAGAGCCCGCTGACTTTTTAACTCAGTAACGACCCCACTAACGAGGGCCCTTCCTGACCCACGTTACAGTCAGAGCTGGTCCAGCAACAGTTGTGACTGCACCGTGTCCACCACCAGCTGGCTCCAGCCAGCATGACCCAGCCCAGCCACTCGGGACGTGAACACCCCGGTGCCCGTATAAAGGGAGCCCCAAGGGAGGCTGGCAGGCGACGCGAGGCAGAGTAATGTCTGTCTGTCTAGATGAGCTAGGTGATACCTACCAACCAGCCATGTACTCTAGCGGCTGTGACACAGAAAGGGAAATGCCCACGCGGGCTCGGTTCAATCCCAGTGTCCGAGCCCTGTCCCCGCTCCCCTCGCCTGCCTCTCATCGGCCATGGCCTCTCCTTTCCCTGCAGCAGAAGAAGCTGGCGCGACAGCTGGTGGAGGGAGGGGAGTGCGAGGAGCAGCTGATGGCAAGAGAGCAGCAGGTAGGGCTGGGGGCGGACGGGGTCTCTCCTCCGGTCTCCCTGCTGGGGACGTCCCCCCGCCCCCCTGGGACGGGATTCTAAGCATTTCTCACTCTGTTTCAGCCTCAACTCTTCCAGAGCGGCTTCGAGGAGAAGCTGGCGTTTCAGCCGGAGGCGGAGGGGAGAGAGCGCCGCCCCAAGGCAGGGGAAGCACTGGCATGGCATGGGGATGGAGGGGGTGGCAGCATCCGGGGGACAGGACCATGGAGGGCCCAGGTGCCACCAGCAGAGGCAGTGCAGCGGGGTGCTGTGAAGTACCCGGGGCACCGCACGAGCTCGGAACTAGCCGACCCTGCATTTCACCCCCTCCCTCAGCGGAACCCAGGGGGTGGAAATCTCTGAGCTCTTGGGGCCCCAAACACCTCACTTTCCAAGCAACGCCTGCAGAACCCGACCATCCCTCCCTGGGGGTGCAAAGTGCAGGGCTTGCTTGGAGGGGAGAAGGGCAAGCCCCTGCAAGGTTCATGGGCCTGCCACATTGCTAGCTTTGTCCCACCCCCGATCACTGGGGGGGGGGGGGCGAAGCCCAGCCCCCCCGAGCAGCACAGGTGGATGGCAGGAGGCCTCGCAGATACCCGATTCGCCACAGGAGGAAGGGAGTCGAACCCCAGAACACGAGGAGTAACCACCCCCACCCAGGGCATCACCATGAAGGCAGCAAGGGCTAGTCCCAGCTCTCCTCCTGCCAACAGCCGCCAGGCCCCCTCCCTGCAGACGCTGCTGCTCCCTCATGGCAGCTCTGTTGGGGGTGCCCAGCGCTCAGGGAGGTGTTACCCTGCCCTCCGCTGCACCCGTGCCCTGGGATCAGCTGGCAGCTGTCCCTGTTGGCAACAGCAGCTGGTCCCCAGCAGGGCTGTGTCTCCCTGAGCTGGGCTGGCCGGGGCTGCGGCACGTGGGTATGGCTGGGCCCCTGCAGCTCTCCTGTCCCCCCCGCCCACCCATTGACCCTGGTGCAGGGAGCTGAGCACTGACGCTGACCACGGTCCCTTCCTTGCAGAGGCTGGTGCGCGGCCCGCGGGAGGCCTATCGAGTGATGGACGCGGCTCTCCAGTGTGTGAGTGGAAACCTTCATCCCAGCTAGCGTCTTGGAGGAGCCCCCGCCTGGGCAGGGCCGGCGCAACCCATTAGGCAGTCGCCTAGGGCGCTACAATTGGGGGGTGGCGACCGCGGTGGTATTTCGGTGGCGGAACCTTCTGCCGCCTCTGTGCGGGCGGCATTTTGGGGCGGGACCTTCCACCGCCTAGGGCGGCAGAAAAGCTGGCGGTGCTCCTGCACCTGGGGGCCTCTAGAAACTCCCCTCCTCTGCTCTGCCCTCCCTGACCCCGCTGGGCCTGGCGCTTGCTGTGCCCCTGGCAGCCCCCGTGCCTGGCATCGACACAGGAGAGCGGGGCCAAGCTGGGCACCCCTGGCAGCCCCTTCTCCTCCTCCCTGAACCACGGGGCTATCGGACAGCAAGGCCTCTCCGGCCAGGCCACAGCCCAGCTCGCTCTCCTCCACGCAGGGAGCTGTGCTCCTTCACCCAGCTCTCACTGCCCCCAAACCTGCTCTGTGCTCTGCCCTGCCCCGGGGCACGCTGCAGGGACAGACAGGGCTTAGCCCTGCGGGTCATGGCGCGGCCTGGGGAGATGGCTCCTCGAGCCGCTGCCAGGCGCCGGGTGCCCCTCTAGGAGAGCTCTGTTCTACAGGCAGGAGAGCTGATGGCGGGGAAGGAGGAGCCGGGGGCAGAGCGCTGGCAGCTGCCGGGGGAGCCCGACGAGGAGGAGTGAGTATCCGCTAGGCTAGCGCGCTGTCAGACAGGGCGGGGGTGGAGATGCTGTCACAGCCCGGCGGGTGCGGGGTCTGCCGCTCCCAGCGAGCCGGGGGCAGGTGTGTGACGATTCGGGTGACCAGCAGGGAGGGGTCAGTACGGCTACTCATTGCACCGACACCATGCCCAGATACCAGGGGATGGGCGCCCGGGCGGATGTGCAATCCATGGGGCGCTGGCACAGATCCCAGGACCCACTAGCGCAGCCAGCCTGTCTCCCGACTCGCCCCCGCTGTAGCGAGATGGGTGTTGTCTAGCTGGGCTTTAGTTGTCCCAGGTGTGGGGGACCCCATCATTCCCGTTGGGAGAGGGGGGGCCGCAACTCGCTCCAGCCTGCATTCGGGCCTGAGAGGCAGATCCATCCAGCTCCACCCACTGATCCATCCATCCAGCTCCACCCACTGATCCATCCAGCTCCACCCACTGATCCATCCATCCAGCTCCACCCACTGATCCATCCAGCTCCACCCACTGATCCATCCATCCAGCTCCACCCACAGATCCGTCCAGCTCCACCCACAGATCCATCCAGCTCCACCCACTGATCCATCCATCCAGCTCCACCCACAGATCCGTCCATCCAGCTCCACCCACTGATCCATCCATCCAGCTCCACCCACTGATCCATCCATCCAGCTCCACCCACAGATCCGTCCAGCTCCACCCACTGATCCGTCCATCCAGCTCCACCCACTGATCCATCCATCCAGCTCCACCCACTGATCCGTCCAGCTCCACCCACTGATCCATCCAGCTCCACCCACTGATCCGTCCTTCCAGCTCCACCCACTGATCCATCCATCCAGCTCCACCCACTGATCCATCCAGCTCCACCCACTGATCCGTCCTTCCAGCTCCACCCACTGATCCATCCATCCAGCTCCACCCACTGATCCGTCCAGCTCCACCCACAGATCCGTCCTTCCAGCTCCACCCACTGATCCATCCAGCTCCACCCACTGATCCATCCATCCAGCTCCACCCACAGATCCATCCAGCTCCACCCACAGATCCGTCCTTCCAGCTCCACCCACTGATCCGTCCATCCAGCTCCACCCACAGATCCATCCAGCTCCACCCACTGATCCATCCAGCTCCACCCAGAGATCCATCCAGCTCCACCCACAGATCCGTCCATCCAGCTCCACCCACTGATCCATCCAGCTCCACCCACTGATCCATCCATCCAGCTCCACCCACAGATCCATCCAGCTCCACCCACTGATCCGTTCATCCAGCTCCACCCACTGATCCGTCCATCCAGCTCCACCCACAGATCCATCCAGCTCCACCCACAGATCCAACCATCCAGCTCCACCCACAGATCCATCCAGCTCCACCCACAGATCCAACCATCCAGCTCCACCCACAGATCCATCCAGCTCCACCCACAGATCCAACCATCCAGCTTCACCCACAGATCCATCCAGCTCCACCCACAGATCCAACCATCCAGCTCCACCCACTGATCCATCCAGCTCCACCCACTGATCCGTCCATCCAGCTCCACCCACTGATCCATCCTGCTCCACCCACAGATCCATCCATCCAATAGTATCTATCTATCTACAGCTAAAGAGATGTCAGTACCTGCATCCAACCAAACATATGTTGCCAGCTCCATGGGGCAGGGGCCATCTTTGCCCTGTGGCTGTACAGTGCCTAGCACCGTGGGGTCCTGGTCCATAGCTGGTGTTAGTAGGCCCTACAATAATACAGCTAATAATAACATCGCTTTCTCCTGCCTGTGGATTTTCCAGGATCTACTGGGGCTGCTTTTACTTCTTTCCTTGGCTCCGGACGTGGAGGAGAGAGAAGCGGGTGCAGCCGTGAAGGGGTACGTAGTGACTGCCTGGCCCTGCACCCCCCCACACACAGGTGACTCCCCGCTGGGGAACGAGGGGAAGGGCGGACTCAGGATGTAAGGGGCAGCATTGACCTTTCCGGACCCAGCCAGAGCCCTGTGTCCAGACTTTCCCCAAGTGCCAGCTGGGAAGCGAGACCCCAGTGGAGCCCTGCTGGAGGGCTGGACAGCAGCTACCAAGAGGGGGGGCAGGGGCGACCTGCTCCCACTCCCCACAGGGGCACGCCGCAGGCGGCCTTGGCTTGGCTTGTGACCCCAGTGTGAACTAAGTAGCCCAGGGGCTTTTCTGGAGCGACCTGACTGCGCTGGCTCTGGCACTAACTAGCCAGGCCTCCGTCCCCGAAGGGGGGCCGTGGGGCACAGGGCTGGGAGCGGCTCCCCAGATCGCTGCACTCCCGCAGTGTGCCCCCAACGTGCATTTTAATCCAGCTCAGTGCAAATGTATCCATCTGGGAGCAAAGCCCCTCGGCCACACGTACAGGGTGCGGCTCCCCCGGGAAGCAGCAGCTCTGCTAAAGATTTGGGGGGCGGGACGGACAATCAGCTGAACAGGAGCTCCCAGTGGGACCCTGTGGCCCTAAACCGGGGAATCGCCAGTAGGAGCGGGGAGGTGATTTTCCCTCTGTACCTGGCACTGGTGCGACCGCGGCTGGGATCCTGGGTCCAGGCCTGGGGCCCACAAGTCCAGAAGGCTGTTGAGAAATTGGAGAGGGGTCAGAGAAGAGCCCCGAGGGGGATGAAAGGATTGGAAAACCTGCCTTAGAGGGAGAGAGCCAAGGAGCTCCGTCTGGCTAGCTGAGCATGGAGGTGGTTACGGGGTGACTTGATCCCAGTCTGAGAGCACCAACATGGGGACTATTTATTAACCAGCGCCTCAGTCCAGCCGAGGCCGGGCTAACGGCAGGCGGTTGAAGCCAGCCAGATTCAGACGGGCGCTGAGGTGTACATCTCTGACAGGGAGAGGAATTAACCATTGGCGCAAGTTACCGAGGGCCGCGGGGGCGTCTCCCTCCCTGGCGCCGTGTAACTCCAGATGGGCCGGGTGGCTAAGACCGTGTTTCTCAACACGGAGTTGGGGTCGTGGGAGGGGCTTGGGGGGTGACAAGCCGGGCTGGCATTAGGGGAGTAGGCGGCAGGACAATTGCCTGGCTCCACATGCCGCAGGGCCCCCCCAAGCTAATTGACGTGTTTCAGCCCCGCACTGGGCCGAAGCCCCCAGCCCTGTGCCCCGGGGGAGAGGGCTGAAGGTGGGGGGGGGTCAGAATTTTTTCTAGTGGGGGGGCATGATTTTTTTTTTAAGTCCAAAGGCGCTCGCCAGCCCCAAAGGCTGCGAAACATTGGGGTAAAAGCTCTGCTCTAGCGAGTCTCTGGGGCAGGTCTGGTGGGTGCTGGGCAGGGAGGCAGCCTGCCTGGGGGTCTATGACTACTAACAGGTCAGGATCCTGAAGGAGAGCCAGCGCTGATGTGCTGTGGGGCGGGGGTGGGGGGGTTAAGGCAGCCCCCCCCCCCAGCTGGGGACATGCCCTCGCACTAGCACTAGCCTCCCCAGTGCCCTGGGCGTGGTGTGTCCCCCACAAGAAGGGGTACGTGGAGGACTCGGGGTGCTGGGAACGGGCCCAAGGCAGGGCCTGGGGTAGGGGGGATGCTGGGGCCAGGGAGAGGTCAGAACTGGGGCTGCTTTAATGTCTCTTCCCGTTCTTTACAGCTCGCTGTGACCGGGGGCGAGCAGTGGGCCCCGGGTCCACAGCTCCAGGCCCCAGCCCCTCCCCCAGATTTATACGCAGAGCCGTGCGGCTGCCCTTGGCCCAGCCGTCTCTATTTGCATCTCCACCGCCCCTGATGAGCGCAGCATCCGCCCCTCGGGCCACCGTGAGCCACCGCCCGTGGCACCCCCAGGATTAAAGCACCTGACACCACAGCTCGTGCAAGGCCTCGTGCAAGGAATCGGGCATTGTTTCTGACCCGTCCCATGCAGGGCTGCAGTACCTGCCTGCTCCAGGAGGGGGAGGCGCTGGGCTGGGGCATCAGCCGCTGTTCGGGTCCTTGACGTTACTCTGGGTCCGGGGTAAAGCGCCCTGTCTCTGGGCTGCTCCCCATGGGGCTTGCTCAGGTCTCGCCTCCTCTTGTCCCGTACGAATGGGACGTTTCCAAAGCGCCCTGACCGTATATATACCGGGCGAGTCCGTGCCCCCCTCACACGCTCCCCACTGCAGGCTCTCTCTCTGCTAGGCCAATGGTCAGGCCTGGAGCCCAGCTACATTCCAGCCTCCTCCAGGGAGATGTTGTGGCCCCTGCCATAGCCGGCCTCCTCCCGCGCCCAGCCTGCGCACCCAGACTCCGGGGCAGGTCTGGGGGGTGTCTCCCGGTGCTGTCCGGATCCAGGAGGCCCTCAGCAGCCCTGCGGGGTGGGCAGGCATAGCACACGCTGGCTGAGCAGCTGGGCGCCCATGGGGGGCGGAGGGGACAGCTTTGTGAGTTGGGCTCCCAGTGGCTGCCGAAACAGCTTCAGGCAAACCGGAGTTGGCTAAGGGCAGAGGAATAGTCCCCAGGAGCGAATGCCCAATCCCTGCCCCGGTGCCACTGTGAGCTAGCTGCCAGGGACGGGCCGAGCTCCTGTGCATGGGGGGCTGGGAGGGGATGGTCAGAGAGGCTGTCTGGGGGGAGTCCTGCCCACGTGGTCCTGTCTCTGGGCGTCTAGTGGCCTGAGGGGATGAGCTGAGCTGGGCTGGGGGATCTCAGCCCAGTTCTTCCTGGGCATGGGAAGCCCACCTCCCGTGTTGGCCAGCTCAGCCAGCAGGCCCGGCAGGGAGTGATGGGGTCCCAGGGCTCGGACACCATTCCCCCACACGGCCAGGCCACGTCGGGGTTAGCCGGGCAGGCAGCCCTGCCGCCAGAGCTGTTCTGCAGCGAAACACAGGACTTGTGTGTGCCCAGGGCACCCGGCACGCTGTCCCCCCGCCCCACTGCGTCGCTCACTGGGGAAAGGGCACCAGCCCACAGCTGTAAAACTGGCATTTGGGGAAGGGAAAGTACAAGGCTGGGGCAGCCCGGAGATCCTTCCAAAAGCCGATGGTGCCTGGCGTGCCTGCCTGGCGGGTGGGCCCGACTCCGGTCCCCCATCAGTGCGCACTTGGCCAGACAGCTGCCCACCTGCGAGACGCCACACTGACTCGCCACCCGCTGTTCAAACAGCGCGGGCCCAGTGGGCAAACCGGCCCCTCCAGCTCGCCAGCAGGACTGAGACCGTCGCAGGCCCAGGGCGAGCCAAGGATGGGCTGGTGCACTCTGGCGATTCGCTGGCCGACTCAGAGATTTGGACCCCACCAGAACAGTTGCTGAGCGCTGAGCGGGGCCCATTTGAGACCCAAAGCCTCAGGCAGAACCGGCTCACGAGCCTCCCCAGCGAGCGGTGTCCCAGGGGCCCTCCAGAGCTCAGCTGGGTAAGTGGGCAGGCTCCCAGGAGAGTTCGTGTGCCAGGCTGCCCAGCGCTCTCTCACCGGGTGCAGCTGGGAGCTGGCACATGGGAGCTGGCCCGACGGTGCTCGGGGGGCGGGGGGGTGCACCGGGTCGTTGGGCAGAACCTGCCCCCTTTGGGGCTCTAGGACAGCTTGCCAAACCATCCGACCCCAGTGTTCGTGGCTCATCCCAAAGCAAGCGCACAGACCTCGGCTCCGAGATGCCCAGTTCAGGGGCAGAGTGTCAGCTGGCACATCCCTGGCGTGCTCAGAGCCAGGTGGCTTACCCCATGCACTGCGGGCGGGTGCTCTGTCCCGCACGGCTGCACTAGAGCCTTCCTCCCCCGGGCTGAGGGCTGCTTGCACTTTGCAGGCGCTGCCAGGCGGGCGCCCCATGTGCCAGACACCGCAGGGGTCCCGGTGGGCCATGCCTGCCGCCAAGCCCTGCCAGTTACAGTGATATAGCCCTGTAAAAATGCACACGTGGCTCAGGCAGACGGGGCTGTGTGGGCCTCACGCTACGTTTATAAGCCAAGCAGCTTGGCCTCCAGGAAGGGGTGTCAGGCTCCAAGCCAGCCCCAGCTGCAGGGAACAAGGCTCGGCTGCTGGTGTTTGAGCAGGGGCCAGCGTGCCCAGCAGGGTGGAGTTCCGGTGCCCCCAGGTGTGCTGGGGCTCGACAGAGCCTTTCCAGCCAGGCCCCGGCCCCAGAGAGCTGGCAGGCTGGAGCATGGCTGGGCCAGGAGTGAGGGGGATAGACACGAGCCCAGCCAGGCCCTGCCTCCCATGGTGCAGGAGTGGAGAGGGCATCTGCAGGAGGGCCGTGGCTGAGGAGGGGGTTTAGGGAGGGTTTCCACGCACCGGGGGGGAGTATGGCTGGTGATGGGGGGCAATGGCGCACTGAGGGAGGTGGCACCAGCAGCCCGGGGGGCAGGAAAGGCCAGCGCTGTCGGGCAAGCTCTGGGCACGTGACTTCGTCATGCCTGAGAGCTGGTCTTGCCTTACAGCTCACCAGCCGAGCTGTGTGCACGTGCAGGGAGGGCCCCGGCCAGGCGGGAGCAGGAATTCGCACGTGGTGGCTGCATGCTGGGTGTGCCGGAGCCCGTGCCAAGGCAGCGCACGTGTGCTCACTGACGTGCCCAGCCTCGCCGCACGGCAGAGGGCGCTGGCTGCACAAAGCCTGGCTGCAGCCACGTGGCATGTGGCTCCCCCCTAAAACCTGCAGCCTTTAACGAACCGAATCGGTCCTAGTGCGGGAGCACGGCCTGGCCCCAGGACCCACTGTGCTGGGTGCTGTAACACTCATGCACATGCACACACATACACAGACACACGTGTGCACATGCATACACACATGTGCCCATGCACACACACACATGCGACAGACTCACCGCCTCCCACCCAAGGTCAAAGGGGACTATTTGGGGTGACCTGGGGGCCCATCCCCAGGCTCGGTGTCCCCCTGCCCCTGCCTGAGGAGCGCTGGCCCCAGCCCGGGGGGGGGGGCGGGGCGTTGGAGCTTTTGGTTGGGGCTGGCCACACGCCGGTCAGCTGTTGCTCTGTGGGGTCCCAGCTCGTCCTGCCTTGGTCTGCGCCCTACAGACCTCCCCGCAGGGCACCGGCCGGGCGACGGTGAATGGCCCAAGCGATGCTGCTCATACGCCTCTGCCAGCCTCATCCCTCCAGGAACCCCAGTTCTCCTAGCGCCGTCCTTTGGGGCACCAGGAACAGCTCCCCGTTTCATGGCACCGAGCCCAGTCACGGCCTTACCCTCTGCTCAGAACGCTGCAGCCCCCTGCGCCAGTCACTGCTCCCCTCTGGACCCCCCAGCTGGGCGTTGGCCCTCTGGCACGCAGCCACCCAGCCCCGGGCGACGAACCATTGCAGGGGGCTGCGCCCAGCGGCCCCTCTAACTTTCCCCACCCATGTGTGCAATGAATTCTATGTGCGGCACCATGGAGGTGACGTGTGACACGTCCCCGTGTGACACATCACCTCCATATTGGTGCACAGAACAAAAGTCATGTGGTGGGGGTGGGGCCGACGGGTTCGGAGTGTGGGAGGGGGCTCAGGGCTGGGGCAGAGGGGTGGGGTGAGGGGAGTGAGGGCTCCAGCTGGGGGAGGGGCTGAGGGGTTTGGGGTCCAGGCTGCCCCAGGGCTACAGCAGGGAGAAAGGATTTCCCGCCTCCCCCCCGGCTCTCTCTCGCTGCGGCAGCTCCAGGGCTGGGGAGGGGGAGGCGCCCGGCTGCTGGCTGAGAGGGGCTCTGGGGAGCTCTCCAAGGAGCCAATGGCATCTGAGAGCCCCTCTATGCACACCCCAGCTGATGCCCATGTCCACACGTCTCTGCTCAGCGCTTCCTTGGCTGCAGCGAGGCCCCCCAGTGCAGCAGGGCCGAGGGGGCTGGGGAACAGTCAGTGCTGGGACTGAGGAGAGACCCCTGCCCGTGAGCACTCGAGGGGCTCTAAGATTGACCCAGCAGCATGGGGCACCGTCCGGTCCCGCCCCACCAACTGCACCTGAATGCCCTGCACTGGCAGGGGAGGGGCTGAAGTCCTGTCAATCATAGAATATTGGAGTTGGAAGGGACCTCAGGAGGTCATCTATTCCAAGCTCAAAGCAGGACCAATTCCCAACTAAATCATCCCAGCCAGGGCTTTGTCAAGCCTGATCTTAAAAACCACTAAGGAAGGAGATTCCACCCCCTCCCTAGGGAACCCATTCCAGTGCTTTACCACCCTCCTAGTGAAATAGTGTTTCCTAATATCCAACCTGGACCTCCCCCACTGCAACTTGAGACCATTGCTCCTTCTTCTGTGATCTGGTACCACTGAGAACAGCCGAGCTCCATCCTCTTTGAAACCCCCCTTCAGGTAGTTGAAGGCTGCTATCAAATCCCCCCTCATTCTTCTCTTCTGCAGACTAAACCATCCCAGTTCCCTCAGCCTCTCCTCATAAGTCATGTGCTCCTGCCCCCTAATCATTTTCATTGCCCTCTGCTGGACTCTTTCCAATTTTTCCACATCCTTCTTGTAGTGCGGGGCCCAAAACTGGACACAGTATTCCAGATGAGGCCTCACCAATGTCGAATAAAGGGAATGATCATGTCCCTCGATCTGCTGGCAATACCCCTACTTATACAGCCCAAAATGCCGTTAGCCTTCTTGGCAACAAGGGCACACTGTTGACTCATATCCAGCTTCTCATCCACTGTGACCCCTAGGTCCTTTTCTGCAGAACTGCTACCTAGCCATTCGGTCCCTAGTCTGTAGCAGTGCATGGGATTCTTCCGTCCTAAGTGCAGGACTCTGCACTTGTCCTTGTTGAACCTCATCAGGTTTTTTTTGGCCCAATCCTCTAATTTGTCTAGGTCCCTCTGAATCCGATCCCTACCCTCTAGTGTATCTACCACGCCTCCTAGTTTAGTGTCATCTGCAAACTTGCTGAGGGTGCAGTCCACGCCGTCCTCCAGATCATTAATGAAGATATTGAACAAAACCGGCCCCAGGACCGACCCTTGGGGCACTCCGCTTGAAACCGGCTGCCAACTAGACATGGAGCCGTTGATCACTACCCGTTGAGCCCGACGATCTAGCCAGCTTTCTATCCACCTTACAGTCCATTCATCCAGCCCATACTTCTTTAACTTAGTGGCAAGAATACTGTGGGAGACCGTATCAAAAGCTTTGCTAAAGTCAAGATATATCGCATCCACTGCTTTCCCCTCATCCACAGAGCCAGTTATCTCATCATAGAAGGCAATTAGGTTAGTCAGGCACGACTTCCCCTTCGTGAATCCATGCTGACTGTTCCTGATCACTTTCCTCGCCTCTAAGTGCTTCAGAATTGATTCCTTGAGGACCTGCTCCATGATTTTTCCAGGGACTGAGGTGAGGCTGACCGGTCTGTAGTTCCTGGATCCTCCTTCTTCCCTTTTTTAAAGATGGGCACTACATTAGCCTTTTTCCAGTCATCCAGGACCTCCCCCGATCGCCAGGAGTTTTCAAAGCAGGGCCGGCTCTAGGCAGCGTTCCAAGCATGTGCTTTTTTTTTTTGCTTGGGGCGGCAAAAAACCTGGAGCCGGCCCTGTTTCAAAGATAATGGCCAATCCCCTCAGCACCCTCAGATGCATTAGCTCCGGTCGCAGGGACTTGTGCAAGTCCAGCTTTTCTAAATAGTCCTGAACCTGTTCTTTCACCACTGAGGGCTGCTCACCTCCTCCCCATAGTGGGCTGCGCCCCCTCCCCCTGCACCCTCCAGCCCAGGGCCAGCACCCCCCTCGCTTGCTACCAGCGCCCCCGCACCTCCCAGCTCACTGCCACCATCCCCTCCCCCCCAGCTCGGTGCCGGCGCTCCCCTCCCTGCCCTGTTCTCCTCCCCTCCCCGCGCCCCCAGCTCCTCCGCGCTCCCCGCCAGCTCTCAGCTCCGGCAGTTTCCATCCCGCTGCTGCATCTGGATGTGATTGTGGCCCTGGCCCGCTGGCTGCTCGGGCCGGGCTGCAGCCCCAGCCAGGTGCCAACCCGTGGGAGCCATTCCCCGGCGTCTGGAGAGTGGCTCCAGGCAGCACCTCGGAGGGGAGGAGAGCGGACGGGGAGGCTGCTGCTGCCCCCCCTCACCCCTGCTGCACCCCTGCCCTGAGCCCCTCTGCCTGGCAGGGGCGGCCCCGTCAAACCTCCCCCGGGGGCCCCTGGCTGCTCCCGCTGCACTGGGGCCCAGTCGTCAGGGCAAAGCAACCCCCCATGACGCCAGAGCCCCCCTCAGCCCCATGGCACCTGGAACAAGCAGCAGCAGGGCTGGCATGGGGGCCTGAAGACTGGCACGCAGGTGGCCGCCCCTCAGGCCTCTTTTCCGGGGGGCTTGAGCAATAACCAGCCCATCCCCCACTGGCTCTGACCCTCAGTGGAGCTGCCCCACGGCGCTGGGCAGAGAGAGCTGGTCTGGACCCCGCTGTCACAACCCCCTTTATTGGGATCCCGGCGCGCTGCCCCAAGGGGCCGGACAAGCCCGGGGGGGGAGGGGAGAGTCTCCCCAGCTACAGGAGGGTGGGGGTTCAGGTTGGGGAGGGGTCAGTGTCACCCTCACACGCCCACCGGCACCCCAAACCGGGCTCCCAGTGTCCACGGATCCGCCAGGACCCCAGCAGCAGAGGGGGGCCGGGTTGGGGTCCTCATGTCCCCTCTCCATGAGCCCGAGATCCTCGGCGTCGCCCCCGCCTCGCCCTCCAGACTGGTCCCCCCGGGCGCGGATCCGGCTCAGGTCCACACGCTGGCACCAACGGCAGCACCCACGGCGCAGGGACGGACTATGGCACCAACCCCGTCGTCTGCCCCTGCTGCTCCCGGACGTCGGCAGTGCCCTCCGAGCGCCGGGCCCATCTCCCGCCATGCCAGCGAGTGTCTGTCCAGGGGTCCGGGCGCAGCGCTGGCAGGGGCAGGGGCAGGGGGCAGTCCTGGGCTGGGGGCTGCGGTGGGGTGGGCGAGCGGCGGTGTCTGCAGGTCCTGCTACAAGATCTGGGCCTCTGCGGAGAGGGGGAGAGAGCAGGTTACAGGGAGAGGGGCTCAGGGGACCCCCTCCTGCCCCACTGGTCGGCACGGCCCCCATTGTCAGCCAAAACCGCCCTGCCTGTGAGCAGTGCCCGGCTTCCCAGCCCCCAATCTCAGTGCAGATGCTGCCCCCCGGCCTCGCCCCGGCTCTGATCCACCAACCCGCTGCCCCCCGGCTCTGATCCGTCAGCGGGGGGAGGCCCCACAGCCTCCCTCTCAGCCCTGTCTCCCTGCCCGCCCCCTGCTACACAGCCCCACGCTGCCCCCCGACCCCCCGACACAGCCCCTCGCCCGCCAGCCAGCCAGCACGCTGCCCCATGCCCGCTCCCTGACACAACCCCACACTGCCCCACGCCCACCCCCCCGGACCCCAGGTCACTCACTGGGCAGGGCCCTCATGTGCACGGCAGCTGGCAGGAAGTCGTGCTTCTTGGTCTCGTCTTTGTTGGGTTTTCTCAGACGGAGCCTGGGGGCAGAGCAGGGGGTTGGGGGGCGCTCAGGGGTCTCCAGGCGCTGGTCATAGCTTCAGCCAGGCCCCCCGCAGCCCAGAGGGGACCCGGCCAGCTGGTGCAGCCCCTTGCTCCGTAACCCCTTAGCGAGGATTGGTACCCGGTGTCCAGGAACGTCCCCCCGGATCACTAATGAATCCAGCCCCTCCCAAGCCCTAGGTGACTCTGGGGCACACGGGGAGAGGGGGGTTTCCCTCACATGTGGGGTGACTCTGGGTTGTGGGGTGACCCTGGGACATGGGGGGGTTTCCCTGGGGTGTGGGGTGACCCTGGGACACAGGGGGGGGGGTTCCCTGGCATGTGGGGTGACTCTGGGTTGTGGGGTGACCAGCCAGGAGGGGTGGCTGGAAGGAGAGGTGCAGCCAGACCCCCGGCCCCGGGGCAGGGGACACCCCAGCCTGGCAGGGATCCAGACCCATTGCCAGCTCCCACTGTGGCCCGGAGACGATTCTCCCGGCCAGGCCCCGCTCCACCCACCCCGGGCTTGGCCCTATCAAGTGCAGCCGGACGGAGGCAGGGCAGGAGCCGGGCTGAGGGCGCCGGGAGGCAGCCGGCTGGCAGCGGGGGTGGCGACAGATGTGCCCATGGGAGGACTGGGAACTGGGAGCAAGGAGCGGGGCTGGGCAGTGCCAGCTCAGGCTGCATCCCCTCGAGGAGTTCCTTAGTGGTGCCGCCCGCCCTGGCTATGTGCCCGCGGCCTGGCATGAGACGAGAGCTTCAGCCCGGAGCCCCTCGTCCGCAGCCAGCTTCCCGCATGGCTCGGGCTCTGCCCTCCTTCCAGCCGGGTGCCCGTCCTCAGCCCGCCCGCTGCTGGTGCCTGCCGACATCGGGGTGCCAAGGGCCCTGCCCACTGGGGTGAGGGGCGTGGCCGCCCTATTTCTCCTACAAAAAAAACACCCAGAGACCCGGCTCGCTCGACCGACTGCCTGTGAGCAGCCCAGGGGCTGTGGGTCGAGAGTGAGGGGCACCGGCAGAGCTGGATGTGGGGGGCATAGGGCTGGGAGAGCAGGGGCTGAAGGTCGGGAGTGAGGGGCACCTGCAGAGCTGTGGGTATCCCAGGGCTGGGATAGCAGGGGCTGCGGGTCAAGAGTGAGGGGCACTGGCAGGGCTGTGGGGGGCACAGGGCTGGGCTGGGCTGGCAGGGTGCTGTGGGTCAGGAGTGAGGGGCACCGGCGGGGCTGGGTGTGGGGGGCACAGGGCTAGGAGAGCAGGGGCTGCGGGTTGGGAATGAGGGGCACTGGCAGGGCTGAGTGTGGGGGTGTGACGTTATTGACATAAACTGGGACCATATAGATCATTGTTGCAACCAAGGTCCTGTAATGGCACCCAAATCTTGTATAAAGGGGGTCAAATGGGGTGTCTAGGACAAGGTTATGGTTTACTGGTTATGATTATGCTGTCTATATGTGTGTATCAGTTTTGTAGTTGAAGTTATGAATATTGGCTCTATACTGTCTGTATGGCAAACTTGTGCTATGCTTCTGGGTGACATCCGAGACAAGCTGAGATTAGCTCTGCCTAGCCTGCTTGATGGCCCATTAAGGACCATCAGCTATACAATGGACCCATTGAGAGAAGGCAAATATGCCTTGTAACTCAGCAAAGTATGCAGGGACTGGCCCATGTGACTCCAGGCTCCATTTTGCTGTAATTTTCCACAGTAAGAACAAAGAGGTGATCTTACACCTGGAAAAGACTATATAAGGCTGATGCCTCATCTCCATCTTGTCTTCAGTCCTGCTTCTTATCTCTGGAGGAACTTTGCTACAAATGGAAGCTTTGAACAAAGGACTGAGGACCCATCCCAGCTGGGGATGTTCCAGAGACTTGATTTGAACCTGCAGTTTATTCTATCGCTGCTGCAAGCCTGAACCAAGAACTGTGCCATTACTGTATGTAACTGATTCCATTTAACCAATTCTAGCTCTCATCTCTATCTTTTTCCTTTTATGAATAAACCTTTAGATTTTAGATTCTGAAGGATTGGCAGTAGCGTGATTTGTGGGTAAGATCTGACTTGTATATTGACCTGGGTCTGGGGCTTGGTCCTTTGGGATCAGGAGAACCTTTTTCTTTTACTGGGGTATTGGTTTTCATAACCATTTGTCCCCATAACGAGTGGCACTGGTGGTGATACTGGGAAACTGGAGTGTCTAAGGAGATTGCTTGTGAGACTTGCGGTTAGCCAGTGGGGTGAGACCGAAGTCCTCCTAGTCTGGCTGGTTTGGTTTGCCTTAGAGGTGGAAAACCCCCAGCCTTGGGCTATAACTGCCCTGTTTGAGCAATTTGTCCTGAGTTGGCACTCTCAGTTGGGTTCCGCCAGAACCGCATTGTCACAGGGGGGCACAGGGCTGGGAGAGCAGGGGCTGCGGGTCGGCAGTGAGGGGCACCGGCGGGGCTGAGTGTGGGGGGCACAGGGCTAGGAGAGCAGGGGCTGCGGGTCGGGAGTGAGGGGCACCGGCAGGGCTGGGTGTGGGAGGCACAGGGCTGGGAGAGCAGGGGCTGCGGGTCGGGAGTGAGGGGCACCGGCAGGGCTGGGTGTGGGGGGCACAGGGCTGGGAGAGCAGGGGCTGCGGGTCGGGAGTGAGGGGCACCGGCGGGGCTGGGTGTGGGGGGCATAGGGCTGGGAGAGCAGGGGCTGCGGGTCGGGAGTGAGGGGCACCGGCGGGGCTGGGGGTGGGGGGCACAGGGCTGGGAGAGCAGGGACTGCGGGTCGGGAGTGAGGGACACCGGCGGGGCTGGGTGTGGGGGGCATAGGGCTGGGAGAGCAGGGGCTGCGGGTCGGGAGTGAGGGGCACCGGCGGGGCTGGGTGTGTGGGGCACAGGGCTGGGAGAGCAGGGGCTGCGGGTCAGGAGTGAGGGGCACCGGCAGGGCTGGGTGTAGGGGGCAGGGCTGGGAGAGCAGGGGCTGCGGGTCGGGAGTGAGGGGCACCGGCAGAGCTGGGGGGGGCAGGGCTGGGAGAGCAGGGGCTGTGGGTCAGGAGTGAGGGGCACCTGTGGGGCTGGGTGTCGGGGGCAGGGCTGGGAGAGCAGGGGCTGCGGGTCGGGAGTGAGGGGCACCGGCGGGGCTGGGGGTGGGGGGCACAGGGCTGGGAGAGCAGGGGCTGTGGGTCGGGAGTGAGGGGCACCGGCGGGGCTGGGTGTGGGGGGCTGTGACTCACTGCTGAACTGCGTGTAGAGAAGCCGGTGGGATGACCATTAACCATTTCACTGCTGGTCGGAGGATACGGGACAGGGGCTGGCAGATCCTCTTGCCCACGCTATGTGGGGCAGAGCTCCGTGGCAACACCGGCGAGTGGGGGGGACACGGCTGCATCCTGGCCGAGCGGAGGGTGAGCCCAGCACCCCTGCCCCTACCCGCCCTGTGCTCCCGAGGGCCTGTCCCAGCCGCGGGCGTGGGGCACCTACCAGACCGCGCTGGCAATGCCCAGAACCACGGCCAGGATGACGAACGCGAAGATCCCGAGCGAGATCAGAATGGCCACCTTCTCCATGGGGTCGCTGCGATCTGCAGGGATGGACAGACGGACATCACTGCCAGGGGCTGCCAGGGCACCCCCCCAGCTCCACCACACCACGCGGCGAGGACTAGGCAGGTGTGTGAGCGCCATCCCCTCCTGCCCCTGCCACGTTCAGCACAGGACCAGGAGCAGCCCCGGGCCTGGCCTTTGGCAAAGAGGCAGGTGCCCCATTCCCGGGACAGCAGCCAGGCGGCTCATCCGTGCCATGCTGACTGGCGCTCATTCTGCCAAGCCCGGCTGCCCCATTGCGAACCTTGGCCCCCCACAGCTCCCCCTGCCCTGGGCAGCTCCTCACCCCTCAGACCCCTGGTGCTCCTGCCCCCGCCCAGCCTCTCCCCACCCAGGCACCGGCACTCCGCCTACCTTAACTCCCCCAAGGCCCACCTGGCTGCCAGGCTGCCCCCGCCATGTCCTCTGTGGGGCGCGGGGCAGGGAGGGGACAGAGGCCAGGGGCTGGTGAGCCCAGCGGGGGTGAGGTGGGTGCAGCCAGTGGGGAGCTGGGTCCCCACAGCATGGAGATGGACTCGCCCCATGGCACCCAGAGAAGGGGGCCAGTCTGTAGGCTGGCTCCGGGGCTGCCCTTGGTGTCCCCGGGCATCTCAATCTATGTGGGGCTGGTGTGGGCACGGTGCCCTGCCAGGCACAGGGGGGCCTTGCTCCCACCTGCCAGGGTGCCAGGCGCTGCCCGCTGCACTGGCTGGGCCGGGATCTCGCAGCCGCCCGCCTCCACCACGGGCCCCAGTCACCTTCCCTGGCTCCCCTGCCAGCGCCGCGAAGGGGCCGCTTACCCACGGGCTCAGGGTTGGGGGCCAGCGAGGGCTCCTCAGCTGGGCTCTCCAGGCTGGCGTCAGTGATGGCTTCATCGCCTGGTGTCACGGTCAGGCCTGCAATTGAGGGCAGGAGAGAAGCCGGTTACGTGGGGCAGGGGCCACCTCCAGTGCCACAGGGAGAGCGGGGCAGGGGCCGCGCCAGGCTGGGGGGAGAACAGGGCGGGGGCTGCAAGACCTTCACAGTGAGAAGTGCTGGCCCAGGGCAAGCTCAGGGGACGGGCCCCTGGCAGAGTCCCAGAGGTGCTTTCCTGCCCCATCCCCGCAGCCCTGGCCCGGCCACCCCTCCTCAACTGGCCCTGGCCCGGCCGCCCCACTCACCTGGCGTGGCCGCCCCTCCTCACCTGGTCCTGGGCGCCACGGGTGCCCCTCCTCACCTGGCCTGGCCGCCCCTCCTCACTTGGCCCTGGCCTGGCCGCCCCTCCTCACCTGGCCCTGGCCCAGCTGCCCCTCCTCACCTGGTCCGGGTGTGGCCCGCGCCTCGGCACTCCACTCGCTCCAGTTGCCGGCGTCCAGGAAGTCCTTGGCGCCGACCTGCACCACGTGTTCCAGACCGGAGAAGGCGTCGGTGATGACTTCAGAGAGGTTCACAGTCTCCACCTGGGTGGGGAACGGGCAGAGGCTGGGACATGAGGCCAGCCAGCCACGGGCTCCCCCGCTCGCCCTCTCCCAAATCCCCTCGGCACTCACCATGGACCAGGAGCCATGCGCGACGGGCCGGTACTGGAGCCGGAACTTCAGCTGGAAGTGGGGTTCCTTGGGCCAGGAGGCCGGGTACTGCCAGCGAACCCGCAGCCGCCGCGGGGCCAACGGGACCGGCTCCACCACCAGGCCTTCCGGAGGGTCCGGCTTAACTGGACGGGGACAGACATGGGTGTGACGTTATGAGTGTGATATCATATCTCGTTGCAAGGGGACAGGGCCAGAAAGAGTTAATTAACTCACAGACTGACCTGACCCATGGCCGAACTTTAGAGACCGGTTAGGAAGATCTGTAAATGACTAGAGCTTTGAAATGCAGCCGGCATTGTTAGAGGTAGAAGGGGAGCTGTTTGCTCAGGTCTTGTGATGTAAGCAAACAAGTCTTGTCTATTGCTATAGCTTTGATTCAAAGATCAAAAAAGGAATATTAACATTTAGGAAAAATGCTCCAATACGTCTGTTAGTCTTTAAGATGCCACAGGACTCTTTGTTGCTTTTTATAGATCCAGACCAACACGGCTACCCCTCTGATACTTAATATTTAGGAAGTATCAGAGGGGTAGCCGTGTTAGTCTGAATCTGTAAAAAGCAACAGAGGGTCCTGTGGCACCTTTGAGACTAACAGAAGTACTGGGAGCATCTGAAGAAGTGAGGTTCTTACCCACG
Organism: Malaclemys terrapin pileata; assembly: GCF_027887155.1. Classification (NCBI taxonomy): domain Eukaryota; kingdom Metazoa; phylum Chordata; order Testudines; family Emydidae; genus Malaclemys; species Malaclemys terrapin. The sequence goes on along the minus strand of NC_071510.1, from coordinate 131,306,353 downwards.
AAAGCTTATGCTCCCAATACTTCTGTTAGTCTCAAAGGTGCCACAGGACCCTCTGTTAATATTTAGGAAGACACTTGAGGGAAATAGTATTATTGTCTCTCTGTCTCTTTGAAGGTTGTGGTAACCTGTATCTGAACTGTTTAATGGATGAATTACTGTGTGCTAATTGCCAGGATGTTTGGGACAAGGAGAGTTAAGCCTATTGTTCTCTCAGACCAAAAGGCTGCTGGAAATGTATAAGAACCCTGGGACATGATCCTGCTTCATCTCAGATCTGCTCTGGGTTTCAAGAGGGGGAAACCTTAAGCCATAAGGATTGAGATCCCCAGTCACTGACTGGAGCCACCCTGAATATGGACATTGGACTATAACCTCTGGACTATTTCTAATAGGACTTTTGGCAACTACAAACTCATCTCTATGTACCTGAACCTCAAAAATGGAATTCAAGTCTGTCTGTATATTGATCTTTTAACCAACACTCTCGCTTTTCTTTTCAAATACATTTTAGTTTAGTTAATAAGAATTGGCTATAGCGTGTATTTTGGGTAAGATCTAAGTTATAATTGGACCTGGGTGTGTGGCTGACCCTTTGGGATTGGAAGAACCTTTTCTTTTATGTGATGAGAGAAGATTTTCAGTAATCATCATCATATCTGACAGGTGTGTCTGGACGGAGGCCTGAGGCTGGGCACTTTAAGGGAACTGCGTTGTTTGGACATCTGAGTAACCAGGGCGGTAATACAGAGGCTGTTTTGGGCTGGTTGGTAAATCTAAGTATTGGAATAACCACCAGCGTTTGGGGTTTGTCGGCCCCGTTCCGTTTGCAGTTCACCCTGATTGAGGGACCTCAGCTGGCTCCCCCGGGCTCCCTCTGGGCAGCACCGTGAGCCCACACCACTGGGCCGCCTGCCCCCCAAGGGCTCCCCTGGGGGCTCTACCCAGGAGGGAGGGGAGGACCCCAGCGCCCTCAGCCCAGTCCACCACACCCCCACGCTTGGCTCAAATCGGCCCCTTGCTGGCAGCCACAGCCGGGCCCCGCTCAGTGCCCAGGGGCGGGGGCGGCACTCACTGATGGCCTGCATGGTGACGTCGAGCAGCCGGAAGCTGGAGCCCAGCGGATTCACCTCGGTGACGTTGAGCCGGTAGGAGCTCCAGAACTCACACTTCGGCACGGTGCAGGTGCGAGGGCGCCCGGGGTCCTGCACGCACGGCCCCACCTGGCTGGTCTGGGTCCTGCTGGTGAGAGCACAGGGCAGTCGGTGCCGGCGGCCGAGCCAGAGCTGGCAAACACAGCCAGGTCGGGGCGCCCAGGCTGGGACAGAGTCTGCACTGCAAACCAGGAAAGCTGGGGGTGTCTGTGTCCCAATTGCTCCCCAAAGAGTGGGCACAGGGGACCCCCTTGTACCAAAGCACTGGGCCAGCCAGTCTAGATGGGCATGCGCCAGGTAACCCCCTGCCCTGGCATGCCCTGCCACACACACAGACTTTTGCTTACCATATAATGCCCATGCCCCTCGTGCGAAGCCACGCAGCCACCCGGGTACATGCACGCCCGTGCGTGGCACACTCACAGGCAGGTACGTGCAAATCCTGCGTCAGGCCCCGCATGCATACAGCCGTGCACTGACAGCCACAGCCTAGGCACGGTCTAGGGCCCGAATACGTGAGCCCTGCAGAGCAGCTGGCCTGGGAGCTGCAGCGGGTGAACAGCAGCAAAGGGAAGGCAGGGCACAGGGGCCATGGGATGGGGCACCCTGGGGATGGGGCAGGGGCAGCGGTTCCAGCCAGGCCCCTTTTCTTCCGGTGGCAGGAAGGTGGGGGTGAGGGCCGGGCAGAGCCGGGTGGTGATTCCCCACGGCGCAGAGCCGCAGCTGTTCTCATGCGCTGGCACGACAGGAAACAGGCTGGGATGTTTATCGGGCTGGAACCTCCCGCGGGGGCTGCAGGCTGACGCGTGGGGGCCGGATCGGGGGCACTGGGCCGTGGGCAGCAGGCAGACGGGCTCCGGCTGTCAGGCAGGGACCCAGCTCCACAGGCTGGACACGGCGGGCCGGGGGTGAGCGGCTGGGGCTGCACGGACTCCGTGCCGGGGAGAGGCTGTGTGACGTTACTGACATAACCTGTGACCATCTAGATCATTGTTGCAACCACTGTTCTATATTTGCAGCTAGTCTTGTACAAAGGGTGTCCTGTGAGGTGTCTATGGAAAGGTTCTGGTTTGCTGGTTATGATTATGCTAGCTGTACGGGTGTATCAGTTTTGTATTCGAAATTATGAATCTTGGCTGCATACTTGTTTGATTCTAAGTAGGCTGTAGTGAAGCAGTTGGTCAGCTTCCCGGAGAAAGGAATTCACAAAGTTAAGTGCCCAATCAAGAAGCACTTAAGGAACAATGGATCTTGGAAGGCTCCAATCCACGTAAGAAGTCTACATGGAGACATTCAAGATAGCATGTGGGCAGTGGCTGCTGCCTGTAAAAACTGAGTCATGCAGGGACACGTGACTTGCCCAGGTGACTCCAAAACTCCATCTTGGATCTGGAATTTGCATAGGAGAGAGGAGGGGTCTCCACCCACAAGAGAAAGTCTATTTAAGCCCGAGGGAGATCCCTCCATTTTGTCTTCAGCTGGCTTAAGAGAGAGCCTCACCACCCCCAAGGATACCTGAGAGAAACTGGAACCAATGGCAGTAACTACAGGGGGTGTGAGTGATTGCTGGACCCAGACTAGAAGGAGACTAGTCTGTAAAAGGAAGCTTACTGGAACTGGTAAGATTTTATCTGTACTCAGTTGGATTAGGCATAGATTTGTGTGTTTTATTTTATTTTATTTGGTAATTCACTTTGTTCTGTCTGTTACTAATTGGAACCACTTAAATCCTACTTTCTGTAGTTAATAAAATCACTTTTTACTTATTAATTAACTCAGAGTCTGTATTAATACCTGGGGGGGGAGGGAAACACCTGTGCATATCTCTCTATCAGCGTTATAGAGGGCGAACAATTGATGAGTTTACCCTGTAAAACGGATTGATTTGGGGTTTGAACCCCATTGGGAGTTGGGCATCTGAGTGTTAAAGGCAGGAACACTTCTTAAGCTGCTTTCAGTGAAGTCTGCAGCTTTGGGGCAAGTAATTCAGACCTGGGTCTGGGTTAGCAGCAGGCTAGCGGGTCTGGCTCAAACCAGGCAGGGCACTGAAGTCCCAAGCTGGTAGGGAAAGCAGGGGCAGAAGTAGTCTTGGCACATCAGGTGGCAGCTGCCAGGGGGTTTCTGTGATCCAGCCCGTCACAGGGGCTGGCCAGGCTGCCGTGGGTCCAGCACTGGGGGCGGGTCTCTGAGTCCCTGGCCGGGGCTGGGACGGGGGGAGGAGGAAACTGACCCAGGTAGGTGCTGCTCTGACAGCTCCGGAGACTGCAGCCCCTTCTCCCCCCTGCGTGGGCAGTGCCAGGCAGGTTCCCCCGCCCAGCCACGTGCCTCGCCTGCCCTGGGGGACGGGGGTTCCGGCCCGGCCCCACTGCGGATGAGCCGGCTAATTCTGCTTATGCCCTGCCAGGCTGGTCACTGGGCAGCACAGACACGGTGGGCGCTGTGGTGGATTCAGAGCGCCCCAGCAAGCGCAGCAGTGCTCGGGCACAGTGCCAGCCATCCCAGGGCCAGGGCACCCTCGGGAGCTGGGGGCAGGCAGGCAGGGTCCGGGACTGGGCTCTAGGGGGGTCAGGGAGGGGCCGGGTCCTACCTCCATTTCTCGTCGCCCATCAGCAATTTCTTCCTGTTCGTGGAGAGAAACGGGAAGGCAGCCAATGAGTCTCGGGGCCCAGGAAGGGGCTTTGGAAACATGCCAGCAAACCCAGCCGGGGGGCCAGGGCCAGGGGCAGAGGCAGGGAGGGGGAGGGCACCGCTGGATGCACAGCACCCAGCTGGCATTGGGGGCTCCGGCTGGCACTGGTCCTTGCGCCCAGGCGTGTTTCCGAATCCGGCAGGGGTCGCGGGCAGGGGCTGGAGGAACCGCACGCCCAGCAGAAGCCCCAGGCACTGCAGGGAGGCTGGATGGAGTCAGCAGGGGGCGCTCTCCCCTCGGAGCCAGCGTGGCGCTAGGGGGCACTGTGACACTGGCCACATCCCTCGCACACCAGGGTCACTAGTGCTCCGCGGCTGGGAGCTTGGCACCGATATTGCATCACCCGCTTTCCGACGTGCCAGGCCTTGGGTCTGTGCCAGGATTAGCCTGCAGGCTTCTTGGGCAGAGCCGGCGTCGCACCGTGCAGCCGCGAACAGCAGCAGCAGCTCCAGCGCCGGGGGTAGAGCCGTCAGCACCAGGATCCCAGGCGGGACCCAGCGCGGGGAGAGGATCCCGCTCGGTCTCTCGTCCGTTCCTGGGAACAGGCCGCAGTTTGTCACTTCCTGGCCTAAACGGTGGTGTGGAGCTGCCCCGTGTTGACAGCTGCTGTGCTCCACCCCAGAGGTGGCTGCATGTCGGTGCTGAGGGAAGCACGCATGTGACACTTTGCAACGTGCCCGGGCGTGAAGAGAAACGACTGCCCCACACAAAGCCCGCTGGCGCCTCCTCACCCCCCGACAGCCCTGCCCCGGCCCCAGCGCCAAACCTCAGTCATGTCACATGTCCACACGCCCTGGGGCAAGTCTGGGAATCCTGGGAGCGGCCCCAGCAGGGGCAGACCCTGCCATGCACGGCCCCCCTGCAATGCACTGGTCCGGGCCGCCTGGTTGCTGGGGAAGGGACTAACAGGGGCTTGTGCTTCCCAGGGTCAGCCCCTGGCCCTGCTCCGTCTGTCTGTCTGCAGCCGGCGGTCCATGCACAACCCACAGAGCTCGGTCTGCAGGAGCCACCCCCCGAGGGGACGGGGTTGGGTGATTTCACCTTCCCCTGGGCGCCTGTGGGAGTGGCCAGGCCTTGGGCTGGGACCCCTCTCCGCCCGGCGCTAGGCACTGCCCCTGTACCCAAAGGGGGAGGGGCCGGCGCCCTGCACCAGCTCACCCCAGCTTCAAAGGGACCCGCAGCTTCCTTCCTCCCACGCAGCGTGGGGAGCCGACCCCAGCCTCGCCTCCGCGGGCAAATCCCCCTCCCAGAGAGCCGGACACGGCCTTGGGCCAGGAGCAGCTGGAAGATCCGGCTGGGAGGCCGATGAGGAGGGACAGGCCGGCAGCTTCCCCAAGCAGGCGGCTCGGACACCGGGCCCAGCTCTCCTCTCTGTGCTGGGGAGCGGGAGCGGCTCCCCCGGGGTGGAATCGGGCCCCGCAGCAGCCCGGGCACAAGGGCCCTGATTTTGCTGTGGGCCCCTGCCGAGCCCCCGAATGCTCCGTCCCCGCTGGGCCCCGGCACCTCCCCACAGAGGCGACAGGCCCCTGGCTGGGGTAGCCGCTGTGTTCCCCTAACACAGCCCTGAGGATCTCTCTGCCCCGGTGCCCTCACCCCGCTGAGACCCCGCTCCCGGCCTCCCAGGGCGACTGCTCTTCAGGGACCTGCCCCGCACCCCGTTCCTCCCTCAATCCACTCCGGGGCAGCACTTCCATCCCCCACCAGCTGGGGGAGCAAACGGCTCCGAGCCGGTCCCCAGCCCCCGGCTACACACGCAGCATCCTGCTCTCCTGTGCTGCGCCCGCTCACATTACACCGCCAGGGCGGTCCAGCGGGCCGCTCCTGGAGTTCCAGTCCCGCTCCCACCGACACCCAGTGTGACCCAGTGTGCCTCAGTTTCCCCATCGACCTTCCTGTGGCCAGTGCGTTGAGACTGATGGAGGGACGTGCACTGCCCGGACCAGGGCCCCTGCTCGCCTCGGCCCCTGGCTGCAGAGCCCGGCCCATGAGGAAAACCATCAGCACGACTGCACTGCACAAGCACCCGAAAGCCCCAGGCAGGATCGGGCCCTGGCTGTGCTGGGGGTGGCTTTGCGGTGAGCTGGGGGCAGTTCCCAGGCGAGCAGACATAACCCACTAGCTCTGACCGGGCGAGGGCACGAACCACCCGGCGCGGCTGCACAGCCGGGGTGCTGGTCGGGTACGTGCCCTGGGACACTCTCTGCACACGCCCGGCGGCGGGGAGAGCAATGCGGCTAGCGGGGGTACGGCTCCTCGAGCCAGGAACCTCTCACCCTGCTCACAGCACAGCCGCACCCTATGGAGCCGAGCGTCCCTGGGCAGGGGGGCAGGGGGGCCGGGAAGCCAACCCCACAAGATGGGCTGGAGCTCGCTGGCGGGAGTGGAGAGACGGGCTCTGGGCAGCAGAACACACAGAACAATCAACAGCTGGGCACATTCTCTGCACAGGAAACAGACGCCGGGTCCCCACGTCTCACAGGGGAGCAGGAAGGTGCCCCAGACAGGTAACCTCACAGGAAAACGGCCTCTCCCATTTCTGCACAGCTCTGCGAGTCACTCCTCAGGGGTTATGTCCCACACAGACCCATCTCTCCAGCCGCCCATCCACCCCCAACACTCTCCATCCATCCCGACACAGCCATCTCCCTAGCTATCCATCCGGCCATCCACCCACGCACTCACCCACCCGTCTCCAGCCACACCCATCTATCTACAGTGCACAAGGAGCTGGATAGGAGGCAGCAGGGTGCCCTTGTTGCCAAGAAGGCTCACGGCATTTTGGGTGGCATTAGTAGGAGCATTGCCAGCAGATCAAGGGACGTGATCATTCCCCTCTATTCAGCACTGGTGAGGCCACATCTGGAGAACTGTGTCCAGTTTTGGTCCCCCCACTACAGAAAGGATGTGGACAAATTGGAAAGAGTCCAGCGGAGGGCAACGAAAATGATTAGGGGGCTGGGGCACATGACTTACGAGGAGAGGCTGAGGGAACTGGGATGGTTTAGTCTCCAGAAGAGAAGAATGAGGGGGGATTTGATAGCAGCCTTCAACTACCTGAAGGGGGGTTCCAAAGAGGATGGAGCTCGGCTGTTCTCAGTGGTGGCAGATGACAGAAGAAGGAGCAATGGTCTCAAGTTGCAGTGGGGGAGGTCTAGGTTGGATATTAGGAAACACTATTTCACTAGGAGGGTGGTGAAGCACTGGAATGGGTACCCTAGGGAGGTGGTGGAATCTCCATCCTTAGAGGTTTTTAAGGCCTGGCTTGACAAAGCCCTGGCTGGGATGATTTAGTTGGGGTTGGCCCTGCTTTGAGCAGGGGGTTGGACTAGATACCTCCTGAGGTCCCTGCTGTTCTATGGTTCTAGGATCTATCTGATGACTTCATTCACACACTAGCAGACAGAGGCTCTCGGACACTCCCTGGCAGCTGGCTTTGCCTTTCAGTTGTGCCTTTTCCAACACTCCTGGTGCTTTCCATCCTCGCTTCCAAACCGATCCTTGTGCAGATTATACACACACACACACACAGCGGTTTGCCTGGGAACGCTCCGCTCGCCCAGCCAGCATTCCATGGGGTGGGGTGATGGCGCTGGGCCGTGGACAGGGCCTTCCCAGCCCCGACTTCCATCGCGGCCAGCAGCCGCCCTGGGCCGGATTTCTGCCTCGTGAAAGCCGCGCTCCAGGCGTGGGACTGAAGTGGCTCCAGGCGCCTGGCCACGAATCCCCAGCTCTGGGGTTATTTTAGCTGAAGGAAAACAGGTTCCTCGAGCATGCGCCCTGCAGCAAGCCAGCAGCAGCAGCCTCCAGAAAACGCCGCTCGGCCTGTTTTAATAAGCAGGGCTGGGTTCAAAGACCCACTGTCGGATAACTGAGAGCTGTGATAATGAAAACACGGGTCTCTTCTATTTCCCCAACGCCTTTCATCCGAGCGGACCCCAAAGCCCTTCCTGAGCGACAGGCAGCAAACCTCAGTCCCTCTGATCCCAGCCCATCTGCAAACCCAGCTCACCCTCCTGCAGTAGGAGGAGTTTGTATTTTGTATAGCTTAGAATGAAGGCTAAAGGATAATCATGTCGTAGGTATTCAATGTATTGCTGTACGGTAGGGTTGGATTGGATTCTGCCGGCCCCCCTGACTGGAGAGCAGGAAGGAATGGCCCTGGGTAGGGTTACCATGTGACGAACTGGGACTGTTCTTGCTGGGGTGTGGGAATGCTGACAGGGGAGTGTGACTAGGATGGTCTGCATCGGGGGATGGGAGCCGGCCCAAGGGAACATACCTGAGCTTGTAACATGAGAACCCAGGAGGGGGTTGGAGGTCAGGTGACTCCGGGGCCCGGGGAAACCGAACAAAGGCTGTGGGAGGGGTCGCTGAAGGGAGAGTGCTGGAAGCAGGCTGGAGAGATGGCTAGGAGGCAGAGATGGCTCTGACCCCCCCAAGGGGGGTGGGCTGGCATGCCCTGGGACCCCAAGCTGGACCTAACTGAGGGGGGGCCCTGTTGTCTGTGCCTGCAAGACCTGTCTTGGACTGTATTCCTGTCATCCAAATAAACCTTCTGCTTTACTGGCTGGCTGAGAGTCATGGTGAATCGCAGGAAGCCGGGGGTGCAGGGCCCTGAGTTCCCCGATACTCCGTGACAACTGGTGGCAGCGGCGGGATCTACTGCACCCCGTGGACGGCGCTTCCTGCAGTAAGTGACTGGGGAGCAGTAAAACGAAGGGGGATTGACGGGGACCAGGCCTGCTGAAGAGTGGGAGAGAGACGGTTATTACCCCTGGGAGTGTGTGACCAGCGAGAAGGACTTTTGCAGTAACAGGGTCCCCCGGGGGGATCGCAGCGAGTGGTCCCAGGGGCGGAGGAGTCTGCAGCTCGACCCTGGCAGAGAGGTGGTGACCTCGAGAAGGGCTGGCACACTAGGGGTCCCCCTGGGAACTGTGGGGAGCTGTGAGCACACAGGCCGGTGTGTGGCCAGCAGGAAGATGTATGCCAAGCGGCTTAAGAGCGACCTGGTGGAGCTGTGCAAGCAGAGGCGGCTGCGCATTGGGAGGCTCACCAAAGAACAGCTCATTGCCCAGCTGGAGGCGGAAGATCGCGCGAATGAACTGATCCCTGTGTCTCAGGGAAGCAGCCTGGCAAATGCAGCGCAGGCACCAGTGTCTGTCCCAGCTGGGAGTGGTCAGCCGGCTGCTGAGGGCTTCCCGAGACCCCTCCTTCCTATGCCTAGGGGAAGGGTGGGGAGGAGCCCAGCAAATACCGAGGACGCCGTGACCCCCCCGGCCAGCAGGGGATCCCCCCGGCGAAGCCCGCCGGCCAGCAGAGGATCCTCCCGGCGACGTTCGGCATCCGGGGAGCGGAATTGGCTGGAATGGGAGAAAGAGCTAAAACTGAGAGAGCTGGAGGATCGTGAACAACAGAGACAGCATGAACGGGAGGAGAAAGAGAGACAGCATCAGCGTGAACGGGAGGAGAAAGAGAGACAGCGTCAGCATGAACGGGAGGAGAAAGAGAGACAGCATCAGCGTGAACGGGAGGAGAAAGAGAGACAGCATCAGCGTGAAGAGAGACAGAGACAGCATGAACGGGAGGAGAATGAGAGACAGCGTCAGCATGACCTGGAACTGGCGAGATTGAAGGGCAGCGAACCCCCGGCTGCGGTGAGTGAGGGGGGACCCAGGACTGCACGGAGCTTTGATAAGTGCATCATGGCCCCATACAAGGAGGGGGAGGACATGGATGACTTCCTGGAGGCCTTTGAGACGGCCTGCGAGCTGCACCGGGTGGATCCCGCGGACAGACTCCGGGTCCTTACCCCCTTACTGGACCCCAAATCCGTGGCATTGTACCGCCAACTGGGAGAGGCAGAGAAAGGGGACTACGAACTATTCAAAAAGGCCCTGCTACGTGAGTTTGAGCTGACTCCTGAGATGTACCGGGAAAGGTTCCGGAGTCAAGATAAAATCCCTGAGATCTCATATCTGCAACTAGCCGTCCGCATGGAAAGATACGCCAGCAAGTGGGCTGGTGGGGCCCAGACGAAGGAGGACCTGATTAAACTGCTGGTACTGGAGCAACTGTATGAGCGGTGCCCATCCGACCTGAGGCTGTGGTTGGTGGACAGAAAGCCAGAGAACCCGCGACACGCCGGGCAGCTGGCCGATGAGTTTGTAAAGAGCCGGTCAGGGGGTGGCAGGGAGGAGCCCCAAAGGAACAGGCCCGCCGCGATGCAGAGAGAGAGTCACCCTGGCACCTCCCAAAGGGGGAATATGGGGAATCCCCTCCCACGGGGAATGCCCAGCGTCAGGGATAACCGACCGGCTCGAGGGGACCCACAGGACATGAGCTGCTATTACTGCGGCCGAAGAGGCCACGTTCGGACCCAGTGCCCCAAGCTCAAGGACAGACTGAGCAGACCGAACCCGCATAGGGTTAACTTGGTAGAGGCCCAGACGGACGAGGGGCAGGCTTCTCACACAAGAGGGGCTGGCAGCTTATCAACTGCTCAAGAGAGAGAAGGGCCCCAGGCCAGCTCCTCTAGGGGGCTGGATGCCCCAGACTCAGGGTTTTTGGTTTATACGGTGGGCGCGGGGCTGTCCCTCCGGAGAGAGTACCTTGTTCCCCTGGAGGTGGATGGGAGGAAGGTCAATGGATACTGGGATACGGGCGCAGAGGTGACGCTGGCCCGGCCCGAGGTGGTGGCCCCAGATCAGGTGGTGCCCAACTCCTACCTGACCCTGACGGGGGTGGGCGGAACACCAGTCAAAGTGCCCGTGGCAAGGGTACACCTGAAGTGGGGGGCCAAGGAGGGCCCCAAGGATGTGGGGGTACACCCGTATTTGCCCACTGAGGTATTGATGGGGGGGGACCTGGAGAACTGGCCAAGCAACCCCCAAAAGGCACTGGTTGTGACCCGCAGTCAGAGCCGGCGAGGGGCCCTGCGCCCTGGCCTTGGGGGGGGGTGCCTTGCCTGAGGCGCAGGACCCTAACCTGGTGGGGAGGGAACGCCCAGGGACACGGCTCAGGGAGGCTGCAGCTTCAAACCCAGCGGGCGAGAAAGAGCAGGTGGCCATCCCTGTCCCAGCTGCTGAGTTCCAGGCCGAGTTGCAGAGAGATCCCTCCTTGCGGAAGATAAGGGACCTGGCCGACCTCAATGCGGTACAGACCATGGGACGAGGTGGCCGGAAAAGGTTCCTGTGGGAGAAGGGGTTTCTGTACCGAGAATGGGCTCCCCCAGGGAAAATGGAGTCAGGGGGGATCAGGAGGCAGCTGGTGGTACCCCAGAAGTATCGCCGCCAGCTGCTGTGCCGGGCCCATGATATTCCCCTCTCAGGGCACCAGGGAACCTGGCGTACCCAGCAGAGGCTGCTACGGAGCTTCTACTGGCCGGGGGTCTTTGTTACTGTCCGACAGTACTGCGGATCCTGTGACCCCTGTCAGAGGGGGAGGAAGGCCTGGGACAAGGGGAAAACAGCTTTAGGACCCTTGCCCAGCATAAAGGATCCTTTCCAGAGGGTGGCCAAGGTTAAAAGGGCGGCTCTAAACCAAGAGAGCCCAAAGCACAGACCTCCAGACTGGAGCGCTGGGAGAAAACCACAGCCCAGTTGGAACCCCAGAGGTATGGGGGTGGGAAAAGGGCACAGGCCGCATAAACCTTCCCACATGCGAACTGCGAGTGCCATCAAGCACCCCCGACCTAAGGGGGGGCGTGGAACGGAAGGGGCCTGGTGTAACTCCCACCAAGGAACTGGAGGGATGCGGGGGCATCCATGGGAACGGGGGTAGGTTCGAACTTCCCCAGGTCACTGGCTAAAGTGACCCTGCTCAGTTCGGTCTCGAAGGGGGGAGAGATGTGACGAACTGGGACTGTTCTTGCTGGGGTGTGGGAATGCTGACAGGGGAGTGTGACTAGGATGGTCTGCATCGGGGGATGGGAGCCGGCCCAAGGGAACATACCTGAGCTTGTAACATGAGAACCCAGGAGGGGGTTGGAGGTCAGGTGACTCCGGGGCCCGGGGAAACCGAACAAAGGCTGTGGGAGGGGTCGCTGAAGGGAGAGTGCTGGAAGCAGGCTGGAGAGATGGCTAGGAGGCAGAGATGGCTCTGACCCCCCCAAGGGGGGTGGGCTGGCATGCCCTGGGACCCCAAGCTGGACCTAACTGAGGGGGGGCCCTGTTGTCTGTGCCTGCAAGACCTGTCTTGGACTGTATTCCTGTCATCCAAATAAACCTTCTGCTTTACTGGCTGGCTGAGAGTCATGGTGAATCGCAGGAAGCCGGGGGTGCAGGGCCCTGAGTTCCCCGATACTCCGTGACATACCATACGTCCGGTTTTTCCCGGACACGTCCGGCTTTTCGGCAATCAAACCCCCGTCCAGGGGGAATTGCCAAAAAGCCAAACATGTCCGGGAAAATGGCGGCTCTGCTCCTCCCCTGACTCTTCGGCTCTGTTTAAGAGCCGAGCTGCCCCAGCGCTATGGGCTTCAGGCAGCCCCCTTGCCTCCGGACCCCAGCCGCCGTCCGGGCACTTCCCCTCCTGGGCTCCGGCGGCGCAGGGTCCGGAGGCATGGGGGCTGCCCGAAGCCGGTAGCGCTCGGGCAGGTCGGCTCTTAAACAGAGCCGAAGAGTCAGGGGAGGAGCAGAGCCTCCGGCCGCAGCAGCTCTGCTCCTCCCCGACTCTTTGGCTCTATTTAAGAGCCGAGCGCTATGGGCTTTGGGCAGCCCCCATGCCTCCGGACCCTGTGCCGCCGGAGCCCGGGAGGGGAAGTGCCCGGCTGGGGGCGCAGGGTCCGGAGGCATAGGGGCTGCCCGAAGCCCAAGCGCTACCGGCTTCACGGTTTGCCGGGCAGCCTCCAGACCCTGCGCCCCCAGCTGGGCGCTTCCCCTCCCGGGCTCCAGCTGCGCTGGGGAAGCGCCGGGTCGTTGGAGAAAACTGCCTGGGTCTGAACTGCTGTTAAGGCAGGAACAGACCAGAACAGTCCCTATGGCTGATCCTGGTACCTTTGGTTTCAGGAGAAGGTTTCATTACAGTATTTGCTAGAAGGTCTTGTTTCTTATCTGCATTGCAAACAAAGTTGTGTAAAGTTCTTTTGTAACCCCTTTAGTAACCATACAACCCTCTCTAGAATGGGATCCTGTCTGAAATTCTCTGGAAAAACTGTTCGGGGTGAGTAAAGGATGTGTGCATGGTTAAGGCCATTGCAAATGTGCAGATGGTCAGGAAGAAGTGAGAGATTTGGAGAGACAGCAGGAAACAGTCAGAAAACACTCATTGTATCCGATGCTAAACGAGTTAGCAGCATTGACAACCTCAGAGGTGAGGCAGACACCCCCCACGGCGAGACAACGGATCAGAGATAACAGCGGAAAACCCCAAGATTAACCCCAGCTAAGGACTAAGGATCACAGTATGACATTGCAAAACCCATAGACTAACGTGGGCATTTACACATATAAAGCTGGCGTGTTTTGCCACAGAACTCTGGGTTCAGTCCTGCAAAGCCTCGGATTGCACCGACAGAGCCCAGCTCCTCAGTCATGCCCAATCTAACTGGCCATTAGAGTGACTGGAGCTACGACACCCTGGGAAGTATAAGACCATCTGCAGGGTGTGGTGTGTGTGTGTGTGTGTGTGTGTGTGTGTGTGTGTGTGTGTGTGTGTGTGTGTGTGTGTGTGTGTGTGTGTGTGTGTGTGTGTGTGTGTGTGTGTGTGTGTGTGTGTGTGTGTGTGTGTGTGTGTGTGTGTTTAAAGGCATATGCTAACTGTTGTATTTTCAATAAATGCAGCGTGTTGCCTTTTCCCCTGAAAAAGATCCCATGTGTTTCTTATAAGCATAACACTCCCGGGGACGAAATGCCTCCAGGCGTCTTGGGGACCAGCCAAACCCGGAGCCATTCATCAACAATACTTTTATGCCCCCCCATCTCATTTGCATAAACAAGGTTGGACTCTGCGTCTCCCCTGAAATGCAGCCAAGTCTGGGGTGGAACGCAGTGCGTGGGAACGCTACACAGCGCTCGAGGCCAGGACGTGACAAGGAATCCCGTCTGCAGGGAGAACCAAAGGTGTTCCCTGAGCTGAGGCCGGGCGAGGCCGCTGTGGCTAACGCCCCAAAGCGAGTGGCATTCCCCACCACCCCCACCTACCCCACACACATGGCCCAGCCCTACCGGTAGGTGGTGATGTATCTGGTGGGGAGGAACGTCTCCACACTGGGTGTCCAGGAACAGGAGAAATTCTCGTAGTCAGAAGCTCGGCAGGTGACGGAGGGGATCCCGGGCAGGTCTGGTGCCGGAGGGGAGGAGACATTTAGGGGACTATCCAGGGGCCCCCAGCAAACCAGAGCCTCCCGCCCCGACCCCCTGGGCTTTGGGCTGTGGTATGGTGAGAGGGCACTAGGGGGCGCTGTGCGGCACAGCACTGGGTTGGGTGCCAGTGTCCCGGATGGAGCCAAGGGTGCCCATGAGGGTGCCTGTGTGAACGGATGGGGGGCACTGCCTGCTGAGGCCCCTCCCCTGGCCATGGGGCAGTCGCAGGGAGCAGGCAGCCCACGCCCGGCACGGCACGAAAAGCAGCACGTTCGCCCCGGTGACAAGCTGGTCCAGTCAGGGGCATCCCCGTGCCCAGCCCTGCCCCCGGGGGCCCCGCGTGGGAGCTGACTTACAGCCCAGCCGGAGGGAGACGGAGCGGAGGAGCTGCCCGGTCCCGTCGTGGCAGCTGTAGGCTCCTCCCGCAGAGAGCTCAGCTCGTGGCAGCAGCAGGTCGCCATCCCGCAGGACGCAGCCCTCTGGGAGCGTGGCCGCCCCGTCCCGCCGCCACTCCACCCCCGAGCTGGGGACGAGAGGCCGGGCACTCGGTTAGCAAGAGAGAGAGGGCCTGGCTCCATGGCACAACCACTGGCACCTGGCGCTGCCACATCCAGACCCAGCAGGGCTGGTGTGTGAGCACAGGGATATCAGGGGCTGCGGATTGGGAGCGAGGGGCAGTGCAGAGCTGGGGGGTGGGGGATCCAGGGCTGGGCTAGCAGGGGGCTGCGGGTCGGGAGTGAGGGGCACCGGCAGAGCTGGGGGGTCGTGGTCTCCCCCTCCACCCCTCCCGCTGGGAGCTGGATCCATTCCAGGCCTGGTGTGAGCAGAACCAGAACCAGGACCGGGACCGGGCACCCTCCCCTGCCCGGTGGGGACCTACCATCCGGGGGCGCTGGCACACGACAGGACGACGTCCGCCCCCACCTGGCCGTACTGCACACCTGCAACGGGCACAGAGCAGAGCGTGAGCGGCTGCTGCGGGGGGTTTGTCTCCTGGAGCTGAGCAGCCGGGGTCCAGGCCCAGCATCCGGCGTCTCCAGGGTACCCGGGCGCAGCCCACTGGGCGTGGGACTGGCCGGGGCAAGCTGGACTCATCCCGGGCTAACACAGCAGGGATGATGCCCCGGACAGGGGCGTTGGGCCCCCAGGGCTGGCGTTGGGCCCCCAGGGCCGGCGCTGGGCAGGGGAGCCCCAGGGCAGCCGGAGTTCACTTTGCCCCCAGGCTCAGGGTGGGGGTTTGCTCCAAACCTTCAGAGCTGGGGGAAGGGGCCAACCCCCGGGATCGGGGGGCGAAGACCAGCCAGAAACTCCTGCAGGTCAGAGGGCGATGACACTGCACCGCGCTTGCCAGGCTCAGGGAGGAGCTGAGGGGGAGCATCTGCAGAGCGCGGTCCCCTGCCCCGGGACCCCTTCCCATCCCCCCCAGAGCACAGCCCTCCCCCCCCCGGGATCCCCTGCCCCGGGACCCCTTCACAGCCCCCAGAGCACAGCCCCCCCCCCGGGGATCCCCTGCCCGGGGACCCCTTCCCATCTCCCCAGAGCACAGCCCACCACCTGCCCTGAGACCCCTTCCCATCTCCCCGGGGATCCCCTGCCCCAGGACCCCTTGCCTGCCCCCCCCTGAGCCCATCCCCCCGCCCAGGGATCCCCTGGGATAACAGGGGGCTGCGGGTCGGGATTGAGGAGCACCAGCAGAGCTTGGGGGGTGGGGGAGGTAAGGCTCCCAGGGCCCCCGGCAGTCTGGCCATTGCTGGGAGGTTCACAAGGATGGGTGCTCTGTGCAGGTTTCTCATCCTGGCTCTGACCCTGACTTGTTCCAGGGCCGGGGGGAAATTCACTGTGCCTCAGTTTCCCCACATGTAATCTGGGGATTGTCCTACTGACCCGCCACCTGGGGGGCTGGGAGGGCCAGTGCCGTGCTGTGCTTGGCTTGCATGGCCGGTACAAGCTGAGCCTTCCTCCCGCTCACCTTCCTCTCGCCAGCCTTCCCCTGCAGCCACCGAGGCCGACACAAGGGCTGCAGCCAGAAGCACCATCACCCTTCTGAGGCCGGGGGTGGGAGTGCACATCTGGGGGAAGAGCAAACACCCTGTTACCCCAGCGCAGAGTCCCTGGGCCCAGCCACTCCAACGCACAGACCTTTGCTCTGGCAGCGCCGGCCTCCAGCAGTCACTGGCCAGGAACGGGGCTGCCTTCCCCAGAGCCCCCCCCTGCGCCCGGGACCTCCCTGTGTACCAGATCCACAGAGGGCAGCAGGCAAACATGGGCACGGACGCACACAGCCCTACACACACACACAGCCCTACACACGCACACAGCCCTACACACGCACACAGCCCTACACACGCCACACGGCCATGAACGCACAGCCCTACACACACACACACACACACGGCCAAGAACGCACAGCCATACACACACACACACACGGCCCTACACACACACACGGCCCTGAACACACAGCCCCCCCCCCCCTCCACACACACACACGGCCATGAACACACAGCCCCCCCCCCCCCCCACGCACACACAAACATACACGGCCCTACACACACACACGGCCCTGAACACACAGCCCTACACACACACACACACACACACACGGCCCTACACACACACATACACGGCCCTGAACGCACAGCCCTACACACACACACACACACACGGCCCTACACACACACATACACGGCCCTGAACGCACAGCCCTACACACACACACACACACAGAGCCCTGAACGCACAGCCCTACACACACACACACACACACACACACACACAGAGCCCTGAACACACAGCCCTACACACACACACAGCTGTGTGCTAGGATCCCGAGCCCAGAAACTGAAGACCCAAACCAGGTGCGTTGGGAACCAGCCTAAGGGGGGGCCGAACTAACGCCCCCCCCCCGCCACGTCCATCGGGGCCCTCGACAAGAGACGGGCGGCGCCAGCTGACAGACGAGAGACGGGGAAGGAGGGAGGTTCCTGGCTCCCACCCCAACTGTCTCTGGGACCGGGCTCCTTCTTCGCCCGAGTCCTGAGCAATGTCCTGAGCGGCGCGGGACCCAGACGCCATCGCACCTCCACCGCTCCGGCTAAATCCCACATGTGCCCCCTCCCCGTGTGTTCACTCCTCCTTCCCCCCACTTCTCCTCCGACCCCTCTTCTGCCTCGGGCTCCCGAGCGCCTGGCTTAGCCTGCGGGCAGAGAGACAGCCGGATGCCAGGCCCAACGCAGGCTGTGCCGCTACATCGCCGGGTCTCGGTGTGGCGAGGCCAGAGACGGACGCTGCAGGCTCTCTCTTGGCTGTTCTTTCCTCCCCCCTTTTGGGTGGGTTTGTCTGGTTCTAGAAAACGGGATCCAGGCCCATCTCAACTAACTTCCCGATTGCCCAGAAGGGCAGCTGGCCCCGTCTGATACCAGCCAAGAGCCACCAGGCCAGGGGGCTTCCTGCTAAACGCCCCCCAGCTGACCAGGGCGGCTGTCAGAACGAAAGCCGGACTCAACCCTTTACAATTCAGAGGCTGTCGCTGCTTTTCCTTTTCTCTCCCTGAGAACAGATTCAGACAGCGCTACTCCGACTCAGGGGTTCGGGATCCACATTCCCCAGTGGAGCCAGCCCAGCGGGAATTCACTGCTCTAGATTCATAGTCACACAGCAAGTTGGGGAAACGAGATGATATTCTCACTGCCAGGTGTGACGAAGTGGGACTGTTCTTAATGTTTTCCTCAGTTTCCCCTATGCAGTTCTTAAGTATCTAGGGGGTGGGATAAGGGTGTCTGGTTGCTGCAGAGCAAAGGGCCAGGGTACATAAATACCCGACACTCTGTCTCCTAGCAACTGATGGCCTGGGCCCCTCCTCTGCAAAGGTACCAACTGAAGGTGTTGGAGACAAAGGGATCAGGTGACCTCCTGGCCTGGGAAAGAGACAAAGCCCAGAGAAGGGGCTGGATGGGGGTTGGAGTTTGGAGCTAGCTGGGGACTGGAAGGGAGGGTAGACGGGGATCTGCCTCGCTGGGCCCCAGAATGGACCCGGCAGAGGGGTCCCGTTCTCTGGACCTACAAGCTCTGTTTTAGACCGTGTTCCTGTCATCGAATAAACCTCTGTTTTACTGGCTGGCCAAGAGTCACATCTGACTGCAAAGTGGGGGGTGCAGAACCCTCTGGCTTCCCCAGGACCCCGCCGGGGCGGACTCGCTGTGGGAAGCGCACGGAGGGGCATATGCTGAATGCTCCCAGGAGAGACCCAGGAGGTGAAGCCGTGTGAGCTTCTTGCCCTGGAGACAGTCTGCTCCGAGGGAGAGGAGGCTCCCCAAAGTCCTGACTGGCTTTGTGGGGAGCAGTCCCAGAGCATCGCCCGGGGACTCCATGACACCAGGGTGCTAAGCAGGCTAAGCTCGGTTTTCCAAGCCCTGGGCCATGTCTGACACTGTTTGATCCCAGACAGCTTCAGGGTCACGTTACCCCTTTGACTGTCTGGGCCCATCGATCCCCCTACAGCACTACCAGGTCACTCTCGCCAGCGCCTCCTCGGGCACCGTGACCAGAGGCTAGCCATCCGCAGCCGCCTGGGCCCTGCCCAACCCACCCAGGGAGCTGGGGCTGCCGAGGGGAAGCGGTTGGAGCCCCAGGGCGGCGGAGGGCTCGGCTCTGGCCCTGTGTGGCTCTCCATGGGTTTCTGGCTCTCCTTGCCCCCCGGGCACGGGCGGAAGGGGAGCAAGGAGCCATGCAGCACTCGGCGGCTCAAGTGTCTTTCCTGGCCCAGCCCCCATCTGCCACGCGGGGAGAGCAGCCCGAATGTATCACTGCTCACCGCACACGGAACATGTGTGTTGGGAACATGTTGGCACAGGAATTAATCCAACCTAGGCGAGAGGTCCCCGCTTCCCACCATGAGCCAGGCTGTCTGGGGGCCTCTGGCTGCCTCTCCCCCCACGGGGCAGAGAAAGGCTCCCGGCAGACACGGCAGCATTGCAACGAGCTCCCCGTGGGGAAGGATGCCTAGTGGGCGGAGCACAGGCCTGGGCGTCAGGAGATGTGGGCTCCATACCTCAGACCTGTCCGCGCCCCCGGGCCACTGTTTGCCCCCCGCCTCCCCCCACCCGCCCGGTGTCTGTCTCGGCTGTTGAGACCGTGAGCTGAGCAGGGCAGGGCCCCAGGTCCCGCTTTCAGTTCCATCACATACCAATAGCACCGACAGCAGCTCAGCTCAGGGGAGGGGAGGAGAAAGGGCTCCTGGGACATGCTGCGCTCCATGGTCTGTGTTTGTCACAACCGGCTCCCGGGGGCCGGGGCACGCGGGTGGGCTGGCAGTTCCCTGCGGACGTCTGCCAGGTCGCTCCAGGGAGTGCACGGGGCAAAGGTTGGGCACCGGGAAGGAGGCGGCGGAGGCTGCACTGAATTAAAGTCTCTCTCTGGAACTTGGCTGGCTGCCTTGGCTGGCCTGTAAATCCCGGGCCGAGAGCAATGCAAGCGGCGCAGGGCCCATGACTCACGCCGGGAGCCCAGGGAATCGGTGTGCTGCCTGGGGGCAGGAGGCACCGCGTAGGCCATTCCACAGCGCTGACAGGGAAACAGGAACCCGGCTGCCAGTAACCTTTGCACTGCCGTTAGAGATGTGTCTGCCATCCGGGGCGGGGGGGAGCGTTCCCTGAAGTGCGAACAGGACGGGGGCATCTTTCGGGGCAAGAAGAGCGTGTAGATGACCCCACAGTTTATTATCGGTGGTGTGGGCCTGCCCTGGACCGCCAGCCACGGACCCCACGGCGCCAGGCGCCACACACAGACCAGCGGCTAGAAATCAGCACTGTTTGTTCTTACAAGTTTGCTGCTTGATCCAGGCTTCCATCCTGTGCCAGACACACAGGCCTGGATTTCTTAGTATTAATACGTCCCCTGCAATGGCGGCCAGAGGCACCGATCAGCCCAAACTCCTCCTTCAGGGCAGGATCGGGACGGGGGCCACCGAAAGGTGGCAACGTACAAACGGGACTGGAGGACGCAATCGCTTTAGGTCTTGTTTTGCAGTCCTGGCACAGCAGGTTGGCGGGGGCAGCCGGGGGAGTGGAGGGGAGGGGGGAAAATTAGAAAAAGATGTGACTGGCCTGCTTTGCTCTGGTGAGGTTTCATTTCTCTGGCGTCTGTTCTTGCCTGGCTCGTCTGTTGCAGTTGTGAGCTGCGGGGGGGGAGGGGGGAGCATGGCTGGCTGCACTGTGCGTTCATACAGCACCTGGCTTCATGCCTCACAGGGGCCTCTGAGTGCGAGTGGAGTACAAGGAACGAGTGTGATAATCAGACAGGGTCATTTAACGACAATTACACACCTCCTGCGTGCAAGAATAGCATTTGTACACAGGAGCGGCTCGGGGCGAAATCATCCGCCCCGTGTGCTAGGTACTGAACAGACATGTAACTATCCCAACCGTCAAAGGGTGGGAAGAGAAACTGAGGCACGGAATGGGGATGTGACGGAGCGCAGCATGCGGCAAGATCCCCCCCTCAACCCAGAGAGCCGCATGCTACAGCTGGGCGCAGCTCAAGGTTTCCAACCCACCGGGCCCAACTCGGAACGAAACGGTGACATTTCCAAACACAATTCAACTCAGAAACACTGACCCAGCCTTGTCCAAGCGCATGCATGCGACCGAACGGCCCCCGGACGTCAACGTCCCCACTGCCTTCTGCGAGAGTCGGAACAAACCCCCTGGACTGGAGAGAAACACTAAGCGTGTGGATAATTTCCCGTCGAAACCCTCTGAAATCGATACGAATTGGGAAACGTTTTGGCGTTGGCCGCGGGAAACTTCCGACTGGTTCCGGTCACCGCCCGGAGCCCTGAGCAGGCAGCGAGGTCGTGCTCCCTCTGGCCGGCCCCAGCCGGGCGCAGGGCAGAGCACCGAGATATCTGAAATAGTTTGACATGGAAAAAGCAACAGGCAGCTCCCGTACCAGGGCTGGAGTGTTTGTTTACACAGATTCCTGCGCTTAGCGCGCGGGGGGCTGGATGGCAGCAGCCAAGCCAGGCTCCATGCACCGAAACATGACTCAGGACCCTCATGAAATCCACGAGGCCGCTGGGTCTGATGCTCACTGTCTCAAAGAGGCCAGGGAAGGGGAGGGTGGGGGGAGATTCAGATGGCGTCAATCCAGAGCAACACTACATCCCTTTTAAAGAGAGCCCCGCTCTGCCCCCACCGGCCGGATCTCGCCTGCACCGTGCGTCCGAGCTCGCGCTGGTGGGGGTCGGTCACACCGGCAGGGGCAGGCCCAGGTGGTTCCCAGAAGTACTGGAATGGCCGGGAATGTGCGAGTGGCCACCCCATACGGGTCAGCGTAAGTCCAGCCCTCGGCCTGACATCTGTCACAGCCCAGAGCCACGCAGCTGTGTTGAGGAGTTGGCCTGGCCTGAGTGCCCCCGGATTTCTCCCAGCCCCACCGGAGGTTTCGAGTTACACCGCGGGGAGCTCGCAGGGCAGCAGAGCCGAGCCGAGCCGCAGTGACGCGGCGAGAACGGCCTCTGAACCCAGCTCCAGCACTGTGCCAATGGCTCTCGCAGCCAGGATCCCCCCAGGCACAACCAGGCCCGGCCCCGCGCTGACCAGGACAGAGTGTCCTGCGGAAAATCACGCGGCTGGCGCTGCCTGCGCCCGCTGGCCTTCGGGCACGGCAGAGCTGGGCCGGGCTGCCCCTGCCCTGGAGCGCAGCAAGGGCCCCCGGGGGGCTCGGCTCGGGGCCGGGGTTTGCTCGATGCTGTTTATTATTGGCTTGTTTGTTTATTGTCCGCCAAGGCCAGGGTTTTCTTTTTCCACATCCTGCTCTGGGATTTATTTGGACAAGCTGTAACCAGCGATGTTTGGATTTCTTCTCCTAGGGCAGCACCAGAGTCCTTGACAGTTACAGATTAACCCTGCCTCTGACGCCACCACGTTGCCACTGGCCAATGGCAGGACGCTGGGCAAAATTCAGAGGGCCTGGAAACCAGGGGTTGCATTAGCAACCTCTGGACTGTAGGAGGCGCCACCACGCATGTGTGCACCCGGCTCCACCATTAGTATCATGCTGCAGCCCAGCCAGCGTGCTGAGGTTGCCCCCGTACCCTCTGCTCTGGCCCCTGGCTTTTCACTTGCTCTGAACTGCCTAAAAGATTCACCTGCAGGGCTGAAAATCCCCAGGTGTGTGTGTGCCCAGGGGGCAAACGGGTGTGGAAGGTTTAAGCAAACTCGGGCGAGCTGTTATGGAGCAGGAGGAGAGCGAACCCCACCGCCCCAGGTACTAAACCAACCCAACGGGTAGGGCTGCAACCACAACGTCTGGTCGAAAAGGGACCTGGCAGCTCCGCTCAGCACCAATGACCGGGCCGTTAAAAGTCCGGATGGTGCTGGGCTGGCAGGCTCCCTATCCAGCTCTGCAAGGCACCCCAGAAGCGACAACACGTCCCTCCAGCTCCTAGCAGAGGCACGGCCAAGTGGGCTCCGCGCGCTGTCCCCGCCCGAGCACCGGCTCCGCAGCTCCCATTGGCTGGGAACTGTGGCCAATGGGAACTGCAAGAGCAGTGCCTGCAGGCGCGGGCAGTGCGCAGAGCCCCCCTGGCCACACCCTCCACCTAGGAGCCAAGGGACATGTCACCACTTCTGGGGAGCCCCGCCTGGAGCCCACTCCCCAAACCCCCTGCCCCAGCCCTGAACCCCCTCCTGCACCCAAACTCCCTCCCAGAGCCTGCACCCCCTCCAACACTCCTGCCCCAGCCCTAAGCCCCCTCCCGCACCCAAACTCCCTCCCAGAGCCCACACCCCACATCCAGCCCTGCACCCCAACTCCCTGACCCAGCCCCCTCCCAGAGCCTGCACCAAACTCCCTCCCGGAGCTCGCATCCCGCACCCTCCTGCACCCAAAACCCCTCATCCCCAGCCCCACCCCAGAGCCTGCACCCCCTAGCCAGAGCCCTCCCTCCTCCCGTGCCCCAACCCCCTGCCCCAGCCCTGAGCTCCCTGACCCACTCAAACTCCCTTCCGGACCCCACACCCCCTCCAACACCCCAGCCCTGAGCCCCCTCCTGCACCCAACTCCCTCCTGGACCCCACACCCCCTCCCAACCCCCTGCCCCAGCCCTGAGCTCCCTCCTGCACGCAAACTCCCTCCCCGAGCCCACACCCCATATCCAGCCCTGCACCCCGACTCCCTGACCCAGCCCCCTCCCAGAGCCTACACCAAACTCCCTCCCGGAGCTCACATCCTGCACCCTCCTGCACCCCAAACCCCTCATCCCCGGCCCCACCCCAGAGCCTGCACCCCCAGCCAGAGCGCTCCCGTGCCCCAACCCCCTGCCCCAGGCTGGTGAAAATGAGCGAGTGAGTGAGGGTGGGGGAAGAGCGAGCGATGGGGGGGGGGGTGGCTGGAGTGAGTAAGGGGTGGGGCTTTGGAGAAGGGGCGGGGCAGCAGCAGGGCCTTGGGGAAGGGCTGGGGCAGGGGGGTTCGGTTTTGTGCGATTAGAAAGTTGGCAACCCTGCAAACGTGGGATCTTCATTTTGCACAGCTCGGCTGCCCACGCGAGGTGCAGACCACGGAGATCTGGCAGGAGAAGGGCCCTGGCCGAGCGAGAACTGCCCTGGAGAATTCTAGCGAAAACAGCTCTGGATTTGGGTGAATGGCACGCCTGGAAAACCAGACTTCAGGCCGCACAGCCGTGGCCATTAGAAGCTGGCTGGCCCAGCTCGCTCTGTTCGTGTATTGACAGGGTGAGAAGTGTTTGACTTTTTCTCTAGCTAGGTTCTCAGACGGGCCTGGCCGCTGGACATTTACTCACATGGAACAGAAAATGCATCACGTGAAAAACCTGGGAAAAGCCAAAAAACTCCATATAAAAACACTTAGATGAGGTTGCTACATGACAACAACAGCCTTCTTGATCGGCTCACACAAAAAACTCCAGCATTTAATGGCAAAGGCCTGGATGGATGGTTCAGGGCATAGACCTTCGCCTATGCAGATAATCAACATAAACCCATTTTTCCTCCCCGCCGCACCACAATGCCTATTTCCCCACAACACAACGCCCAGCACGTTAGCTTTTCCGTCACTCGTCTCACAGTATACCTGCAACACAAAATCCTTCAGCAGCCTCCACGCGAAAAGAATTCGTCCATAACAAGCTTTTCCTGTTAAACCACACACCAAACGTTATTCTCTAGACACAGCAGTTACCAGACCTCTGCCAAAAACGTTCGAGTGACAACGGACATGTCAGCTGGCGCCATCCACACAATGAAACCGTTCGATCCTGAAATCAGAACCAGCCCCTGGGCCAGAGCTAAGGTTGTTGTGATGTGACAAAATGCATTTGCATAGTGGTTAGGCACAGGGCTGTGTAACATCTTGGATGCCTAGAGCTATCCGTTCTCCTGCTGCCGAGGGCCTGGCTTTTGTAAATGCTGTGATGGGAACGCACCCAGCTCTCACTCAGCGAGCCAACCTGCTCTGCTTTGGGGAGAGGCCAGGCATGCACACAGAGCACTGATGAAGTTTTCACTCTCTTCTTAATCCCCTTCCACGGCTCCCTAATCACCTTCAGGCCAGTTCAGCTGGGGATTTATGCAAACGGAGAGCTCAGCAGTGCCTTGCACCATAGCTTGGAGATTACCTAACGGAGGGACACCACAATTGCTGGGTGGTTTTGCTGTGGTTACCCGCCTTAGCAGAGCTCCGCTAAAGGTTAAGATAAAGAAAACCCGTCAGGTTAACTCCTTGGTGGCTGAAGGCACTCGCAGCTCCCAGGGGACAGAAGCAGCAGACGAGCTCACGGGCCCAGTCACCGGATGGCAGCGGGTACAGGGGGTAGCACCTATGGTGGGGTTTGCCCCGTCACTGGCCTGGCAGGCCTCGCCGAGACAGCTAATTCAGGTCCCCGAGGCACGCCCAGGCTGGCACTGCTTTGATGGCACTGGGGTTGTGTGGCAGGAAATATTTTTCATGAGTTTTTGCATATGTCACTGGGTGCCAAGGGCACTTGGCTTCACCACAAAAGACACTGAAACTTCCCCAGAACCCCTCCCTTGCGGGCCCAACCCTGGCTAGAGACTTGCAATTTTCTGCACAACACAATGTGTGTGTGGGGGGTGTGTGCAAAAACCCCCACTCAGAACTTGGATACAAGGTGAAAGCTACACACAGAACCACAACAGCAATTCAGAGATTCGAAGCCCAGCTGGGACCATTAGATTGTCTAGTCTGACCTCCCGTCTAGCCCAGGTCCCCCCATTTCACCCAGTTACCCCGGTACTGAGCCCAAACACTTGGTTTGGCTAAAGACCCTCCAGAGAAGCCTCCAGCTGGGTCCGAAGCCAGAAAGAGCTGGAGAATGTGCCCCGCCCCTTGGCAGTCTGGTCCAATGGTTAGTCTCTCCCCCCCCCCGTTACACATTTGTGCCTTATTTCTAATTTGTCTGGTTTCTGCTTCCAGCCGTCGCTTCTTGTCCAGCCATTCTCTGCTAGACTCAAGTGACCTTCAGTCCCTGGGAGTTTCCTCTGGTGAAGGCAGCGATGCACTGACCAAGTCACATCTCAATCTGCTCGTTGATAAACTAGACAGAGGTTTAACTCCGCCTGGGTGTATTAAACCCTGCTTCGCTTTTCACGGGCCCAGCTGACGCAGCGACCCCGATCGCTCTGGGTGGCTGCCCGGCCTCGTCACTGTTTGCCACTCCACCAATCTGTGTGCCAGATGCACCTTTTACCAGCCAGGATTTTATATTTACTGCCCAATGGGGGGGGGGGGGGATGTTGACAAGCGTCAGGCCCAGGACTGAGCCCGGTGGCATCCCGCCAGGACCCTATTCGATGAGGCTTCCCCCTCCCGTAGCCAGCCCTGAACCGGTTACCAGTGATATTGCACAGCGAGCGCTCGCTTTCACTGTCCGCGTCTCCGTTCCCGGCTTCTCCCTGGCTGTGCAGACCATGAGCTCTCTGAGTCAAGGACCGGCTGGGTCTGGGCAGCGCCTGGTGGGACCCGATCAGAGGTGGGGCCTCTGCGAAGGCAACATCCCCATTCCAAGCCCCAGACAAATGCCGAGCCTGCGGATTCCAGCAGGGAAATCCCACCGGGCAAGGGCCTGCGGAGGTGACCCTGACCCCCGCTAGGAGCCAGCCCAGAGAGCGAGGGATCGAAAGAGGCTGACAGAAAGGAGCCAGGAGAGGACACATGCCTCGTGGGGAGCAGAGAGACGGAGTGTGGGAAGCTCTGTGCCAGCGTCTGAGCGCGGCGCCCTGCCCTGCTGTCTGCATGCCAGCCGCTCTGCCCCTGTCGCTGCTTCAGGCCCCCCCACCAGCGGGCAGCGGCGCTGGAGCGGCTAAAGGCTGGCAAACGCCATGTGGCAGGCAGCCCCGGTGCCAGCGCAGGGCACGGTTATGAAAGCCGGGAGTGCGTGACCACGTGCAGAGCCAGAGCGGCTCAGAACAGCCAGGTCTCTGTGCCTCTCCTGGCTCCTCTGGCGGGACCCCGGCGCTGGCCGCTCCCAGCCCCGGCAGCGAGGAGGGAGAGGGCTTTGTGCTCAGAGCCCCCTGGGGAACCCTGGGGAGGGGCTTTCCCTAAACGGGCAGGGCGGCCGCCGAGGGGCCTGCGGGAAATGAGTCGGTGGGGTCTCAGGGCCGTACCCTAGGTGCCCAAACCATAAAAACGAAGCCAAAAGGCACCTGTCCTGGTATCGCCCGGAGCACCCGACGTCACCGGAGTTTGCCAGGCTTTGGGACACCGCACGATCCAGGCACCCGCGGAGGAAGAGAGCGGGCCCGAGATGGAAGCGAACACTACAACATGACAGCCCCAGCTTAGCTCTACGCAGCGCCCCTGTCAGACAGCCCAGGGCAGCTGCTGCCAGCTGAGAACCACGCTGCCACCCTCAGCGGCAGCGCCCGGCCCGAAGAGGCCAAGAGCTGCCAGATCGAGAAGATCTCGCCCCGCTGCAAGGACAGGAGCCCGGAGCTCACCAGGAGACGCAGCGCTGAGAAAGCTGGACGAAGGAAAACCTGCCCCGGCTGTGCCGTGTCGCCACCCCGAGATCCGCCAGGGCCCAGCCCAGACGCAACAGGCAGCTCTAAACTCAGCACGGCCCAAGCAGTAACACCCAGCGTCTCCGACAGGGGCTTCTCCTCTGCCGTGCTCAGGGCGCATTGCCAGGGAGAGCCGCGCCTGAAGCCAGGGGGCTCCCAGCGTTCGCACAGAGTGAGACATGTCTGAACCCTGCGGACAAGCGCCCAGGGTCTGCCCACGCCGAGCCTTCCTGCAGAGCAGGGCCTGGGAGGAGCGGGCAGGTGCACTCTGGTCTAGCCCGTGCCTGGGGAACCAGGCAAAGCAATAGAATAAAGACACCGTTAACGCCGTTCATTCCAAATAACTGGCATAAAATGCCACCCGTGGAGCTGCACAAAACTTGGCAGCCACGAATCTACATACAAACGACTTTATAACCTCTACCCGAATGGCCCCCACGACTCCGCCCCCCGGCCGCCCCATCCACCAGCCAACGGAGCGTCCACGAGCAAAGCAAAACCCACACGCCTTCCCCAGGCAGAATCATGCCCCCAAAGAGGAGAAAGACACACACACACACACACCCGGAGGTCACAAGGGATCCACTGTGGAGTTTAATGTGGACGGTGCCTAGATACTAGAGTGATGGGTGGCAGGATTAAGATAGATAGATAGATAGATAGATAGATAGATAGAGGGGGTGGATGGGGATAGATAGATAGATAGATAGATAGATAGATAGATAGAGGGGGTGGATGGGGATAGATAGATAGATAGATAGATAGATAGATAGATAGATAGATAGATACCCTGTTTCCCCGAAAATAAGACAGTGTCTTATATTAATTTTTGCTCCCAAAGATGCGCTAGGTCTTATTTTCAGGGGATGTCTTATTTTTCAGAAATGAAAAATGCCTTATTATCGGTGGATGCCTTATTATCGGGGAGGTCTTATTATCGGGGGGATGCCTTATATTACAACGAGAGGCAAAACTGTAAGTAGGCCTTATTTTCGGAGGATGTCTTATTTTCGGGGAAACAGGGTAGATAGATAGAGGGGGTGGATGGGGATAGATAGATAGATAGATAGATAGAGGGGGTGGATGGGGATAGATAGATAGATAGATAGATAGATAGATAGATAGATAGAGGGGGTGGATGGGGATAGATAGATAGATAGATAGATAGATAGATAGATAGATAGAGGGGGTGGATGGGGATAGATAGATAGATAGATAGATAGATAGATAGATAGATAGATAGATAGAGGGGGTGGATGGGGATAGATAGATAGATAGATAGATAGATAGATAGATAGATAGAGGGGGTGGATGGGGATAGATAGATAGATAGATAGATAGATAGATAGATAGATAGATAGAGGGGGTGGATGGGGATAGATAGATAGATAGATAGATAGATAGATAGATAGAGGGGGTGGATGGGGATAGATAGATAGATAGATAGATAGATAGATAGATAGAGGGGGTGGATGGGGATAGATAGATAGATAGATAGATAGATAGATAGATAGAGGGGGTGGATGGGGATAGATAGATAGATAGATAGATAGATAGATAGATAGAGGGGGTGGATGGGGATAGATAGATAGATAGATAGATAGATAGATAGATAGAGGGGGTGGATGGGGATAGATAGATAGATAGATAGATAGATAGATAGATAGATAGATAGAGGGGGTGGATGGGGATAGATAGATAGATAGATAGATAGATAGATAGATAGATAGATAGATAGAGGGGGTGGATGGGGACAGACAGACAGAGCGAGCTCCACAGACCAGAGCCAGGGGCAGCAGAAGGGGTCTGGAGAGATGACGCTGGCCGGATACAGACGCCCCCCTTCTATATTTGCTCCAGCGATGACCTAATCCCCAGCACAGGGAGTCCCCAGCCGGGCAGTCGCGGAGCCAGGCCACAGCAGGGGAAACAATGGGATACTTTCTTCCTCCACTCGGTGGATTCCTCGGCTGCTAATTACAGAGCCAGAGGCGTCTGCTGCCCACGGCCTGGTGCAGCCGGGGACCTCCCCAGGCCATGACCGGCCTCACCCCAGCCCAGCCCGGCGTTGCCCGGCAGGCGGGGCTGGCTCAGCGTTGAAGTGCAGCAGCTGCTCCCAGCCTTCCCCGGGCGTGGGAAGCTGTGCTCAGCGCACACAGAATCAATGTGGTGCCTTGGGAGGGTCAGCGGAGGGGGGTCCCCATCTTCCATTGCACGGCGCCAGGGCGACGGCCTGAGCCAGCTGCCCCCCCCATCCCAACACCCTCCATGCAGCTGGAGGCTAGCGTGGGTCCAAGTAGCCTCCTCCCGCTCCCCGCCCCCCATGCTGAATCCAGCCAGCCAAGGGGCAGCCTTGGGACCCCAGCTGGGGCAAGCCACCAAGTTGCTGGCCGGGGGCGACTCGACCCTCGAGGCACCAGCCTGTCCGGTCCCCCTGCCCCCCACTGCTCCGTGACCCTTGCTTTGCTCTGAATGGAAGGACTGGGCGCGGACGGGGCCGCCCTGGCAAAGCCCAGCGTTGGCACAGAGCTGTGGCGAGCAGGGGGGTCATTACCTCTAGACCTGCTGGACGGCGCAGGCGAAATCCCCAGTGATTCCGGCTGACCTGCGCTGGCGGCAGCGACAATTCCTGCGTGCAGACGTCTGCCGGGGGCTGGCGGGGCAGCAGACGCGGTGGGCAAGGCCAGCCAGCAGGGAGCTGGAGAACCCCGAAGAGCCCAGGCTGGCTGGAGTAAAGGGGGCTGGGAATTGCCCAAAGCGCCCAGCGTTGGCCTAGCTCAGACGTGGGCAAACTACGGCCCGCGGGACCGTCCTGCCTGGTCACTGAGCTCCCGGCCGGTAGGCTAGCCCCTCCCCCGCAGCCTCAGCTCGCCGCGCGGGCAGTGCTCTGGGCAGCACGCCGGCGTGGCTAGCTGCAGCCGGGCGGCGCGGGTGCAGGGGGGTGGATAAGGGGCAGGGACTCCCAGAGGGTCAGTCAGGAGACAGGGAGCAGGGGGTGGTTGGATGGGGCGGAGGTTCGGGGGGGGGCATCAGGGGACGGGGAACAGGGATGGCTGGCTAGGTGTGGGAGTCCTGGGAGGCCTGTCAGCGGGCGGGGGTGTGGATAGGGATCGGGGCAGTCAGGGGAGGGGGGGGGTTGGATGGGTTGGGAGTTCTGAGGGGGCAGTGGGGGGCGGGAAGTGGGAGGGGGCAGGTAGGGGGAGGGAGCCAGGCTGTTCGGGGAAGCACAGCCTTCCCTATCCGGCCCTCCATACAGTTTCGCAACCCCGATGTGGCTCTCGGGCCAAAAACTTTGCCCACCCCTGGCCTAGCTGCTCCCAGCCAAGCTCCCCGGTGTTTTACTGCTCACTTCAGCGAGAGCTGAGCTGGGCCGATGCTGAGCGCAGTCCAGAGCAGTGTGACTCACTCATGGTTTTCTCACAAGTCTCGTAGCGTGGGCGGTTGTCTTACAGCCCCACCTCCCGGAGTCCTGGGATTCGAGGGGAACTGTGGCTTGCGTTAAGCAAAGCAGTAAGTTTCCAGCCCTCCTGGCTGCAGGGAGAAGCTAGGGAACGTGACCCCCACATCCTCGAAGCCCAGAGGACGACTGACCAGACCCCAAGCGGGTTACTTAAAAAAACAAAAACCTCATGATTTTTCAAGCCATTCTCGTGATTTCTGGGGGGCCCGACTTATGTTTTTGCAAGGTTTGAGGCTAGAAACACGGTGCGGATCCCAGCTGATCCCGGGGCAGGCAGGGAGCTGCTAACACAGCCCTCCACAAGAACCATCCCTTTTCAAACGACGCGAGGCCGACTGTCCTGGCTTATTCCCGAATGCCACGCCACACGACACCCCCTGCAGGCCATCGAGTGACCGGGCACGCCGCCACTCGGACACAAGTTAGCGGTGTCACCCCATTGGGAGGCTCCCACTGGCTGACCGAGCCCGAGGACAGGGGAACGGAACCTAGCAGCTCTCGCTTTATAAATGATCCCTTCCAGACAGCGTGTCTGTGATTTCCCAGCCTCCCTGGGCCTATCTAAACGCAGACCTGATCCCCAAGCACCTCTTGGGGGCCTGAACCAGCCAGCACCCCAAAACGCCCAGCAGTCATGGGCAGGACCTGCTCCCGGCACATGGCCCCTGGCATGGCCCATCAGCACCCGGTGCCCAGCTCTGCCCCCATCCACCGGCCAGAATCTCTGCTGGGTTTGCTGCGTGTTTTGTTTCCTGCCGAGGATGATGAAACACACGCACGTGCGTACACATGTGTACACACACACAAACATGCATGCACGCACACACAAACACACGCACACAGAGACACATGCACACACACACGTGCACGCACACACACGTGTACGCACACACACGCACAGAGACACATGCACACGAGCACACGGACGCGCGCACTCGTTCTGTGCCATGCCCCGCAGTGGCCTGGCAAGGCGATGGCAGGGATTCCTGGGGGAGGCACCAGGGCCGGGCCAACTTTCCACTGCACTGAGTGCTCTGTGCTTGGGGGTTTTTTGCTTCATTTGATGTCGCTCTTCAAAGCGAGAGGGAGACGTGGGCAGAGATTGGGCGGGGAGGGGGGAAGAGACGCTCAGGGACTGGGGTGAGGACAGAGGCCGCTGCCAACCAAGCCAAGGCGCCACGGGGGCCTCCAAAGCTCCCTGCTGCCACTTCTCCCCGAGGGTGGTCTAGGGCAGACCCAGCGAAGTGGCGGCACAGGGAGCCAAGTGGGCTTGGCAGCTTCTCCCCCTGCATGCTTGGCACGGGCCTGCCGCCTCCAGGGTCACCCGCCTGCAAACACAGCGTCAGCCACCCTGGGTGCTGGGCAACGTCTCGCCCACGGCACCCTCACCATGGCAGAGGGGTCCAGGCTGGGCTGGGTGCCACGTGCTGGGCGACCAGAACCCACACGCTGACGTGCCTGGATGGGGCCGTCAGCCCTGGGGGGCGTCCTGGTGACATGCACCTGGGCACCGTCTGGCTGCGGCCGCAGCTGCAGACAAGAAACCAACGGGCTTCCAGCCCGACTGGCTGGTGAGAGCCCGTCTGTGCCAGCCCAGGACACGAGGCACAAAGCTACTGATCAAATGCTGCGCCTCGCTCTGGGCAGCGCCAGGAACATTCCCGCAGCCGCTTCTGTCTCAGAGCTGTCTAGGGAAAGCCCCGTCCCCACGGGCCCACCCATCTCTCAGCCCTGCACCGCGAGAGGAGGGCGCCCGGCCCAGGACGAAGGAGATCAGACAGCCCCAAAGCGCCTTGAGAATTAGCTATCCATATTCTGGGCTTGCCTATCCCGACAGCTGCCGAAGTGCTTCCCAACCCGGGGGGCTGCCCTGTCAGCTGTAGATCTCCATCGCCTCCCCCCACGCTCTGCACCGAAGCTGGGGATCTGCCCCTCCGGCCCTTACTCCTCAGGGACAAGCCATCCCGGCAAGGGAACAGTTCAAACCAAACAGCCTCATGCGGCCCTGTCCCAAAGAGAAACAAGCCTGGGGGAGGGGGTCCCTTAAAGAGCCCTGGGGCGATGGAGGGGACCCTGGAGGGCTCATGGACACGGCCCTGTCTGAGACAGGGATCCGAACACGCCTTCCGCCAGCGGGAAGCCTTTGACCCGCATTGCAGCAGGGGTGCGTGCACCGTCCTACCTACGCAACCACAACTGCCTGTGCACGGAGCCCAGGCTTGGGGGTGCAGTGAGTGCACGTCTCGCTGTGGGTCCACCAGCCGGGGGCTGCAGTGGGGCCTGACCCCCCGGAGCTGCGAGGACTTGCACCAGGGGAGGGGCTGGCCCAGGTCAAACTCCAATTTGCCCTCCCAGCTGCAGAGCTCTGGCGGGAGGTGGCTGGGGCTAAACCCCCATTCTGGACCCAGGCCCAGATCCCCAGTGGGGCCCAGGGAGCCTTACCTCTCCCTGCCCAGTCACGACCAGGATGGAACGTGTGTCGGACTGTGCCCGTCACCCCCCAGCAATACCCCTATGGCCCGGCGAGCCTCGCTCCCGTTGCTTTCTCCCTGGACCCTGACCCCAACCCCAAATGTATGGGGGGGACACAGACTCCTCCCCGCCTCGGCGCGCCCTTTGCATGGCCCGTCTTTAACACTCCCCCGCTACCGGCCCTAGAAGGGAAGCGGTTTCCCCCCCGTGAAGATGCCAATTAAATCAAGACAAACTCTCTGCAAACGCTGCCCTCGCTCGGAGCGCCACGGCAGAGCCCTGGAGCCACGCACGAGCCGGGACCCCAGGTACGCCCACATGGGCTGCAGCCGAGTGACCCCAGAGGAGCCTGGCGCCCAGCGTGTCCCCAGCGCCTACCCGCCAAGCCAGGGCCAGGTCTGCAGCGGAGCTGACAGAGCTGTGCCCATGTGCCCGCTGCAGATCTAGCCCCCAGTCGCTCTCCTGCCAAAGCTCAGCGCTTCTCCCAGGAATATCCCCACTCTGCTAACACCCATGCGGCTCCGCCAACCCTGCAGCAGTGTTCTGGCTTGGGGGCTCCCACCGAGGTATCGCACGTAACGGCAGCCTACGAGGACCAGCCCCTTCCTTGCCTGCTTCCGCAGCGGGGTTCTCCTGGGTGCTGGGGCCAGAAGGGACCAAGGCGACCACGGGGCTGACCCGCATAACACAGGCTGGGGCATTTGGGCAGCCCCCACCGGCCACGCGGCTCCCCTCAAGTGGCTGACCCCTCTGGCCCAGTGGGCCTGGCACGCAGGGGCCCAGAACAGATGCAGCAGAGCTCAGGTGCAAGAGGTGGACCTGGCCCCAGCCAGGAGCCTGCTCCCCCGTCCGCTCCCCGTCATTCTTCAGTGCGTTTACACTGGAGTCACGGGGGGCAGAAACCCTGATCGCAAGCTGGTGTCAATCAGCAGAGAGCCATTAAAGTCCATGGAACGACACCGACTTACCCATGCGTGCGTGTTGCCATGCCCGGAGCAAAGCCCCTTCCCCGTCCCAGCCGTGGGCTGTGTCTAGGGACCGGGGAGCCCGCGAGGGTTCGGAACGACGGGAAAGCACTCGAACGGCTTCCGTTCATTTGTCTGTTTGTTGGAGGGACGCGTTTGTGTCCCCCAGAGACGGCTCTGAACCCCGGCGCTCCGAGAAATTCAACCCCCTCCACTGCAACAAGCGCAGGGCGAGTCAAGGCGGACAGTCGCTCCTGCCTGGCTTTTGGGATCAGAGCTGCACCCCTCGCTAGGATCAAACGGAGAGAGCGGCCCCAGCTCCCCTCACACCGTAGGGCCCCCGAATGGGCCGAGCCCGGCCGGCGAGGAGACCAACACTGCCAGCATGAGCGCCCCGCCTGCGCAGCGCGGGCATGTCCTGTCCGACGGACCGGAGCCAGCAGCAATCCCCTGGCTATGGTGACATCCAGCGACCGGCAAGCGGGCCGAGTGCCTGGCGCCGACGCCAGCTTGGGCGTACCGCGGCTTGTAAACACCAGCCAAGTTGCGCTGCCCACCTGCCGGCACTGCTG
Source organism: Malaclemys terrapin pileata (assembly GCF_027887155.1). NCBI lineage: Eukaryota > Metazoa > Chordata > Testudines > Emydidae > Malaclemys > Malaclemys terrapin. The sequence goes on along the minus strand of NC_071510.1, from coordinate 131,271,703 downwards.
CCACAGAGCGTGGCCAAGCACGGAACCGGCCGGAGAAGGACATTGTGCCACTCCCCGGTGCGGTGCCCTGGTGACACGAACCAGCAGAGCGCTGTGACCGCGCCAGCTGTTCTGGTCTCCCCAGGGAGAGAGCGGGGAGGTGGCAGAGGGGTGCCAGTCCCTCGTCTCCCCAGCCAGGCACGCCTGGCAGAGCTCACCCAGTGACTGTCGGCGGAGCACGCCCCAAGCTCCATCAAGCCGTCTGCTCCCCCCTGCAGCAATCACACCAGGGCCGGATCCTCAGCTCACGTCAAGCAGCCCAGCTCCACTGGACCTGCTGGAGTGTGGCCGATTCACACCAGGTTAGGACCTGGCCCCACACACAATTGGGTCGAGTGGAAAACCCATGATGGGAACAAGGTTCATACAGTCACCATCAGGACAGGACCGGGGGCCAGGTTCCCACCTCAGCTACTCCACCAAAGTCAGCCAAGGTACACCGGCATTAAACCAGAGTGACTCCGGATTGACCCCGGGGGCGAGCAGGACGTCCCTCGGCAGTCCCCTCTCTGCCTCAAGTCTCCCCCAGAAGCGGGACCCTCCCTCGGATGGGGTGAAAGGAAGGGCTGTGTTTGTTGTGAACGCTAGCAAAGGCCTCCATCCGGCCGGCTCCGGGCACGGACAAAAATAGAAGACAATAGACATAAGCAGCCAACAAATGTTAATGCAGACAGATTAACGAGCTCCCAAGGCAGCTGGGGAAATCTGAATGAGCCCGTGGCTGGCCAGACCCACAGCTGGCGTAGGGGGGCACTGGGGTGGCACCAGGGGAGGGCTCTGATGGGAGGCAGAGCAGGAGAGCCTGGCGGGAGGCTGGCGCGGGCACCAAGACCACAGCAAAGGCGTGTGCGCAGCCAGACTGGTGTTTACACTGCTGCTGGGTTCCCCCCGTTCGCTCACAGGAGCCACCCGGCCCCTGCTGCCCCCTTTCCCATCACACTGAGCTGCAGAGAGTGGCTGCTTCCCACCTGGGGTGCCCTGCCCCCGGGGCGGCCAGCCAGGGACGGAGACAGAGCCCCCGTCCCTCTGAGACAGTGACACTCACCCAGGGGACGGCCGGAGTCACCCCATGGACTCAGCCGGGGCAAACCCGGAACGCACCCCCCCTTCCCCAGCCGACCTGATCCGGTCACACTGGGGCAAACCCAGAGCAGCACCCCGCCCCTGATCCAGTCACCCCAGAGCTAACCCAGAACGCCCCCCCCCCCGTCCCAGCCTGACCCTGATCCCGTCACCCCGGGGCAAACCCGGAACGCCCCCGCTGTCCCAGCCCGACCCTGATCCCGTCACCCCGGGGCAAACCCAGAACAGCCCTTCCCCAGCCAACTTGATCCAGTCACGCCGGGGCAAACCCAGAACAGCCCCTCCATCCCGGCCTGGATTTGGTTACCCCGGGGCAAACCCAGAACAGCCCCCCCTGCCCCAGCCCGACCCTGATCCCGTCACCCTGGGGCAAACCCGGAACGCTCCCCGTTTTCCAGCCAACCTGATCCGGTCACCCCGGGGCAAACCCGGAACGCACCTCCTGCCCCAGCCCGACCCTGATCCCGTCACCCCGGGGAAAACCCAGAACAGCTCCCCCTGCCCCAGCCCGACCCTGATCCCGTCACCCCGGGGCAAACCCGGAACGCACCCCCTGTCCCAGCCCGACCCTGATCCAGTCACCTCGGGACAAACCCAGAACACCCCTTCCCCAGCCCGACCCTGATCCCGTCACCCCGGGGCAAACCCGGAACGCCCCCGCTGTCCCAGCCCGACCCTGATCCCGTCACCCCGGGGCAAACCCAGAACAGCTCCCCCTGCCCCAGCCCGACCCTGATCCAGTCACACTGGGGCAAACCCAGAACACCCCTCCTACAGCCGACCCTGATCCGGTCACCCCGGGGCAAACCCAGAACGGCCCCCCCAGGCCCAAAACTGTTCCGGTCACCCCGGGGCAAACCCAGAGCAACCCCCCGAGCCTAGTTCCGGTAGCCCTGGGGTAAATCAGTTTTACCCCCATGCCCAGTCAGACCCAGCACACTCACAGGGTGCCTGGCTGGGGCCCCAGCCCACAAGCACCAGTCGGGTGGTCGGACGTCCCGATACTATCGGACCATCCTGATATTAGGGACTTTGTCTCAGATCCGCAACTATTCTCCCCCCCGGCCCGCCCGCCCCCAGCAGCGCCCCTGGCCCAGCACAAACCAGCCCTGCGCCAGCCTGGCTCCCCGCCCCTCATCCTACCTTCAGAGCCGGCTGCCTCGGCTGCAGCTCCCCATGCTGGCCGGCGGCCCCGGCCCGGCGCTCGGCTGCGGAGAAAAGGGGCGATTCTCCCCCCTGCCTGCGGCGGGAGGCTCGACAGAGCACACCAGAAACCCCCTCGCGCTGGCCCTCCCCCTGCGGCGCCCCCCCGGCCCCTCTGCAGGGAACCAGAGCCTCTCGCTTCCCAGCGGTAACCTGAGGCGCTGGCAGAGCTGCACACAAGGGCACGGAGAGCGGCCGGCAGCCAAGCCCGGAGTCGCTGCCAGCTGGGAAGAGTTTTTATTCCAAACAAAAAAAAAAAAAAAACCTTCTTCCCTCCCCCACGCCCTCTCCCGCCCGGGCCGCCCGCCCCTCGGCCCCCAGCCACGCCGACCGCACGCTCCAGAAATTCCTAAAAATAATCTCCCAGCAAAGTAACAACTCAGCAGCTGGGGGAGTGGGGCGATTTCAGTCCCCAGGCAGCCGCAGGTCGCCAGGCGGACGGGGCAGCCTGGGTTCGGGGCGGGGGGGGACCCCAGCAGCCAGACGGGGGGCCCAGAGCTGCAAGAAGCAGGGTGAGGCACTGGTCCAGCAGTGAGCCCCCTCTCGCTCCCCACGGGATAAACACGCGTGGCACAGCCTGCCGGGACCGGCCGGGAGCTGGGCTCCGGGTGTGGGATGGGCCCCTCTCCTCATTAACCTCTAGGACCCCGGGACAGACGCTCCTCCAGCCCCCCTCCAGGGAGGGGGAGGGGAAGGGAATGGCCCACGCACAGGAGAAGGGAGAGATGCAGGCCTGGGAACCCCAACAAGAGACGGTTCCAAAATGGATCTGAACCAGGCCCCCAAACCCGGCCAGGAGGGGATGTCAGTAGCTGGCCTGGCCATCATCAGCCCTCAGTATATGAAGTTTGCCAGGCCGGGTGCAGACGGCCTGGGGATGAGGGCTCTGGCGCTCCCGGAGGCTGAGAGCGGGCGCTGCCCAGGCATGGCAAACTGGCCTGCCTCACGACAAACTGGGGTGCCACCAGCTCAGTCACCAGAAGGAGCAGCCCTGGGGCTGTGATGGGGCTCACGACCCAGCCAGGCAGCGTTCGCAGCCTGAGCAGGGTACCAGGGCAGGAGGAATCCCAAACCGCACCATGTCCCTGTGCCCAGCGCGTGCCAGCCACTGGTTCGCACCTACGCCAATTCCTTGGCCCCCACTCAGCTGCCTCCTTTGGAGCCCTAAATAAATCCCACTACAAAACCACCGTCCACTTTGCCCCGGTGGCACGCCCGGGTCCCAGGTGCAGGGGAATGCCCTCTGTCCCTCGCCTGCCCGCCACCGTGCCTCGCCCTCAGCTAGCCCCACGGCACTTCCCCCACCAGCGGGCAGGGGAGAGGGAGCCGGGTCCCAGGTGCAGGGGAATGCCCTCTGTCCCTCGCCTGCCCGCCACCGTGCCTCGCCCCCAGCTAGCCCCACGGCACTTCCCCCACCAGCGGGCAGGGGAGAGGGAGGCGGGTCCCAGGTGCAGGGGAATGCCCTCTGTCCCTCGCCTGCCCGCCACCGTGCCTCGCCCCCAGCTAGCCCCACGACACTTCCCCCACCAGCGGGCAGGGGAGAGAGAGCTGGGCTGGGAAGCTTTCTGGCAAACGGCCTCCGCTCCCTTCCAAGCACGAAGGCTCCTGGGTCAGCCAAACGCTGGAGCGCGGCAGCTCCAACCCAAACAGCCGCCGTTCCTGCTGGCCTCCGGCGCTGGGGCACAGGGGAACCTGCAGCCGGCCATGTGCTGTCCCTGCCTTTCAAAACAAAGCCCCTTTGGGCACCCGGCAAAATCCCAGAACTGGAAGGGACCTTGAAAGGTCATTGAGTCCAGTCCCCTGCACTCACCGCAGGACAAAGTACTGTCCCTGACAGGTCATTTTTGCCCCAGATCCCTAAATGGCCCCCTCAAGGATTGAACTCACAACCCTGGGTTTAGCGCACACACACACACACACACACACACCTCTCCTTGGCACCTGCAGCAACCTGGGCCGGTTGTCAGGCCGCGGCCGCTCACAGCAGAGGAGGAGCGACACAGAGCTCTTCTTCGGCGCTGGGGCCCACGGGAAGGTACGCCACGCCGTGCCACTCAATGGACACAGCTCACCGGACTGCAAGAGACATTTGAGGTGCAGCGGCCAGCGAACAGCTCAGTTCCCAGACCTCAGGAGGCGCTCTGCGTATCCCCGAAAGCTTGTCTCTCTCCCCAACACAGGGTTGGTTCAATCAATGTTTTTCCCTCCCCCATCTTGTCTCTACCGTCCGTTGCCACATTTGCAGAATGAAATATTCCCAGTGCTCGCTTTGAACTGGCTGATTTTACACAATGGTGCGTCTCAGAACATGTGGCGTGACCACAACAGGTTAAAAAGGAAACATTTCCATCAACCAAAACTTTGTTTTTAAATTTCCCCTTGGAAAATGTCGACATTTTCATGTTTCGCTCTGATTCAAAATGAAGCCGAGTTTCAAAATCTCCAAATCCTCCACGAGACGCAATTCCTGGTCTCTGCCCAACTCTAGCTTTGGACAACAAAAACCAGGGCCCACATGCTGTGAACAGGCACAATTGCTACAGGGGGGCAGCAGGGCTGGAAACCTGCTCTAAGCTCTCATCATTTGCAGGAACAAAGGCCTCTAACACTTGAGCTAAAGGAGCATATCTGTAGCTAGCAGCAGTAGTAGCTCTTTTATCTTCCACTAGTGTCTTTCACACTCTCTCCGACCCCATCAACTGCAGCCGATTGTAATGTTGTGTAACTGCACAAACGCTGCAGGAAGAACACAGGCATTTTGTAGATCCAGCCCCCCTCAACCCTAAGCGTCTCTGGCTTCCCCATGGGAGCTGCAGGCTCCAGCCTGAGAACGTCCCCAGGCCATCAGACAGGCTGGGCGAGAGCAGGACGGCGGTGAACGACCTTCTGTTTTGAAAGTTGTACCAAGTTAACGTTCGGCCAGCAGGAAGAGGGAACCTGGCCCCGCGTGGGGGCGCATGCGCCATATTCCACAGCTGGCACACAGTCAGCGCAGGAGCGGACATGCATGTGATGGGGCAGGAGACACTCTCGCCCAGTAGGGGGCAGCGCTGCATAGGCAAACTGTGGCCCCAATCCTGCAATCAGACCTGCGTGAGCAGAGCTGCTCGGTTACCCCTGACCCCAGGTTACGGTCCCCGTCTCTTTGCTCCCGGCAGGGGCAGGATGTGCAGCTTGGCAGGCGATGCTCCCCGGGGTTCCTGCCAAATCCCACAGACCCAGGCGGGTCAGGGAGTCGATCTGCAGAGGGCCCTGAGCCGCAGCCAACAGCTCGGAGGCTGATCCAAGCCGGGCCGGGCCGCACGCTCTGCAGGTTCACTCAGCACTACCCTCCGGAGAGTATCCGGCAGCAGACAACGCTCCCTCGTTGCCCCAGGCGGCTCACAGCTTTCCACGAGGAGCTGAGACGGAGCCACTCCCCCAGAGGCTGCCCCAGCTTGCACACTGCTAACGATGCTTCCCCCTTCCTCCAAGGGGATCGCAAACCCGAGTGCTCTAGTCAGCCAGTCACTCGGCACGCAGGGTCGGGGAACTAGGCTCAGGACACAGATGGGGAAACCGAGGCACGGAGCGACTAAGTGACTCGCCCACAGCGAGCCACCGACAGAGCTGGCAATTACTCATTAATAACAAGAAGAAGAAATGACTCGCTAAGCCCCAAACGTGCTCTGTGCCGTAACGGACATGGCAGGAGATTAGGCAGGGCCCCTGCCCCAGCGAGCTCAGCCTATGTGAGCGTTTGGTGATGGAAAGCAGACCACTGGCTCCCAGGCCCGGCCCGTTACACAGCCCCCTTTCCTGCCTAGGTGGGGCGGAGGCTTTGCGGGGCCCACATTCCTGTCGGTGCTGCAAGGGGCCACATTTTCAATAGTAGATCCCCACCCTATACGTGCGCTCAGCCGGACGAGCCTATAAACCCCCAGATGGCTGGAGAGCCGACGCTGCCCAGCTCGGAGGTACCTAGTACCTGCGGCATCCTGGGGGGACGAATCAGCCCAATGTGAAAATCAGGGCCAGGCCGCGGCTCTGTTCTCAGCTCTGGGTTTCACGTCTCCGGAACGACCCCCACACGACCATCGGCGGTGGCTCTGCACCGTCCTGGCACGTGCCCAGACGCAGCCCGGCCATACCCAGCTGGTGCTGCCGCAACCCCGGCCTCTCGCCTCCCTCACACAGACGGCCCTTCATGGGACGCACGCAGCTGCTGCAGCGCCGGGAGCACCCCCCCGATCGGCACGGCCGGCCCCTCTAAAAGAGGCCAGATGCCGAGCTGGTGTTCGGGAGGGGAGCGGCAGCCAGCGGATGGAGATTGTAAAGCAAGCCTCCCTCAGGTGCGTTTGCCTTGGCCGCCGCTCAAGCCAAGCCAATTAGGGCTACAGAAAACAGCTATTAAAAACCAAGGAGAAAAATCAGGTTCTCCCCTGCTGGGCCCCGGGTCCTCGTCAGGCTGAGCTCTGGCGCTATCGGGCCCAGCTGGCAGTGGGGCGGGAGGGGCTGTCAAAGGGCAGCCTTGTTTCAGAGCGAGTCTCTGCGGCACTTCCATCTCCCAGCATGCCCGGCCCCTGGGCTGGGGGGGGCGCGGGCTGGGAGGACAATGGAGACCCCATCCCTGTCCCCCAACTCACCCCGCCCCCCCAAAACCGCTGGGAGCCGGAGGCACTCAGCTCTGGGGGAAACCTGGCCCCAGGTGCATGGCACTGCGGAGGGGACGTGGGAAAGGGGGCGGGGAAGGAAGGATCTAATTCATACCTGTAAACAGGACAGCAAGAGTGAGATCGCCCCGTCCCCACCCTCCGGCACTCCTTGGGCAGGTTAAAAACTACAACTCAACCACGGCACACAGCAAATGGAGTAAAAGCTGGTGAACGGCTCCTTCCCGAAATGGAGCTGTAAAGGAGTGTGACGAAGTGGGGGGTTCTCTTGGTTTTTCCAATGGTTTGCATGCAGAGGGGGTGGGACTCAGTGTCCCTGGGTGTTACTGGTTTCACGAGGGGAGGGGAGAGGGAGTTGTTGTTACAGAGGACCAGCGAGGGAACATGGAACCCAGGCCAATGGCCTGGAGCATGGAGACCCCAGCGACTGGTGACCTGGGGACTGGGAGGCCCAGCTCGGGAGTCACAGCCGGTTCTGGCCAGTGGGAGGACAATGGCTGCGGGGAGCGGACCCCGGTGTCCTGACCAGCTGGTTCCAGCCAGAGGGGCCAGAGGACAGAAAAGGGGAGAGGAGGCCCAGGCGACCCTGTTTATCTGGAGAGAAGACAATGGACAGAGGCGGGGCCTGGGGCCGGGGATCTCAGATGCCCAGCTGGGAAGCAGGGGGGCTCTGGGCTGAAGAGGGGGAGCAGGCAGAGCCCACCTGGATGCAGGAAGACTGGGGTGTGTTGTGCTGAGGGAGGCCAGGCCTGAGGCCATGAGAGTTTCCTGTGCTGTGTTCAGATGCTCAATAAACCTCCTGTGTTACGCGGCTGAGAGTCGCTCCAGGCTAGAGAACAGGGGGCATTATTCCTTCTGGGAGTGGAGGGCCCGGGGATCTAGAGCGAGGGGACTCCCTAAGGGGGCCCACGGCAGAGACAGACGTGCTAAGGCTCAGAGAGGTGCAGCTCCAGCAAGTGGAGGGGCCTGACCCCGAGAGAGAGTGGACCGCCGAGAAGGGCTGTCTCACTGAAGGGGGTTCCACCCAGGGACTGCACGGGGCCAAGAGTGGGCACGATCTGTGAGTCCGTGACAAGGGGGATCCTCATCCAGCGAGTCTGTTTCCAGTGGGGTCCCGGCAGATAACATCCAGTCCTCACTGATCAAGTCTACAGCTGCCACGCAGGTTAGGGGAGGGGTGAATACCGCACAGGGCAGGTTACTGATACCAAGCGATCTGGCCACTTGGTAAGCAACATAATACACATTTTAATACAGCGAAATGTAAACGTATCTACAGCTGGGAACCAAGAATGCAGGCCAGACGTACAGGCTGGGGCCTGTCTGCTGGGAAGCCAGGACTCCGGACGGATAATCAGCAGACCAGGAGCTCCCAGCATGACATTGGCCCAAAGGGCTCATGCGATCCTGGGATGCATCAACAGGGGAATCTCCAGCAGGAGCAGGGAGGTTGTTGTACCTCTGTGTTTGGCACTGGTGCGACTGCAGCTGGATTCCTGTGTCCAGTCCTGGGCCCACAGTTCACTGGGGAGGGATCAGAGAAGAGCTACGAGAACAAGTAAAGGGTTAGAAAACCTGCCTTAAAGTGAGAGACTCACGGAGCTCGGACTATTTACCTTGACACAGAGACAGCTCAGGGGTGACTTGATCGATAAGAACCTACGTGGGGGACAAGAAAGGCCTCGGCAGTCCAGCAGAGGAAGGTCGAACACGACCCAATGGCTGGAAGTTGAAGCCAGACAAATCCAGGCTGGAGATAAGGCACATTGTTAACCAGGGTCATTAACCACTGGAACAATGTACCGAGGGGTTCTCCATCCCTGACCATTGTTAACTCACAGGTGGCTGTTTTGGGAAGAGATCTGCTCTGGGGAGTCCTGGGGGAAGGTCTCTGGCCCGCGTTCTGCAGCAGGTCAGATTCGATGGTCACATTGGCCCTTTCTGGCTCTCAGGGCACCGTACAGAGAGCAGAGAACCCGGGCAGTCAGGCGGCGTCTCCCCCCTCTGACAGCAGAGAGAACGGAGATGATTTGCCCAAAGTCACATAGAGAGTCGGTGGCACGGGTACAAATAGAACCCAGGAGTCCTGGCTCCCTGCTCTAACCACTGCACCAGAGATGGGACAGAACCCAGGAGTCCTGGCTCCCAGTCCCTCTGCTCTGCCCTCTAGGCCCAGACACAAAGTACGTGGCTCTGCTCTCTCCTTCCCCCCAGCCCCTCTGATCCCTGCCGTGGCAGCGGCCGTGCCCGGGGAGTGGCCAGAACCCAGCTTCCCCAGCTCAGCGTCCTGCTGACAAAGGCAGAGGATGGAAAGGGAGCCGCTTTCAGCACAGCTTTGCCAGCTCCGTGTTGTGCTTGGCCCCAGGTTCGGGTCTCGCCCACGTTCGGGTCTCTCAGGGAGCAACGCAGCCTGCCAGCCGGGCGCTGCCAGCCAGGTGGCCAAGTGCAGGGATCCGGGGGGAGGGGCACGGACCCCAATCACAGCCAGCACGGGCGGTAACACAAAACGGTGAGACACACGGGTGTGACCCCAGGGCGGTCAGTGACATTACACCAGGCCTGTTTGCGCCCGGTGGTGCCCTGTCCCTTTAAACCAGGCAGGGAGGGCGAATCAAGGGGGTAGGGCCCAGAACTGGTGGAGTTCGAAACCTAAGAGGCTGCAGCAGGACAGGAGCTCAGAGCAGCCCATGCTGGCACCGTCACCCTCCAACAGCCCTGATGGAGCCAGGACTCCTGGGTTCTCTGAAGCTCTGTGGCCTTGGCACATTCCCTCCGTTTCTCCGGCTGTGGCCCCCGGGCACTGGGAGCTCTAGGCACCAGCGGCAAGGCCCCGCGGCGGAGTGCCCGGCTGGGGGCGTCTGCAGCAAGGAGCATTATGGAAAAGTCGTCGTTCTGAGCACGGGAGCGTTGCTAGACGCAGGCCAGACACATCGCAGTCCCGGCCCAGAGTGCCAGGGCCCCCGGCTCGAACGTCTGGCCCAGCTGGGGCGGGGGGGGGTTTGTTCTTTTCAAATCTACCCAACCGCAGCTGAGAAACACAACACAACATTTGCGTGTGGCCCCAGTAAGGGGCTCCCCAGACCTGCCTTCGCTCTGCAGGGCACAAAGTCCCGTGGCTTTCTGAGAGGAGAGCGGTTGGGAGATGGGGCTGGGGCAGTGGGTGTGCTCTGCTCAGCCGCTGGGCCTTGGAGGTTGGGGCTGGGGGCTCTGGGCCAGGGGCCCTGTGAAGACAAAGCAGGCCTGCAGGCAGGGAGGGGGGTGACTCTGGGCTCCAGGGGGTAGACCAGCACCCGCTCTCCAGCTGGAGCCCCCAGCGCAGGTCCCTGGCTGTCAGTGTCGTCACCCAGGGCTGGCCTGAGCTCCCAGCTGCAATGTTTATAGGAAAACTCTGGGGAGCCCCTGCCGGTGCCCGATGCGGAGGCTGGGCGCGCTGGGCTAAGGGGCAGGGGAGCCACAATCCCCCTTCAGTCGGGTTCCCCCGCCCCGGCCCTGGGCTGACCGAGGCTCTGTGCCGTGGGCTTTCCGCACCCTCCTGCAGGCAGCCAGCGAGGAGCTTCACACGTGCCCCTTTGTGTTTGCTCTGGCTCCCTGGACCTCACGGGCAGGGATGCCCCACGCACCCCTCCTTAGGAGGCTGGGCCCGTGGGGGCATAGAGAAGGGGGGGGCTGGGCTCCAGGCAAACACCTGCCAGCGTAGGGAGCCCAGGGCAGACTCCTGGGGACGCTCCCGTTTTGGGATGAGGGACCCGTGGCAGGACGGCCGAACCCTGCCCCTAGCCCAGTTCAACTGAACTCACAGCATCCACCAGGGACCTGCAAGAGCTGAACCGCATCCCTTTGAAGACTCGTCTTAAATAAAGCCAGTTCCCGTCACCCCCCCTCCCCCTGCCCTCCCCCAACTAGCACGTGAACGGCTCTGGCTCCGTCCCGCCCTGCCAGCCCAGGTGTCTGGACACAGCTGGGACTTCGCACCACGGCTAGTTCTGCCCCGCCGGCGGGCACAGCGCCAGGGAGAACAAGCCTGCAGTGTGCGGCGGGCGTTTAACATGAGCTTAGAGCAGAGAGCTGGGCTCCAGGAGACCTGCCCTGCCCCGCGCTACCTGCCAACCCCAAACAGCCTGGCCCCACCCCTGCTCCCTCCGTCGCTCGCTCTCCCCCACCTCACTCACTTTCACCGGCCTGGGGCAGGGGGTTGGGGTGCGGGAAGGGGTGCAGGCTCTGGCCTGGGGATTTGGAGTGTAGGAGGTGGCTCCAGGCTGAGCCTGGGACAGGGGTTCAGGGTGTGGGCTCTGATAGGGAGTTTGGGTGCAGGTTGCAGGCTCTGGGCTGGGGCAGGGGGTTGGGGGGCAGACTCTGGGCTGGGGCCGAGGGGTTCGCAGTGTGCGAGGGGGCTCTGGGCTGAGCCTGGGACAGGGGAGTGAGGTGCCAGAGGGGGTTCAGGATCTGGGAGGGAGTTTGGGTGCAGAATGCGGGCTCTGGGCTGGGGCTTGGCGTACGGGAGGGGATGAGAGGGGCAGCGCTTACCTCCAGTGGCTCCCAAAAGTGACAGGCACATCTTTCTGGCAGCGGCTCCTTGGTGGGGACACCAGGGGGTCTCCACACGCTCCCCTGTCCATAGGAACCACCCCCACAGCTCCCATTGGCCGCAGTTCCCAGCCAATGGGAACTGCAGAGCTGGCACTCAGGGCAGGGGCAGCACACAGAGACCCCCTGCCCCCGCCCCCAGGGCCCACAGGGATGGAGCCGGCTGCTTCCGGGAGCGGCCCAGGGCCAGGGCAGGCAGGAAGCTGCCTTAGTCCTGCTGTGCTGCCAGACGATTAGTGCCCAAAATCTCCCAGTCTGGCTTCAGCAGCCTCTGGAAGATAGGGCCTGATTCCAGGAGAGGGCCCAGCGTCCCGGGGAGGGGTGCGTGGGGCGTCCCTGCCTGAGGGGTCCGGAGAGCTAGCAGAGGGTGGCCGGGGGGGGGAGCGCATGCCAGCCAGGGGGTACGAGGGGCTAGGGTGGCCAGGTGCCCAGGTTTCGACAGGAAAGTCCGGTCGAAAAGGGGACCCAGCAGCGTCCAGTCAGATCTACTGACCGGACACCCAATGTCTGGTTGCTTTGGGCAGGGGAGGCGGGGAGATGTCGGGTCATCACCCGCACCAGCCCATGCTCAGCTGGGGCCACCTCCCACCTGCACTGGGCGGCTGTAGGGTGACCAGATGTCCCGATTTAATAGGGACAGTCCTGAGTTTGGGGGCTTTTTCGTATATAGGCTCCTATTACCGCCCACCGCCTGTCCCGATTTTTTACACTTGCTGTCTGGTCAGACGGCTGCAGCCCCCAGCCCCGGCTTCGCAGGTGAGTCCCTCCTGACGCGGGGGAGCAGCGAGCGGGGCGGGGGGGGCGAGAGAACTGGATGGGGCGGGGCCTCGGGGGTAGGGGCGGGGCAGGCGAGGTTCCTGCACTCCTGCTGGATTGGTTTTTAATTACCACCAAGCTGGCCCCCTCCAAGGGGCCCTGGATTTTTAGCCTCTTGCTAGCCCTGGGGCCGGCTGGTGGCCAGAGCCCAGCTCTGGCCCTCTGCAGCTTCCGTCCCGCGGGGCTGAGCGAAACCGGCACCGAGAGCGTGGAGCCGCAGCCCAGCTGGTGCTGTGTCCGGACCAGCCTCCCTCCCTCCCTCGGAGCCCTGAACTCCCCCAGGCCTCGCTTTCTGCAGCCAGCCTCCCCAGCTCCCCCGGCTGGGAGCAGCTGCTGGTCTCTCAGCACAGTCCCTGCCCTTTCGGGCTTGCCAAGCGGTGCCTGAGGCACAAGGCCGGGGTCCTGGGCTCTGGACCCAAGACCCCCCCACTCCCCGGCACCCCCCTTCCCATCTGAATGGGGGAGCCCGGGCCCCTGGCCCCAGCTAGGCCTGGGATGGAGCTGGGGGGGTGGGGGGGGACATGGCTGGATAGGAGCCAGTGGGTCCTGGGTGGGAGAACGGAGCCCCGAGCCTGTGGAGCTGGGACAGGCGCCTGGGCGAGCCCCCCAGGGCCTCTTCCAACAGCGCCCGTGGGACGGTGCTGCCCCCCCTCCATTCTCCCTTGGCTCTCTGGTGCCCGGGGCGTCCCCCTCACACCCATGCCAGAGGCTCAGGTACCCCACACACAGGTGGGCACCCCCCCCCCCCGCTCCTAGGCTGGCTCTGGTGCCTGGTTCAGAGAGGGGATCACTGCCCGCACACTCTAGCATCGGCCTTGGGGGAGGGGGAGACCACGGACTGGGGCCCCCAGCTCGCAGTGCCGGGACCCTGCCCCCCTCTGCGGCCCAGCCCGTGTCTGCGTTAGCAGCTCAGGCGGGAGGATTAACTCTCTGCCAGCGAGCAGGTGGCCCTGGGGCTAGCGGGGTCCTGCCACTGGCTGCACTCCCTGAGTGGGTGAAGTCATGTCTGGGGAAGGCTCTGAGCCCCCTGCTCCTAGCACAGAGACTTCCTCCCTGCCCACCCCACGCGCCCGGCTCCTGGAGGGGAGTGTGCCAGGGCCCATGCCAGGTGGAGGTCAGCAGGACGCCAGTCAGCTGCTGCCTGGGCACCTCCAACACCTTCACCCAAGGGGGCACGGTAGCCTGACTCCCTCCGAGCCCTGGGCTGTGCTGGCGGGGGAGACCTCACCCCACAAGCTAAGGGGGGAGGGTGCTTCATGCCCACGGGCTGGGCTCTCAGGGAGCACCCCCTGCCAGCTTCCCTAGCAGAGCTGGGGGCTGCAGGAGAATCTCACAGGCTGCAGCTGGGGGTCCCCCAAACTCTCCCCCTTTCTCCCTCCTGGCCTTCCTCCCCCTCTGCCCTGCCTTTCTCCGTCTCCAACCCCCCACTCTGCTCGCTCCCTGGAGCCTGCCAGGGGACGCAGCGAGGGGCTCGCTTTGCAGGGCCGTGCAGCATGCGAAGCGGGGTGTGCGTGAAGGGCAGATGGGGGGGCGCTTCCTGGCCTGACGAGAACCATGCAGGGCTGATGATGGATTCCTGTGGGAGCGGAAGCTGCCGGGGAGGCCGCGCCCCAGCGCACGCTCGTAAATCTCTGAGCACCAGCAAGCAGAAACTTCTGGCCGCCTCGTGACCTCTCTGGAGCAGCGCAGCCCCAGGGGAGCGCAGGAAGCTGTTAATGCCCTGTTCTGCTATTTCCTGCAAGGGGAAGCGACTCCGGCTCACCCCCCGGGGGGGGGGGGGGGGACAACAGATGGGAAGTCTGGATGCCTGGGCTCTATTCTTGGGTCTCCCCCCGGTCAGCTTGGTGCCTCAGTTTCCCCCATGTGAAATGGATACGTAACCTGTGGGGCGAAGCACTGTGCGACCTAGGGCTGGCGAGATGTAAAGTATAATCACGGGCGAGAAGAAAACAGCTCCCCCCGGGGCCCTCTGTGCAGCCTCCAAACTGAGCCGTGGAAACGCAGCGAAGGCGGGTGGAGCGACCGTGGATTTTCTCATCGGCTCTTCGGAGGGGGGCTCCCAGCCATTTGGACCCGGGAGGCTACACCATGGCCTCCACGTATCCGCCCTGCGGGTCACCCTGGCCCTAGCCCCCCCCTTCTCTGCGCTGGATTTGTGTCACTAAATGCCAAGCCCTCAGAGCTGACCCACTGCATGTGGTGGGGTGGGGTGGGGGGGAACACAACACGAAGGGCCAGTGGTCCATTGGGAACAGCACATGCACAAACACACATGTGCTCACACCCACCTGCACAGCTACCACCACTGCACCTGCTCCAGGGCACATTGGATGGCAAAGCCTTTGTTTGCACACGCGCTGCAGGGCCTATCCCAGGGGGAATTTGGCTCTGGCCTCCCTAGACGCTGCATCTCCCGGCACGTTTTAGAACTAGTCCAGACAGAATCCAAACCCATGCAGGTGCCTGCAGCTGCTCACCCCTGGATTCTGCCCGTGGCATTCACAAGCATTTGCACCGGCCCTGGGGACGAGTGGAAGATATTCACCAGACCCCACATTTTCACAACAGACTGTTCTGCTACAAACCCCCAGGGGAAAGCACGCTCGTCTATACGACCTGGGGCATGTGCCCAGCGAGGGAGCACCCCACGCACCACAGATAGGGAACAGCCTGGGGTGGAAACAGCCTGTCCAACTCTGCAGCGTGCATTCACCAGCGACACCCCAGCTGGGCCGGCACCTGAGCAGCCCTGCCCGGGGGGAGGGTGGCCACGCGTTGGCCGGACAGCAGGCAAGCCGAGGAAAGCCGGTGTTAGCCGTGCCCGGCTGTGTGACTCTCTCAGGGCCCTCCAGGCACCAGAGCGGGTGTTCGTTAGGGTTTAATTAGCTTCCTTTCTCTGGTCTCTGCGGCCGCGGTTCTCCTCTGCCCACGAGGCCACGGGAACCACAGGGAGTGTCCCAACCCGGGGCTCCCAGCTGAGCGGGCCCGGGCGAGCGGCTGCCTGGGAATTTCACAGGGTTACAGCTCGGGTCTTAAAAAGGCAAATGCTGTGTTTAGCAGCCCCATGGACGGCAGGCACTGGGTGACTCAGCAATTAACAGACCAGCCTTACCCTCCTGGAGACCTGGGTTCGAAAGAAAGAGAACCGCTTGCTCCCATCCCTTCCCTGGTTTGTTCCCAGCCAGGTAAGAGCCGGCAGGATCAGTACTGCTCGTGTGTGAATGGCCCAGGATTGGAATAACAGGGTGGCTGTGGGTTGGGACTGAGGGGCAGAGCTCAGGACTGGTGGGGGGCTGAGGGGCACCAGGAGAGCTGCAGTGAGCAGTCCCGGGCTGGAAGGGCCAGGAGCTGATCTCCCTTGGCAAAGCCGGAGGGAAAGGGCAGATCTGGATTAGCTGTGTGTGCTGCTGGCCGCCTTTGGGGGCACCGCGCAGACTGCCTGTGGGATGCTGGCACAGGGGCTGCCCACACAAACCCTGGCTCTAATCCACAGTGCCCGCTGGAGGGCACGTGCTGGCACCCCCAAGCTCACATCAGAGCAAAGTCAGGAACGTGACGACTTTCTCAGGGCAGCCCTGCCACGTGCTGCGGCGAACCAGCAGGAGGCACTGCTATGCCACACCTGCAAGTGCCCATCTCTAGTGCAGCGCTACCATTCTCTCGTGCCACCCGGCCCTCAGCATAGAGTCACCGCGTCGGGCAGCAACCACCTGGCCCAGAGAGAGGCCGCGGGACAGTGCAGTGCTGCCTGCCGGGCCCCTGGGGCTCTCCCAGCAGTGGTCATACCAGCACGTCTGGTGCAGGGGTTAAGCGCGCTCAGATGTGTGGCTGGCAGGTGGGCAGCTCCCAGCCCTGACCGTCTGTTTGCAATGGGCTGCAGAGCTGTGACGCTTGGCATCAGAACAACAGCAGGAACTCACGTCCAGCATCCCACGCGCCAAGGGCAGGCTGGGCACTGGCGGGCAGGCTGCTGGTTTTCTGGAGCTGCATTAAGCACCCTCGCGGCAACCCTGCACCAGTCCCAATCTGGGTGAGGAGAGGGGCCCTGTCTCTTTAAACCTGGAGCAGGAAGCGAGCTGGAGTGGGGCTAGGGCTGGGGAAGCAGAGACACAAAAGGGCTCCCCCTGGTCTAGGAACATGCCTTGTTTGGGGTTCAGCTGGGGGGGGGGGGGAGTTAACATTGTCACATGACCTGAGATCAATTGATTTGGAACTAGAATAAGAGTAAAAGACAATTTCTGAAGTTCACCCCTCCCCATGGACCTGCCCGCGGGGAAAGAGCCTGCCACCAGCTTCCAACCTCCCTCCCCCCATGTATGTACACTCACACGTACACCCCCCCGTGCACACCCCCCTGCTCCCTGACAGGTGCCACAACCACCAATGCACTCAGCCCCCCTTCACCCCCATTCACACTAGCCCCCCCAGCGCTGACACTAACCTACCCCGAGGGATGACCGTGCGGAGCTCCAGAAACAGCAGCTGCTCCTCCGAGCCGAATCCAGCGCCCTGCCCTCGTCACACGCCCACGGTTCTCTAGAGGACGTGGCGCCCGGTAATCGCGGCTGGCATCATAATGCTCAGCGGGCTGAATGAGAGACCCAGAGCTGGAGCAGGACGGGGCCAGAGCGACCCTGAGAGTGGGGGTGGGGGGACTGCAAAGGATGAACGTAAGAAAAACCCCACGAGCATGGAGGGACCAAATGAGAAAGGCCGAGGCCCAAAGTGAGATTAAAGCGGCTAGGGGCGTAAAGGGTGACAAGCGAACATCTCACCAGTACACGACAAGCCAGAGCAGGCCCATTACTCAGCGAGGAGGGAAAGCCAACGACAGACGAACTCAGCGATGGCCGAAGGGTTAAACGCCTGGTTTTCTTCTGTTTTCACCAGAAAATGACAGCACCGGCAACTGGACAACTAACATAGTGACCACCAGTGCACGTGGGGTAGGATCGGAGGCTAGGACAGGAAAACAAGCTCAGGACTTGGACAAGTTAGAGGTCTTAGGGTCTGTCTAGGCAGTAACTAGCCACCCGCGGCTGGCCCGGGCTAGCCGACTCGGGCTGCGGGGCTGTTTCATCGCTGGGCAGACTTCCAGGTTCGGGCTGGAGTCCCGGCGCTAGGACCCTGCGGGGTTGGAGACATTCCCTTCAAATCGGCAGGGCCTGAGGAAAATACACCCTGGAATACTTGACGAACTGGCTGGAGATCTCGGAGCCATTAGCAATTAGACAGGAGAGATCCAAGATGACTGGAAAAGGCACATGGAAACCGTGTGATCAGCCTAGGTCGGTCGCTGAGGGGTCCAGCCGGGAGGGGGTCAGCGGGTTGGCGATGCTGCTAGACCCGCACGGTGCGCTGGCCCCTGGGTGCGGAGAGAAGATGCGATAGACGCTCCAGGCTCAGGACGGATGGAGATGCCCTCTCGGGCTGTATTGGACAGGAGGGAACAGGATGATAGCTGGACAGATCCAAGTCCCTGCTCGCAGCCCATCCCTCCCGGCCGGTGGGAGAGCTTCCCGCTGGCCAGTGAGCCGCTCCCACCAAGCCCCCTCTCTTCTGGGGGGCAACTCTCAGCAAACGCCCCGAAGGGGACAAACGGGGGGGGAGGGGAGAGGACTTGGGACCGAGCAGGAAGATGGCTAAGGGCCAGATTCTGCTCTCTGGCACTGGTGTAAATCCGCAGCGGTGCACACGTGTGCGAAGGCAGGATCCCACCCAAACGCTGCTGCGTTGAACCTTCTGTTTGGATTTCTCTGGGATGAGGTCACTGCGCCGGTAGTTTTTCCACCAGGAGCTCAGTTACGTAGGCCTCGGTGGGGGCCAGCGGGGAGGCCGGAGCCTGCACAGGCCAGCGCACAGGCTGCTACTCCAGGACCCATCTAGCTGCTGCCCTTCGCCTGTCAACTGAAAAGCATCTGGCAGGTCACCCAGGGGTCACTAGCTGCCGCATGCGGCTGTTTGGGAAGACGGGAGATGGGAGACGGTTGAAATGCCAGCGGAATCTTCCGGCTGATAAACATGGACCCCCCCCGCGCGCCTGCAGCGTTGCTGACTTGATCTCGGGTCCCTGGCCTGGCTCTGCCGAGGGCCTGCCCTGAAGTCTACTAACCTCACAGCGAAAAAGTGACCAATGGATTCTTCCCGGCTCGGGTTGAGGGCCTCTCTGGTGACTGGGGAGGATTTGGGGCTCTCCCAGGGTGCTCAGCACGGTCATGAACATCTGGGCACCTCCAGGCGCTGGAAGAGGCTAGACACAAGCTCACCCAGGCAGCCTGCTGGGTCCCTCGGGGCTGAGACTTTTCTCATGCATGTTATTGGCCGGGGGAAACGGTTCTGCTCCTTTAAAAGGTCCAGCGCCTGCGTGTGCCTCCCACCACACCTGCCACGCCAGAAGGGCCAGGCCGGGTCGGCCCGGGAGCCTGGATGTTGCTTCCCCTGCCAAGCGCTGGGCGGTTTCTGTTCCATGGAGGCTTTACAACGGTCCGCCATTTTAAAGCAGTGGTCCCCAACGCGGTGCCCATGGGCGCCATGGCGCCCGTCGGGGCGTTTACGTGCACCCGCCTACTGACAAGGGAGCGCGGCTGCCGGACAACCCGCCACCGAGGCACGTGGCCGCCAGACAACCAGCCGCCGAAATGCCGCCGAGAAGTGGCAACACCAAGAAGCGTCGCCGCTGAAATGCCGCTGCTTCTCGGCGACATCGCTTCTTGATGACGCCGGTTCTCGGCGGCTGGTTGTCCAGCACCCGCCACACTCTTCTGGGAACATGAATATGCTATTGCAACAGAAAGGTGTTAAAGCATTGGTCTGGGCTGCAGCGAGGCCCCGGCTGAAGTTCCTGAGCGGAGTCTGGGGAACTCGGTGACTGGACCTGGGCTCTTTGAAGCATGTTCAGAGCCAACTAATGGGAGGTCAAAGTTCCACGCTTGGGGTCACTTATCTCAGGCCGGGGAGATTGTACAGCTGCAGCCATGGGACACTGCTACAATCGTCCCCTGAGGGCAGACTGGACTTCACACCCGGCCAGCCACGTGTACAGCAACCCCAGGGATCAAAATCACACGGCAGCTGAACCCAGCCTGAGATCCTGCGCTGGGTCGGGACGCGGCTAGGCGGGGTTCGGGGTCAGGGTAACGGTCGGTAAACACTCAGAGCAAAGCACGCCAAGGAGGGAGGGAACTGGGACCGGGAACCTGAGGCTGCCTAGGTGCGGCTGGGGGCGGCCTCGGGCCATCAGCTGTTCAGCTGAACTGCGCCCAGAAATCAAAGCCGATGGCACTGGATGGGCCGGGGAGGCTGCGGACTGGGCACGGTGGGGACAAAGCCCTGGAGAACGCACAAAGGCATCGGCTCCAGGGAGAGGGGCTGAGTGAGAGCAGGTCACGCCCATCTGTAGCGTCTCTGATCTGGGGCTGGCTCCAAAACCCATGGGCGGCACTGGAGAGACCCGGCCCCCCTGTGCTGCTCGTCACTGTTCTCCTCATCTGCCAGCCCGCAGCGGAGGGCTTGCCACGGCCCCAGGCTGCTGTCAAAGTCCTGGTGCTCCTCTTGCTAACTGTGCAGAAAAAACTCGCCTCAATCGCTCTTTTTTAAAAGCACAAGAAAGCGTAACTGGGTTTGAAAGAGAACTAGACAAGTTCCTGGAGGACAGGTTGTCACAGAGTCCCCCATCCCCAATGTCACTGCCCTGCTCCATCACACCGGTCCATCAGGGGATGGTCCGAGATGCAACCTCGTGCTCAGGGTGTCCCTAGCCTCTGACTGACAGAAGCCGGGACTGGGCGACAGGGGATGGATCACTCAACGATTCCCTGTTCTGTTCATTCCCTCTGAAGCATCTGGCACCGGCCACTACTGGCAGACAGGACACTGGGCTAGATGGACCACGCACTGACCAGTCTGGCCGTTCTTATGTTCCTATATCCCCTCCCCACACGTACCAGGGACTAAAAGAACTTCGTTAATAATGTCGGGGCTGAGACGACCTGTGTGGAGTTTGAGCCCCACAGGAAAGTGCTGCAGAAAGCTCTGGGTGAGTCAAAGCAGGAATACCATTCCACGGACTTCAGGGGGAGCCGGCCAGGCCTGTACCCAGTCCCCTCTCCCACCAGTGCCCCACTTCAGAGGAATATGGCATACTCCGAGAACTGACCATATGCGATACATGTGTCCGGGGGACGTTTCTGTCTAACCCTGTCAGACGGTGGTAGGTTTGTATCCTAAGCTATAGATCTGGTACCCCAACACACATCACTATCCTCACTATTCGGGGTTTGAGTCCCTCTAATCTCTTGGCTGGAGCGATATCTTGTGGCAGTGAGTTCCACAGGTTCATCACATTACTTAAAAACACATTGTCCTGGGTCAGTTTTGAATTTGTTGCTTTTCAGTTCTGTTGAACGTCGCCTTGTGCCTGTGTTACAAGACAGGGTAGAAAGAAACGCCCAGTGACTCGCCCCCACCCCCCTTTCACGCTCTGTACCCGTCCACAGCACTCCTTGCTCAGTGCGATAGCCCTGATCTTTGCCAGGCTCCTCTTAAGGCAGCTCTCCAGGCCTGCAATCATTTTTACAAGCCTGTTTCTATTTCTGCTCTATCCTTTTTGAGACGAGGGGACCAGACCTGAACATGCTCTCCCATGTAAGGGCATCCCACCGATTTAGAGCTTCATTCTCCAGCCCTCTCTCAGTGGGGCCTAACAACTTACCTGCATGTTTGCCCACCGCTGCACACGTCACCGAGCGGCCCACAATGATGCCTGGATATTTCTCCTGAGCGGTTACAGTCAACTGAACCCAGAACCGTGTGTGATCGTTTGAAAGCATCCTTCCAATCTGCCCTCCTTGCACTTGTTTAACCAGCCGTCACACTGCCCAGGCACCCAGCTGTGTTCAGATCCTCTGAAGCTCCCCACGCAGTCTTGTCTAGAGCTGACCCTGGTCCAATTCCCGCTGCAGTCAACAGGTGCCTTTCCACTGACTGCAGCAACAGCTAGGCCAGGACATCAGCAAAACAACTGTCCGACATCGGGACATTTTCCCACCTTCATGAGTGGCGGGGGGAGAGAGACGGAAACGTGGCTGAGGGGTGCAGAGATTCTGTGAGGGAGAACCTGGGCTCACCACATTAACGACAAGGGCAAAGGCAGGAATGCTGCAGCTCTTCCCACAGGAGTCTGGGTGAAACGCGATTCAGTAGTGCCGCAGTCACGCTAGGAGGTGCTGCACAAAGGCAGAAGAAAGACAGCCCCCACCCCCAGGAGCGTGTATGTCACACTGCGGAGAAAAGGTCTTAGAGCCCGTATCAGAGTTTTCACACTGTTTGGAGGGGAAGGGGCCGATTTTCACATCCCTCTGCCCGTGTCCCCTGTTCGCCTCAGAGCGGGCTGCTTGGAAAACAGGGCACATTCCCCACAAAGCTATCCTGAAGAAACAAACCATTTTCTTTTTCTTTGAAAACCAAACGCAGTCGGGCTTTTAACAACTGAACGAGTTTTGGTTTTGCATCCAAAAAAGGAAAGTTACAAATGAAATGAACATTTTCAGTGAAAGGGTTTTTTGATTTTGTGTTTGTAAAACCAACCAAACAGATGGAAAATGTTCAAACAATTGTCACTCACGTTACAAAAACATCACAACTTTGAAAACTCTCTAAAACCAGCCCAGAGATCCCGGGTTTGGGCAGAGGCACCAGCCGGGTCATGGCCCATTGTACTAGGCATTTGGGGCTGTCCCTGTCTGCACCCCAATTCCTGGCCCATGTCTCTGGAATGGACAGAACCCAACCCCTGAGATCCAGACATGCCCCGAATCCACACCCAGCTCAGACTCCTCTCTGGAAAAGAAAGAAAAGAAAAAGGGAAGCGCCAAGCTGGGGCAGATGGAAACAAGGGAAGTTCCTGTCCTGTGGGCACAGCCTCCAGCCAGCCAGTTCCCCTGAGAGGGATTTTCCTTCAGTGGAACAGAGCAGAGGGAAAAATCGATGGGGGGAGGGCTAATGCATGTGCACCCCCACGTGGGTCTGTGTCTGCGTGCACCCCTGGGCTTCCCCCCCCTCCCCCGCACATTGGTCCATGTCTGTGCATGCTCACAGGCATACCCCCCCCATGGGTCCGTGTCCATGCACACCCCCGGGTGTACAGCCCCCCTGTGATGTTATTGACATGAACTGGGACCGTATAGATCATTGTTGCAACCACAGTCCTGTAGTGGCACCAAATCTTGTATAAAGGGGGTCAAATGAGGTGTCTAAGACAAGGTTATGGTTTGCTGGTTATGATTATGCTGTCTGTATATGTGTATCATTTTTGAAGTTGAAGTTATGAATATTGGCTCTATACTGTCTGTATTTCAAACTTCTGCTATGCTTCTGGGTGACACCCCAGACAAGTTGGTGTCAGCTCTGCCTAGCCTGCTTGATGGCCCATTAAGGACCATCAGCTACACAATTGACCCATTGAGAGAAGGCAGATACGCCTTGCCTTGTGACCCTTGCCTTGTGACACAGCAAAGTATGCAGGGACTTGCCCATGTGACTCCAAACTCCATTTTGCTGTAATTTTCCACAGTGAGAACAAAGAGGTGTTCTTACACCTGGAAAAGACTATATAAGGCTGATGCCTCATCTCCATCTGGTCTTCAATCCTGCTTCTTACCTCTAGAGAGACTTTGCTACAAACTGAAGCTCTGAGCAAAGGACTGAGGACCCATCCCAGGAGACTTGATTTGAACCTGCAGTTTATTCTATCTCTGCTACAAGCCTGAACCAAGAACTTTGCCATTACTGTATGGAATTGATTCCATTTCACCAATTCTAGCTCTCATCTCTATCTTTTTCCTTTTATAGATAAACCTTTAGATTCTAAAGGGTTGGCAACAGTGTGATTTGTGGGTAAGATCTGATTTGTATATTGCCCTGGGTCTGGGGCTTGGTCCTTTGGGATCAGGAGAACCTTTTTTCTTTTACTGGAGTATTGGTTTTCATAACCATTTGTCCCCATAATGAGTGGCACTGGTGCTGATATTGGGAAACTGGAGTGTCTAAGGGAATTGCTTGTGTGATTTCTGGTTAGCCAGAGGGGTGAGACCGAAGTCCTCTCTGGCTGGCTGGTTTGGTGCCTTGGTGTGCAAAGGACCCCAGCCTTGGGCTGTAACTGCCCTGCTCTGAGCAATTTGTCCTGAACTGACACTCACAGTTGTGTCCCGCCAGAACCAGCATCATTACACCCCCATTGGGGTCCGTGTCCCCCCCGGTCCGTGCATTCACGCGTGTGCACACACAAAATCAGACTTTAGACAAGTTTCTGATGGGACGTTTATAAGCGGCTGCTCTCAATCCAAGCAGCCTTCATCCCGACCGAGGCCCAATGCCCCCCCACCCCATCTCGCCAGCGCTGTACGCAACATGGCTCTGTCTGGTCGCAGACGGGGCTGCCTTGAGAACCCCGTCACGAAATGATTGCACCAGCGTAACCAGTGCCTGGGCTCGTCCAGAGCCACCGCCGACCCCAGCCAGAGCACAACACACGTCCTCTGCCCCCGCCCCCGATCTCACGCCCCACCCCGCCCTCTGCTAGGGACACTCAGCCACCAGCTGGGGACAGGGACGGGGCACTTATGACACTTAGAGCCACTCCGCTGGCCTGCACCTCCTGCATGACGTGGGAGCCATTACCCTCTGAAGCGCTTCCCCAGGGAAACCAAGGGGATGGAAGGGCTAGTGGATGGGGCACTAAACTGGCACCCCAACAAACCTGGATTCAGGTCCCTGCTTCGCCACAGACTTCCTACCTGACCTTGGGCAAGTCCCTTAATCTACTCTGTGCCTCAGTTCCTGTCCGTACAATGGGGGCACAGCCCTGCCTACGGGTCAATACGCCAGCAACGGGGAGGCGGTCAGACGCTCTGGCGACAAGGGCCGCACCGGCACATGGAGAGAGGCGCGTTCATCCCACAAGCAGCGTAACCATCCACTATCAGCCAGCTGCATACGGGCACCCGTGGGGAAGGGATCCGGGGTATCCTGCCCCACTGAGCGAGATGGGGCCCGCCCAGCTGGGGCCCGCCCCGGGGAGATGAGAGCGTGCCTATACCCGGCGGGCGCACACCCAGAGGTGGCTATGAGTGCCCTGTATGGCAGTGCCTCTGATCCATTCTTCCTGGAGGGGGCAGCCCCACCCCACACACACCAGGCACTTGGCCTAAGACTCCCCATCTAGTGCCCATGGCTAATGCCCAGGGACATTCCGGTGTGGGGGGGGCCTAGGGAGGGGGAGCCCCCAGGCTCCAATGTACCTGACACGTCCCAGTGGATACCCAGGAGCTGGGCTCAGTTCCGATGGATGCCTGCGCTAGGCAGCAGGCCTGGCTGGGCCCTTTGCGTCCCAGGCCTGCAATGCTTCCCACGGAGCCGGGCTCTCTGCCGAGCCAGCGCCGCCCCCAGGCAGAGCCCGGCTGGGCACAGACAGCAGAGCTGTCGGGCAGGAATGGGGCCGGCTGTGCTCCTGGATGTCCTGCAGCGGAAGGGCCACAGAGGGTAAACTGAGTCTAGGGGCTTCCCATAAACCCGGCAGCTGCACCGGGGAACCGGGGCTGGGTTGAAGTGTCTCCGTGTTCGGAGTCTCCATCTGCACGAGTCACTCGCTCATCTCTCTCACAGCCAGCCCCGCACAGGCCAAGCGCCCTTCCCCCGTGCCACCACCACACCCAGGGACTTCACCCGCCGGGGAAAAACTCATCTGCACGTCAGCTTTTCCCCCTGCGGTTTCTGCAAGAGCGAAGAGCTGGGCACAGCGGGCAAAGGCGGAGGAAGGGCTGGGTCAGCTTCCCACACCCGACTGTGCCAGTGTCCCTGAGTGCTGAGGCATGACCCCCTGCTCTTCCTGTGCCAGGCTCCCCCCACAGAGCTCCTCCAGCACCCCCCAAATCCCACCCCCAGCCCCTCAGAGCCCTCCACTCTGCCGGCTCCCGTTTGAGATGCCCCCCAGCCCTGCGGGGTTCAGGGTGCACAGCGCGCCTGGCCCCCTGCCTCGTGCTCAGCAGAGACCCTGCCCCCCTCGCCCTGGTCCCGGGCCTGGCCCCCCTCAGGGGATCCACCTCGCAACCCCAGGTGGGCCAAAGCCAGGGGCTGGCTGGAGTTTCCCTCTGCACCCAGCGGCCCCGTCCCAGGGCGGAGCTGCGCCGGACAGTTCCGCAGTGCCTGGAGCCCCGGGCGGGCGGCATCGCAGGGACCTGCGCTCGCAGAAACACCGGGAGCAACTCAGCCCCATCCCCCGCCAGCTGGCCAGCAGGGAGGCGGCACCGAGCACTGGATCCACGGGCCCCGGAGCTTCCCACTGCACCCGGCAGAGACCAGGTGTCTACGAACCCTTCGCGACGGGGGTTCTGGTCCTGCTCCCGCTGCAGGTCAGAGCGAAACTCGGCCCCCCCGCGAGCCCCCTGCGGCCCGGCCTGACCCCCAACACTGGGGCCGGTCAGGTCTGGGTCAGCTCCAGACCCACCAGTGCCACCTGGCAGCGGAGGCTTGTCCCTGGGGCGGGTCTGACCAGCCCTGGGCTGCGGGGAGTCTGGTCCCAGATCGCTCCAGACACCGGTTGCCCGGCTCCCCCCGGCCAGGACGGGCCGGCGCCGCACGCAGGGACCGGAGAGGGCTGGGGCCGGGCCGCGCCGCGGGGGCTGCCCAGGGCTCGGACCACAAACAGCGGCGCATCGCTCGTGTTCCCCACGGGCACGTCCGCCAGGGCCCCCCCGGACCGCGCTGGGGCCGGTTGTCCCGGGGAGGGTAGTGGGGGGAGCCCCGCGGCCCGCTCCAGCCCCCACCGCAAACGGGCCGGGGGGGGGGGGGGTCCGGCAGCGCACGGCCCCTGGTGCCGCCCGGCGCCCCCTCTGCGCCCATCCCGGCGGTGTCCGGGCGCCCCGCTCTCTTACCTTCTCCGCTGTCACCGGGCCGGGAGCCGCATGGTGGCCGGGCGCGCTGCGCTCCGCTCCGCGGTTCTCACTGCGCGCAGCGACCCTCCGCCGAGCCGCGGCGCGCTGCGCCCCTCGCCATGGCGCGCCCCAGCCGGGCTGCGGAGCCGCCCGCCCGCCCGGCACGTCGGGGGAGGCGCTGGCCCGGGGCGGGGGCTCCCGCTGCCCAATTGGAGAATCCCCCTGCCTGGCCCCGGGGCCCGCCCCTGCGCTGCCCCGCCGCCACGGGGCGATCGGCGGCCGTGGGCCCGGCGGGAGCTGCGGGGACAGAAGCAAAATCACCGGTTGTCAGAAGAAAGTTTTGCCGTTTGTTTGAAATGGTTCCCCAAACTTCGGTGTTGTGAGGGGAACTTTCACCCCTTTTTTTTCATTTTCGTTTTGTTGGGCAAAATCCCACGTTTCCTCCCGCTTGTTACAACTTTCCCCCCATTTCTCCCGCAGGAGAAGGGGGGGGGGCACAAGATGAGATTTCCACTGCAATTTAAAACGGGGGCGGGGGGGGTTACGGTGTAACGGTCCTCACCAGCCTGGCTGGGTGCAGCCTCCCGTCCCGCCCCGGGGAGCGGAGCCGCGTAGGGCTGCGGAGGTCAGGGGGAGGCCTGAAGTGCGGGGGTGGGCACGAGAGGCCGCAGGTCTGCCAAGGGCCCTGGCAGGAGGCGTGTTGCTGTCTGCCAGACGCTTAGCTGGAGCAGGGCTCCCCTGGGTGCTAACTGGGCACCCGCCACCCCCAGGGGTGCCCACCGCAGCCCTGGCTGGAGGAGACGGTGTTAAACCCAGCAGGGCCGGACACCAGCAGAGCCCACTCCCGCCCTGTGCCGTGCCACCCGAGGGGGAACCGGTGCTCTGATAACACTGGCAGCTGGGTGCCCTCCGTGAGGGGCCCTCAGCCCGGCACTTGCCCGCATCACGGAGCCCCCAGACCCGCTCCAGGGCTATCGGGGCAGGGGAGGGACCGGACAGGGGGGTAGGGGGGCAATGGGGTGGGAGTGAGCTGTGCTGGTAATCACTGTGCTGGGGGGATGCGGGGGTTGGGGTGGGCGCACCTCAAATCACCAAACCCAGCTCTCCTCGAGACACAGAAGCCGGAGGTCAGGAGCCTTCCTGGGAAGCGGCTGCCGAGTGAAGGAGGCTGGGGAAGGGGTTGCAGTTCCCCTGCTCCTTGGTAGCCCCCCAGCATCCCAGGCTGCCATTGACAAGCAGGCGGGGATTAGCCGCAGCGGGGGCCACACCACTGCTCTGCTAGTGCCCCTCACTCCCGACCCGCAGCCCTGGGCTCCCCTCCCCCAGCTCTGCTGGTGCCCCTCAGTCCTTGAAGTCAGTGGGAGTGGATAGGGCTCAGCATAATACAGGATCAGGCCCTCTGAGAGGAAAGGAGCCCCGATCACTGCAGTGAGAGGTGGCAGAGGGCGGGTTGGCAGCCCCAGGGCCCTGGGCACAGCATTGACTCCATGCCCAGCAGCCGGCCCTGGCTGGCAGCTGGCTCCATGTTCGGGTCAGGGGGTTTCCCCAGCATCGGATGGCGCCTGCTGGGTTGGGGAGACCAGCAGAGAGAGGGAAGTGGGAGTGCAGGACGGCTGCATCAGGAGAGATCTGCACAAGCCCAGGCCCCATGGGGGAGGAAGAGCAGATCTGGGCCCAAAAGACCTCCCCCTGCCCCAGCCTCCTCTCTCCTGCAGCCCTGCTGGCCTCCTCTGGCCCTGCTCCTGGACGGGGCCAGGGCTAGGGCCCAGCTTGGGTAACTGCTCCCAGCCGGATGAGAGCCCCGGCGCGCTCAGGGCACGGTACCCTCCAGCGGCGCAGGAGCAGGGCGAAGTGGCTTGAGAGAGATGCCTCTGTCTGCGGGCTGGGCCGGGGGAAGGGCTGCCCGGGAGCAGAGCCGGCCACCCCATGGGACTGGGGGTCTGGAGCGGTGAAGGTGCCAGAGGCAGCACTTGTAGGCGATACATTCGAGGACGTGCCAGCTGCAGAGTGCACGGAGGTAGATGGGTGGCAGGGTTCCCGCTGAGGCCAATACTCGCAGGTCAGACACAGGCAGTGCACCGCTGGGCATGGGGCACCATAGTAGGGATGCGACCCTGGGTGAAATGGATTTGGCAGAGTTCAGCCTGTGGCCTGCAGACAGGCCGCGGCAGCAGAGGGACCCAAGATGGAACAGGCTGTGCGGATGGAGTCTCCTCTCCTTCCAGGGCACAGCTGGGACAGGCTGACAGAGGGCACTGGGGGAAGCTGGCACTGTCTCCTGTGCGGATTCTGGGCAGGAGGCAGAGGCCTCAGTGTCCCAGCCCCGAACCCGACACAGGGGTCCCCCCAACAAGGGTGAGGCAGGGGAAGCCATGTATTCTGGGGCCCTGTGCCCCGGGGACGTGCCGGAGGGGGCATAGCTGGACTGGAGAAGCCGACGCGCCTGGCACAAAGCGCGGCAGAGGGGTTCTGTCTATGCCTAGAGCTCCTGCCATGCAATGTGCGCCCCTGGGGACGATCGCTGCTAGTCCCAGCTGGTGGCTCTGTGCCCGACTGCCCTCTTCTGGATGGGTATTTCAGAGCCACCCACCGGGGAGTCGGACCCTCCCGCAGCGGGGCCGGGAGCAAGCCCGGCCTTTGTCTCTGAAGCTCAAGGGGTCGCATTCTCTCCCTTCAGCCCCATGGCTGAGGTTGGCCCAGGACCATGCTGGGTTTGTACATGGCCAGGGCACGTGCCACACCGGTCTAGCTCCCTGCTTTCCGGCTGCCTGAGCTCTGAGTTCACCCCAGCCGGGCTCTGTTCTTCCTCATGCCCCGGGGCTCAGACCAGGAGCCCCCCTTGTCAGAAAGGGCCAATGGACAAACACTGGGGAGCTGTGCCATTCCCCACTCACCGTGCCCACAGATGGGGCATGGGCATGCCTGGCAGAGCTGGTGAGAAATGGCCAAGCGACACCCATTGTTTTAATAAATAATAATAATAATTAATGGAGATATCCCATCTCCTAGAACTGGAAGGGACTCAACTGAAGGGTCATTGAGTCGAGTCCAGTCCAGCCCCCTGCCTTCACTAGCAGGACCAAGTACTGATTTTGCCCCAGATCCCCAAGCGGCCCCCTGAAGGATTGAACTCACAACCCTGGGTTTAGGAGGCCAATGCTCAAACCACTGAGCTATCCCTCCCCCCAAAGGTCATTGAGTCCAGCCCCCTGCCTTCACTAGCAGGTCTGCCTGCAGTTG
Source organism: Malaclemys terrapin pileata (assembly GCF_027887155.1). Classification (NCBI taxonomy): domain Eukaryota; kingdom Metazoa; phylum Chordata; order Testudines; family Emydidae; genus Malaclemys; species Malaclemys terrapin. Next base: position 131,242,158 of record NC_071510.1, on the reverse strand, counting down.
GGGATACCCCAACATCTCCACCCCCCCCCCCCCCCCCCCGAGCTGGCAGCTCTGCTCTCTGAGGCCAGCAGAAGCCGGAGTGGGTTTGTTTACACTAGTTGGAGCTTGTCCAAGCTCTGGAGCGGCGTGTGCCATGCGCGGAGTTGCTGGAAGTGTAGGCTGTTGTGTGCTCACCCGTGGGATATGGGAAATGGGAGCGCACCGACCAGTGGCTCGAGCTGTGAGAATGTGTTTCACTCTGGATTCACAAGGCTGCGTTATCTGGGACTCACCAGGAGCCCAGCAGCCACTGGGCGGCCGTGGGTACCTGGCCCGGAGAGTCAGCACAAACAGTTACCCCTGCAAACCCGCGCAGGCCGGGGGCGCTCTTCATACCGCGCCACTCGCTGCGACCCTGTTTTGAAATGTTTCAATCGTCCAATGAGAGAGCAGAATGACTCGGTGTAAATTAAGAGACTGATCCCCCTACAGGCGTGACGACTAGATCCTCTGCCCGTCCGGCAGCGTAGCCCACGGCTGGGGGCGCTACAATCACTATACAGACCGGGCGCACTGTGCGCCAGCCGTGAGGGACTGAGTCCCCTGATGTACATGGGGACTAGACTGACCTTCTTGGGCCAGAGACAGCTGTTGGGGGAGGCAGAAGCAGTATGCGGGGGGGCTCCATGGTGGTGGGGTGCTGAGATCCTGGTGGTGATCCAGAAGATCGCTTGGAGGGGCTCCGTCCAAGCCTGGAATGGCTGCTGAGAACCACCGGGGAACCAGAGCCAGCTGCCGTGCCCAGAACGGACTAAGGTCGGCCTGCAGCGCGTGTAGCCGCTGCCCGGTTTGTTTGGGACAGCACAGAGACCGTAACGGGGCTCCTCTGAGGCTGCAGAAGGCAAAGTGGCCCCATTGGTGTCATGGATCCCCAGGATCGGGCCTATGGGCCAGGCTTTGGAACCAGATTGGACTTGCCATTGTCTTCACGGCCTCTCCATTGACCCAGGCCCCCAAACCCGAGACAGCTAGGGGTCATTTACACCTTTGTCACAGCCTGCCCGAGAGTAAACCGCCTTTCCTCGCCACCTCGCTAATGCAGCACGTAGGGGAAACTGAGGCACACACAGAAGTTATACAAAATATTTACAGAAAACTCCCATTCCGGCCCATCTCTTCCCCTCTGAGAATGAACTGAGCAGGGTCACTTTAACCAGTGAGCTGGGGATGTTCAAACCAGGCACTTGCAAGATTTATTTAGCAGCCTTGCTAACCAACCACACCAAAAATACACGCTTCAGAGCAGTGTCACATCCTCTCTGAGCCCAAGTGTTTGGTGGCACGAGCAGGGGGCACAGGAGGGGCTCTCGTGGGGCCCCCGGGCCCTTTCCCCACCCCAACACTTTTGGGTTTGAAACTGGGCTGGGGTCCTGCCATTGCCTCCCCCCCTCATCTGCCAAGGAATGAGGGGGGCAGTGACCCCACCTGCTCCATGTGTCGACCATCTGGGCCGCAGCAGGGGGTCCCCTGACCCCTAGGGTGGAACAGGGAGTGACCCCTTGAGTGTTGGTTCTTACCGCAGCCAGATCTCTGGGGCGCTGATTCTCTCGGGCGCTGATGCTCTGGGGCAGGCCCCCTCTGGAGCTGTGTGTGCCAGGAGCCCATCTCCCCTCTTGGGGTCCCCCGTCACCCTCACCCCCAGGGCAGAGCCCCCTCCTGGCCCCCCTTCCTGGAGAGCTGAGATTCGGAGTTTCTTGGGGAAGAGATTCAGCGCCTGGTCAGACCACCCTCTGACCAGGTGCCTCTGTTACCAGCAGCGTCCTGCCAGCCGCCCCCCCTCCCCTGGGGTCTCTCTGAGCCCGGGACAAGGCAACCCTGCCTGGCAGCCGTCCTGCCCTGCCTGGCTCTCCCCGCGCTCAGCTGCGGGGGGCTCAGCTCTGCCTCAGTTTCCCCAGCGAGGGCAGGCGGGGAGCTGGCCCCCTCCCATCTCCCGTGTGCAGATGGGTGGGGGGTTCCTCCCCTGCCAGGCCCAGGGCTCTGGTTACAGCCAGGCAGGTGTCCTGGGCTTAGCAGCCTTTCCTGTATGTTACCAGCCCGGGGGAAATCCCCTCCCCTCCTCCCTGCCCGCCGGGCTATTTGCATCTTCACTGACACCTGCATCCGCAGCCTGCTGGCTCCTTGAATTCAAATCCTTGGCCATTACAGGCAGGGCCTGGATCCTGTCTTAAAGTGACAGTCATTCCCCAAACAGACGTCAAACAGTGGCGCTTACCCCTTACCCCTGTTCCCCCCCCCCCCCCCCCGGAGCTGAAGCTGTGAGCGTGGCAGGGCCAGCAGCCCAGACCCCGGGTGCAAGGGGGCCAGTGGCCCAGACCCCAGGGGTGCTGCAGCACCCCCTGCAGCCCTAGTTCTCATGCCTCTGATGGCAAAGGTGGTATTGGAAGGTGCGAGTGAGTTTGTTTGGATGTTTGTGTTTTTCTCTCTCTTTCGGGTTATTTCAGTTACTGGGTCAGTTGGGATTGTGGGGCTGGAGACTGTTTGAGCCTTTGTTCCCTGGATCATCCTTGATCAGCCTCAATCCGCTCTGTGATCACTCTCCCTCCAGGTGATTAATTAGGGGGCAGGGCTGACCTAAGAGAAAAGGCCTTAAAAGCCAGAGGCTAAACGACCAAGGGGAGCTAGCAAACAGGGGAGGTTGTGGGAGGGAGACGTAATATAATCGTTATGGTAAGAAAAGGCCACATCACCAGTGGCAACGCTGCTCCTGTCTCCTCCACCTGCGCCGGTATCCAGACAGACAACCTAGTCATGGATGCCTCTCCCCAGATCCTGGTCTGGACTTGCAGAGACTGTGGCCTGCGTTTCCCACTCACAGACAGCCAGGTTGGGGGGGGACCATCCAGTGTGAAAGGTGCCTGCTGGTGGGATCTCTCGGGAAGCAGGTGGGAGAGCTACAGGAGGAGGGGGCTGGGCTGGGGAGCTTCCTCCGAGCCCACGAGGAATTCCTTGAGAGTATTCATATGGAGACTTCAAGGCTGAGGACGCTATCCAGCTAGAGAGGACTGCTGTCATGCCACCGGGGAGGAGAAAAAGGCTCTGGTACAGGGATGACACAGGCAGCTGGTTACTTCTAGCAGCAGGAATTGCTCCACCCCTACTCCCAACCCCCCACCATAGTGATGGAGAACTGCTATGCTGCCCTGGCAACAAGTGATGAGGAATCACCCCCAACGGTTGAAGAGGAGAAGCCTGTACCCCCCAGGCTGGGAGGATCACAGACACCATTCCCAGGAGGAAACGTAGGGTAGTGAAGTATCAGAGGGGTAGCAGTGTTAGTCTGGATCTGTAAAAAGCAACAAAGAATCCTGTGGCACCTTATAGACTAACAAATGTATGGAGCATAGGCTTTCGTGGGTGAATACCCACTTCGTCAGACACATGTAGTGAGGAGTGGTGGTTGGAGACTCTCTTCTGAGAAGGACGGAGGCACTCATCTGTTGCCCAGACATGGCATCTCGGGAGGTATGCTGCCTGCCAGGGGCCTGTATCCCAGCCATTACGGAGGGATTGTCAAGGATCACCTGGCCCTCTGACTACTACCCCACGCTACTCATCCATGTGGGCACTAATGATACTGTGAGGTATGACCCTCAGCAGCTCAGAAATGACTACAGGGGAATAAGGGTGAGGGAGTTGGGAGCGCAGGTACTGTTCTCTTCAGTCATTCCAATCAAGGGGAGGGGCCTCGGCAGAGAGAGATGCATCCTGGAGGTGAATGCCTGGCTGCGAAGATTGTGTCGCCAGGAGGGCTTCGGCTTCCTTGACCACGGGATGCTGTTCCAGGAAGAAGGACTGCTAAACAGAGATCAGGTCCACCTATCGAAGAAGGGGAAAAGCATGTTTGGCTACAGACTGGCTAACCTAGTGAGGAGGCCTTTAAACTAGGTTCAACGGAGGCAGGCGACCAAAGCCCACAGGTAAGTCAAAAACATGGAGACCTGGGAGAAGGGTCGGAATCTGGTGGGAGCATGGGCTGTTACAGCAGAAATAAGGGAGAGAAGTCAGAACTGGGGCGTTACATCAAAGCAGTACCTTAGATGTCTGTATACTAATGCGAGAAGTATGGGGAATAAGCAGGAAGAACTCAAAATGCTAGTAAATAAACACAACTATGACCTAGTTGGCATCATGGAGACTTAGTGGGATAATACGCATGACGGGAATATTGGTATAGAAGGATACAGCTTGCTCAGGGAAAAAAGGGAGGAGGTTTTGCCTTATATATTAAAAATGTACACACTTGGACGGAGGTGGAGATAGAAATAAGAGACAGACTTGTTGAAAGTCTCTGGGTAAGGATAAAAGGGGTAAAAAACAAGGCTGATGTTATGGCAGGGGTCTACTACACACCGCCAAACCAGGTAGATGAGATTTTTTTTAAAACTAACAAAATCATCCAAAGCACAGAATTTGGTGGTAATGGGGGACTTCAACTACCCAGACATCTCTTGGGAAAATAATACAGCAGGACACAGATTATCCAACAAGTTCTTGGATGTATTGGAGACAATTTTTTTATTTCAGAAGGTGGAGATAGCTATTAGGGGAGAGGCTGTTTGACAGTGCTGCGGGAGCCAGCTGATGTCAGTCAATTAGGGTGAACTGCAAACAGAATGGGACAGACAAACCCCAAACGCTGGTGGATATTCCAATACTTAGATTTACCAACCAGCCCAAAACAGCCTCTGTATTACCGCACTGGTTACTCAGAAGTTCAGACAATGCAGTTCCCTTAAAGTGCCCAGCCCCAGGCCTCCGTCCAGACACATATGTCAAACATATGATGATAAATTCTGAAAATCTTATCTCATCATATAAAAGAAAAGGTTCTCCTGATCCCAAAGGACCAACCTCCAGTCCCAGATCAAATGATAACTTAGATCTTATCCAAAATACATGCTTATAGCCAATTCTTATTAACTAAACTAAAATGTATTAAAAAAGAAAAAAACAGAGTGTTGGTTAAAAGATCAATATACAGACAGACCTGAATTCAATTCTTGAGGTTCAGGTACATAGCAGAGATGGGCTTGTAGTTGCCAAAAGTCCTATTAGAAATAGTCCATAGGTTATAGTCCAATGTCCATGCTCAGGGTGACTCCAGTCAGTGACTGGGGATCTCAATCCTTATGGCTTAAGGTTTCCCCTTCTTAAAACCCAAAGCAGATCTGAGATGAAGGATTGAGTCCCAAGGTTTTTATACATTTCCTGCAGCTTCTTGGCCTGAGAAAACAATAGGCTTAACTGTCCTTCTCCCAAACATCCTGGCAATTAGCACAGGGTAATTTATCCATTAAACAGTTCAGATACAGGTTACCACAACCTTCAAAGAGACAGAGACAATAATACTATTTCCTTCAAGTATCTTCCTAAATGTTAATATTCCTTTTTTGATCTTTGAATGAAAGCTATAGCAATAGACAAGACTTGTTTGCTTACATCACAAGACCTGAGCAAACAGCTCCCCTTCCATCTCTAACAATGCCAGCTGCATTTCAAAGCTCTATTAATTTACAGATCTTCCTAACCAGTCTCTAAAGTTCGACCATGGGTCAGGTCAGTCTGTGAGGTAATTAACTCTTTCTGGCCCTGTCACCTTTCAATGAGATATTATATTACACTCATAACGTCACAGGCTGTTCTAGATTTGATTTTGACAAATAGGGAAGAACTGGTTGAGAATTTGAAAGCAGAAGGCAGCTTGGGTGAAAGTGATCATGAAATGGTCGAGTTCACGATACTAAGGAATGGTAGGAGGGAGAACAGAACAGTAAAGACAACTGATTTCAAGAAGGCAGACTTCAGCAAACTCAGGGAGTTGGTAGGTAAGATCCCATGGGAAGCAAGTAAAGAGGAAAAACAATTGAAGACAGTTGGCAGTTTTTCAGAGATATTATTAAGGGCACAAGAGAAAACTATCGCACTGCGTAGGAAAGATAGGAAGGATGGCAAGAGACCACCCTGGCTTAACCAGGAGATCTTCAATTATCTAAAACTCAAAAAGGAGTGGAAACTAGGTCAAACTACAAAGGATGAATATAAACAAACAACACAAGTCTGTAGGGGCAAAATTAGAAAGGCCAAGGCACAAAACGAGATCAAACTAGCCAGAGACATAAAGGGTAACAAGAAAACATTCCACAAATACAATAGAAGCAAGAGGAAGACCAAGGACAGGGTGGGCCCGTTACTCAATGAGGGGGGAAAGACAATAACAGAAAATGTGGAAATGGCAGAGGTGCTTAATGACGTCTTTGTTTCGGTTTTCACCAAGGTGGTTGGTGGCGATGGGACGACTAACGTAGTGAATGCCAGTGAAAATGAGGTAGGGTCAGAGGCTAAAATAGGGAAAGAACAAGTTAAAAATTACTTAGACAAGTTCGATGTCTTCAAATCACCAGGGCCTGATGAAATGCATCCTAGAATACTCAAGCTGCTGACTGAGGAGATATCTGAGCCACTAGCAATTAAAATCTTTGACAAGTCATGGAAGACAGGAGAGATTCCAGAAGACTGGAAAAGGGCAAAAATAGTGCCCATCTCTAAAAAGGGAAATAAGGAAAACCCGGGGAATCAGGGGTGGCAGGTTTGTAGAAATTTTGGTGGTGCCCAAAACCCACCCACCCCCAAACTCCGCCCCCCACTTGCCTAAGGCTCTAGGAGGGAGTTTGGGTGCGGGGGAGGAGCTCTGGGGTGCAGGCCCTGAGCTGGGGCAGGGGATTGGGGTGCAGGATGGGTGAGAGGTTAGGCTCTGGGAGGCAGTTTGGGTGGGGGTGAAGGAGGGGGTCTGGGGTGCAGGCTCTGGGATGGAGTTTGTGTTCTGGGTGCAGGAGGGGGTGTAACGATGCTGGTTCTGGCAGGACCCAACTGAGAGTGCCAATTCAGGACCAATTGCTTAAAACAGGGCAGCTACAGCCCAAGGCTGGGTTTTTTTCCACCTCTAAGGCAAACCAAACCAGCCAGCCAAAGAGGACTTTGGTCTCACCCCACTGGCTAACCTCAAGTCACACAAGCAATTCCCTTAGACACTCCAGTTTCCCAGTATCACCACCAGTGCCACTCGTTATGGGGACAAATGGTTATGAAAACCAATACCCCAGGAAAAGAAAAAAGGTTCTCCTGATCCCATAGGACCAAGCCCCAGACCCAGGTCAATATACAAATCAGATCTTACCCACAAATCACGCTATTGCCAATCCTTCAGAATCTAAAATCTAAAGGTTTATTCATAAAAGGAAAAAGATAGAGATGAGAGCTAGAATTGGTTAAATGGAATCAATTACATACAGTAATGGCAAAGTTCTTGGTTCAGGCTTGTAGCAGTGATAGAATAAACTGCAGGTTCAAATCAAGTCTCTGGAACATCCCCAGCTGGGATGGGTCATCAGTCCTTTGTTCAGAACTTCCATTTGTAGCAAAGTCCCTCCAGAGGTAAGAAGGAGGACTGAAGACCAGATGGAGATGAGGCATCAGCCTTTTATAGTCTTTTCCAGGTGTAAGAACACCTCTTTGTTCTCACTGTGGAAAATTACAGCAAAATGGAGTTTGGAGTCACATGGGCAAGTCCCTGTATACTTTGCTGAGTTACAAGGCGTATCTGCCTTCTCTCAATGGGTCCATTGTATAGCTGATGGTCCTTAATGGGCCATCAAGCAGGCTAGGCAGAGCTAACACCAACTTGTCTGGGGTGTCACCCAGAAGCATAGCATAAGTTTGCCATACAGACAGTATAGAGCCAATATTCATAACTTCAACTACAAAACTGATACACACATATAGACAGCATAATCATAACCAGCAAACCATAACCTTGTCTTAGACACCCCATTTGACCCCCTTTATACAAGATTTGGTGCCACTAAAGGACTTTGGTTGCAACCATGTTCTATATGGTCCCAGTTCAAGTCAATAACGTGACAGGGGGTGAAGGTGGAGGCTCTGGGATGGAGTTTGGGTGTAGGCTCTGGGCTTGGACAAGGGGTGGGTGTGCAGGAGGGGGTGAGGGGTGCAGGCTCTGGGACAGAGTTTGGGTGCTGGCTCTGGGAGGGAGTTTGGGAATGGGGGGTGGAGGGAGGGGGTGCAGGCTCTGGGAGGGGCGGGGTGCAGAGCTTACCTGGGGCTCCTAGGAAGGGCAGGCCGGGAGTCTCCGTGTGCTGCTATCCCCAGGCACTGCCCCCGCAGCTTCCTACTGGCCGCAGGGGAGCTTGGGGCGGACACAGACCCATCCCGCCCAGGGGCTGCAGGAAAGGGCCAGCAGCCGCGCGGAACGAGCAGAGAGGAAGTCGCTCAGCTCCACTGCGCTGCCGGTGGTAAGTGGGGGCCCTGGGCTGTTTTAAATGGCCCGGGAGCGGAAGGCGGGGCCGAGGGAGAGACCCGGCCCCAAACATTGCTGGAGCCGGGTCCCGGGCCAGGAATATTCCTGGTGCCCAGGCACCACGGGCCCATAGGACTTGCTGCCCATGCGGGGAATTACAGACCAGTCAGCTTAACATCTGTACCAGGAAAGATAATGGAGCAAATAATGAAGCAGTCAATTTGCAAACATCTAGAAGATAGTAAGGTGATAAGTAACAATCAGTATGGATTTGTCAAGAACAAATCGTGTCAAACCAACCTGAGAGCTTTCTGTGACAGGGTAACAAGCCTTGTGGATGGGGGGGGGGGGGGGAGGAAGCGGTAGATGTGGTATATCTTGACGTTAGTAAGGCTTTTGATGCTGTCTTGAGTGACCTTCTCATAAACAAACTAGGAAAATATGACCTAGATGGAGCTACTATAAGGTGGGCGCAAAACTAGTTGGAAAACTGTTCCCAGAGAGTAGTTATCAGTGGTTCACAGTCATGCTGGAAGGGCATAACGAGTGGGTCCCGCAGGGATCAGTTCTGGGTCTGGTTCTGTTCAGTATCTTCATCAATGATTTAGATAATGGCATACAGAGTACACTTATAAAGTTTGTGGACGATACCAAGCTGGGAGAGGTTGCAAGTACTTTGGAGGATAGGATTAAAATTCAAACTGATCTGGACAAACTGGAGAAATGGTCTGAAGTAAATAGGATGAAATTCAATAAGGACAAATGCAAAGTATTCCACTTAGGAAGGAAGAATCACTTGCACACACACACACAAATGGGAAATGACTGGCTAGGAAGGAGTACAGCGGAAAGGGATCTGGGGGTCATAGTGGATCACAAGCTAAATATGAGTCAACAGCGTAACACTGTTGCAAAAGAAAGCAAACATCATTCTGGGATGTATTAGCAGGAGTGTTGTAAGCAAGACAGGAGAAGTAATTCTTCCGCTCTGCTCCGTGCTGATAAGGCCTCAACTGGAATATTGTGTCCAGTTCTGGGCACCACATTTCAAGAAGGATGTGGACAAATTGGAGAGAGTCCAGAGAAAAATGACAAATATGTTGAAATGTCTAGAAAACATGTCCTATGAGGGAAGATTGAAAAAATTGGGTTTGTCTAGTCTGGAGAAGAGAAGACAGAGGGGACATGATACCAATTTTCAAATATGTAAAAAGTTGTTACAAGGAAGAGGAAGAAAAAAATATTTTTCTTAACCTCTCAGGATAGGACAAGAAGCAATGGTCTTAGATTGCAGCAAGGGCAGTTTAGGTTGGACATTAGGAAAAACTTCCTGTCAGGGTGGATAAGCACTGGAATAAATTGCCCAGGGAGTTGGTGGAATCTCCATTACTGGAGGTTTTTAAGAGCAGGTTAGACAAACACCTGGCAGGGATGGTCTAGATCAGGGGTTCTCAAACTTTTGTACTGGTGACCCCTTTCACACAGCAAGCCTCTGAGTGCGACCCCCGTTATAAATTAAAATACTTTTAAATATATTTAACATCATTATAAATGCTGGCGGCAAAGCAGGGCTTGGGGTGGAGGCTGACAGCTCACGACCCCCTGAGGGGTCCTGACCCCCAGTTTGAGAACCCCTGGTCTAGATAATACTTAGTCCTGCCTTGAGTGCAGGGGACCGGACTGGATGGCACTTCCAGTTCTAGGATTCTGGAGAACTCAGATTGCAATTTTATTTCTAAGGTATAACCTACTTCGATCTGTACACTTGTTACTTATAATCACTACTCTACCTTGCTGTAGTTAATACATCAGTTTTATATTTTACCTAAAACAGTGGGGCTTGAGTGAAGTGCATGGAAAAAAATCTTAGCTCAGTTAACAAAAACTTATGCACGTCCTTTCCCCATTGAGAGAGGGGAAAATTGGGTAATTAACTTACACTGGTCTGGCTTTGAACCAGGGTAAGAAGTACAATTCAGGGGTGCAAGACTGGGGAGCTAGGGGAACTGGCTGGAGCCTCTCTATTGTTGGTTCATGAGTGGCTGGCAAAAGCATTCATGTAACACAGCTGGGTGTGTCCCAGCCTGTGGATGTTGGTGTGAGTGCAGTAGGTTTGCAGCTTGTCACAACATCTCAGGCCTAGTCTTCACTTACCGGCTGGTCCGGCGGCACGCCATCGATGTTCTGGGATCGATCCCGGAAGTGCTCACAGTCGGCGCCGGTACTCCAGCTCGCCGAGAGGAGTACGCGGCATCGACGGGGGGAGACTTCCTGCCGCGTCTGGACCGCGGTAAGTTCGGACTAAGGTACTTCGAATTCAGCTACGTTATTAACGTAGCTGAATTTGCGTACCTTAGTCCGATTTGGGGACTTAGTGGGGACCAGGCCTCAGTGTGAAAGGAAGTCCAGACTGATGGGACAGAAGGCTCAGTGGTACTTCGGTTCGAGGTTGTACCTCGGGGAACCTGTCACACCCAGGCTCTGAGATTCACTGTAGTTTTTGCTTTGTTTTTCAATGCAGATGTACCCTAAGAGGAATTCCTCTCTGATTCAACACTGATCCACTCTCCATCTCTGGTGCTGTACTGCTGGAGGGGCTGTCTTTTGGACAAGACGTTAAACCATTTATGGTCGCTGAAGATCCTAAAGCATTTCTTTTGTATGTGTACTTATCTGTCCTCCAGTGTCCTAGTGAACTTTCAGTACAGGTAATTACAAAAACAACAAGGAGTCCGGTGACACCTTATATACTAACGGATTTATTTGGGCATAAGCTTTCGTGAGTAAAAAAACCCTCACTTCTTGCTGAGGTGTCCACATGTCATGCATCTGAAGAATATGGGCAATGGCTACCCCGAGAGTCATCAAGCTATGCAAGGACATGTGTTACGCTCATGTGACCCTGGACTCCATCTTAGGCCAGTACCTTTCCACAAGCAGAGACAGTACATTTCCAGGCTTGTGGCAAAGGATATAAAAAGACCCCTGAGCTATCTCCATTTTATCTGTTTCCTGCCCTGATTCTCTGGACGGTGGATTTACAAGTAAAAGGAGCATTTTGAACTATGGATTGAAGACCTTCCAATCTTTTGGACGTTATCAGAGAGAGACTTCACAGGCGAGCAGGTTATTCCATCACTGCTACAAACCTGATATAAGGACTTGTGTGTGTGTCTGTTTTTAGTTACTCAAGGATTAACATCACTGTGATTATTGGGTAAGATCTGAGTTATATATTGACCTGGCTAAGTGGCTGATCTCTTGAGATTAGAAGGACCCTATATTTGATGAAATTGGTTTTTGGTAACCACTCATCATAGAATCCAGTATCTGGATGGTGAAACAAGGGCTGGAGTGCCTGAAGACTGCATTTTTGAGTTCTTGTTGAGCAGTGTGGCGAGACAGAAGTTTACTTTTGTTACTGGTTTGGTATGATCTGATAAAGAACCACCAGCAGTTTGGGGTGAGTCTACCCTATTTCACAGCAGTTTGCCCTGAGTTTGGCACTGTCAGCTGTGACTCACTGAGGCACAGTGATACTGGGTCCAGTCCCCCCCTCCAATGACTCATTTATCCACAGCAGAACAGCTTGTCTAAATGCATATTATCAATACCTGACCCCCCCCCTCAACAGAGCCTTAATTAGTGGGCTAACTCTGTAGGTCCATCACTGAAGAACTGGTTCTTGAGAAGGTTTTTGAATGTGGCCATTTGAAAGCAGTGCAAGGGAATCCACCAAGGGGACAGATGTGCTCTACCTGTGAAACAGTAGCTGGAAGGTTTGCAAAAGAAAAGAACGATGGTCTCCAGCAATACCCCTCTGTTCTGCCAAGTTCATACGGCTGACATTTTGACTGACTCAGCGGTGGCACCTGCAATTAAAACAGGAGCAGATTAACAGAGGCCAGACCTGCAACAAGCAGATTACAAGGCATTTCAAATGTTACAGACAGACCATCAAGCTATCCATCCTATGTTCCTCATGGTGGTATGAGTGCCTAGCTGCCAAAGAAAACCAGTGGATACAATATCTTACGGCTGAATTCATCGCCCAGTAGGGGGTAGAGAACATCCCATGATGATCTCCTGTGGAGATTAGCATGGTATAAATGGTGGCTAAAAATACAGAGTGGGTTTATGTCACACCCTTGTAGGAAAATCAAGATCTCAGCATTCACCTTTGGACAAGGGCGTCAATCAGTGCAGAGGAAAAGACACTTCGGATAAGTTATAACATTACCGGCGACATCATGGTGAAGTGGTCGGGGAGAGGACCGGGATTCTGCTGACTTGGGTTATATCCCTGACATCCTGTCTGAACACAGTCAGTAGGGAGGAGTAACTAGACTGAGCTTTGTAACGGTATAGAAGAGCAGAATGCTATTAGTAGCTTTACCAATGTGCCCTCATTTTGTACATCCATGTGCAGAATGAATTTTGTTATGTGCACCAATATGGAGGAGACGTGTGGCTGTGGTGGGGCCGAGGGGTTCAGAGAGTGGGAAGGGGCCCAGGGCTGGGGCAGAGGGTTGGGATGGGGGGGGGGGGGTGAGTGCTCTGGCTGGGGGTGCAGGCTCTGGGATGGCACCAGGGATGAGGGGCTAACAAGGGGGCTCAGGGCTAGGGCAGAGGGTTGGGGTGCAGGCTCTGGGGATGAGGGGTTTGGAGTGCGGGAGGGTGCTTGGGGTGCAGGGTGTGAGGGCTCTCGGATGAGGGGTTTGGGGTGAGTGAGGGCTCTGGCTGGGGGTGTGGATTCTAGGGTGAAGCCAGAGATGAGGGGTTTGGGGTGCAGGCTGCCCCAGGGCTGTGGTGGGGAGAGAGGCGCCTGTCCCCGCCGCAGCCCTGCACACCCAACTTGCTCCCCACCCACCCCCACCTCTGTCCTCTCCAGGGCCCCATGGCTGTGCACCTACGCAGCCCTTCATAGCCTGCTGAACAACCACGCAGCTTGGGGGGAGCTTAGCTTGTAGCCTAGTGTGTCTCATTTAAATGGGTGCTTCTGAAGCAAAGTTTTCCACTATATAAAACAATATCAAATCATGCGAGCACAAAAATCTGTGCTCCCTTAAATGTGGTTGGGAATATACTCTATCTTAACGATTTCTAATGAATAATCAAGCAAAATTCCGTACATCATCATGGACCAAACGCACACAAGTCTGGTATAAAAACAAGCCAGTAAAAAACTCTTTTGGGGGGGGATGGTTGGGGGGGGGGGGGAGAGAGAGAGAGAGAGAAAGAAAAAACAGAATTTATGCACAATTTTATTCCTATTTGTCAAAATTTCAAGGGAAAAAAGGCCTTCCAAATTTTGAAGTATGAAATGTTTTGACCATCTGTAGTAAAAACCTTTACACTACCCTGAAAAGTAACGTAGCTCCCTCTGCTGGTTTTACGCCAGCAATGCTCTGTCCCCGAGCACATGACATCGAAAGTACAAATGCCCAAGCAAGCAAGCTGTTAACAGAGAACCTTTGATAAAATGTAGCTTCATTAGGAAGAGCAGGTGATAGCAGTTGTGTTTTCAAAAAGAAGAAAGATTTGGTAGGATAAGCTAGTTTAAAGTAACAGCAAATATTATAAACTTCTATACAGCTCTCTTCAAAGACTTAAAAAGCGAACACCAGTGTTGGTGTGTGGGTTATTATTATTATTATTTTTTTAAATAATCAGCTTCCGTGTTGGAGGTATGACAAAGTTCTTTTCAAATGACAATTTATTCCATTACTCCCGTTTGTGTCAGTAAACCTGCATTTGAGGAAGGATTAAAGTTTCTGGGTGTGATTGCCAAAAGCACTTGGTGTTTGCTGATCTCCCCTCCACTGGGGTCAATGGGAGAACTTCAGTGGGAGCAGAGTTAAGCCAATGAGGACTGCTTGTGAAAAATATCCCACTCTCCATAATCAAAGTATGCCGACTCAGCACCTCTCAGGCAAAGCACTTGAATTCAAGTGGGAGGGCCCACACCCCAACCCTGAGCTCCCTCCCACACTCTAAACCCCTGGGCCCCACTCCCGCCACACATCACCTCCATCACATAACAAAATTCATTCTGCACATGGATGTAAAAAAAGAGAGGGAACATTGGTCTTTCAAGGCTAAGGAATCCAAATGATCAAGTTTCCATGATGGGAAGAGAGGGTTAAGTTTAAAAACCAAAGCCCACTCACCCTTAGGCTTATAAGATGTACTTATACAGTGTTTCCATCCAAGGATTTCCAAACACTTCACTTTCTTTATGAAGTATAGTAATCTCAGTTATACAAATGGAACCATAAATGCATAAAGAGGTTAAGTGACATACCCACAGTCACAAAGCAAGTCAGTGGCAGGGTCAGGGATACAACCCAGCTTTCCGGACTCTCAATCCAATGCCTTATTCACTCCACCACACTGCCTCTGTAATTATGTTTGCTATCCTGTAAGGGACACCTCAGACCTCTAGATGTAATTTGGGACCAACTGTTTCAGGACTTTGGAACTCCAGATTATACATTTCCGGGAACAAGTAAAAACCTAAACAATTTCCTTGGTCTAGTGCCATCCACCTGGTGATGTTAAGAGTGTTCAGATCCTGTCAGGGCACAGCAGTGAGAAAGCTCCTAGGGTGAGATTTTCAAAAAAGTGCTCTGCACTAGTGCAACTGCTCCCAGCGAAGTCTATGGTCAATCTCCCCTGACTTCAATGGCGGCAGTGTCAGGCAGCGCGGAGTGCTTTTGAAAATCCCATCTGTAAAGGCCCATAGCAAGCAGTGACAGGACCTCATTGGCTAGGAAGGATACGGCAGGAAGCAGTGTGCGGGAATGAAGAGAGCTACAGAAAGGTCTAATTATACAATTCCAGCCTCTTACATCTCTCCTGGGGTGTAGCTCTTCTCCAGGATTTCTTTAATTGTGTGCAGCAGGCCATCAAACACGGACCTGCTGTCTGCGTGCAGATGTCAATACATCCAGTGTTCTATTATCTTGGACTTGCTGCTTGTAATAAACACTGTGACTGCCTTGAAAATGTGGAAAAACCAGATATTAGACACTATTCAGCATTCAAAGAAAACAGGAGACTGCAAATACGCCTGTGCCTCTCTTTTCTGTTTGAATGGACAAGCTTGCCCCCTCGTGTCCGTTTTTAGGAGAATGAGTTTTGCTTGGTACCAGTTGTCAGGCCACCTCTGGTGTGCCTGGGACCCCTGCTGCAATCATGCACTAGGAGTGCTGTGGTTAACCTGAGGCTGTATGTGTGTGGACACCACTGTCATTGCTAGGGATAGAACCCAGGACCTTCAGCTGCAAGAGCCCCTGTATTGCTTCAGTAAAAGGAGTTTCTCTATTAGCGGAGTAAGCCAGCTCTAATCCTCCAAGTGGACCAGCTACCAGAAGGAGACTCAATCATGCACATTTAGCCAGAGCTTTGCAGTGACAACTCCACTGAAGTAGGGAATCAATTCATCATCAAGAAATCCTTCTTACTGCAGTGACTTCAGCTCTGTTTGGAACAGCTCTATCAATTTCTGTCAGAGAAAAGCAACCAAATATACTAACCACTAACACAGCCTCAGTGAAGACTTCTCAGGGAAGGCAGGGCAGACGCTCCTTCCTCTCCTTGGAATCACATACAATATGCTCAGTGGATTAGCCTTGAGGCAGGCCCTTTACCCAGTGCTGGAAATCGAGCTGCTTATTTTATGTGAACTGATTTTCAGATTCCCACCCAAACTGGGAAGGGGATTGTAGTCAGGTGGGGTGGTGGTCTCTCTCCCTCTGTGTTGGAGGGAGGCCACATTGCCTTGCCATGTTGTCGGGATCTCAGCCTAGTATTGGGGGAATTAGCAGTTAGGCGTTAGTATCCCCACTGTGGTTTTTAAAAAGCCACCCAAAGCTATTTGTACACAGACATGTTCCTGAGCAGAGATCTCTTCTGACTCCTGGAAATTCCATGATCTGGACAAACTGAAAACAACGTAATGGAAAGAAGAAATACTAATAATCTTAACTAGAGTGGCTCTAGTCTGTGCTACTAATTACCCCAGCCTTGCCCACCAATTACCTACGGTTAACAAGAGGCCCCATCCCTGCCCACTGAAGGTTAACCATGATGAGTATTCACTCTACCTGCTGCTGGATGTGGATTTGAGCAAGTCGCTGCAGTTTGGCAGCCTGGTCAGGAGCAGCTGCAAAGCACACAGAAGAAAAGTCAGTCCCTGCTTAGTTCTGACATCCAGGAATTGCAGTTACCAAAGCAGAGACGACTGTCTAAGAGCATGTTTAAAATCTTTCTATTGGGATTAATTTAATACATTTCTTGTCAGCCGAAGCACATTACAGCTCAGAAATGCCCCGAAGATAAATACTGCTGGCCACCAGACCACCACTGGTTACTGCCACTTTCCTGCACAGTAAGTGAAATGCCAACGTTTTAGTTAAAAGAACAGGAGTTCATGCATCCAATGAAGTGGGCTGTAGCTAGGGTGACCAGATGTCCCGATTTTATCGGGACTGTCCCGATATTTGCTTGTTTGTCCCGCGTCCCGACCAATGTTAGGTCGGGACACTGGACAAACAAGCAAAGGCTCCGGAGCCCGGAAGGGCTCGCGCCCCCCTCGCCCCAACTCCGCCCGGTGGTGAGTATTTGCTTTAGATTGGGGGGTTGTCTGTAAGCGAGGACAGGTCTGTCTCCCAAGATCTGTGAGAGTAAAGGATCATCTTTGAGGATAGGTTGTAGATCTCTGATGATGCGCTGGAGAGGTTTTAGTTGGGGGCTGAAGGTGACAGCTAGTGGTGTTCTGTTATTTTCTTTGTTGGGCCTGTCTTGTAGGAGGTGACTTCTGGGTACTCGTCTGGCTCTGTCAATCTGTTTTTTCACTTCAGCAGGTGGGCATTGTAGTTTTAAGAATGCTTGATAGAGATCTTGTAGGTGCTTGTCTAAAGCAAATACTCACCAGCAACCACACATCGCTGAACAAAACCACTGACCCAGGAACCTATCCTTGTAACAAAGCCCGATGCCAACTCTGTCCACATATCTATTCAAGTGACATCATCATAGGACCTAATCACATCAGCCATACCATCAGGGGCTCGTTCACCTGCACATCTACCAATGTGATCTATGCCATCATGTGCCAGCAATGCCCCTCTGCCATGTACATTGGCCAAACCAGACAGTCTCTACGCAAAAGAATTAATGGACACAAATCTGACATCAGGAATCAAAATACTCAAAAACCAGTGGGAGAACACTTTAACCTGTCTGGTCATTCAGTGACAGGCCTGCGGGTGGCTATATTACAACAGAAAAACTTCAAAAACAGACTCCAACAAGAGACTGCTGAGCTGGAACTGATATGCAAACTAGACACAATCAACTCAGGATTGAATAAGGACTGGGAATGGCTGAGCCATTACAAACGTTGACTATCTCCCCTTGTAAGTACTCTCACACTTCTTATCACACTGTCTGTACTGGGCTAGCTTGATTATCACTTCAAAAGTTTTTTTCTCTTACTTAATTGGTCTCTCAGAGTTGGTAAGACAACTCCCACCTGTTTATGCTCTCTGTATGTGTGTATATATATCTCCTCAATATATGTTCCATTCTATATGCATCCGAAGAAGGGGGGTGTAGTCCACGAAAGCTTATGGAATGGCTTTTAACTCAACAGTACAAAGTAGCTGCTGCACCAAGCCCCCCTAAGTTTCCTTGTTTGATCTTATTAAAAAAGTGTGTACACACATGGCCCAACGCCAATAGGCACCCATTATTTACAGAAGGTCCCACTAACCTGCTAAGTATCACATAAGCCAATTTTAAATTCAACTGCAGAACTCACAGTCCATTCTTTAAAGGGAGGGCACAGATGCTCACTTTCCGTCATGTGGCCTGCTACTTCCCCTGCCCTCTGAAATGTCTTTCCTTTACACACACACGTCTTGCCTTCTGAAGCTGGCTGAGGGTGTGCTAAAGTGGCACCACTCTGTCCCCTCCAGGTACAGCATGCTCTTTCTGCGACATCTCTCCCCCGTTACAAAAATCCCAAGGTTGCTTGCAATCTCAGTTGTCCTTGATAGACTCAACAGAGAGAAATAAGCTCCAATGCCAGTGAGCAGTCAAAGCTAGGGTTACCATATTTAAAAAATAAAAAAAAGGACACTCCATGGGCCCCGGCCCCGGCCCTTTCCCACCCCCGGCCCCGCCCCAACTCCACCCCTTCCCCACCACAACTCCACCCATTCCCCAACGTCCTCACCCTAACTCCCCCTCCTCCCTCCCAGCCACGCAAAAAGGGCTGCCCAAGTGCTACCGGCTTCACAGTTTGTAGGGCAGCCCCCAGACCCTGCGCCCCCGGCCGGCGCTTCCCCAGCGCAGCTGGAGCCTGGGAGGGGAAGCGCCCAGCCGGGGGCGCAGGGTCTGGAGGCTGCCCGGCAAACCCGTGAAGCCAGTAGCACTCCAGCTTCAGGCAGCCCCCTTGCCTCCGGACCCCAGCTGCCGGCCGGGCACTTCTCCTCCCCGGCTCCAGCTGCTCTGCTCCTCCCCTGACTCAGACTTTGGCTCTGTTTAAGAGCCAAGCTGCCCAAGCCAGCGCTACCGGCTTCAGGCAGCCCCCTTGACTCCGGACCCCAGCCGCCGGCTGGGCACTTCTCCTCCCCGGCTCCAGCTGCTCTGCTCCGGCGGCTCGGGGTCCGGAGTCAAGGGGGCTGCCTGAAGCTGGTAGCACTGGCTCGGGCAGATTGGCTCTTAAAGTCTGAGAGGGGAGGAGCGGAGCAGAGCAGCCACGGGAGGGGAAGTGCCCGGCTGGCATTTTCCCAGACACGTTCAGCTTTTCGGCAATTCCCCCCGGACGGGGGTTTGATTGCCGAAAAGCCGGACATGTCCGGGAAAAAACGGACGTATGGTAACTCTAGTCAAAGCCCCTGATTTTCTGCAGGTGGACATACACTGAACATGTACTACCCCTTTCTGATGACATCAGGCCAGATGGGCTGTGGATTTCTAGGGGGATCTGATCACAGGGGATAGTGCACACAGTCCTAGGGAAGGAGTAAAGCTGAAACCTTAAGTTTTAGATCTCTGATACCGAAACAGAAACTAAAGTAGATTCCTTACTCTCACCTCTCAAGAGGTACACTGCACTCGAGAGAGGCCAGCTTGTCTACTCAGTCCTTTGCCTCCCAAGGAGCTAATTATGAGGGTTGTTTTTAAACCCACTCTGAAACACAACTCAAATGATCTAAGACAGGCCACCCGACAAGATCACCATGTAAAATACAATTTGGATCTTAACCCCTGGGGGTAAAAAAAAAAAAAAAAAACCACACACACAAACCAGCAGTGAGAGAAGATAAAATGTCCATTTAAAACTGTTTCACTAGCAGGACCAAGTGCTGATTTTGCCCCAGAACCCCAAGTGGCCCCCTCAAGGGCTGAACTCACAACCCTGGGTTTAGCAGGCCAATGCTCAAGCCACTGAGCGATCCCTCCCCCCTAGCTGCCGGAATGGGTCCGGAACGTTACTACACGCTGCTAAACAGAGCCCACGTTGTACCCCAGGGGTGGCTGCAGTTCAGAAGTAAATGAAGCAGCCCCGAGCTAGGCAGCCCGTCATGGGGGGCTCTGCTGGCCGGGGAGCATCGCGCAGGGCAGGAGTGGAGCGAGCAAGGCCCACGGGACAAGAACCCGCAGCCGGGGGCTGCAGAAAGAACAAACAGCCAGAGCTTGGCTCCCCCCCCACCCATAGCCCCTCGGGGGCCAATCCCCCCCCCACGCGCGCCTCCCCCCCCATAGCCCCTCGGGGGCCAATCCCCCCCCCACGCGCGCCTCCCCCCCCATAGCCCCTCGGGGGCCAATCCCCCCCCCCCACGCGCGCCTCCCCCCCCATAGCCCCTCGGGGGCCAATCCCCGCCCCCCCCCGCGCCTCTCCCCCCATAGCCCCTCGGGGGCCAATCCCCCCCCCCACGCGCGCCTCCCCCCCCATAGCCCCTCGGGGGCCAATCCCCCCCGCCCCACGCGCGCCTCCCCCCCCATAGCCCCTCGGGGGCCAATCCCCCCCGCCCCACGCGCGCCTCCCCCCCATAGCCCCTCGGGGGCCAATCCCCGCCCCCCCCCGCGCCTCTCCCCCCATAGCCCCTCGGGGGCCAATCCCCCCCCCCCACGCGCGCCTCCCCCCCCCATAGCCCCTCGGGGGCCAATCCCCCCCGCCCCACGCGCGCCTCCCCCCCCATAGCCCCTCGGGGGCCAATCCCCCCGGGCTGCTGCCCCCAATGCGGAGGCTGGAGCCACAGGCCCCGAGCCGCAGGGAACGATCCCCGCTGGCCCGGCCCAGCCCAGCAGCCCGGGACGGTCCGGGGAGGGGGGGGCAGCTTCCCGCCCGGGGCCCACTCCAGGGGGTCACACACAAGCCGAGCGGGGGGTGCTGAGGATCCCGCCCCTCGCCTGGCCCCACTCGGGCCGAACACCCGCCGCTCGGGCGCTTCCACCCGTCCCTGCAGCCCCGCGATCGCCGCCATCTTGTCAACCCCCAGCAGGCCGGAAGCAGGGGCGGCACTTCTCACAGCAGCGAATCGAACGCGGCCTCTCCGGAAGTGACGTGACAAAGCGGGGCGGGGGGTGGTTAAAGCCGCGGATATGTCCCAGCATGCCCTGCGCCCCCAGTTCCAAGCGTTGCCATGGAGACAGGGCCCGCGGCCTGCCCTGCGCTGTCAATCCAGAAGCCCCTGAGGGGCCAAGCTCAGCGCCCCCTGTCGGTGCTGTCCCGAGTTTCTAGGGCCAGTCACACTTCGGGGGCTTTTTCTGATACAGGCGCCTATTACCCCCACCCCCGTCCCGCTTTTACACACTTGCTGTCTGGTCACCCTAGTGCTGGGGGGCTCCTGCCCCCCCCCCGCCTGTGGGGCCGAGCGCCCCCCTCCTGCCCCCGGGCTGAGCTATTAGGGGCTCGCCCGCGAGGCACGGAGGGTCTGGTCCCCCCTCCGGCCGCAGCGCTGGGAAAGAACGCGGGGAATCGCATGAAGGCCACAGCTGAACTGAACCAGAGACTCTCGGGGACAGTAATTCCAGGCTCGGCTGCTCCGCATCGAGCCAGCGGGGTTTATTCCCGACCGTCTGAGCAGGGTGGGGATAGTGACTGTGAAATGCTTCCGCTTAAATGATCCCACTGCTCCGCCACCGTCTCAAGGCTGATTCCCACTCTGGCCAGGGCCGGCTCCAGGGTTTTTGCCACCCCAAGCAGCGAAAAAAAAAAAAAAAAAAAAAAGCCACGATCGTGATCGGCAGCAGCTCCATCGCGCCACTTTCTTCTTGGGCGGCAATTGGGCAGCAGGTCCTCCCCTCCGAGAGGGACAGGGACCCTCCGCTGAATTGCCACCAAAGAGCCCGACGTGCCGCCCCTTCCCCTTGGCCACCCCCAGCACCTGCTTGCTCAGCTGGTGCCGGCCCCGACTCTGGCACTTCGAGTGCAGAAGGTGGGGCCCCGCAAGGACTCTAAAAATTAACACTGGCCACTCCAGGCTGGTATTAAACTCCCAAGGTTACAGCTTCTCTCTGACCTTGGCTGGGTAGATGCTGCCACCCCCCAAGTGCAGAACCCTTTGAGAGCCCAGGAAGGCGCACTTGGGAATTCCTTCCCATGGGGCACCCTCAAGCCCTTTCACCCCCTCTCCAGGGAAGAGCTGAGAAAGAAATCAAAGGAAATCACCTATTACCACCAGCTAATTAAACACCATGCACAACCTCTTAGGACACAAAAATCCAATCTTACCTTTAAAAAAAAAAACAAAACAGATTTTATTAAAAACAAAAAGAAAGAAAATACATTTAGAACTTAGGCTTTTTGCTAGATTTAAAAAGAACCACTTACAAGGATTAAGCATCAAAAAACCCAGGTGCTAAGCTCAGAAGAGGCTTAGTGAGGTCGGAATACGGCACGGTGGCAAAATCCACGAGGACAGGTCATGGAAATTGGCTTTTTGGAGCTGAGCGGGAGATGTGAAGCCGATCTCAAAGCCAAACACAAAAAGTTAAAGCAAATCAATGCTGATTTGCACTGTAGAAAGAGGCACCTTCCCATCCCATGTGACTGTTTTACACCAACTGGTCGATCGATACCCACTTCCTTCCATCCCAGTGTCTCAGGAAAGAGTCACTCAAATGTCAAATTAAAATTTGAAATTAAAAATCACAGTAAAAAACACAGCAACTGCTCTATTGGAAACAAAGAGGTCATTGCTAAAACTACTAGCAACTATTTACTGATACATATTTTTGAGTATTAAAATGTAAATTAAATAGCACAATGCCCTGCATCTGCACCGTGCTAGCAAAGGTGAATGATGAAAAGTAATAAGAGTAATTTAAAAAGTGAAGCCCTGTGGAGATTTGGTAAGATGAAGGCATTCCCAGAGAAATTGGTGTTTCTGTGTTTATATGCCTATATGGACCTGCCTGGTAACCTGACCCAAAGCCCATTGTAGGCAAAGGAAAGACTCTCAGAGACAAAGGGGACTAACTGGCAGAATAAATGGGCACACTGGGGCACTGCCGATCACAACAAATTAGCCAGTTAGGAAACAATTGTGCAAGTTTGAAGTGGAATTTAAAGAATATTTGTGGTGCGACCGCACATGCTTGTTTCTTCCCATCAGAGAAAGATTCCCAGGCGGCCCTTGTGCAGCGCTGCTCTTGCAGCCCGAAACCTCCAAAGCTGGGCTGGCTGGCAGGATAATTCTCCCTGCCCTGAATGTGCTGGGGCAGCAGCCTCGAAGCCTTGTCCCGACCTGCCCCCGGACGCTCTCAGTGGGGCAGAGCCTGGGATGAGGGGCATGTGCTGCCCACGCACACAAGGGTGGGGGGACACCCCACCCTCAGCACCTGCCTGGCTCTGCATAGATTAGAAGTCTCCAGGCCCCAAGCAGCTGCAGCCAGCTCCAGGGTGGGGGGTGCAGGGGCTGCACCACAGGTGCAGAGCAGAGGGCAGCAAAGGGGGTGAGGGACTAAGGGGCAGCAGCAGCCACATCTTTCATGCATGCTGCAAACGTCACCCAAGGGGGGGGCGTGACATCAGACCCCGACAGCAGGGTGGGGTGTCTCAGCAGGGCCAGGGCGGATCAGGAGGCTTCTTCCCCTTCAGCAGATGTTACTGAGCATGCTCAGTACAAATTCATTGTGTCGGACACTAATCTGTGACCAGTGACAGAGTGTCACCTCAACACCCTACATGCACCTAAATTACACCTAGAGCAAAGATCACAGGACTGGCGCTTGGGCTCTGGGGTGGGTGGTGGTTGTGTCTAGGGGCTAAATTGTGACTAGCTCAAAGAGGCCTGCAAACTCCCCTCCCACTCCCATGTTGCAGCTTCCCTGCATTTCTAGTCCGGGGTGGGGAGGAAGAGCAGGTTCCAAAGAGCTGTCCTCCACATGCTCGCAGGTTTGGCAGGGAGGATTTGGAGAGGGGCAGAGGGTGAGCCACGCCTTGATTCTGCACCCTCTGAGGCAATGTCTTACCCTTTCCAGAGTACTGCGCCCCTTTCAGGAGTCTGATTTGTCTTGTGTACCCCCAAGTTTCACCTCACTGAAAAACGACTTGCTTACGAAATCAGACATACAAATACAAAAGTGTCACAGCACACTATTAGTGGGAAATTGCTGACTTTCTCCTTTTTCCTATATCTTTACTTACATTTGTACTTGCATTTCAGTGTATAGTACATAGAGCAGTATAAACAAGTCATTGTATGAAATTTTTGTTTATACTGAGATCGCTAGTGCTTTTTATGTAGCCTGTTGTAAAACTAGGCAAATATCTAGAGGAGTTGATGTACTCCCGGAAGACCTCTGTGTATCCCCAGCGGTACGTGTAACCCTGGTTAAGAACCACTGCTCTAAGGCACAAGCCAGAGTACGCTGTTCGGTGCTTGGTATGGGGCTGTTGAAAAGTACTCCTTGTCCCAACCCTGCAGCAAGGGAGGAGAAAGAGGAGGAACTGAAGGGTCTCCTAGAAGTGTGGTGCCGCTATCCACCACCATTTCTATAGGGCTGTGCCTAAAGCAACGACCTAGCCCTATAAAGTTTGCTTCTACCCCTTTGTGCTCCTAACTCACTTAACCGCTTTTGGAAATCCCACCTTTACCAATGGCTCTGTTGCAGAGCTGCAAAGTGGCTGGCTGCACTAGCTCAGATGGAAAGGTTGCTTATCTAAAACCTTTATCCACAAAGCCAGCACTGGGAATCGATAAGCCCAAGTGTATTTTGTACGGCCGCTTTTGCTCAGCATGTTAAATTGTTGAATGGGATGTTTTTAGCAGCACAGGGGATAGACTCCCACTAAATATTCTAAATGCTGTAAAGCTCAAACAAAGGCTAAACACCACTTTTTCACAAGGAGTAAATCCTTGTTCTACCCATTTAGGATTTTAGCAGCATGTGCTACTGGCCAAAGATCTATACCATGGTCTTGAGTAAGGACTGCACTTGTTCCCGTATTGGTCGTAGCTAGCTGTTGGGTCTACTTCTGGGCATGCTAAGCCTGGGGCTTGTGCTAATGTTTGCTTGAGCTCAATGAAAGCTTCCTGATGTTCTATCCCCATTCCCACATATTACCTTTTTTTAATAACTTAGAGAGCGGACTGGCCTTTTCTGTGTAATTTTCTATGAAATCTTGAGAAATTAGTCATTCCTAAGGATGGCCTTAAAATTGATACACCTGTAGGGGCTGGTAACTTTTGCAGTATTTCCACCCTTTGCTTATTTGGTGACCATCCTTCCTGCCCTAATATTACTCCTAAGTAATTTACTTGTTGCTGACAAATTTGGGCCTTTCCTGGGCTAACTTTGAACCCTGTTTCTTTTATCTTTCGTAGAACCTGATCTAAGATCGCCACATTGTCTTACTTAGTTTTTGTACTAACAAGGATATCAGCTACATATGATATAATCGTGACATTGCACTTCATGTGTTTTATAGAATATGTTTATAAGTGTGAATATGATGTTTTATGCAAAAGGTCTCTTGTAAGGTATCATTACAAAGGTTATAATCTACTGAATATATTCATCCTATTTGTATGAATGTATCATTCTTGTATCTAAAAGAAGAATATGAAGTATAAGTCTGAGGTCCTATTGTAATTATGCAAAGTGTGGGCCATTAATGGTGATTTTAAATCTTTATGGCTCCCATTGATTAGGACAATTGGTTGTAAATGTCTGTTTACTTGCAAACCTTCTGAGGTACATGCGGGCCAGCCCTGGAAGAATGGAGACTAGGGATCTCACAGAATATGTGATCATGTCACCTGATACTGGAATCCATTTTAAACCTGGTGCTTTTCCATTTAGAAGCAGCTGGGACCCTGGGCTAGGACCCCAGGGCCTGCAGCGGAGCCCCTGGGGCCAGCAGCCAGGACCCTAGGTGGCAGAGGGTCTCCCAGACAGCAGAGGGTCCCCCAGGTGCAGGGCTGGGACCCTGGCATGGGGCCAGGGGCCCACCCCTACCACCTGCACCTATGCCCTCTTCTCCTAAATTGTGAGTTTGTAAACACAAGTATACGCTCTACTTCTGCTTTTGCTCAGCATCTTAAATTTTATTGTAGCCAAATCAAACTTTGTTAGAGGGCTTTCCCTTCACCTCCTTGGTCCTTGACATGCAGACAGAAAGCAGAAGATCGGAAGTCCAAAGTACTGTAATTTATAAGTTTTTGATTGAGGTTGGAAGGTTTTAATTTCCACCCTTCTGTTCTGCAATCTGATCCTGTTGTGATTGTGGTCTTGATCTTGACTGAAACTGTTTACCGGGGCTTCACAACCCTTGCATTCAGGTCTGATGGCCTGAACTGTTCAGCTAATCAGTTCTACCTGTTTAGCATGCGGGATCTGTTTGAGAATCTGCCTTCTACCTGACTGACCCCCCTGCCCCTCAGGTATTTGGAGTGAGCATTCTCTCACCTCAGTGAACTTAACTTCACCCCAGTCTACCACTCTGCTATTGGTCAATTTAGCCTGAGACCACTATTTTGATTTTCTAAGGTACAGGTCTGGTGCATCTTAGGCGCATTTAACATGTGCGATTTCAGCTTTATGCAATTGGCAACAAAACAAACCAACCAACAACAACTTCAATCCTGTTTCTGTAGTGTGGGCAATTCCGCCCACCCTTACACAATGTAATTTTGACTATACGCGATTTTCGCTTTAGGCGCCGACTGCGGAATGTAACCCCAGCGTAAGAGGAGACAGACCTGTAGAAATCATCGTGGCTGCCATTTTGGATTTCTAGCTAAACCTGTTCTTAAGCTATCATTAAATACCAGTTATTAAAAGCCTTAAATCTATAAGTAACTGTTTTTATGCATGTCTAAACAGGATACTGTCACCACTTTTGTTATGCTAATAGGGGTAGGTGAAATTTACAGCGTTTTTCTCCCTCTGCTTCCAGCTGTGTGCTCTCCTTGGTGCTGCTGCTTTTCTGACACAGGACACTCGGAGACCCCTCTTTATACACTGATAAATTGTGTCTTGCCCCTCTGAGGTAGCTAGTTACCACCCTTTACCTTCTCCATGTTGGTTCAATCAAAACATCTCTATCCATCACACGGTTGTCCGACCTTATCTTTAAGTGTGTGGGGGGGCGGGTGTCAGTATTGCCCCTCCAATGTATTTAGGTGCCACCTATTACCTTGTACATGTTGGTTCCATAAAAACATCTCTATTGTGCTGTCATCCCGACCTTATCTTTAAGATGTGTCAGTGTGTTCCTGTTATCTTTGGGAAATGTGTTGATATTGAGGTGTTCTGGTACCATCCTCCTGGAATGTGTGTGTGTTCTTGTGACTAGAACTGCTTAGGAATGTGTGTCTCCACTATCAGCCCTGTTCTTGCCAGATTGTGTGAGCAGACCCAGCCTCTAGCTCACAGCCTGATTTTGCTTTATTTTAGTAAAGCTTTGACCACTACTTTA
Source organism: Malaclemys terrapin pileata (assembly GCF_027887155.1). Taxonomy (NCBI): domain Eukaryota; kingdom Metazoa; phylum Chordata; order Testudines; family Emydidae; genus Malaclemys; species Malaclemys terrapin. Next base: position 131,214,862 of record NC_071510.1, on the reverse strand, counting down.
GCCCAGGCCTCTGATACACAGGCTTATGTTTCAGGCCCTCTTCCTGCTACAGGTGTTGGTCTCAATTGCCAACCTGTTAAAGAAACAGGTCATTAGACAGGCAGCCTGTCCCAGCATCCACGCAGCCTTTCTATTTAACACCAACCAGTCAGGTGGAGTCTAAGTGCTGCTGGGAGCTAAAATTTGTTTTCTGGGTCTCCTCTTCCATTGGCTCACCTCTCATTCTCTTTCAAGCCTTAGTGAGGAGTAGAGGTGACCAACAGAATGCCTTGAGACTAGACTGTATTCTCACACTGGGCTGTACAGACTGCCCACAGCCTAGAGAACAGTGCTTGCTGTCTGGAGAGCATTTGCTGGTCACTCAGTGCTGGCTCCTCCTTCACTGAAGCGCCTAGGCATCTGAAGAAGCAGCCGTAAAGGTGGAAGATTACAGTATAGCAGCTTCTCTAGTAGCTGCTGCAGCCATACGAGGAGGAATGAAAGGAACCCATAATTCAGTGGGAAAGTATTAGCCAGTGGAATCAAAACCATCAGAGCAACCAGCGCCACAAACTTGCCCAGGGAGGTCTCAGGCCTGCAAAGAACTTAAGTAGGTGAGTAATTTTGTTTATCCCCCCCAGGCCATTACCTGGGAATCCCCAGCACATTGGTACTAGTAGGGTTACCATCCGTCTGTATTTCCCCGGATATGTCCAGCTTTTGCGTCTCTAAATAGCCGTCCAGGAGGAACTGGTAACAAGGTTAAAATGTCCAGGGTTTTTCTCCCTCGCTTCCTTCCCATGCAGAGTGCGGCTGCTGATTGGGCGGCTGGGCCGATTGAGCCGCTCCCATTGGCCTCCAGCAGCCAGAGCCCTCCCCTGCTCCCCCCTCCCTCTGCAGCCCTGTGTAACACACAAACAGACCCACCGGGCAGCGTGTTTTGCAAACACGTGGAGCCAGAATGGTAAGGGGAGTCCAGGGGGGGCAGTCAGGGAGCGGGGGAGTGTTGGATGGGTCCCCAGCCTCCACCTGCCACCCCCTGCTGCATGTCCCCTCCCAAACCCCTTCCCACACACCCCCTCCTGCCCTCAAACTCCCTTCCAAAGCCTGCACCCCCTCCCTTTGCACCACCTCCCACCCTCAAACTCCATCCCAGAGCCTGCACCCCTCACCCCCTCCTGCACACCCACCCCCTGTCCCAGCCCAGAGCCTGCACCCAGCACCCTAATCCCCAGCCCAGGACCCACACCCCAGACCTCCCCCCTCCCAGAGCCTTAGGCAGGTGTGTGTGGGGGGTGTTTCTGGGAACCACCAAAATTTCTACAACCCTGCCACCCATGCGAGTGGATAAGGGTCAGGGCAGTCAGGGGACAAGAAGCAGGGGGGGTTGGGGGTTCTGAGGGGGGCAGTCAGGGGTGGGAAGGAGTGGATGGGGTGTGACAAAGTGGGACTGTTCTTAATGTTTTCCTCAGTTTCCCCTATGCAGTTCTTAAGTATCTAGGTGGTGGGATAAGGGTGTATGGTTGCTGCAGAGCAAAGGGCCAGGGTACATAAATGCCCAACACTGTCTCCTAGCAACTGATTGTCTCCTCTGCAAAGATGCCAACTGAAGGTGTTGGAGACAAAGGGACCAGGTGACCTCCTGGCCTGGGAAAGAGAAAAAGCCCAGAGAAGGAGGGGCTGGACAGGGGTTGGAGTTTGGAGATACCTGGGGACTAGGAGTGAGGGCAGACATGGGTGTCTGGCTCTCTGAACCCCATAATGGACCCAGCCGAGGGGTCCCATTTGCCGCTGTACCTACAAGCTCTGTTTTAGACAGTGTTCCTGTCATCTAATAAACCTCTGTTTTACTGGCTGGCTGAGAGTCACATCTGACTGCAAAGTGGGGGGTGCAGAACCCTTTGGCTTCCCCAGGACCCCACCTGGGCAGACTTGCTGTGGGAAGCACACAGAGGGGCATATGCTGAATGCTCCCAGGAGAGACCCAGGAGGTGAAGCCGTGTGAGCTTCTTGCCCTGAAGACAGTCTGATGCGAGGGAGAGGAGGCTCCCCAAAGTCCTGACTGGCTTTGTGGGGAGCAGTTCCAGAGCATCACCTGGGGACTCCATGACATGGGGGCAGGGCTCCCCCCCCCCACCCCATGTCCTCCTTTTTGATTGCAGAAATATGGTAACCCTAGGTACCAAGAAGTCAACTGGACTCACAACTACTCAGCTCTGCCAAGCATTGGGCCCTAGGTGTGGAAATGTACAATGCAACTCTTGCCTTTCTTGACAGGTTTTTAAAAAACAGCCAGCTTGCCAACCATAATCCCTCTTGGGGCTTCCTTCTACAGCTCTCTAGCTGGGCCACTCTGCTTCAGGTCCCACTCTGGGGTGCCTCAATGTCCAGGCCACTTCCCCCCAATGGCTAATGGGGTTGGGGGGGACCCAGGCCTGACCACTACTCTGGGTCCCAGCCCAGGGACCCTGTAGAGAGAAGCTGTCTGCTATGTCCATTCATTTAAGTTCCACTGCTGCTCTTATTTCCTGGGCCACTTCCCCACAGACCTGCACTGTCTTCATCCTTACCTCAGGGCTTTGTCCAAAGAGAGTCCAAGCAACCAGCTCAGGGCTCCTTCTCTCTGGCTAACGGCAACATCCAGGGCTCTGCCAGCCATCCACACACCTACAGCACCAGCAAGGAACTGAACTGGTACTGGCACAGCAGCTCTCTTTATACTAGCTTGCTGGGTCCTGATTGTCTGTTTCTCATACAGCCGCTCCAGGGAGCTTGGAGGACCCTCTCTACTGCTCTTTTCTGGGGTGGGGTATGGCAGGGCCACAAAGCCTCCAGCAGGGGGCCTCGGGGGCTAGTCCACCCCGTCACAGATTGTCTCTGACTGTAAGTGCCTATTGAGAGAAAGAAGGGGGTAAATTACCCACCATTTCCATTATTTAACTGGGCAAGGAGGAACCGCCAGAACTTTAGGTTACAGAGGAAACATCTGCAACAAAAGATGCAGAAAAGGTACCCACACCCACTCTCACATGTCCCAGAGGCACGCTGCTGGTCTGCCCAGCCAATTTTTAGTCATTAGACGGGGGACAGTCAGCCAGCTTTAGCAGCAACGTCACAGTCCCTTTGACTGAAGGCTGCAGAACCAGGCTCTATACTGGGATTAGCCCACAAAATGTGGGTTTCGTGGGTCCCAAAGCTGGTGATCGTTGTATTCACTTCTAGTTTTCGCTACGACCTCCCCAACTGAATTGTATTCATATGCATGGTGTTGTTTCACTACTAGCACTCCAGAACGCCCCCCCCCCAACCCCCTCTATACCTATTTGTCTGGAATCCTGACTTTGTTGACCTCCCCCGCCCTTGAATTTTCACCCGTGTCAGTATCGGTTTCCTTCTCTCCAGAGGCTGTTGGCAACAATCTTGGATTTCTCTGCAGATCTTTTTTCCATTCTTTACTGTGAAAGTGAAGCAAGAACTGGATGAATAAGTAAATCTACTGCACTCTACTTCACCGGCTAGGGAAGGGAAATAAACATTTAAAGACCTTTCCTCGGGGCTCGTTCTATTAGCCGCAAAACAAAAAGGAAATCAACTGAAAAACCCCGGGGAACAATCCTCAGAGGATGCACCCTTCCCCTGGAGTTCTCTTTTGACCCAGCTCCTCCTTCCTTTTCATAGCCTCCTCTTTGAGCAGCCAGGACCTGGAACCCTTCTCAGACTGCCCTGCCTTTACCTTGTCACAAGGTCCTCTACAGAAATGGTACCAAGTATCAGGGGGTCGCCGTGTTAGTCTGTGTCCACAAAAACAACGAGGAGTTCGGTGGTACCTTAAAGACTGTATCTGAAGAAGTGAGGTTTTTACCCACGAAAGCTTATGCCCAAATAAATCTGTTAGTCTTTAAGGTGCCACCGGACTCCTTGTTGTTTCTATCAGAAATGGAATGTTTAAAATGCACTCAGTTTAAAAAAAATCAAGTTGCAACTGTCCCTTTCATTTTCTCGTTGGTGACTGTGCTAATGTACAGAATATCACGTCTTTACTGTAGATTTAAATATTGAATGCCTCACATGAACAGCCTGATTTTCAAGAATGCTCGTACAGTTTCTGTGACTTTGTACGCATGTTGTAGCCACATGTAAATGACAACATCCTAAATACTGTCCTTACAGACATTTCACGGTGATTATCATGACCAGTGGGCTACAGGCGCTTGGTAGCCACCCTTTGGTGAACTAACACACACATATGTGACCCAGGGAATCCCTGTAAAACCCTGTGCAACCCCTCTTTCTTCTTCCAGTTGGCATTACGAGGTCCCTGGTCACAGGGGACTGGCCCCTGGGTCTCTAACCACCCGGCTCTAGTCATTCTCTCTCTCTCTCTGGCCTAATGAGAAGACAATGAGAATAGAAGGGGGCCAGCCCATAAGAGCAGGGAGGGAGAGGGGAAGCTTGGGAGCTGCCCGCACACCATGGGAGGCAGAAGGGGGGCCCAGAGCTAGATGACCCATCTCTGAGATCCCCCCCTCCCCTGTGGGGGACAGAAGTGGTTGGATGCTTCCTGGGCTCTGAAGTTCACAATAACTCTTCAAGACAAAGGCAAAGCTAATGGCTCCCCAACCTTCTCCCCTTAGACAGGCACCTGCCCACCCTCCCCGACCCCTGGGGCAGCTCCTCCCTCCAGTTGCCCCAGCTGAGACAGGGCTCATGCTCCAAAATCCCTTCCCCACTGAAGCCATCTGCAGGTCCCACTCCCACCCACCGCTCGCCCCCCCCCCAGGCCACAGTCTGATACCCACCTGCAAGCCCCCACCCCAGTGTTGTTCTTTCTCTTCACCCGTCCTGGCTGGCTATGGCAGAGTCAGAGGCAAGTTCTGCCTGCAGAAGAGTGTGTTCCTGGTAGTGCTGCTGGCCCAGCCCTGCCGCCACGGTGAGCAGCGAGCCCTGACTAGGCACTGAGCCTGCCTGAGTGGCTCTTGGAGCTCGGATTTCTGCCAGGACGTGACCATCTCAAGCCATGAGCTTCACCGGACAGAAGGAGAATGGAGGGCCGTTGCAGGCGTCGCAATCGCACTGAAGACTGATAAAGGGACGACCAAGATTCTTCAACATGAACGAAAATCGCTTCACTGCGTTCACTCGTCTTTATGCCTTTCCGTTCCTGCTTCCCTTGCCCCAAATAAGCAAACAGAAAATAACAAACCGGTAACCGCTCTGACTGCTATCAGCCACCACACTTCAAATCTCTACACCCGTGTATGAAGTGCAAATTTCTCTCAGCACAGCAACAAGCTGTGCATTTCACCCTGCTCGCTGCTCCACTGTGACGGGATCCCTGTTGTACAACCTGGAACGGGGGTACCGCCGTGCCCCCTAACTCTCCAGCCTGGGCTGTCTCTCACAATGCTTTGCTAGTGACAAGCAGCAAACCCCTCAGGGAGCTGTTATCACTCAGCACAACAGCAGGTGGAGCCCCACACCCAGCTCGATTGCATGAATGCGCCCAGAGCCACTCATGAATCACCCAGAGAGAGGCATTACCCAGTTCCCCCCAGCTTCCTAGCCTACAACCCCAGAGCTGTACCGTCCTGCCCTGGTCAGAAGCCTGACCAGTGTAAGTTTATTACCCAGTCCACCCCTCCCTCGATGTGGAGAGGACACACACCAGCCTTTGTAAACTGAGCCGAGGTTTTCCAGGCACTTCAAGCAAAACAACCTGTTTGAGGTAAAATATAAAACAGATTTATTCACTATAGAAAGATTGTAAGTGATTCTAAGTGGGAAGCCTAAAAGGAGTCGGACAGAGATGGTTACCAAAGAAATTACACTAGGCACTATTTAGATCAAGCAATGTTCTCACCCCCTGGATGTTACAGTCCTTAATGCACAGACTTCCCCCCTGAAGCCTGGTCCAGTTTCCTCCAATGATCTTCGTCTTCTTGGTTGTTTCCAGTGCAGGTGATGGGAGGAGAAAGGCCCCCTTGTGCTGCAACTGTTCCTTGTTTTATACCCTTGGGCCATGTGCCCGGCAGACAATAGCCCAGGCATGTCCTGGGGGGCTTTGCTGAGTCCCAGTGAACAAACAGCCCCTGTGAGGTGCTTGCATCGTTTAGCACACAGCTGATTAATGGGCAGTCAGCACCCCCCCCGAGCAGGGATCCTTTGTATGCCCCTCGCAAACATTTCCAGAACAACCCTACAGCGCAATCTCATGACTTCATACCCACTAGCGATACGCACGTTTGGGCAGAACAGTGGGTTTCAGCAGGTTAGGACTTTCCATAGGATACCTTCCTTGGTGCGCTTTGTACGAAACCGACCCCAACCATGTGACACTGGTGACTATGGGGGTTCCAGGGTGCTGCTTTGAGGCACAGAGCGCCACACCCACCCTGCCACCATTCCCAGCCCCACCCACCCTCCTGGCACCCCCAATCCCACCAACTGGCATTCTCAGCCCTGCCTCCTTGCATCCCCAATCCCACACCCCCACGGCAGTCAGAGGCTACTATCCAGCCGATGGGCCCCTTGCCCAAGGAGCCGCAGTGCAGTTTTCCAGCATCGATTTCTCCCCGCCGAGCCAGCGCGGGGGAGACTGAGTGTCAGCATGATATTGACGGCACAGAAGAAAAGAGTTGCTGGCAGCCTGGCTCCTGGGATTAGCGAGGGGATGGGGCTTGGGACCTCCGCAGCCTCAAGTGGAAGAGTTAATGAGCAAAGGAAATCAATGGCACTTAATCTGTGTCTAATCAGCACGTGCTGCTCAGCCTGCAGAGGTGGGGGCTGCTGCTGGGAGGGACAGAAGGATGGCGGGGGGCTTGTTATTCTCTTGCCCCCCATAAGCTGCACAGGCCAGATCTTGACCCCCATGGACACCCCCTTCCCTGGGCTCTCCCTGGGCACAGCGTGGGGCACAGCCCCTTAAGGGTGAAACTGAAAGGGAATTGGGGCTAGCCAAGGGCGTGGCTGGGGGAGTGGGTTCAGACACGGGGCGCTGCAGGGCAGGGCTGAGCCAGGGAGCAGTGGCCCCTAGAGCCCTGCCGGATGGCAGGGCACCCGTGGCTGTCCTGCGCCTCCCCCGCAATGACTGGGCACACGGGGCTAAATCCCTCTGCCTGTTCCGGACCCGTGGGCGAGCAACGTGTGAACGCCCGAGTCTGCTTGGCGGCAGGTGGCCAGAGCCCGGCACTGGGCTGGAGATGCGGTGGCTGTAGGGGCAATGCCAGGGGATGCAGGACCCTGCCCCCATTAGCCCATGCAGCAGGCAGCCTGAGCAGAGATCCCAGCAGGGGCGTAACTGCGGCATGAATTCAGCCTGGAGCCAGGGGGAGCATTCGGCTGCATGCGGCCGGAGCGGCGATAGCACAGGTGGTGTCTTGCACCTGCCTGCAGCTCTGCTGATGCTGCTCAGTCCTGACCTGCAGCCCCCTGCTGTCCCGGCCTGGGTCTCCCCGGGGGCTGAGCTGGGGAGCCGCGCAGACAGACACGTGTCGATGTGCGTGTCAGTCACGCAGCCACAGGATCGGTGCTACGCCCCCAGCTTTGCAACAGTCTCTGGGAGGTAGTGTGCCAGACCCCCGCGGGGTCTCTCACTGCCTCCAGGGTAAGCCACTGGGCCTCGGAGCTCAGGCCCTCCTACTGCCCCCCGTGAGCTCTGCCCAGCGCGTCCCACGGAGACAGACCCCTGGCAGAGACTTGCGCACTCTGCGGGGACTAATGCACCCAGCCAGTATTTGCAGTGACAGTTGGATTTATTAGTCAGCTGGACACAGCCTGGGAAGGCCTTAGGTTAGCACAGAGAGATGAAGGTTAAAGCATCGTCCATTGTGGTCAGCCCAGCGCCCAGCCATGCTGCAGTGACTCCATGTTCCAGCTCTCAGTCTCTCTCGCCGACCTCCTTCCTTAGTCAGTTCCCAGGTGAGAGAGTCTCGACTTATCCCTCACCTCCCATCTTCCCAGCCCTTTGTTCTCGAGCTGGGGTCTCGGCTCTGCTTCCCTGCTGAGAATGTTGATCCAGGAGTCACTGGAGCTGGCCTTATCTCTCTGGATCCTTTGTTGATCTGGGTCGATTTCAGCCAGTTCTTTAATCATTCTATTCACTCCACCCAGACAGTGAGGTGACACTCACACACCTCTGTCTCCTGACTTCCTCTGAGAACAAACTTAACCCTCCCCCCCACCCCCTGGGTAGCCATGCAAAGTATAGGGGGAAACTGATGCACACATAGGCTACAGAAAACTACTACAGAAAATTCTCAATTCGTCTCAGTGAATGCAAGTCCATGAAATACCACCTGCATCCTGTGCTCAGTGCAAACTGTGTACCCCCCACAGAAAGCGAAAGTCCGGGTAAAAGGGGGGTTCATCCCCACAGCAGCAGGGTGCAGCCTCGGGCACAGGCAGCTCAGACCCGGGCCAAGCAGGGTGGGCCTGTCGCAATAAAAGGATGCAACATAAACTAAACATCGCAGTGCACTGGCTGTTGCATCTGTGCAGCAACGCCCCCTACTGGGCAGTATCCGGAGTTTATAACGTCACAGATCCTAAGGCCAGGAGGGACCATTGCAATCATAGTCTGACCTCCTGCATAGCACACCCCACAGTAATTGCTAGAGCGGATGTTTTGGAAAAACTTCCCATCTTGATTTTAAAATGGCCAGTGATGGAGACTCCACCACGGTCCTGGGTACGTTGTCCCACCGGTTAATGACGCTCACCATTAAAAATGTACCCCTTATTCAAATGTACACCTTACTGCCAGTCTGGCCACTGTCCTGTTATGGGTCACTGAAGCTGGCGGGTGGAAGCACCATCCTTCATGTAGGATGGCTGTTAGGAACAGTTAAAGACGTCTATGAAATCATAGCCTGCACCCCTGACAGGCCCGGGTCGCTGCCCAAAACAAAGACACGTGTGAGACCACTTGGCATCTGCACTAGGTGGGAGAGAGGCGTGGGTGAGTATTGTTTCAGCAGAGCGGGGTGCTTGTGTGGGTGAAGGCAAAGAACAGGAGAAACACCACGGAGACAGACAGACGGAGCAGAAAGCCAGTGACAATCTGAAGAAGCACTGAGCATGACCATGAGAAAGCGCTTTTGGGCAGAGCACTGGCTATAAAGGGGCTTAGACCTGTGAGCGAAGACACTGTCTCCTGCTGTTTGATTCCTGCAGCATTCAGGAGAACAGGACTTTGTACATTCTCTGGCAATAAACAGGGCTGCCTCCAACACTTGACTCCCGCATCAATTTCTCCTCCTAGCACAAACAGCTCACAAGACCCCCAATGCTGGCTAACTGCTTGACTGCAAAGGGGAAACTGTCCCTCTGAGATCTGCAATGCGAGGATGGATTTCCTACCGGCCCGGGCAGTCCCACTCCCACCTCTGCACACTTACGTTCCCCTCCTCGTCTGTGGTTGCTGTCGGAGCAATCGAAGCTCAGGTTAAAACAAAACCAGTCCCTGTGCGGTGCCTGCTGCCTGGGATCAATACTAACCAGTGATTAGCGCTCCTGTTACCCAACTGGGCTCCATCTTCCCACAGCTCTGATGAAACCTGGCCATGTTCATCTGCCCTCCGAATCAATCAGGTCACCACGACAGCAATCTCAGGGGGAGGTCAGAGGTCACCTGGAGGCTGCCGTGCCACGGGGCTTGGGGCAGGGGTCAGGGCCGGCTTCAGAGGAATGAAGTGAGTCCGCCTGTGAAATTAGCTAAAGCAGAGAAATAACAGGCGCTGTTGCCATGGTCACCTGGTGGTACTTTGATTGGCCTTCCCAGCCGCACCGGAGGGAGCCCGCAGGGTCCAGCGTGGTGTGGTAGCTCCAGACAGACGGCCTAGAGTTGGAACCGGTCAGGGGTCTGTAAGAGACCTACAGCCATAAACACCACGAGCCGTGGGGCCAGCTCCACTGCCCACGTGGGGGGAGTGAGAAGGCCACAGGCCTGTGGGGCTGAAGGGGAATCACCTGCTGCTGGAGAATTACAACCGCTTGTAGCAGCTGGAGGCTGCAGCCACCAGGGGGTGATGGCCACTCAAACCCCAGTAGGTCTGCCCTCGCACTGCCCTGCCCCCCATGCCCGTGCCGATGCACACACGTGCACACTCGCCCCTGTGCTCGCACCGTGAGCCAGTGTCCGGACTAGAACCCAGGAGTCCTGAGCCGGGGTGCCCTGCTCTGACCACTAGATAATGCTCCCTCCAGCAATGTCACCTCTCCCGCAGAGCCGCTAGCAACTCTCCATTGGAAACACCAGGCTGGCTGGGCCACAGTCACCCCGGGCCCGGGACAAGGGGTTTGGGAAATTCTCTGAGCGGGAGCAATTCCGTTTAGAGCCACGTGCCGTGCAAACCCCTTTCATTCGTCTGCGGAAACTGCGACCCTGCGGAGGGCCCTGGCGTGGCTCTGTCTGAAGGCAGGGTGGGGGGCAGATGACCCACGGCCGCTGCTGCTGCAGGATTTGTGTTGGTGCTGCCCTTGTCAGAGCTGGGACACTGGGCCCCGGGTCTAGTCCAGGCTGGCCACTGCCATGACCCCAGGACGGAGATTCAAAGCCAAGTCCAGCACTTGCCTCCATCAGCCCTGGTTGAGTTTCAGGGGCTTTCTTGGCATGGGCGTGTTATTGGCCTGGCAGACCAATGAGTGCCAAGGTGGGCGTTCTGAGGGACCCTGCCACATGGCCAGCGATCACATGGGCGTCAGAAGCTCCGGTGGCACTGCCAGCTCCGGCGGCACGTGCTGGCTGCCCCTTTGAGGTAAGCTGGGCTCAGCCATGCCCCTGACTTAGCCGCGGCTCCGGAGCCTCACCGGTGAGCTGGCAGTGCTGGGGCTAATTTGTGTCCCCCGGGGGGGGTGCAATGGCCCCCGCTGCGGTGGGGAAACAGGAGGAGCACTACCCACATAGAGCTGGGAGCTTGCGGGGAGGGGGCTTGGGACAGCTCCCTGGGAAGGGCTGGGAGGTTGGGTCTGGCTGCGGGAGCAGGGGTAATCCCTGTAGTGGGGCCCCAGAGGAGAGAGGAGCCCCGGGGACCAGGGAACGAGGCAGAAGCCCAGGAGGGGTGGAAGGCCAGCAGACGTGGGAAAGGCCGGTGGGGTCAGTCCCCTGCCAAGGGGGAGGAGCTGAAGAGGAGCCCGGGGGGCGGGGGAGGCGAAGAACCGTTCGGTTTAGAGCTGCGCCCTGGAAGGGACTGACCCGTTGTGTGACTTGGCCACCGCAGAACCAGAGAAGCTGCCAGAGGGGTGGGAGGCAAAGCCCCCGGCAGCGCTGGGCACCCTGCAGGGGAGACGGGTGCCGCACAGATGGCCATAAAGTGACTATCCAGCCAGACCCTCTCACCCACCGTCCCACAGATCGACCCGCCAGGCGGTCATGTCCCTGGGGGTTTGTCAGGGTGACGATGGTCTGAAGGGGAGTCCAGAGCCTGGCCCGGCTGGTGAGCAGACGCCCCGGTCACCACAGTCTGCCCTGCAGCGCAGTGACGAGCTGGGAAGGGGGACCCCTGTGATGCGATCACTGACCCCCCACCCCAACTCTGCCAGTTCTCCTCACTCCCGACCCTCAGCCCCCTGCTAGCCCAGTCCTGGACTCCCCCCTGCCTCCCCAGCTCTGCCAGTGCCCCTCCCTCCTGACCCGCAGCCCCCTGCTAGGCCAGCCCTGGGCTCCCCCCTGCCCCCCCCAGCTCTGCCAGTGCCCCTCATTCCCGACCCACAGCCCCCTGCTAGGCCAGTCCTGGACTCCCCCTACCCCCAGCTCTGCCAGTGCCCCTCCCTCCCGACCCGCAGCCCCCTGCTAGGCCAGTCCTGGACTCCCCCTACCCCCAGCTCTGCCAGTGCCCCTCCCTCCCGACCCGCAGCCCCCTGCTAGGCCAGCCCTGGGCTCCCCCCTGCCCCCCCAACTCTGCCAGTGCCCCTCACTCCCGACCCACAGCCCCCTGCTAGGCCAGCCCTGGGCTCCCCCCTGTCCCCCCAGCTCTGCCAGTGCCCCTCACTCCCGACCCGCAGCCCCCTGCTAGACCTTTAGAGGCCCTAAGCACTGAAAAGATTATGGTGCCTCCCCATATGTAATTCAAAATAAAAACAATACTATACCGTAAAATAAAATTTTATTTTTCAAAATGACACAAAACTTACATCTATGCTGAAATTAAAATAGCTTCTTCCTAGATTTTCTGATTGCAAAATTCTGGATAAGTTCATCGAAGCTGACTCGACGAAGCATGTCCGCTTTCGTACACAATAGGGAAAGTGAATCAAGTCTGTCCTGACACATTGTTGTTCTCTGAGGGTTTTTTATTCTTTTCAGCTGAGAAAAAGAGCATTCTGCGGAGCAGTTAGTGATCATCAATGTTAGAAAAATACGTAGTGCGATCTCTACATTTGGAAATACACATTGTATTCTGTCTTTCAATATTGTGTCATGAAGATCAATGTGACTGAATTTCATTTTTCCTTTTTCATTAAACTTTGCGCGCATATAACAGTGGAACTGCCGTACTTCTCCACAGAGATTCATGTTCAAGTCAACAGGGTATGATGACTACTTCAGTGCTTTTTTTGAAATATCAAAAATCAATTTTTTTCAATAAATAAATAAATAAATAAATAAATAAAATAAAAATCTCATTTTTTTTGGTGCCCCCTGCTTTGCTGGTTCCCTAAGTGGAAGGGCCCTGGTCCCTTGGGCCACCTGTTCCAGCATCTCTGCAGTACTACAGATATCAAATGAGGGGGTGGGGGTGGATTTGAGCCCCATTCCCATTCCAGGAGGGAGGGAGATCTGTGGGGAGGCAAAATGGCCACCTCACTTACTGGTGTCCATCTCCAGGGACTCAGCAAACTTCAGCCATGGGACCAGCCTGGCACAACCGTGGCCCAAATTGACCCACTGGGGAGAGCTCTGGGGCTGGGACACTCTGCCCCTGCCGGACGGGGAACTCTTGCGGTGCTGGGGACACCTGCAGACGGCGAGGGCAGTAACCCCTAGCAGGCCCAGGGGGTCTCACCACATCCGCAGCGTGTGTGCAACGCCCAGGGCCTGAGCCCCCTCCACTGCACCCTTCTCCAAAGGTGGGGCAGCATCATCACTGGGATGGGACCCGAGGTGCAACCTGGACCTGGGGTACTGCTGTCCCCCCTTAACTCTCCAGCCCAGGTTGTTATAAGAACGGCCAGACTGGGTCAGCCCCAAAGGTCCATCTAGCCCAGTATCCTGTCTGCCAACAGCGGACAATGCCAGGTGCCCCAGAGGGAATGAACAGGGAATCATCAAGTGATCCATCCCCTGTCGCCCATTCCCAGCTTCTGGCAAACAGAGCCTAGGGACACCATCCTGGCCCATCCTGGCTAATAGCCATTGATAGACCTGTCCTCCATGAACTTATCTAGTTCTTTTCTGAACCCTGTTATAGTCTTGGCCTTCACAACTGTGACAAAGTGGGAGATTTTCTTGTTTTCGGTGGGGTTTCAATGGTTTGCCCCAAGCCCCCGCTCCCCCCAAGCGCCGCGCCACCCGAAGCCCTGCCCCCCTGAGCGCCACGCACGGAAACAAATAAAACCCCCTCCAGCACTGCCCCGATGAACCAATAAATAAATAAATAAAAACCTGAGCGCCGCCCCGCCCCAAGGTGCCACCCCAAGCACGTGCTTGGTCGGCTGGTGCCTGGAGCTGGCCCTGTGGCTGAGAGTCGCTCCGGTCTAGAGAACAGGGTTGCATCAACCCCTTCGGGGGTGGAGGCCCGGGGGGCCCAGAGTGAGTGGACTCCCTGAGGGGGCCCACGGCAGAGACAGGCAGACATGCTAAGGCTCAGAGAGGTGCGGCTCCAGGAGGTGGTGGGGCCTGACCCCGAGAGAGAGTGGACCCCCGAGAAGGGCTGTCGCACTGAAAGGGGCACCCCCCACGGACCGCACAGGGCCAAGAGTGGGCACGATCTGTGAGTCCGTGACAACAACATCCTCTGGCAAAGAATTCCACACGTTGACTGTACGTTGTGTGAAGAAATACTTCCTTTTGTTTTAAACCTGCTGCCTATTCATTTCACTGGGTGACCCCTGGTTCTTGTGTTATGAGAAGAGAAAAATAACACTTCCTTATTTACTTTCTCCACACCAGTCATGATTTTATAGACCTCAATCATATCCCCCGTTAGTCGTCTCTTTTCCAAGCTGAAAAGTCCCAGTTTTATTAATCTCGCCTAATATGGCAGCCGTTCCATACCCCTAATCATTTTTGTTGCCCTTTTCTGAACTTTTTCCAATGCCAATATATCTTTTTTGAGATGGGGCGACCAGATCTGCACACAATATACAAGATGGGGGCATACCATGGATTTATATAGCTGTAACATGATATTTTCCATCCTATTATCTCTTCCTTTCTTAATGATTCCCAACATTCTGTTCGCTTTTTTGACTGCCGCTGCACATTGAGTGGATGTTGAGTGGATGTTTTCAGAGAATTATCCGCACTCACTCCAAAAATCTCTTTCTTGAGTGATAACAGCTCATTTAGACCCCATCATTTTATATGTATAGCTGGGATTATGTTTCCAATGTGCATTACTTTGCATTTATCAACATTGAATTTCATTTGCCATTTTAATATATGGAGATATACCTATCTCCTAGAACTGGAAGGGACCTTGAAAGGTCATCGAGTCCAGCCCCCTGCCTTCACTAGCAGGACCAAGTACTGATTTTGCCCCAGATCCTTAAATGGCCCCCTCAAGGATTGAACTCACAACCCTGGGTTTAGCAGGCCAATGCTCAAATCGCTCTTCACAGTCTGCCTGGGTCTTAACTATCTTGAGTAGCTTTGTATCATCTGTAAATTTTGCCACCTCACTGTTTACCCCTTTTTCCAGATCATTGATGAATATGTTGAACAGCACAGGTCCCAGTACAGACCCCTAGGGGACACCACTCTTTACCTCTCTCCATTCTGAAAACTGACCATTTATTCCTATCCTTTGTTTCCTGTCTTTTAACCAGTTACCAATCCATGAAAGGACCTTCCCTCTTAGCCCATGACAGCTTACTTTGCTTAAGAGGCTTTGGTGAGGGACCTTGTCAAAGGCTTTCTGAAAATCTAAGTACCCTATATCCACTGGATCCCCTTAGTCCACATGTTTGTTGACCCCTCAAAGAATTCTAGTAGATTGGTGAGGCATGATTTCCCTTTACAAAAACCATGTTGACTCTTCCACAGCAAATTATGTTCATCTCTGTGTCTGACAATTCTCTTCTTTACTATAGTTTCAACTAGTTTGCCCGGTACTCAAGTCAGGCTAACCTGCCTGTAATTGCTGTCTCTCACAAGCTTTCTTGTAACAAGCAGCAAACCTCTCCAGGCCTGGCCCGGGTAAGAGCGGCCCAGGAAGCCCAGCAGCTATGAACTCTTCACTTGCTCAGGGTGGCCGGGCCTGAGAGCAGCCCCTGCCTCGTGTAGGGTGACCAGACAGCAAGTGTGAAAAATCGGGACGGGATGGGGGGGTAATAGGAGCCCATATAGAAAAAAGCCCCAAATATCGGGACTGTCCCTATAAAATAGGGATATCTGGTCCCCCTAGCCTTGTGCCCCCTTCACCACAGCTGCCCGAGCAGCTCTTCACCCCTGAGGCCCCACCCCTGGCCAGGCTGGAAGGCGGAGCCGGGTCGGGGTAAGAATCACATGGGAAGCTGTGGTCCCTCCACCTGCCCTAAGCGGAGACACAGGCTGGGGGCTATTCCTGCCCCCCCTGGGCAGTTGGAGGGGCCTGGGCTCCCCAGACCAGCTTCTGGCCTCAGGGGCAAGAGGGGGGCAGGGGTGGGGCCATGGAGGGGGCAGGGCCTCATGGCCCAGCCCCTTTTAGGAAGACTCCATTGCCCCTGCTGTGGGATGTGCAGTACAGATCACACCGGATCCCGGCCTGCCTGGCCTCTGGGTGTGACTACCCCATACCTGCTAAATCGGAAAGGCCCCACTGGGGCCTGGCATGCCAGGCACTGCCCACACCCACCATGATGTCCCTGCCCCCAAGGGCTCAGTCGAGATACACTGTGGGGGAGGAGGGGTCAGGGAGAGGCAGATGAGGCACAGAGAGGGACAGTGACTTGCCCAAGATCACCGGCAGACAGGTCTCAAACCCAGTTCTCCTGACTCCCAGCCCAGTGCACCGCCCAGATCATACCGCCCCCTTCCTGCCTCTCCCCACAGCAGTATCTTCAGCTGCCCCGGAGCCAGGTGGGTCCCCAAGGGGCTTTGCTAACATTCGGGTAGGAACCTGCACAGCACCCCCCACAGGCAGGGGATATACTTGCAGTGAAATCCAAAGCCAGAGTTTGTTCCAGTTGCGCGTGGAGGCAGTTTTGCATGAAGCCTGCACGGTCCCCACGTGAGGGGCTTTCTGAGTGAAGCCAGAGAGTGGGCTGGAGAAGAGGGGAGGGGTTGGGTGCTTCTCTGCTCTCCTGGCACAGGGACAAGGGGACAGGTCAGCAAAGGGGCAAATTGAAAAGTGATCCAAGTTTTTACTCTTTCGTACCAGGCCCAGCTGGCCTGTGGGACTCCCTGCCACATGATACAGAGGCCGAGAGATGCGCAGCGTTCAGAAAACATTCTATCCAGAGTGACAAGCAGCGGGATCACAGATAACCAGGAGCTCTGGAGGGGCCACAGGGGCTGGGGGGTGGAGGGGCTTCCTGGACCTTCCTATGAAGTGACCGGTGCCAGCCACTGAGGTGGAGCCCTGGGCTGACCGGGCTGATCACATGCATGGGGAGGAGTTCAAAACTCAACCAAAAACCACGGCGGGACCTTGGGGGACCCCCCCGTCCTGCTTGCTGGGTCTGGCTCCTGGCCCGACCCTCAGGGCCAGCCAGTCTGCAGTGGGCACTGCAGGGAGGGAAGGGCCTGAAGGGGTCTTGGAGCTGCCCTGCTCTGGGGGCAGAGAGAGCCCCCCAGCCCCCATCCTAAACCTCAGCACCATCCTGGCTCCCACTCGACTAGCTCCCCCCCGCCAATTACGGTGCCAGCAGGAGGTGAGAGCCCAGCATTGATTGAAGTCTGGTTACTCAGGAGACAGCAGCTGGCTCCCCCTACCCTATGCCCCCCCCCAGGGGGGCAGCTCCTCGTGCCCCAGCCCTGAGTCGCCTAATGAACGTGCTGGAGGCTCAGGCCAGCCCCGAGGCCACATGACGCGCCCGGGCCCCACCAGAGGCGCTCGCCACTTGATTAACCATGCTGGGAACTGATTGGCGGTGACAGGCCGAGGTGAGACCCCAATTATCCGCCGGATCAATCTCCCCATCCTCGGCTGCGCGCCAGTCACGCCGGCTTGTTAGTCTCGGTTAGCCCTGCTCCCCGGGGAGCCTTTCCGAGGCCGGGCTGCCTGGCCGCTCCGCCTGCCCTGGGGGAGGGGGCCGCAGAGAGCCCCCAGCAGCCGCACGGGCACCAAGTTCCAGTCACTTGGCAGCTATTGACCTACCTGCCCGCAATGCACAGGGCAGCTCCTGGGAGCTGCCGCCGCCACGGAGACGCTGCCCTCAGAGACACACACCGACCCCTGGGCATGTGCACTCTGCACCCACCCCCTGTGCACACACAACTAGCCTCCCAACCTGTATCCACATCGCCCCTGGCATCCCATACCCACACCCACACCCACCAACACAATACGTCAGCCGGAGATTGCATCGTGCTGGCCAAGGGAGGTTGATTCGTTATCCCCATTTTAGAGCAGGGGAAACTGAGGCAAAGAGATGTGACTAGTCTAAGGGCTCCCCGCAGTAAATCCTGGTCTCCTGAGTCCCAGCCCAGTGCTCCATCCACTAGGCTGCACTGCCCCCCAAGCATGCTACTTTCCCTGTGCACGGCTGCCAGTGCATCCCTCCGTACTTCTGACCCCACAGCCTCTGCGCATCTAGCCCTGGGCCTCCCCATGGTGTGCGCTACCCCAGCTCTGCCCAATGCCCCTCCCTCCTCCCGGCAGCCCCTACTAGCCCCGCTGAGCGGGAGCAATGGCTACAATGGCTAAGGACACCAGAGCCAGACCCCTTTGGGGGTGGGCCCAGCGCTGCCTCAGAACATCACTAATTATGATGTGTCCAAACTCAGTCTCCCCTGTGACCCGTGCACAGGTTAGAAGCCAGTTCTCCGGGGGCTGGCACAGAGCCACCCTGGCTCACTAACACTCCTGCCACGCTGTGCCTGTTCCAACCCCCAGAGCCCAGGCCTGTCCAGGGCAGCAGCTGGGCACCTGTGGGCAAGGCTGGCACATGTGATTGGCAGCAGCGTCTGGGCGCTGCACACCATTGATTTCCCAGGTCCTTGCATGCTCCAGCCTTCCACCTCTGCCAAGAGGTCTAGTATTTGGAGCTGGGGGGAACTGGCAGCCTGGAGTTCTGGGTTCTAGTCCCAGCTCGACCACGGACTCAGTGCAGGTGTTGGGGCCGGCCCTGTCCCTGCTCTGTGCCTTAGTTTCCCCTTCTGTGGAAGGGGGATTGTGACCTGTGGGCCGAGTTATGACCCGGTGGTTAGTACGCTCTGGGCAGCTGGTGCCCCTGGGGAGCCTTGCTGGACCCACTCAGCCTTCAGCACCCGGGCAGAGGCCAGCACCCACCAGAGAGGAGAGCACCCCAACTCGGCAGACTGACACCAGGGCTGGCTTTGGATTTTCTTCTTGCCGGGACGGGTGCCTGCCCCCGAGCCCTGCCCCCGCCTGGGGCCTGGAACAGGTCTGCAGGCAGGTGCTGAGCCATTGAACACAACTGGCTACAGAGGAGGCAAGGGGACGCGGCTGCCCCCCCAGTCTGGGCACCCACCCCAGAGTCCCTTGCAGCATGGCCCTGGCCATCCTCGCCAGTCAGTCTCCAGGAACAGCTCTGCTCTGACCCCCCCAGGGGCACCGGAGACTGCGTGGTGGTGGGCAGCACTTTCCCCGGTCACTGCCCCTGGCCTCACCCAGCCACCTTTTATCCTGGCTCCTACTTAAGGGGATTTTACTTCCCTCCTGCCCGCCCGAAACACGGCCCCCTCCCCTTTGCTAATTACCCAGGCCACACTCTGCACTGGGGATAAAGGGCGCGAGCCAGGTTATTAGTTTTAAATAGAAACCGCTGGGCTCCTGAGGTTTTCATTGACTTCAACGGTGCATCAAATTAGCCGCCGATTGAAGGCTGGGGAGGTGGGGGAGGTGTCTGCAGCCCCAACCCCTGCTGGCTCCGCTGTGGGCTCTGTCTGCTGGCCGGACTCTTCCACACGCCTTCGGCAGGGAACCAGGGGGTCTGCAGGCTCAAGCCCACAGCTGGGCAGCTCGAGATCTAGCTCCTCTGTCCAGCTGTGCACGAACTCTGGGTGTAAATGGAGGTGACTCCATGCCCCTCGGTGCCTCAGTTTCCCCCATCTGACAGGGACCCAGCCCACAGGGCGTTGTGAGCCTTCAATTCAGCAGTGTCTGAAAGCACCCCGCGTGCCCCGGCTGGAGGGGAAGGGTTTTGCTATCTCAGCTCTGAGGTACAAGGGAGGGAGGGAGCCCTGACACCCCCATCCATCCCAACCCTGACACCCTGTAACAATGCTGGTTCTGGCAGCACACAACTGAGAGTGTCAATTCAGGACAAATTGCACAGAGCAGGGCAGTTACAGCCCAAGGTTGGGGTCCTTTGCACACCAAAGCACCAAACCAGCCAAACAGAGAAGACTTTGGTCTCACCCCACTGGCTAACCACAAGTCACACAAGCAATTCCCTCAGACACTGCAGTTTCCCAGTATCACCACCAACACCACTTCTTATGGGGATGAGATGACTGGTTATGAAAACCAATACCCCAGTAAAAGAAAGAAGGTTCTCCTGATCCCAAAGGACCAAGCCCCAGACCCAGGTCAATATACAACTCAGGTCTTACTCACAAATCACGCGGTTGCCAATCCTTTAGAATCTAAAATCTAAAGGTTTATTCATAAAAGGAAAAAGATATAGATGAGAGCTAGAATTGGTTAAATGGAATAAATTCCATACAGTAATGGCAAAGTTCTTGGTTCAGGCTTGTAGCAGAGATAGAATAAACTACAGGTTCAAATCAAGTCTCTGGAACATCCCCAGCTGGGATGGGTCCTCAGTCCTTTGTGTAGCGCTTCCATTTGTAGCAAAGTTCCTCCAGAGGTAAGAAGCAGGATTGAAGACCAGATGGAGATGAGGCATCAGCCTTTTATAGTCTTTTCCAGGTGTAAGAACACCTCTTTGTCCTTACTGTGGAAAATTACAGCAAAATGGAGTTTGGAGTCACATGGGCAAGTCACATGTCCATGCATGACTCAGTTCTTTACAGGTGGCAGCCATTACTCACATGCTATCTTGAACGTTCCCAGGAAGGCTTCTTATGTGGATTGGAGTCTCCCAGGTCCATTGTCAGTTAAGTGTTTCTTGATTGGGCACTTAATTTGCAAATTCTTTTCTTAAGAAGCTGACCAAATGCTTCACTGAGGCTACTTAGAAAATCAAAACACATTGAGATACCAGTACATAGCCAATATTCATAACTTCAGCTACAAAAATGATACACCCGTACAGCTAGCATAATCATAATCAGCAAACCATAACCTTTCCATGGACACCTCACATGACAACCTTAGTACAATATTTGCTGCAAATATATAACAGTGGTTGAACCAATGATCTATACGGTCACAGGTTATATTAATAACGTCACACACCCCCAGACCCCAACTCTGACACCCTGTCCACCCCCAGACCCCAACCTTGACACCCCCGTCTACCCCAAACCCTCAACCCTGACACCCTGTCCACCCCCAGACTCCAACTCTCCCAGACCCTGACACCGACACCCCCTGTCTGCTCCCAGACCCCAACATCCCCAACACCCCCTTCCACCCCAGCCCCCAACTCTGACACTCTTGTCCACCCCAACCCTGACACCCTGTCCACCCCCAGACCCCCAAACCTCAACACCCCATCCCTCCCCAGACTCCGACACCCCCAGCCCCCAACCCTGACACCCCTTCCACCCCTAGACCCTGACACCCCCAAACCCCTACTCTGACACCCCCATCCACACCCAGACCTCGACATCCCCAGATCCCAACCCCAACCCCTTCTTCCAACATCCCCTTCCACCTTCAAACCCCAACCCCCGTCCACCCCCATATAGTAGGAAGAGAGTCTGAGACATACGCCCGTGTATCAGAGGCCTGGTATGAGGCCTGAGGCCTGGGCTAAAGTAGTGGTCAAAGCTTTAACTGATATTAAACAAAGATAAACTGTGAGCAAGAGGCAGGCCCTGCTCACAGAATCGGGCAAGAACAGGGCTGATATTGCAGAAACACACGTTCCTAAGAAGTGCTAGGCACAGAGCGCTCATGCAAACACATCCCGATATCAAGTGGTACCAGAACATCCCAGTATCAAGGATGGTACAAAAACATTCCCCAAGGAGAACAGGGACACACTGACCCCCCCTAAAAGATAAGGTCAGGATGACAGTCCATAATAGAGATGTTTTAATCGAACCAACATGTACAAGGAGATGGGTGATAACTACCCACGTCAGGGGGCAGTGACTAGCTATGTCAGAGGGGCAGTACTAACTTGTTTGTATCGGGGTATAAAGATGTATGTCAAAGGGAGTGTCTTTGTCCAGCCGAGGGGGGAACGGAAAGTCCCGCCATTCACTGAGCTGGTCCATTGTCACAGACATATATGTATTAGTGGTCCGGTAGGGTCTGCGGGATACTAGTAACAATAAACCTGGCCTGGTGCCTTCGTCCCTTGACAGATCTTGTGGTCATTGGGCGGTTCGCTCGAGGTCAGTTGTGCCGTCTGTCTGCGCAGGGCTGGGGCAGCACGCAGGGAGAATACAAAGAGAACACACACGCATGCAGCCAAACACCTAACCACACCCCAAACCGCAAACACCCCTCCTACCCCGAACTCTGACATCAGCACCCCACCCAATAAACCCAACCCCCAGGGAACCCCCCCCCCACCACATTAAAAAATGCTCAAAGCAAGCAACCTATCACAAACTGATCAACAAAAACGAAATCCCCCCCTCCATTTCACCACCCAGCAGAGTTCTCACCCCAACCAGAAGAACAGCCACAAACTGCACCAGGAAGTGCTATGGGAATTGCCCAAATGCCACCGTGATGGGCAGCAGGGGAAACCCTAAGATCGGTGGCTGGGGGTGGGGAGCTGGAGGGAAGCCGCTGGTTGTGGGGCTGGCGGTGGGTATCCCACCCCATTGAGCCCACTTTCTCCACCACTTCCCAGCTGGGCAAAGACGCTGCCCCTCTGGGAGTGCCCCAGAGTGCCCTGCCCGCTGGCTGGAGGGGAGCCAGACTCTGTCTAGCAGGGAGAAGAGGGAGCTGAGTGGCATGTCTCCAGTCCCTCTGCCCAGGTGGCCCCTCCCGTGGGCAGAGGTATGGGGGCTGGCGCAGGGAGAGGGGCGGGCCAGAGGTGCCCGTCCGTGGGTGAATCAGGAGCAAACTGAGCTGTTGGTGCCGGGCTCCCACCTCCCCCTCCGTTCCCTGCCAGTCGATACCCCCCAGAGCTGCCTTGGCACCGTTTCTCAGCAGATAACGTGGGAGAGGAAACAGCCCAATCTGGCGTGGCGATCGATGCCCAAGCGGCATGTGGCAGCCCCGGGGCTCTGGCAGGGCAGGGCCACACAAGACGTTTTGAAGCACAAACTCAGGACTTGGGAGGGGTGGGGGAAATGGGCCATGCCAGCAACGCAGCCCCTGCCCTGGGGCTGGAGTGGGGCAGCACTGCAGAACAAGACAGGCAGGCTGCTAGAGGGGTCAGGGCCATAGCAGGAGGGGGCACTGAGGGGGCAGTGTGCAGGGACAGGCCACCTCCCCAAACCCAGGCGCCCCAAGGCGTGGTACTGGTGACGCAGCACCGTCGACTGGTGCTAGGGGGCGCTGTGCTGGGCTGCTCAGACACCCTCAGCCATGGCAATTTCAGTGCCCTACGGGGTTCTGCGTGTGGGGCTGTAGTGATGCCGTGTTCCACACCAGCGGTAAGTGCTGTGCCCCCCGGGCAGCTGAGACAGAGCCCCTCCCCCTTCGCAGGGGTGCTGGGGAATGCTTTGAGATCCCCATCCCTTTGTGGAAGAGCTGCCAATCATTATTCCAACCCAGCGAGTTCTCTGAGCGGCCGCGGTGATAGGAAAACACTCCCCTCAACCAGCGCTCGTTTGTCCCCGGGGATGTGCTCGGACGCATGCGCCCAAGGCAGGGAGACACCCTGGGGGTGGTTTTCCTTGCCAGCTTTGGAATCAGTTTCCCAAGCCGGCAGCATCTCAGGAAAGGGACCAAGGTGCAGAACCTGCCGTGGGACAGACACAGAGCACGTCCCACGGGCGCATGGCCAGACGCCAGCTAGCAGTGGGCACTGGGCCCTGCTCCTCGGGCACCGCCAGCCCCGGCCTGGCATGCGAGCCAGAGCAGTAACTGCTAACAGCCAGCGAGGGGCAGTCACCGCAGCCCGGTGCGGGAAGGAGACGTGATCCCATGCACTACTATAGTGTATTCCCCAGAGGGTCTGGGTGGGTGGGCTGCAACCAGGGCTTCAGGAACCAGGGGTCGCCTTTTATGGCAGTGAAGGTGAATTTAGTAAAGTGGTATTGCACCGCCGTGGGGTCGGCTCTAGTTTCCAGCGTACCAGTGAAAGTCACCTCTGCTCCTTGCTTCAGATTCGAGTCTCTCGGGGCCCAAGGCCCAAGGGCAGTGACCACCCAGACATTCACCGTACACGGCTGCTCTGTTTTACAAGTGCTATTAGGGTACAGTTAAAGCTACGATTACTCGAGCCTGTAGAAATCCTATTCAGAGCTATGCACCAGTTCCCGGCCTCCGAGGTAGCCTTAGGGTCTGCCGGGCCTCTCATGGACTGATCCTCAGTAGAGGGATGGTTCCTGCTGGAGTAACCCATGGGGAGCTCAGCTTTCCTAAGCTGGGCCTCCCCTTTTAATGATGTGATTGTGACTGTCCCTCGTGAGCATTTACACAACTAGTGCGAGGTGCGCCCTCTCGCCGGGTCTCCCCAATATCCCACTCAACTGGTTAGTGGCGAGGTAATACTCACCATGGCCTGCAGGTGGCAGCATCCCTTCACCATTGCCTCAAGCTGCTTTGAAATGCACTTGGGTCGCTCATCCGGCTGAGGAGCGTGTGCACTCCAGTGTGAACTCACATGTGCGTGTGTGTGTTTGCGTGTGCATGTGTGGGTGTGCATGCACATCTGTCTGTGAGCATGTCCCTGTGCCCCCCTTTTGCAGGGTACACCCCAGGAGTCTGCCGGCAGCCCCTTGCTGTCCCACAGGGGGCTGTGCCGGGGCCTTTGCTTTGGGGACGGAAACCCCCTTTAATGTGCTGCTGCCCGATGGCGTTTCCTTCCGGTGGGCGCTGCGCCTGGCCCAGGCCCAGAGGAGAGAACTCAGCCCCAGCTGGGCCATCCCCCAGGCTCCCGGCCACGCCTGCTCTGGCCTGTTCACTGACACGCTCCTTCCTTTCCCCGTCCGCATGGCCCAGGTGTGCTGCTCCGAACCAGACACGCTCCCCAGCCCTAGAGAGGGCTATTGGCTCCTTGCCCCGGGGGACGGGAGACTCCCAAAGCTGCCCCACCTTTTGGTAGCCTCCTGGCACTGCAAACTGACCTCTAATGTGCTGTAGGCTCCTGGGCGAGCCTGGGGCCAGCTGTCACAGCAAGGGCCGTGCCCACAGGATTTCCAAACGAGGAACCGGCCTGGCCCACTCTGGCCTGGGGAGACTCCTAGAGCAGAGGGCTTGGATGGCTCAGCCTGCAGCAGGAGTCTCTGCACCAGCGAGCCACAGGGCAGGACCCAGAGCCAGCAAGATCCTACTTGACAAAGACCTGCCAGGGGTGGGTCTGATTGCCAGGCGCCTGTGGCCTGTCTGTCCCCGGGGGTCAGATGGACAAGGTGTGCGTGGGGGTGATCTCTGGTGTTGCACCAGCTTTGGTGGGTGAGAGAGACGCGCTTTCGAGCCACGCAGAGCTCTTCTCTTCCCGCAGCGGAAGTCGGTCCAATGAGAGAAATCATATCTCCCCCCTCATCTCCTGGCACCCACATGGCACCTCCCTGGGGGCATAATTCCCACCCAACTGGACGGACACGCACTCGCTCTGCTCAAGTGCACACCCCGGGGGTCAGGTAGCTAGTCCAGCCCGCTGCCAGGGCCGCCATGGCCACCCTGCTAATTTCAGGCACTAGCCCCAGCAGAGCTCTCCCCAGGACGTCTGGCTGAGCTGGGCGTTACGCCTCCCAGCTACCGTGCAGATGGCCCTGCTGAGGCCGCTTGGACGTTCTCAGAGACAGCCAGGACAGAACTGACGGTCCCCGGCTCCGAGAGCACCATCCCTGGCCACTGGGAGCTAAGGGAGACTCTCTCCTAGCTGCTGGTACGGGGACTATGACACACAGCTGAGTTCTGGCTGGCCAGGCACTGCCATCCCTCTATAATGCATCGCCTGCCTGCGGATGATAGCCCAACGCAAGGTAGGTTGGGTAGCACTGGCGCAGGAAGCCACAATGGGCCACTTCCTTCAAGCCAGTCAGACCCCAGTGCCCTCACCCTGGCCGGGCCACTACCAGGGTGCTGGGAACAAAGCTGAGATGACCCCTTCACTCTGCAGCACCGGGCAGGGCCCATGGGCAGCGTCTCTTACTTGGGAGTCAACATGGTCAGGAATCAGCTGGTGGGTTTATTCCCCCCACAGGCCGGAGCCCCCTGCTTGCTCTGGGAAGGGTGGGCAGCAAGCTTTTCCACATGGGACAGGCTCCCCCCTCCCCGAGGCGGCTCAGGGGTCCGGACGTTAGGGTAAGTCCCAGGGGAAATGGCTTGTGGGGAGCACCGGGGCCCGAGGCAATTCCCCCTCACCGCTGCCAACCCCCATCCATGCCTCAGTTCCCCCAGCGAAGGGCTTTGAGGTCCTGCGAGAGGACGGATTCTCCTGCACTAAGCCCAGCCTGGCTCAGGCTGGCAGCAGGGCTAGAACCTGGCACCGCTCAGTGCCCAGCGGGCTCAGGTCTTGCGGAAAGCACTGGGCCCCAGTGGTAACAGCACCGCGCCACGGGAGCTCCTGGGCACCGGCAGAAATGCAGCTGCCTCCAATGCCCACCCCAGGGACAACGGAGGGGAAGGCCGGGGCAGGAGCCGGGCACCCTGTCAGAGGTCAGCGGGGGAGCTACAGGCCGTAACTAACACCACCCCGGCACCACCGGGCAGCTGCGAGCCTGACGATCGTCCCCACTCGGGGACTCCAGGCCCTGCCGCCCATGCACAGATCCACACACACATTGCTTCACGCACAGGAGCCGGGAAAACCCAGCCCCTCCAGCTGCGCCTGAGAGAAACCCCTTCTAGAGAGCCCAGGCTGTGGTCCTGTCAGAGTGAGCACGCTGGGCAGGTCAGAACTCGGGTGGGAGACCCGCCTGGCCTGACTGCCGTGGGAGAGTGCCCCTTGCTGCAGGGAGCTGGGTGGGTTATTCATTACGGCACCTTCCCGCTGGAGCAGCAGTGAGCCAAATGCCACCGCCAGCGGGCACTGCGCTACCCGGTCTGATTGCTCTTTGCATGACAGCAGGGCCTGGAGGATACCTGAGAGCAGGCCCCTTGGTGCTGGGTGATGCACAGACTGGATCTGGCATGCTGGTCAACTGACCGCCTATTGTCTAACCACCGTCAAGTATTGTCAACTCTGCCAGCAAGAATTCCCCGATACAGGCAGCAGCCTGCCTGCCTGCCGACCTGTCTGCCTGCCAGCCTTTCTCTGATGGCATCACGGTGCCTGTATTCTGGCATTTTTTAGAACGTCAATTCATTGTTTCCCAATTCTCAAAGTTCAAACCACTCGGTGAAGCACCTGGGTTTTGTAACTCGGTGGAGCGCAGAAAGCCGGGCTCTGGTTTGTTACTGTTCTAACAAGTTGGTGCTTCAAAATACTGAACCATTTTTGACATTCGTTGCTGAGTGAATGGACTGATTCTTTTTGCACCGGTCAAATGCCCAACCCCAGCGAGAGACAGTTCCTATGCCAAGGAGCCTACAGACAAGGGGTGAAAACAGAAGCACAGACATCATGCAGGGCGTCAGTCCCAGGGCCAAGATTTGAATGT
Organism: Malaclemys terrapin pileata; assembly: GCF_027887155.1. Lineage (NCBI taxonomy): Eukaryota > Metazoa > Chordata > Testudines > Emydidae > Malaclemys > Malaclemys terrapin. The sequence goes on along the minus strand of NC_071510.1, from coordinate 131,187,753 downwards.
AGGTCTCCTGAGTCCCAATCCAGGATGCTAGCCACTAGACCACGCTGCTCCCCTGACCATGAACTCTAGAACAGAGCCTGACCCTTCATGGTCATTAAAGAACATTTTGTGGTCACCCTGGTTAAATTGCAGTATGGCTTGTTACGCTCTGTCTCCCGAAATCCCCTGTGATTTCACCTAGGAGACTTTATTCTCCACGCCCTCTTAAGCTGGGATGTGCCGTTGCTGTGCCCTGTTACAGAGCTGCCCTCTGCCACCCCAGAGGTGGCTGCATTTCTGGGCTGGGCAAAGCAACCCTTGCATGCAGATTTAAGATTGTGGGAGGTAAGGTGCTGCAGAGATGATGATGATAATAATAATAATAATTACTATTATTATTATTATTACTGGGGGGGATAGCTCAGTGGTTTGAGCATCAGCCTGCTAAACCCAGGGTTGTGAGTTCAATCCTTGAGGGGGCCACTTAGGGATCTGGGGCAAAATCAGTACTTGGTCCTGCTAGTGAAGGCAGGGGGCTGGACTCTATGACCTTTCAAGGTCCCTTCCAGTTCTATGAGATGGGATATCTCCATTAATTCAAAAAAGAAAAAAAAAAAAGAGAGATTCAGGGGCACTATAATTGCTGGGTTAACTAGCAGCAGCTAAGGGCTGGGCAGGGGCTGAGACACCCTCAGTGCCCAAGGTGGGGTGGATGACGTCGCCATGCCCAGGATATGGCGAGGAGGAGAGCGCCCCACAGCTCGGGGATGGACGCCACCATGAACATTCACCAGCCCAGGCATGACTCCCCCTCACCTGCCTTGGTCATGGAAGAGCCGGATGCTTTGCCCCATCCATCCCACTGTGCTCTGGAGAGGAGAGCGGCACCCTGTGCCCAGACCTCCCTGGATTCCAGGCGCGCCTGGCGCTGTCCGAGACCCAGGACTGCGCTGGCTTTGGAAACAATCCTCTCATCCATCGTTATTTAGGGGGAAATCCATCAGGGTTTCCAACACAAAATCAAAGCAGGACGGATATTTACGGGCCATAACTCCCCTGTCCGATGCGGCCTCTGTAACAAATGGCCACTTTGCTTTCTGCCCCCTCCCGCCCAGCTCTGGTTATTGGCGCCGTATTGATCCGTGTCTCCTGCCCGCCTCCCCTCCCGTGGGTCAGCGAGGCGTCAAATGAACGCGGCAGCAGCCAGCAGGGGGCGGCCTCCGTCCGGCGCTGACAGCGGGAAATGCGGTCGGCTTTGTCCCCACGTCAAGCAAGCCCAACAAGCTGCAAATCCTGGTGAGGAAACAGGCCTGTATGTCCCACAAACCTAGGCCTAATTAACCCAACCGCTCAGCCTCTAATTAAGTCATCTTCTTCCTCTCAAGCCAGCAGCACCTCCTGTCCACACAGCCGTCCTGCTGCCTCTGTCGCAGGCCTGCAGAGACTACAAGTCCCAGGATGCCCCTCATCTCAAGGTGGAGTGTGGCATGCTGGGAGCTGTAGTCCCCATTGCCTGCACCTCTAGCCAGAAGAAGGGGGCTGTGGTTTGGGGCAGAACCTGAGCAGATGTGCAGTGTTTCCTGTGCCCTGCCCCTTTAAACGTCTCAGGACTCTAGCTGCACGCAGCGACAGTGGCCATTTTGTTGCTGCATGTTACAGAAGGAGATGTACACATTGTGCTCTCCTGTGGAAACTGTGTGTGCACGTTACAGCTACCACAGGTCTATCTAGAGGACCACAATAGTTCCTCCTGGCCTGTGACTCCACACCGCTTTAGGGGGGGATTGAACCAGGGACATTCCCCATTAAAAACAAGAGCTTCTGCTATTTGAGTTACAGGAGCAACTCCCCTACCCGGTAGCAGCTGCAGGCTGTTATCCTCTGTGGCCCAGCTTGGGCTACAACACCCCAAGCAGCAGGCGCGCTGTGTATGGAAAGGCAGGCGCACATCAGGCATGGCCTAGTGGTACGCTCGTTGCCTAGCAGTATGGAAAAGCCACCAGGAGATGTGGCCTGCAGGACCAAGGCCTCTCCAGTGCTGCTCCAGGGAAAGATTCAGGCAGAAACGAGGGCTCATGTTTGCTGGCACAGGCCTGGTATCGTTGTCCATGTCCTGGTGCTGCTGAGCTCTCCGGGCCTGCCCTGCCCCCAGAGGCACCCCACGGTAGCACTGGGCCCCGGCTCCCGGTCCCCATCTGCAGGGGGCACCCCGGCTCTGCGTGAGTGGGGGGGCAGAGCCAGCTGGTGGGGGCTCAGATGCCATTTGACGATGTCAAGGCCAGGAGGCCCGAGACTAGTCTGAGCCGCTCAGTGACCCAGGGCCCAGACCCTGCCTAGCACTCACCGCATGGAGCGCTACACGCCTCACCCAGACTGCCCCTTCTCCCGCTAGCGCTGTGCACCGGGGAGATTTCCCCGCCGTGCTGCCCCCATCCCTCGGCCCTGAGTAACCCTCAACAGGATCCCAAAGCAGGTTCCGTGCCGGAAAACCCTGGACCGGGCCCTGCTCCCATTTGGGAGGCATCAGCCTGGGCAGCACGTCTCGTCTGACCCATGGACCTCACACGTAGGGAGGCCAGAGAACAGCGGCTACACGTTTCCCTTCACCGCTCCTGCCCAGGTCCCGCCACACCCCTGTGCTGTGCTCTTGCCCCCGGCCTGGCCAGGATCAGCCCAAAGCCTGGCTAACACAGCCCCCCTCACACACACGCTGCACGAGCTGATTCCAGCGAGCGGCCGTGTCCCACGGGTGCACCGACGCAGTCCCAGCACAACAGGGCCTTTGCCTTTGCCACCACTGCGAATAGGAAACGTAGGGTAGTGGTGGTCGGAGACTCTCTGCTGAGGGGGACGGAGGCGCCCATCTGTCGCCCTGACATTTCATCTCGGGAGGTATGCTGCCTGCCGGGGGCCCGTATCCGAGACGTTACGGAGGCATTGTCGAGGATTATCCGGCCCTCTGACTACTACCCCATGCTACTCATCCATGTGGGCACAAATGATACTGCGCGGTGTGACACTGAGCGGATCAAGAGTGACTACAGGGCTCTGGGAGTACGGGTGAAGGAGTTTGGAGCGCAGGTGGTATTCTCTTCAATTCTTCCTGTCAAAGGTAGGGGCCCGGGCAGAGACAGATGCATCATGGAGGTGAATGCCTGGCTGCGAAGATGGTGTCGCCAGGAGGGCTTTGGCTTCCTAGACCACGGGATGCTATTCGAGGAAGGACTGCTAGGCAGAGATGGCGTTCACCTTTCGAGGAGAGGAAAGACCCTATTCGGACACAGACTGGCTAACCTAGTGAGGAGGGCTTTAAACTAGGTTCGACGGGGACAGGTGAGCAAAGCCCACAGGTAAGTGGGGAACATGGAGACCGGGGAGATGGGTCGGAAACGAGAGGGAGTGTGGGCTATATTGGCAGAGAGAAAGGAGAGTCAGGACAAAACTGGGAGGAAAGATCAAACCAGTATCTTAGATGCCTATATACAAATGCGAGAAGTATGGGGAATAAGCAGGAAGAACTGGAAGTGCTAATAAATAAATACAACTATGACATTGTTGGCATCACTGAAACTTGGTGGGATAATACACATGATTGGAATGTTGGTGTGGATGGGTACAGCTTGCTCAGGAAGGATAGACAGGGGAAAAAGGGAGGAGGTGTTGCCTTATATATTAAAAATGTACACACTTGGACTGAGGTAGAGATGAACATAGGAGACGGAAGTGTTGAGAGTCTCTGGGTTAGGCTTAAAGGGGCAAAAAACAAGGGAGATGTCATGCTAGGCGTCTACTACAGGCCACCTAACCAGGTGGAAGAGGTGGATGAGGCTTTTTTCAAGCAACTAACAAAATCATCCAAAGCCCAAGATTTGGTGGTGATGGGGGACTTCAACTATCCGGATATATGTTGGGAAAATAACACAGCGGGGCACAGACTATCCAACAAATTCTTGGACTGCATTGGAGACAACTTTTTATTTCAGAAGGTTGAAAAAGCTACTAGGGGGGAAGCTGTTCTAGACTTGATTTTAACAAATAGGGAGGAACTCGTTGAGAATGTGAAAGTAGAAGGCAGCCTGGGTGAAAGTGATCATGAAATCATAGAGTTTGCAATTCTAAGGAAGGGTAGAAGGGAGAACAGCAAAATAGAGACAATGGATTTCAGGAAGGCAGATTTTGGGAAGCTCAGAGAGCTGATAGGTAAGGTCCCATGGGAATCAAGACTGAGGGGAAAAACAACTGAGGAGAGTTGGCAGTTTTTCAAAGGGACACTATTAAGGGCCCAAAAGCAAGCTATTCCGCTGGTTAGGAAAGATAGAAAATGTGGCAAAAGACCACCTTGGCTTAACCATGAGATCTTGCACGATCTAAAAAATAAAAAGGAGTCATATAAAAAATGGAAACTAGGACAGATTACAAAGGATGAATATAGGCAAACAACACAGGAATGCAGGGGCAAGATTAGAAAGGCAAAGGCACAAAAAGAGCTCAAACTAGCTACGGGAATAAAAGGAAACAAGAAGACTTTTTATCAATACATTAGAAGCAAGAGGAAGACCAAAGACAGGGTAGGCCCACTGCTTAGTGAAGAGGGAGAAACAGTAACAGGAAACTTGGAAATGGCAGAGATGCTTAATGACTTCTTTGTTTCGGTCTTCACCGAGAAGTCTGAAGGAATGCCTAACATAGTGAATGCTAATGGGAAGGGGGTAGGTTTAGCGGATAAAATAAAAAAAGAACAAGTTAAAAATCACTTAGAAAAGTTAGATGCCTGCAAGTCACCCGGGCCTGATGAAATGCATCCTAGAATACTCAAGGAGCTAATAGAGGAGGTATCTGAGCCTCTAGCTATTATCTTTGGAAAGTCACGGGAGACGGGAGAGATTCCAGAAGACTGGAAAAGGGCAAATATAGTGCCCATCTATAAAAAGGGAAATAAAAACAACCCAGGAAACTACAGACCAGTTAGTTTAACTTCTGTGCCAGGGAAGATAATGGAGCAAGTAATTAAGGAAATCATCTGCAAACACTTGGAAGGTGGTAAGGTGATAGGGAACAGCCAGCATGGATTTGTGAAGAACAAATCATGTCAAACCAATCTGATAGCTTTCTTTGATAGGATAACGAGCCTTGTGGATAAGGGTGAAGCGGTGGATGTGGTATACCTAGACTTTAGTAAGGCATTTGATACGGTCTCGCATGATATTCTTATCGATAAACTAGGCAAATACAAATTAGATGGGGCTACTATAAGGTGGGTGCATAACTGGCTGGATAACCGTACTCAGAGAGTTGTTATTAATGGTTCCCAATCCTGCTGGAAAGGCGTAACGAGTGGGGTTCCGCAGGGGTCTGTTTTGGGACCGGCTCTGTTCAATATCTTCATCAACGACTTAGATATTGGCATAGAAAGTACGCTTATTAAGTTTGCGGATGATACCAAACTGGGAGGGATTGCAACTACTTTGGAGGACAGGGTCATAATTCAAAATGATCTGGACAAATTGGAGAAATGGTCTGAGTTAAACAGGATGAAGTTTAACAAAGACAAATGCAAAGTGCTCCACTTAGGAAGGAAAAATCAATTTCACACATACAGAATGGGAAAAGACTGTCTAGGAAGGAGTACGGCAGAAAGGGATCTAGGGGTTATAGTGGACCACAAGCTAAATATGAGTCAACAGTGTGATGCTGTTGCAAAAAAAGCAAACATGATTCTGGGATGCATTAACAGGTGTGTTGTGAGCAAGACACGAGAAGTCATTCTTCCGCTCTACTCTGCTCTGGTTAGGCCTCAGCTGGAGTATTGTGTCCAGTTCTGGGCGCCGCATTTTAAAAAAGATGTGGAGAAATTGGAAAGGGTCCAGAGAAGAGCAACAAGAATGATTAAAGGTCTTGAGAACATGACCTATGAAGGAAGGCTGAAAGAACTGGGTTTGTTTAGTTTGGAAAAGAGAAGACTGAGAGGGGACATGATAGCAGTTTTCAGGTATCTAAAAGGGTGTCATAAGGAGGAGGGAGAGAACTTGTTCACCTTAGCCTCTAAGGATAGAACCAGAAACAATGGGTTTAAACTGCAGCAAGGGAGGTCTAGGTTGGACATTAGGAAAAAGTTCCTAACTGTCAGGGTGGTTAAACACTGGAACAAATTGCCTAGGGAGGTTGTGGAATCTCCGTCTCTGGAGATATTTAAGAGTAGGTTAGATAAATGTCTATCAGGGATGGTCTAGACAGTATTTGGTCCTGCCATGCGGGCAGGGGACTGGACTCGATGACCTCTCGAGGTCCCTTCCAGTCCTATAATCTATGAATCTATGAATCTATAAATTTAACGCTCACATGCCCCGCGTCGCCTAGGCAGGCTGGAAACAGCTGTCGGGCTCTCGGGGCTCCCCCCAGGCAATATTACCATGTAGTCGCCCCAGCCGTTCATAATGCCTGAGGGTCGGTCTTGGTTAATCTCAACCTCCTAGGTCCATAAGACTGGATGTGGGCAGCAGACAGCGGCCCGCAGCCTGGCCTGGCACCATCCTGAGGCCGTCAGTGGGGTACTCGAGGGATGCAGCCCCGTCGGCAGCTTGCCAGGAACCCTCCTGAAAGGGAGCAGCTCGGCACCCCTGGGGGCTCCAAGTCCCCAGGTAGGTGGAGAGATCCCCTGAGAGTCGGTGTCGTCTCAGCTCCAAGTCCAGCCTCCCCTGTCCACAGGCCCTGGGCTCAGCCCTCCTCCATCCTGACCAGAGGCCTGAGCCTGGAGGGGAGCAGGTGAAAGCCGTGGGGCCCACGTGACTCAAGGCTCCCGTTAGGGCTGGGCAGCAGGAGGTGTGGGCCGGCTGTGGGTGGGGCAGGGGTAACCCACTGGTGAGGGGGGTGATGTGTCCAGTCCACAGAGGCTGTGAGTCTGGCTCAGCCCGGGGTCCCCGGCTCAATGCCCGCTGCGCTGGGGCTGCAGTGAGGAACGCCCCTGCAGATCGGTCACCGGGATGGCCTCCTGCCCCGTCCCAGCCAGGGCGCCTGCTGGAAAAAGCCCTTTGGAGAGGGGGAAGCTGGAGGACGCTTTCTGTCCGCGCTGGGCTGGGCGTGAAGCTAAGGGAGCGAATCTCCCGGGGTTTGCAGTGCCCCCCGTGCTCGGCTGGGGACGTGGCCACGTAGGGGTGCGGGAAGGCTCGGGGGGGGGGGGCACCCTGGGAGCGTGGAAGTTGCTGCCTGCTTGGGAGGAGGTTGTGAGGCCTACTGGGCTGTAAAGCGCTTTGAGACTCAGAGGGGCAGCACTGGGGGGGGGCCTTTCCTTTCCTGGCTTGTTGGCGGGTTGGCACTGGTACTGGGCTGGAGCACTGGGCTGTCAGAGGGCAATGTGCCACCTACTGAGTTGCCAGCTTCCTGGCCCATAGCTCTGGGGGGTTTCCTGCCCGCATGCGAGGGGATCACAGCCCCGGGGGCCTGTGACTGTTAACTGGGCAGAGCTGCAGACTGTGCGGTGTACGGCCCCTCCTCGCCCCGGGCCCCTCGGAGGGACCCCTGGGGACCGCGGCCTGGCCTGAGCTATTGAGCCGATTATCTCGCTGCGCCCGGTATGGATTTGCCAATCCATCCGCAGGAGGCGTGTGTTGGCTGATAACAGCCAGCTCGCTGCACAGATGCAATCACAGCGCGGCCAAAGGGAATCTAGCCAAGATGGGCTTTATCCTCGGGACTGGGCCCCCCCAGGGCCCGCCCTCTAGGGGACGCAGCGCTGCCTAAGGGGCGTGCCTCCCCACCCCTGCTGCGCCCTGAATGGCTGTGATTTGCTCGCCTTGTGCTTGTCTTCCTGTCCCGCTCCGGCAGTTGGCCCAGGGACTATACCAACCTACCACTGCTGCACAGGGACGTGCTCTCCATTGGCTCCAATGACAGAGGCCTGCGCTTTTGGCCTGGAAAGTCCCAGGTGCAGTCCCCGCTGATGGGAACAGCATGTGATGGATGCGGGGGGGGGATGGCATCCATGCCTTGTGAAATGTTCATACGGCCACGCCCTCCTGGACCAAGGGTCCCTGCTAACACCCTGCAGCAGGTACCCTGCTGTCCCTGGCCTGGGCTCCCACCACCCTTCTGCCAACGCCTCTCAGTAACTCCCCTCCTGGCGCCGTCCTGCCAGGTCCGAGGCGCTGCTGAACATGGGCTGGTTCTGGCCATGCGGCCCGGTTTGTGCTCGGGCCTGAGAGACCAACAGACCCATCAGCATGTTCGACCCGGGCTGGCCTTAAGCCCAGATCTCTGGAGAGAAAAGGGAACAGAAGGGGTCCCCGTCCCGGCACCCTGAGCGGTGTGGGCTTTGCCCCCGGCAAGGAGGCACCCTTGGGAGACCTGCGCCTGACCTGATGCTACGGTGCCCAGAGAATTCCGGCCCGAGGGCAGGTGGCACTGTGGGTACCGGGAACGCCAGACACAAGACGGGCAGCGGAGAGCTCAGTGAAAAGCAGCATTTTTATTGTCCGAACGTGCTGGAACTCAGAGCAGCCGAAGGAAAATGTCTCTTTTGTCCTCTTTTGGTTACTGTTTATTTGATTCCCCTGAGCACCACAATCCAGCTCCCACTGAGTGCACTGGATCAACTCCGAACCCGACGAGAGAAGAAACTGAACGGAGGAAAATCAAGACACCTCGGAAAGCTTCACACACAGCGAGCGAAAGCGGCACAGCCTCTAACCCTAGCAGCCTAGCACAGCAAAGGAAGAGCTCCTAGGCGAGAGCAGACAGACAGACAGACACACAGACAGAAGTAAGATCATTCTCTGCTTCCTTTCCCCTTCTCCGGGTGCTACTGGCCCTACAAAGTGAAAGCCAAGTGCCTGAGACACTGGATCTTTGGTACAAGAGCTTTGAAAGTCAACCCCAACCCCAGCCGCCTACACCCTGGCTCAGTCTGGTTCCCCGTCCTCCAGGGCCGGTGGAACAGCACCGTGACTGTCCATCTCTTCCAGCGACGCCGGGCGCGGATGCGGTGCCCACCACGTCACAGCAGGATGGGCCAGACGCAAAGCGGGCAGGGAGGCTCAACCCAGCTGTTGCCAGGCCCGCCCTGGCGCCGGCAAGCTGGGAGCCGTGGCATGACACATCCGTTCCTTCCCGCGCTGCCACTGGGAGGGGAGGCAGCTCTGACGGGAGCCCCGGGGAAGAATCGTCTTCGGGGAAGAGGGTGTCTTTGGTCAGTTGCAGGATTATTATCGTTTGGGAAGATGAAAAGGGGATTGAAACCAGGACGCGCCCGTGCCCGCGGCTCTGAGGCTGCTGACGGCTCCGTGGCCCTCAGCTGGGCACGGCTCTCCTGGCCTCGCCCTGCAGTAGAAAGCACTGAGCTTGCAAAGACCACTCAAGCCAGACTCTGGGTGTCCCCCCCACCCCACCCCTAGCACCCTCCGCCAGCCTGACGGTTGGCACATCCTGGCGCACAATGAGGTAGACATGAGGTTAGATCTGCTTGTTCCCTTCTTTAGTACCATAGCAATTTACACGCGTGCAAAGGGCCCCCCCAGCCCTGGGCGAGGCAGCGAGTGGAGGGAGGGAAGGGAGGCGGCATCCCGCCGGGCTCCCCAAAGGGCTCTGGAGTCGCGGCGGGCAAGGGCCCTGCAGGGGTAGACGAGGTAGCGCCGTGTGTGCCCCGCCTGGCTGCTTCTCTCTTTGCATCTCTGCACGGTGAGGTATTTGGGGGGGTCTTTGCAGCCAGGTGGGGGGAGGGAGTAGATGGGGTGGCAAACCCACAGCTGGCATCGGGGGGGGGGGCTGGATCTCAATGCCACAATGGTGACAACAGTGGGACAAACTGGGCTATCTGCTCACCAAGGCTGGCCTCCCCTAGACTGGCCCCCTCCTGCACTGCATGCTCTAGACTCCGCCCACCACCCATGCCCCACCCTCCCCTAGGCTCCGCCCCTTCTCAACACATTCTGCCCCTCCCACTAGCCCTAGCTCCTCTGCCCTGCCCCCAATCTCCCCCCAACCAACCATCCTGCTTCAGATTGCTCCCCGCCAGCCCCTTTGCACCAGGCGCTGGGGGCCCAGCTTTTGGGGGAGCGTGGAGGAGAGCGTACTGCACCTTTGTCCCGATGGGGGGAGGGGAAAGCCAGCCGGGCCGCATGCTGCCACGTCTGTGCAGCCTGGAGGTGCAGTCACCTGTGCATCGCTGGAGCCCCACAGCTGCCCTCCCCCCCCGAATCCTCCCGTCCCCACCTTCAGTGGGTCCAGCTCTCCTCCTGCTCCACCCCCTGCCTCCCTCTGCCCCACCCCCGCCATCTCCCCAACACCTGGCTGCATCCCCCCCACCTGAGATTCCCCCACCCCAACACACTGGGGCCATCTCTTCTGCTCCCCCCCATCCCAGAGACCAGGTGCTCCCCCCTCCCCCCACAGGTGCCTCCCATGTTCACTGCAGCCCCCGCCCCGCAGTGTTGAGGCCAGGCCGTGGGGGGCGGGGTGGGGCTCTGCAGGCGATGGGGGAGGTGGGTGGGTTACAGATTGGGGGAGGGGAAATGTCCTGCTTTTTTAATATCACAATTTCAGGGGCAAAACCCCATTTCCCTCCAAGCCTTACCCCGCCTCTGCCCGTGGCTGGAGGGGGCACGGATCCTGCCCTGCGAGCCCCGGGGGAGGTGGGCAGAAGTCTGGTGAGGTTTGGCACCAGGGGGCTTGGCGGGATCTGTGCCGAGCTCACCAGCGGCTGCGGAGACCCACGTGCCCACCGCTCAGCGGGCAGAGCCGGGCGCCTTGGGGCTGGGGCTTCCTGGCTCAGTTGGGTGCTTTGAGGTAGTCACTTTAACCCCTTACACCTCACGGTTCAGCTTATCTAAGTGCCCTGCTCCCCCCACCTTTGGGGGCCTTGTGGGTGGAGGAGGGGAGCACGGGGCAGAGGGGACAGCGCAGCGCAGGCCGGCAGCTGTGGCCCCCCGACCCCACGGGGAGGGAATTCAGTAACGAAGGTGAAGGCGACTTGCGAGAGGAGGGGCAAAGAGCGCCCAGCAACAGAGCTAGGAGCTGCCTGGCACTGGAGCCCAGACACCACTGTGAGGGGCTGCTGTCCCCAACTGGCACCCAAACAGACCCCCCCCCCCCCCGCCACCCAGGGCCGGAAAGGCTTGTGTGCCCAGGGTTGGCTAAGTCCATGAGGAGCGTTGTGGCCAGTGCGCCAGCCCCAGCCCCACACATTCCCCTCCCTCGCCCCCTGCCGCCCGCTCCCCCTTGTCCTGCTCTCTGGCCTGGCCTCGGGGCCGCCCTGGCTGGGAGCGTCTCCAGCGACAATACACATCATTTGCCAAGGATGAGCAGGGAGACAGGATCGTGTGTGTGTGCGCAAGAGGGGTGCGCTGTGTGCGTGGGGTATCACACGAGCGTGTCAGGGCGCTGTGCATGCAGATCCCGCTGTCCCGCTCAGTGGCTCGGCAGCCACATTCCCCCTCACCCCCGACACTTTCCTGCTAAGGTCAAGTCCAAGTGTGTGCAGTGAAAGCCAAAGTACTCAGCGCTCCCAGCCCGAGCCCACAGGCCAGGGCAGCCCAGCCAGAGCCCCTCACCCCACAGCAGCCCGACCAGAGCCCCTCACCCCACAGCAGCCCGACCAGAGCCCCTCACCCCACAGTGAGCCCGGCCAGAGCCCCACACCCCACAGTGAGCCCGGCCAGAGCCCCTCACCCCACAGTGAGCCCGGCCAGAGCCCCACACCCCACAGCAGCCTGGTCAGAGCCCCACACCCCACAGTGAGCCCGGCCAGAGCCCCACACCCCACGGCAGCCCAGCCAGAGCCCCACACTCCACAGCAGCCCGGCCAGAGCCCCACACCCCACAGCAGCCCAGCCAGAGCCCCATGGGCCAGGGCAGCCCGGCCAGAGCCCCTCACCCCACAGTGAGCCCGACCAGAGCCCCACACCCCACAGCAGCCCAGCCAGAGCCCCACGGGCCAGGGCAGCCCGGCCAGAGCCCCTCACCCCACAGCAGCCCGACCAGAGCCCCACACCCCACAGTGAGCCCAACCAGAGCCCCTCACCCCACGGCAGCCCGGCCAGAGCCCCACGGGCCAGGGCAGCCCGGCCAGAGCCCCTCACCCCACAGCAGCCCGGCCAGAGACCCCCGCCCGCCCCCCAGCTGATTGCTGCGTCCCAGGTGGCCAGGGCAGACGGGGTCTTGCTGAGCCAGAGGTGGGGGACACGCATGCAGACGGCATGTCGCGGGCGCTCCCCTGGACTTTGACTCCAAGTTGCTTTATTACTGAGGGGGCTGGCGGGGTGGCAGTGGGGGGCCCTCGGTGTCTCTCCCTCCCTCACGGCGAGGCGCTGGCGGGAGTGTGACTGCGTGAGGAGGCCGAGAGCCGCTGGTTCTGCGCGGGCACCGGGCTCGCCTGGCCGTGGGAGCTCCTGCTGCTGTTGCTGCTGGGTGCCCCCGGGACGAGGGGTCTGCGGGCGAACAGGACACCTGTGGGAGCAGAGAGACACAGGGTGACCCAGCACGCCCCTGAGGGCACCGCAGAGCCCATGGCATGCGGATCGGGCACCTTGCCTGACACCCCGGGGCACGGCTCACTCCTGCTGCCCACTGGCCGGGAGTCCAAGGCCTGCAGCGGGTGGCCACTCTGTGAGCGTGCCCACGAGCCCTGGTTTCCCACCTGGAGCACAGGGCTAGCCCCAGCCGTGCGGGACGGGAGGGGGTCTGTGTGGGAGCCAGTGGGCACAGGGACAAGGCAGCAGCCAGGCCAGAGGCGCTGTGGGGAGGTGGAGGTGGAGCTGCTGCCTTCGTTTAGGGTTATTATCATTGACTGTCGCCCTCGGGTCCCAGCAGAGCTCAAGGCCTCGCTGTGGCAGGTGCTGCACAGACACAGGGCCAGGGCCAGTCCCTGGCCGGCCCAGCTGGCCACCCCCACACCAGGAAGGGTGGCAGGGGTGCCAGGCCCAGAGAAGGGAGGGGACTGGACCAGGGTCACCTAACTAGGCAGTGGTAGCGCTGGGGATAGAACCCAGGTCTCCTGGCACCCAGGCCGCTCCCATGGGCAAAGCCCTCGCTGGTGCCACTCCGCCGACTCCCCGCTTGGCCCAGCTGGGCAGCTGAGCAGGGCCCACACGAGCCCATCACAGGCCAGGGAAAAGCAGAGCCGTGCCCCAGCTGGCCCAGGCGCCAGCGACGCCAGGGAGAGCCCTGCCCGCTACAGCCTCTCACTCCGCCCGTCGGAGCCGGGCTCGGGAACCCAGACGCTGCGAGCAGAGGATGCCAGGCCTGCGACGTGCCTAAGGATCACAGCCGCCCAGAGGAGACAGAGCCATGTGGGGGGCAGGGGGCCGGAGGGGGCCCTGGGAACACCCTGTCAGGGCCTCTCCTTTGCTGGCCAGGGGCTGGGGGCTCCCTGGCTAGCCTCCGCCCCCGCTGCTCCTCGGGATTTGAGGCCACAGGCCTGTGACAGGCTCAGCTGGATTGGCCTGAGCTCCAGGCGCAGCGGGGGGCCGGGGGGGCCCAGGGCAGGCGGAAGCTCCTGTGCTCGCAGCAGCGCGTTGGTGCCTTGGCTGCAATAGCCAGCGTGCACGTGTGGGGAAAACCCACCCTGCCACCTCGCCGGCAGCCACCGCTGGCATCAGCGCCCGGAGGAGAGGAGCTGGGGGCAGCTGCCGGCCAGCGTCAGAGGCACGTGTGAGCTGCGAGGCGCTCGGCCCGGGGGCCCGCAGCCCACGTCGGGTGTGGCAGGCTTTCACCGGGATCTAGGCAGGGAGGGATCGGCATGAAGCCAGGACCTTTCTCCTGACCTGTCCCTTTGCTCAGGCGACTTCTCCCTGCCTGGCGCGAGAACTTTCTCCTGCCCGGCCTCTGCCTCTGATTTCTCCCTAGTGCCGGGCGCCCGGGCCCGGCCTGGAGGCGAGGCGCCGTGGGGGACAGCTGGGGTGTCAGGCCGGCAGGCTCCTCAAGGCAGCCGAAGGATGGTACAGACACAGGGCTCTTATCGGCCCTGACCTTTCCGGATAGTTAAATATTTAACTGCTTTCTATTTTAACTGGGGCAGCTCAGCATGGCTAGGAGGCATCTCCAGGGGGCAGCGGGGTGACCCACTTAGCCAAAGCGGGAACGCACACTTAAAGGGACAGGCCCCAGGTTGTAGGAAACCTTCCCAGCCACTCCCAGAGGGGCTCTCAGCCCAGGGGCTGTCACTGCTCTGCTCAGAGACGGAGCCTTGATCCGTTGCAGGGCATCAGCCGGAACAGGGTGGGAGACTCCGGAGCATCCCGGCTCCCTGTTGAACTCCGAGCCCTCGGCTCGTGGCACAGATCTGTCCCCGCCTGAATCTCTGCTCCCAGCCACGCAGGAGAACATGAGAACGGCCATCCTGGGGCAGACCAATGGGCCATCCAGCCCAGGATCGTCGGCCGCCAGTGGCCGGGGTCAGGTGCTTCACAGGGAATGAACAGAGCAGGGCAATTTAAGGAGTGATCCATCCCCTGTCGTCCACTCCCACCTTCTGGCAGTCAGAGGCTAGGGACACCCAGAGCAGGGGGTTGCAGCCCTGCCCATCCTGGCCAATAGCCATTGCTGGACCTGTCCTCCACGAACTCATCTAGTTCCTTTTAGAGCCCAGTTATACTTTTGGCCTTCACAGCATCCTCTGGCAAGGAGTTCCACAGGTTGACTGTGCGTTGTGTGAAGAAATACTTCCTTGTGTTTGTTTTAACCATGCTGCCTATTCATTTCATTGGGTGACCCCTGGGTCTTGTGTTATGTGAAGGGGTAAATAACACTATGACCCTCAGCAAAAGCGTTTGTACCAGCACTTGTATGGCACCCATTGCTGCAGTGTCTGGACACGCTAGATGTGGTTTAGATTAAAGGCCGGGGATCTAACAGTGAAATACACCCCTGTGCAGAGCGGCTGATGCCCCTTGGGGTGCCGGTGATGTCTGGGGTGCGTAGCCCTTCTGCCAGCCCACTGCCATGAGAGACACTTTGCCAGCGGCTTTCATGGATGGACGTTTGTGGACCGTTGAGATTCAGGGATCTCGGTTCCATTCCTGGCTCTGGAAGGTGAGTTCTCCAGTGGGCACGAGCGGGGGAGCCGCCGTCCACCGCCTTGGCTGCAGCATAAGTCCGTCCATCTGTCCGTGCCAGTCCCCCTGGCTGTGCAGTGAGTCCCCACCCCCACGCTATGGCCAACGGATCCTGCAGTAATTAAAGCCCAGGCCTCCAGTGCTGCTCCCCACTCCGCCCGCCCAGCGCCCTCCACCACCGAATCGACTGCGGCTCACCAGGGCAATCTACAGCTCTGCCTCCCCGCCCCCGCCTGCCCGGCATCGGCCCTGCCACTTCATTACAATGGATTTTATAGTAAAGACATCAGATTGAAGGAAAGACTCGCCGGCCGGGCAGTGGCTATAACTTATTGGATTTCCTGGCCGCAATTACATGGGCCGAGCAGCCCTTCTATTTACCTGTGTAGACAACTCCATTTATTTCTATTGACATGTTGATGCTGCTAATGCCGCTGGTGGACAGGTTCAATGCGGTCTCCTGTCTGTCATCTGGGGGAAAGGAAAGACCGATATGAGCATTAAGAGAAACAGAAACGAGACAGGCCTGCCTGGGAAACACAGCTAGTGGGATGGGCCCCCCACCCGCTCCAGCCAGCTGGCTAACCCCGTTGCCTCTCCGGGTTAGCAACTGGGATGTTTTCCTCCCCGGTTTCGGTGGGGCAGAGGGTGGGATCTCGCAGGGCCTGGCTGGAGGAGCAATTCCCATCACTCCCCGTGGCTGCCGCGTCTGTTGGAAGGGAGAGTCTCGTCATGGCCTTGGGCACAAAGTCACATGGTGCCGCCTCGCATGATAACGTCCTGGTGTCACCAGGCAACAGCGATAGGGTTTGACAGGGTCCCCCAAAAGTGACATCCCATGAGCAGCGCCAGTGGGACGCAAGATCTGGTCATCACAGCCCGCCCCCATCCATCCATCTCTACCACTACACTTTTCATACGTACTCCTCTCGCTGTCCATCGATATGTACCCATCTATCTGCCCATCCATCCAGCTATAGGTACCCCTCTGCCTACATCCCTAGTCATTCATTGGTATGTCCTCCCTACTTCCTCATCTATATGTACCCTGATCCATCCATCCCTCCGTCCATCAGTCCATCCCTCCACCCATCAGTCCATCCCCACACACCCCCTTCCATCCATCCATTCCTCTGTCCATCAGTCCATCCACCCATCCCCACATGCCCCTATCCATCCATCCCCACATGCCCCCTTAGATCCATCCATCCATCCCCACATGCCCCCATCCATCCATACATCCAACCATCCATCCCCACATGCCCCCATCCATCTATGCATCCATTCCCACATGCCCCCTTCTGTCCATCCATCCCCACATGCCCCCATCCATCCATCCATCCATCCATTCATCCATCCATCCCCACATGCCAACATCCATCCATCCATCCCCACATGCCCCCAGCCATCCATCCCCACATGCCCCCATCCATCTATGCATCCATCCCCACATGCCCCCTTCTGTCCATCCATCCCCACATGCCCCCTTAGATCCATCCATCCAGCTATAGGTACCCCTCTGCCTCCCTCCCTAGCCATTCATTGGTGGGTCCTCCTTACCGCCTCATCTATACGTACCCTCATCCATCCAGCTATAAGTACCCCTCTGTCTGTCTGTCTACCTTTCCCAGACCTGAAGAAGAGCTCTATGTAGCTCAAAAGTTTGTCTGTTTCACCAACAGACGTTGGTCCAATAAAAGATATCACCTCCCGCACCTTGTCTCTCTGTCTCTCTCCATCTGTTCATAACCCCTGTCTAGCTTGCTGTCTCTACATCGCCCCTACCCCTCGATACAACATACGTACTGTACCTCTCTGTCTATCCACCCACATGTATCCCTCTCGTTCTAGATCAGACGTTCCCCTCTGGCGAATCCATCGGGGGGTTGGATTGTGCCCACTGCCGTGATGCCGGATCACAAAGCCAGGAACACGGGGAGGCCCCCGCCCCGCCCCATCCCTCTGCTTTAGACCGGCGTGTTCACAGGTTCTCATTAGCCCCTGGGATGGGGGGGGGAGGGGCGTGCCAGCAGTTGTGCTATGGCTGGTGCCTGCAGCGACGTTACACAACATGAGCCCCATGAAAACCCAGCTTGTTTCCCACCCGGCTGGCCAAGTGCAGGGTCAGACAGCCCACGGCCAAGCGGCGTGGGTGTGACTAGATGAGCGGCTCTGACTGAATCTGTCCCTTCCAGGGAAGGGCTGGACTGCGTCCGCTCAGCCGGTCTCCACTGCACTCCCCTCTTCGAGCTCCAGCCCTCTCTCCACCAGCTGCATCCCCCCCGCCAGCAGAGCGACATACTCCAGGAAGAGCATCTCTCCCGGAGGGATCCTGCTGGGACTCCAGGCTAACAAACCCACTGTCCCTAAACACCATGCAGGGCTGCTGGGTCAATAGTGACTCGCCCGTACGGCCTGGGTCCCCCCTCCACGCAGTGAACAGCCCCGATCCTGCTTAGCTTCAAACTCAGGAGCACGTCACAGCCCATGACGGTGGGGCTGTACAGGCAGTGACAACGCGCCAGCCAGTGAGGCTATGATACCTGCTACTGCCCCTCCCCCTCCATCCATCCCGGCCCCGCCCCTGCCCCTGCCCCTGCCCCTCCCGCTCCATCCATCCCGGCCCTGCCCCTGCCCCTGCCCCTGCCCCTCCCCCTCCATCCATCCCGGCCCTGCCCCTGCCCCTGCCCCTGCCCCTCCCCCTCCATCCATCCCGGCCCTGCCCCTGCCCCTGCCCCTGCCCCTCCCGCTCCATCCATCCCGGCCCTGCCCCTGCCCCTGCCCCTGCCCCTGCCCCTGCCCCTCCCCCTCCATCCATCCCGGCCCTGCCCCTGCCCCTGCCCCTGCCCCTCCCCCTCCATCCATCCCGGCCCTGCCCCTGCCCCTGCCCCTCCCGCTCCATCCATCCCGGCCCTGCCCCTGCCCCTGCCCCTGCCCCTCCCCCTCCATCCATCCCGGCCCTGCCCCTGCCCCCTGTCCTTCCCTCCCCCGTCCCTCCCCCTCCATCCATCCATCCCGCCCCTGCCCCTGCCCCTGCCCCTCCCGCTCCATCCATCCCGGCCCTGCCCCTGCCCCCTGTCCTTCCCGCCCCTGCCCCCGCCCCTCCCCCTCCATCCATCCATCCCGCCCCTGCCCCCGCCCCTCCCCCTCCATCCATCCATCCCGCCCCTGCCCCTGCCCCTCCCCCTCCATCCATCCCGGCCCTGCCCCTGCCCCCTGTCCTTCCCGCCCCTGCCCCCGCCCCTCCCCCTCCATCCATCCATCCCGCCCCTGCCCCTGCCCCTGCCCCTCCCGCTCCATCCATCCCGGCCCTGCCCCTGCCCCTGCCCCTGCCCCTCCCGCTCCATCCATCCCGGCCCTGCCCCTGCCCCTGCCCCTGCCCCTGCCCCTGCCCCTCCCCCTCCATCCATCCCGGCCCTGCCCCTGCCCCTGCCCCTGCCCCTCCCCCTCCATCCATCCCGGCCCCGCCCCTGCCCCTGCCCCTCCCGCTCCATCCATCCCGGCCCTGCCCCTGCCCCTGCCCCTGCCCCTGCCCCTCCCGCTCCATCCATCCCGGCCCTGTCCCTGCCCCTGCCCCTGCCCCTCCCGCTCCATCCATCCCGGCCCTGTCCCTGCCCCTGCCCCTGCCCCTGCCCCTGCCCCTCCCGCTCCATCCATCCCGGCCCTGTCCCTGCCCCTGCCCCTGCCCCTGCCCCTGCCCCTCCCGCTCCATCCATCCCGGCCCTGCCCCTGCCCCTGCCCCTGCCCCTCCCCCTCCATCCATCCCGGCCCTGCCCCTGCCCCTCCCCCTCCATCCATCCCGGCCCTGCCCCTGCCCCTGTCCCTCCCGCCCCTGCCCATCCCGCCCCTCCCCCTCCATCCATCCCGCCCCTGCCCCCGCCCCTCCCGCTCCATCCATCCCGGCCCTGCCCCCTGTCCCTGCCCATCCCGCCCCTGCCCCCGCCCCTCCCCCTCCATCCATCCCGCCCCTGCCCCCGCCCCCCGTCCATCCCGCCCCTGTCCCTGCCCCTGCCCCCCGTCCATCCCGCCCCTGCCCCTCCCCCTCCATCCATCCCGCCCCTGCCCCTGCCCCCCCCTCCCCGCACGGACCTCGGCTGCTGATCTTGATGTTCATGGGGAACTGTGAGGCCATGGCCAGCAGGTTCTGCTGCAGGGCGTGTTGCATCAGCCGCTGCTGCTCCTCCGCCATTAGCGCCATCTTCTTCTCGGGCGGCTCCCCCGTCTCCAGCTTCTCCCGCAGCTGCTCCAGCGCGGCTGCCTGGGACGCAGCCGCCGCCTGGGCAGCGGCTATGTGGTGCCCCGCCAGGCTGACGGGGATGGCGATCCGGCTGGGCACCGCTGCCGACAGGATGCCGTCTTCTGGAACCACAAGGCGGGGGAAGGGGCTCAGGGGCTGGCAGCCGGGTCCCAGGGCCAGAGGGTGGGCTGGGCCCCCTCCCCGGGGCCTAGTGCAGGGTGGCCCTGCGGCGCTGGGTCTGGAGAGACTCCGGGAGCGGAAAGAGCAGGTCCTGTGCCCGGCCGCGTGGCGAGGAGCAGAGCAGCTCTCTGAGCTACTGGCCTCTCCCAGCCTCTGCTGCCCGCCAGACCAAAGCCCTGCCACGGGGCAGCTCATCAGGGCTGGAGTCAAGGTGCACCTCAGTCTGGACGCTTCCTCCAAGCAGCTGGGCTGCAAAGCCAGGCTGGGGATCCCCCCAGCGCAGGGACCCAGCGGCGGTGCCTACGCGCGGTGACGCTCACGTGCCCAGGGACTCCTCGCGGCGTCGCCGGGAAGGCATTTCCCCTCTCTGGGGGCTCGCCAGGGGCTTGGCTACGGAGCAGGGCACATCGCCTGCCTCCAGGAAGCTGCCCAGGGTCATCCATTGGGACCAGCTGGGTGTATCCCGCCCCACGAAATGCCTGCGGCTGCAGCCGAAGGGGGGCACCTTGGCCTCTTCCAACCTCCTCCATGCGGCTCCCCCTCGGGTGCCCATGCTCTGGGGTGTCCAGCAGCGAGTGCTGTACAGCTGTGATGGGCCAAGTTCCTTCCTGGGGCAGCTCCCGCGGCTGGATCCCCGCGATCCACCCACTAACCAGCTTGCGTGCAGCACGAGGGACAGAACCCCGCATCGCCTCCCCCCGGGGCCAGAGGAGACCCCCCACTAGCTGCGGGCAGGATGCTGCGAACAGGCCCGATCCCGTCCCACAGAAGGCGTCCCCGTCCCCCATCTCCCCGTCGCTGTGGGGCTTCCACGCCCCGCCCCACCCACCTTTCTTAATGGCGTGCACCTGGCTCATCTGGCTGCAGCTGTGCGTGGAGATGGCGAGGGCCGGCACGGGGATCTTCGGGGAGCCCAGCATGGCCGGGGTGCCCACGGGGGAGTAGCTGAAAAGCGCCGTGCCAAAGCTCTGCCGGCGCCCCTCTCGCCGGTTGCTGTCGATGGCGGCCTGGAGCTCGCCGGGGGAGCTGAGGGCTCGTTTCTCACATTCGTAGGGGTACAGGTATTTCATGTATCTGGAAGGGGGTGGGGGAGAGGGGGACACAGAGGGGGATGAGCCCCTGGCTGTGATTGGTGCCATATTCCACCCTTCCCCCCGGCCGGCTGAGACAGGACCCCCGACTGGTTAATGACCCCACGTGGTTCACAGCAACGCTCCCATCCAAGGACAATGGCTCCCAGCCCCACACACCCTGTGCTCAGCTACGCCAGGCCCATAGGCGCCCACAGAAAAACACCCATTGGCAGCTAAGCTGCCCCCTCCGCCCCCACCCCACCCCACCAGCGCCTCTCACCTGCCGGCGACCCCTCTGAGCAACTCGTCCCCCTCCCTCCCAGCGCCTCCCACCCACAGCGTCGCGGCATGCAGGGAGCTGCGGGAAGGAGGGGGAGGAGCGGGAACAGGGTGCACTCGGGGGAGGAGGCGAGGCAGGGGCTTGGGGGAAGGGGTGGAGTGGGCGTGGGGGCTGGGGCTTGTGGGAAGGGGTGGAGTAGGGGCGGGGCCTGGGGTGGAGGGCGGTCGAGCACTCCCTGGTTAGAGGGGACGTCGGCGCCTATGACAAGGCCTGTCTGGCGTTACCATTAATGACTGGGTTGCACTGTTGCCTAGGCAGTCCATTCAGCATCAAGGCCCCACAGTGCTAGGTGCTGCACAAACTCGTGAAAATCCACAAGGGGCAGAGTTAAGGTTAGGTGGGCAACCTTAACCCTGGCATTTACTGACTTTTGAGCGATTCCCTTGGCAGCCTTGATGTTCTCTGAGCCACCCCTGGTCCTTCGGATCCAAAACCGGCGGCCTCTACTACCTGAGCTAAGGGAGAGTCCCCGCGGTGGGCAGAGGAAGGGCCTTCAGCGTCCCTGTGGGACGGCCACCAAAGGGCAACATCGTGCACATGCAGGCCATTATCCGTCATAACGACCACACCATCATCACTACTGCACCCGGTCAAACCTCCTGCGGGGAGCAGGAGCCACTGGGCTGGCACTGGGAATGGGTCTGAGCACTGGAGTGATCCAGCTACCACCAGAGAGGGGTGGGACCCCCTCTCCAAAGCCTGCTCCTCCCAATCTGGCTCACTCCTTCCCTTAACATCCCCTTACCCACCCTCCAGACCCTGCCCCCTTGGCATCCCCCAGCCCAGCTCTCTCCCGCCCCCGTGCAAGGCGGCAGCAGCTCACTGTGTGCGGAGTGTGAACGCCGCGCTAGTGATGGACGTGGGGAGGTTGAGGCCTTTGGTGATCTCCCGCCAGATCTTCTTGTTGATCACTTCGACCAGGCCGCCCTTCTCGGTCACCAGCCGGTACAGCGTGTACAGGTCCAGCACCTGCTTGGCCATGATGGGGATTCGGTTCACTGGAGTCCCTTCAAGAGACAGAGACACAGAGAGAGAGAGAAAGGGTGCGAGTGAAAGAGAGAACACGTTTGCACCGGAGAGCACGAGGGGGTGTGTGTTCACGTGTGTGCCAGGCAGAGAGAGGGAATGCAAAAGAGAGAGAGAGAAACGGGGGGCTGTCTGACATACACCATCGCTGCCCGGCTTGGCTGCTTTCTGGAAAGAGCCCGCGGGCGCAGTCAGTTTCACGCTGGTGGGAGGAGCTGGGCAGAACCAGGAGAAGCTCCCCCCCCCCCCCTCGCCCCCAGCAAGACCCTGTCTGGGGGGCAGTGAGTCCCTGGTGGCTCTGCCAGCTCGAGGGCGCATTAGTGCTCGCTGGGCCGGCTGGTTCTGTAACACGGATGCACACGGAGCTAGGAACGGGGCTGAAATCAGCTCATCACACCCTGGCTCTGCTCCCCGGGCCGGACAGGAATCAGCGCCCCCCGGAGGTGAAAAGCTTTAGAAGCGAAGTCCCCGTAGGGTGCCCCCCACAACGAGGCAGAAGGCGTTCGCTCGTTCCCTGCCCCCTGCCCTGGGAGGGCAGCCTGTATGGTAATTGCACGGCTGCTGGCTCAGGCCGGGTGCCCAAGGGGACGAACCTGAAATGTCACCAAAGAGTCAGGAGCGAAGTCACGGGAGCAAACCCTAAAAAGGCCCGGATGAAAAAAAGTGTCTTTGCTCGGCTGCTGGAGCTTCCAGCAACCCCACGTCCCAGCAACAGCCCCCAGCGCAGGGCACGAGAACGGCACGAGGCCGAGGGTGGGAAACTTGGCCGGAGTCCGAAAGCCTCCTCCAGTTTGGCAGCTCCGTGCAGATTGCAGCCGCCAACCAGTTCAATGCTGCCTCAGGCCGGCGGGCACACGGAGCTTGGCAGGCGGCTCTGCGCAGCACGCCAGGGCCACGCCGAATCCCGCAGCGACGGCAGCGACGGCGCTCACCTCCTGCTGCTCCAGTTCTCAGCCGTGTGCAGGGTCTATGAGACGCAGTGGAGCAGTTCCGGCTCTGACCTGTAGAGGGCAGCGGTGCACACGCGAGGTGTGGAGAACGCGGAGGCGTTAAGTCAGCGCAAGGTGACTTTGTGTTAGCCACGACTCGAGTCACACGGTAAATGGGGCGGCCTCAAAGCACACAGCTGCGGAGGCTGCAATTCCACCGGGGCGGCTCCTGGGGACTCAGGCTTCGCTCGCGGGGGACGGGGGGAGCAGGTGCTAGCAGGACCCCTGGGCTAGAAGAAGAGCTGCATTATGTCCCATTGGGGGGTGTCCCTCCTGACCCAGAGCCGCTCCGGGCTCCGGGGCCGAGTAGCAAAGCTTCTGGAACTAGAGCTGCATCAGATCATTCTCCCGATCTGGCCGGGTTTGATCCAGGGCTTCTGCTTGACCCAGACAGACCAAAGACGAAGATGGGAGCTGGGCTGCCCTTTCCCCAGGACACTGGGGGCTGTCCCTGGGCTTCAGGCCCTGCCACATGGCTAGTAAGAGATTCCTGGATCTGACCCAGGAGCGGGACTCCAGCAACGAGTCACGGCAGGCTAGGAGCTGCTGGCGGATCCCTGCCACGGGCGTCACGGCGTGACTCGCTAGGGCTCTTTGCCAAGTGCCCTCCAGGTCCCACACAGCCGGGCTCCCTCTGCCCGCCTCGAGGACTGAGCCAAGCGCCACGGGAGGCTATGGGGGAGGGACCAGGCCCTTGGAAAGCAACCGGCATTGTGGCTACGGGCAGCGGAGGCTTCGGGTGTCCCTGGGCACCAGCTGGGACCCCGGGCAGCCCTGGACTAAGCCAGCCCAGCTGCCCCTGGTCTCAGCGGTGACACTCAGTAATGCCAGGGCTGGATACAAGCCAGCAGCTGGCCACGCGGGATGGCAGGTGTGACGTTATTGACATAAACTGGGACCATATAGATCATCGTTGCAACCAAGGTCCGGTAGTGGCACCCAAATCTTGTATAAAGGGGGTCAAATGGGGTGTCTAAGACAAGGTTATGGTTTACTGGTTATGATTATGCTGTCTATATGTATGTATCAGTTTTGTAGTTGAAGTTATGAATATTGGCTCTATACTGTCTGTATGGCAAACTTATGCTATGCTTCTGGGTGACATCCCAGACAAGCTGAGATTAGCTCTGCCTAGCCTGCTTGATGGCCCATTAAGGACCATCAGCTATACAATGGACCCATTGAGAGAAGGCAGATACGCCTTGTACCTCAGCAAAGTATGCAGGGACTGGCCCATGTGACTCCAGACTCCATTTTGCTGTAATTTTCGACAGTAAGAACAAAGAGGTGATCTTACACCTGGAAAAGACTATATAAGGCTGATGCTTGATCTCCATCTGGTCTTCAATCCTGCTTCTTACCTCTGGAGGGACTTTGCTACAAACTGAAGCTCTGAACAAAGGACTGAATGACCCATCCCAGCTGGGGATGTATTCCAGAGACTTGATTTGAACCTGCAGTTTATTCCATCGCTGCTGCAAGCCTGAACCAAGAACTGTGCCATTACTGTATGTAATTGATTCCATTTAACCAATTCTAACTCTCATCTCTATCTTTTCCCTTTTATGAATAAACCTTTAGATTTTAGATTCTAAAGGATTGGCAGTAGCGTGATTTGTGGGTAAGGTCTGACTTGTATATTGACCTGGGTCTGGGGCTTGGTCCTTTGGGATCAGGAGAACCTTTTTCTTTTACTGGGGTATTGGTTTTTATAACCATTTGTCCCCATAACGTGTGGCACTGGTGGTAATACTGGGAAACTGGAGCGTCTAAGGAGATTGCTTGTGAGACTTGCGGTTAGCCAGTGGGGTGAGACCGAAGTCTTAGTCTGGCTGGTTTGGTTTGCCTTAGAGGTGGAAAAACCCCGGCCTTGGGCTGTAACTGCCCTGTTTTAGCAATTTGTCCTGAGTTGGCACTCTCAGTTGGGTTCCGCCAGAACCGCATTGTCACAGCAGGTCACAGCTGCAGAGCGGCGCGGGTGTGAGAGCAAACAAAGGATCGCGAGGGTGGGGTTCAAAACCTCAGTCTCCTCCTGACACCGAGGGCGTCTACACAGCTCACCACGCCGGGCTCTGACTCAGGGCTGAGTCAACCCCCCCGTCCGTCCACACACAGATCAGTGTGTTCTAGGGCCCTGCCAGGGGGAGGGTCAAAACCTGAGTCCCGCCTGCTGGGACAGTCCAAGCCCTGTCACTTTGCAGTGTGGACGCAGCTCAAGACGAGACCTGTGCAGTGCTGAAAGGCCATGGTAGCACGGCTGGGAGCCCCCGTTTACACCGCCGTGTGGACGTACCGTTAGTGCCCTGCTCTAACCACTCGGCCACACACCCTCCCCACGACAGGCCGAGAACCCAGGCGCCCCGGCTCCCAGTGCCCGGTTCTAGCCCCCGGCAGGAGACGCCCGCTGGTGCTAACGTGGCGTGTGGCTCTGGGGCAGAGCGGCTGCTCCCTGCCAGGCCTCTCTCCGCTTCTAAATTGAAATCAATTCCAATAACCCTGCTGCATCGACAGCTCCTCCTGCAGTGCCCAGGGCTAATTACTGTCCTCGGCGGCCCCCCGGAGCCCTCTGCAGCCCCACACCAGCCCTAGCCCCACGGCATGGCACAGGTGGGATTTACCCTCCCCGCTGCAGAGGGGCGGTTTGCCTGCTCTCCACCCCCGCAGCAGGGAACACAGGGCCCCCTGCCCCGCTCTTTCCTCCGCCCCAAGGAGACGCCCCAGGCTTTCAGAGCAGCCACTCCCGCTTGCCCAGACCAGCTCCCGGCTGGAGGGCTCCCTTGAGGGCCTCCCCCCCTGAGTCAGGGGCTCTGGGGCCTGACCCGCCCTCATTAACCTGGGCTTTGCCTTCCTAGCTTTATGGGGCTGCCTGGATTTATGGCCGGAGCCCTCAATAGGCAGCGAGAATTACAGCTGCTCTGATAGGGAGGGCAGGGGGAACCGAACCAGAGCCCCACGGGCCCTGCCATCACCTGGGCCTTTGCCCACCCTCCCCAGACCGCGGCATGGGGTGGCTGGCATGAGCTCCTGAAAATAATGCACCTGAGGGATGGGGGGAGCCCCTGGCTGGGGGACGGGACTGACTGAAATCCCCACCTGCTAGGAGGCTGGGGGAGGGGTCCCTGGGGTTCTCCTCTTTCTACCCCCCCCCAGAAACGCCCCAGCAGGTTCTGGATTTTCCCCCCCAGGAGAACTGGGAACTTCTCTCTCCCACTGGGCTGGGGAGCGAGTGGTCAGCAGGGTCACTGCAGGGGGAGGTGAGACCTCCCTCCGCCCCGCAGGTGTGGTGCTCCCGGTCCCTGCTGCACCTAACTCTTGATCCCCCATGGTCGCGGTCAGCTGGGATCGGCTGCCGGGCTGGGGAGGGAGGTGGGGGCTTGGTTGTGCTCCCATGATCAGAAAGCTTCAGAGCTAAGGAGTGTGCCCCAGTCTGCATCAGTGCCCCGAGTCCCCCCAACTCGGCTGTGCCACGAACCCAGGGGGCAAGACCCAGGAATCCACGTGGGGCTAAACTCCCCTGAGGGCCTGGACGGTGGCAAATATCACCTTGGTCATGAGAGTCCCCCCTCCCCAGGATCCCAGCCCTCCCTGCCTGGCCCCTGGATTGGCACGCTCCGGCTGGACCGCAGCACGGGGAGAGAACAGCAGCTGAGACGCAGAGGCCACCCAGCGCAACGGGCTGGCAGCTACCTAGGACAGTAACCCCAGGTGCCCGCAGAGCAGCACGCCTCCTGGCTGTCGTCCCTGGCTGGCAGTTCTAGCCCTGACTGCGCCTGGAGGCCTGTGCGTGTGAAGGTGAGATGGGAACACACACCTCACGGAGGCTGTGCCCTACGTGTCCTAGAGGGGGCTATGGGTTTGACAGTCTGCCTCCAACAGGGGCTAGCTCCAGATGCGTCAGCAGAACATGGGAAATCCCTGTAAAGCACCTGTAACAGCTGAGGAAATTCCTTCCTGACCTCAGTTACCAGGGATCAAGCTGTGCCCTGGGACATGAAGATTCCCGGCTCCTGTAGCCTTATGCACTCTAGTAATTCTTTCCTTACTAACCTAACTGCAGAGGTAGCTCTTATTAAAGAGACATCTAATCCCCTTACTGAATCTTACTGTTTGTCTCCATAATATCATGAGGCAGTGAGTTCCACAGGCTGACTTGATGTTGTTTGTAAAAGTCCCTCTTTCCCCCATGAGCGTGTGACGTTATTGACATAAACTGGGACCATATAGATCATTGTTGCAACCAAGTTCCTGTAGTGGCACCCAAATCTTGTATAAAGGGGGTCAAATGGGGTGTCTAAGACAAGGTTATGGTTTACTGGTTATGATTATACTGTCTATATGTGTGTATCAGTTTTGTAGTTGAAGTTATTAATATTGGCTCTATACTGTCTGTATTTCAAATTTATGCTATGCTTCTGGGAAACATCCCAGACAAACTGAGATTAGCTCTGCCTAGCCTGCTTGATGGCCCATTAAGGACCATCAGCTATACAATGGACTCATTGAGAGAAGGCAAATATGCCTTGAGACTCAGCAAAGTATGCAGGGACTGGCCCGTGTGACTCCAGACTCCATGTTGCTGTAATTTTCCACAGTAAGAACAAAGAGGTGTTCTTACACCTGGAAAAGACTATATAAGGCTGATGCCTCATCTCCATCTGGTCTTCAATCCTGCTTCTTACCTCTGGAGGAAATTTGCTACAAACTGAAGCTCTGAACAAAGGACTGAGGACCCATCCCAGCGGGGGATGTATTCCAGAGACTTGATTTGAACCTGCAGTTTATTCTATCACTGCTGCAAGCCTGAACCAAGAACTTTGCCATTACTGTATGTAATTGATCCCATTTAACCAATTCTAACTCTCATCTCTACCTTTTTCCTTTTATGAATAAACCTTTAGATTTTAGATTCTAAAGGATTGGCAACAGCGTGATTTGTGGGTAAGATCTGATTTGTATATTGACCTGGGTCTGGGGCTTGGTCCTTTGGGATCAGGAGAACCTTTTTCTTTTACTTGGGTATTGGTTTTCATAACCATTTGTCCCCATAACGTGTGGCACTGGTGGTAATACTGGGAAACTGGAGTGTCTAAGGAGATTGCTTGTGAGACTTGCGGTTAGCCAGTGGGGTGAGACCGAAGTCCTCCTAGTCTGGCTGGTTTGGTTTGCCTTAGAGGTGGAAAAACCCCAGCCTTGGGCTGTAACTGCCCTGTTTGAGCAATTTGTCCTGAGTTGGCACTCTCAGTTGGGTTCCGCCAGAACCGCATTGTCACAGAGCGTTCTTGCTGCTTTCCAGTAGATACCAACTCCAGATGTCACTGTTAGGAAAGAACCCCCCTCCCCATGTTCTTATCAGAGCCCCGAAAACACCCCTTTCCCCAGCCATGTGGCATCATGTCTCACTGTTCTTCCGCCTGTTGACAGCCAGTGGGACACTCTGCAAACGCTTTCCTACAGATGGCCAGAGGGCTGCGCCATGGAGCATAGGCTCAAGGCCAATAGACCATGGACCAGCGGTTCCCACCTCTTTGACCTCTGGCAGGGAGGAACCGTAGGCCGCTGACAATGGTATGTGACCCTTGGTGTGTTGCTGCAGGTTCCCTGCTATCCCTGACACATGCAGTCCTCCCCAGGGCCTGTCACAGGGGGCAGAGGGTAAGTCCTGCTCCGGACTGGCGGCCCTGGAGAGCCAGGACCTGCATGGGCCCGGTCGGAGCGGGACCAAGGAGACCAGCACAGCCAGGGGGACTGGGGAAGCAGATGCCCCAGTTCAGTGTCACGCAGGATCACACACCGTATCCAGACATGCAGCGAGAGCCGTGCATCCCCCCATCGCAGTGCAGGGCTCGGGCTGCCGACTGACGCGCCCGCCCGCAGCGACGCCCCCCCGGCTTCCACACTTTGCAAACTCCGCGCCGGCCGCTCTGTGTCACGGCGCCGGCTGCCGCTCGGGGAGAAGGGTCCCAGATTTATTCCCTTCCTTTCTTCGGGGCGGGCCGCGGCGCGGATCGAAAAGCCATCCATTCCGCTCGCCGAGATGTCACAGGCGCGCTCGCCACCTCAAACAAAACCGTCACTCACGGCAGCTTTCCCGCGGCCCTAATTTATGGCCCCGATATCGGCTTGGCTTCTTCTCCTACGCCTGAAAAATGAGCTCCCTTTCTTCCTTTACTGCCGCCATCGAACTCTGGTGTCTGGGTGATGGCAAGCGGCTTTTGTTCATTCTCCCCGTCTCGCCCTGCAAGCAATTTTCTCCGTGCTGCAGCCGTGCTGCTCAGCTCCCCCGTCCACGGGGGCGGCAAGCCCCCTTCCTTGTGCTGCCCCAGCGCCGGGGCCTGTCCAGCCGTTAGCGTCCGGGACAGCCGGGCACAGCCCAGTGCGGTGCGCCCCGGGGCCACCCCCATGTGCCCCACGCAGCAGGGGCTGGGAGCAGGGCTGGCGCAGAGCCTTTGGCCAGGGCACAGCTGCCCAGGGGCCGGCTCTGCCCGCTTGAGACCCTTAGTGTGACAGAGACTTGGGGTGCTTTACACAGGGGGTTCTGAGCTTGGTTACCCAGCAGCGCGTGGCACGAGTCCACGGCAGGCTGAGACCCCCTGCCTGATCTCACACCCCGACCCCTGACCTGACAGCCTCTCCAGCCTCTTCCCTTCCACCCCCCAGATATCACAGATCCTCCCCAGCTCCGCCTCCCAGCTCCTCTCCTCTGCCCCACGGCACAGAATCACAGCCCCTCTCCTCTGCCCCACGGCACCGGATCCCAGCTCCCCTGCTCTGCCCCACAGCACCGGATCCCAGCTCCTCTCCTCTGCCCCACGGAACCGGATCCCAGCTCCCCTGCTCTGCCCCACGGCACAGAATCACAGCTCCTCCCCTCTGCCCCATGGCACAGGATCCCAGCTCCTCCCCTCTGCCCCACGGCACCGGATCACAGCTCCTCCCCTCTGCCCCACGGCACCGGATTCCAGCTCCTCCCCTCTGCACCATGGCACCGGATCCCAGTTCCCCTCCTCTGCCCCATGGCACAGAATCACAGCCCCTCCCCTCTGCCCCACGGCACCGGATCCCAGCTCCCCTCCTCTGCCCCACAGCACAGAATCACAGCCCCTCCCCTCTGCCCCATGGCACTGGATCCCAGCTCCCCTGCTCTGCCCCACGGCACCGGATCCCAGCTCCTCCCCTCTGCCCCATGGCACAGAATCACAGCCCCTCCCCTCTGCCCCACAGCCCAGGATCCCAGCTCCTCTCCTCTGCCCCACGGCACCGGATCCCAGCTCCCCTGCTCTGCCCCATGGCACCGGATCCCAGCTCCTCCCCTCTGCCCCACGGCACCGGATCCCAGCTCCCGCCTTTGGCCCCTTGTCTCTCCCCACAGCAGGCTGGGTTCCCAGGCCGGCTCTCCCAAGGCAGGCATGCAGGGTGGGGTGGGTGGGCTTTCTGCACGGCAGGCCGGGCTCCCTGGCTGTCTCCCCCCACGGCAGGCACCGGGGGGCTCCCTGGCCAGGCTCTCCCCATGGCAGGCCGCGGAGTGGCGGGGCTTGCAGGCCGCCTCCGCACACGGCAGGCCGGGCTCCCTGCACTCCTGTCTCCCTGAGGCCAAGCGCTCTCTTGGCCATTTCTGCCCCTCGCCTGTGGGAACGGCACCTGGGAAGTGGGTTTGGTGGGTCTCGGTCTTGGTCCCGTTCCCCAGTCCCCCCCAGCCATCTCAGAAGAGGGGTCGAGGCAGAACTCCCCTCTCCCCCCAGCCACGGTCCCCCCACCTGCCCTGCTGCCCAGCACTGGATTCGTGGGGAGCAATCGAGGAGAGCAAGATGCAGGCACCATCCCCGTGGGGACGGAGGGGGGGTTCCTATCTGAGATCACCCCCCCACACACACAAGGGCTTTTCACCCAGCCCCCCACCCCAAGCACTTTCGCCAGCCCCAGCCCCTCCCATCCTCCGATCCCGGGGGGCCGAGCTCCTGGGGTCCTGCCTCAACAAGCACTAAAGCAAACACGGCCTGTTTGCGACCATTGATGGTCCCTTTCCTCCACCCCCCAACAGCGCTGGGACTTTTCCTCTCTCATCTCCCCCCCCCCCGCTAATGAAAATGGCTTTTCATTAATCTCGGGGCCCCCCTGCCGAGGCGGCCGCTGCCCCGGCCCCAGGACAAAGGCTCCTGTCTCCGGCCCCCCCGAAGAGTAATGGCGCTGGCTCGTTTGCCAGAGGGCTCCACAAAAGCCCATTCAGGAGGCGCGGCCATTGTGGGGCTCCAATTAGCTGGGGATT
Source organism: Malaclemys terrapin pileata (assembly GCF_027887155.1). Taxonomy (NCBI): domain Eukaryota; kingdom Metazoa; phylum Chordata; order Testudines; family Emydidae; genus Malaclemys; species Malaclemys terrapin. The sequence continues at coordinate 131,156,625 of NC_071510.1, read as the reverse complement.
GATTTACGGCGAAGCATTATCGGCAGGGCCCCGCGCTCGCCTCGGCCGCGGCCTCGCGTCGCTCGCTCGGGGACACGCCACAGACGAGGGGGCGGCGGGAACAGGCGCTAGGGGGGCTGCCTGTCCTGGGACATGGACGCCCCTTACCGGGTGGGGCATTCATTGGCAGAGCCCCCCTGGCCCTCCAATGAGGGCCTGGGCTTGGCTTGGGCTCACTTTCAGGCCCCGAGAGGGGGTGCTCCTTGGGGAGACACAGCCACTCAGGGCCCTCCCTCTGAGCCGGTACCACACCTGTGCCCGGCGTGGCGCATGGGACGCCGCGTTGCCAGGACGGGTCATTAGGGGATACGCCTCAGGCCTGAGCTCAGCAGTGCCCTTACTTGGCAGCTGGGGGCACCCCCTTTTAGATGGGACGTGAAGCCAGACCCTGCCCAGCTGTGCCCACTGATCCGGAGCAAAGCTGTTCTCCCCGGTGTCCTGGCCACATTCGCAGCAGGGCGAGATGTGCCGCCTCTCTGGAGTCCTCCCCGCAGCCTTTGCTGGCATGGCTTGTTCCTCTTCTCCTGGATGGGTGACCGTGGGCCGCGCTCCGCTCCAGAGGCGGCTGCATGGATCCAGACCACTTTGGGATTTCAGGCCCACCTGTGTAACTACACTAGCACGGACGGAGTCATTGCACTTCTGGTTAGCCACAGAGCAGGGCCAGCCTGGGGTCGTGGCAAGGCCAGCGGGGATCATCGTGCGGGAAGGGGGCAGCCTGGGCCGGGGGGATTGTCATGGGGGTGAGGAGGCCAGATGGATGTGCGGGCGGGGCAGTCATGGGTGGGTGGATCGCCCTGTGGGGAGGGCGCAGTGCCAGCGGAGGGTGCACCTGTGGGCACCAGGCCCTCTGAGTGCCACACGCCGGGTGTTGCAGTAACTCCGCGGTGATGTCCCATTTTTCACCTCGGCTAATTTGGTCCGTCCCGCTGATAACTGAAAGGGGCTTAATTGCTTAGACAAGCAGTGAGCAGAACACACGTTACATTTCATTACGGCTGACGGCGGCCACATCAATCCGCCGCATCCCACCGGGCGAGGCGCTCGCGAGGCAGGGGGCTTGGGCTGCCACTGGCCTTTCCCCAGCCCCATCTCACCCCAGCTCCTCCGTGGGGGGGGGGGGTCAGCACCACGGTCGCCCCGAGGGGGACTGGCACGGGGCAGGTAGTCGTAGCCCCACTGACTCCTTGGCAGCTGGGAAGGAGCCGGCGTGTAATACAGGGAAGCACAGCTGACTGGGCAACCCCTGTGCCAACCCCCCTCACAGGCTGCAGGGGGTGGTGGGTCCCACCCCAGGCACTGGAGGGGATGGAGACGCATTTCGTGGCTTTGGGCCACATAGTCCCCTGCACGCTTCACTGCGCCATTGGAGGCTGCAAAACCCAGCAGATCTGCCTGTCCCCCCCGGGGCGAGGAGGGAAGAGGGAGGGAAAGAGACAGTTCCCCACAGCTCCCATCCCTGCTGGGTAGCTGGGAGCACGTCTGGGCGCTACAGAGTCGCGTTCAGAACCAATAAGCACCGCCTGTTCCCGCGCACCCGTCTACCCGTCCGTCCCCCACACGCTCCCTCCACCTGTCCATTCTCACGCATGCCCCCTCCAGTTTCCACCCGTCCATCCCCACGCACACCCCCTCCGCCTGTCCATCCCCACGCACGCTCCCTCCGCCTGTCCATCCTCCTGCATGCCCCTAATCCAGTCTCCACCTGTCCATCCTCCTGCACGCCCCCTCCAGTCTCCACCTGTCCGTCCCCCGCACACCCCCTCCGCCTGTCCATCCCCACGCACACCCCCTTCGCCTGTCCATCCCCACGCACGCTCCCTCTGCCTGTCCATCCTCCTGCACGCCCCCTCCAGTCTCCACCCGTCCATCCCCACGCATGTCCCCATGCACATCCCATCCCCCCATCCATCCCCCCCTACACCTCATCCAGTCTCCACCTGTCCCATCCACCTGTCTGTCCCCCACGCATGCCCCGCCCCTCACAAGGTGACTTGAGGCACTGGTCTCTTTCCCGACTGCAAACACCTCTCAAAATCTGATCTGGCTTTAACAAACGATCCCCCTTGGGCACAAAGGGTCGGTCTGTGCGATCCCAGCCCCTCGGCATGGGGCAGAGAGCGGGGCTTTATTGGGATGCTGAGCCAGGCACACCCACGGGGAGCTCTATAGGGGGACCGGAAACGCCCCACAGCGTCTGAGGTGTCTGGGTGTGAATGCGTGTGCCCGGGCACTTCCCTGAGTGCGCATCCATGCACGCCAAAGTGCCAGGTAAGTGTGCAAGTGGGGGAAGCATGTGTGCCCGTGTGTGCTTGCCGGGGCTGTCCGGGTGGCAGCTGTGGCACTAGTGCTATGTGTGAGGGCGGCAGCAGAGAGCCTGGGGATGTGTGTACACAGCGCGCGTGTGTGTGAGCACGGCAGGGACGTGCACACGCGTGTGCCTGTGTGTGTGGGTTACAGGTACGTCCCTCCCTATGGGTGAAATATGCTCCACTGCCCCCCTCCGCATGGTGAAGCCCCCACCCTGCCCCACAGACGTTGCCAGGAAAGACTGGACTGAAGCTCCCTGCTGCCCTCCGTGAGCAGCGTGCGGCGCTTGGCAGTGGCTGATTAATGATGCTCGGGGTCGGAGGGCACCTCTGGGGTCCCTGACCTCCCCTGGCTAATGAGGTGCAGAGCTCCACGGCCCACATTGCCTCTGCAGCAGGCCGGGCGGGAGAGCTCACTGGAGGGGAGAGCGCCCGGGATGCAGAGCGACGCGGGGTGTGTGTGTGTCTCTGGGATGGCAGGGGTTGGGAGGGACCCAGAATGGATCAAGGCACAGAAGGATGCCCCATGAAGTCGGGGAGCTGTCAGGTAAGGGGGTGAAGCCATTTCTTGCAAACAGCGGCCCCCTGCAGCGTGGATCCCAACTGGCCATGCCCAGGGGTAAATGCACCAGGCAAAACCAGCCTCCAGCCCCAACCCCGAGAGCACTGAGCTGGTCCCCAGCAGGATCGGCTGGATGGGAGCGGAGACGGCTGGTCTGACATCTCTGGTTTTTATTTAACCCTTTCTGGAGTGGATTCCATTATAATCTTCAAACTGTCCCCCCCTCCTTGGCCCCTGTGTGCTTACGGGTGTTCGTGCTCGGTTGGGGAAGCCCCTCCCACATGCTGTTTCCATTGCTTTAACAACCATCTCTGCCAATCTCACACCCCAAAGCATGTCACAAACATACATGTGAGATGCAGTCCCCTCTGGGGTGGAGCACAGCAGCTCTGACAGCACACAGCAACATGAGACACATGCTCAGCCACTGTCTCAATAACTGCAGCAGTTTCTGGGGGACAGTGAAGAACTGAAGCACAGGGGCAAATTAGGGTGGCACAAACTGGCAACCTCCCGAGTTAGAACTGGGATTAGACGCTGAGGTTAACTCCTGGGAAAAGCACCCGGGGTTTTAAATAATGTAAATAGTGGTGTCCCCCAGGGGTCTGTACTGGGCCCAGTCCTATTCAACATATTCATCAATGATCTGGAAAAAGGGGTTAACAGCGAGGTGGCAAAATTTGCAGATGTTACAAAACTACTCAAGATAGTCCCAGGCAGACTGCGAAGAGTTACAAAGGGATCTCACAAAACTGGATGACTGGGCAACAAAATAGCAGATGAAATTCAACGTTGATAAATGCAACGTAATGCACCTTGGAAACATAATCCCAACTCTATATATAAAATGATGGGGTCTAAATGAGCTGTTACCACTCAAGAGAGATCTTGGAGTCATTGTGGAGAGTTCTCTGAAAACATCCACTCAATGTGCAGCGCAGTCAAAAAAGCAAACAGAATGTTGGGAATCATTAGGAAAGGGAGAGATAATAAGACAGAAAATATCATATTGTCTCTATATAAATCCATGGTACACCCACACCTTGAATACTGTGTGCAGATGTGGTCTTCCCATCTCAAAAAAGATATATTAGAATTGGAAAAGGGTCAGAACAGGGCAACAAAAATGATGAGGAGTATGGAACGGCTTCCGTATGAGGAGAGATTAATAAGACTGGGACTTTTCAGCTTGGAAAAGAGGTGACTAAGGGGGGATATGATAGAAGTCTATAAAATCATGAGTGGTAGAGAGAAAGTAAATAAGGAAGTGTTATTTACTCCTTCTCATAATACAAGAAGAAGGGGTCATCAAATGAAATTAATAGGCAGCAGGTTTAAAACAAACACAAGAAAGTATTTTTTCATGCAATGCACTGTCAGCCTCTGGAACTCCTTGCCAGAGGATGTTGTGAAGGCCAAAACTATAACGGGGTTCAAAAGGGAACTAGATAAATTCATGGAGGATAGGTCCATCAATGGCTATTAGCCAGGATGGGCAGGAATGGTGTCCCTATGTTTGCAGAAGCTGGGAATGGGCGACAGGGGATGGATCATGTGATGATTCCCTGTTCTGTTCATTCCCTCTGGGGCACCTGGCATTGGCCACTGTCGGCAGACAGGACACTGGGCTGGATGGACCTTTGGTCTGACCCAGTCTGGCCGTTCCTAAGGAAGGCAGGGGTCTGTTCTGCATGTCAGGAGCCCAGCACCCACACCCAGGCAGCAGCTTGTGTGACTCAAAGGGAAGTGCACTCCTTCCAAGTCATGGAACACCATTCCCAGAAACACCCGTCTGCCTCAGGGACGCCCCCAGCAGCCGCGGGCCAGGCCTGAGTCGGTATCACTCATGCAATGTAAGCACACAGCAGGGCTGCAGCCAGCCCGGCCATTGGTTCCAGCCCCACTGACTAGCGTGTAGACATGGGCCAAGAGACGACGCTTCCTTTCCAGTTGGCTTTGGCAACAGGTCTAACCTTTTCCCCCACAATGCAGCCTGCTCCACCCCTTTACCAGAAACAAAGCGCCACCCGTCCCATGCCGCTGCTCCCCCGCATCTGCAACGGCTCATGTGGCAAAAAGCACAAACCCAGAGACAAACTGTCCATGTTAAAGGGCTGAAGAGCCCCCCCGTCTGAGGGGAGGCCAGGCAGTAGAGAGCAAGGAGGGGGCTGGCAAGAGGAGAGAGCCCAATAAAGCAGAGTCCAGGAACATCCGACCCGCTTGATGCACATACAGGTGACACGTCACCTGCGTTCAAGTGGCATTATCACGGGAGAGTTCAATCTGAGTAATGTACGCGGGAGGTCTCAGGCTGCCAGCACTAAAGTGTCCTCGGAACTCTATACATTAGATGACAATTCTCTGATTCACAAAGTGCTGCATCCAACAGGGGAATTCTATAGTAGGTCTCGTCTAGGCAGATAATGAGGAAGTGATCACAGAACTAAAAATTACTGGTTGCTTAGGTGCAAATGATCATGATGTGACGTTATTGATATAATCTGGGACCATATAGATCATTGTTGCAACCAAGGTCCTGTAGTGGCACCCAGATCGTGTATAAAGGGGGTCAAATGGGGTGTCTAAGACAAGGTTATGGTTTACTGGTTATGATTGTGCTGTCTATATGTGTGTATCAGTGTTGTAGTTGAAGTTATGAATATTGGCTCTATACTGTCTGTATGGCAAACTTATGCTATGCTGCTGGGTGACATCCCAGACAAGCTGAGATTAGCTCTGCCTAGCCTGCTTGATGGCCCATTAAGGACCATCAGCTATACAATGGACCCATTGAGAGAAGGCAGATACGCCTTGTACCTCAGCAAAGTATGCAGGGACTGGCCCATGTGACTCCAGACTCCATTTTGCTGTAATTTTCCACAGTAAGGACAAAGAGGTGTTCTTACACCTGGAAAAGACTATATAAGGCTGATGCCTCATCTCCATCAGGTCTTCAATCCTGCTTCAAACCTCTGGAGGAACTTTGCTACAAACTGAAGCTCTGAACAAAGGACTGAGGACCCATCCCAGCGGGGGATGTATTCGAGACTTGATTTGAACCTGCAGTTTATTCTATCGCTGCTGCAAGCCTGAACCAAGAACTGTGCCATTACTGTATGTAATTGATTCCATTTAACCAATTCTAACTCTCATCTCTATCTTTTTCCTTTTATAAAGGATTGGCAACAGCGTGATTTGTGGGTAAGATCTGATTTGTGTATTGACCTGGGTCTGGGGCTTGGTCCTTTGGGATCAGGAGAACCTTTTTCTTTTACTTGGGTCTTGGTTTTCATAACCATTTGTCCCCATAACGAGTGGTACTGGTGGTGATACTAGGAAACTGGAGTGTCTAAGGAGATTGCTTGTGAGACTTGCGGTTAGCCAGTGGGGTGAGACCGAAGTCCTCTTAGTCTGGCTGGTTTGGTTTGCCTTAGAGGTGGAAAAAACCCCAGCCTTGGGCTGTAACTGCCCTGTTTGAGCAATTTGTTCTGAGTTGGCACTCTCAGTTGGGTTCCGCCAGAACCGCATTGTCACACATGACTTGATTGCATTTGTTATGTGCAAATAGAACAAAGTCCGGACCAGTGATATATATATACTTGGTGCCTTGAAAGGGCCAATTTCACAATGCTGAAAGCAATTATGAGCCAGTCAGCAAGGAGAAGGAATTTAAACAGAAACATGTGAATGATAATTGGAAGTTGTTTAAGAACATTTTGCCGGATGCCCCAAAACCACAATCAAGAAAGATGGCTGCATGAGTTAAAAAAAAAAAAAAAAACCTCCAACTTAGAGCTGAAATGAAAGCAGCTGTACATATAAGACAAATGGAAAAAAGGGGACATTAATAGGAATGAATATAAATTAGAAGCTAAGAATTGTTGAAAATTGATAAGGGAAGCAAAAGGATACAACGCGACTGCTATGGCCCCCGGAGTTACGGACAATAAGAAGGTGTTTTTTTAAGTGTAGTAGGAACAAAAGCAATCCTAGTAATGGTATTGATCCATTATTAGCTGGAAATGGTAGACTGCTCAATAATAATGCAGAAAAGGCAGAAATGTCCAATAAGTAGTTCTGTTCTCTATTTGGGGAAAAGCCAGATGATATATTCATATGATGAAGGTGAAGATGATGAAATACTTTTTATCCCAACAGTGTCTCAGGAGGATGTTAAATAGCAGCTAGTAAAATTAGATATTTTTAAATCAGCAGGTCTGAGCATCTACAGGTTTTAAAAGAAACAACTCAATTAATGAAGAATTATAGGCGAGTATTATAACGAATACCAATCAATATAGGTTTTTATAGACATAGATTGTGTCAAACTAACTTGATATAATTTTTTGGATGAGATTACAAGTTTGGTTGATAGCGGTAATAGTGTTAATTAATGTACTTTGTTTCCTGTAAAGCATTTGACTTGGTACCATATGACATTTTGATTAAAAAACTAGCACAATACAAAGTTAACATGGCACACACTAAATGGATTAAAAACTGGCTAACTGATAGGTCTCAAAATGTCATTGTAAATGGCGAACCCTCATTGAGTGGGTCTGATTCTGCTGGGATTGGGTCTTGGCCCTTCGCTAGTTAACATTTTTATCAGTGACCTGGAAGAAAAGATAAAATCGTCACTGATAAAATATGCGGATGACACAAAGGTTGGGGGAGTGGTCAGTAAGGAAGAGGGCAAGTCACTGACACAGAGCCGTCTGGTTGGCTTGGTAAGATGAGGCCAAGCAACCAGTATGCATTTTAATACAGCCAAAGGTAAGTTCTTACATCTAGGAACAGGGCATTGGCATAGGCACAGGAATGGGGACGCTATCCTGGGAAGCAGGGACTGGGAAGAAGACGTGGGGCTCATGGTGGACAATCGGCTGAACATGAGCTTCCAGAGCAACACAGTGGCCAGAAGGGCTCAGGTGATGCTGGGATGTATCAACAGGGGAATCTCCAGTAGGAGCGGGGAGGTGATTTTCCCTCTGTATCTGGCACTGGTGCGACCGCGGCTGGGATCCTGGGTCCAGTTCTGGGGCCCACAATTCCAGGAGGATGTTGAGAAACTGGACAAAGTTCAGAGAAGAGCCACGAAGATGCCTTAGGGACCAGACAGCATGTCCGAGTGAGAGACGCAAGGAGCTCGGTCACTGAAGCTTAGCAAAGAGAAGGTTACGGGGTGACCCGATCACAGTCTGTAGGTACCTACATGGGGAACCGAAGTTTGATAATTGGCTCTTCAGTCTAGCCAGGAAACATATTTCTAACATGATCCCTGGCTGGAAGCTGAAGCTGCCCGAATTCCGACTGGACTGCTAGAGCCATGAGATTGACAAGAAAGCCAGCTCCTGGCTCCCCAGCCGGGCTGCTGCCGGGTCTCTGCTCCAAGCTGGGCTGCCACCCAGGTCCTGGCTTCGGCTACTGCCCAGGCCCCCCGCTGGGAGCCCTGCACGGTCCCGGCTCCCTGCTCCCTGCCAGGAGCACAGCAGCTGACCGGACTCCGGCGCAGATCTACCCGCTGGTGCCTTCCCCCCTGCTCCCAGGAGGCAAGAAGCCAGGGGGCAGCTGGGGTCCCGGTGGGGAGCGGCACGGAGCTGAGAGCCCTGGCTCCTAGAAAACACCCGAGGGCAGGGTTTGCGGGGGTACCTGAAGCCAGGCTGCAGGCAGGAAGGGCAGGGGAATCCAGGGCAGAATGCCACTGCTGGGCAGGAACGGGCGCAGGAGGCCAGGGTGAGCTGGGGAAGGCATCAGGGGATCCCGACTGGGCACAAAGGGCCAGAGGCCACGAGTCGTGTCCCATCAGACAGAGCCGCAGGACCCAGCGAGCCTGGAACACCAGCTAACGACCGCAGCTCCAGCCCCGCCAGCCCCACAAACCAGCCCCGGGAACAGCCTCCGAGGGGCCGCATTTGAGACCCGACTGCGATCGACAGGCTTCCTGGACAGACGCTTGCTGTCAGCCGGGATCGGACGGATGCCATGTGCCGCAGTGACCCTGCGTGGCAGCTGGGAAGGTGCTGCCCCCCGTCAGATTGTGCTCCGCAGAGGACTGGGGGGAGGTGCCCATAGGGGGGTTGATGTTTCCCTGCTCGGTCACTTACACCTGTGCAAAGCGGGGGGCACCGTGCATGCCTGCAAAAGCCTCACTAATTTTGGGGGCCTCCATCAGGGAGCCCAAGCGGAGACCCCTGGAGCTGCTGAGTCAGGCACCCAAAGCTAGTGGCCCCGTTTTCCCCAAGCCTCGACGTGCCCAGCTGGGAGAGTGACGTCAGGCAGTGACAGCCCGGGGGGGATCTGCTCAGCTAGCCTGAGCCGCATTGCGCTGGCCAGAGACGCGACCCCGTCACTCACGTCACCGGCCCAATAGCTCCTGGCTCCGTACAGCCGACGTTTTCGAGAGACACAACCTGACTGGGGTTAAATCCGCTTGGCACGTCCACACTGCGCTGAGCGACGGGGGCAGGGCGGAGGGGCTCGAACACTGCCGTGGAGACGTGCAGGCTCGGGCCGAAGTGAGTCCAGCCCCGGTCCTAGCGTCTACACTGCAATGGACATTCCCCACGGGCCCCGGCGAGTTCTTCCAATGGCCGATTCCCTCCTCGTTACTCATTTGCACCGTATTTCCAATCGGAACGTTCTAGATTCGCTTTCCAGGCAGACGCTGGTTCTCGTTCAGCCTCTGGCCTGCTAGTGCAGCAGTTCTCCACCTACCCCATAGCCTTCCCCCATTTGTACAGCGTGACGGCCTGGCGTGAGCCAGAGGCAGTGCCCCACCGCAGGGGGCCAATCGGAGGGGGGGCTCAGAGCTGAGCCACTGCTCCGTCCAGATACGACCAGCCGGGGAACCCCCCCACCGGCAACTGGAGGGAGGAGCTGAGATGCCCCCCCCCGGGGGGCTGAGGGTAAGGGGTGGGGATTGGCTTGGAGATAAAGTGGGGGGATTGGGGGACCTGGGTTAGGGTTAGGGTTGCGGCTCTTGCTGGGGGGCTGGTTATCCAGCCCGGATCGCTCCTGGAGCTCTTCTCTGAGCCGTTGCCAATACTGCACCCTCCCGCGGGGACGTGGGCACCGGGCCCGCTCATGGTCTCCCCGATGCTGGAGGCAGAGGGAATCCGCCCTCCTGCTCTCACACCCGCCTCAGTTCTCCCCCAGCCACACGGAGCGGCTCCGGAGTCACTCCCGCAGCGAGTGTGAAGAGGTTCACAGGGCCGGAGCAGCGCCGGGGCCATCCCTGCCTCCCAGCCCAGGCCAGGCTCCTCTCCTGCTCCGCAGGGCTGGGGTCAATCAGAGAAGGAGGGGCCAGGGGTGCAGTGCCAGGTGTCCCAGCTGCCCCATGGGCATGTGGGGAGAAGGGCCGGGCACCCAGATCATCCCCAAGAGGCTCCTCTGCCCATCACCACCAGCAGGGGGTGCCGTGTAACACACCCGCCCCTTCTCCCGGGGCTGGGAGTTGACCCCGGTGCCACGTGGGGCATCAGCAACTCCCCCACCCCTGAGGGCATTTACCAAGAACGGAGTTAGCTCCCCCCTGCTCCCCAGGGCAGGACCCGGGCAGTTGCTGGGTAGGTGCACACCCCTCCCCCCGCACCACACACACACACACACACAATCCCGTGCATGTGCACACACTCCTACGCCTCCACAACCACACTCACAAATACCACCCCATGTGCACAACATACACAGTGTACACAACCCCACTCCACTGCAGAGGGGGTCTGTGCCCTCCCCACTCATCCCCAGGCAGCCAGCAGGCCCTGCTCCCCACCCCAGGGGCTGGTCAGGGGTCCTCGGGGGGACAGGAAGAACCGGTTTCACAGCCCTGCCCTGCCTGGGCAAATATTGTTGGCAGAAAGGAAGGAAATAAATAACCGAGCCTGGTAAAACTCCTGCCCCCCACCCCACCCCCGGGCTGGCACCCACAGCCAAGCCCCACGACCCAGCCCTCTGGCTCGGATCATTCACCTTCGCCCCCCATTGTGGGCAAGACCATCCCAGGGCCAGGAAATCGCATTTCCTCCCCCAGCCAATGGAGTGGGGCCTTTTCCCTTGCTTGCCACCCCCCCAGCGCGTCCCCCTGCTCGGCTGCTGCTCCCGGTGAGTCATTCCCAGGAGCTGACACCCCGCACGGCACAGGCAGCCGGACACGCTGGGGGTAGGTCCTACATAAACACCACCAGTTTGTTTATGGGCTCCCCGGGAAAAGGCTGGGGGGCTTTCCGTGTGTGCGTAACACAGACAGAAAACATTCCCAGCGCCTCCGCCTCTCCCCCATTAGGGGTAGCGTGGCTCAGGGAGTAGGGCACCGGACTGGGAGCCAGGATGCCTGGGTTCTGTTCCCAGCTCCACTGCTCACGGGCTGGGCCAGTCCTATCTCCCCTCCCACCCTTTGTCCATCTCAGCTGCTTAGGGCTGTAAATCCCATTCTACACGCCAGGCAGTCTCGGTGCATCAGGATGAACAGTAACAGAGGGTCCGGTGGCACCTTTAAGACTAACGGAAGTATTGGAGCAGAAGCTTTCGTGGGTGAATGCCCAAGCAGGATGAACAGGACTCTAACGTTCATCAAGAAGAACACGTGGGTGAAAGCTGGGAGGCAGGGACTGGCTCTGTGCAGCGCCGTGCGCAGCGGGGCCCGGGTCTCCGCTGGGACGGGGATGGACACTCACTGTCTGCACAGCAGCGAGTGTGGATAGGGTCCTATAAATGCACCCATACCCCACGGAGTCAGTGCCAAGGCACTGGTACCCTACACGGTTTGACGAGTCCCACCCAGGGTACATCTCGGCAGCAGGGCCGGTGCAGCAAACAAGGTGGCTGCCTGGGGCGCCTAAAAGCCCACTCAGGCGAGGAGGTGGAGTGGAGGTGAGCTGGCGCGGGAGGGTGCGGGAGGGCTGCCCGTAGTAATGGGGGGGAGGGGGCACACAGGGGAACTGTTCCCTGCCCCAGATCACCTCCACTCTGCCTCCTCTGCTGAGCACACAGCCCCGGCTCTAAGTCTCCTCCAATCGGCGCCACAAGCCTGCGAGGGGAGGAGAATTAGAGCGGTGCCGGCGTGCTAGGCGGAGCCGAGGTGAACTGAGGCGGGCTTCCCAGGCAGGGTTAGCTGCTGCGGGGGGGGGGGGGGGGGGGGGAGGAGCTCCCCGGGCGGGGGGATGGCGGGCTCCCCAAGTGGGGGACTGGGTTAGCTGCCACAGGGGGGTGGGGTTAGCTGAGTGGGGGGCGCAAGGTGGAAGTTTCGCCTACGGCACGAAACTTCCTTGCACCGGCCCTGCTCGGCAGCACTGGCGGACGTACCCAGGCGGCTGCCAATTTCAGTACCTCATGGCCAGCTGCAGTAGACGCAGCCCTGGAGGGCGACAGGAGCTGTGCAATGGGGGCTCCGGTGCGGGGACTGCGGGGGGGGCGTCCCAGGCAGAGCTCGCTGGCAAACCCCGAGGCGTATCCTCGCTCTGGACTCGCAGGTTTGCTGGGGGGGCCTGAGCAGGGACTCGCTTTGCTCCTGGTTTTTCCGAGCCTGCACCCTGTGCGGGGCTGGGATGGGGTGGGGGGGTGGGGGGCGGACGGACACTGCCGGGGGCTGGGATTGCTGAGCGGCATCCCCAGAGGGGCACGGTGCCCTCATGCCCCCAGCCTTGCTAACGGGGCCAGCTAACGCCGATCTGTGCCATTCCAGAAATCCCTGGCCTTAGCACCTCCTTACAAGCGCGACAACCAAGTCCAATTCCTTACATGCTGCGGTGTTATCGGTGGTGGGGGGCAGGCCGCACACGCTGGAGTGTTATCGGGAGGGGACGACTGGGCCGCACATGCTGGGGTGTTATCGGGGGGGGGACACTGGGCCGCACATGCTGGGGTGTTATCGGGGGGGGGCTGCACTCGCTGGGGTGTTATCATGGGGGGGGCCGGGCTGCTTGAAATATTCTCTGGCTCCATTCCAGCCCCCTGGCAGCCTAATCAGCGACCAGACAATATCCCAGCCTGCAGGGACCACCCGGCGCAGCCCCTCCTGTCCGACGGGGCTCTGGAGCCTACGGGAAATCACTGGAGAACAACCATCAAATCGTTGCTCCGGCGCCTTTCACCCCAGGCGATATGGGAACCTTTTGCTGATGGCCTCCCTGGAGGCTGACGTGCAGCCAGCTCTGGGGTGGAACATGGCTGCTGCTGAACGGTGCACAGCAACGCCGCGTGGCATGTTAGGACAAGGAGCGCAGAACGACATTTCTGGTGCGATTGGGGCTCGGGTCCCTGACTCCGTTCTCCAAGGGGCTGCCTGGGGGCGGCGGGGGCTAGGGCCGCCCAGCCCTTCCCGGCGGGAGATGCCCACTCAGGCTAATGTGCCCTCATTACTAGGGCGCTCTAATGGAGACGGAGATGGTTGGCAGAGATTAGCGATTGTGTCCGGATGGGCAGACAAATGAATGCCGGCCTGGGGGGACGCACGGAGCACGGCAGGAGAGTTATCTGTGCCTGTGCCGGGATCAATGCTATCACCATCCCCGGGCGCGGGGCCGGCTCGCTCCGGAGCTGCTCCCCGCTGTGGATTTATAGCCATCGACCGGGCCGGCCCCCAGGAGCAGCCCTCGCGGGATTCGATCCCTGGCTCGATTTCAGGAGCTGCACAAAAGCCCCAATCAGCTGTGCACAAAGAGAGGCCTGCGGTTAATTAGCGCCCGTATCTCAGCCGGGCCAAATGGAGATGGAGTTAATTAGCTCTGGAGAGAGAGATAATGAGCCTCACGCAGCAGCTCATGAATCTTGTCTCCTGCGCTGCCTCTCCTGGGCACCCAGGGCTTGGGGGCAGGGCCCACGCGGCTCCCTGCCCCCCATCTACCCCCCAAGCTCCCCAGCCTCCGTTCGGCCCCATGCCATGACCCCACTGTCAGCCCCATCCCCCAGATGTGCCCCGCGTCCCCGGCACCAGCGCCCTCGGCACGCTCACGGGGCGGGGACAGGGGTCAGCAGTAGGAGCACCAGGACTTGGGGGGCAGGCGAGGAGTGGCTGGTTTCTAGTGACGGCCGCCGAGCCCTGGGGAGAGCAGCTGCTGGGCAGGACCTGACCGGAGGGGATGGGAACAGGCAGGCCCAGCGGGAGGGGGTGGCACGTCCTGACCTCGGGCCTTTGCCAGGCAGTACCTGTGCAGCTGGGGGCAGGGGGCGAGCGAGGGGTTCATCACAGCCACAGGGGGACTGGCCAAGGGGTGGAAATAGCCAGTCCCCTTCCTGCACCCCCCCCCCACCTGCCTGTGCCCCACATGCCTGGCACTGCAGCCGACACTCCCACCCCAAACGCCGTCCTGCGGGGAATCGCCCCGGGCTGCCAGCGGCTGAAGAGGCAGCCACGCAGTTCCCATTCTCTCCAGCAGGGGGCGGCGCTCCCAGGCTCACCCTGGCCATGGCCAATACGTGACCCAAGCTGGCCGGGTCTCAGCCCAGAGGCCATTTCCTGCCCCACACCAGCCACAGCCCAGTCGCGCTAACCCGGCCCCGCACTGGCCACCGGGCAGAGCCCAACCTCGGACTGGGCCGTGAGGGAGGCCAGTGAGGGGCCGGCTGGGCCAGGCAGCGTGTCGGGGGGTCAGAGCACCCGCCCCAGCACGGAGCGATACAAGGCGAGGGGTATTTGGGGCCCCCCTTTAGAGCCACCGAGAGCCTGGCATGGAGCCCCCCCTCTCTCCCCCGGAGGTCTCACTAGCAGCCAGGCAGCCCCTTCTCCCGGCCAGCCCCTTAATTAGCACGACATTAACCTCTGCCTGGGGCTCTGCCGCATCGAGCGGCACGTTCATTAATCCAGCCGCCAGCAAAGGGCTCGAATTAATAGAGGCCAAGCCCGCCCCCCCCCCCCCCCCCCGAGCGCTGGGGAACCTTTTAATTGTTCCAGGGCTGGCTGGGGGGAAGGGGGGGGGTCAAAGGTTAAAGCATTTATCGAATCACCTCAATTGCTGGGGCTTCCAATCCATCCCGCCCGGTGCCAATAACAGAACCCGCCGAGGACTGTGAATACGGCACAGCCGAGCGCCCCAGCCCGTGCCAGCCCTTCGCGGCCACTCCGCACAGCTCTTTCCCCCTGCTCCGCCGGTGCCCCTCACTGCTGACCCGCAGCCCCCCAGCTCTGCCGGTGCCCCTCACTCCCGACCCGCAGCCCCCCAGCTCCGCCGGTGCCCCACTCTGCCGACCCGCAGCCCCCCAGCTCCGCCGGTGCCCCTCACTCCCGACCCGCAGCCCCCCAGCTCCGCCGGTGCCCCTCACTCCCGACCCGCAGTCCCCCAGCTCCGCCGGTGCCCCTCACTCCCGACCCGCAGCCCCCCAGCTCCGCCGGTGCCCCTCACTCCCGACCCGCAGCCCCCCAGCTCCGCCGGTGCCCCACTCTGCCGACCCGCAGTCCCCCAGCTCCACCGGTGCCCCTCACTCCCGACCCGCAGTCCCCCAGCTCCGCCAGTGCCCCTCACTCCCGACCCGCAGCCCACCAGCTCCGCCGATGCCCCTCACTGCCGACCCACAGCCCACCAGCTCCGCCGGTGCCCCTCACTGCCGACCCACAGCCCCCCAGCTCCGCTGGTGCCCCTCACTCCCGACCTGCAGCCCCCTGCTAGCCCAGCCCTGGGCTCCCCTCACAGCTCTGCTGGTGCCCCTTAACCCTGACCTGTAGAGCACCCCAGTCGATCATAGTCCAGGAAACCCTAACTTTGCCCCCTCATAGCCCCTGGCAAGAACCCCTCTGTGCCAGACACCATTCTATCCAGGACAGGCGCGAGAGTGGAACCAGCCAAGGGATCGAGGTCCCTGTGGCCCTCCCAGCTCCGACACCACAGGCGAGCTCCCCTCCCTCCCCCCCAGGAATGCAGCAGCTCCTCCTGCCCCCCAGAACCTCAGAGCAGAGACAGCAAATGGACCCGCATCCTGCAGATGCCTCCAACCCAGATCCGAGAGCCTGCAGCCAGAACCAGCAACATGAATCCGGCCCCATAACATCCCTGCCGCAGCCCCAGAGCTGGCCCCAGACAACAGAGCCAGCAATGGATCTCAGCTCCAGAGCGACCCCAGGGGGCACCTGTCTGTCCAGACTTCCACGGGGACTTGTCCACTGCTTCCCTTTCTCCCCACAGGCCCTGCACCCCTCCACCCCCCAGAGCATGAAGGGTCGTCTTCCTGCCAGCCCCATGCCGTCGATTAGACCGAGCGGGGCAGTGGCTGAGCGTGGGTCCGGAGAACTGGACTGATGCTACCGCCCAGTGTGAGTGTGAGTCACGAGCCCCCCCCACCCCCTGTAATGCCTCTCTGCAGCCGGGCTCCCAGCCAGGGACCCCCAAAACCGCGGACTTCCCTTACCTCTCTTCTGCATGAAGCCAAAGAGGTCGTCCAGAAACTCCTTCCGCTTGGGGTCGTCGTCCAGTTCGTAGAGCTGCGGGCGGGAGAGAGAGACGGCAGGTCAGCACTGCAGGAACCGAGCAAGTCCTAGTGCAAACACATGCGTCCTGCAGGGGGCGCTGGAATGGACTGGGTAGCACGTGTGTGTGAGAGACACCACTGCCCTCTGCTGGACAGCATCGGAGCTGCTCCACTGTGTGTCATAGGCCCCCTCCTGCCAGCAGAGTCCCCTGTAACTGACATGGTGGGGGGATCTGGGTTCTGGCCTCACCTCTGCAGCCCCCACTGGATGTGGACGAGGCTGATCGGGAGCCTCCTGTATATTCAAAGTCCCGGCTCCCCCCAGCCAAACAGCCCCGGGCAAGAGGCTCCGTGCCCCAAATCTGGCTGCAGTCCCCTTAGACTCCCAGCTGCCTGTGCCGATCGCCCCACAGAGCGGCTGGCACATCTCTGGGACACGGGGGCGGCTGTGGGAGTTTGCCTGGTGTCTCTCTGGGTGGGAGGTTGTGCGTGTCTGGGGTGTATTTCCAGGCCCGGGGCTCAGTGTGTGCTTGGGGTGTGTTTGTCCCACAGCCACGTGCCCGGGCGTGACCCGCGGTCGTGTTGCACGGCTGATCTCTCGAGATTCACTAACAAAGTTCCTTTGCTCAGTTCTCTTCTCTGTAGGTTCTTATCACGCACCCATCACTGCAGCGTCTGGGCTCCTTCCAGTTGTTGCACCAAGCGAGGACTGACCCCTGTCTGTGCAGCAGTGATCCCTCCCGGCCAAGGAGAGCGCCCCCCTGTGGCACAAGCTCCTGTGGGGCTTGGGCTGCGAACAGGCCTCAGGAAGCACCTGCAGGAGGGGCCCCTGGGGACAGCGCTGGGGGCCCAGCTGTAACCAGCCCCAGGGCTAGGAGGGTCTCCTGGCCCATCATGGCCCTTTCCACCCGGGGAGCTGTCGCTGATCCCCCGACCCGGGACTGTCCCCAGCAGGCACCGATGACCCTGTCCACGAGCAGAATGGGGGAGCGAAGTGCTGGCTGCAGCCTGGGGGCCCAGCGGCTGGTGAGCAGTGTTCAGCCCCCCCATCCGGCATCCATCTCCCGTCCCCTCCTTCACCTGCACGGGGAGAGCTGGAAAGATGGACCAGCTCCCACTGATCTTTAGAACATCACAACGACCAGACTGGGTCAGATCAAAGGTCCATCCAGCCCGGTATCCTGTCTGCCGACAGTGGCCGGAGCCAGATGCTTCAGAAGGAATGAACAGAACAGGACAATTCTCGAGTGCTCCATTCCCTGTCATCTTGTCCCAGCTTCTGGGACAGGATATGAGGTTGCACCCAGGATATGAGGTTGCACCCTGACCATCTTGGCTAATAGCCATTGATGGATCTATCCTCCATGAACTTCTCTAGTTCTTTTTTGAACCGAGTTATAGTTTTGCCCTTCACAACATCCTCTGGCAAGGAGTTCCACAGGTTGACTGTGCTTTGTGTGAAGAAATACTTCCTTTTGTTTGTTTTAAACCTGCTGCCTGTTAATTTCATTGGATGATCCCTGGTTCTTATATTATGCGACGGGGTAAATAACACTTCCATATTCACTTGCTCCACACCAGTCATGATTTTATAGACCTCTGTCATATCCCCCCTTAGTCGTCTCTTTTCCCAGCTAAACAGTCTCAGTCGTTTGAATACCCCCCTTATGGAAGTGGTTCCATACCCCTAATCCATTTTGTTGCCCTTTTCTGCACCTTTTCCAGTTCTAATCTGATTTGGGATGGAGTGACTGGAACTGAGGCCATATTCCAGGTGTGGGCGGACCATGGATTTATATAGAGGCAAGATGATATTTAGACTCATAGACTCATAGACTTTAAGGTCAGAAGGGACCATTATGATCATCTAGTCTGACCTCCCGCATGATGCAGACCACAAAAGCTGACCCACCCACTCCTGGAATAATTCTCTCCCTTGACTCAGCTGTTGAAGTCCCCAAATCATGATTTAAAGACTTCAAGTCGCAGAGAATCCTCCAGCAAGTGACCCCTGCCCCATGCTGCGGAGGAAGGCGAAAAACCTCCAGGGCCTCTGCCAATCTACCCTGGAGGAAAATTCCTTCCCGACCCCAAATATGGTGATCAGCTGATCCCCGAGCATGCGGGCAAGATTCTCCAGCCAGACCCTCCGGAAAAAGTTCTCTGTAGTAACTTTTAATATCCCATCATTGATCATTGTTACAAATTACCAGCTGTCTTATTACCTATCCCTCTCCTAATGGTTCCACAAACTCCACAATATTAACAACCTCCCCCAGAACAGCGTCCTGGCCACCACGGATACACCAACATCCCTCTCCATGACGGCATCGCTGCCTGCTTCAAATATTTACAAGACACTGGACAGGCCCCAGTCTCCCCCAAACACATCGCCAGACTCATCCATTTCACCCTCACCCGTGACAATCTCACATTCCACAGCCAACCCTCTGTCCAAGCCTTGGGAACTGCAGTGGGTACCAGGAGGGCTCCCCAGTGTGCCAACCTCTTCATGGGCACCTTCAGGAAGAATTGCTGGACAAATGCACCAGGAAACCAATGCTATTCCTGAGATACAGCGATGATACTCCCTCCGAGATTTCTACCACGACTTCAACCACCATCACCCACCTATCAAACTCTGGAACACACCCACACCAACATCAACTTCTTGGACCCCACGATCAGCTTCAACAATGGAAACCTATAGACAGCGTATACCAGAAACCCACAGATCACCACACCTACCTCCACAGATCCAGTAACCGCCCCAGACACACCAAGAAGGCCCTGCACCCCTCTTCCTGAGATTCACTGTGACTCTCAACCAGCCAGTAAAGCAGAAGGTTTATTTAAGGACAGGAACACAGTCTCAAGCAGAGCGTGTAGGTACGACCAGACCCCCCTCAATTAGGTCCCTCTGGGAGGTTCAGGGAGCTTAGACCCCAGCTTGGGGTTCCCTGCCTTGCACCACCCAGCCCAAAACTGAAACCAAACCAAAACTCCTCCTGCAGCTCCTCTCTTCCCCCTCCCCCCAGCTCCTCCTCTCCTTTGTTCAGTCTCCCGGGCAGAAGGTGTTAATTCTCCCCACCCCCGTTCCTGGCTCAGGTTACAGCTCAGGTAGCTTCCTTCAAGGGAAGTCCACATCCCCATTGCAACCCCCCTGCAACATTCCCCGGTCAAATCTGCCCCGCTCCCTGCTCCGTCACATCTCTCCCCCCTTCGAGACTGAACTGAGCGGGGTCACTCTGACCAGTGACCTGGGGAAGTTCAGGGCCCCCTCTCCGGGACAATGCGTCTGCTATCAGGTTGTCACGTCCCTTCACATGGACCATGTCCATGTCATAATCCTGCAGGAGCAGGCTCCATCTCAGGAGCTTGGTGTTGGCTCCTTTCATCTGGTGCAGCCAGGTCAGGGGAGAGTGGTCGGTGTGCACGGTGAAGTGTCGCCCAAAGAGATATGACTCTAGTTTCTTGAGGGCCCACACCATGGCCAGGCATTCCTTCTCGATGGCCGCGTAGTTCTGCTCCCGGGGTAGCAACTTCTTGCTCAGGTACACGATGGGGTGTCTCTCCCCCTTTTCATCCTCCTGCATTAACACCGCCCCCAATCCCGTGTCTGAGGCGTCGGTGAACACCATAAAGGGCTTGTCAAAGTCTGGGTTTGCCAGAACTGGGCCACTGACCAGAGCCTCCTTCAGCGCCTGGACAGCCTCCTGGCACTCCTCGGTCCAGACCACCTTGTCTGGCTTCCCCTTCTTGCACAGCTCAGTGATGGGGGCGGCTATGGCGCTAAAGTGGAGCACGAACCTTCGATAGTACCCCGCCATCCCAATAAAGGCTTGGACCTGCTTTTTGGTTTGAGGAGCGGGCCAGTCTCTGATCACCTCCACTTTGGCTGGTTCCGGCTTTAGGCAGCCGCTTCCCACCCGGTGGCCTAGGTAGGATACCTCAGCCATCCCCACCTTGCACTTCTCCGGTTTTACGGTCAGCCCAGCCTTCTGGAGTCGGTCCAGCACTTGTCTAACCTGGGACATGTGGTCCTCCCAGGTCTGGCTAAAGACACAGATGTCATCGATATACGCCACGGCAAAACTCTCCATCCCCCTCAGTAGCTGATCCACCAGGCGCTGGAAGGTGGCCGGCGCTCCCTTGAGGCCGAAGGGCAGGGTCAGGAACTCATAGAGCCCCAGAGGGGTGACAAAGGCCGATTTCAGCCTGGCATCTGCATCCAGCGGCACTTGCCAGTAGCCTTTTGTAAGATCCATGGTGGTAAGGTACCGAGCACCTCCCAGCTTGTCTAGGAGCTCGTCCGGCCTGGGCATGGGGTAGGCATCGGCTACAGTGATGGCACTGAGCTTCCGATAGTCCACACAGAACCGGATCGACCCGTCCTTTTTGGGGACCAGCACCACCGGCGAGGCCCAAGGGCTGGCAGACGGCTGGATCACCCCCAAAGCCAGCATGTCATTGACCTCTCTTTCCAGGTCCTGAGCAGTTTTCCCTGTGGCTCGGAAGGGGGAGCATTTTATAGGCGGGTGCGATCCTGTCTGCACCCGGTGGACAGTCAGATTAGTGCGTCCAGGCTGGTTGGAAAACAGCTGTTGGTACAGATGCAGCACCCCTCCGATCTCAGCTCGCTGGGCAGGGGTTAGCCGATCAGAGAGGGGAATTGCTTCCAGGGGGAAGCCAGCTCTTGTCCCAGGGAATAGATCTACTAAAGGGTCATCTCCCTGCTCCTCCCAGTGCCCACACACGGCCAACACCACATTCCCCCTGTCATAATATGGCTTCATCATATTCACATGGTACACCCGGTGGTGGTGTGCCCGGTTCGACAGCTCCACCACATAGTTTACCTCGTTTAGTTGCTTGACAACCTTGAAGGGCCCTTCCCAGGCGGCCTGGAGTTTGTTTTTCCTCACGGGGATGAGGACCATCACCTGATCCCCAGTGGCGAAGGCGCGGGCCCGTGCTGTGCGGTCATACCAGACCTTCTGCTTCCTCTGGGCTCTGGCCAGATTCTCCCTGGCCAGGCCCATGAGCTCGGCAAGTCGTTCCCAGAAGGTCAGGACATACTCCACCACCGACTCTCCATCAGGAGTGGCCTTCCCCTCCCATTCGTCCCTCATCAGGTCCAGGGGCCCCCTTACCCGCCTTCCATATAACAGTTCGAAAGGCGAAAACCCGGTAGACTCCTGGGGTACCTCCCTGTACGCAAACAGCAGGTGAGGTAAGTACTTGTCCCAGTCCTGCGGGTGCTGATTCATAAATGTTTTCAGCATCATTTTTAGCGTCCCGTTGAACCTCTCCACCAGCCCGTTGGATTGGGGGTGATATGCTGAGGCCCAGTTGTGCCGGACCCCACATCTCTCCCACAAGCACCGGAGTAGGGCCGACATGAAGTTGGACCCTTGGTCCGTCAAGACTTCCTTGGGGAACCCCCCTCGGCTGAAAATGGTCAGCAGCGCATCTGCCACAGTGTCTGCTTCGATGGACGATAAGGGCACTGCCTCGGGGTAGCGGGTGGCGAAATCTACCACCACCAGGATGTATTTCTTCCCAGACCGGGTGTCTTGCTGAGAGGTCCCACTATGTCCATGGCCACCTTCTGGAAAGGCTCCTCTATGATGGGCAAAGGTCTCAACGCTGCTTTCCCCTTGTCCCGGGCCTTCCCCACCCTCTGGCAGGGGTCACAGGATCGGCAGTACTGCCGGATGTTGGTGAAGACCCCGGGCCAGTAAAAGTTCTGTAGCAGCCTCTGCCTGGTGCGCCGGATCCCCTGGTGCCCTGCGAGAGGGATGTCATGGGCCAGGTACAGTAGCTTGTGGCGAAACTTCTGGGGAACCACCAGCTGCCTCCTGATCCCCCACGACTCCACTTCCCCTGGGGGAGCCCACTCTTGGTACAGGAACCCCTTCTCCCACAGGAACCTCTCCTTGCATCCTCTCCTCATGGTCTGTACCACACTGAGGTCAGCCAGGCCCCTTAGCTTCCGCAGGGAGGGGTCCTTCTGCAACTCGGCCTGGAACTCAGCGGCTGGGGAAGGGATGGGGACCTGCTCCCTCTCGTCAGCTGGGTCGGAAGCCCCAGCCACCCCGAGCCTTGTCCTTGGGTGTTCCCTCCCCACCCGAGTAGGGTTCGGTGCCTCCGGTGTGACATCCTTCCCAAGATCAGGGCGTAGTGCCCCTCGCCGGCTCTGGCTACGGGTCACGACTAAGGCGGTCTGGGGGCTGCTTGGCCAGTCCTCTAGGTCCCCCCCATCAACACCTCAGTGGGCAAATGGTGGTGCACTCCCATGTCCTTGGGGCCCTCCTTGGCCCCCCATTTCAGGTGTACCCTCGCTACAGGAACCTTGAATGGGGTCCCGCCCACCCCGGTCAGGGTCAGGAAGGTGTTGGGCACCACCCGATCTGGGGCCACCACCTCGGGCCGGGCCAGTGTCACCTCTGCGCCCGTGTCCCAGTATCCATAAACTTTCTTCCCATCCACCTCCAGGGGAACAAGGCACTCGCTCCGCAGGGACAGCCCCGCGCCCACCCTGTAAACGGAGAACTTTGAATCCGGAGCATCTGGCCCCCCAGAGAAGCTGGCCGGGGGCCCTTCTCTCTTTTGAGCAGTTGATAAGCTGCCAGGCCCTCTTGCATGAGAAGCCTGCCCCTTGTCCGTCTGGGCCTGTACCAAGTTAACCCGGTGCGGGTTCGGTCTGCTCAGTCTGTCCTTGAGCTTGGGGCACTGGGCCCGAACGTGGCCTCTTCGGCCGCAGTAATAGCAGCTCATGTCCCGTGGGTCCCCTCGAGCCGGTCGGTTGTCCCTGACGCTGGGCATTCCCTGTGGGAGGGGATTCCCCATATTCCCCCTTTGGGAGGTCCCAGGGTGACTCTCTCTCTGCATTGCGGCGGGCCTGTTCCTTTGGGGCTCCTCCCTGCCACCCCCTGACCGGCTCTTTACAAACTCATCGGCCAGCCGCCCTGCGTGTCGCGGGTTCTCTGGCTTTCTGTCCACCAACCACAGCCTCAGGTCGGATGGGCACCGCTCATACAGTTGCTCCAGTACCAGCAGTTTGACCAGGTCCTCCTTCGTCTGGGCCCCATCAGCCCACTTGCTGGCGTATCTTTCCATGCGGACGGCTAGTTGCAGATATGAGATCTCAGGGGTTTTATCCTGACTCCGGAACCTTTCCCGGTACATCTCAGGAGTCAGCCCAAACTCACGTAGCAGGGCCTTTTTGAATAGTTCATAGTCCCCTTTCTCTGCCTCTTCCAGTTGGCGGTACAATGCCACAGCTTTGGGGTCCAGTAAGGGGGTAAGGACCCGGAGTCTGTCCGCGGGATCAACCCGGTGCAGCTCGCAGGCCGTCTCAAAGGCCTCCAGGAAGTCATCCATGTCCTCCCCCTCCTTGCGTGGGGCCAGGATGCACTTATCAAAGCTCCGTGCAGTCCTGGGTCCCCCCTCACTCACCGCAGCCGGGGGTTCGCTGCCCTTCAGTCTCGCCAGTTCCAGTTCATGCTGACGCTGTCTCTCTTCATGCTGTCTCTGTCTCTCTTCATGCTGTCTCTGTCTCTCATTCTCCTCCCGTTCATGCTGCCTCCGTTTCTCTTTCTCCTCCCGTTCATGCTGTCTCTGTTGTTCACGATCCTCCAGCTCTCTCAGTTTTAGCTCTTTCTCCCATTCCAGCCAATTCCGCTCCACGGATGCCGAACGTCGCCGGGAGGATCCTCTGCTGGCCGGCGAGCTTCGCCGGGAGGATCCCCTGCTGGCCGGGGGGGTCATGGCGCCCTCGGTATTTGCTGGGCTCCTCCCCACCCTTCCCCTAGGCATAGGAAGGAGGGGTCTTGGGAAGCCCTCAGCAGCCGGCTGACCACTCCCAGCTGGGACAGACACTGGTGCCTGCGCTGCATTTGCCAGGCTGCTTCCCTGAGACACAGGGATCAGTTCATTCGCGCGATCTTCCGCCTCCAGCCGGGCAATGAGCTGTTCTTTGGTGAGCCTCCCAATGCACAGCCCCCTCTGCTTGCACAGCTCCACCAGGTCGCTCTTAAGCCGCTTGGCATACATCTTCCTGCTGGCCACTCACCGGCCTGTGTGCTCACAGCTCCCCACAGTTCCCAGGGGGACCCCTAATGTGCCAGCCCTTCTCGAGGTCACCACCTCTCTGCCAGGGTCGAGCTGCAGACTCCTCCGCCCCTGGGACCACTCGCTGCGATCCCCCCGGGGGACCCTTTTACTGCAAAAGTCCCTCTCGCTGGTCACACATTCCCAGGGGTAATAACCGTCTCTCTCTCACTCTTCAGCACGCGTGGTCCCCGTCAATCCCCCTTCGTTTTACTGCTCCCCAGTCACTTACTGCAGGAAGCACCGTCCACGGGGTGCAGTAGATCCCGCCGCTGCCACCAGTTGTTGCGGAGTGTGGGGGAGTCAGGGCCCTGCACCCCTCTTCCCGAGATTCACTGTGACTCTCAACCAGCCAGTAAAGCAGAAGGTTTATTTAAGGACAGGAACACAGTCTCAAGCAGAGCGTGTAGGTACGACCAGACCCCCTCAATTAGGTCCCTCTGGGAGGTTCAGGGAGCTTAGACCCCAGCTTGGGGTTCCCTGCATTGCACCACCCAGCCCAAACTGAAACCAAACCAAAACTCCTCCTGCAGCTCCTCTCTTCCCCCTCCCCCCAGCTCCTCCTCTCCTTTGTTCAGTCTCCCGGGCAGAAGGTGTTAATTCTCCCCACCCCCGTTCCTGGCTCAGGTTACAGCTCAGGTAGCTTCCTTCAAGGGAAGTCCCACATCCCCACTGCAACCCCCCTGCAACATTCCCAGGTCAAATCTGCCCCGCTTCCTGCTCCGTCACATCTCTCACATACGGGGTATCATAAAACAATGACAGTCCACACTCGATGGGGACCTGATCCTGAAAGAAATGTTTCCTAACCCCTCTCGTCCAGCTTTCAAGCAACCTCCCACCCTCTCCAAACTCATCATCAGAAGCAGGCTCCCCACAGACCAGCTCACACCAATTCAAAGCAGCACCAGACCCTGCCCGAACAACAGATGCAAAACCTGCAGCCGTAGCTCCATTGCTGCAATGATCAACACCCCCCACAACACACCTTTCGAGATCCATGGCTCCTACACACGCCTATCACAACACGTGGGGTACCTCATCCAGTGCGTGAAATGTCCCAATAGCAACTCTGTGGGTGAAATGAGACAATCACTGCACACGCAAATGAACTCACACAGAACTACAATAGGTTGAACAGCACTTGGCCCAGTACAGATCCTTGGGGGACCCCCCCCCCACCATCTACCCTTCGTCATTGTGAAAACTGACCATTTCTTCCTACCTTTTGTTTCCTGCCTTTTAACCAGTTACTGATCCAGGAGAGGACCTTCCCTCTTATCCCATGACAGCTTACTTTGCGCAAGAGCCTTTGTCCACGGCTTTCTGAAAGTCCAAGAGACACTATATCTCCTGGATCACCCTTGTTCCCAGCTTGTTGACCCCTCAAAGAATTCTAATAGATTGGTGAGGCATGATTTCCCATTAGAGAAGCCATGTTGTCTCTTCCCCCATATACTGTGTTCATCTCTGTATCTGATAATTCTGTTCTGTACTCTGGCCCCTCCCGTCCTGAGGTGACATGTACCAGTCACTATGGGGATTGTTGAAATCCCCCATTATTACAGTGTTTTCTATTTTTCGAGCCTCTCTAATCTCCCTGAGCATTTCACAGTCACTGTTGTGGTGGGGCTGGTCAGGTGATCGGTAGTATATTCCTACTGCTCTATTCTTATTATTCCAGGAGGGAATTTCTATCCACCGAGATTCTGTGGTACAGTTTTCTTCATTTCAGATTTTTACTCTATTTGACTCTGTTTTCTTTCACATCTAGTGCCACTCGCCCGCCAGCGTGACCGACTCTGTCATTTCTATTGATTTTATACTCTGGTATTATCGGGTCCCATTGATTATCACGTTCTGTGATGCCTGTTATATCAATATCATCATTTAATACCAGGCGCTCAAGTTCACCCATCTAAGTATTTAGACTTCTTGCATTTGTATACAAGCACTTATAACATCTGTCAATATTTAGTTGTCTGCCTTCATGTGATGTACTTGAATGGGGCTCTCTTCAATTGACTGTTTTTCTTAGTTCCTACCTGTACGTTATCAACTTCTATCCTCTCCTCCTTACCAGGAGACAGAGAATGTGTTTCTCCAGGCCTGTCGGCTTTCCCCAGCCCTTAGTTTAAAAACTCCTCTACGACCTTTTTAATTTGACATGCCAGCAATCTGGTTCTGTTTTGGTTTAGGTGGAGCTCATCCTTCCTGGATAGACTCCCCCTTTCCCAAAAGTTTCCCCAGTTCCTAATAAATCTAAACCCCTCCTCCCTACACCATATCTCATCCACGCATTGAGACCCTGCAGTTCTGCCTGTCTAACTCGCCCTGCACATGGGACTAGAAGCATTTCAGTGAATGCAGCCATGGAGGTCCTGGACTTCAATCTCTTACCTAGCAGCCTAAATGTGGCCTCCAGAACCTCTCTCCTATCCTTCCCTATGTCCTACATGGTACCTACCTGTACCACGACCACTGGCTCCTCCCCAACACTACACATGAGCCTGTCTAGATGTCTTGAGAGATCCGCAACCTTTGCACCAGGCAGGCAAGTCACCCTGCGGTTCTCCCGGTCATCGCAAACCCAGCTACCTATATTTCTAATGATCCCTCCACTCCCCCATTACTATTACCTGGCTCTTCCGGAGGGGTGGCCTCAGGGCGAGAGGTTACCACGACATCGTCTGGAAGGAGGGTCCCAACTATGGGATCGTTTCCCTCTGCTCCAGCATGGCTTCTCCTTCCCTGAGACTTTCCTTCTCTACAACCGCACAGAGGCTGTCAAGTGGGAGTGTGGGGGTGGGACAACTCTGCTGGGCCCCAGAACGTCTCCTCTCTGCACCTCTCTGTCTGCCTCAGCTCCTGCAGCTGTCTCTCTGCTCTCCAAAGCCCGTACACGGTCTCTGAGGGTCGTGAGTTGCTTGCACCGAGTGCACACCTACGCCACCTGCCCACAAGGCAGGTAATCCCACAGGCTGCATTGAGTGCAATAACCTGGACACCCCCTGCTCTGCTGCTGGACGTCTGTCTGCATTAGCTTTACTCTTGCAGGGTTATTTGGGGTGTGGGGGGGTTAGGTGTATCTGCTCCCACGTTCCCACTCAGAACCCCTCGCAAGACTCCTGTTTGCTGCCCCTGTTTGCTGGCTCCAAACCATATCGAGCCCTGTTATCCCAGCTCCGGGAGACAAAGGCCCTCCCCACAGCCGTGCAGGGGGCGGGCTGCTGGTGTGGCCCCCCCGGGAAGGAGGTGCAGGAGGGGTCCCCGGAGTAATGAGCGGAACAGCCAGTGCTCCTGAGAGCTGAGGACCAACAAGCGATGGCGCCTGATGCTGGGGGGTGTCACGTGGAGGGAGCCCTTCAGGGCACAGCCCCCAGGGCACCTCAGCTAGGGAGATCTGCAAATGCCCATCCCCCAAATCCCAGGCCCTGCTCATTCCCAGCTGTTCCCTGGGTGCTGGCCCCCACCCCCCATGCCCAGTGCCAGGCCCCCTTTCACTGTACCATCAAAGTCTCCAGGGCTGAGCCAACGTCCTCCAGCGCAGACCCTGCATTCCTGGGACATGGAGGACGCTCTGGCACAGAGCGAGCTGGGAAGGGGGACCCCCAGCCCGGGGGAGGATTGTGTGGCTCCTTCTCACCCCGGGACCCCCGCACTGGAGCCATTGCTCACCCGCCTTGGACAAGGGGCAGAGAGAGGAGCAATGGTCCAGGGGACGGGGGGACCCGCAGCCCACGCCAGGCACCTGCGCCAGGCACCTCTGACCCCTGGCGTCTCCTCTCAGTGACGCTCCCAAGCTGGGGAAGGGAAAGCCCCAGGAACTCTGACATTGCCGCCTGCCCTCTCCCCGCCGCCAGGCAAGCGGGTTAGCTCCCTGGGCTCCAATAATTGCAGGTGAATCCCGTCCCTGAGCGCTCGGTGCTGAGATTCCCACGCACCCCCCTGGTTAACTAAACACAGCTCATTAGCTCCGCAGTCGAGGCAGCCGAGCGCAGCCGCCGCTCCACGCGGCCCTGGGAAGCGGGCACGGAGCCAGCTGGAGATGTGCCAGGCAGCCCTCGGCTCAGCTCCAATTAACTGCTCCCTCTCAGCCCCTCGCGCTCTCAGCCACGCGGGGAGCTTTCCGGGGTCCGTAGGAAACACAGGCTGGAAACTTGGCCAGGCTTTGCAGAGTGGGGGAAGGAGCCCAAACCTCCCCTTTGGCTGAGGATCCCGCGCCCCGGAAGTCCAGGGCATACGTGGAGGGCAGGCTCCAGTTCAGTGCCCCTGGAAGGGTCTGGGGGGTTCTCGGGGCGGCACAGTGCCAGGGCGGGGGCAGGCCACACCACCAAGAGGTGCAGCTTCGCTTCGTGCAGTCACAGGCACCCGGCCTGGCCTATTTCTCTCCCACCTCTAGGAGAAGTGGGAGCAAAGGGAACGCCAGGCTGGGCTCCATCCAGCCCAATGCCCCGTCTCTGCCCAGTCCCACCAGCAGCGCCAACTGAAACTGACCCAGGAAACCACACGGGGGACCCAGGGCCACCTGAAGGATTCAGGGGGCCTGGGGCAAAGCAATTTCGGGGGCCCCTTCCATAAAAAAAGTTGCAATACTATAGAATACTATATTCTCGTGGGGGCCCCAGTGGGGCCCGGGGCCTGGGGTAAATTGCCCCACTTGCCCCCCCCTCTGGGCAGCCCTGGGGGGACCGAGCCTGTCTGCTTGTCTAACCCGAGAGATGCAAAGTACAGAAAAGGGGAGGGGTGAGGAGGCATCAGCTGTGAAAAGCAAAGGGGAGTCGTCAGTCCCCACCCGTCACTGGCGTTAGTGCCGCAGTGCAGGGGAGCTGGTCGTTAGCCGTACAGGGCGGGACACACCCGGGGTTGGGGCGCTAACCTAGGACTCCAGAGATGCAGGTTGAAATCTTAGCTCTGCCGCTGACTTCCTGTGTGACCCTGGGCCAGTCACTGAGACCAAGACCCTCAAAGGTCTTTAGGCTCCTAACCCCACTGATTTCAGTGCACACGGGTGAGAGCCTGGCCCCAGTGCCCCATGGGGAGAACAGTGCTGCCTGGCCGCATAGGGGGGTTGTGAGGTGCTCAGATCCTGCGGGGGGGGGGGTGGGCGCTGTACGTATCTCAGGGAGACAGAATTTGATTCGATGATGTGAACTGTCACCTCTCTCTAACATAGACCTGACAGACTCCAGCAAGAACCATCCTACAACGATCCCTGCTCCCCTGCCCATGGGCAGCTTTCATTCTGACTTTCAGGCTTGGGGCTGCAAGGAGCTGGCTGGTGCAGATGCTACCATTGCCCCCTATGGGACAGGATGAGAACTGCACAGTTGTGGGTCATAGGCCCTATATTGCTCCCAGCTAGGGACGATTCACTCACCTTTGGCACAAGGGATAGAGGAGACCAGTGCACTTGAGGCAGGTGGAGCTGAGCTCTATTCCTGCTGGGTGAATTTCTGGGGCAGGCGCAGCTCAGTGACCCCCGGGAAGTCCCAGGCAGCCGTGGGCTTGTTACAGGGCGTTTTCATTGGCTGCTGCCTCCCACCATGAGGTGGTACAGGATAGGGGGCGGGATAGCTCAGTGGTTTGAGCATTGGCCTACTAAACCCAGGGTTGTGAGTTCAATCCTTGAGGGGGCCACTTAGGGATCTGCGGCAAAATCAGTACTTGGTCCTGCTAGTGAAGGCAGGGGGCTGGACTCAATGACCTTTTGAGGTCCCTTCCAGTTCTATGAGATAGATATATCTCACAGGAGGCCACATAACAGCTCTCGTCTGCACTAAGAACATACAACCGGCCAGACTGGGTCAAACCAATGATCCGTCTGGCGCAGTATCTGTCTGCCAACAGTGGCCAATGCCAGGTGCCCCGGTGGGAATGAACAGAACAGGAAATCATCAAGTGATCCATCCCGTCAGCCAGTCCCAGCTTGATGAATATGTTGAATAGGACTGGTCCCAGTACAGACCCCTGGGGGACACTACTATTTACCTCTCTCCATTCTGAAAACTGACCACTTATTCCTACCCTTTGTTTCCTGTCTTTTAACCAGTTACCGACCCATGATAGGACCTTCCTTCTTATCCCATGACAGCTTCCTTTGCTTAAGAGCCTTTGGCGAGGAACCTTGTCAAAGGCTTTCTGAAAATCTAAGTACACTATATCCACTGGATCCCCCTTGTCCACATGCTTATTGACCCCCTCAAAGAATTCTAGTAGATTGGTGAGACATGATTTCCCTTTACAAAAACCATGTTGACACTTCCACAGCAAATTATGTTCATCTCTGTGTCTGACAATTCTGTTCTTTACTAAAGTTTCAACCAATTTTCCCAGTACTGAAGTCAGGCTTACCGGCCTCTAATTGCCGGGATCGTCTCTGGAGCCTTTTTAAAAAATTGGCGTCGCATTAGCTATCCTCCAGTCATTTGGTACAGAAGCTGATTTAAGCGATAGGTTACAGACGACAGTTAGTAGTTCTGCAATTTCACATTTGGATTTCTTCAGAACTCTTGGGTGAATACTATTGGGTCGTGGTCACTTGTTACTGTTTAGTTTGTCAATTTGTTCCAAAACCTCCTCTAATGACACCTCAATCTGGGACAGTTCCTCAGATGTGTCACCTAAAAAGAATGGCTCAGGCACTAAAATTCCCCACAGATGACCACGGTTGACAGGTGACCGTGAGGACGGAACTTGCAGTGCTGCCATTAGACCTTTTCATAGAGTCACAGATTCCAAGGCCAGAAGGGACCATTGTGATCATCTCGTCTGACCTCCTGGCCAGACCAGAGGGGCCAGAGAACACCCCCAAAATAATTCCCAGAGCGGATCCTTAAGAGAAACAGCCAGTCTTGAGTTAAAAATGGTCAGTGATGGAGAATCCAGCGTGCCCTTTGGTAAATTAACCATCGGAACAATTAACCTCCCAATTAAAAATGTACCCCTTATTTCCAATCTGAATTTATCTAGCTTCAATTGACAGCTATTGGATCGTGTTAGACATAAGAACATAAGAACGGCCGTAGTGGGTCAGACCAAAGGTCCATGTAGCCCAGTATCCTGTCTACCAACAGTGGCCAATGTCAGGTGCCCCGGAGGGAGTGAACCTAACAGGTAATGATCAAGTGATCTCTCTCCTGCCATCCATCTCCACCCTCTGACAAACAGAGGCTAAGGACGCCATTCCTTACCCATCCTGGCTAATAGCCATTAATGGACTTAACCACCATGAATTTATCCAGTTCTCTTTTAAACCCTGTTATAGTCCTAGCCTTCACCACCTCCTCAGGCAAGGAGTTCCACAAGTTGACTGTGCACTGTGTGAAGAACTTCCTTTTATTTGTTTTAGACCTGCTGCCCATTAATTTCATTCGGTGGCCCCTAGTTCTTATATTAAGGGAACAAGTAAATAACTTTTCCTTATTCACTTTCTCCACATCACTCATGATTTTAAATACCTCTATCATATCCCTCCTTGGTCTCCTCTTTTCCAAGCTGAAAAGTTCTAGCCTCTTTAATCTCTCCTCATATGGGACCCGTTCCAAACCCCTAATCATTTTAGTTGTCCTTCTCTGAACCTTTTCTAATCTTTCTGAATCTTTTTTGAGATGAGGAGACCACATCTGTACACAGTATTCAAGATGTGGGCGTACCATGGATTTATATAAGGGCAATAAGATACTCTCTGTCTTATTCTCTATCCCTTTTCTAATGATTCCTAACACCCATTTGCTTTTTTGACTGCCGCTGCACACTGCATGGACGTCTTCAGAGAACTATCCATGATGACTCCAAGATCTCTTTCCTGATTAGCTTTAGCTAAATTAGCCCCCATCATATTGTATGTATAGTTGGGGTTATTTTTTTCCAATGTGCATTACTTTACATTTATCCACATTAAATTTCATTTGCCATTTTGTTGCCCAATCACTTAGTTTTGCGAGATCTTTTTGAAGTTCTTCACAGTCTGCTTTGGTCTTAACTATCTTGAGCAGTTTAGTATCATCTGCAAACTTTGCCACCTCGCTGTTTACCCCTTTCTCCAGATCATTTATGAATAAGTTGAATAGGATTGGTCCTAGGACTGACCCTTGGGGAACACCACTAGTTACCCCTCTCCATTTGGAAAAATTACCATTTATTCCTACCCTTTGTTCCCTGTCTTTTAACCAGTTCTAAATCCATGAAAGGATCTTCCCTCTTATCCCATGACAACTTAATTTATGTAAGAGCCTTTGGTGAGGGACCTTGTCAAAGGCTTTCTGGAAATCTAAGTACACTATGTCCACTGGATCCCCCCTGTCCACATGTGTGTTGACCCCTTCAAAGAACTCTAATAGATTAGTAAGACATGATTTCCCTTTACAGAAACCATGTTGACTTTTGCCCAACAATTTATGTTCTTCTATGTGTCTGACAATTTTATTCTTTACGATTGTTTCGACCAATTTGCCCGGTACTGATGTTAGACTTACTGGTCTGTAATTGCCGGGATCACCTCTAGAGCCCTTTTTAAATATTGGCGTTACATTAGTTATCTTCCAGTCATTGGGTACAGAAGCCGATTTAAAGGATGGGTTACAAACCATAGTTAATAGTTCCACAATTTCACATTTGAGTTCTTTCAGAACTCTTGGGTGAATGCCATCTGGTCCCAGTAACTTGTTACTGTTAAGTTTATCAATTAATTCCAAAACCTCCTCTAGTGACACTTCAATCTGTGACAGTTCCTCAGATTTGTCACCTAAAAAGAATGGCTCAGGTTTGGGAATCTCCCTCACATCCTCCGCTGTGAAGACTGAAGCAAAGAATTCATTAAGTTTCTCCGCAATGACTATCGTCTTTAAACACTCCTTTTGTGTCTCGATCGTCCAGGGGCCCCACTGGTTGTTTAGCAGGCTTCCTGCTTCTGATGTACTTACAAAACATTTTATTACCTTTTGAGTTTTTGGCTAGTAGTTCTTCAAACTCCTTTTTGGCTTTTTTTTTTTATTACATTTTTACACTTAATTTGGCAGCATTTATGCTCCTTTCTATTTACCTCACTAGGATTTGACCCTCCTCTGCTAGACCGAAGAGCCCATTATTAAGTATTTGAGCTCCATGTCGGTACTTGTAGACTGAGATCAAGTCATCCCTTAACCTTCTCTTTGTTAAATTAAACAGACTGAGCTCTTTGATCTCTCACGCTAAGGCAGGTTTTCTAATCTTTTCCTCATTCTCGTGGCTCTTCTCTGAGCCCGCTCCAATTTCTCAACCTCCTTCTTGGATTGTGGACCAGACCTGGGCACAGGATTCCAGCCGTGGTCGCACCAGCGCCACACACCATCCCGACGGCCTTGTAACACTGGAAAGTAAAAGGTTTGGGACACACGGTCAGTCCCCTCTGCCCAGACTTTGCCCAGCACTGCCCCTCTGGGGGGATGTTTTCTGGGCTAAGGCAAAGGTGGTCCTGGCACCTGGCCAGGCGTTCAAAGGCCACGGCTGCTTTACACGCACCTTTGCACGCCTCTCTCTGCTGAAAGTGGCAATACAGGCAGCTGCCCTGTTTGCTCGTGCTCAGAGCTTCTGTGATCCATGAACAAAAACAACTGGTTGCAATGAAAACGTCTGCAGCTGATCAGTTCTGCCCTGGGGCCAGAGGAGTGGGGACAGGACTCCACTCCTCAGAGCTTTCAACACTTCAAGCACCACCTGCCTCCTTCCTCGTGCTGCCGGCAGTGCCTCAGGTGGGTGGAAGCCGGAATGTCTCATTCCCTTCTCACCACTGATGCTGCTTCTTCCTCCCCCCCTTCCCCGTTGGGCTCGGAGACCAGACCTATCAGTTCCACATTCAGAGTCTCATGCACTAGCCCAGAGGTGCAATGCTGGGGTTACAGGCATTGCAGGCAGCTGCTAACCGGGGAACACTTCCCCCCCTTCCCTAGGGGCTGCTGGGGTCCCCCCTCCTCTCCCGCCCAGCTGGCAGACTCTGCTGGGGGGCGGAGGCTGATGGGCTGGAGAGGAAGGGGAGAGGCAGCAGTCACTCCGGGAGGCAGAGAAATACGCTCACCTGCTGCTTTTCCTGGGAGCGCTCCTGCTGCGGTGTAGGACAGCTCGGGCATAACAGGCAACGCTGACTACCCACCGCCTGGCCCTGAGGTCTTGGGCAGGCAGGGATGGGGTGGGCGGGTGGGAGGTCCCTTGCTTAGGGTCTCAGCTGACTGGCACCCCAAGAGGGCGGGCGTTGTGAGACGGGGCAGGACACTGGCAACGGGATTGGTCAAAATGCTGATCAATGTGCCATAGGGACCTGTCCTGGCCCGGCCAAGGGGCACAGGCTAGATGGGTCCTTTCCGTCTCTGGGTACTTCAGTGCGAGTGGTGCACCATGTCCACACTCCTCCAAAAGCCAGCCAGCCACTGGCCTGTACGCTAGCGAGTACGCACACCACTGCTTGTCCCGCTGCGTGTCACAGGCCCTGCACTGCTCGTGAAGATTCTCCGCTGCCAGGGGCCCATGCTCAAACCCCAATCACCCTGTGGCTCCGACATTATAGCCTGTCACATGTGGGGCACAATCCCCGTGCTGGGACTGTGAGTGGCAGAAGATGGGGAATGCACAGGTCAGATCCTGGGGGTGCCCCTGTGCTCGGCAGAGAGACGCCACCACAGCCAGGAACGATGCCGGCTCCCCACGCAGCAGTGCACTAACCACTAGGCATTCCTCCCCTGGCTTTCAAATACTTCAAGCCGAGCTCCTGCCTCCAGCCCTTGGCTCCCTTCCAGCCCCACTGTGGTTTGTTTGGCTTCTCCTGACGTGGATTTGTCACATCATTAAACCATGGCTAAAATCCAGCTAACCCCTGAACTGGCAGCTTTCCCGCCGGCTGACTCAGACGCTCCGCTCCGAGTGATCTCCCGCTGGGACCCGACGCTGCACCCCCTCGCTCCCACCCACACTGTGACCCACAACTGCGCTAGAGACCCTCAGAGACCGATGGGGGTGGCGGGCTTTGGGATTCTGGGAGACGCTCAGATACCACGGCGATTGGTCTCTATAAGAACCTGGCTAGACAGGACAACTGGCTTGAAGACCCACCTGCTTTCCCACCACCCAGAAAACTGATCAATGATTTGAGCAACACTCTGGGTGATCCGCTCCCAACACAGCATGGAATCGGCTGGCTCTTAGCATGGCTTGGGATCGAGCACTGAGACTCCCTCCTCTTGTAGCACCCACAGGGCAGTGGGAGGGCACCCATTGAGCCAGGACTGAAATCTACAAGATGCCCTGGCTCTCATGGGTCCGTGCCAGACGCTCAGGCTGGGTAGTTAAAGAGCCTGATGTTTATTTCAGTGCTGGGGACATGATGGCGTTACGGGTCTATAACCACCACCACCATCATCCTCCCAAGCTCTCATTTAGTGCTCATCGTTCCTAGATCTCCTAGCACCCCACAAAGCAGGTCCGACTCATTATCCCCATTTTACAGATGGGAGAACTGAGGCACAGAGCAGGGAAGGAGTTCCTCAAGGTCACCCAACAGGCCAGTGGCAGAGCCCGGCATGTCAATGCCAGGTCACACAACAGCACGTCACCCACTGTGAGAGGATGCCGTGTCCTCTGGTCGCCCCATCTCAAAAAAGATAGATTAGAACTGGAACAGCTGCAGCGAAAGGCAACAAGAACGACTGGAGGTATGGAACAGCTTCCATAGGAGGAGAGATTAAAAAGACTGGCACTGTTCAGCTGGGAAAAGAGACGAGTAAGGGGGGATATGACAGCGGTCTATAAAATCATGATTGGTGTGGAGAAAGTGAATAAGGAAGTGTTATTTACTCCTTCTCGTAACACGAGAAGTAAGAGTCATCAAATGAAATAGGCAGCAGGAAGTATTTCTTCACACAACACACAGCCAACCTGTGGAACTCACTGCCAGGGGATGTTGTGAAGGCCAAAAGTATAACTGGGTTCAAAAGAGAATAAGAGAAGTTCCCAGAGGACAGGTCCATCAGTGGCTATTAGCCAGGATAGGTAGGGACACAACTCCTGCTCCGGGTGTCCCTAAGTCTCTGACTGCCAGATGCTGGGACTGGATGACTGGGGACGGATCAGTTAAAATTGCCCTGTTCTGCTCACTCCCTCTGGGATATCTGGCATTGCCCACTGTTGGCAGACAGGACCCTGGGCCAGACGGACGACTGCCCTGACCCAGCGTGGCCGTTCTTATCGGTGGATGTGATGTCACAACAGGAGATGACTCACCCACAGCACATTGTGGTGCAATATCATGACAGGAAGATGGACCCAGCACAGGGGCACAGCCATCCCCCGGCAGGAGGACACAGCCGCCCCAGAGTGGGGAGGCAGCTGTCACCAAGGGGGGGTGCTACCGTCGTGACCTTGGACACCCCGTCACATTGTGGGGAAGTCCCCCACCCTCATGCAGCGCTGCAGCCACCCCGGAGTGAGAGCAGGGCCACTGCCACATGAGGATCCAACCTCCACCCCACAGGGACACCACAGTCGCGGCAGGGGGGTCGCACCATGACCAGGTGAGCTCATTGTGTATGGCCAGGTGACCCCAAAGGGACAGGCTCTCTCCTCTGGGGAGCAGACACGCCGACAGACAGCCCCATAGGGATGTAGCTCACTCATCGGCCCAGGACGCATCCACCAGTCCTGGGATGCCAGTGGTCCGAGAAGCGCCCGGGCCCCAGCAGGCCTGGCTCCTTCCGGGATCTCCCCCAGCGAGCGATATCCCAGGGCGTGAGTGGTCGGGCTCAGGCTGTTTGCTCTCCAGGGCGGGGGCGTGCGCCCGGCTCTGCTGTTGACTTTGTTTCCCTGGGAAAAGGCACCTTGGTTACGCTCAGTTACATAATGGGGAAGACCCAGACGGCAGGCGCTGATAAGAGCTGCACGGTCACCTGCCAGGCGCTTGCAGGGTCACCGCGCTGCGGGGCGAGGGGCTGGGCCCCGGGGCTGTGGGAGAAAGCCACCCCTTCCGGCCCGCGGACGCTGTGGAGGAAGAGGACTCTTTGCGGGGTCCGGGGAATTGCACAGCAGGGAGCTCCAGGGCAAACCCCACCATCACCCCGCAGCCCCGGAGGTGTGGAGAGATTAGCGGGAATGGAGGAAGAGCCCAGGCCAGAGAGCCAACCCCCTTCCTGAGCATGCAGCTCCTCTTCCCTTGCCCCCACCCCTCCCTAATTTCTGACTCGGGATGGGCAAACCCTGCAAGGAGAGTATCTGTGAGGGGCCAGCCACACAGGCCTGGGGGAGGCGCTCTCACCTGGCTCATCCCCCTGCCACTAGACCACCCAGGGAAGAGCAGGGAAACTAAGGCAGGAGGCAAAGAGAGGCTCCCTCACTCCTCGACGTCCCAGCGCGGACGGTTCCCTACGGTCCAGGACGCAGCCCCTGCCCCGCAGCTCCGGGGGCACAACCAATCCACAGGGGCCTGGATCCCAAACCCCAGCTCCAACCATCCTGCCGCTAGGAGATCAGGCAGTGCCCCAGCTCCTCGCACTCTGCTCGGGGCATCGAGATCTGCACGGGAGCCAGACCCTCTTGGATTCCGGGGGTGAAGCGGAGCTGAGAACTCACATCTGAACCCAGGTCCAGACTTTGTCCATGCACTAAGCCAACGGCAGCTCTAAGGGTACCAGCCCATGGGGCAGACCTACGGGGCACCGGTTTCAGTGACTCTTCCGGTAACTGCAGAAGAGCAGTGTCCTGGCTTTGGGGTCATGGGACAGAGGAATTGCCAGGATGGCTCAGACTCAGCGTCCAACTAGCCCAGTATCCCCTCTCTGACACTGGATCAGAGGAAGGTGTAAGACGTGGCATAACCTGTCCCCACACATTAGAGCTCTAATAGAGACCAACTGAAGCCCTGAAGCAGGAGCCTTACCATCCCTGCGTTCGCAGTTATAACTCTGGACAATCTAGTTATCCATACGAGTACAGTCCCTCTTCACATCTTGCTAAATTCTTGGTCTCAATGACTTCCTGTGGCATGGAGTTCCACAGTCTAACTATGAGTCTAAAGGGGCTTGATGTGAAATCATTTACTCAGGCTGAAAGGAAAAGGACAGAGGGGGCAACAAACAAAGCAGCTCTCTGGAGTGTGGTCCCGTCATACCTCCCAAGCAAGGCAAGGCTTGGATGGAAAACCACCAAGGGAAACACTATGATTCAGTAGGTGGTGCTCTTGCCTGTGAGTCACTACTACACTGCTGGAAGTACCACCTCCTGGAGCAGAGGGTAGAAGGAAAATCCCCCAGCAATTTCCAATAAGAGGCATGATTCTGCTCTACTGTTTGGCCAGAGCTGTTGCACAGTGTTGCTGTGAGCTGTTAAGCAGCTGCTGTGCTCCACCTCAGAAGTGGATGCATTTCAGTGGTGCACACACACACACTTTGGGAAGCGTTTGGGATGGAAGTTCCAAATCACAAACAACAGGGTACTAGAGCAGCTTCCATTCAAGAATCTTTTATTCCTTAACTCTCAGCACAACCCCTATTCCAGGTGGGGGAAACTGAGGCACGGGGTGGCAAAGAGCCTGCCGGCCTTGCAGTGAATCAGTGGCAGAGCCCACGAACCTTGTCACCAAAACGGCTTCTCCAGTTACTAGTGCACCCACCCGAGCTGCTATTCGTACACTAAGGTGTAAGCTGGAGAGATGCTCCCAACGCTGACTCTCCAGAGTTGACTGGTGGAGAAGGAGGGGGGCAGAATCCCTGGGAGGCTGGAAATGGCCCCATCCCTCTGTTAGCGAGAGCCCAGGAGTCAGCGGGTGAGGGGTGCGCCGGGTGAAGGGCCCGGGGCAGACTGCCTAGCAGAGCAGATTTTACTGTGCCTGTGGGATTCTTTTCCATTTCATTTCTTTGTAAAAAGTCATCCATTAAACGTTAGAGTTCAGTATTTACCCAGAGTGCAGAGTCAGCACGCCAGCCGCAGAGCTGGGGCCTGGAGTCTGGGCCCAGGCCCAGGGATCCGACGGTACCAGGGGCCAGCAGGAGGCTCCAAGGTTTAGCCCCCACCCCCAGTCCCTATGCTGGGGTCACCGACCGGCCTGGCCACGGGAGGTACACTCAGGTGCTCCTCTAAATGGAGCCTGGCCAGTGAGGTCACATCTAGCGCCTTCCTCGGTGGGGTATCCAGGTGCTACCCAGTCCGTCACCCTGGGGCGGGGCGGGGCGGGGCAGGGCAGGGCAGGGCAGGGCGACTCCACCTGCTCCGTTCGCCGGCGCTCTGTCTTGCCTGGGGATGTCAACGTCTTGAGTGAGGAGAATGTGTCTGGGCGAGGGCGCGGCTGTGCACATGGGTGAGGGTCTGGGCATAGGTGGGCGTGAGGGCAGTGCCCGGCTATACACACCCCTGCCGCACAGCATGGCCCTGCCAGCCCACTGCCCCTGGGACTCGCTCTCTTGCGATGAGTTACTCCCACACCAGAGTACTTAAATGGAGAGTCCCCCTAGGGGGGCTTAGTTATTAACTCTCCCGCCCCTCACGTCCACCCTTGCTCTGCATTAATTCCCACCGGCGCCTCTCCCAAGGTCCGGAGTCCCACAGCCTCCC
This sequence comes from Malaclemys terrapin pileata, assembly GCF_027887155.1. Lineage (NCBI taxonomy): Eukaryota > Metazoa > Chordata > Testudines > Emydidae > Malaclemys > Malaclemys terrapin. The sequence goes on along the minus strand of NC_071510.1, from coordinate 131,116,635 downwards.
CCGGGCTGGGTAATAATCCAGGTCAGTTTTACCCTCCTTGTTCTCAGGACAGCACAGCTCTGCTCCTGGGACGCCCGCGGGCATGACGCCAGCCAGCTGCAGGTCTCAGCTAAGGTCTCCCCAGCTGGCCCCCTTTCCCCCCTCAGCCCTTTCCTCCTAGGCGTGGGGCGCTCAGCGAGCGAGCGGCATCAGCATCGGCAGCCTCCTGGCTCCCACTGCGAGAGCTACTGCGGCTGCCCTCGCTGGAGGCGCTTTCCTAGGCCCCCCCTCTTTGGGCCGTTCTCCAGCCGCGCTCTGGGAGCCGGGCCACAGCCACCGGGCTGTTAGCTACAGGTGGGCCAGGCTGGGCTCCTCCTCCGAGTACACTGGGCCCTCGCTCCCTGGAGGGGGCCAGCCACCCGGGACAGGGAGGGGCCGTGCATATCTGAAGGTGTGTACCACGCACGGGTGTATTGTACAGGCGTGGGCATGTCTGGATGTGTCGGTGTGTGTTGGCGTGTGTGAAAGTGTGCATGTCTGTATGACTGTGCCTGTGTATCCGTATGGAGGGGGGTGTGTGCGTGGGGGGGTGTACGTTGGTGAGCCCAGCGGCTCTGATCTCGGGTTTATCTCCATGCTCCATGCAGTGCAGGGGGCCTTGTCCACGGGAGCCCCTGGAGCGGCAGGAAATGACCCCCAGCTCAGGGGCAGATGCAGGGGTGCAAGTGGGGGGTGCAGAGCCTGCAAGGAAACTCTCCGAACAGGAGCAAACCAGAGGCAGCTGGAGCCCCCGGGGTGGGACTACACTGCCAGCCCCATCACTGCTCTGAGACCCAGAAAGGTATCCCTACGCCGCCAGCCCCATCACTGCTCTGAGACCCAGACAGGTATCCCTACGCCGCCAGCACCATCACTGCTCTGAGACCCAGACAGGGTATCCCTACGCTGCCAGTCCCATCACTGCTCTGAGACCCAGACAGGTATCCCTACGCCACCAGACCCTGTCACTGCTCTGAGACCCAGACGGGGTATCCCTACGCCGCCAGCCCCATCACTGCTCTGAGACCCAGACAGGTATCCCTACGCCACTAGCCCCATCACTAGACCCAGACAGGTATCCCTACGCTGCCAGCCCCATCACTGCTCTGAGACCCAGACAGTATCCCTATGCCACCAGACCCATCACTGCTCCGAGACCCAGACAGGTATCCCTACGCCGCCAGCCCCATCACTGCTCTGAGACTCAAACAGGTATCCCTACGCCGCCAGATCCTGTCACTGCTCTGAGACCCAGACAGGTATCCCTACTCCGCCAGCCGCATCACTGCTCTGAGACCCAGACAGGTATCCCTACTCCGCCAGCCCCATCACTGCTCTGAGACCCAGACAGGTATCCCTACGCCGCCAGCCCCATCACTGCTCTGAGACTCAAACAGGTATCCCTACTCCGCCAGCCCCATCACTGCTCTGAGACCCAGACAGGTATCCCTACGCCGCCAGCCCCATCACTGCTCTGAGACCCAGGCAGGAATCCCTTCGCCACTAGCCCCATCACTGCTCTGAGACCCAGACGGGGAATCCCTACTCCGCCAGCCCCATCACTGCTCTGAGACCCAGACAGGTATCCCTACGCCGCCAGCCCCTGTCACTGCTCTGAGACCCAGACAGTATCCCTACTCCGCCAGCCCCATCACTGCTCTGAGACCCAGACAGGTATCCCTACGCCGCCAGCCCCATCACTGCTCTGAGACCCAGACAGGGTCCCTGCCACGCCCAGTGCCTCCGCTAGTGATGGGGCTTCAGCTGCTGGTTGAGCAGCTGTGAAGACGAAGCCCTTATTGAGGTCATTGTGCTCTTGGAGCCAGGAGGAGACTGTCATAAGCCCAGGCTGCCTGGCGGCTCTGGGGCTGGGCCAGGAGGAGCAGACATGATCCCCGATCCCGGTGGCTACGATCAGCAGAAGCAGCAGCCAGCAGGCATTCAGCGATAGTTACCTCTTCCCCTTGTGCATGGCAGGCCCGGGGGCGAGCCCGAGCCATGGAGCGGGGAGCTGGGGCCCCTCACTAGCTCCGTGCCTGGGCGCTGGCCTGCGGATAAACAGCGGACTTTAGATCTGTCAGTCTGTTAACCTTCATCAGGACAAATATTTGCACTGGGGGAGGGGGCAAGGGGAGGGAGGAGAAAGCAGGGAGGTTAAAGGGGACTGTGCCTCTGGAGTTCCTCTGCCCGGGAAAGCCCCCACAGGGGCACCCATCAGAGCCAGCCGCTCGCCCAGCGCCCCGCGGGGCGCGCCAGGAGCTGAAGGGCTGGGGGACTGCAGCCCCAGGGAGATCACGTCTGCAGAGGCGGGGGAAGGGTTGCTGGCTGCCACCCCCCTACCTCGGTCTCCCCTCTGAGTACTAACCAGACCATGCTCCCAGCCCCCTGCAGCTGTGATGCGGCCGTGGCATAGCCCCTCCTGTGCCCCCCCGTGCATTGCCTTTCCCACCCGCTGCAGACTCCCAAGGCATTAGCATGTCAGCCGAAGCTTTCCCCTGAGCAGCCAGCCTCTGCCCACGTCTTGCAGGGACAGCCGCTGCCACTCTCCAGCCTTTGCCAAAAAAAGGGTAGTTAGCCCCACCCGCACACCGGGCTAAGCTGGAGGCTCTTAATACTAAATTAATGGAGGCATCCCATCTCCTAGAACTGGAAGGGACCTTGAAAGGTCATCGAGTCCAGCTCCCTGCCTTCACTAGCAGGACCAAGTACTGATTTTGCCCCAGATCCCTAAGTGGCCCCCTCAAGGATTGAACTCACAACCCTGGGTTTAGCAGGCCAAGCTATCCCTCCCTCCTCTTCCAACCCTCCCCTGCCCTTGAACAGCACGGCCCTTTTCAGCCACTGATCCCAAGGTGGGCGCGTGCCAGCGATTACAGCTGGGCAAAGCCAGTAAATGCTCACTGCCTTGGCCACGCTTGCTTGCAATGTGCTTCTGCCCCTTCCTGTGAGAGGAGCAGGTATGTGTGCTGCTGCCCTCTAGTGCACAGAATCGGAACTGCTGAGCTCTGTGTCCTAGGCCCCCTACTTCTCACTGCTAAAGAAGCGGTGGCAGGGACTGGGGCAGGAGGCTCTGACTTCATCCCCTGCTGTGCCCGTGAAGTTCTGCATGACCACGGTATGCAGCACCGTGGCAACCGGGAAGGTAGCTGGGGCTTCGTTAACATATAATAGGAACGCGCCATTAACGACTATTAACTGTCGTCTGTAACCGATCATTTAAATCAGCTTCTGTACCAGATGACTGGAGGATAGTTAATGTGATGCCAATTTTTGAAAAGGGCTCCAGAGGCGATGCTGGAAAGTACAGGCCGGTAAGCCTGACTTCAGTACCGAGTATACTGGTTGAAACTATAGTAAATAACAGAATTGTCAGACACAGAGATGAACATAACGTGTTGGGGAAGAGTCAACAGGTTTTTGTAAAGGGAAATCATGCCTCACCAATCTACTAGAATTCTTTGATGGGATCAACAAACATGTGGACAAGGGGGATCCAGTGGATATAGTGTACTTAGATTTTCAGAAAGCCTTTGACAAGGTCCCTCACCAAAAGCAAAGTAAACTGTCATGGGATAAGAGGGAAAATCCTCTCATGGATCGGTAACTGGTTAAAAGGCAGGAAACAAAGGGTAGGAATAAACGATCAGTTTTCAGAATGGAGAGAGGTAAATAGTGGTGTCCCCCAGGGGTCTGTACTGGGCCCAGTCCTATTCAACATATTCATCAATGATCTCAGAAAAGGGGTAAATAGTGAGGTGGCAACATTTGCAGATGATACAAAACTACTTAAGATAGTTAAGTCCCAAGCTGATTGCAAAGAGCTACAAAGGGATCTCACAAAACTGGGTGGCTGGCCAACAAAATGGCAGATGAAATTCAATGTTGATAAATGCAAGGTAATGCACCTTGGAAAACATAATCCCAACTCTACATATAAAATGATGGGGTCTAAACGAGCTGTTACCACTCAAGAAAGATCTTGGAGTCATTGTGGATAGTTCTCTGAAAACATCCACTCAATGTGCAGCGCAGTCAAAAAAGCGAACAGAATGTTGGGAATCATTAGGAAAGGGAGAGATAAAAAGACAGAAAATATCATGTTGCCTCTATATAAATCCATGGTACACCCACACCTTGAATACTGTGTGCAGATCTGGTCGCCCCATCTCAAGAAAGCTATATTCAGAAAAGGGGAACAAAAATGACGAGGGGTTTGGAACGGCTCTGTATGAGGAGAGAGTAATAAGATTGGGCTCAGTTCCCCCATCCGAACAATAGAGATAACAGCCGTGCTCTGCCTCCCAGGGGTTCGGCTGGGGTAGATACGTTACTGATTGCGCAGTGCCCAGATACCATGGCAAAGGGGGCCTTAAAGGTACCTTAGGTACCTATTGCTATTCCCACCTCTGCCAGCAGAGGCCACTGCTGAGCAGCTCGCAGTTAAACCCCTGTCCCAGGAGCAGGGGTGACCTTGTGATCACCACCCAGCTGCTGGGCCAGGGAGGTTCCTTTCCCCGCCAGTGCTGCACTGAGCAGACTGACGTGGGGCGGCCCCTTCCCCCCAGCTCTGCTACCCCCCCTCGGATCACACGTGTTTCTGGTGCGGGGGTTGTAAAATTCTCTGGCCCTCCAGCAGACGCCCCCAGCTTGGCACCTGGCCGGGTTCCCAGCCTGACATGACATTGGTTGCACAGGGCCAAGCGCATCCCCGGGCAGGCGGAGCTGCACCGGCCTCTCTGCCATTCCCCACCCCCGGGTGAAGTCAGCCCAGCGCGTCAGCCGGTCTCGCGGCTCACCTCTGGCTAACCGAGCGCCGGTCGCTCCAGCTGTGCCACCCTTGGGCAGCCCCCGTCCGCAGCCCCCTCGCTAACTGGTTCTGCAGGAGCGCTGGGGAAGAATGTGGGGAAGAATGCTTCTGAATAGCTGAGCAAGGCTGGTCCGAATAGCAGGCTGCCTCCCCACCACAGGTGAGCTCTCTGCATCAAACGTGGCAATTGAATAAAGCCCCATGGCTGGGCTTGGATTGCTCAGGGGGCTGGTATTCTGTTGGGGGAGGTCCCGCTCTGAACCCGTCTGACAGCTGTTTGGTGGCTTCTGTGAAACGGGGTTCTCAGTCCCGTTCCTAGTGCCCTAGCTCTCTGTATCATCATTGTCTGTAATTGGTGTTCTTGTCATCCTCAGCAAAGAGACCAAATTCTTGTGCCTCAGTTTCCCCACCTGTAATATACCAGCCTTTTTAAAGTGCTTTGTGATCTATTGGTGAAAAGCACCTCTATACGTGCTTAATGAATGAACATTATGACATTACATAAGAGAAGGATACCAGCCAATAACAGCTCAGAAATCCCCCTAGGAATCTGACAGGCATTCCCTGTGACATCACCCATTGCTCTTTCCAATCCAGTACAATCATTCTGTTCAGCTACTCCCTGTATCTCCACAGAAATGTATCTACAGATGCTGACTCTAAAGTGGGTGAGATTTGAGCTGCTGTTTGAAAAGTCTGTCTTTAACAAGAGAAATAAAGAAGTGGCATATGGACAGCAGAGAATCAATGAAGATCTCGCAAAAATAGATATTAATGAAGATCGGGTAGAGGGATCATTGCAGAATTGGAACATACACAGTTCAGTGAATCGGGATAACATACATCCCAGCATGCCAAGGGAATGAGCTTATGGCTTTACCAAACCATTCACAATTATTTTTTAAAAGCCAAGGGGCACTGAGGCAGTGGGAAGGACCAGACTGAAGTAAATGTGCTGCAGATTTTCAAAAAAAGAAGAAAGAGTGATCCTGACAATTACTGCTGAATAATTCTGACATCAGGCCCTAGTGAAACACTGGAGGAAATATTAGCAGGGAAAGAATTGTAACTATCTTGAGGATAATTGAATGATGGACAATAAGCAGCATGAGTTTATAAAGGAAGAAAAATATTCCAGGGGAAAATCATTTGCTCTTTTATGTATATACAGAGTTACAAAACTGGGGGACGAAGGAAATGAGTGAGCTGGAATGTACTGGGATTTCTGTAGCATATTTGATTCTGTATCTCACCAAATACTTAATGTTTGCAAAACTAAAATTGTTGTGGGCATGGATTCTGCTACGTGGGAGAAGAATACCTGCAGGGCCTTAACACCAGCAAGGACAACCAGCAAGATGCTGAAGTGTGGGAGGTGTTTGGAGGAGCAGTGCAGGATTGGGATGAAGGATGGTCATTAATGCGCCGGAAGAGGGGTGAGTGGCACATTAATGATGTTCACAGCTGACGTGAGGCGAAGAGGAATTGCCAACAGCAGGGAGAGCAGAGAAAGAACATCAAGGGACCCAGAGTGATTAGAAACATGGCCAGAAAATACCCACATGGGAGTCATTTTCGAACACTACAGCAAATCCATGTGGGGGAGAACAATGGGAAATGCAGAGTCCTCGCTGGGCGGGGGAAGTCTGGGAAGCCGTGATTGCTGCAGAGGCCCGATAGGGAGCGGGGAGAGCAAACTACGTCTGATCCCGCAATGCCCCAGAACAACCAAACCGGCCAGTAGGAGGCAGAGACGTGTCTTCCCAGAGCCGGGGGCCGATACGGTCCCAGTGCAAGGGCAATAGTGCGCTAGCACGTTCCGTTCTGGGCACACCTCGACCAGCCAGGCGTGGGGAGATGGGAGGGAGTTCAGAGAAGAGCAGCGGGAACCACTAGGGGTCTGGAGGAACCAGCTTCTAGGGAAGGCTAGCAGAGTTCCCCGAGCCCAGTGCACGCTCCAGACTACTCCTGAACATCCCAAGCCGCAGGGCTGCGCTGCACCTGGCCAAACCACAAGGAGAGGCGTAGGCAGCCTCTGGGTCTTTGGCAGGGTGGGCAGGGAATTCACTGAGGTGGGGAGAACTAGGAGCAACAGGGTGAAATCAGTAAAGAGAAACTGGTCCTGCCTTGGCTGGGATGAGACTCAGCCGGCCTCCTCCTTGGCTAGGGGAAGATCCTCAGTCGGCGAACGGCGGTGACCCTGGCTGACCAGCTGCTTGAGTGGTAAACGAGGGCGGGTGATATGTACCAATCACTGAACAAAACCAAGTGCCCCTGGAGAACAATAGGGGCCCCGACCCCCAGGCACCTCCACTGACTGCACAGTGCGACGGGTGGTGCTCAGCCCTGCTCCGGATCAGGCCCTTTGTCTGGAAGCGAGTCGTGCTGCCCCGTCACTCCCTGCCCCGCCCCATGTTGTGCGCTGCTCAGGCCGGTCTGTCCTGGTCACCTCCCCATGCCCAGCAGCTCTTCCCTTGCCCGAGGGGTTCCCCAACGCCCTGCAATGTGGCCCTGGCGCTGCCCAGGGGCCTCCGCACACAGCCTGCTGGCAGCATGGTGCTTACCGCCGGCCGGCCGGCCTGGGAGCAAGGGGAGAGAACAGAATGGCCAAAGTTTCCTTTCAGGCTAGGCCTGGGCCTGATCTTGCTGCTGTTGGCATGAATTGCAACGGGAGCCAGGCCAGGCCTGCGACCTGGTTATAGACAGAGCCACGTAATCCCCAGGGAGAGTTAACAGCCCTCTGGGGTTGGGGCTGGACACTTGCTAACGGTCCGCGATGCGCTGGGAGCAGGCACCTGACCCAGGAGATGGGCTGTTGACAGGCCGATAAGCACAGCCTGTCCTGAGTTGCGGGGAGAAGAGAGGAACTAAAGACACAATCAGCAGGGCCGTGCAGCAGCCCCCGTGGCACCGCTGAGGCTGCTGGCTCAGCCGCAGTAAATTATATTCACCAGGTCAGCCAACGGGGGAGGCCCACGGGGAGCCGCTGCCAAAACCACTTCCCCTTGGCCTGCTTCACAGACTAGTGTGTCTTGGCTGCTGCAGCTGCTCTCCTGGCCAGAGCTCTCGGACATTTCCTGGGTCCCCCCCCGCACGAGGGAAGCAGGCGTGTGCGCCGGGGTGGGGGTGGGGGAAAGGGTCTGTGAGTTCACTGCTCAGTGTGCGTGTGGGTTAGTGAACCTGGGAGTCCGTGCACGCACCCGCCTCTCTCTTTCTCTGGGTTCCAGACAAGGAGCACCGTATAATGGAGACAGTGCAACACCAGAAGTCAGGAGATGTCTGTGGGGAGGGGGGGGGTGCGGGGGTTTCCAGGCTCTGCCACTGACTCGCTGGGTATAAACTGGTCATGTCACATCACGGGGCAAATTCATCCCAGGTGATTTCACTGGAGTTGCACCTGGAAATGGCCGGGGCCCTCCGTGCCTCAGTGTACCCTTCTGCAAAATAAGGAGGATTCTAATACTTACCGGCTGCAGCCAGGTGCTGTGGGGTTCATTCCCACACCCGTCAGGCCCCGAAAGGAGCGCTAGGTGTGACGTGTACGCGGGTGTGTGCTGTCAATGCGTGCATGCGCACTCTGGAGGTGTCAAAGGCCTTGGTCGACAGAGGAAGAGGAGACGTCCTAGGCAGATTTCCCCGTGGCTCAGCAAAAGGCATCAGAGCAACTGTGTCATAATGGACCTAGACTTCGGCTCCTAGTCGAACCCTGGCCATCTAGGTGGGAGCGCAGCCAACGGGCACTGGCCCTGCCTCAGAACAAAGCCCATGGAACTGCCCCTGGAGATCAGCCAAGCAATAGATCTGGGGATATGAGTCCAAAGGCAAACAGGAGAGAACTGGGAAAACCCTCGTCACCGAAAACCTAACGGACACGTTCCTGACCAGACACTAAGGCCAAAGGCAATAACGTCGCTGCAAGAGACTTTGCAGAGCAACGCAGTCCCGACCCACACGGCCAGCAAGAGAGGCGTGCGGCTCTGAAAGGAGGAGAGGAGAAGACAAATGGCTCGATACAGGTTCCCTTAAACTAAGAATCAAAGTGAGGGATCTCGCCAGTTTCAAACTGCGAGGCCCACTTGGTGCTAGCCTCTGCTCCACTGAGCATGACAAACGGCGCAGCCACAGATCAATGCGCCAGCAGTAAAAGTCAGAGCACACGGAGGAAAAATTAGCGCAAATCGAAGCCGCTATAGACACCAATTCCTCCTGGCAAAGCTGGGAAGAATTTAAACCCATTGAAAAGAAACAAAACTCAGCAATCCGGAATGGATTTCCAAAACATACAAAGGAATCCAAGCCAACAATCAGGCGAGAACAAAACAAAGTCATTTTAAAAACAATTAAGCTAGAAAACGCCATTAAAAACTAACACACACACACCCCCATAGCCGGGCAGAACCCAAGGAACCCCAGATACAAAATCTCAAACTCAACAGTGCCTGGAAAGACAGCACTGACTACATCCAGGAAGCCCCTTCTCCAATGATTTAACCTACCCCTCTAATCTGGGATGAATGATCCCAAGATGCACACATGGAGATGCCCTCACTCCCAATAACTCCTGTATCCCTCTGAGCTGTAATACCATCTAGTTATTCTGCAGCATCCTCCCTAAGGGTGACACTCACTGGGGTGAGGCCCAAGTAGATGAAGCGAGTGGGGTGCATGCGGGGATGCACACAGGCTGCTGCCTGGGGTGAATTCCAGAGGAATTAACGGGACACCTGACCAGCAGCAACGGAATCCAATAACTCACCCGGGGATCCCCCGATAAACCAGCCACCCGGCACATCTGTGCTCCTTACTGCAGGCAGAAGCGGGACAGAGATGTGCCTGCTCCATAGACTTCACAAAAGCTCTGGTCTTAATCTGGCATCCTAGACACTGTACCTTGCTCCAAAATGGGACGGTTGGGAGATCGTAGGCTACCATTAAATCCAGGTACTAATCTCTTCGATGCGGGCCAGTCCTGAAGCGGGAGACCCCCTCTGTCTGACCCAGACTCCTGCTAGACACAACAGTTGCGGCAATTTCAGTGACGTTGGGTTAAAAAATCAGCTCGTTAACACCATACAAAGTCCTGCATGCAGGACCGGCTCCAGGGTTTTTGCCGCCCCAAGCGGCGGAAGAAAAAAAAAAAGCCGTAATTGCGATCGGCGGCACTCCGGCGGCAGCTCCACCGCGCCGCTTTCTTCTTCGGCGGGAATTCGGCGGCAGGTGCTTCCCTCCCAGAGGGACCCGCCACCGAATTGCCGCCGAACAGCCCAACGTGCCGCCCCTTCCCCTTGGCCGCCCCAAGCACCTGCTTGCTGGGCTGGTGCCTGGAGCCGGCCCTGCCTGCATGGATCCACTCAGAGAATGGCCATAGCTGGCCAGTAGGTCTGGCTTGCCCTTGCGAATGGACCAATGCCAGCTACACCAATACAAGTGATATGAGTCCACATGACGGTTTAACTAAAGTGGTTTCAGATCACACCGACCAGTGAAACCAGCGCACAGCCCAGGCCTCAGTTGAAACGCCGGCTCTGTGCTGTTGCTGCCTTGGTCGCACTGTCCCCTAGGCAATATGGTGTCCATAGGAACTGACTCCTAGAAAGCCGCGGCAATGCCTGAACTGTGCAGGCCCACCTGGAAAAGTTAAAAATCGCGATCTGTCTGGAAAATCACCCAAACAGAGCTTGCTTCCCCCTCCCCCGCCCTGCTCCACCTTGACAGCAGTGTGATTCCACTGGGACTGGAGTCTGGTGGGGCCACTTGGGCCCTACACTTTGATTTGAGATGCACACAAACTGAAGATGGCCTGAATTAGACATCCTGGGGTGTTGTTATCATAATTAGACATCCTCGTTATAAATGCCCCAAGGAGCTTCTCGCTGGCCATAAACGCATCTCGGGTATAAACTCCCTGGGCCTCCTCTGCCACCAAGAAATGATTAGCGAGCTCAGGCCCTGCTGTGCAACTGCTGTGAACGCTCTTCCGTAACCGAATGCAGCCCATTCTCCGGCAGCGTACGGGGGCTTTCGCACCGCCTGGCTTGCTGCTGGTGGGTTGTGCTGACCTGGTCGGCGGTGCACTTGGGATGTGACGGGGGATGGAGTCTCAGGTCATGTGAAGAGCCTATATGGGCCTGGTTTCGTCTTCATACAAATCTAAACCCACCAAAAGAACATTCAACTTCTGGCGTCCCCTCAAGCCAAGCCCCAGTGAAAGCCCCACCCACTCCCGTGGCGTGTCACGGCGCAGGCTCCACGTACCAACCTCTTGAGCAGCGGAGCAAATAACCTCACCCAAAGCCAACGGTAGGTCAGAGACCCCAGCCGCCAACAGACACGTCAATGGAAGGAGCAGCCCAAACCCAGCCAGACTGTAACCGCTCCCTGACAGCACAGTGCCCGGCTCCAGCGAAACGTGCAGAACAAAGGTGAGCAATCACCAAGCACCCAGCAGTGACTGCGAGTGCCGTAGGGTGGACTCCGGCAGCGCGAAAGCCAGGGGCAGACCCAGAGATCGTGCAGGCGAAGCAACGGAGGAGAGGACTGTCGCAGAGAGACACTTCTACTCCCGCATCCAGTGTGATGACGAGAAAGGACGAGATTTCGTCACTTTACCAGAGCTGACAGAAGACAGGCCTGCCACGTTCCTGCAAAGCTGTGCCTGATCCTGGGAGACAGGAGAGAGGTGGCAGAGACGGGCTCTCTGTAGCCACCTGTTGTCTTTTGTTTTATACTTAGATTGTAGCTCTTTGGTGCAGGGACTATTTGTTCTGTGCGTACAGCGCCTAGCGCAATGGGTCCTGCTCCATGACTGGGGCTCCCAGATGTGACCACAGTGCAGACAATTAATAAGTGCAAAGGGAGTGTGGAGTTCAATGTATCTGGCCGGTGGCACGTATGTGTGCTGGCCGTTGCCGGAGTGTGTGGGAACTGTGCCTTGTGGAATGTGAGAGTGTTGGTCCACGTGCGACTGGGGTGTCCGTGTGCTGGCGCCGTGTGTGTTGACGAGCGCACGGACGTGTGGGATATGGGTCAGGCTGCCTGGCAGGAACGTGCTGCACCTGTGAGTGTGTGGGGTGCTGGCGGTATGGACACACGTGTGTGTACTGGTGAGGCGTGTGTGCTGATAAGCTCCGGAGCGTGTGCCGGTCGGCTTTGCCCTGGTGCCATTTGTTGGTGACCAGCTGAGTGAGGGTGCTTGGGAATGCCTGAGTGGGAGCGTGCTGGCGGGGCGATCGTTGGCAACTCGGGGGGGGGGGGGGGGGAGGCGTTAACAGTGGGGTGGGGGTGCACGCGTGCGTGTGTGCTGGTGAACGTGTGTGTATGTGTGAGAGCTGGAGAGGGCATCTGCTATCTGGCGGAGGCATCTGGATGCCTCTCCCTGTGCCCCCAAGGCAGTGCCTCTCAATTATCCTCATATAAACGCAGGAATGCTCCCTGCTACAATACAATTACAATCCGGCTGGATGTTTGCAGCATGGAACCTAAAGCAACAGAAACAGGTGTGACCTCAAAGCTTTGGTATCTATTTTTCCACCATTTATTAACCTCTAACCTTTTATCTGTGGGCGCCCTGAGATGCATAAACATGTTACATCAAACAAGGAGCAAAGGTCAGCTTTTAAGCAGAGGCAATGGGTGAGTGAAATAACAGGGAGAGCTGCGGGCTGAAGGTTTTTAGGTGTTCTGAAAACACATTGATCAGCGGACTCCAAGCCTTTGATAATTTCATTTCTCTCTTTAACAGGGGAAGGTGAAGGGGCCCGTCGCTGACAGGGGCTACCTCACATGTTCCCCCAAGCAGATGTACCGCCGTGTGTCGGGTTAACCGTTTCCACTCCCTGCGTCTGAGCGAGACAAGACAGGACTGTGCATTCCTTGCAGATAAGCCCAATCTGCCGTCTCAGGAGACCGGGGGCTCTTGAATCTAGCAGATGAAGGCAGAATGAGACCCAACAGCTGGGCAATAGAACAATTAAAACTGGAAATGAGCTGCCCGTTGGCAGCGGTTGAAATGGCTCCCCCAGGGATGTGGTGGCGACTCCATTCCGTCCGTGGCGTCTTTAAATCGAGACTGGAGATTAATCAGACGGGGACTGTTCGGCTTGGAAAAGAGACAACTAAGGGGGAATATGATTGAGGTCTATAAAATCATGACTGGTGTAGAGAAAGTGAATAAGGAAGTGTCATTGGCGCCTTCTCATAGCACAAGAAATAGAGGACACCAAATGAAATTAATAGGCAGCAGGTTTAAAACAAACAAAAGGAAATATTTCTTCGCACAACACATTGTTAACCTGTGGAACTCTTTGCCAGAGGATGTTGTGAAGGCCAAGACTATAACAGGGTTCAAAAAAGGACTAGATAAGTTCATGGAGGATAGGTCCATCAATGGCTATTAGCCAGGATGGGCAGGGATGGTGTCCCTAGCCTCTGTTTGCCAGAAGCTGGGAATGGGCGGCAGGGGATGGATCACTTGATGATTCCCTGTTCTGTTCATTCCCTCTGGGGCACCTGGCATTGGCCACCGTCGGAAGACATGAAGCTGGGCAAGATGGACCTTTGGTCTGACCCAGTCTGGCCGTTCTTATGATCTTCTTCTAGAGGATATGCCCTGGTTCAACCACAAACTACTGCTGGCATCACGCAGAAGGGAGGAAGTGTTTGCTGCTCTGCAGGACTCCCTGGGTGAGGGTCTCTGCCCAATGCCATGCCCGAGGTCAGACCAGAAGGTTAGATCCGTCCTTCCCAGCCGTAGAATCTTGGAGAGAATACACAGGCCAGCATGAGCGCCAGCGCTGCACACCCAGGAACTCCCCCCAGGTACAGACAGCGCTGGGAGGGAACGGATGAGTTCCCGTCAGCATGGGGGCCGTTCCCTGAGTGCCCCTGCAAGGCTAGTAAAGAGGCGGGAGTTTGTTTGGGTCCCACGGTGCAGCGATGAGGCATCACAACATAACGCCGCCTGCGCGTCGGACAGGCATGTTGGCACGTGATGCCGCTGCACGGAAATGGTGTGAGGTAGCACTGCACGGAATTGCATGAACGGAAATGGCGTGCATTGCATGGCTGCATTGCACGGAAATGGCGTGAGGTAGTACTGCACAGAATTGCATGAACAGAAATGGCGTGCATTGCATGGCTGCATTGCACAGAAATGGTGTGAGGTAGCACTGAACGGAATTGCATGAACGGAAATGGCGTGCATTGCATGGCTGCATTGCACGGAAATGGCGTGAGGTAGTACTGCACGGAATTGCATTGCACGGAAATGGCATGAGGTAGCACTGCACGGAATTGCATGAACAGAAATGGCGTGCATTGCATGGCTGCATTGCACAGAAATGGTGTGAGGTAGCACTGAACGGAATTGCATGAATGGAAATGGCGTGCATTGCACGGCTGCATTGCACGGAAATGGTGTGAGGTAGCACTGCACAGAATTGCATGAACAGAAATGGCGTGCATTGCATGGCTGCATTGCACAGAAATGGTGTGAGGTAGCACTGAACGGAATTGCATGAACGGAAATGGCGTGCATTGCATGGCTGCATTGCACGGAAATGGCGTGAGGTAGCACTGCAGCACCATCACACGCTTGTGTTGCCCCTCCTAGAGGACAAGCACAAGAGGTCAGGTCTGCCACCAACACATCGGAGCAAACAAGAACACGGGCGTAGGGGCCGCTGTACTGGAGAGACCACTGGCCCATCCAGGGCAGTGCTCCAGCTAGACCAGTCCCTGTACCCCACTGTACAGGACCACACCAGTCTAGGCGACGTCTCCCTGCTGTACTGACTGTGAGGCTGGCAGGTTATTCCCCTGCAGCTCTGGATCCCAGCGATGCTCCATCTAGTCCTGCCCCTGTCCGTGCCACGTGCTTCAAAGGCTGGGATGAACAGCCCCGGCGTTCAGGGCAATCCCGTGGGGGAATTTCGCTCTCACGCCAGCTGCCGCTCAGCTTATGCCCTGCGGCACGAGGGGAAACTGCCTTGTAATTTCATTCTGTTAATAAATAATAAGAATAAGAATCCCCTGCTTGTCTCTGGCCCGTTTTGGCCGCGGTGCAGCCATGTGGGGATGTATGGGACGTACAGAGATCTGTCACCCACTACAGAAATGCAGCCATGGCTGGGCTGGAACGGGGCAGCTTTTTAACAGCACACAGCAACATCATGCCCCAGTTTGGGCCAGGAGGTGGAGAGGAATTCCATACCCGACTGACACTACAGGAGGAACAAAGGGCGGGAGGATGGGCTCAGCGGACCTGGAATTTGGACAAGACACCTGGGTTCAGAGTCGGGCTCTTGCGACACCTGCCATGGGACGTTGAGGATCGAAGGTTCAGAGAGCGAAGCCTGAGGGTCCAGAGGCGGGAACGGCCACAACTGCGAAGGATCCATGGGCCCCTGGACACCGTGGGACACAAGCTCACCCGCCTGGCCTGCGCTGCTGCAAAATGAACCCTCCCAAACCCCACTGTGAAAATATGCGCATTTGGGACCACCAATGGCTGGGACCCGAGTTCCAGATCTGGTCTGATCTGACAGGAAACTCTTGGATCAGCAGCGCTACTGCCACAGCTTGTGCTGGGAGATCTCCTGGCCCAGGGGAGCCATCCCGCCCGGACCCGAATTAGCCTGGGAGAGCAGAGGGAAGCACCCCACGAGGCAGACAGGCTGCAGGTCAGGCCCAAAGTGTCTAGTTATACAAATCCTCCGACAGACCCTCACCATCTCCTCTCTGTGATTGCCCTCACGTGTCCAAAATGCACCTGCTGAGATCGTCACTCTCACCGCGTCCCTTCCCCCTGCCCCCCGCTCTGCCAGCGATGCCAGTCGACGTGGTCTGTCATGCCTCGATTTCCCTTCGCAGAGGGGGCCCCTCAACTGAGCCGCACTCCAGAGTGGTTAGCCGCTACCCGCCTGGAGCACCGAGCGCCACGCCCCCTCCGGAGCTGCATGGCTTCCTGGCCCCAACGTGGGTTGGCGTAGGACATTAGGGGAACACATCCATGGACTCGCACACATCCATGCACGCCCACATACGCGTGCCTGTCCACACATTCATACGCACACATGCGTGTACACACGGACACACGCACCTTGCACCTGGCCAATTGTGCAATGACCCTGTTGTCTTTGGCTGGGAGCGACCTATGAGCGGGACCCTTTTTAATCGTGTTTGTATTGATATAATTAGTAACTCATTTAATGCCATCGATGTAGCTATATTCCTTTATAAACAGAAGTATTAACCTGTCAAGCTGTGGAATCAATACTCCCACCAGTTCCCGGCTCTCCTCTGCCCTCATCAGCAGCTCGGCAGGGGAAAAACTCACCACAATTAGGCAGAAAGAAATCTTAATTAACCATCCCATGCCATCAGATCCAGTGCTCCCCCCGCCACCCCACCTGCCTGAGCCGAGGTACCGCAGCACAGCACAGGCACGAGTCACCCATGGGACCGTACCAGAGCCCCGCGGGCCCGATTCAGAGCTGCCAGAGGTCAGTGGAAGCCAAGGACGGTCAGCATCTGGCAGGATCAGGCCCTGAGCAAGTCTCTGAAGAGACACCAGCTTGCCGAGCCCGCAGGTTGGAGTGTCTAGGGCAGCCTTGTGGTTACTGATGGGCAGAGCCCCCAGCACCATGTCTCAGGCCCTGCGGCGGGCAGTTCCCCAGGCTGATGGCTCAGGGCAGCGAGACGCCAGTGCGGCTCTCCCACAAACACATCTGTGATTCTTCAGGCCAGGGTCCGTAGCCAAAGGGACCCCGCCTCCCCCGGCCCATTGCCATGGAGACGTTTTTATTACTTAAGGGGATAATGGGTGCTTATCATGCAGGGTTAAAGGTCACAGGTCCAGCGTGTTTTATTAAAGGGGCGGTAACAAACCCTCCTGCTTTTCTTCCCCCTCTCCTAATTATTCTTTTTAAAAATATTGACTTTAGTTCCTTTAATTTACTGAAGTGATGGCTCTCTTCACCTCTCCCCCTCCCCATCATATTCCCCTGTGGCCCCCTTCCCTCCCCTCCCCAAGATCAGCTCCCACAGATGACGGCAGCCGCGGGGGCAGGAAACAGGTTGGCCAAACACCTGGAAGGTTCCGTGACACCCCGGCAAGGTGACACTGGGACACACCCCAGGAGGTAGGTTACGGTTACAAGGGCACATGATCGAGTACCTTGCTGAGCAGGGCCCGGTCAGCGAAGTGGCTGAGACCTTTGCACTGGGCATTTTTACATCCCGGTCAGCACGGCCGGGGAAACGTGGACAGGACCCGAGTCCTTGGTCCTATCCTTGCTGGTTTCTCCGGCGGCGAGGGAAAGAGTCCCTGAGGAGTGCAGATTGCCCAGGGGAATTGTCAGTCAAAGGCTGAGTGATACGATGCACAGATGGTCTCTAATCAAGGGACAGGGCAGACCCATGTAGGGGCGAGGATGGGCAGGGGAGGTGACAGCCATTGCTTGCAACAGCCTGGATTTGAATCAGCATCTTCGTGTTGTTATTACATGTGGTTTTCCTTCGGCTCGGGCCATAGGGAGCTCCTGACGGGAGGGGTCTCCATCCTCGGGCAGGCGTCAGGAAGGATTAAGAGGCTGGGGCAGGGCTGGATTTGGGGGGATGACTCCAGAGCTCAGTAAGGAGAACCCCAGGGGTAGGTACCCCCCCCGCCCCAGGGCTGGGGCGAGGAATAGCTAACAGGCCGCACTCAGAGCGGGGGACATTCTGCAGACAGGACAGAGTCACCCTTTTTGCTTCTTTACAATGAGTGAAATTGAAGTAAAAGATGGTTGGGTTGTTTCTTTACGTTTCTTCCCCCCCCCTTACAAATGTGGCCTTCCCTGTTTCAGCTGGAGGTCTCTTTGGAGGACTGGAGAACTGGAGGGGAGCTTGCTCAGGTGTTGACTGATGGGGAAGATGTATTTGATCTGCCACCACAGGCACTTTCCTCCCCCCCACAAGCATTTTCCCTATCACCCCATCCCTCTCAGGAGTTCAGGCCTCATTTCCTTGGTAGGTGGGGTGTCACAATCCCATGTGTTTCCCAGTATTCCAGGAAAACAGCACAGATCAGACCTGGATTCCCTATGGAAATAACAAAGTAGGAGGGGAAAAAAAGTCCAATCGTCTTTCCCCAGCCGAAAAAAAGCAAAAGAGGAGCATGCCTCTGGAGGCCTGGCCCTTCAAGGGGAGCCGGACCTCAGCCCGACATGTGAGACATCCAGCGAGGTCATGTGACCCAAGCAGGACTCTGGGGTAAATAAGGGCAAGCTTTGGGCAGAAGGCAGCTGCAGGCGCGCCCGAGGTAACAGGGCAAGGAGGAGTTGTATTGTTCCCTTTGCAGATCCCCTTCACAACACTGAGCAAGTATCCAGGCCACATCCCTGGCTGACTGGCAGCTAAGTTGTGTACATGGGATTTAGACGGCTCCAACCATGACGGTCCCTGAAATAGTTGTTGTAGACCAACCCCCAACCCTTCCCTTCTGACATCAGCAAACTGAGCTGACCAGGAGGCTCCTGACAGCCCCCAGGGGCTCCTCTCTCCTCTAGCCATCTACTTCTCTGCCCTCCACTTTCACCACCCTGTGATCATCTCATCCAACCTCGCCTAGCCCGGCCAATCTCCCCCAGCCACTCCTGCAGTGCAGGGAAGTGCACATGAAGATGACTGGGCCCATCGGCTGGTGGTGGAGCAGGAACGGAGCTTTTCGAAAGAGGCACCCTGGCCACCGAGAAGCTGGTCTGTGGTTCATCCCGCTCACTGTTACAAACTCGTGTCTTGTTTCCAATTGGAACTGTTCTGGCTTCAGCCCCAGGATCTTGTCCGCACGTTTGAAGAGCCCCTTGTTACCAGCTCCCAGACCATGATCATGTCACCCTTTAGCCTTCTCCTCAGTAAGCTAAATCGATCGAGCTCTTACAGGTTTTCCAGACCTCACATCATTCCTGTAACTCCTCTCTGTGCCCTCTCCATTTGTTAACATCCTTTTTGTAGCATGGACGAGAGCAACACAAATGATTAAAGTCTGGAAAACATGACCTCCGAGGGAAGACTGAAATGATTGGGTTTGTTTAGTCTGGAGAAGAGAAGACTGAGAGGGGCCCTGATACCAGTTTTCAAGTACATAAAGGGTTGTTACAAGGAGGAGGGAGATAAATTGTTCCCTTTTACCTCTGAGGCTAGGACAAGAAGCAATGGGCTTAAATTGCAGCAAGGGCGGTCTAGGTTGGACATTAGGAAAAATTTCCTAACTGTCAGGGTGGTTAAGCACTGGAATGAATTGCCCAGGGAGGTTGTGGATTCTCCATCGCTGGAGGTTTTTAAGAGCAGGTTGGACAAACACCTGTCAGGGATGGGCTAGATCAGGGGTAGGCAACCAATGGCACATGTGCTGAAGGCAGCACGCGAGCTGATTTTCAGTGGCACTCACACGGCCCGGGTCCTGACCACCAGTCTGGGGGGCTCTGCGTTTTAATTTAATTTTAAATGAAGCTTCTTAAACATTTTAAAAACCTTATTTACTTTACATACAGCAATAGTTTAGTCATATATTATAGACTTAGAGAAACAGACCTTCTAAAAACATTAAAAGGTATTACTGGCAGCACGCGAAACCTGAAATTAGAGTGAACAAATGAAGTCTCGGCACCCCACTTCTGAAAGGTTGTTGACCCCTGGGCTAGATAATACTTAGTCCTGCCTTGAGTGCAGGGGTCTGGACTAGAGGCCTCTCGAGGTCCCTTCCTGTGCTACGAGTCTATGCCCCAGACCTGGGTACGATATTGCAGCAGCGGTCTCACCAGCGCTATGTGCAGGGATCGCTGCATCCCTTCTAGTCAGCATTCCCGCGTACGCCCTTTTCGCCACAGCATCGAGCTGGGAACTCAGTGGTTTCCCCATGACGCCGAAGTCCTATTCCAGCTGCTGCATTCCCAGGGAGAGTCCCCCATCTTCTAAGTACGACCCCATTCCTTGTCCGGAGAGGTATGACCTTGCACTGGCGGTATTAAAAAGGCAGAGTGTTTGATTGTGCCCAGCTTACTAAGTGCTCCAGCTGGCTCTCTATCAGAGCCCCGTCCTCGGTATTTACCACCCAGCCACCAATCTTGGTGTCATCTGCAAACTTTAACAACAATGATGTGATATTTTCTTCCAGACCATTGATCAAAATATTGACTATCGTGAAGTCAAGAACCAGCCCCTCTGGGACTCCACTACACACCCATTCGCTGCTAGCTCCCCATCGACTGTTCTGTTTGGAGGCCAGTTTTTAATCCACTTCATAAGGGCCGCATTGGTTTTGAATAGTGCTAATTTTTTCATCTTTTCACGGGGAATCCATTAAAGATGCACCACATTGATTTTGGGGATGGTTAATTCTTTAATCTGCTCACTGGCTGCATAAGAGGACGCCGTGCGATTTTATTCGGTAGAGCATTTCCTGGCAGACTGGAAGGTGGTCTGGGCTGATGGTTGAGGCCCTGAGCTTGGACTCAGGAATCTGGGGTTCACTTCCTGGCTCTGGGCTTGGGCAAACCTCTTCATCTCTCTGCCTCCTGCCTGTACGCCAGCTATGCTAACACCCCCAGCAATGCTCTACAGGCTCCCTGCCCACGGGGAGAGGGGCTACAGGCAGCAGGAACGTCTAGCCCCAGCTGGATGTTATGATTACAGGGAGACCATTGGGTCTCTTGCCTGTTCACCCCTTTGTCTTGTCCATCTAAGCTCATCAGGGCAGGGAGCCATGGGCGGCAGGTATCACAGGCTGGGGGGACTGAGCCTCCCGAAATAGCCAGGCGTGGCCCACCCACCCTTTGCCCTGAGGCCCCCTCCTGCTTCCCGCTCTTCCCCCGTGGCTCGGGCTGGGGCTAGGGTGGGCCGGCCTGCGGCCCAGGACTCGGGGAAGCTGGGGCTGGTGCTCGGGCCGCCTGCACGGGACTGGGGGGTGCTGCGGCCCAGTACTCCGGGCTCTGGGGGTGCCTGCCTTGCGCTCTGGGGCTGGGGAAGCCTTGTGGGGGGAGCGGCAGCCCACCTCAGGGGCATTGGCAGGGGGAGAGGGGAGGGGCCTCAGGCAGAAGGGGTGGGGCCAGGGGCTAGCCTCCCCAAATGGGTGTTCACGCGCGGCCCATGCAGGGAGTGTCTCTCACCAGGTGTCTGTGCAGCTCCCAGCACAATGGGGCCCTGATCTCGGCGGGGTGCTTTGGATGGTACCGTAAGACATGCAGTGATAACAACGATCACGCTTCTAAGGGGCAGGGTTTTTCTCTGCTGCTGTTACAAATCATCCCAGAGATTCCTGGGGCTGAGAGGAGACAGCACTTTGTGCAGAGTCAGGGTCCCCGGCTCCCCCAGGACTCAGTTTCCCTCTCTGCTCGGGAGGGAAGAGAACAGCACAGCGGTATAGTAATGGCCCCAGACATTGGCAGGGGGATTCGGGGCAGGTGGAGAGGGACAGCAAGGCAGCTGGCGCTAAGGGGGCCCGTCCGCTGCGGGGCACCCACACAGTTACTGCCAGGCGGGATCAGACTGGGGTCGCCTAGCCCAGTGTCCTGTCCTGGGCAGTGGCCAACACCTGATGCTTCAGGGGAAGGTGTGAGAACCCAGCAGGAGCAGCTGTGGGCCCATCTGCCCCCATGCAGGCCTCACCCTGGTCTCCGATAGTTAGAGGTCAGCTGTCGCCCTGAAGCCGGAGGTGTAACACCCCTGCCGCTGGTCCTTTGCCATGAACTCTTCTAACTCGGGGTATTTCTGACAGCCCAGAGGGTTCAGATGTCCCAAGGCCTCTTTGAATCTTCCTGAGTTCTCAGCCTCCCCTGTCTTGGCAGGGAGTTCCGCAGGCTAACTGATCAGTTCTGAAAGAGGGGCAAGGAGAAGTCCTGACCGAGATCCAGGGCGGGGCGCTGTACAAATACAGAGGAAGAGACGATCTCACTGAGGAGCTCCCAGTCAGAACAGACGAAGGGCAGGAGGGGAAGGGGCTTGCCCAGGGGCACACAGCAGGACAGGGGGATTGAACGCAGGTCTCCTGGGGCCCAGGCTGTGCCCCAACCCCTGGGGTATATTGTCCCTTCCCTGAGGGGCGGGGTACAAGCCCCAGGCCACTGGCTCCCACCAGCTGTGAGTGGCTCTCCTGACACAAGGCGACATCCAGAAGCAACGACTCCTATCCTGGTCCTGCCCCACTCAGAGGAGCCGCTGGTCTGAGCGCAGTTGGCCTGCAGGACTCCTGCCCCATGCAGTGGGGGGCAGGCCCCCGCCTGACAGCCAGAGAGCACAGACTGCGGGCTCCATGCAGCCGCTGGGGGGATTCGACAGGAGCTGGTGGGTCTCAGCCAATTCCCACTGGGCAAGGATCCTCACCCCAAGGACCACTGCTCCAGCTGGCGCTACCTGGCCCCATCGCCGAGAGGCCAAGCCCCGAATGGGCCACGGAGGCCAAGCTTTGGCCCTGAGGGCTGGACTGAGGCCCATTGGGAGTGTGTCAGGTGGCTGCTGCCCAGGGATAAGCAGAGGGCTTTGGTCTGCGGCGCCATCCCTCTCACGGGGCACCTGCCAGCCAGAGCCAGCGCTAAGCGCAGGCCGGGGCGGATGTATCCTGTGACCTTGCGTGCTGGCTTTGCATAAACCTGCCAAGTGTCAGAGCCCAGCTCGCCTCACTGGCTGGGGAATGGCCGCGGGGCCTGATCCAGCCGTTAACAAGTTAATGGTTAAGGAGTTGCTTTTTATTAGCGCTGGCTGAATTAAATGAAGGAGCTGCTTGCAAGTCCCCATGCCCCTTTCTGAAGGGCATTGCTACCCGCCTGGGTGCCAGCCTACCTTGGGTGGGCCCCTGGCAGCCTGCTCTCAACAGGCCAGCGCCCACCCCCCCGAATCTGGCGCTTCGTGGTTTTAGGGACCAACCCCCCCACGTCCCCCCGCGTTAGAGCTTTGCTGAGGCAACCCGCCCTCCTCCCCGGCTGGCGGCTCCGGGCGTGTTTCATTGCCAGCTTTGTGCAGCGGGATCCGATGCCTTTTGCCAAAGGCAGGAGCCAACCTGCAGGCTGAGGGTCTGCGGTACCGGAGGAGCCGGCCAGCCCCACTCTGCCTCCAGCGCCCCACGATCCGGAACATCTCCCTGGACAGGGAGCCAGACCCTGAGCTCCGTCCGGGGGTCCGGGACCTGCTCCAGAGGGGAGCGCGCTGCCAGCCCCCTACGGACAAGCAGCCCCACATGGCAGCCCCCCCCCCCCCCCCCCGGGCAGCCCTTTGCAGTTTCCCAGCCAGGGTGACCTTTCCCCCTCCCCCTCCCCCTCCCAACACAACCTTTCAGCCATGCTTAATATTTAACATCATTTTATAGGGCAGCAGGTTTAATAAGCGCTGATAATGCGGCTGATCCGGCAGGTCATTAAACCCCAGCCCCAGACTGTCCTGCTCGGGCTGCGTTTCAAACATTAACCCAGCTTTGGCAAAGGTGAGGGCCTGTTTGCTCTGCCCCTTGGCCCTGTGCCCTTCCCCCACTCACCCCTACGCTGCTCTCAGCCTTCCACTTGGCTTCGGAGCTCAGGCTGCCTGGAGCTGAGGCTGGTAAATCCACCAGCCTTCGGCTTGTTATTTCCCCTACTGGCCTTTCCAGGCCTCTCCCTCAACCCTCCTCATTGAGGAATTTACCCTCTCCACCGCCCTGTGAGGCCGGGCAGACAGGGAAACTGAGGCACAGACTGATTCAATGACTTGCCCAGGGTCAGACAAGCAGCCTGTGGCAGAGGAAGGAAGGGAATCCGGGTCTCCTGCGTCCCAGGGTAATGCCTCAGCTGCAAGGCCCTCTCCCCCCAACACTTACACTGCGGGGTCCTTCCACCATCCCCCACTCTTCCCTCCTTCATCAGCATTCGGCCCCTCTTCCCCCTTCAAAAGTCCCCCCACACACATACTGCTCCTTCCCCCCCTCACTTCTTCCTTCTCCCTTCCCCAACCCAGCAGCAGCTCCCTGCCGAAGTATCTGCAGGCCCATGCACCGCTTTGTCCTCGCAGCCCCGCACAGCCCCACATTTCTGCCTTGGCTGGGGGAGGATGGAAATTGGAATCCCAGAGCGGCTGCTGCAAGGCTCAGAACCGGGCCGGCTGGTCTCCAATCCCAGGCGTGAGTTTAGTCCCGGTCCCTGTGTGTCAGGCCGGCGCTGGTCTGACATGCTGGCCATTGGAAGCCGCAGACTTCCCCCGCCGCCGGCATCCTCTGACCTCTCCACCCCAGCCCAGCAGGCGCTGACCCAAATCCTCTCTCATCTGCCCCTAGAAGCCCAATTTTCCCTCCCATGTCATCAGCTTAAGCCCCGGCAGCTGCTAATGCGCTTTGGACGAGTGACAGAAATTCCCAGCAGACTTTTACTAACGGCATTTGTCTGTCAGCCAGGAACCTCCGCCCGCTGCCCCTCCCCGCTACGAGCGATCCCCGTCCCCAAGCAAAGCGGTCAGCGTCATCGCTGGCGTTTCTCTAGCCCCCTGCAGCACAAAGCACTCAGCAGACTCCCTTTGCCCAGCTCTGGGGTGGAACGTGGCAGTGGTTTAATGGGGATGCTGTGAACTAGTCCGGTCACCCCATCTCGTCACAGGATATAGTAGAATTCGAGGGGGTTCAGAGACAGGGGCTGAGAATGAGTCATAGATTGCAAGGCCAGAAGGGGTGATTTAGTTGGGGTTGGTCCTGCTTTGAGCAGGGGGTTAATCTGAAAGGGGGGTTCCAAAGAGGATGGAGCTCGGCTGTTCTCAGTGGTACCTGATGACAGAACAAGGAGCAATGGTCTCAAGTTGCAGTGGGGGAGGTTTATTGGATATTAGGAAACACTATTTCACTAGGAGGGTGATGAAGCACTGGAATG
Organism: Malaclemys terrapin pileata; assembly: GCF_027887155.1. Taxonomy (NCBI): domain Eukaryota; kingdom Metazoa; phylum Chordata; order Testudines; family Emydidae; genus Malaclemys; species Malaclemys terrapin. Next base: position 131,091,954 of record NC_071510.1, on the reverse strand, counting down.
GGTTCCCTAGGGAGGTGGTGGAATCTCCTTCCTTAGAGGTTTTTAAGGGCCGGCTTGACAAAGCCCTGGCTGGGATGATTTAGTTGGGAATTGGTCCTGCTTTGAGCAGGGGGTGGGACTAGATAACCTCCTGAGGTCCCTTCCAACCCTGATAGTCTTATGATTCTATGATTATGACCATCTAGTCTGACCTCCTGGTAACACACAGGGCAGAGACCACCCCCCCCCCCCCATAACTCCTGGAGCAGAGCTTTCAGAAAAACATCCAATGTTGATTTAAAAATCTCCAGGGATGGAGAATCCACCTTGAACCTCGGTAGATTGTTCCACTGGTTAATTACTCTCATGGTTAAAAATTTACATCTTATTTCCAGTCTGAATTTGTCCAGCTTCAATATCCAGCCATTGGATCATGTTAGACCTCCCCCTGCTAGATTGAAGAGCCCTTTATTGTTCCCCATGTAGGTGCTTGTAGACTGGGATCAAGTCACCCCTTAACCGCCTCTTTGTTAAGCTAAATAGATGGAGCTCCTTGAGTCTCTCACTCTAAGGCAGGTTTTCCAATCCTGTCATCATTCTCGTGGCTCTTCTCTGAACCCTCTGCAATTTATCAACATCCTTCTGGAATTGTGGGACCAGACCTGGTGTTCCACAGGATCCCAGCAGCGGTCGCACCAGTGCCAGACACAGAGGGAAAACAACCTCTGTGCTCCTACTTGAGATTCGCCTGTTTAGGCATCCAAGGATCCCATTAACCCCTTTGGCCACAGCGTTGCTCAGGGAGCTCATGTTCAGCTGATTATCCAAGACAACCCCCCGAGTCCCGGCTTCCCAGGACAGAGTCCCCCATCCTGTAAGTGTGGCCTGCATCCTTGGTTCCTAGAGGGGCACGTTTCCAATTTTAACTGTATCAAACATATTGTTTGCTTGCACCCAGTTTACCCAGTGATCCAGAGATCTCTGAATCAGTGACCTGTCCTCTTCAATATTTACCCCTCCCGCAATTTTTGTGTCATCTGATTAAAGGCATAGGAATGCTCCTGGATGGAGAGAGCCTGGAAAGACTGGGATCTGTTACTTTCCAGAGGAGGTGAGAAAGAGGGGACAGGTCAGAGGGATGGAAAGTAGCGAATGGGCAAGAAAAAGGAGACGGGGTGATGCTCTTCAGCCAGGTTCAGAGCGCAGGGACCAGGGGATGCTCAATGGAAAGGAAGCATAAGCTGGGTATGAAGCAAATTTAAAACAGATGGAAGGGATTATTTTTCCCCCCACAAGGCACAAATAACCAGAGGAACTCACTGCCACAAGATATTGCTGATGCCAAGAGCTGAGCAGGCTCCAGAAAAGGATACGGATAACAAGACTATCGAGAGTCAAAATCATAAGGATGAAAAATAACTCAGAGCTTTGGAAGTGACCTGAGCTCCTCCTACTTCAGGGAATGAATCCCTCCCCTGAAGGGGGACAAGCAGAAACTTCCCAGTGGATGAGTTATTTTTTTTCGGGGGGGGGGGGGGGGGGACATATCTTGTCCCTTCCTCCGAACGAGCTGGTGCTGGCCACCAAAGGCAGGATGAACCCCTGGGCTGATGGGGCCTGGCAATTCCTAAATTCCCGTCACAGGATGCTCCCGAATCTGGCCAACACCGAGGCCAGGTCTGTTGTGGTTCCCAGAAGGCAGCTGTCCTAGCCCCGTTCTAAACCTCCTGCCCCTTTCTGTCCATCTCCCATCTCCCCAAGCTAAGGCACACAGGCCCTGACAGTGACTAGAAACCAACGCACCAAAGGAAATGCAAACCCTTGGGGAGGGCATGGATGGCGGCGGTAAATTGGAAGGGGTTGAAATCCTCTCCCTTTTCCATAAACCCAGGCAGAGACGCTGAATTCAAACCGTACGGCCCAAATTCTGCCCTCGGTAAATCCAGGGGAGTCAGCGGGGGTTGGGCCCTGAAATCAACGAGAGGCGTTCCGCTGACCCCGGGGGCGCAGGGATCAGGCCCTTAGCTGGTGACTGGGGGCAGAACTGGGGGGCAGTGTCCAGGCCCCTCCTAGTGCAGCCGCTGGGTCTCCCCATCCCCCACCCCACGGCTCCGTCCCTGCATCCCAGGAAGGATCCCTGGCAAGGGCTGCTCAGTGGGGGGTCCCTCTCAGCCCTCCCCTCCTCCCCGCAGCCCCTTCCCTCTCAGCGCTGCTCCGCCACCCCCACCCACAGCCTCCTGCTATTAGTTCATGGCTGAAGCCGACAGGAAGTCAATGAGGGGATTTGTTCAGGTTAACCTCTTTGACCCGCTGGCTTCTCCAAGCTTGACAGCCCTGGTCTGTGCTGATTCCCCACCCCCTGCTCCCTCTCCCCTATGCCCTGGCGCTCCAAGGCAACCCCCCAGGCTCGGGGCCCCACACAGCGCCCTGCGGGTCGTCCCCCACGTGCAGTTCACCTGCTGCGAGCCAAGGCATGGGCAGGGGCTTTGGCCAGCTGCGGACCCACCCCTGGGAGGGCAGCTCTGGTAGCAATCCGGCATTTATATAGCATTGTCCATGGCCAGGAGCTTGGCGTGCACAGGGAGCACTGCCGTGATGCATCCACCTCTGGGGTGGGGCGCAACGGTGCCGCAACCGTTTGGCACGGGAAGCGCAGAGTCTCTTGCTGTCATCTTGGCATTACAGGGGGAAACGGGATTTGGCTGCTGCTTTGCCGCCCACTGAGGGACGAAAAGGAGCCGTTTCAGCAGCTCGGAGCTCCTTAATCCTCCCGGGATCGCCAGCAATTTGGGTGCGGAAGGGGCCAGCCCCTTAGATAAACAGGAAAACACACACGAAAGCCAGGCTCAAACAAAACAAGGAAAGGAAGGGGGCACTGCTCCTCCCACAGCATCACCCACCTGGGCTCAGCTGGGAACGCACCTGTGAGACGGGCTCACCCCCCTGGGGCCAGCTGGCCAAGGGGCTGGGGGAAATGGCGAGATCTGAAAGGGCCCTTAACAATAGCTGCCCAATGCCCGCATAGCTCTGCGAGCTGGCTTTATGCACACGGTTCCTTCCTCTAGTTAATCTCCCCAGCTTGGGAGTCCAGGAGCCGGGGCTGTTTGGATAAGCACAGATGTTATTGGCATTTCTTAACAATGAGGGAAATTCTGCCTTTGCGAGCAGCAGGGTAACAAGCTGGGGTAAAGTCACGCAAAGCACAGGCAGGGCCCAGCAGGCCCCTCCATCCCTGCTTGGCAGCTCCCCCAATCTGCCCCGCACAGCTCCCCGGGCCCCTGCTATTCACGCCCTGCGCATCTCCCAGGCAGAGACAGCGCATCGTGCCGAACTGTACCAGGGGCTGACAAGGTTCTAGGCTGAGTCCAACAAGCTCGATGCACGTGTGTCCTACATACAACCCCAAGGGTTCGGGAGCTGCAAAAAAAGTGGCCTTTTTTCCCTTTGCGGGAAGGCGGAGAGGCCAAAGCAGCGTGTGCAAGGCACATGGAATGGAACCTGCTAACTGTCACTAGCCATCTCCTTCCACCACACCTGGCAAAGCTACCCCGCGGCACACAGCAATTCACCCCGGCCCCAAAGGGCACTGTGCAGGGGGAAGTTAGAGAGACACAAGGCCGTTCTCTGAGTCACCAAGCCTCTTTTACTTCTCCTCCGAGAACCACTGCCCTTCCAGCCCCACAGCGGGGAAGAGAGAGCGCTCCCTACTGAGTCATGCCCCAGCTCCTGGCACCTTAGGGGTTCTCCCATGGCAGGAGTTGATCCACCTTATTCCCCAGTACCGCTACCCACCCCACGGCAGCATTTCCTTGGTTGTCTCCCATCTAAGCCCTGACCTAACCCAGCCCCGCTTAGCTTGTGAGAGCGGCAAGGTTCCCCATCCCAGCAGCAGCGGCACTACACCGGTGACTTCCCCTCGCTCCCCGATGATTTGGATTTCGTTTGCGAATCGATAAATACGCTGTCCTGAAAACGTGCCCAAGCCAAGTTTGTAAATCAGCTTAAATAAAAGGTGTTCAAACCGAAGGCAATTCCAGCCCGCTCGTCCGTGCGAACAGAGACCTGACGTCGGCTGTGCTTTGCCCAGTGCCAACGGCCTGGAAAGCCAGGATCTGCACTGCCGGCTCACTCCCCCACGTGTCCTGAACCCGGGCTTGGAAAACATGGACAGATCCAACCCCCCCTCTCTGCAGACCGGCGAGGCGAGCGGCGCTGCGTTACCCGCTCACATGTGGCTGTGATTAATTATTGGTGTTCAAGGGGCACCAGGAGTCCCCAGCCGAGATCAAGGCCCTATTGTGCTGGGGGCTGCATGGACAGCCCAGGCCATCGCGCCCTCAATACACCAGATGAACAAGCTGCTGCATTTCCTGCCTGATCCAGGGTGTGACACTTGTGCATCACTCAATGGAGGGAGGGAAGGGGTCTGGGACCTTTGACATCTTCATGAAGGCCATGGCCAGGTCGTCCTGCTGAAGCTATGGGGCAGGAGGGCTGGGTATTGAAGGACACCGCCTGGACCGCTGCGGGCGTCAGAGCAGGTGTGGTGGAGCAAGCGTGGGAGCTGGGCTGCATAGCAGGAGAAGGGTGGGGCAAGGGTGGGGGGACTGCCGTGCTTCCCGGCACTTCAGCCTCCAGTGACTCTTGCCGAATCTCAGGCCCTACGCGAGTCATATCAGACATGTATGTGCCTGTGCATCTATGTGAGTGTCCGTGCATCTGTGTGTGAGCGTGTGCATCTGTGTGTGAGCGTGTGTATCTGTGTGTGAGCCTGTGCATCTGTAGGAGTGTCCATGCACCTGTGTGTGAGCGTGCACATCTGTGTGTGTCCGTGCACCTGTGTGTGAGTGTGTGCATCTGTGTGTGTTCCTGCTTGTGCACACGTCCCTCTGGGCGGTCGCCTGCTTGTGTGCACTTGCGTGTTTGTGTGCATGTCTGCTTGTGCGTGCCCAGCTGTGTGCATGTGTGTACGTTTCGTGCTTGGGTTTGTGCCCGTCTAGGTGTGCGTTTGTGCGTGCCGCGGAGTGCACAGTGGTGCACGTGCACAGACTTGTGCCGCCGTGTGTGTGTGTGTGTGTGTGTGTGTGTGCGTGTGCGTGCGCGTTGCCCTGTGAGTTGTGCACATTCTTACTTACCTCCTCACTTTACAAACGAGTACAAAATGAAAGGCAAGGAGGGGCTGGGGCACGATCCCCCCGTGACCCAAGCGCACACCTCTGGCATTGCTGATGTGAATCAACCCCCCACCCCCCACACACAAACCCTGGTTCTCTGTGAGCAGGGGCTGGACAGCCCTGCCCCTCCCCCCCGCACCAGCCCCCTCTCTCCAGCTCATCGGCTGAGTCATAAAGTGTGGGGTGGGGACGGACTAGCACCAGCCGCTCCTCCCTTCCGTTACCGGCCCCAGCCCGAATCAGCCCCAGTGAATCAATGTCCATTCGGAGGGCGACCGTGACATCCCGTATTAAAATGAAAGGCAGCCCGAGCGCTCAGCGGCTGGGGCAGGAAACGAGAGGGCACGGCGGGTAATTGCCTGGGGACATAAACTATAACCTAGAGACGGGCTGGGGGTGGGATGGAGAGAGCCACTGAAATACACCAGCACACGCTGAACCTGAACTCGCCCCAGGCTACGGGTTCCCGGCTCCGAAGAGCCCAGCGCACAGGCCCGGCTGGCCCCGCTGATCTGCCATCCCTGCCCCAGACCCCGCTGGCGGCCTCCAGGAGGTGCTGGGAGAATTCATGTCTGAAGCGCACAGGCCAGCGAGTTCCCCGTTGAAAACAGCTGGTGATAAATTGCCTTGAGCTGGCACCTTTGACCGCCGCACTTACCCTCTGCGCACTGCCCCGTCTCCCAGGGGACTTACCCCTCTGCGCCACACAGTGCAGCGGTTCCACACAGCTGCCGCAGGGTTTGAAAGGAACAAGTCACCTTCTCTCCCTCCCCAGACCCAGCCGGGCCCAGGGCACTAGCCATCCCGGATCAGTGACCGGATCACAGCCGGACAAACCACGAGCTGCAGTTCCAACCACTGCAGCGTCCCAGCTTCCCAACGGGGACCCGGCGTTTGCTTCGTCCTCGGAGGTCCTGTGACACCGGACCGGGTGGGCTTGATGCCACGATGCAGGGAGCAGCTATGCAAGGGCGCGCCAAGCGGCCCCGCTGTCGTCATTATCTGAATCTCAACAGCAGCACAGTGCGGGCACACACTATCCACACACGGACTGGCACAAACTCACAGTCTAAGACGCTGCCAAACAGACGAGGGGCTGGGGAGAGGCTGCTTGATGCCCCAAAGCCAGACGCTTTATAGGGAGACTGTGTACCTAGTGTTTTTAAGTGGTCCAATGGGTAGGGCAGATGGGCGGGGTCTCAGGTGAGCTGGGTTCTTGTCCTGGTTAAGCCTTGTGACCTAGGGCCAGTCCTTTCCCCTCTCTGGGCCTCGGTTTCCCCTTTGCCGGGTTAAGTTGTGAGCTCTTCAGGGCAGGGACTGTGTCTGCGTAGCCTGATCTCAGCTGGGGCAGGGCCTATCTCTGGCTGTGTGTCTGGGCAATGCCTGGCACAACGGGGCCCTGATCACAGCTGGGGCAGGGTCTGTCTCTCGCTGTGTGTCTGGGCAGCGCCTGGCACAACGGGGCCCTGATCTCAGCTGGGGCAGGGTCTGTCTCTCGCTGGGTCTGGGCAGTGCCTGGCACAACGGGGCCCTGATCTGGGCCTTGGGGCCCCCGTTAGCAGCAGCATCTCTCACTTCCCCCGGAGCCGCGTGCAGTGGGCTCGTGAGAACTGAGTAACACAAGCGTGATAAAGAAATCAGCTCTCCCAAGCGCTGCTACAGCCGTGTTGGGTCACACACGCGGCCGGGACACACACAGCATGGGGCAGCGGGAGAAGGGTCAGATCCCGGCCGTTTGGGAGGGGCTTGCTCTCACTTGTGGCTGCAGTACTGCTGTGCCTAGCCCCTGTCCCCTGCAGAGGGAGCGTCACTTGTTTGTAGGGGTTTAGGTGGCTGGGTGGCTGAGGCCCTGAACAGGTGATAAACTGCATTGATCCGGCACCTTTAGCCACCCGCTCTGCCAGCTCCCGCGGACCCTACCCCAATGAAAGCTGGCATGTCTAGCGATCAGTGTTCGGCCTGGCACGGTACCGCCGAGGAGCCCCGACAGAGGTCACGGCCCCACTGTGCCAGGTGCTGTACACACACCTAGTGAGAAATGGTCCCTGCCCGGGGACGAGGCAGACGGGGCAGCAGAAAGGAAGGATTATCTCCCCTTCGACAGGCCGGGCTTGGTGCAGGGACTTGCCCAAGGTCACCCAGGCCATCTGTAGCAGAGCAGGACATTGACGCCAGCTCTCCGGGGTCCCAGCTCCCCACTGTCCTTCCCTGCCTCAGCCGCTTTGACCCGCCTCCCAGCACCGCCCAGCATTCTCCTTTTCTGCTGCCCCGGGAACCAGAGGGACAGGGAGCCGGGAACCAATCATGGGGGCAGTGGGCAGGCGATGGGCACCGAGCCTTGGGCACAGCCTCGCCAGGCCCCAGGAGGGAGGGCGTCTCCTGCTGCGCCAGGGGCTGGGACCCTGGTTCCCGCCCCCGCAGGCGCACACCACACCAACCAGCTGCGATGCCGGCACTTCCCGGTGTGCCCAGGCCTGCTCCGCTGGCCCCGCACTTGGCAGGGGTGGGGGTGGGAGAACCAGCTGCTGGGATGCAGCCAAGTTTTGGGGCCTCCTTCAGGCCTGCCATGGGGCTGGATGGAAACCTGCTGCCTCCTGTCCCATTCCCTCATTGACCTCACGCGCCAGCACCACAGCTGCCATCCCTCCTACTGCTCTGCAGCCCTGAAAGGATCTGTCCTGTTTCCCCGCCGGGGCCCGGCCCGTCTCCCCCGTCGTCCCTGAGGCCCCGCCGGGGCCTGTCCCGTCTCTCTCATCATCTCTGGGGCCCCCCTGGGGTCCGTCCCGTCTCCCCCATCGTCCCTGGGGCCCCGCCGGGGCCCGTCCCGTCTCTCCCGTCATCCCCAGGGTCCCCCTGGGGCCCGTCCCGTCTCCCCCGTCGTCCCCGAGGCCCTGCCGGGGCCCGTCCCGTCTCTCTCATCATCTCTGGGGCCCCCCTGGGGTCCGTCCCGTCTCCCCCATCATCCCCAGGGCCCCGCCGGGGCCCGTCCCGTCTCCCCCATCGTCCCCGGGGCCCCGCCGGGGCCCGTCCCGTCTCCCCCGTTGTCCCTGAGGCCCCGCCGGGGCCCGTCCCGTCTCTCTCATCATCTCTGGGGCCCCCCTGGGGTCTGTCCCGTCTCCCCCATCGTCCCCGGGGCCCCGCCGGGGCCCGTCCCGTCTCTCTCATCATCTCTGGGGCCCCCCTGGGGTCTGTCCCGTCTCCCCCATCGTCCCCGGGGCCCCGCCGGGGCCCGTCCCGTCTCCCCCGTCGTCCCCGAGGCCCATCCCGTCTCTTCCGTCGTCCCCATGTTCCCCCTGGGGTCCGTCCCATCTCTCCCATCGTACCCAGGGTCCCCCTGGGGTCCATCCCGTCTCTCTCGTCATCCCCGGGGCCCCGCCGGGGTCCGTCCCATCTCCCTGACTGTCCCAAGGGTTGGGTGGTGGGAATCCTTCAAGGAAACTGATGAAGCTGCCAGGTTCTTTCTGGGGTGGGGAGGGACCTGGCCTCATGCCCACACTGCAAGGCAGGGGCTGCGGGCTCTCCCCGTGCCCAGGAAGGGCCGAGCAGAAAGGTGGGCTGGTGCTAGTGCAGCTGTGCGTTCTCCAGCCACCAGGATCCCCGTTATCCCAGTCACAGTCTGACACCCCCCGAGGGCCGGGGCACTTCCCCTGCTCTGAGGGGTGGAAGAGCCCAACACATGCAACAGGAGCTGCCCCCCCGCCCGGGCCGGGCTGAGCCAGGAGCGTCGCCGCACCGTCCCCAGGCTGCTCACCCTACGCTGCCCCCTCCCCAGCACGGACCAGCCAGGGAAGTTCTGCTGGGCAGCCCCTGGGACACTGTCTCCTTCCCCCATCACTCCAGCGACACCCTTCCCCTGCCCGGCTCCCGCACTCAGCCCCGGGGCCATGCCAGGGCATGGCAGGACCCCTGCCCGGTTCAGCACACAGGGGAGCTGTCCGGGGTGCTGCTAGAACAGGGGGTCAGTGCACAGAACGGGCCCCCTCACCCCGGATCTTGGCTTCCTTAGGTTGGATCTTATAGTCAATTTGCAGCCCCTTTCATCGCCTTCCAGGTGCCAAGTACCCTCTGGGCGCATGCCCGTCGCTCACAGTCATGCCCCCACCCCACGGCCCTGAATGCCAACCTCTCCTCCCCCTCAGGCCAGACCCATCTCTGCCCACTCCGTCCCAGTCTACATGTCTGATACGGGCCCCAGGTCCCCGCTGTGCCGACCTGTCTCTAACGAGAACCCCGGACCTGAACCCCCCGAACATTGGGCTGGCTTGGAACCAGATGGCCCCCCTGCCCCTCCCCTGTCTATATACATGGGGCCCACACCCTCTCCCCTGCCCTTTCTGTCGGCCATCAGACCGACAAGGATTCTGCTATCAAAGGCAACAGCCATAACCAAACAGGTTACAGACCAAACACACCAGACAGATGTGTCCCCATCTCCCTCCCGTGCAGCAAGGCGGGTCGATCTCCGTGCAGGGCTCAGGAGAGCCTCCCCCACCCCGAAGCCGTGCCCCAGGCCCTCGCGGCTGGGGAATCCATGCACCGGCTGTCAGCTGGTCCCTCCAGCCGCCCAGGTATCCATGTATTGGCTCCCCTGCCTAGTCCATCTGGCAGAGTCCCTACAGCCCCTCAGTGCCCCAGGGCTGGCACTGTCCCAGGTGGAGACGGGGCTCACAGAACGGAGCCTTTCTCACTGGGAAGAGACGGAAATCGCCCGGGTCCGGGTCAAAGCCCCTGTGCCAATTTCTCGGCTTGAGTTCCAGCCAGTATTGCTCATCCCGGAGCCTGCAGAGCTGGAGCTGGAGGGCGCGGCCTCTCCCTTACTGCCCCACTCCTGGGGGTTAGTGGAGGCAGAGACCCCGGGCTGCTGCCCGGATGGACCTGCCAACTGGCCTCTTTTGAAGAAGCTGTCGTTAGATTCTTGCCCAGTAGCCCCCTCCTGACGCGGACGATCGCCCCAGCCACCGCACTTCCTCTGAGCTCCCTCTCGCAGGGAAGATCCTGGAGCAAGTTGGGGTGATACATTCGGGGTCTCCATGAGTCCAGCCAGTTCGCTCTGCGGCTGGGGTGCGCTGACAGACAGCACGCCCGGTGGCGGCTTGCCATCTCCTCCTGGGCATGGATGGAGATCAGCCGCAGATTCATAGAGGCTAAACCCACCAGGTCAGGAGATCATCTCGTCTGGCCTGGATGGGCCAGAGACCCCGCCCAGGGCTTCCTCCTTCCAGCCCAGTGGCTTGTGGCCTAGCTAGAGCGGATGTTTTAGCAAGACACACACCATCTGGATGTCAAGACACCATGCAACGGGTCCCCAAGTGAGTCATTCCAGCGGCAAATGACCCTCGCTGCTAGTTCGATGTGCGCGGGCTTCAGCTCCTCCGGCCCATCCGCTATGTGGGTGACCGTGCGGAGCCGTGGCCGGGGCGCTCGTGGGGAGCAGTGGGTTACTCTGCAATGGCTCGGTGACGGCCGTCGTTCCCGGTGCACACTGACGCAGGGTTACCCAGGGCCTAGTTCTGTTTCCTAAACTGGACGTCCCACTGGGTCCCGTCTCTGGCGACATCAGATGCCTTGGCCCTCACTCGTAGCCGGAGAGTCAGAGAACCCAGATCCTTTGGGTCCTTCTTCTCCCTGTTCAGAGCAGGTCTGGCCTCCGGGCCTGGGGTTAGGGGCTGGGTCAGGGAGAGGGCGCGAGTCCTGACCGGGCTCCCAGGTGTCCTGCAATCCCCTCGTGAGATTTCAGCCCTACCTACAGCTTCAACACCAAACAGGCCCCTTCCCCTGGCGGCTCCCTGGTGAAACCCGCCAGCGCAGCTCTCCGGGTGTGCGGTGCTAGTAATTAGTACTAACGCTGTTCATTCGTTTCTATGCCTCAGCCATCCACGGCACTCACCGTGCTCCCAGACACGCAGCCCCCTGTCTTGGGCGGGCAAACTGCAACAGAGAGATTAAAGACCATGCCAAAGGCCACCACGATCAGAACCAGGAGCCTTTACTATCAGGTCTCCCCCTCCCTCTAACCCCCACTCCCCTCCAAAAGAGAACCCAGGAGTCCTGACACAACAGCCCCATGTCTGATCTCCAGGCTACTCTCCCTCCCAGAGCCAGGAACAGAACCCAGAAATCCTGACTCCCTGCCCCCTGCTCTGAACACTGGACGTGCTCCTCGCCCAGAGCCAGGAATGGAGCCCAGCAATCCTGACGTGACAGCCCCTTCTCTGGCCTCTAGACCACATTCCCCTCCTAGAGTCCTGACTCCCGGCTCCCTGTTCTGACCGCTAGGCCCCACTCCCCACACAGGGAGTATCCCACATGCTGGGAAGAATGGCAGCACCTCTCAGAAGAGATGGACGGGAACATCTGTTTCTGCTCTAATCTCCGTCAGAGAGGGAGAGGGGCTGAGAGAAATGAACTAATCCTGGGGTTTGATCTGCCCTGCTGAAGCTGCCGAGCATGAGAGAGCAGATGGGCTGATCCGGCACCCTGCCCTGACCCCGGCACCACCTGTCAGCCGCGAGGCCGCCAGGTGGGGCCTCGCATTCAGCCCCCACCACGGACGCCGGGAGCCCGGCGCTGATTCAGGACGGAGCCAGACGGCGAGAGAGACAGCGCCCTGCCTCTGGCCCGTCAGCCTGGTGGGGGCACGAGGGTGCCGCAGAAGCAGCTGTCCAGACCGTGGCTTTTGGCCTAGCGGCTAAAGCACTGTGCTGGGGCCCAGACTTGTCTCCTATTCCCAGTTCGGCCACTGGCTGGTCTGGGGCCAGTCACTTGATGTTGCCCTCCTCTCAGGGCCGGTGCAAGGAAGTTTCGCACCCTAGGCGAAACTTCCACCTTGCGCCACCTGCCCACCCAGCTAACCCCGCCCCCGCCCTCCCCCCCTGCAGCAGCTAACCACGCCCACCCCACCCCCACCCCCCCACCAGAGGAGCCCCCCCGCAGCTAATGTGACACCAATTTTTAAAAAGGGCTCCAGAGGCGATCCTGGCAATTACAAGCCAGTAAGCCTGACTTCAATACCAGGAAAACTGGTTGAAACTATAGTAAAGAACAGAATTGTCAGACACATAGATGTACATAATTTGCTGTGGAAGAGTCAACATGGTTTTGTAAAGGGAAATCATGCCTCACCAATCTACTAGAATTCTTTGAGGGGGTCAACAAACATGTGGACAAGGGGGATCCAGTGGATATAGGGTACTTAGATTTTCAGAAAGCCTTTGACAAGGTCCCTCACCAAAGCCTCTTAAGCAAAGTAAGCTGTCATGGGATAACAAGGAAGGTTCTCTCATGGATCAGTAACTGGTTAAAAGATAGGAAACAAAGGGTAGGAATAATTGGTCAGTTTTCAGAATGGAGAGAGGTAAAGAGTGGTGTCCCCCAGGGGTCTGTACTGGGCCCAGTCCTGTTCAACATATTCATCAATGATCTGGAGAAAGGGGTAAACAGTGAGGTGGCAAAATTTGCAGATGATACAAAATTACTCAAGATAGTTAAATCCCAAGCGGACTGCAAAGAGCTACAAAGGGATCTCACAAAACTGGGTGATTGGGCAACAAAATGGCAGATGAAATTCAATGTTGATAAATGCAAAGTAATGCACATTGGAAAACATAATCTCAACTCTACATATACAATGATGGGGTCTAAATGAGCTGTTACCACTCAAGAAAGATCTTGGAGTCATTGTGGATAGTTCTCTGAAATCATCCACTCAATGTGCAGCGGCAGTCAAAAAAGTGAACAGAATGTTGGGAATCATTAAGAAAGGGAGAGATAATAAGACAGAAAATATCATATTGCCCCTATATAAATCCATGGTATGCTCACATCTTGAATACTACATGCAGATGTGGTCGCCCCGTCTCTAAAAAGATATATTGGAATTGGAAAAGGTTCAGGAAAGGGCAACAAAAATTAGGGGTCTGGAACGGCTTCCCAATGAGGACAGATTAATAAAACTGGGACTTTTCAGCTTGGAAAAGAGACGACTAAGGGGAGATATGATTGAGGTCTATAAAATCATGACTGGTGTGGAGAAAGTAGATAAGGAAGAGTTGTTTACTACTTCTCATAACACAAGAACTAGGGGTCACCAAATGCAATTAATAGGCAGCAGGTTTAAAACAAATAAATGGAAGTATTTCGTCACACAACACACAGTCAAGCTGTGGAACTCCTTGCCAGAGGATGTTGTGAAGGCCAAGACTATAACAGGGTTCACAAAGAACTAGATAAGTTCATGGAAGATAGGTCCATCAATGGCTATTAGCCAGGATGGGCAGGAATGGTGTCCCTTGCCTGTATTTGCCAGAGGCTGGGAATGGGCGACAGGGGATGGATCACTTGATGATTACCTGTTCTGTTCATTCCCTCTGGGGCACCTGGCACTGGCCACTGTCGGAAGACGGGATACTGGCCTAGATGGACCCTTGGTCTGAACCAGTCGGGTCATTCTTATGTTCTAACATTTTTACTGTGTTAACTTCCTGTCACTGATAAGGCTGGGAGCAATTGTCACTTATGTTCTGCGTCCCCGCATCTCTCCAGCCAGTGTTCTTCCCCATCCCCATCCACCTCCCTGGCTGGTCCTGCCCCCGATCCACATCATCAGCCCAGCTAACCACCAGTTCATTGCCTCACTCCCCAATCTTCCTCCTGCAGGAGAAGATCCTGGAGGGTCCCATGCAAAGGGGAACTGCTGGTGCCCTAGGCTAACACTGCAACTGGAGCATTAAAAAAGCTTTTACTGTATTACATCAGGGTCCAGATCTGCGGAGGCCGGACTCCTCTGTGCCAGCAGGAATTAATAACCGTCCCTTTGGCGTTTCTCTGTGGCTTCCCATCCCAGGCTCTCAAAGCGCTTTACAAACAGTAGTTGCTAATTTAACCTCATCGCACCTGTGGCAAGGAAGGCTGGGGGTCCTGTCTTCAGCCACCAGTGAAAAGCGGCCACCTCTGGGGTGGCGGGTAGCGGCACGATGACAGCGAACAGTCATTGTATCCAGCTGGAAGGGCGGTGGGAGTTTACATAAAAATGCAGCTGTCCGAGCTGGAATGCAGCCAGGAGACCAGAAGTAAAACCTCTGTTCTTAGGAAAAACTGTCCCGGGCACTTTGATGACCACAGGTGGCTGGGACCTCACTTCGCGCTCAGCTGGAGGACAATACGTCCAGCCCCGGAGCAGCCCCTGTCACAGAGCGGGGGAATCCGGGCCGGCGCTGAACTGGAGCAAAGAACAGCCAGCGTGAAATCCTCCACACTGGCTCCCAACTTAGCTGGGATAGTTGTGACCCAGACATGGCCCCCAAGCTTTGCTCCCTGCTTGGTTTACAAGAGGGGATGGGATGGCAGGGCTCTGCTATCTTAACGCACTGAGGATCGGGAACCGCTCCGGCATCTCCGGCCGCCGGGCTGGCTGCGTTCAGCGCTGGCGTCTCTGCGGGAGGCCGGCAGGATGGAGGCGGAGGTGCCTGCCCTCCCCGAGAGGTGGAATCAGCACGTGAGGTGGGCAGCTCAGAGCTGGGTAACAGCGTTAAGACGAGATGAAATGAACGAATAATGGGATTGGCACGGGCCCAGCTGGGCGCAGGCCGGCGTGCTGACTAGCCCAGCCTTGCTGGCCGGGTTCCATGCTCCCTTCACAGCTGCCGTTGGCCGAGCATTAGGCAGGTGGCCAGTGGGAAGCCGCAAGCCTCGATGCGTTTCATTACATTGCCGCTGTGCTGGCAGAGCGCAGGAGTGGAGAGGGAATCTGGGAGCCTTCCTCCTTCCTCAGCCCCCCCGGCCCACCCTTTGCGGGCCTGTGCCCCCTGGTACCCCCAGGGGGAAGCTCGCTGGCAGATGGCACAGAGAGTCAGTAGGCAAGCCAGGAATGGGACCCAGGAGTCCTGTGCTCTGATCACCGGACAATGCTCTCTCAGGCTTTCAGAGAGCAGGAGATGCAGAAGGGAGCAGAGACTAGCAGGGTACAGCGGCTTGGGTGCTTGGGGCTGAGTGTTTAGAACATGGGTTCCCATTCAGGGGGGAGGGGGGATGAGCTGTTCCGAGGGGGGCTCCACTTCTGGCCCCTTTTTATGGTGAGGTGGGAAGGGGGAGGGTCCCAAAACTTTCCTCGTTTGAAACATCGGGTCGCGCTGGGCAGAAGGTTGAGAACTGCTGGCTTAGCAGAACCTGGGTGTCTACGGATGTTGCCATCAGATCTGGGATCCGAGCCCCGGCATGCCCCCCTACAGCCTGCGCTCAGCCCTCTGCAGATCACTGGGGCGTGAGCCACCCACATCATCTCCACGGCAGGCCACCTGCCGGCCTTCCCCCCTCCCTGGCTCATCCCGCATCTCCAGGGATCGATTCTTGGCCCTACGCTAGTTAACATTTTTATCAATGACCTGGAGGAAACCTCCTCTCGGGCAATGTCCGCAGGTGACACAAAGGGTGGGGGAGTGGGACATAATGAAGAGGACAGGTCACTGAAGGAGCCGTCTGGATGGCTTTGTAAACTGGGCACAAGCCGACAAGATGCGTTTCAATATGGCCAAATGTATGGCCCTAAATCTGGGACCAAAGTGACAGGCTGGGGGACTCTATCCTGGGAAGCAGAGGCTCTGAAAAGCACTTAGGGGTCCTGGTAAACAACCAGTAGAACGTGAGCTCCCAGGGTGCTGCCCATGGCCTAAAGGGCCAATGCGATGCTGGGATCCATGAACAGGGGAATCTCGAGTAGGAGCCGAGAGGTGATTTTACCCTGTCTTTGGCACTGGGATCCTGCGTCCAGCTCAGGTGCCCGCAGTTCAAGGATATTGAGAAATTGCAGCGGGGTCAGAAAGAGCCACGAGAACAATGAAAAGCTGGGAAAAGATGCCTCCGATTGAGAGACTCCAGGAGCACAGTCTATTGAGCTTAACACAGAGAAGGTTCGGGGGTGACCCGCTCACAGTCCATATGTACCTACAGGGGGAACAAAGATTTAATTACGGGAACTTCTGCCTAGCAGAGGAAGGTCTAACCCCATCCAAGGGCTGGAAGTTGAAGCGAGACAAATTCAGACGGAATTAAGGTGTAAATCCGAAGTGAGGAGAATTAGCCACGGGAACAATGTACCAAGGGTCCTGGTGGATTCTCTGTCACTGACCATTTTTAACTCAAGATGGGATGTTTGTCTAAACACTCTGCTCCGGGGATTATTTCAGGGCAGGTCGCTGGCCTGTGCTCTACAGAGGGTCGGACTCGATGGTCACAATGGTCTCGTCTGGCCTTAATGTCTCTGAATCATGTATGTGACGAGCGTCAGGGGGTGCACCCAACTGGGCAGCTTGCTGGTGGGATGAGACCAGTCCCCCGCTGATTCCCCAGGCGGGGCAGGGCATTTCGCTGGCGGAGATCCAGCCTGCAAGGCACTGGGTGCCCTGTCTGGTATCTCGTCCCTTTACTGGCCGGGAATGGAGCCAGCTGAGAGGAGCTGGGTGGGGAGCCTGGGGCACTGATAGTGTTGTTTCCACAGGGCTTGCCTGTCCCTTGGCTGTTTGCCAACAGGCCCCTGGCAGGGGGATCATCCCCCCGCCCCCCAGACGGCACGGAGCAGCGGGTGATGTGTCCCAGAGGGACACCCAGCCGTGCACCTCCTGGCAGCCCATTGGGGGCATCCTACCCAGGCTCAGACTGTGCCAATCCCACTTGGCGGAGCTGTTCAGAGAGAACCCATTGGCCCCCAGCACCAGGGCTGTGTCCCCCTCCATCATCCCCCTGTTTCCAAGGGTGCAGGGCCCTGCCCCCTCCCCCAGGGCTCTGAGGCCTGGAAGGGGGGGACAGACCCCCCTGGGGAAGCCCAAGGCCCAGCTCTGTGGCTGGCTGGCAGCTGCTTCCCACACGCCCTTGGGGTTCTCCACCAAGGCTCCCATCCACCGTTTCCCGACCCTGTCCAGCAGGGAAAGGGTTAAGTCGCCTCCTCCTCCTCCTCCTCCCCCTTCCTGCTTTTAATTGAATGAGAAGCTGCTGGAGTATTTATAGAGCAAATAGGCCGGTTGGGGCCCCTAACAATGGCTGGGCTTGGGCTCCCCTCCCCCACCTTACACTGGGAGTTCCCCGCATACTTTCCCCTACAGAGATCTACTGGAGAGTGACACTCCAGCAAACAAAGCACCTGGGATTCACCCCCCCAGCCCACCCCACTGCCTCTCCCAGCCCCACACGCCAGCAACTGACACTGGAGACCCCAAACTGCACATCTCCCTCCTCCTCCGGGGACCCTGCCACAGCAGGGGCGAGCCCTGGCTTCCCCTCCCCACCGCTGGAGTAGCAGGGGGGCTGCGGGTCAGGATTGGGGTGCAGTGGCAGAGCTGTGAATAACATTGCAGCCTTTCCCTGTTCAGACCCAGACACTGGTTTGTTCCTGTGGGATTAGTCACGAGTGCAGGGTTGTACGCGCTAGTTTGTTGTCATAGGGGTGCTTTGAAGCCTTTAAAGAAAGAGGCAATTTGACACAGACGGAGGAAAACACAGAGGACAGAGCACAGTGCTGGGAGCCAGGAACCCCCAGTTTCAATCCCTTGCTGTGGGGTTCCAGGCACATCAAAGGGATCAGAACCAGGGTCTATCTAGCCCCAGCCTGTCTCTGTCAGTGGCCGGCCCCAGCTGCTTCTGAGGAAGGTGGCAGTTATGGGAGAACTTATCCAGAGAGGAACTTGCTCCCTGACCTGTTTAGATCCCTCCTAAATGTACATGTGCTGTCCGATGCAACTGTCGATTGGAACTGGCTGGGGAAAAAAGTATATTTTGCAAAACCAAATCAAAACCCGCAAAGGAAATCTTGTTTGAAATTTCCCGTGATTTTTTACATCGATGAAAAATTTCTAAACAATTTTTTTTTAAATAAATAACTTTTTACAAAGGTTTTGTTTCCCTGGGGGCTCTCTCCTTTTTCTCCTTCTGGAAAAGACGGGGGCGGGGGTTTGGAGAATGGAAATAGTGATGTTCCCCCCACCACCAAAATGAAACATTTTTCTAAAAAATTCAAAGAATTTCATTTAGAATTTTTTGATCAAAAACCCCACGAAGTTCAAAAAAGATGAAGATTTTCCTTTGGGTAAAAAAGCATGTCAGTCCCCGGCCATCCCAGGCCAGCCCCGCCATAAATCCGCTTCATAAACTTATCAAGCTCCATCTTCACCCCACGACTCCTACTGGAAAGCCGCTAGTGTCCAGATACAGGCCCCCCAACGCTCAGACCTATCTCCCTGGAGCACGGGGATAAGATGCACTTGCCGACTTCCCTGAAGGGTTCGGAGGACGTGTTACGTCCTGTTTGGGGGGTGCTGAGAGCTAGAGCAGCGTTAAGCAGCGTTCTTATATCACGGAAAGCCAACCGCATTGCTCCCTTCACGGCGTCTTTTGTGGCATTTCCCCCAAGGGTTTGTGGGTAGTTCTGGTGTGCTGGCCCAACAGTATCCTGGGTCATCACATACCATCTACCTCTGCGGCCTTAACCAGCTACAGAATTCCTCTGCACTGCCCACCGGTCAAGTTGTGTTGCTGTGCGTGGTTAAAGAGCCACCGTGTTGCACCCCAGAGTTGGCTGCATTTTGGTGATGCATGAAATGAGGCCTGGGTATGGGCTGTAAAGTGCTGGGGGATCCCCTGGGGAGAGAGGTGCTGTGCTGAGTAACTATTACTAATAACGAATAGCTGCGAGTAAATACAATTAAAGCAAAGCACACGCCACATCGGGCCCATTCCATCCCTGGGGCAAGCCCCCCTCCCAGCCAGTTGGCCCGCACATCAGCCTGGCTCCCAGGCAGCTGCCCTGGGAACATGGAGTTGACTGACCAGGCAGGCCACGTGGGGCTAACAAGGTTTACACTGCAATTCAGCCTGTGTTAACAGGCACTTAAGGTGACACCACACAAGAGTTAAGTGGCGCAGCAGAGCTGAGAGCGCAGGGACCCCGCCCCCCGGGGCCCAGCTGAGCCTGCCCGGTGCCCTTTCGGCCATAAATCCAAGGTGGACATTGCCGCTTTGCTGACAGGAGCCGGCTAAGATTTCCCTTCTCTGCAAACCCAGCATCTGTCAGACCACCGCTCCCCGCCCCTCCAATCCCAGCAGCTCCCCCAGCCAGCGGCAGCGCTCAGACAGGGTCACTGGGGGCGGGAGCAACCAAGCCCCGATGCTGGGGAAAGCCAGTTCTGCCCAGGTAGGCAGCAATGGGGACTGCCCTGATCCAGGGCAGCTCTCGAGCGATCCCTCATTAGCTACCTGCAGCTCCTTTATAGCTCGGGCCCTACCACATTCCCCGTCCATTTTGGTCAATTTCACAGTCGCAGGATTTTTAAAATCGTAAATTTCACGATTTCAGCTATTTCAATCTGAAATGTCACCGGGTCGTCATTGTAGGGGTCCTGACCCAAAAAGGAGTTGGGGGCAGGGGGGTCGCAAGGATATTGTGGGTGTGTGTGGGGGGGGGGGGCGGGTTGCGGTATTGCTACCCTTACTTCTGCGCTGCTGCTCACAGCGGCCCTGCCTGCAGCGCTGGGCAGCTGGAGAAGAAGGAAGGACGACGGCACGGTATGGTATCTCCACTCCTGCCTGCAGCGCTGGGCCCTTGGCCAGCAGCCGCCACTCTCCAGCCGCCCCGCTCTGAAGGCAGCAGGGCAGAAGGGTGGCATGGTACGGTAGAAGTAAGGGTGGCAATACCCTGACCCCCCTAAAACCACTTTGCAACTCCACAGCAAATCCCTTTTGGGTCAGGACCCCCAGTTTGAGAAACGCTGGTCTCCCCCCGTGAAATCTGTGTACCCCACAGAAATCCAGATTTCATAGAGGGAGACCAGATTTCACAGTCTGTGTCGTGTTTTTCACGGCTGTGAATTTGGTAGAGCCCTATTTATAGATCCTTACAGCCCTGGAACTGGAATCTGTTACTTTAAGAACAACTCCCCCCTACACCCACACGCTCACAGTGCACAAATGCTGGCTTGTTATTGTAGGGTTGCTGGTGAATGCTGGGCAGCACATTGGCTTGTTAGGATCGTTCCCGTGCATGGGGCTGCCCACTCTAGTCCGTTATCGTGAGGCTGCTCCAGAGCTCTGGATTGGGGGTTGGGTTTCTTAAGGAAAACAAACCCACCAACCCTAGTAAAGGGGACATGATCTTTGCGAAACGGCACCAGAAAGACAAAAGGCAGGTGAGGTGTCAGGGCCCACTAACCCCAGGGGAGCTCCAGGCACCAGCGCAGCAAGCGCGTGCCTGGGGCAGCAAGCCGCGGGGGGCAGCATGCCGGTCACTGTGAGGGCAGCAGTCAGGCAGCCTTGGGTGGCACGCCTGTGGGAGGTCCACCGGTCCTGCGGCTTCGGCGGCAATTCAGTGGCGGGTATGCCATCCATCTCCACCCTCTGACAAACAGAGGCTAGGGACACCATTCCTTACCCATCCTGGCTAATAGCCATTAATAGACAACCTCCATGAATTTATCCAGTTCTCTTTTAAGCACTGTTATAGTCCTCGCATTCACAACCTCCTTAGGCAAGGAGTTCCACAAGTTGGCTGTGCGCCGTGTGAAGAACTTCCTTATATTTGATTTAAACCTGCTGCCCCTTAATTTCATTTGGTGGCCCCAGTTCTTATATTATGGGAACAAATAAATAACTTTTCCTTCTTCACTTTCTCCACACCACTCATGATTTTATAGACTTCTATCATATCCCCCCTTCGTCTCCTCTTTTCCAAGCTGAAAAGTCCTAGCCTCTTTAATCTCTCCTCATATGGGACCTGTTCCAAGCTCCTAATCATTTTAGTTGCCCTTCTCAGAACCTTTTCTAATGCCAGTATATCTTTTTTGAGATGAGGAGACCACATCTGTACACAGTATTCAAGCTGTGGGCGTACCACGGATTTATATAAGGGCAATAAGATATAGGGACAGAGAGCAGGTGTTTTCCAAGGACTTGCACTGCTACGGGCCAGCACACACTGACCAGGGAGATGGGAATGTGCCCCAGGCTCCCCCGCACAGCACTGCCGGCTATGGGGCTACCTTGGGGCAGCCTTCTGCCCTGCGAGCAGGTTATTAGCGGGGGTGAGGGCTCCCATCCAAACAGGCCAGGCGGTGTCCCCCCTTCCTGGCTGCTGTGCAATATAAGGGGGGGGGGGAAAACTGCTTCTTTCCAAAGGAATTGCTCACTTGGGCCTGCCTTTGCCTGGCTCCCTGTCCAGCCCGCCCTCAGGGGGCCGGGGATTTCCCAGCACAGGCCCTGGGGCTCATCCCAGCTGCCTGCTCTGATCGTGTATGAATCCAGGAAGGGCTGGTTGGTTTCCAAGGCCCCTCTTTTGCTATCAAGTGAACAAGAGCAAAGAGGGGGAACCCCAGCTCACCTAGGCAAGGCAGCTGGCTGGCCGCGGGGGAGGGAGATCGCTGGGATGCACAGACGAATGGAACCGTTCCCTAGGAGCGAGAAGCAACCAAATCCCCCATTGTTTCGCCAGGGTGCTGGTTTTTCCTAGACACCCTTTGGGCAGCCGAGAGTAACGGGCCGCAGGTGGGGTATGTTAGCAAATGCAAACACGAGCGGGAGGCTGGGATGAGGGGACAGGGACGCATGGCTCAGTTGCAGCTTGGCTGCAACCAGGGAAGGTTGTAGGTGGCTAACCCGGCCGTACACACACAGCATGGCGAGCGCCACAGCCGGGAGCGGCCCCCGCTGATCACATTTATCCCTCCCTGGGCCTAGAAATCACCACAACCCACGTGGCAGGTCTGCAGAGAAGAGCCACCACAATCCTCCCAGGGCTGGAGGAAATGCCTGCGTGCACCAGATGTAAGGGGCTCCCGCAGTTTTGCTCATCAGGGAGGAGTGGGAGAGGTGACCCGGTCGCCCTGTGCGAGAACCGTCCTGGGGAGACAAGGCCAGGCGCTAACGGGCTCTCCCGGCTAGCGGAGAAAGGCAGGACGAGAGCCGCCGCTAGACGCTGAAGCCAGACCCATACGAGTGAGAAACGCAGCACAGAGGGTGATCGAGCTCTGGAACAAACGCCCAAGGGATGCAGCAGAGTCTCCATCTCTCGGTGGCTTCAAACCCAGCATGGAAGAGAGCAGGAGCAGCCGGGTGACTGTCTCGGCCCCGGACTACCCAGGAGGTCAGACTAGAAGGGAGGATGGTCACTTCTGGCCTCACACTCCATCTCTCTATCAAACAGGCAGGAATCTCCTTTGTGCCGTTCGATCCTTCGCCGCCACGACCCTTTGGAGGAAGGGGTGGGAGTGGCATTTCCCCACTGGCCTGGCGCGGATGGCTGACACACACACACACACACACGCACACTCCAATTACTGCCATGAAGGGGGTGACGCTCAGGGCCCCGGGGCAGCGGGTTTTATGACAGGGATCCGCAGGCTGCCTGTGCGCTGGCCCCAAGGACCTGCCCAGCCCGGCCTGCCGATTCTATACGGGGCTTGGCCTTTCATTATTAAGCCAATTACTGGATTAGCCCAGGCCCTGCCTGAGGGAGGTTGCGGGGGGAGGAGGGGGAAGGGTAAGGAAACTGCCCCCCCCTTGCAAAAGACTCCAGTGACAGCTACTGACCTGGTAGCAGCTGGGGGGGACAGGCCAAGGGGATAGAGGGGGGAGGGCAGCCCAGCTTTTCAGGGTATCAGTTGCCCCAGCATGGGTCTGCTCCTGGGACCAAGGTCTTGCTTCGGCCTGGCTCGCCCACAACGCTGCACCTCATGTTAGTCTCAGAACCTTTTCAACGGCCCTTAATGGTCTTCTCCAAGCCCAGGAGCCCTCGCTCCCCAGTGCGCAGCCCATTCCCATGGCCCAGACACCAGCTGCAAACTACTTCCTCCTCCGCCGCTTTCCCCACCCCACCAGTGGGTGCCCCCACCCAGCCCAGCCTCCCAGGTCCTCCTGCCTGCTGTGTTCAAAGCACACACATGGAGAAACTAAATCAAAAGCCTTGAATCCTCTTGCTGGAAGGCTGCAACCTAGCCTGACTTTATTTCTTAGAATCCAGAGCCCTAACCCCAAAACTACCCAAATCAGAGAGAGACAAAGCAGGCTGCTCCCTTGTGCCATTTGGCCTAACTCACCCCCCCTTGTTCTAGGTTGGTTCTTTCCAGATGGATTTTGTTCACATGCTTCCCTACAGAGCCCCACAAGCAGGACAAGGAACCCCCCCCACACACACACCATACACACACAAAGCGATCACCTGCAATTCCAACACAGTCCTCAGCATCCCACGTTGAATGGCCAACGGGGCCTGGAGAGTGTCATTGACAGCACAGGATGACAGGACCTGCCAGCTCTGAGCACACACCTCCCGCGCAGGAGGGGAGAGGTCAGGGCTGAAAACTTGCCCCCTGCCCCACCCATTCTGGGCAGGCTGAAAGCTGGGGAGGCATTTATTGCCCCGATCAAGCAGGCGCCAAGAGGATCAGATGTTGGGGGAGGAGAAAGGAAGCCCCTGGCCTGAGGCTGCCAACGAAGGGGCTGAATTGTTACCGGAAAGACCCAGAGCAGCATCAGGGTCACGCGGGCCGGGCTCTGCCCCGCGGCTGGCTCCCTGCCGAGGGGGGAAGGCCCTGAAGAGTGAGGAGGAGAACCCAGAGCAGATCCCAGCACCCGAGGGAGGGAGAGAACCACAGGGGATCCTAGCACGGCGGGCGAGCCAGGCTGGCACATAGCTGCCCCTCCACATCTTCCTCACCTCCACACATGGCACCAGGCCATTACTGCGGCCAGGGGTCCAGCCTCCTCTCCCTCTTCTGGAGCGTCTGGGCATCCTGCCAACCCACGCCAGAGCCCGATCCCACGGCTGGCTCGGTCTCTTCGCCCCACGCCCCTGCCACCTTCCCTGGTGATGCCTTGATGGCCGGGGGCACGTGTTGTGCCCCACCTACCTCTGAAGGGGGTGTGCGGCTGGTGAAGGGACCTGGCTGGTGCCGGAAAGCTCCCAGCCCTGCTAGGGAGAGGCAAACTGACTCAGTCCCTGGCTTGCCACTGCCAACGAGAGGGCCCACTGATGCAAGGGCTGCCGGCTGCTCTGGGGGCTGCATCCAGATGGAGCCCATCAGCCCGTTCCACATGGGGCCCCGGATAGTGGTCAGATGGCACCCCGGGCGTCCTGGTTTCCAGCCCCCTGTTCTAAGCACTGGGCCTTCAAACGGGAGCTCAGTTCCCCCCCTCTCCCCCAAGTCACCCTGTCACTCATCAGATGCGCTATGTCCCTGCTCACCCGAGCTGGCTTGATCCCAATTTCCGCCAGCAGCTCCCCTGGGAAATCGTCCCCGCCTGCTCTTCGAGAGCAAGCCAGGCAGAGAGAGAGAGCTCATCTCAGAAACCTCGCCCTGGTGTCGGGAAATTGCTTCCCTCCCCCCAGCCCCCGGATGAGTTTATCCCTAACTTTCGCTTCCCCCAGCCCTCCGGCCCGACTCCTCCACACCGCCGGAGCTTCACTCCCACACAGGCCTCTGTTCTTCACACCCCTGATTGCTTCTCACACTTCCTCCTTCACCTTCACGCCCGCTGCTCCCCCCCCCC
Source organism: Malaclemys terrapin pileata (assembly GCF_027887155.1). Lineage (NCBI taxonomy): Eukaryota > Metazoa > Chordata > Testudines > Emydidae > Malaclemys > Malaclemys terrapin. The sequence goes on along the minus strand of NC_071510.1, from coordinate 131,067,280 downwards.
CCCCCGTGCTGCTCTCCGGCCCCCCCGGATTTAGTTACAGCAGCACAGACGCAGGGTTGTATCTGCAGCTGGATGGGCTCGCGGGGCTGACCAGCGAGGGGCGCTCGGTGCCTCGGCGTGGCAGTAGGGGGCGCTGCGCGGCAGGGGGCAGTCACTGGGTGGGAGTCAGAGGCTCCCAAAAACCCACGGGGAGGTGTCATTGCTGCCGATTCCCATCCCTGAGTCGTGCACCCCCACACACACACACACACACACGCAGCTGCACCCACATGTGTGCACAAAGGCACATGCACGCAGGCACCCCGCACACGGACACACACCGCCCCCCCCCCCGAAACACACATGCATGTACGCAAGCATGTGTGTGCACCTACCCACGCCCCCCCAGGCCGGGGCTCTGTTTGGTTACCGGAGCCGCGCCGATCGGCCGCAGGCTGCCGGCACATTCTTGGCCGGACACCAGACAACGCTGCACAAAGCGGCTGGGCGTAGGAGCTGCCATTAAAAGCTACTTAGCGGCCCCCAGGGCTGGCCTGGCCAGTGGATTAATGCACTGACCTTTCACTCCCCAGACCTGAGCTCTGCTCCCAGCCTTCCCCCTCCCCCCCACAGCCATGCTCCATGACAGGTGGTCCCCACCCAGCTTCCTCCTCCGCCGAGGGGAATAACCCTCCCAGCGGGGCCTGGCAAGGAGATTTTTCAGCTTAGATTGAGAAATCACCAGGCAGCCATGGGAGGAAACAACAGTGACCCCCCCACACCCCTCCCAGCCCGTTCCCCCTCCCCCAGAGCTGGAATGCAACCAGAGACCCTTTAATTATGTACCAAGAGGCCTCCAGTTGTTGACTGATGCACCTGGATTGAAGGTGCAATATAGGATGGGGGGAGGGGTCTCCGGGGTCAGCCACACCCGGGGCTCTTTGCACTGGAAGCACCAGCCTTCGCCCTGACCTGCCCCAGACGGGTCTCCCTTTCTCCCGGTTCTTTAGTAAGGCAGCTGCTGGGATGAAGCTGGTGCAGCTTAAAAAAGACAGGCTTAGAGGGAAAGTGAAGCCAGCCATAAAATATAGATATACACACACATATACACACGCACACACACACGCGCACGCACACACACACACACAACAAATGGACAAAGGGGGAAGCTGATAGCACTGAATATAAATTCGAAGCTACTAACTGTGAAAAATTGATAAGGGAAGCCAAAGGACACAAGGAGGACGCTATGGCCAGCAGAGTTAAGGACAATCGGGGCTTGTCTACACTACAGGTTATGTCAGTATCACTTATGTCACTCAGGGGTGTGAATAAGCCACTCCCCTGAGCAACGTAAATTACACTGACCCCAGTGCTAGTGTGGACAGCGCGATGTCGGCGGGAGAGCGAGGGGTCATGGTGGAGAATCAATCAGCTGAACGTGAGCTACCAGAGCGACGCTGTAGCCAAAAGAGTTAACGCGATCCTTGGATGCAGCAGCAGGGGACTCTCGAGTAGGAGCAGAGAGTTTATTTTACCTCCATATTTAGCACTGGTGCGACCGCTGCTGGGATCCTGTGCCCAGGTCTGGTGCCCATAATTCCAGAAGGAGGTTGATACATTGGAGAGGGGTCAGAGACGAGCCATGAGAATGATTAAAGGACTGGAAAACCTGCCTTAGAGTGAGAGACTCACAGAGCTGAATCTATTTAGCTTGACAAACAGAAGGTTAAAAGTACCAGTCTATAAGTACTGACATGGGGAACAGAAACTGGATTAGAGAGGGCACCCCAACCTATAGATAGAGGGCTCCCCAATCTAGAACAAGACCCAGTGGCTGGAAACTGAATCTAGACACATTCAGACTGGAAATGTTTTTAACAGGGAGGGTTGTTAGCCACTGGAACAACTGACCGAGGGGCGCGGTGGATTCTCCATCGCCAGCAATTTTTAACCCAAGTTTGGCTGTTTTCTAAAGGACAGGCTACAGTTCAGACACCGCTACTGGAAGCAGGAATTTACTCAGGGTCGTCCTTTGGCCTGCACTCTACGGGGGGTCAGAAGACCCGAGAAGGATCCCAGGGGATCTTGTGGCCAGTGGCACGCAGCCTGTGGATGCAAGGCACACACTGCATGCCCCACACACCTGGCCAGCTGTGTGCTGTCCAAGTGGCAGCCTCCCTCTGACCCCATGGAGGACGCCGGGGTGACCTCACACGCCCTTCTCTGCCAGCTCTGTAGCTGTCCCATAAACCCCTGGGAGACGCCAAGGTACTGGCTGTCTTGGGCACCCAGATGGCTCCTCTGAGCCCTGCATAGTCATTCCTGTATTTATCCTCACAAGACCCCGGTGAGGCAGGGCCATGCTATTAACCCCATTGCACAGACGGGGAGCGGACACATGGGGAGGCAAAGGGACTTTCCCAAGGTCACACAGGAAGTCTATGGCAGAGCGGGGAACTGAACCCCTGCTGGTACACTAGCCACTGCCCCATCCTTCCTCTCCAGATGCTGCCTGGGCAGGGGACACGTGTGCACCTGAGCCCTGCAGACCTGCGCCAGCCAGCTTTCTGGTGCGAGAGTCCCAGCTGGCACTGGGAAAAGTTCAACAGGCCAATGCCTAGAGGAGCCCTTGCAGCCTGGATCCTGTCCCCAGCCCCTCAGGGGTCGTTGGGCATGCCCAGGCATTGGAGAAGAGTGCATGAGCACGCCCAGGCGTTGGAGTGCAGGCCCAAGGGTGGGCAAGCGCAAAGGTGCAGGAGCTCCGGTGCGTGGGTGTGCACACCTACAGGGGACGAAGGGGTGTAACCAGGAGCAGGCAGGTGATCGATCCTGGAGCCTCTCCTGGAGGGTCCCCTCTGGATCTGAAGGCGGCGGTGGCGGCAGCTGGATGGAATGTGCAGACCGCACACTCTGCAAAGGCGAGAGCTGCGGCACTAAATCCAGGGCAAAGATTGCAGGGCAGCCAGAACTCCCCTCTCCCTCCTCCGGGCTTGGTCTGAACACGTTCTAGCACAAAGCAGGGCCTTAACTGGCCGGTGGGAATGGGGAAGCATGGTCAGGTGTGTGTGGGGGTCAGTCAGACATCCCTTCCCCTGCCCACCAAAACCAAAGCCACTCCATTACAAATCCCTACTTAAAGCCAGCAGCAGCATCTCCCTACGAAGCAAATTACAGGGCGATCCAGATATTCCGACCACCCCCAGTGCCCCCTTTCCCCTGCCTGTCGCTCATTTCCCTGAGACTCGCGTCTGAGCACTTGGCCGGGATCCCACCAGCAGGTCGCTGCCTTTGGGGAGTGCAAGACTAAAAGCCAAAGCTGCTCTTCTGCAAGCCCGATTCTCAGGTGTTTCCTCCCACCCGCAGCGTCCTCCAAACGTCTCTTCTGCTTGAAACCTAACCGGTGTGCAGAACGGCCCCTTTCTTGTGAAAGGGCCGCAGCTCGCTTCCCGAAAGCTTTTTGTGCTGGTCTGTAACGTCAGTCTCAACAAGAACTTCGCCTTTGATTCCAGCTCAGGGCAGATGAATTATACATTATGAGCTTATGACTTTGATTTCTCCATAGCCTCTATAAACTTCAAGGGCCCCAGGCATGAGACTGTTAGCCAGTCACATCAGCCAGCTCTTGTTGGTTCAGGAAGATTACAGGCTCCAATGCAGAGTTTGTAAACTTTGTCAGCCAAACTCCTGGGAGTCCCAGGCGGTGATGAACTCCACCTGTGGCGTATTTGACCAGAATGTTGCACTGATCTGTGTTTTATTCAACACCGCGAGCGGTCTCTGCAGCACTGCTAGAATTGGAGCAAAATACGATCTCGCTATTTAAAAGGCAAATAAAACTCTGTTTGCTTGTTTCATTGTATTTTTAAAAATACTTCCTAAAGCTAAGGAAATTCCTGGACCAAAAACTTTGTTCGGAGAATGAAACAGCTAACAATGACATTAAAACCATATTGTGGTTCCTCCAAAAAGCAGCGTGAAAGGCTGGAAATCCAAAGCGAAGGCAATGGTAAAATTCCCCCCCCAAAATCATGAAGTTCATATAATGAACTTCTAAACAACCTTAACTCTGACCCTGTTTTCTACAATGATCCTTTAACTATTCACCAGCAATCCTGTACACTCAGCCAGAATGACTCATCTTCACCTCCAATATGAACCACCACCCTCGACTCAAACTGTAAATAAAGCTACAAAGAACCAGAGCTACGGGAATTATCTCAGGACTAGAGTGACAGGATTTTGGTTTCAGTTTATGCTGGTAACAACATCAACTCTCATACACCCCATCACAGAAAGGAACCAACTCTTCCACTGACCTTCCTCCAGTTCAACTACCCACAAACGGCAAAACTCCCAACATCTCATCCCTTAACCTGCTGTACACCCAGCCCAGAAACAACCATTTCAGAGCCGACATTGCCCTACAAGTCGCCCAGTCCAATGTATCCTTCCAGCAGTATAAATAGATTACATATAGGGCCCTACCAAATTCACGGTCCATTTTGGTCAATTTCCTGGTCACAGGATTTTTAAAAATGTAAATTTCATGATTTCAGCTATTTAAAACTGAAATGTTGTTGTAACTGTAGGGATCCTGACCCCAAAAGACGTTGGGGGAGGGTCTCAAGGTTATTGGGGGGGGGGTGTCATGGTGCTGCTACCCTTTCTTCTGCGCAGCTGCTAGTGGGGGTGCTGCTTTCAGAGCTGGGCAGCTGGAGAGCGGCGGCTGCTGGCCGGGAACCCAGCTCTGAAGGCAGAGTCGCCCCCAGCAGCAGCGTGGAGGTAAGGATGGCCTGGTATGGTATCGCCATCCTTACTTCTGCGCTGCTGCCTGCAGAACTGGACCCTCGGCCAGCAGCCGCCGCTCTCCGGCCGCCCAGCTCTGAAGGCAGCGCAGAAGTAAGGGTGTCAATACTGCAAACCCCCTAAAATAACCTTGTGACCCCCCCACAACTCCCATTTGGGTCAGGAGCCCCAGTTTGAGAAACGCTGGTCTCCCCTGTGAAATCTGTATAGTATAGGGTAAAAGCCCCCAAAAGACCAGATTCCACGGTCCGTGACACGTTTTTCATGGCCGAGAATTTGGTGGTGTGTGTATATATATATATATACACACACACACACACACACACACACATATATATATATGCTGGAATACCTAGCACATTTGTAATATTGTTTACCATCCAATGCAAATATCGCACAATAAGACACACAGATGGTGAACAAGGATCAGACTGGAGGCTGTTTGTGGAACCTTCATGAATTTCTTCATTTCAGGGCTTTTTTTTTTTTTTTTTTTTATAATCATGCTACTCTAATGTTTTAATTGGATTGCTATCACCAATATTCCCTGTATTTTACTTAAACTTGTCTGGGGTTGTTTGTAAGGGGCTGTGGGAGCCTCAAACGAATTTTGCAACAGCAAACGTTGTTATGCATTTCAAATAGTGGCTGGCTATAAAATGACCTTTATATTCAGCTTGTACCCATTATATCATTGCTTCGATAAGAGAGTCACCTCTGGATTTCAGAGTCAATAAAGCAGACAGACTGCGAAAAGGACGGAACACAAACAAAATAAGTGGCATAATCAAAGTAAGTGACTAATGCTGCCACTCTAGTAATAAATCTTGACATCACCCCCCCCCCCCCCCCCATGGGAAGCATGGTCTAATGGTTAACACATTGAATGGTTGTCAGATCTGAGACGTGGGCCCCTCCGCCACTGATTCATTGCATGACCAGTCCTAGGGCAAGTCAGAGCAACACCATAAATGTGAAAAGCATATATGTGTCTTTACCTACATCACAAACGGTGCCTTAGATTAGAACACATGCAAGAATTTTTGTTGTGTATAGGAACTGGGTATTTAAATGTCTCCTCTAATGGCGCTCCCTGGGTTCTCGGTTCCACCACTATATCTGGGCTGTGCGTACGGTACACAGCTAGTAAACACAGTTATTAGAGCCCACCAGGCCCACATGGCTCCTTCATATCATGTTTGTCGTGTAAAGAGAAAAAGACAACTCTGGAAATCCAACACCCCTCCCTTCAGTTTCCTGTTTGCCTTTCTCTTGGCGACAGTGACATCAACGTGTCAGTTTCACTGCTGTTTACGCTCAGTTTCACTTTCTGGTTCTCAGTGTTGTAATGTTTGGGTTTCAAACCCCCAGGGGAATCCTGCTTCACTTAAAAGGCAGTGATTTCATTCAGGGGGATGTTTTTTTTAAAATGTCTCTGCTCTTAAAAAATCATGCAAATCAAATGTAAATGTGGGGGCAAATTTAAGATGAGTCCCCTTTGTCTGCCATTTCCACATCACTTACTGCTCTCAAAGGTGGGGTTGCTGGAAAGCCCTGTGTCAGACCAGTGGATGGGCAGTATTATGAAAGTGCAAAGTGCTGGTATTATCTAAAGGATGGCGACAATCAGGAGGAGGGACAAGAGCCAATGGTCTGTAAAACCATACACAAGAAGGAGTCATCTAACAGCTACACCACCACCAAAGACAGGAGGGAAGCCCAAGCAGTTTCTGGGGCCATCAGTGCCCCGAGATACACCTTTACCTGCCTCACCCAGTTTCCCTGCATGGGAGGAAATCACAGGATTTTGACAAGAAAAAGGACATTCTATTAAAGCTCCATCCATCCTGAGACCTCCTGCATCAGAGGTTTATTTGGGCGATTGGTGTCTCCACCAAGCAGAAACACCGGCACAAAATCCAGGGGGAAGACCCCTGAGAGGGCTTGAACGAGTCTGATACAGCACCTCAAACCCAGAGACACTCATACTCTGGTCAACCTGCTTTGCAAATTTTAATGGGCCCAATCTTGACTCCCACGGGAGAGTGAGAGACCACCACAGAGTTTGGATCCGGATTCAGATCCAGATCTGATCTTCAGAGTTCCAATCCGGATCTAGTATCCTAGCTCAGGGCCATTCTTCAATGGGTATCAATGTGTGTAGCCCACCACTGAAATGCAGCCACCTCTGGAGGCCGCCATTTAATGGGACGCAGCAACACGACCCAACAGTTTTGGACAGCAAGTGAGTAATCACAACAACATCTTTCTTTGTTTTGGGGCAGGGACAGATGCACTGTAGGGACAGTGCAACGTGGTTTCTGTTCAAAGCTGAATTCTGTAACCCACTTACAATCCATACAGTATCAGAGCAGTTTGAAAACCGGTACGCCCGGTCATGGGACGCGGCAGCATTCGCATGCAAATGAGCTACTTTGATCACGGAGTCCCAAAGATACAGTCCGCCACCTCCAAGAGACTCTTTACAAGAATGACTATTTTTGTGCACCAGTAGGGAAAAAACAGAGGACAAGACCCACATGGCATTGCCCCCAGGGAGATCAGAATGGTCACACTGGGTCAGACCAATGGTCCATCTAGCCTCGTATCCTGGCTCTGACAGGGGCCAATGCCAGATTCTTCAGAGAGAATGAACAGAACAGGGCAATTTTGAGTGATCCATCCCCAGTTGTCCAGTGCCAGGTTCTGGTAGTCAGTGATATAGGGACACCCAGAGCATGGGGCTGTGTCCCTGATCATCTGGGCTAACAGCCATGGATAGACCTATCCACCAGGAACTTAACTAATTCTTTTTTTTTAACCCAGTTATACTTTTGGCCTTCAGAGCCTCCCCTGGCAAGGAGTTCCACAGGTTGACTGTGCATTGTGCGACAATCTAGTGTCTGGCACCAAGAAAAAGCTCCACTACCTAAACATTGACATTATCACACTTCATTCCAGCATCAGCATCAACACAAGAGCCCAGAAAGAGCTTTGCCATCAGACTCAACCCAGGGAAAGCAAAATGCTGTTGATTTGCTAGAGAAGGGTTCAAACCCCGGCCCGCCAACCCCACAGCCCTGAGCTCTGGTGCCGACACTGAAGTAGCAATGCCTTTACGCGCTGCTGCAGTCGTCTCTTCTCTTCTTCGCTTATTAACTGAAGTCAATTAGCTCTGCAGATACTCAGCACACCTGAGACTCAGGTCCTAACCTCTCCCGCTGAGTGCCCAAAAACGTGGGGGTCGGCAATTTGCTCTTGGTCACATAGAAAATCAGCAGCCGAGCTGTGAGCACAACCCAGGAGTCCTGCCCAGACGCGCACTACGGAAAAGAGAAGGCAGGTCCTGGGAGGGGAATTAAGTTACTCTGGTGACAGGGGTTAGATTTGATTTCCTTGTAGGATTTTTTTGTTGATTTATTATACACACAATCATCACACCTAGAAACCCCGGCCATGAACCAGAACCCTAGTGTGCTAGGCACTGTACAAACACACTCTCGCCACGCCAGTCTGGGGCAGCGTAAGTGGTCCATGGGCTATTTGATCAGTCAAACTAGCCAGCTTACCTTGTTCCCTTCCTCCCCCCCCCCCCAACACCCTGCCCCCTTTCTCTCCTCTGTTATTAAAGGGCTGGTGATTCATGGGTGACATTAGCCCTAACACAGCAAGGAACAGTCAGCTCTTTTACCAGCACTTAACAACTCCTTTGGGGATAGGGAGGAAACAGAAGAGTGGACGGCGCAGACAAGTGAGGAGCTCAGCCAGTGACCAGCACAGAGAGGAAGGTTAGGCCAGAGGTTGGGGCACTAGATCACCCCTTTCTCTGACACAGACCCCCTCTGTGCCCTTAGACCAGTCACTTACCCTCCCTGGGCTCCAGTTCCCCCTGGCTACAATGGGGAGAACAGCACTGCCCTGCCTCTCAGAGGCGTGGGGATAAATGATTAACGTTTGTGAGGGAGCTTTGATACCATCGTAATAAGAATGACAGCTAGAAAGCAGGAACAGCTACACCGGGGAGTCCAGTATCTGGTCTCAGACAGAGCCAGAACCCGCTACTTCAGAGGAAAGTGCAATGAAACCTCATGGAGGTCTCATCCTAATAACTGGTGGAATGACGCAGGAGATTTCATATTCCTTCCAGAACTTTTAGTGTGAACTAATATAACCGCGGCTATCTGGGGATCCGGGTTATCCGGGGAAGTGTCCACTCCCTTTCTGAATCCTCTTGAAGTTCTTGGCCTCAATAGCATCTGGTGGCAGAGAGTTCCACCGGCTAATTACACCTTGCCTATAGAAGTATTTCCTTTTAACAGTTCTGAATTCCCCCCCTTTTCATTTCATTGAACATCCCCTTGTTCTTGTGTGGGACAGGGAGAATGGGGGCACCCAGTATGTCACAGATATTCATCCTGTCCCCACTTATTCATCTCCTTTCTAAGGTAACAACCCCAATCGGCTCCAGCTCTCTTCAGAGGAGAGTATTGGCAGGCCCGGGACCAGTCTCGTCACTCTTCTCCGAGCCCCCTCGCGTTCTGCCCCATTCGTTGGAGACGAGGTACCTGTTTCAGAGTAACAGCCGTGTTAGTCTGTATCCGCAAAAAGAAGAACAGGAGTACTTGTGGCACCTTAGATTTGTTAGTCTCTAAGGTGCCACAAGTACTCCTGTTCTTCTTTTTGAGGTACCTGTTGCTTCACGTTATATCCAGACGGGGCTGCACCTGGGTTTAGACAAAGGCATTAGAATATTTGCCATATTATTCCTCATCCCGTTCCTTGTGCACTCGAACATGCAGCCTACAGCTTTCCCCTTGAGGTCGCCACTTCAAATCCAGCCCAGGCAGTGGCTTGACGATTTGGTGGCTTGATTGCTATGAGCTTGTTGGTTTCAGTCGGTACGTAGGGAACAGGCGGGACAGCCTCAAAACCACCAACGCAACTGACGAGCCCCTTGGGAGTCTCAGCAGAGGCATCATGGGCTGCAGGGGCCACGGACCCAGCCCTCCCCTCTCAGCCCTGGAAGGTCAGGGGGAATCCGTTTGTTTCTAAATGTTCATTAGCACTTTCCTGAGTCCCTCCTTTATGTACCTGCCAAGACCTGAGTTCAGGACTCTGCTTTACCTGCACCAATCAGTGACTTTCCCTAAAGCGGAGTAAGGAAGGCAGGATGGACATCTGGCCTCTTTCCTTTGGCATCTAGAACAGAACTCCTGTGTGCAGGAATGATTCCTATGCCCTGACCCCTCCATGGCCCACGCTCAGCAGATCTCGTGTAGACCCCTGGCCTGAGACACTTCTCCATGGCAGCAGTGGTGGTGTTAATACTCCAGGACACGAACCAGCTGTGTGGGGCACCGGGCAGCACCATTTGCTGCAGCCTCCCACTGAGGGACACTGAGTCAGGCAAGGCCCAGAAGTTTAACAAGCAGTGAAGGGAGCTTCCGCTCAGCTGAACTGGCCTCGCTCGGGGTCATTTTTGCTACAAGTCACGAAAGTCAAAAGCCGAGGGACCGGGAACGTTTCCACTCAGAGCCTGCAGAACCTCCACACACAGCCTGTTCTCCCGGACTGCAAGAGACAGGCCGGCCCGGCGGGGAGGCACAGGAAATACTGGCAGGCCGTGCTGCCAGCTGCGAGGATGCTGGAGCTCAGGACCATCCTGTCAGAGGAAGCACGCCCAGACCTCCACAGCACGGAGCCGAGAAGAGGATCTTCCTCCCTTGAAGAGCGCCCAACCGCCTGCAAAGAGGGTGGCTCACACCTGTGCTGCCTGACTAAGGCCGTTGAGGGAAAGGGAAGGGACGGGAGAGACGCCAAGAGGAATTTCTCTCCCATGCCCACAGGAAAAAGAAAGGGACCCTTTATAAACTCAGAAGGATGGAGAGCGCATTCTGGTCCCCACGCTGTGGGTGATCCTCAGAGGATGTGACATCCTCACCACCTGCAGCAGCATTAGGGCTCTTATCTAAGATCATCCGAGCATGGGCATATCCAGAAGACAGGAGACCACATTTTGGTTCAAACATCCATCAAAAACTAACCCTGCAAACCCAATGCCACAGTGTTTTCAGAGCAGCCCAAACCACCCGAGAAACGCTGCGTTCATCAGAGGTTCCCAAAGCACGGCATTTGTTCCAATGAACGCCCAGGTACTAGCACATGTGTTGGGGGGGACAGGAGAGACACAATTATGTCTGGCTCTACAAGGGTTCCCTCAACTAAATTCCCCCACCATCTAGCCACAGCTTTCAGATTAACCCTCGCCTGCCACGTCACGCTGCAGCTTGAAGCCCTGTTCACGGATCGACCCAAAGCTGCAGCCACTTTTTGCATCAAACCTTCTGCTGAGAATGTTTGATTCCCATCTTTAAAGGCAATACGTGAGGGGCAATTCCTGGAGCCAGGCTTTCCTTGTCTGGGAAAATGCACTTGCTAGATCTGATGCCAATTTTACAGAGCGTTGTGCTGGGCAGACAGGACAGAGAGAGTTGGTGTGCATTAGAAATATCCAACGCGGCTCCCATTTCTCATCTGATCTTAAGAATACAGAAGAAAAAGTATCAGAAAGAAAGAAAGACTCTTTCATGCAGGGAAGGATTTTATTTGCCAGCCAATAAAGTTTAACTTAATTTAATTTCCTTTTCTATCTATCTAGACAGGCATTTATTCTAGATTCTGTTGAAATCAAGCCCCTCTGGCCCCGTTTCTGTGCTGCATGTGTGTTCAAACATTCCCGGAGGGGGAAGTGTCTGAGCATTAGGATTCATGGAGGATTTCCCTGAGTGCCTTCTCCACGGAGCCATGTCACACCTCTCACGCTGACCCCTCTTACCCGGCCAGGCAGCCTCGTTGTGTGTGTAACGTACCCCACACATACAAGCGGTGCACTTCACTCTACGCAGCATGCCCACCCAAGCCATTCTCTGGGCCCCTCTCTATAAATACGTGCCCGGATCCAGAAATAGACCAAAGGCCGAGTGCACATGGTGCCTGGGCACGGGCAGATGATGAACACCGCCTGCTCGCATACCTGACGCATGACAGGTACACGCGGAGACAATCTAGTTCTAGTTTGGCCAGTTCCTGTGTTTGAAACGCCGGCGAACGAGCGAACGATTGCGCAATTCTCAAACAGAAAGGTCAGCGGAGCACCGTTCCCGCGGCTCTGCTAAGCCGATCCTTACTGCCTTGGCAATGATGCTTGGATTTGTAACCATGGTCCACAGACACACTCCCCCCCACCCCCAAAGGTGTGACTGCATCACAGATCTCCCCAAACCCACCATCCCTGGTGCGCATCGGATCAGCATTCCAGACCCCTCACCTCTCCAGGGCTCCCCGCGAAAGGCCACGGGTCGGGACGTTTAACGGAACCCTCCTTCACAAACACTAAGTAGTTTAATTTACCATCTCGAGAACAGAACCCAAGGATAGGCCCTGCCCCCCCCGCTTCTCGTGTTCATAACATTCCCGCTGCCGTCAGGTTCGGGGTCCTGGTGCTCTCCCGGCCCCCTTCCCCTCGCCCCCAGAGCTTGGCTCAAGGCTGGAGGGGCCACAATGCAAAGCGCAGCTGAAGGTTTCCACGGGCTGCCCCGGACAGAGGGTTTTACCGAGTTCAGGGAAGGCAGGCTGGGGTGCTGCTACGGTGTCTCGGGTATTTCTTTTTTAAAGAGCTCGGCTCTAGTTTATTTAGGGGCAGGTCTCTGGCCTGCGTCATAGGGGAGTCAGGCTAGATGATCGCCGGGGTCCCGTCTGGCTTTGGAATCGGTGAATGAGTGTAGGAAACAGCTCGAGATCACGCCGACATCACACACATATAAACTAAAACACGGATCCAAAGTGTTCCCGGGATTCCTGGCCGGGGCCCCCCATTACACACGCTCCCGTAGGGCGAGGCGTGGGAGCGAGTTCCTCCTTATTCAATATTTGCCACTTGAACCCTGCCCCTTCCACAGCTTCCACCAGGCCCTGAGCAACCCAGAGACCCGACCAGAAGCGGGGTGAGCAGCCGGCGGGCGTCGCTACCTCCGACCACAAAACCGCTGCCCACGCAGCGCAGAGAACCAACGTGCGCGTTGGCGAGCTGGAAACACCATCCCTTCCATGTCCGAGACAAAGGGAGCCAGGCTCAATGGAGAACCCCCTGCCCAACGCCCCAGCGCTACCCTGCCCGCAGCGTCCATCGCCTCCTGGCCCGCCCCCTTCCGGCGTGAGAGGGACAGCTCTGTTTCCCCACACACGGCGCCTGGAACCCGGGCGGGTGCCCAGTTTAGCTGCTTCCCGCTGAGCTCCTTTCTCTAAACACTCCAGACGCTGCCTCTCGGCTCGCTGAAAGCTGTCTAGCGACAAGCGTGTCCGTCCCTCAGAGCGCGCTGCAGAGAACTCCTGGCCAGGAGCAGATCTGAAGAGCCAAGTACAGCGGGCATCGCTAGGCCCCTCACCTCCCCCGCCCCGGCTGTCAGTTGCCATCCGCCAGGGTCTGTCTAGCAGCCACGCTCCCTTATCTGCCCCCTCCATCTCCTTATCTGCCCCAGCATCGCAAACACACAGCCCAGCTCCCTGCCTGCTAGATAAATAAGGTCAGCTCCGGCCCTGACTCCATTTCCTGTTTCCAGAGGGTGCGTTTCCTCGCTCTTTTCTGCAGGTGAACAGCAAACATGTTGGGAAATCGACCTCTAGGGAAGGGTGGAAGTTCCTTTTGGCCAGCTCCCTGGGGGAGCAGGAGCAGGCCTTGACCCTGCCCTCATCTCTCCTCGCGCCCAGGCCCCGAATCTGCAGCCGCCACTCAGGTACGTAATCCTCTCGCTCTGAAATCAACCGCAGTCCGGATTACCCGCACGGGGCTGGCCCTCGACCACACAGCGCCCTGGGCGAGGAGCATCTTCGGCGCCCCCTCCCTCCAGGGGTTAAACGTTTGAATGCTTTATTTTGAATTGCATTCGGAGCCCATGTCACCACTTGGATGCATGATTTGTATGCGTGATTTATCCCTCTCAGATACGATGCTAGCAACAAACGGCTCCCCGAGCCTGGCGCCCCCGGAGCCTGGCCCCCACAGGTCACCTGCCCCTAAATCCGGCACTGGCCGCAGGCTCTTCCCAGCAGTGGGAGCACTCGCCTGAGCAAGGATCCCTCAGAAGAGCGGCGGGTTTGGCTCCGGCTGCACACCAAGTCGAGGGTAACATAACAGCCACTTACAGAAACGTCCTTTTAGGCACAAGCCCCTATATTCCTCCAGACGTTAATGAGACGAGGCCGTGTACTGTATTAACCAGTTCACGCTATCACTGGGCTAGCCGGGCCTGGAGAACAATAGGCCTAGCGACAATTAACCGGGAACAGGACCTTCCTAACTCACGAGAGCGTGTGCAGTCTTACTGGCGGGATAAACAGAAGGGACTGGAGATATTTGAGACCAGCGCAGAGGAGACCTCTGACCCTGCAAACACTTACTCTGGAGAGGAAGGACTCCTTGGGGAGGAACGACTTATGGGTACCTAGCCCTGCACTTGCTAAAACAGTAGGAATTTTGTCCGCGTTTCCGGGGTTGGAAGCGTCACATCAAGGTCTCCAAAGTGCAAGGTAAAACAGCATGTTGTAATCAGACGATCATGCAAACCACAGCAACAGGGAAACCGACGGGGAAGTCCCTGCATATTTCGAGGCAGGGAGCAGACAGTTTAGCCAGCGTATTACCCTAGATTCGCCTTCCACCACCAAACAAGTCACTGAATTTCCTGGTCCCGCCCTCTCCGTTCAAGTCAGTGTAAGGACACTTTCCCAGCCATCCCAGAGCCCTCCCCAGATGAGAGGAGCCCCCCGTGGGGTCACGTTAGAGAGACTTCCCTCTGCACGGTGCAGTTTGCCCCCCTAGCTTGTGCTCCAGCTGGCATCAATGGGGGCCGACTGCAGGGAGCAGGAAACGCTCAGTGGTGGTGGGTGGGAGAAGCGATGTTACTCCGGGGGCAGGCTGGAGGGGAGCTTGGGGCAGGGCAGGAGTGGCTGCTGGGGCAGGCACTGGAGCAGTGGCTATTGGGAGCAGAAGGTCAATGGACATGGTGAAGGGGTATCACCAGGGGGTGGGATGGCTGTTGGGATCGTTACTGGAGTGGCTATTTGGGTGGAGTTGGGGTAGCGATTGGTGAAGGACATTGCAGTGGAGACCCGGGGCAGTTCTCGGGGTGGATCTGGGGGAGACAGGAGTGCTCTGGAGGCATAATGGGGTGGATACCAAGGTGGATATTGGGATAGGGATCTCATGGCCGGTGAAGGATATTGCTGTGGCTAGCAGGATCATTACTGGGGGTGGGGGATGTGGGAGCAGGAGGGGGGATCTCACAGTCGATACTGGGGCAGTTCTTGGGGCGGGTGAGTACTGGGGCAGACTGGGGGATATGTGGAAAGCTATTGGGCCAGAGGGTATTGGGAGGGGTGGGGAGTATTGGGACAGGGCGAGGGCATCAAGGCAGGCTAGGAGATATGTGGATAGCTATTGGCGGGGGGATACTGGGATGGGATGAGGCTGGGGGTTACTGGTGGGATCCCCATTGGGTGGATAGTTATGGGGCAGGGTGAGGATAGCGATTGGGGTGGTGGATACTGGGAGATGAGGCCAGGGGGTTACTGGTGGGATCCCCATTGGGCGGATAGTTATGGGGCAGGGTGAGGATAGCGATTGGGGTGGTGGACACTGGGAGAAGAGGCCATGGAGTTACTAGTGGAATACCTGTCGGGATGGGGGACCCCGGACAGGAGGGAAATATGGGGGCAGCTCTCGGGGTCAGGATACTGGAGGGTGAGGCCCAGGGCCCTGATACGGGACAGCTGTCGGGGTGGCTCTCTGGGGAGCGGCGGGGCTGGCCGGGGGGAACCGGCTCTTACCTGCTTGAACTGCTCCTCGTAGGTCCACTCGTGGTGCTGGGGCGGCGGCTGGCGCGGCGGGGAGAGCGAGCGGGCGGGCTCCGGGCGCTGCTGCGGGGCGCTGGGGGAGCGCGGCGGGTACCGGGCCGCCCCCGCCTCTTCCTCCAGGTCCTCCTCCTCCTCGCCGTGCTCCGGGGCGCCGGGGCCCGGCGGGGCCCCCCCCAGGCGGCCGCGGGGGGCCAGCCCGCAGCGCACCGCCGCCTGGTACTGCTGGAGGGCCAGCGCCTGCGGCTGGATGCGGCTCCCCACAGCCGAGCGCAGCTGCCCCGGGCCGGGCTCCGCCTGCCCCCGCCGCAGCTTCTCCTCCACCCGGGCCAGCCGCGCCGCCTGCTGCCGCTGCAGATTCTCCATCACCGCCTCCAGCCGGTGCCCCCCGCCGCCCGGGCCCGGCAGGGCAGCGCCGCGCCCCGGGGAGCCGCCGCCGGCGCCCGGCACCAGCAGGGGCAGCGACCCCGGGGAGGAGAAGGCAGCCTGCGGGGGAGACACAAGGAGAGTGGGGGGTGGGGGTGAGTGTCCGGCCGAGAGAAGAGGGGGTGCGAGGGAGGGGAGAAGTGGGGGGGATGAAGGGGGAGGGAGTGAAGGGGAGGAAGAGGGGGCAGAGAAGGGCGGGGGGAGCGGCTGAGGCAGAGGGGAGGAAGCCCAGGACGGAGGAGGCGGACGGGGGAGAAGGGAGCGGGGCGGAGAGGGCTCGGGGGAGGCCGGAGGGCGCAGAGCCGGGCCCGGGCAGGGAGAAGTCCCAGAGCGCGTCGCCCCCTCGCTCCCCCCCGGACTAACTCGGGGCGCGTCTCGCTCAACTTTGGCCGCTGCCCGGCTGCGCTCCAGCGCCGGGGCCCCCCAGCCCAACCCCCTGCCCCGGCGGAAAGTTTACAGCCCGGAGCCGGGCTCCAGCGGGGAGATTCCCCGAACCCCCCCGGCGGATGGGCCAGGGAGGAAGGGGAGGGGGAGACGGACGCAGGAAAGGGAGCTTCAGAGCAGGGAGAATTTAGACGGGGGGCGGGATTGGGGAGTGGGGGGTCCCCACAAGCCCCCCGGCTCCAGTGCAGGAGGTCTGGGAGAATCCCCCGTTCCGGCCAGACCCACCCCCTGGTGCAATCCACGTGCGAGCCCCGGTAGAGCCCCCCTCGCTCGGCTCGTTATTAAATATCAGACTCGGCTGGGGTGCGGGGGGGACGCTGGCTGTGAAGTTGCAGGACGTTTGACTTGATGCAGTTTCCACCCCCGCCCCCGAGTCCCCTTCCAACCCCCACCAAGCCAAAAACCCAACAACAACTCAAAGAAACCAAACAACCGCTGCAACCCCATTAACACCCCCCCCCCCCCGCGCCGCCCGCGAGCCGAAGGTAATTTCTCTTACAGGCATTAGAAAACAGACAATTTTCTTTTTAAAAAATTGCTTACCAAAGCAGATTTCGTGTTTTCCACCATGCTTCCGTCTCTCCCACTGACTGGCTGCCCAGGGGAGCTGGGGGTGGGGGGGCGGGGGGGTTTGGATAAATATATATTTAAAAAACAATCGGATCTGTGGCTGTATTTTTATTCCTCGGGCGCTTTGCTGGTGCGCGGGGCCCCGGTCCCAGCATGGAGAAGATTGTTACAAATATTTCTTTTATTCTGCAGCTTGTTGAAGCAATGAGGGGGTTGGGGTGGGGCTTTTTTCCCTTTTTTTTTTTTTTTTTTTTTGCAACAAGTGGCAGCAGAGGCAGCGTGACCCCTTCCCCCGAGAGATCAGCCCGCTCTGCTCCCCATTTGCTAACAACACGTCAGGGGAATGATAAATAGAGAGGGCAGGGTTTGCTGACAGCCAAAGGGGGGAAATGCTGTAATACTTCCCCAGCAGGGAGATCACACAGGAGGACAAATACTGCACCGTGATCAGTGCATTTCTAACCTGCTTCTGGGCATTGCTCTGTGGGCGAGAAGGGAGATCTTTCCAATCTGCAACTCAGTGCATTTCTGACCTAGGGCTCTGACATGTGGGTGCAATCACATCTGTGCATTTTCAGCCTAGTGCTGTGTGTGTGTAACAGGGTTCACACCGGTGCATTTACAAGGAGTGTACTGACTGTGTGTGTGTGTGTGAGATCAGAAACTCCCTCTCTGGGTATCTGCTGTCTTTCAAGGGCTGGCCAGTCATGGACAATCCATAGACTGGACTCAGTGGCATCACCATACAAGGTGCCTGAAAACTGCATTTCTGCCATACCTGACACAAAGGTGTGAACATTCCGTGCGTGTGTGCACGTGTGTGTGTGCACGTGTGCGTGTGCACGTGTGTGTGTGCATGTGGTTGATTTAAAAGGATCCTCGGTGACAGGCGCGTTCAACAGGAGAAATGTTACTACCAAGGCTTGATATCTTCATCTACAAGACCCGTGTTTCCCTGTCAGCCGGGGAAATCACTGCAATTTACACAACGCCTTGAGATAAGTCCTCCTGACATCTGCACATATGCCGTGTGCGCTGCCAGCAGAAAGGCCCCCAGTGCTTTTAAATCAGATTCACGTCATCTCCTCAGCGAGCTCCAGCCGTAAGTGATTAGCAATGTGTGAGTGTGAGGGGCAGCAGGTTGAAAAGTTAACATAAGAGCCGGGGGCTGGGGAGGAATATACATCTCCTGTGCCAGATATAGAACTGTGTCAAATCACACCAAACCCACACCCAGAAAGACCAGCTGCCTCAAACCCACAAAGCCAGGAAATTCACAGTCACTGCGGCAACTTCGTCCTTAACCTGGGCCTAAAGGCCATTGTTTGCTGTGCATAGGATTGCAGGATGTTTTGAGGGTTTTTTCCTGGAAGGAATCTCTCTCGCTCTCTCTCTCTCTCACACACACTTCTTAAATTCTTGTTAATTTACTTCTCTTACACAGATTAGAAAAATTCTACCCAGCTAGCGCCCTATCTGCCATTAGAGTGCATTCATCACCACAGCATCGAATCTCCACATTTATCCCGAAGCCAGGGGCGTGTTAGCCGTGAGCAAGGAAGTCGAGGTTCTGATCCTGAGAGGGGAGGGGCACCTTTCAGAACCAGGCCTGGTAGGGCCCAATCCTGCAGGCCTCACCGGAGTAAGAGCTGCAGGGCTGAGCACCCAGGTTATAGAAATTCACAAACGAGAAAGGACTCCACACCTGGACACAATCCTTGCAGCTTCATTTCCTCTTCTTTCTACGTTTGTGGCATATTTTAATGCACACACACAATAAATAGATGGGGGGGGGGATCTTGTTGCCTTTGATCATCTGCATGGATCTCTCAGGTGCAAGAGCCCAAAGCAAATAACACAGTCCCTGATCCTGCAATATGCATATGGGTAACTTGAAGTGCCACAGATCGGTGTAAACCTGTGCAGGATCGGGCCCACCCTTTTGCTTTGATAGCTCCTTTCAACTGAAGAGCTCCGATGCTTTGTTAGCATTCATCAACAGAGCCCGCAACACTCCGGGGAAGCAGGAACAGTCAGTGTTATTCCCCCAGATTTACAAATGGGTAAACTGAGGCACCAAGGTGAAGTGACTCACCCAAGGCTGGACATGGCCCTATCAGACAAGCCTACTGAAATCAAATTAGAACAGCAGCAGGAGGGGACTCATGGAAACCTAGAACCAGAATTCCTAAACCCTAGCCTGCTGCTCTAACCACTGGTCCACACTCTCTTCCCTACCGCTGGAATATTACACAATGAGCTGCAGAAGAGACAGTAAGTGCAGGCGGGGGAGGATGAGGAGACATGATGTTATCCAACCTCCTTTGGGGTGTTTACATCTGAGATAAATACCAGAAACAGGAAGAGAGACCAGGGTGAGCAGGTGGTCTCTATAAAATCTCTCTCTCAGAGGCAGCTTTCCCTGGACATAGGGACAGCTGGTTACGGTAGTGCCTTACATCCCCTGACTGATCACTCTTTCAGGAGGTTATTTTTCCACTCCTGAATTCCCAAAATGGCCAGGTCGTCATGTGAGCAGACCTCAGGGATGAGGAATAGCTTCAACACACTGATGGTTTTAAGTGCATCTATTTCAGCTAGAACCATTCATAAGGCAGCGGGCTTAGAGCGTGGGAATGGCAGAGCGATACCCCATCTGCAAAACTCAGGGCACAAATCGATCTCTCTCCTTCTCTATCCCAGCACACCCCACTTTCTCGCTATACATAGCTCCCCATCCATCCCATTTCTCTGTCCATCCATCCATTCCCACAGCTCCTCTATCCGTCTATTCGCCTTCCCCAGACCCCTTCTATTTATCCATCCATCCATCCATCCATCCATCCATCCATCCCTTCTATCCATCCATCCATCCATTCCTTCTATCCATCCATCCATCCATTCCCACAGCTCCTCTATCCGTCTATTCGCCTTCCCCAGACCCCTTCCATTTATCCATCCATCCATCCATCCATCCCTTCTATCCATCCATCCATTCCCACAGCCCTGCTATCCGTCTATTCGCCTTCCCCAGACTCCTTCTATTTATCCATCCATCCATTCCTTCTATCCATCCATCCATTCCCACAGCCCCTCTATCCGTCTATTCGCCTTCCCCATACCCCTTCCATTTATCCATCCATCCATTCCTTCTATCCATCCATCCATTCCCACAGCCCCTCTATCCATCTATTCGCCTTCCCCAGACCCCTTCCATTTATCCATCCATCCCCATCCATCCCTTCTATCCATCCATCCATTCCCACAACCCCTCTATCCGTCTATTCGCCTTCCCCAGACCCCTTCCATTTATCCATCCATCCCCATCCATCCCTTCTATCCATCCATCCATTCCCACAACCCCTCTATCCGTCTATTCGCCTTCCCCATACCCCTTCTATTTATCCATCCATCCATCCATCCATCCATCCATCCATTCCCACAGCTCCTCTATCCGTCTATTCGCCTTCCCCACACCCCTTCCATTTATCCATCCATCCATCCATCCATCCATCCATTCCTTCTATCCATCCATCCATCCATTCCCACAGCCCTGCTATCCGTCTATTCGCCTTCCCCAGACTCCTTCTATTTATCCATCCATCCATTCCTTCTATCCATCCATCCATTCCCACAGCCCCTCTATCCATCTATTCGCCTTCCCCAGACCCCTTCTATTTATCCATCCATCCCCATCCATCCATCCATTCCCACAGCCCCTCTATCTGTCTATTCGCCTTCCCCATACCCCTTCTATTTATCCATCCATCCCCATCCATCCATCCATTCCTTCTATCCATCCATCCATCCATTCCTTCTATCCATCCATCCATCCATTCCCACAGCTCCTCTATCCGTCTATTCGCCTTCCCCACACCCCTTCCATTTATCCATCCATCCATCCATCCATCCATTCCTTCTATCCATCCATCCATCCATTCCCACAGCCCTGCTATCCGTCTATTCGCCTTCCCCAGACCCCTTCCATTTATCCATCCATCCATCCATCCATCCATTCCTTCTATCCATCCATCCATCCATTCCCACAGCCCCTCTATCCATCTATTCGCCTTCCCCAGACCCCTTCTATTTATCCATCCATCCCCATCCATCCATCCATTCCCACAGCCCCTCTATCTGTCTATTCGCCTTCCCCATACCCCTTCTATTTATCCATCCATCCCCATCCATCCATCCATTCCTTCTATCCATCCATCCATCCATTCCTTCTATCCATCCATCCATCCATTCCCACAGCTCCTCTATCCGTCTATTCGCCTTCCCCACACCCCTTCCATTTATCCATCCATCCATCCATCCATCCATTCCTTCTATCCATCCATCCATCCATTCCCACAGCCCTGCTATCTGTCTATTCGCCTTCCCCATACCCCTTCTATTTATCCATCCATCCCTTCTATCTATCCATCTATTCCCAGACCCCCCGCATATATCCTAACCCATCTATCTATCCTTCCTTCCTTCCTTCCTTCCTTAACAAGGCAAACTTTTTAATCTCCAAATGTCAATCTGCCATTTCCCCTCCCTCTAACACAACCTGAGCCATTGTGGTGGCCTGGGAAGGAGTGGTTACTTCTTCCATTCGTCTTGTGGATGAGACATAAAACCAAGGCTAGGTCTACACTACGGGGCAGGGGGGTCGACCTAAGATACGCAACTTCACCTCCGTGAATAGCGTAGCTGAAGTTGCGTATTTTAGGTCGACTTACCTGGCTGTGAGGACGGCGGCGAGTCGACCGCTGCCGCGCCGTCGTCGACTCCGCTTCCGCCTCTCGCCGCGGTGGAGTTCCGGAGTCGACGGCAGAGCCATTGGGGATTGATTTTATTGCGTCTTCACTAGACCTGATCCGGCGGGTAGTGAAGACGTGCCCCGAGATTCTATCCAATTGTGGCCGTTGAATATCTTCCCCTGGTACTTTCTCCATACAGTGAGTCCCCCCAGCCCTCGGCTGTTTGGGCTGCTACGATGGGAATAGTTTGTACTCACACAACACCTTTCCTCTGGGGGTTGCTGGGGGTTTTACAAACGTTACCCCCAGAATCTCCACAGCCCCAGGCCAGGCAAGAAAGGCTTGTCATCCGTGTTTCACAGAGGGGGAGAGCTAGGCCAGCGAGAGACGGAGCGACTTGCTCAGGTTCACAGTGACTTAGTGGCACTAGACGTATGAACAGGGCTGAGCACTCCTGACTGGTAGGGCCCATGTGTGCACCACTAAACAATCCCCCGTCCCGTAGATTCTACCTCCCCAACTCCCCTGCCGTTTCACCGGGATGTCGTTTTCGTTTCTTCTCCTTGGTGTGCGCTGGTAAATAGCTGTTGTGCACCACCCCAGAGGCACCTGCATTTCAGTGGTGGATGGGGTCAGTCCCATATGGATGGTATATGTTTTGTCTGAAGCACACTATAGAACGGTAAGAGAATTATCTTTAAGGAATGGGCCCTGCTCTGTTCTGAGAATCTGATTGAAGCCCACGGGCCACTACTGCCCTGTGACCGTTGTGGATCTCGGATCTGCTTTGTCCCATTCTGGGACAGATAATGAGTCTCATAACTGCTTGAGGCCTGGGCAGGGCTAGGCGAGCACGAACCAAAGCTTCATACACCCCCCCCCCCCAGATTTCATGACTTTCTGCACAGACTAAGGAGCACTGTGCATCATGCATGCTGCCCATCGCTGCTGTAACATTTCAGGTCACCGGGAGATTGCAGAAGTCAGTCTCCTTAAGTGTCTGCACGGGTCAGGCTGGGAGGGTCTTTTAAATCTATGAGCGATCTTGAAACTGTGAGTCTGATGGTGTTGTCTAAGCAAGACAGGCTGCAGGCAGGTGCTGTCCGAGCTTCCCCCTGCACCGTGCCTACGCTGCCCACTCGCAGCCCACTCTGCAGTCCCAATCCTGGGAGTCCAGCCCAGCTCTGCTAATCCACCTCTGCCCTCCTGACCAACCTCATCCCTGCTAGCCCAGTCCTGGGACACCCCTCCAGGTCTCTTGACGCACCTTCGGCCAGACCAGCAGCAATCCCCGCTGTTCCCGGGCTTGTCCGGAAGCATTATGCACCCGGATAACTGCACAGAAGTTTGGTGACAATGACAAGTATCCAGCATGGATTGCATTGAAGCAACATCACTGTGGGGTGGGCACTGAATCTGAGCCCTGATCTTCACAGGTGAATGGGGTTTTTCAGCCCCCCTCCCCTCTGCTTCTTTGGGGCCCTGGCAAAGATCTTGGCTGACTCTAATATCATGCAGATGGTGAACTATCAGAAGCAAATCTTCAGTTCCTGTGCGACTGTTTCTCTGTGGACAGGAGATAAACCAGCTGTAGGCCACCCCGTTTCTGGGGTGTGCTGCTTTTTACTGACCGTGCGCTAGGATGGGGTGTCAGGACTCCTGGGTTCTATCCCTGGCTCTGTCACTGACGCAGTGTCTGGTCTGCAGACCCCTAAGGACCGGTTGGCAGAGGTGATGGGCCTTAGATTCTGGGCCCTCAGCATCTCTGAAAATCAGGCCTGAGGAGTCTGAGTCCGGCATTTAAAATGAGTGGCCACTTTTAAAAATAGCAACCTTAGCTTCTCTGGGCCTCAGTTTCTCACCTGTAAAACAGCTATCAGCGCCTGCCCCAGAGCGCTCGGTGGAGCTGCCTTTGTCCACACCACAAGCCCAGCAGGTGAATGGGGCTAGCAGAGCTGTAACAAATCTATGGCTACCTCGGAATGGGGTGACCAGACAACAAGCGTGAAAAATCAGGACAGTGGGTGGGGGGTAATAGGAGCCCGTATAAAAAAAAGCCCCAAATATTGGGACTGTCCCTATAAAATCGGGACATCTGGTCCCCCTACCTAGGAACTGCATCAGTGTCACTCTGCTGCAACTTAGACCGTCACACCAACAGTGGGGTTAGAACCTAGACCCTCCTACTCCAACATCATTCCTACCACTCAGGCTGAAGGAAACTCACCATTAGTTGCTAGCAGCATAGGGCCTATGACACACAATTGAGCGGATCTGCTTCCAGCCAACAGAGGGCAGTCTCTCTTGCTCTCACACACGTCTTTCTGCCTGTGTCATTCATTGTTAGCCCTTAGTGCTAACGCTCAGTATGAAACTCTAGGAAGATCTTAAATAGCTACAGGTGATTAGAGTCTGCCGTGTTTTTTATATGGGCCATATGCGTTCAAGAGCATGTAGGGATGGTCAGGCATATAATACATAGAGTCCAAGGCGAGACAGGACCATTGTGATCATCTGTAGAGCCCAGGCCAGGGAACTGCCCCACAGTAATTCCTGGAGCAGAGCGTTTACCCAAACATCCCACCTGGATTTGAAAACGGTCAGCGAAGGCAAAGGAGTATGAATTTCCAGAGCGGCTTTTGTTCTGTGCTGTTGGTCCTGCCTGAGTTCCTCAGTGGTGGTTTCCTATTTCAGAGCTTCATGATAAATGGACATGGGCCCCCCCCCAGGCCCCTCTGTTTGTTTGTCCGGTCATGTGGCCGGGGCCCAGCTGATCCGGTAATAGAAGAGCCCCCAGCCCCACCCCTTCTTCCTCAGCCAGCCCTGGCCAGACTTGTCCAGGAGTCACCCACCTTACAAACAGAGCCGTATGCCTTACGCCTGTGTCTTGTACCTTTGTACGCACAGCCCTCGAGTCTGTCTCCTGGAGAGGTGAGGAACACACCAGGGCTGGGGAGGGCAAAGGAAAAGCACACGTGATTCGTGTCTCACCCATTCAGTTATTAATCATATCTGTTATTTCTTTAGCTTTATAAGAACCACCAAGAGGCGCCTAAAAATAACGGTCTCATTCGTACGATCGCAGATCATTAGTGACATGGGACGTGGTGGTTGTCACTCAGCTACTCATCCCCCCCACGCTCCCCTTGCAACTTTGTATGGGGGCAGTGACAGAACTCAGACCCTCTCGCTGGGAGAGCTCACGAGGCCTGTCTGGGATTTCAGTTACCAGCCGTTCGGATTCCGTACACTGGAGAGCAGCGGTATGGACGTCTATTGAAAGACTTCCAGTTGCTCCAGTGCCTTCCAATGACGGGCTGCAATGGGCGTGGCAGACACCCCTGTGAGGCAGTTCAGTATTGCTATTCTAGTCTTACAGAGGAGCTGACTGACTTGGACAGGGTCACACTAGGGGCTGCCAACCCTCCAGGATTGTCCTGGAGTCTCCAGGAATAAAAGATTATGTCCGGGGATGAAATAATCCAGGAATACGTCACCCCCAGGTCACACGGAAAGTTAGCAGCAGAGTTGGGAACAGAACCCAGGAGTCCACCCGCACCTTGCTCTGATCACTAGGCGACACTCTCCCGGCACACTCTCAAACTCGGGCAGGGCTCGGGGAGCGGGGGTGACAGAAAGAGCCGGGGATGGGGGGCAGCTATGCTGATTTTTGATTACTTGGTACACTCTTCTTGTGGGGCCCAACACTGAAGTCAGTGCAGGTGGGTGTAATAAGCCAGGCCTCTTCCAGTGCCCTCTTGTGGCAGGAAGGTGCCTGCAGGTTCCCAGCCTCAGTTTCCCCTCCCCTCAGGGTACCTCCAAACATGCTCCTGGGCTGATCACCCCTCCCCCCATTTGTTACTGCCCACGTCATCACTCAAAATACCTCTGGCTCTGCCCCCTTTTGTCACTCTTGCCTCTTCTGCCATCCCTGCTCTTCCTTCAGACTGAGGGTTCCTGGGCTCGGAGCCGTCCTCCCCTCGGAGAGATCAGAGACTCAAACAAAGCGATAATGCAACCACTGTCCACCTGCCCTGGGCTGATAAAAGGCTCACGTCCCGCCTGAGGTCTTTCCCAGACCCCCTGCCCCTCGTACGGTCTGCTTCTTCCTTCCCCCCAGACTGATGGGCCCATGTGAACTTCATGCAGTCCCCGTGTGCGTGTGCATTATGCCGTCATTGCACACCAGTTTCCCGCACAGGGCCCTGCCTCGTTCAGTGCCCAGGATGGACCGTGCTCGGACCGTGCTCTGGGGAGGAATCAGCGTTGTTAGTGAGGGAGCTGTAGGACCCCTGCCTAGTTTGCTGCAGACATTGGAAGACCCGTGCTGAACACAGCAGGGGACAGCAGGAAGAGAAAGGTCAGTTTTGTGGTTAAGGCAAACCTTTTCACGGGTCACTAATTGTGTGAGTCTCATGTTCTGGGCTGCGACACGACACCCTGGGTCATCTGCAGAATTCCCGAGCATTGGCAGCTGCAGCTGAAGTCAACGGGACCTGAGAACATCTGAAGTGCTCGAGGATGCTAAACAATCGGAGGACTCAGGGCCCAGGTGTCTCCAGCGGGGCACCCCGAATTGGTGGACACCTTTGACCTTAATCTCATTGTGCCTCACTTTCCCCTGAGTAAAGTGGGGCTAATGCCGCCTCCCCTCCTAGGGTGTAGTGAAGACGAAACAATGAATGTTCATGAAGCACTCAGACACACCAGAGCAAACAATAATTCTGTCTTCAGGGCAGGGCTTGAACAATGGGCAGAAAACAAGGCCTGGGGGCCACACACCGAACCCCAAGGAGAAAACAAAATACTGAACAGGTGCTGTGCAGGGACCTGTGTCGGCTAAAAACACCTAGTGATCACACCATTAGCGACGGTGCGTATGGCACAGGATAGACACGGTCACATATATTTTGCCACAGGAACGTACCACCCAAAGGCCGCTGTTGTTTCCAACACATCCCTGCAAAGAACCTGCCCAGGAGTTGAGCTCGGCAATCAGACATGACAGGGAGTGTACGGCGGGGTCATTAACACATGCCTCAGATGCCCTGTGATAGGGTCGCAGGGGTGAAGACGAGTGACTCCAGACAGAAGTGACCCCCTCCCCCAGTGTGTGCTGGGGGTTTGCAGAGCTCTTATGCTGATGGCAGAAGACCTGCCCTCACGAAGACATACTATCTAACGAGATTTCTCTGTGCATGCATGTAGCTGTGTTGCATGCGACTAAGTGGGAGTGTGTGCAAGTGTCAGTGTGTATGAATGCTGGGGTGCACATGTGTGTGTGTCTGTCAGTGGAGAAGAGTGGGAGATTTGGGCGGGGTTTGTATCCTGCAGAGCAGTATAGGGCCTAGGACACTTAGGGAGTTTGGAGGGAGGGAGGAACCAGTCTCCCTGTCCCTTGCCATGCAGGTTCTCTGGTGTCTCCTATATCTTTGGGCTCTTCCCGACAATGCAGGGTGAGTGTAGGAAAAGGATAATCGTAAACCCTACACCCTCTCCGGACCTGCAAATCACACCACTGACCTACCACCGGCTGTCCGCTCCAGATGTGGCCCTAACACCTGCAGCCCTGAGGCCCAGCGAGAGATGCCACATTCAGCCCGTCCCCCTCTCCTGCACCACTGAGACCCAGCCCCGGACAATGCAATGTCTGCAAACAACTGAGAAAGAGACGAACATTGCTGTCTCGTACAAAACGTGGGCAGGATTTTTTACTTGGAAAAAATTTGAAACGAAACCACAATTTTCATTTCAAAGAAAAAAATAAGACGTGTTTCCCCCCCCCCAACTTTTAAAATACTCCTGGCTTCTTTCTCTTCCACTGGAAAAGATTTGTTAAAAGTTTTTAAAAAATGAGAAGGGGGAACCCTGAAAAATTTCAAAACAAAACCCACCTTTTTATTTTTCATCCAAAAAGGAACATTTCTGACCAAAATGAAATGGTTGGTTTTGGTCAAAAAGCCATTTCTTCTGTAAAACAAAACAAAACCCCCAACCAACCTGAAACTCCTGGTGGATAAAATACCAGCCAGTTCTGCTTAGCAATCGCTTGGTTCTGCAGGCTGGGAGCACTGGAGAATGTAGGGGGCCGGGCGAAGGCCGGGAGAAAGTGTGTCCCTGTAGTGAGGTCATGGCAGTGCATAGCAGATAGGTTTGGTTTGGGCAGGGGGGAGCAGGTGCTTTTGGACTCCTTCAACATCTGGGATTCCTCTGCGATCCTCTTCCTGAGTGTGTTTCCCAGGACCAGGAGCTGCTGTGGTCAGTTCTCGCAGGCTTACCCGAGGCAAGACGCTCAGTGAAAGGCACCACAGGTGCTCTTGCCCTTCTAGGGCTGCTGCTCGTAAGAGGATGAGAGCCTGTGAGCGCTGCTGGCTAACTGGATTATTCCCTTAGCTCTGCAGCAGCGGCTCGTGCATTTAGCACTGGAGGTGTTGGGTTCAAACACTGCCAAGCGCCAAAGCGGGGCCGGTTACTACTCTGTCTTACTCGTATTGCAGCAGTGCCTGGGCATTGCAGTCATGGCCCAGGATCCCATGGGGCAAACACAGAACAGACAATCCCTGCCCCAAAGAGCCTGCAGGCCGCTCCGCCGCATCTCTGCAAACCAGGCTCAGCGCGTCCCAAAGGGGACCCCCGAGACAACCGGCTCTGCCTAGATAAATCCAAGGGGGCGCAGCCTGCGCATGTCCGTGCGGAGTGTGGCCCAGACATCACGTCCCTCACCCCTCCACACCCCCGTCACTCTATCCCAGCTGTTTACCTCCACTATAAACCCGTCAAGGGCAGAGGGGCTCCCATCAGAGCCGGCAACAATTCCATGGAGCAGCAGAACGGACGGGGTCTAATAGTGACACCTACTGACAGGACGGGGATCGGCCTGGAACATCCTTGCTAAAGGCTGGAGCCAGGCAGGGGCCAAGCCAAGCGCTTTCCTGGCGAGGAAGCCCTGGTGTGGAGAAGCAGCATGAGGGCATGGCAGACCCGGCTTGACAAAGCCCTGGCTGGGATGATTTAGTTGGTGTTGGTCCTGCTTTGAGCAGGGGGTTGGACTAGATACCTCCTGAGGTCCCTTCCAACCCTGATATTCTATGATTCTATGAGGCCCAGACAGAGGATGACTCGGGGCCACGGGGCAGCTCACCAAAGGGACTTTGGGCCGGTTATTGGAAGGAAGTTTAACTAGCGTCGAAGCTGAGCTGGGAAATTCAGATCTGCCTCCATCAGATTGAGCCTCCCAGAGCCTCCGGCACGTTCGGTAGCGGGGCCGTCACTCCCTCTTGGAGCGAAGGACCTGCCGCTGAATTGCCGCCGTAGAGCTGCCGCCGCTTGCGATCGCAGCTTTTTTTTTTTTTTTTCCTGCTTGGGGCGGCAAAAACGCTAGAACCGGCCCTGGGCACAGGGCTTCTGCCAGAGATGACCAGTGCCTGCTGGCGGGGGTGGGGGGCACAATTTAAAGATTCCCCCTATAACAGCTCAAGTCACGCCCCTCCCAGGCATGCCCCCCTCTAACCCTCAGAAGCCCCTCCCTGCAGCTCCCAGCTGTTTTCCACGGCCCCATGTGACTGCAGCTCCCAGCTTGATGGCTTCAGTCGCTGCCATGCAGGGAGGGGGCCTGGCTGCACCATGTGACTGAACGGGGCCAGCAAACCCTGGCAAAAATCAGGAGGGGGGCATGTGATCCCACATGACCCCCCCCATGTGTTGCCTCTGGCTTCTGCCCAGCAGGGAGGGGGTGTCTTGGGGTTTCCGCTGTTACTCTGAAGCCCTGAGTCCCAGCAGGCGCGCCCTGGCTCTCTGAAGATTGTTGTATGCAGCTCGGCGGGGCAGTACATTTGGCCACCCCTAGAATAGTGCATGATCCAAGGAGCTTCATGTTACATCCCCCCAGAAAATCAAGGGAACATTTCCACTTAGGTTTTGTACAAATATTTTAACCCGGCAGTGCCCAGACACCGTCTCGTATCAGATCCATTTACCTGGACCCCTCTAGAGCAAAGGCGGCTTCGTCAAGATGTTTCCTGACCCCACCCCGGACGGGAGAGCTCCCGCAGGACTCTTCTGGTGACCTAGCTGCAGCTACACCAGGGGTTAGGTCGACTTAACTACGGCACTCAGGGTGTTCACAGCCCTGACCGACGTAGCGAGGTCGAGAGAACGTTAACGTTCAGCCCAGGCCTAAGAAGCTACAGGTTGCAGACTGAGCAGAGATCCTGGAGATAAATATCACAGAGAAATGCCATACGTTGATAGATGCTGTAGGTAAATCAGTATATAGATACTGCAATGAGATAGATAGACACTGGAGATATACAGATACTGTAGACGGAGGAGATTGAGAGATACCCGAGATATATGGATACCACGGAAAGACTCTGTAGATAGATGGACCCTTTAGATAGATAGATCCTGTAGGCAAATCAATGGCTGCCTGTGCAGAGAAAGACAGCAAGACAGAGAGAGGTGCAGAGAGAATATGTTTTGATGGGAGTGTCATGGATTTGTCCTTGTCATGGGTTTGGATCAAGCACGCACATAGCTCATGCACACTGGGCCTAGGGCTGGCTCAGGGCCTGCTCCGTGTCCTCGTCTCGCCACCGGCTCATATTTCTGTGATGAGCTGGACTCTGCGGCAATCAGCAAATTCCCGGCTAAAGGAAAACGGGTCGATAACAGTTACTTGGACTTTTGAAAACCTCGCTAGAGTCCCGCGCAAGAGGCTATTGAAGGCTACGTACGGTATTCCTGGGGGGCAGAGGTCAACTTCTGTTGTGGATCACGCTGCGGTTTAAGAAACAGAGCCATGAGCCCGGAGCGATGCGTTTTCACCGTGGAAGAAGGGTAAAGATGGGGGCCCCAAGGTTCTGTTCTGCGGCAGGTGCCGTCAGGGGATTAACACTTGGGGACAATGCGAAATTCATTAGCTTAGTTACATGTAATAGAAACTCCAGGGGCACTGGAGGAAGCAGATTGTGTCCCTACCGCACCCCGGGGCTAGCCTGGCTGTTCTCTGCCGGGGACGCCAGATGAGCAGTCAGGACATTGGTTTCATGGCTCAACTGGATGGCAGCATCTTTGTTCATGATGCTGCAGCCTCACCTACTGATTGATTCACCATCTCCCATAGCAGCCACTCCTCATCCCATCCGGCTACTGACCTTCCCTATCCCTAACCCTGCTTAGCTTCCGAGGCAAAGAGCTGGAGTCGTGGGGAGGTACAGGACTGGTCCGGTTGCTGCCCTGGGCTCAGCGGCAGACTTTTGGTAGCTGTGACACTGCTGTCCCGTTTGAGCCAAGTGGCTAGTCACAGTCGGGGGCCCTGGGCATGCTCCGGTTGGAATATAAAATGACGGGGTCTAAATGAGCTGTTACCACTCAAGAAAGAGATCTTGGAGTCACTGTGGAGAGTTCTCTGAAAACATCCACTCCATGTGCAGCGGCCGTCAAAAAAGCAAACAGAATGTTGGGAATCATTAAGAAAGGGAGAGATAAGAAGACAGAAAATATCATGTTGCCTCTATATAAATCCATGGTACGCCCACATCTTGAATACAGTGTGCAGTTCTGGTGACCACATCTCAAAAACAGATAGATTAGAAATGGAAAAGGTGCAGAGAAGGACAGCAAAAATGAGTAGGGGCATGGAACAGCTTCTGTATGAGGAGAGATTAAAAAGACTGGAATTTTTCAGCTTGGAAAAGAGATGACTAAGGGGGGATATGATAGAGGTCTATAAAATCATGACTGCTGGGGAGAAAGTGAATAGGGAAGTGTTATTTATTCCTTCTCATAACACAAGAACCAGGGGACACCCAATGAAATGAAGAGGCGGCAGGTTTAAAACAAACAAAAGGAAGTATTTCTTCACAAAACGCACAGTCAACCCGTGGAACTTCTTGCCAGGGGATGTTGTGAAGGTCAAAACTAGAACAGGGTTCAAAAAATAATTAGATAAGTTCATGGAGGATGGGTCCATCAATGGCTATTAGCCAGGATGGGCAGGGAAGCGACCCCATGCTCTGGGTGTCCCTAAGTCCAGGTGCTGCAAGTGGACGACAGGGGATGGATCACTCGCTAATTGCCCTGTTCTGTTCATTCCCTTGGAAGCATCTGGCACCGGTCACTGTCAGAAGACAGAATACTGGGCTAGATGGACCTTTGGTCTGACCCGGGATAGACATTCTTATGTTCTCTTTGGCCTTGTTTTAGGTGTGGCCCCTTAACTGTCTCTTATCATTATCTTAAATGGAGGATTATTCACGCCTCTGCTGGAACAAGATTTTGACTCCAACCCATGCCAAGGTTTCAGCCAGCTCACAGTAACACATGTACACAACAGATGTTGAATCTATTTGGGTTGAAACTTTACCTCACTTGAGTGCAGATAGATCCAAGTATTTCTTATTCCTATCCAGGTAATATTCCTATGGTGTAACAGAGTCACCCACCTCCCACATACTCCCTCGTGGCCTGAGGGTGATCCTGCAAGCACCCTGCCTCAGTTTACCCTCTTCAGCACTCCTTGTATTACTCCACACAGTCCAAAAGGTATGATACAAAAGTCCCCCGCTGGGGTCTACTCTGAGTCCAAGTAAACTCAAAAATATAGTTTCTCCCCTCTCTCTGCTCCAGCCTCTGGCTGCCACTCCAGCTCCTTGAGTCCAGAGTCCTCCGCTCAGACTGCACCTTCGTTTGCAGTCACTGCTTCACCCAGCCAGCTGCAACTTCCCCAGTTTCTGTCCTGCCTGACATTCCCAGCCCCGAGCTGAAGAGCTGAGCTCCCTTCCCCAGCGAGTACCCCAAGGGCCTGTCGTCTCCTCTCCCTTCCATCCCCAGGCCTGTCCTGAGTTAATCACCTGTCCTCATTTATTGGGTGCTGGGTGCTGGGACGGATTCTGCTGTGGGAAGGCGAGGGGCTCCCTCCTCGAGTGACCAAGGAAGAAAGGTGTGAACGTGAGTCCCAGGAAAGAGAAACAATGCCGGTGATGCTGTTACGATCCTGCATGCAAAGGGATAAATATCTACAAGCCACCACACAGGCACGACATGGCTCACTCACGTACCCATCACCAGTCCCGTCTAAACACAGCTAACACACCAGGCCGGCTGAAAGGCGTCCACGTTGCCTGCCAACGTGTAGTAGGTGTAATCAACCCGCAGCCTGGCTCCAATCAGGCAGGGAACCCGCAGCCCCTCGTGCCCCTCTGAACCCCAGATCCTGAATAAACAGTGGCCTGGGGAAAAGCAGCACTGAAAACCAGAGAGAGAGGAATCAACCAGGGGTCAATCGAAGGAACAGTGGATGGCTGTGGGCGGCCAGGGGCACTGCCTGGGCCTGGCATGCGTGGACTGTGCAGGTGCCGCGGGAAGAATGCACTGTGATTAGTCGCTATGCGGCCACGCAAACCTGCCCCTGCAAGTCCCCGGAGTGCTTAGGGCGAGGGGGTTCGGCCAGCGACCTCCAGGCCAGGAAGATGGAGTCACCCCCAGAGAAATGCCCGTGGCAGGAGAACGTGTCACCTGGGCACAACCGCCACAGAGCTGCCTCGTAAGCAGTCAGGAGGGGAAGGGGAACAGCAAAAGAAAGTGAAAGAAAAAGGGGCAGGAGCCGCCAAGGGAGGGATCTGCGAGCCACTGTGCTCAGGACATCCCGCGCTTCCCCGGGGCACTGGTGTGAGTTGCTCGGTGCTGTGGGGAGACACTGGTGCCACTGAACAGAGACAACCTCCCCCTGCAGGATAACAGCTAACCCCTTCCCACTCCCGCCCGTTTACCACGAGTTGGGGCTCTGGCTGATGCCCTGATGCTCGCGGGGGCTGGCTAGCTAGGACAGCGAGGCAGAGGACGGATGGCGTCAGGACGCGCTCTCAGGGCACAGAGCAGGATCGGGGGCTGCACGGAGCCCTGGCAGCCCTCAGTACTTCCTCTCTCTTTAGACTGGGACACTGGGGCAGGCCGCACAGTAGCGGCTGATCCAACGTGCTTGGGCCTCCCGCCTGGTGGCTAGGCACCTCTGGGGAGAGGGAACAGAGGTCTTCTGGGTGACGCCCGGCACTAGAGCAAGGAGAGGTGGGGTCAGTTTCTGGCTTAGCCACCTGAGCTGCTGCATGATTGGGCAAGTCACTCTCTCCCCCTGCTCCGCTCTGTGCCTCAGTTTCCCTCCTACATGTAAAATAGAAACGGTCACAAACCTCCCCAGCTGAATTCGGCGAGACTCTATCCGCGTACCGAGCTCTGTAGGTGGCGGTAAAGAGGGGCAGACCCCTCCGGAGGGTCTGACCCAGCCATACACTGCGTCTGAGTTTGGCTTCCCATGTCCCCTTGCCGGTCGTGTCTGTGCCTGTCCTGCTGGCGAGCGGCTCTGTAATGCGAGCGCCACCAGGAAAAGCCCCCAGTGCCGTTCTGTGTGTGGGTTTCCAAGAGGGAAAGGTGTGAACGAGGAGCCCGGACTCCTGGGTTCCACGCTCGGCTCTGCCAGTGCTTCAGTGCATGACTTTGGGCAAAGCCACTGCCCCTTCCAGCCGCCGTTCCCCCGATCTGTAAAATGGGCTTGAGGCCGAATGAGTGACCAGCATCCTAGTGCTCACAGAACCTTTTCTGGGTGGACCCTGGGGAGGGGCAAGGCCCTGGGCTTCCTAAGGGAGGGGGGGACCAGGTGAAGTTGGAGGGCCAGGGTAGGACAGGAGGTCGGGCTATGATCTGATAGCGCCATCTCTGCCGGTGTAGCACATTCCCACCCAGCCGACCACGCGGCTTTGTCTGCTGAACAATGGAGGGTACCAAAGGAATAGCCCTTGCTCTTGCGCTGATGTCTTGCCCCCCCCCAGACGGCCGCGAATGGGATCCCCCTCCCCGTGATCGAGCCATTGACCCGCCATCTACGGAAAACACTGTCCAGATTGTTCACACTAATGTTATTTAGCAGCAATATTTCCGTAATAAAAGAAATCAATGGGCAAGAGAAAAGACCTGTCCGGGGCTTTGATTTTCTCATTTTAATGGCATAGTTATTTACTCCCACCAGCATGCCATTGGATTTTCATTACGCCGCCCTTCGCTGTAAGTGGAGCTGTATTGATATGAGCTGCTGACTTCAGCGGCCTTCCTGCAGTCACAAATTAAAAATTACTCATATTCCTCGACAGCATCTTATGCCAAACGCCCAACACCGCAGAGCGCACGGGAGGGTAGTTATCGCAGAGTGAGACGAGTTTGTGAGGCGCACACACACACATTCTACATCCGCACAATGACTGTACACGTGCCAAAAGCGGTGTGTATACAATCGTTGTGCAGACATAGAGTGAGTGTGTGTGTGTAGATTGTATATGTGTAACATCCATGTGTGTACAATCTTCCCCGCACACACACACAATCATTAGACACACATCCATTATTACTCTCGACATACACACACGAAATAGAGCTTGTGGTAGCAACCCCACATGCTGTGCGATGTCTCCGTCTACATGGCGTGTAATGTACCCTCGCTGGGCCATTGGGGAGGGATAGAAACACACTGCACATTGCCAGAGTGGAGATTGAAATGATCCTAATTCCCCTGGGAACAGAGTCCCATGGGACTCTCTTGGCCTGAGCGGCCAGCAGGAGTCGTTGAAGGGCTGTGCAGCCCGTGGGATCTCTGCCAGATCCTAGAGAGATCCCAGCTGTGCGGAGGTGCCGTAATGCTCGCGTCGTGGTGCCGTGGCTGCTGTGACACCAGTGACATCCAGCTCAGGAAAACGGGGCCATGACTACATGAGAGAAGCTCAGTCCACTTCCGTCCTGGCAAAGTGCCGGGAGGAGAGGGTACCATCAGTGGGGTAACCCCCAGCAGGGAGGTGCAATCACAACCTCCCAGCCGCTCTCACCCCCAGCAGGCCTGCTGCTTGCCTTCGGTAAAACGGGGGTACATGTCCTTCCCTTCCCCAGCGCCCCTCCCCAACAGGGCAGTCATCACCCCAGCAATCTGTAATGAAGGATGGGAGAGGGGGGCAATCCCCGTATGGGGCCTGGCATATTTCAGCTCCATTGATTCCGAGACCAGGAGGGACCATTGTGATCATCTAGTCTGACCCCCGTAGAACCCGGGCCAGAGCCCTGCTCCCAAAGAATTCCCAGAGCAGAGCTTTTAGAAAAACATCCCATCTTGAGTTAAAACTTGGCAGTGATGGAGAATCCACCACAACGCTCGGTACATTGTTCCAATGGTTAATGGCGCTCACTGTTAACAATGTACCGTATTTCCAGCCTGAATTTGTCTCACTTCAACTTCCAGCCATTGGATCATGTTAGACCTTCCTCTGCTGGACTGAAAAGCCCATGCGTAACCCTTCTGCCAGGCCGAGTTGATAGCAGCAAGGGCTGGGTTCAGTACATAGGGGTCCCCTCCCAACAGTGTAACACAAAACCAGCTCGAGCCCCCACCCAGTGACCTGGCAAAATCTTACACACACCCCTGGGTGCCTCGAAGAGGCAATACTTCCCCTCTCACAAGCACAGAGTCTCAGTATAGCAGAAAATGTTTAATAACATGAGGTAAACGACATAGCATTAAATTGGGAAAACACCACAACTAGAGTTCATAGACCAAACCATGAGCAAAGACCCACCCCAGCAAATTGGGCTGTGTCCTTTCCCGTTGGTTCTTGAAACCAGCAACTCAAAAATCACCCAAAGTCCCAAAAGTCCAACAACCCCCAAAGTCTCTGTCCCTGGTCAGTGCAGCCCCAGAGTTCAAAGGAGGGGCATGCAGCGTGTTAAGGGGCACCTTATGTGATCCAGGGCTGACCAGCCGCCTCTCCATGGGGTTCCGCTGCAGCCTTCACCACGAGCCAGTCCACTTCCACCAGCCGTCCCGTGAGCCGCTCCTGCCGTCCCACAAACTGCTCTGCTCTACCAGCTGCTCTGCTCTGCTCCAGCCGCCCCCGCAAACAGCTCCGCTCCACGGGCCACTCCAACCATCCCCACAAGG
Source organism: Malaclemys terrapin pileata (assembly GCF_027887155.1). Taxonomy (NCBI): domain Eukaryota; kingdom Metazoa; phylum Chordata; order Testudines; family Emydidae; genus Malaclemys; species Malaclemys terrapin. The sequence goes on along the minus strand of NC_071510.1, from coordinate 131,030,422 downwards.
CTCCGCTCTGCTAGCAGCTCCTCCAGCCATCCCCGCAAACTGCTCTGCCAGCCACTTAGCAATATAGCTTCAGGCTCCCCCACTAGTTAACCCAGCACTGAGTGATCTCAGCTAGTAGTAGGAGAGCCCCAATATGAATCCAGCTCAGCAACCTGTAACTAGATTCCTAATGGAATCAAAGTTAGCTCTGACATTCAACAGTGAGAAGGAGAAGCAGCAGCAATTGGTGTTTCAGGCTCACAAAGGAGCCCACACTTCCAGGTACAAATACCTACCCCCCAACCTCTCACTGGGTTTTGGAACCCATGTCCCTTGTTTAGTGAGTGCTACTTAGGTGATGGTGAGACCCTCTGTCATAAAACAGTTTCATTGTCCTTGATTCATATAATCAGGATGACAACACTTTATTCCTTCTGCCCCAATAACACAGAAACTGGGGATCCCACAGCAGCCAAAGTGACCATTTGGGGCTGCTGTGGGCTCATGCTAGGCGGGGTGGGTGTGCCTATGCAAACAAGTTCAGCCCCTGAAGTTATTTTCCACACTAGCCATAATTCACCACCAGATGCCAGGGTAGAGCTCATCCTGACCCTGCTTACACATGATTAAATATTTATTCCCCATGTAGATACTTACACGCTGTAATTAAGTCACCCGTTAACCTTCTCTTTGTTAATCGATTGAGATCCTTGAGTCTATCACTGCAAGGTATGCGTTGCAATTCTCTAGTCGTTCTCGTGGCTCTTCTCTGACCTCTCTCCAACTTATCAACATCCTTCTGGAATTGTGGGCACCAGAACTGGACACAGGATTCCAGCAGCGGTCGCACCAGCGCCAGGTACAGAGATAAAATCGAGATTTCCCTGTTGATGCATCCCAGCATTGCATAGACCTTTTGGCCACAGCATCACACTGGGAGCTTGTGGCGTTACCCAGGGTTTTCAGAACCCAAAGCAGTGGTAACTGAACTGTTTCTTTTTCTGCAGTGTCAGGAATAAATCAATGGGGACACAGCTCCTTCGACTGAGACATGATTGGTACAAACAGGAGTGCTTTTACCGAAAACTACTTTGTATTAGGTCTTAAGCACACACACACACGTATATGCTGTCGCAATAGGTTGAGAGAATTCCAAACATTTATATATACCCAAAGTTTGAAATAGTTTTGAGGAATCAGCAACCAGCCTTCCAGGGGGCCGTCCTTCCACCAGCTGCTGGGGAGCTTAGGTGCCAGCTCCTTGTCCAAAGACAAGCTTCCTTGAACTGCTTCAAAGTATATTTGTTGCTTAATTTTTTATAGTTAACTTCAACAAAGCACGTAACTTATAGTGACTCCTAATGGGTCACCAATTTTTTCAGTTTTAGCAAACTATTGATTATTTATTATTAAAGAATTGTTAGTATTTTAATTATAACAATAAAAATTATATGCCAGTGCCATTTAACCAAGGTTGATTGTTTAAACATTTTGTTTATTTTTATGGTACATTAATTGTTTGTTCCATTTTTAAATTTTAATTAGCAGAACTGCAAACATGCAGCTGTTTGGCCTTGCCTCTCAGAGCATAACATTATTTCTCGCTATGTGGCATTTGATTTCAGCGAGCAATGACTGGACACACACAATAGCTCGCTGCAGTAACTTCAGATTCTGAGGTTACAATGGTCAGCTGTTTATCCACCCCCCAAATTATTTTCAGAGTCCCGGCTTCCCAGGATAGAATCCCCCATCCTGTAAGTGTGGCCTACAATCTTTGCTCCTAGATGCATATACTTACATTTAGCCGTATTAAAACACATATTGCTTGTTTGTACCCGGTTTACCCAGTGATCCAAATTGCTCAGTATCAGTAAGTCTGGTATCTGCAAACTTTATCAGTGATGATTTTATGTTTACATCCAGGTCATTAATAAAAGTGTCCAATAGCGTAGGGCCAAGAACCGAGCCCTGCGGGACCTCACTAGATACACACCCGTTCGATGTGGATTCCCCATTTACATCTTCGGAGCTAACAGTTAGCCAGTTTTTAACTCATTTAACGTATGTCATGTTGATTTTCTAGCTTTCTAGTTTTTTTTTATCAAAATGTCATGTGGTACCAAGTCAAATGTCTTACAGAAGTCTAAGGACATCACATCATTAACGACACCTTAATTAGCTACTGCTCAGCTCTGCCAGCATCCCGTTGGTGTCGTGGCAGAGGGGCCGTGTGATGGTGGGAGGAGAAACGGACAAGCAGGCGGTTGAGGTTGGCACCTCTGGGGCTCATGTGAGAAGAGCCGGAGCTGCGAAGGGCAAGGAGACGGGGGGAAGAGCAGTTAGTGGAACCCACTGGTCAGCATGTGCCGTGTCCTCCTCTGGGCCCCATCCACAGAGGCTCGTTAGCTCGAGAAGCTGTAGATTCCTGCACATGGGCCTCTGGAAGACGAGCTGGGGAATGAAGTCAAGGCCGGGGGTGATGGGGTGCAAACTCCTCACCAGAGAGATGAAGCCCGTCAGCGTGGTACAAGGCGGGTGTTCGGGAGATGAGAGGGGGTCTGGGCCTGGAGAGTGGCTTGGGCAGAAAGCAAAGGTGGATCCAAGCACCATTCTGGAGGAAGAGGAGGCCAGCCTCAGCCTGAATGTGGGGGAAATCAGCCAGACAGGGGGCAGAGGTGCAGGGTCCAGGGCTGGGGGGCGGAGCCTGCCAAGCCCAGCCCCGACAGCCTGGTTGAGGCACTGCTTCCCCGGAGCTGCAGGTGAAGGATCCCCCGCCCTCCCTGGGAATTGGGGGCAGTGGTTGCCCTTGGAGGTGGGTTCGTGCCCGAAGCTCTGCTCTAGGAGGCTTTCAGCTGAGACCGGAACAATGCCTGGAGCTGGGTGTGCCAAACACAGCTGGGTGTATCTCCCATCGGGCACGGGCACAGAGCAGCACCAGCAGGGCATCCCAGGTCCTCCTGCCACACTGGAGGCTGGGAGGATGGAGGGGTGACTAGGATGGAGGATGGAGGGGCGGAGGATGGAGGGGCGATGAGGATGGAGGGGCGACGTCCCAGCCACATGGCAAAAGGACAACTTGATGGGCCAACGCGGGCAGCCTCCGCTCTGCTGACTCTGATTTCCGACCCACTTCCAGAGCCCCTGGCGGCCTGGACAGAGCCTCAGGGGTCCTGGCCGCGCAATTCAGAACCGCCATGCGTGCCCAGCGCTGGGCTCTGTGCCCAGCTCCTACAGCCGCCAGAGGGAACCGGGACCTGCTGGAAGATTAACGTGGATGTGGGCTCAGGGAATGGCGACGCTGCCACCTGGTGGTCAGGTGCACAGACAGCAAGGCCCGAGTCTGGGCCCGATCCTGCTGCAGCTCCTGCTGGAGATCGGGGTTTGCTCCAGATCCGTTAGCTATAAACAATGGTCTGCCGAGCCCTGGGCTTCTTGTGACTCGACCCCCCGGGCAGGTCACCCACAGCCCACGTCTTCCGGGGCCCAACACGTAATAGTTCTCAGACCTCATGGTGGGCCTTCAGTCCAACTCTGGACTCCCTAACCCTCACCCCCTGGCACCGGGGGCTTTTACTCCACTTTCCTGGGTGGGTGAGCGGGGGGGCCCTGGCTGTCCCTCTCCTCTGCAGTCTGGTCCAAGGGCCCCCTTAATGAGCAGCCCAGGCCTGACTGCACAGACCCCTGGCTGCCTCTCCCCAGTGTCCCAGCGCCTCTCTCTAAGCCCCGTCCCCAGACTCACCACGGAGCTTCTCAGCACATGCGTCCCCCCAGCTGGTCCTGCTGCTGGAGAATTTTCTCCACTGCCCTGGCAGGGCAGTCTCTGCTCCCTGCAGCCCCTCGATCGGCACAAGGACCCTGGGCTGGGCAGACTCACTTCCTCCAGATTTCCTTCACCCCCCCCCCCCAAGGCTTGCCACTTGTGGAGCTTGCCTAGGATGGGCTCCCAAATTGTCCATCGACCAGGGGCGAGCAGGAAAATGGTGCCATGGGGCCGATGTGCCAAGTGACAGAACGGTGGCCCTGCCAGGCAGTTCTGCCCAGGCCCTAGCCCGGCGAGTAAGAGTACGTGGGCATAACCGAGAGCACTGCTCTGGGCCACAGAGAACGGGGTCTGACCCTTTGGCCCAGGTCCGCTGAGTCCCAAATTCCTTCAGACCCTCCCATCCCTCCGCCACAAAACTGCCAGGGCCACCCTGCCCTGGGCACTGCCTCCTGTCATCTCCTCCGCAGCTGGGACCCTGGGACAGGCTGCTCACATCCGGGGAGAGATTTGCTGGGTAAAAATCACCCCCTGGCTTGCTGCCTTGGCTGTACTGTCACGTGGGCAAAGAGAGTTAGGGATCGGAAAGGTAAGGGAGCGGGATCCCGGCCAGGCCGGGGGATCAGTGCAGACACTGGGCAGGGAGTGAGATCCCGGCCAGGCCGGGGGATCAGCGCAGACGCTGGGCAGGGGGCGGGATCCCGGCCAGGCCGGGGGATCAGCGCAGACGCTGGGCAGAGGGCGGGATCCTGACCAGGCCGGGGGATCAGCGCAGATGCTGGGCAGAGGGCGGGATCCCGGCCAGGCCGGGGGATCAGCGCAGACGCTGGGCAGAGGGCGGGATCCCGGCCAGGCCGGGGGATCAGCGCAGACGCTGGGCAGAGGGCGGGATCCTGGCCAGGCCGGGGGATCAGCGCAGACGCTGGGCAGAGGGCGGGATCCCTGCTGGGTTGGGATTTCACCATAGGCTGAAATCCCGGAGAGGACTCTAGTGATACCCTCATGGTGAGATCTTTGTGGCTGTGTCCTTCTGCTGTAATCAACTGTGTCACATAAGAGCAGCCTGGTCCCCCGCCGGATGCCGCACCAGCACTCCTGTCCTTATTCCCCAGCCCTCAGCCAGATCCAGACGGGCTAATGCAGAGGAGGTGATTCAGTGCACCTCGCTCCCATGGGACTGTTCTCCCCTCTCACATCCCCCTGCTGAAGTCCCCCCTCCCTGCCAGCGTCGCTGTAGCACGAGTCTCTTTTTTGGACCCTATTGGCACCCCCCATATAATCCAGAAGGGGACGGTGGGGGGTGGGGGGTCGAGGCACCTCGCTCTCTCCCCTGCCAGGCACAGGGGGATGTGACCGATAGGAGAAGGCTAAGCTGCCTCTAACGCTGACTGCTCCTCGCTGGCTCCACCAGCATCACTCGTTCCCCTCCCTTCGGGGTGACGCGCTGCCCTGGCTCCAGGCGGCAGGAAGAGCCGGTTTGATGGCTCTGATCCTTGTCTACAGAGCCTACGGCGCACCTGATGCCGGGTTCTGCGGCCCTAGCTCCCGCTGGGAAGTCGTGACGCACGCACGGATCCTGACGGTGCAGCTGGGCTCCTTGCACCAAACAGCACGACTTGTTGCTGTGACTTCCAGGATCCTGCCGGAAGAGGCATTGCAATGGGCCAGACGGCCCACACCGGACGCGCCCCGTCTGGGCTGAGGGAAAGGAAGCATACATCGGTTGTAGCAGGGGTCCCAGATCAGGGACAGGCCCAGGACACCTCCCCGCCTGCCTTGTGACACGACCTGTCCCACAAGGCAAATGGCAAAAAGATCGGGGCGACCCTCCCCACTGGCCTGGGGAACAAGCAGTGGAGTCCAACACAGATGACTCTCCCCACTCTTCAAGCCAATATGGGGCAGGGCCTGCCCGCGATTACATGTTTTTGTGTAGGTCCTAGAGAAGGGTCCCAGTGCAGGCTTTTTCTTTCCCTGAGGGCAATTCAATAGATCTGTTCAGCTGGGTAAGAATCACCTCTGTGGGAGAGGGAGCCATGAAGACAGCCTGTTCCCCTTCGCAAAAACTACTTCCCACCCAGGCAGCGTCTGTGAGGAAAGCGATATTTAGGCCCACAGGCTGGGCGTCAAAAAGTTCGCTCTAAATCTCGTGCCCGCTGGGAAATGTCAGCCCCCTGCATCAACGCCTACAAGCATCAAAATAGACCTCTGGAGAGCAGCTGCGGCTCGGCGAGCCGCCTGCCCGAGGAGGAGTTACTGCCCGGTGCGGTTCGGTAGTGCCCAGGTTAGCAAGGCTGGCATTCAGGAAGAGAACTGGGGGTGGCAGAACATGACTACAATGGAGGAGGAGAACGAGCTCTATTAATTCAGCCTCTATGTAAATTAGTAATGATAACAAATCGACTGGGGAAAAAAGCATCGTGAGTTTTCCCTGTCGGAGGGCTGAATGATCCAGCTCTCGCCGTTGCCTGGGGGAATCGCTGTTGTCTCGGGATTGGGAAATCAAAGGTGACATGAAAGCCCTTGACTCAGCTGCTCAGAGGGTGTAAATCTTCACAGCTCCATGAGGACATGGCCCCTTATTTCAACTGTCTGGAAAACCCCTTTCCAAGGGAACAGGCCACCTCCCTTCAGCTCCTGGGAGAGCAGCGGGGGTTAACTCTGACCCGAGTAATTGAGGCTTCCTGACCAAAGGGAACAGGGGTCACCCGTGGCCCAGAAATGACCCACTGGAGGTGTGAGGGACAGTCTGGATGTGGGAGGGCTCCTGTCCCCAGCTGGTGCTAGGACCTGTATGTAGGTGAAAAAGGCAGGTGTGGGGGTGCAGATAAAGCCATGTGAGAGCAGAGAGGGAAAAGTGGACACAGAAAAACAGCTCCTCCCTGTGCACCTCAGCCCCCACTGTTGACTTTACTGGCCACGTTAACTCCCATTACACCTGCCTGAGAGGACCTAGCTATGGCCAGAGCTGGCTTCTCTCCTGGATTCACACGGCAGCACCGCTCTGGCTGCAGAATCTCCCCACCTAATGCAGCGAGGGGCCAGCAGGAAGGGGTGGCCTGGATGTTAGAAGAGCAGCAAAAGTCTCCTTGGGAACTCAGCAAAAAGAACAAGGAGTCCTTGTGGCACCTTAGAGAGTAACACATTTATTTGGGCATAAGCTTTCGTGGGCTAAAACCCACTTCATCGGATGCATGCGGTGGAAAATACAGTGGAAGATACAGTAGGAAGATGTATATACAGTGAGGACATGACAAAATTGGTGTTGCACGAAAGCTTATGCCCAAATAAATTTGTTAGTCTCTAAGGTGCCACAAGTACTCCTGTTCTTTTTGCGGATACAGACTAACATGGCTGCCACTCTGAAACTTGGGAACTCAGAGCCGGGGAAGGGGCTCATGGACCGCTGGAGCCTATTACTGGCAGGCCAATGAGAGGGAGGGAGTCCTTGGGAGGGGAAGGCTGGCACTGGGTGGTTTGACCGTACCCCAACGACAGCGTGGAAGGTTTCAGGGGTCAGTCTTGGCTTGTGCTAAGTAACAGTAGCAGCTTGAAGGGGTGATCCCCCCCACGCCTCCCAGCGATAGCTATGCTGCTAAAACCTTCCCGTGTAGACCTGGGTTCCCCCAGGAGACAGGCCCCTGGCTACTCCTAGCGAGCAGGGCTGCACATTAGGAGATGTTAGCTCCACCCACTCTCTTTGCAGTCTGGAGTTGATCATTTGAGATCAATTTGGCTTCTCTGGCAGAAATGTTACAAGCCTTGGATTCACAGCACAGCTTTCATTACTGACCCCCAACAAAACAATCTCTCCCTCCCCCCGTCCCCGAAGCATGCAGGAAAGGTCTGCACGGGCCATCGATTCTCTCTCTCTCTCTCTCAAAACAAAATAAATTAATTAATTAAGCCAGATGAGCATGTTTATTCTTGACACTGATAAAAATAAGAGTGACCGATTCCAGGCCGTACATGTACCGAGCTGCGATGACTGTCCAAGGACCAGGAACGAGACACATGCTCTGGAGCCGGCTGGCTCTCGTGGTGATGCTCGTTTGACATTACTGAAGGGCTAAAGAGGCTGTAAACTTGGCTGCCAAAAGCAAGTGACCAGCATTTGGCCCCTGGACAATTTAACAGGGGGGAAGCTGTTGCAGATGTAGCCAGGCAGGTAGCCCATCCCTAGGCAACCTGCAGGCCCCAGCATATAACACTGCATCTTAGATTGCTTGCATTGCATGCTGGGACCTGTAGTTTCCAGGGGCCACCCCTTTGTAGTAAGAGACCAAAGGTTTGTACAATACTCCTGAGGGAATGCTGTGCCAAAAAATTAAAAATTCTGCAAAACTCTGCATATTTTATTTGTCAAAATAACACAATATAATCACACCATTTTCAATTGTTTTGATAATTTATTTCAAAATACTTGTCAGCAAGTATTGGTGTGATTATACTGTTACTGTGTAATTTTCACAAATAAAATATGCAGAATTTTAACATTTGTAGGCACAGAATTTTTTACTTTTGGTGCAGAATTCTCTCAAGAACACCAGTGTTCTGTGGGGTACAATCTGGGTGCGGACAGCTGGGTGGGAGGCCTGGCGGGGATCTGGATGCACAGGGGCTCATTGGGGGGTTCTGAGTGCAGGGGGAATGGGACTCTGCAGGCGAGTCCAGGTGAAGGTGGTTAGAGCTCAGTGGGGGAATGTGGGGGGCTCAGCGAGGACTGGATGGTAGGGAAGTGGGGCTTGGTGGGGTTGGGGTCAGGGTGCAGCGTTTTGGGGTCAGTGGGGTGGGCTGCTGAAGCTCAGGGGTGTGTGGATTTGGGTATCGGGGGTTTGGTGGGGGGCTCCTGATGGAGGGGATGAAGCTCAGCTTGGTGGGGGGTTTCTGGGAGCAGGGAGGGTGAGGTTCAGTGGGGGAAGGCGTCCAGGTGCACAGGAATTGGGCGGACGGTGACCCTTTCCCCTGTGGCTGAGGAGCAACGGGGGCATGAAGTGGGAGGAGGAGGTCACTGTCCAGGGAGCTGCTCTCCATGTCCTCCCAACACTTGTGTATCCAGATGCATAGGCACTGATTCTGTGGAGCACCCACAGAAAAGTTACAATGGGTGCTCAGATTGGCAGCGCCACTACACCACTGATTGGTGGCTCAGGGAGTGCAGTGAGAGCTGGGTGGGTGGGGGCCTTGGGGATGGGATGGAATGGGGCAGAAAGAGGCAGATCGAGGGTAGATAAAAGTCAGCACCTATGTCTGGACCCCCCGCACTCAAACACCCCCCCAGCACCTGGAACTCCCAAAGCACTGAGCCCTCACCCCCTGCACCCAGACCCCCCCCCCCCCCCACGGTGCAGAGCTTCCTGCAGCTGGGGGGTTTCTGACCCAGCTCTGGTTGCTTCGTGCAGGGGAGAGGAAGGGGGAGCTCTGACTCTGTTGTCATCGTCCTCCTCTCCCCTGCCCACCCAGGACTAACGGCCCTGGGCAGCCAGGACATCCCCAGACCACCTCTCCCCCGGCTACCCGAACAGAGGCGCCTGCATTGCTGAGGGGGAGAGCGCGCTGGTACAGCTGCTTTTTGCTTCCCCACAGAAACCATTGTTTTGCAGGCAGCAGAGACGCTGCCAGGGGATGGTTCTGCGCACACGCAGTGGTGCAGAATTCCCCCAGCAGTAGTTATTTTGACAAATAAAATATGCAGAATTTTTTTTATTTTTTTGGTGCAGAATTTCCCCACCAAGGTTCTGTGTGGTGCAATCTCGGGGGGGGGGGGGAGGGGAGAGGAAGGATCTAGATACACAGCAAGTCACTGGGGGGTTCTGGGTGAATAGCACTCTCCGGCTGGTTAGGGCTCAGCGGGAGAGGGGAACCTGGGTGCTGGGGGAGTGTGGGGATCAGGATGCAGCTGGTTGAGATCAGTGGGGTGGGGGGGTCTAGCTGTGTGGAGCTCCCACTGCAGGGGGTGAGGCTCTGGGGGAGTGGGTGGGCTCCTGATGCAGGAGGGGTTTCCAGGTGCAGCATGGGTAAGGCTTGGCAGGGGGTCCAGATACACAGGGTGTTGGGCAGACAGAGAGAGGAGCTCCCCCTATAGTGATCCCTCTCCTCGTGGCTGAGGAGCCATGGGGCCAGTAAGTGGGGGGAGGGGTCCCTGTATAGGGAGCTGCTCCCCATCTGCCCAGCTCCCACAAAGCTGGACCCCCCTCCCCCAAGCCACACCTCCAGTTGCCAAACCCGCTCACAGGGAGCAGATTTTGGCTTCTTTCTTGGGGTATTTGTTCTATTAGGCTATTGTGTCTATACTTCACTTGCTGCTTGTTTTGGGGCTTTCCCAGGGGTGGGGCTCCCTCTTTTTTTGTTTTTAAATTTTCCGACAGAGAGCGTGATTGACTTTTGGTCATCCAATCCTCTTCTCTGTGCACGAGCACACTGCTAAAGAAAGCTTAAAGGGCTGCTTTCAGTTTGATTTTTCCTCCTCCCTCCCATCCCCCCCCAAACAGGACTAATGTCCCTGGGTGGCCAGGGCATCCCCAGACTCCCCCTTGCCCCACGGTGACTTACCTCTCTCCCGGTTGCTCTGGGTGCCTGAACACATGCACCCACGCTGCTGGGGAGTGGTGAGTGAGCGCTGGTACAACTTCTTTTTGCTTCCCCACAAAAAACATTTTTCTGCGGCAAAGCGAAGAGAAGCTGCAGGGGGACGTGTTTCTGCGCACGCGCAGTGGTGCAAAATTTCCCCAGGAGTAACAGCTGTGAGGACCTACGGGGAAAGCAGCCCACAGGTTTGGAACAGCTGCTTTCCTGCCCCACAGTCTTCAGTAACTAGCTGAACCCCAATTACTCCACTGCAGTTACTCCTGGTTCATCTGGGGACACATGAGCTCAGCAGTTGGTCTTATGCTAGGTATACCCCTGCTGGGAATGGTTTCGATCATGCGCAGAGTGTGTATGCAGACAACAATCCATAGCGCACATCCCCCTCCCCCCGACTGGTTTTTCATAGGCCCCCGGCTTTCAGAGAACACGAGAGACGGCAACAGAGGGCATCTGGCTGCAGAGCCACGGGTCTCTCTCACGCACACGCAGGCTAGCGTTGCCTGCTGCCGACCGAGGGCACGGGGACACACACACACACACACACACACACACAAATGCACGCACGTGGCAGCTCAGTGGCTGCAGTCTAGTTACAGAAATATAGAGGAACATTTGGATATTAAAAAAATAGTGATCTACGTTTATCCATTATCTGTTATTGCCGGTTTCTCCCCCGGCTGAGTGCTCGCTGCGGCAGGCGGATACGGCGAACGGTCAGCCCACCTGGCACGCCTGCACATGGGGACAGAGGTTCTCTTGCCCACTGCCTTTCCAGTACAATTGGCAGGAGGTGGTGGGGGATGGGAAAGGGGAATCCCTTCCTTTGAGGTTGTGTTGGTGCTTGCGGAGGGTGGTCTCACTGGGCCAGGTGGCTGAAGTAGGTACTGGCTTCCAGGAGCAAGGCTTTGGCACAAATCCGGAGGGTGTAGAAGAAGGTGACAACGTCCTGAGTGCTGAAGATGGTGTCGGCCAACACAAACACGAGCGAGGGGGGGATGAAGCCATGGCCGTACTCCACCATCCAGGTGCCGGCGCTCCACTGGACAGCCGTGGCCTCTCCGGATTTCTGCACTATGGTGTCCCCTGCAGGCAGGCAGACAAACAGAGCACTGGCCGTTATTCTGAATGCCAGAACAAAATTGGTTCCAGAGCGCCTCTCCCAGTATGTCTCCAGAGACAGCACACAGAGCTCTTTGTGGGCCTGATCCTGCAGGGTGCTGAGCGCCCTCCACTGAGCAGCCCAGGACAAGGGGCATGGGAGGCGCTCACTGCCAGTCCAAGGGCAGGGCAGCTAATCCAAAAGGCTGTCCCTGACAGTGCCCAGTACCAGCTGCTCCCAAGGAAGATGCAAGGACGTCCCCTAGTGGAAAATAATGGAACAGCCTTCCCACAGGGGCAGTTTCCTCCTGACCCACAGCTCCTGCTCTGAACCAGGGGGCTTTATAACCCTCTCCATTTTCTTTTAATCACCTGCTGGGAGTGGAGATGTGCTCGTTACCCGTCAGCATGTACGCTTTCCTTGAATCCTGCTTGCCTCTTGGCCTCCATGAGATCTAGGGATGTGGTGTTCTGCAGGCTAATCTGCTGTCCCCTGTATGTTTCCCTGTGTCCTGGGGCTAGAGCTAACGAGGCTCTAGTGTTACCTGTTCAAATCGCTATGTGAAAAGCCCAAGGCAACCAGCCCTGCAAAGGCAGCCACCCAGGGGAGGCCTCCGAGCGCGAGTGTGTGGGGCTGACACCGACAGTACCACACGCACCTGGGTAATAGATTTCACTTCTGGTTGTCCCCTCCTTCCACTGCCTGAAGGTCCCTGAGATGATGGCGTAGTAAATGTCAGCCCAGTACCGACCTGCAAGAGAGGCACACACGTGAAATCTGAGCAATGGAGCAACACAGCCCACTGCTAGCGCCCGACGAGCCCCGAGGGCTGCTCTGTGTGTTGGCTCAGCTGTCACAGAACAAACCTAAAACATCAGCAGGCTTCAACACTCATATGGGTAGGGAGTGGTGGTTTACGCTATTCCAAGTGCCTGGAGTTGCTAGTTTCAGTCTTGGACCAATGTCAAAGAGCCCTGACAGGGCCCTGGGCCAAGTCCAGGACCTTGCAACACATCCCAGCTTGCTGGTTCTCAGTGGAATTGGGGTGCTCCTATCCCTGGCAGCCCAGAGATCTCAAGCCACATCATTCCCACTGTGACAATGCGGTTCTGGCGGAACCCAACTGAGAGTGCCAACTCAGGGCAGATTGCTTAAACAGGGCAGTTGCAGCCCAAGGCTGGGGTATTTTCCACCTCTAAGGCAAACCAAACCAGCCAGACTAAGGGAATTTCGGTCTCACCCCACTGGCTAACCGCAAGTCTCTCAAGCAATCTCCTTAGACACTCCAGTTTCCCAGTATAACCACCAGTGCCACTCATACGGGGACAAATGGTTATGAAAACCAGTACCCAAGTAACAGAAAAAGGTTCTCCTGATCCCAAAGGACCAAGCCCCAGACCCAGGTCAATATACAATTCAGATCTTACCCATAAATCACGCTGTTGCCAATCCTTTAGAATCTAAAATCTAAAGGTTTATTTATAAAAGGAAAAAGATAGAGATGAGAGTTAGAATTGGTTAAATGGAATCAATTACATACAGTAATGGCACAGTTCTTGGTTCAGGCTTGCAGCAGCGATGGAATAAACTGCAGGGTCAAATCAAGTCTCTGGAATACATCCCCCGCTGGGATGGGTCCTCAGTCCTTTGTTCAGAGCTTCAGTTTGTAGCAAAGTTCCTCCAGAGGTAAGAAGCAGGATTGAAGACCAGATGGAGATGAGGCATCAGCCTTATATAGTCTTTCCCAGGTGTAAGAACACCTCTTTGTTCTTACTGTGGAAAATTACAGCAAGATGGAGTCTGGAGTCACATGGGCCAGCCCCTGCATACTTTGCTGAGTTACAAGGCGTATCTGCCTTCTCTCAATGGGTCCATTGTATAGCTGATGGTCCTTAATGGGCCATCAAGCAGGCTAGGCAGAGCTAATCTCAGCTTGTCTGGGATGTCACCCAGAAGCATAGCATAAGTTTGCCATACAGACAGTATGGAGCCAATATTCATAACTTCAACTACAACACTGATACACACATATAGACAGCATAATCATAACCAGTAAACCATAACCTAGTCCTAGACACCCCATTTGACCCCCTTTATACCAGATTTGGGTGCCACTACAGGACCTTGGTTGCAACAATGATCTATACGGTCCCAGTTTATGTCAGTAACGTCACACCCACACCAGGCATTTCTCACTGCTGGAGCTCCACCCTCAATTTCAGAGCTTGGCAGCCAAGCCCTTGCTAGCCACCAGAGGGAAGACCCACCACTCGCTGTTTGGAAGCTGGGAGGCTGGTCTGTAAAAAAACAGTGTGCTGGGTTTCTGGCTGCAGCTGCTGTTGAGAGGCCAGCTGCATAAACCCCTCTGAAACGGAGGGGAAAAGCCAAGCGAGATGGGAACCCCAACACTGTCACTTTGAAGTCCTGTTGCTCGGGACCTGCTTGGGCTAGAAGCCTCGAGGGGAGCAGTACAGGTTTTGCTGGGCTGCTCTGAGACAAGATGCCTGCCCACAATTTTGCGGGCCTGGTTCAGAACCCTTTGAAGTCAATGGAAAGACTCCCCATGGCTTGGGGCTGAATCACATTGGTTAACCCACGTCGCCAGACTCTGCAAGGTTTGTGGATGCTGCAGCCAAGGCCACCCGTGCTTGTACGCCCTGTGGTGCTGACGCTAGAAGAGGAGAAGGCAGGCTCGGCTCGGCTGCCACAAGCAGCGATTTGGCAACCTTCCACCCCCGACCCAGCCACTCTTGTGGGCAAGGCACTGGGAAGTTCTACGCATAGGGGGCAGCATGGAGAGGGGAGCGGGAAGTGGCAGCACACGGGTGGGCGGGGTCCTTTTGGCAGGGCCCATGGGGACACAACAAGCAGCCAGATCCAAGCAGTGGGTGGAAGGGATTGTTGCACAAGGTCTTGGAGACCTGGATATTAAGGCCTCCCGCTCCCCGCTTCCCCCTCCCTGTTCTCACGCTAACATGGGAGGGAAAACAAGCTGCACCCACAGGGAAAAGCTTTTGCTTGCTGAGCAGGTGAAGCTGGTTTGTGGCTGCTGACTATTAATGTGTATGAAACGACACCGGCAGGCGCTGCACCAAGCCTGCTCCTGGAACCACCCACTGAGAGATGTACTGGCCTAAGGAACTGGGCTGGTACTCGGGAGACCTGGGGTCCGTTCTCACCTCTGCCATGGACCTGCCAGCTGCCCCTCTCTGTGCTTGTTTCCCCATCTGTACACTGGGGAGAGCAACACGGACCCTCCCCTCCTTGTAAAGTGTGTGGATAGAGAGTGCGAGACCAGAGCTAGACATTACCACCACCCCTGGGAGAGAAGATGCTTCTGTTGTACTGATACATCATACAATGGAGGATTTAGCCCCTTTTAATCCTGCTAGCCAGTTACCCTGGTTTGTTGCCCTCTCTGCCTTTTGGGAGAGGCTGCTGTGACCTGAGTCAGTCAACAGGACACAGGGGCTTAAACACGGGCAGCTACCAAAGACCGCTCACAGGACTATTAAATGATCAGAAAACCCTGAGCCCACCTCGGATGGACCTATAGTAAATATAACCATCTGGACAGGACACACAAGCACAAGGATAACCACCTCCTTGTCTTATCCTTGGCTGCTTCTCTCCACTGCTTGCAATGCCCAGTGGGAGACAGGGCCAGGACTGCACAGACAGAAAGCGGCATCCGGAGAGGCTAGCTCTTAGCTCCAGGGAATAAAGTTCCTGATACTTCTGCTCTCCTGGTTCTCCAAGACCTTCCTGCTCTCTGCATCTGGCTAGTGGCATCTCCTCCCCTCTCAATTAACTAGCATGTCATTGTTAAGGTACAGAGCTGTGCCCACACAACAGCATACCTCTGTGAGCACTAGCTTGAGCAGGTGCGGCCAGACTGACTCATGGTCCCCAGACCATCAGCACTAGCAACAGCTAATGGGCAGTACAAGGTGGAGGGATAGTGCTGCTGACCACATTGATGTGTCCAGCCTCTGCTTCTGTTTCGGCGAAGGATCAAAGTGCATCTTGGCGCTACCCGGCTGGGACTTGCAGCTCCCCTGCCCCAGACACCTGCTGTCCCCCTGATGGTTTACCACAGGAAATCAAAGGCAGCAGCCCCCCACCCAACCCGAGCCTCTCTGCTTGAATGTAGCTGAGCCCTGCTTACCCGAGTGCCCCCCGGTGTCAACAGCCGTCCCGAAGAGCAGCACGTACTCGGTGAGCGAGGCGTGGAGCAGGCACATGGAGCCCATCCACCCGCCTGCGTTGACAAACACCCACTGCAGGTCCTCGTCCGGCAGGATGTGGCCTGGGTGCTTCTTCCGCAGCTCCACGATGATCTTGGAGAAGGCCTGCTCATGGTCCAAGCCTGCAGCACCAACAAACCCAGGCAAAGTCAGCACCACACAGGAGGCCCACGGCCCCACCCATAACCCTGCCACCTCCCTGGCTCCCACCAATACAAGCCACCAGGGCTTTGGAGCGGAGCTGGAGCGTGGAGCAGGAGCAGCTCCGGAGCAGTGGAGCTGCAGGTTTTTGCCTAGAGCTGGAGCGGAGCCAGAGCACAGCTCCAAAGCCCTGCAAGCCACCGAACCCAGAATGGGACCACGGCTTCATTCAGGGAATCAGACATTAGTGACAGAATCTAACATTGCCCCCCCCCTCCACCCCAGCTATTCTCTGCTCCTCCCTCCCCCCCCACTCCTGCTCCATGGGTCCCCCCATCCCCCCGAGCTCCTGCCCCACGGGTCCCCCCATCCCCCCGCCCCCGAGCTCCTGCCCCACGGGTCCCCCCATCCCCCCGCCCCCGAGCTCCTGCTCCACGGGTCCCCCCATCCCCCCGAACCCCGAGCTCCTGCCCCAGGGGTGCCCCCCCATCCCCCCGGCCCCGAGCTCCTGCCCCAGGGGTGCCCCCCCATTCCCCCGGCCCCGAGCTCCTGCCCCACGGGTGCCCCCCCCTTCCCCCGGCCCCGAGCTCCTGCCCCAGGGGTGCCCCCCCATCCCCCCGGCCCCGAGCTCCTGCCCCAGGGGTGCCCCCCCATCCCCCCGGCCCCGAGCTCCTGCCCCAGGGGTGCCCCCCCATCCCCCCGGCCCCGAGCTCCTGCCCCACGGGTGCCCCCCCATTCCCCCGGCCCCGAGCTCCTGCCCCACGGGTCCCCCCCGCCCCCGAGCTCCTGCCCCATGCCCCCCCCCAGGTCTCTGCCCCGTGGCCCCACCGCCCAGGAAACCCGCGTCCCGCTCCGCCCCGGGCGGTGGCTGTGCCCGGCCTCACCCGCCTGGATCCGGCCGAGCTCCGCGATCTCCTCGGGCCGGAACTCGAAGGGGCGGGAGGCGACCCAGCTCCGCAGCCCCTGGGCCAGCAGCGCCAGGCCCAGCAGCGCCAGCCCGGCCCGCAGCGCGCGCGGCCCCAGCGCCCACATCCCGCCCCGCCGCTCCGCCCCGCTCCGCAGGGCGCCGCCGCGCGCCGAGCCTGGCCGGGGGATGGCACCGCCCCCTCCGCGCCGGCCAATGGGAGCGAGCGGCGCTCAGCGCGCCGGCCAATCGCAGCCCGCAGGGTGACCCAAAGGGGCGGGGCCATGCGGGCATTGGCCTGGAGTGACAGACCAGGGGGAGGGGTGGAACGGGCACTGCCCTGCAGTGGCAGACCAGGGGGAGGGGTGGAGCGGGCACTGGCCTGGAGTGACAGACCAGGGGGAGGGGTGGAACGGGCACTGCCCTGCAGTGGCAGACCAGGGGGAGGGGTGGAGCGGGCACTGCCCTGCAGTGGCAGACCAGGGGGAGGGGTGGAGCGGGCACTGCCCTGCAGTGACAGACCAGGGGGAGGGGTGGAGCGGGCACTGGCCTGGAGTGACAGACCAGGGGGAGGGGTGGAACGGGCACTGCCCTGCAGTGGCAGACCAGGGGGAGGGGTGGAGCGGGCACTGCCCTGCAGTGACAGACCAGGGGGCGGGGTGGAGCGGGCACTGCCCTGCAGTGGCAGTCCAGGGGGCGGGGTGGAGCGGGCACTGGCCTGGAGTGGCAGACCAGGGGGAGGGGTGGAGCGGGCACTGGCCTGGAGTGACAGACCAGGGGGAGGGGTGGAGCGGGCACTGGCCTGGAGTGACAGACCAGGGGGAGGGGTGGAACGGGCACTAGCCTGGAGTGACAGACCAGGGGGAGGGGTGGAACGGGCACTGCCCTGCAGTGGCAGACCAGGGGGCGGGGTGGAACGGGCACTGGCCTGGAGTGACAGACCAGGGGGAGGGGTGGAATGGGCACTGGCCTGGAGTGACAGACCAGGGGGAGGGGTGGAACGGGCACTGGTCTGGAGTGACAGTCGGGCGGAGGTGCGGCGTGGGCACTGCCCTGCAGTAACAGACCAGGGGGCGGGGTGGAGCAGGCACTGCCCTGCAGTGACAGACCAGGGGGAGGGGTGGAGCGGGCACTGGCCTGGAGTGACAGACCAGGGGGAGGGGTGGAGCGGGCACTGGCCTGGAGTGACAGACCAGGGGGAGGGGTGGAGCGGGCACTGCCCTGCAGTGGCAGAGCAGGGGAAGGGGTGGAACGGGCACTGGCCTGGAGCGACAGACCAGGGGGAGGGGTGGAGCGGGCACTGGCCTGGAGTGACAGACCAGGGGAAGGGGTGGAGCGGGCACTGGCCTGGAGTGACAGACCAGGGGGAGGGGTGGAGCGGGCACTGGCCTGGAGTGACAGACCAGGGGGCGGGGTGGAGCGGGCACTGCCCTGCAGTGGCAGAGCAGGGGAAGGGGTGGAGCGGGCACTGGCCTGGAGTGACAGACCAGGGGGAGAGGTGGAACGGTCACTGGCCTGACAGACCAGGGGAAGGGGTGGAACGGTCACTGGCCTGGAGTGACAGACCAGGGGGAGGGGTGGAACAGGCACTGGCCTGGAGTGACAGACCAGGGGGAGAGGTGGAGCGGGCACTAGCCTGGAGTGACAGACCAGGGGAAGGGGTGGAACGGGCACTGGCCTGGAGTGACAGACCAGGGGAAGGGGTGGAACGGGCACTGGCCTGGAGTGACAGACCAGGGGGAGAGGTGGAGCGGGCACTGGCCTGGAGTGACAGACCAGGGGGAGAGGTGGAGCGGGCACTGGCCTGGAGTGACAGACCAGGGGGAGAGGTGGAGCGGTCACTGGCCTGGAGTGACAGACCAGGGGGAGGGGTGGAACGGGCACTAGCCTGGAGTGACAGACCAGGGGAAGGGGTGGAACGGGCACTGGCCTGGAGTGACAGACCAGGGGAAGGGGTGGAACGGGAACTGGCCTGGAGTGGCAGACCTCTGTGGAGAGCAGCTGCGGCTCGGCGAGCCCCCTGCCCGAGGAGGAGTTACTGCCCGGCGCGGTTCGGTAGTGCCCAGGTTAGCAAGGCTGGTATTCAGGAAGAGAACTGGGGGTGGCAGAACATGGCTACAATGGAGGAGGAGAACGAGCTCTATTAATTCAGCTCCATGAGGACATGGCCCCTTATTTCAACTGTCTGGAAAACCCCTTTCCAAGGGAACAGGCCACCTCCTTTCAGCTCCTCGGAGAGCGGCGGGGGTTAACTCTGACCCGAGCAATTGAGGCTTCCTGACCAAAGGGAACAGGGGTCACCCGTGGCTCAGAAATGACCCACTGGAGGTGTGAGGGACAGTCTGGATGTGGGAGGGCTCCTGTCCCCACCAGGTGCTAGGACCTGTATGTAGGTGAAAGCAGGTGTGGGGGGTGCAGATAAAGCCGTGTGAGAGCAGAGAGGGAAAAGTGGACACAGAAAAACAGCTCCTCCCTGTGCACCTCAGCCCCCACTGTTGACTTTACTGGCCACGTTAACTCCCATTACGCCTGCCTGAGAGGACCTAGCTATGGCCAGAGCCGGCTTCTCTCCTGGATTCACACGGCAGCACGGCTCTGGCTGCAGAATCTCCCCACCTAATGCAGCGAGGGGCCAGCAGGACGGGTCGGCCTGGATGTTAGAAGAGCAGCAAAAGTCTCCTTGGGAACTCAGCAAAAAGAACAGGAGTACGTGTGGCGCCTTAGAGACTAACAGATTTATTGGAGCATGAGCTTTCGTGGGCTGAAACCCACTTCATCGGATGCATGCGGTGGAAAATACAGTAGGAAGATGTATATAGAGTAAGGACATGAAAAAATGAGTGTTGCCATATAACACCCATTTTTTCATGTCCTCTGTATATACATCTTCCTACTGCATTTTCCACTGCATGCATCCGATGAAGTGGGTTTTAGACCACGAAAGCTCATGCTCCAATAAATCTGTTAGTCTCTATGGTGCCACACGTACTCCTGCTCTTTTTGCTGATACAGACTAACATGGCTGCCACTCTGAAACTTGGGAACTCAGTGACTGGGCTCTTGAGAAGGAACAAGAAAGCACCAGCATCCAGTCACTGATCCAGAGCGGGGCCCAGCTCTAGAGCCAGTCCCTGGCTCAAGGAGTTTAAACTCTCAAAGAGACACAGAAAGTTCCAGATGCGTCTGGAGAGCCGGGGAAGGGGCTCATGGACCCCTGGAGCCTATTACTGGCAGGCCAATGAGAGGGAGGGAGTCCTTGGGACGGGAAGGCTGGCACTGGGTGGTTTGACCGTACCCCAACGACAGCGTGGAAGGTGTCAGGGGTCAGTCTTGGCTTGTGCTGAGTAACAGTAGCAGCTTGAAGGGGTGATCCCCCCCACGCCTCCCAGCGATAGCTATGCTGCTAAAACCTTCCCGTGTAGACCTGGGTTCCCCCAGGAGACAGGCCCCTGGCTACTCCTAGCGAGCAGGGCTGCACATTAGGAGGTGTTAGCTCTACCCATGCTCTTTGCAGTCTGGAGTTGATCATTTGAGATCAATTTGGCTTCTCTGGCAGAAATGTTACAAGCCTTGGATTCACAGCACAGCTTTCATTACTGACCCCCAACAAAACAATCTCTCCCTCCCCCCGTCCCCGAAGCATGCAGGAAAGGTCTGCACGGGCCATCGATTCTCTCTCGCTCTCTCTCAAAACAAAATAAATTAATTAATTAAGCCAGATGAGCATGTTTATTCTTGACACTGATAAAAATAAGAGTGACCGATTCCAGGCCGTACATGTACCGAGCTGCGATGACTGTCCAAGGACCAGGAACGAGACGCATGCTCTGGAGCCGGCTGGCTCTCGTGGTGATGCTCGTTTGACATTACTGAAAGGCTAAAGAGGCTGTAAACTTGGCTGCCAAAAGCAAGTGACCAGCATTTGGCCCCTGGACAATTTAACAGGGGGGAAGCCGTTTCAGATGTAGCCAGGCAGGTAGCCCATCCCTAGGCAACCTGCAGGCCCCAGCATATAACACTGCATCTTAGATTGCTTGCATTGCATGCTGGGACCTGTAGTTTCCAGGGGCCACCCCTTTGTAGTAAGAGACCAAAGGTTTGTAAAATACTCCTGAGGGAATTCTGTGCCAAAAAATTCTGCACACAATAATTTAAAATTCTGCATATTTTATTTCTCTAAATAACACAATATAAGCACACCATTTTCAGTTATTTGCTGACAAAAATTTGGAAATAAATTACTAAAATAATTGAAAATGGTGTGCTTATATTGTGTTATTTTGAGAAAGAAAACGTGCAGCATTTTGCAGAATTTTAAAATTTGTAGGCACAGAATTTTTAATTTTTGGTGCAAAATTCCTTCAAGAATACCAAGGTTGGGTATGGTGCAATCTTGGTGTGGGCAGCTTGGTTCAGGGAGGGGATCTGGATGTGCGGGAGCTCATTTGGGGTTTTTGGGTGCCGGGTCAATGGAACTCTGCAGGGGAGGCCAGGTGAAGGTGGTTAGGGCTGAGCAGGGGGCGAGTGTCTGGGGTGGGACTCAGTGGGGCATCGGGGTGCAGGGGAGTGGGGTTTGGTGGGGTGGGGGTGGGACTGAGTGCAGGGGGTGAGGCTTAAGAAGATGGGGGTTTGGGTGTGGGGCACTCAGTGGGGGGGGGGGTCCTCGGGGTATGCAGGTTCCAGATACAAGGGGGACTCCAGGTATGGGTATGTGTTGGGGGTGAGGTTTGACGGGGGGAGATCCAGATGCATGGAGGTTGGGTGGATGGGGGAGCAGCTCACCGTACAGCGACCCCTCCCCCCCTGGCTGAGAAGAGATGGGGTCAGGAAGTGGGTGGAGGGGTCACTGTACAAGGAGTTCCACTCAACCGCCATACATCTGGAGCCCCCGCACTCAACCCCCCGCTGAGCCTCACCCCCCCACTGCATCTGGGACTCCCATCCCGCTGAGCCTCACCCCCTGCACTCAGTCCCACCCCCACCCCCCCACACCAAATCCCTTGCAGATCTAAGCTTCCTGCAGCTAGGGGAGGTGTCTGGGCCTTGACCTGACCCAGCCCCAGCTGCTCCGTCCAGGGAAGGGAGAGAGAGAGAGAGAAACTCTGTCTCTGTCCTTCCTCCTCCTCCTCCCCCCCCCCCATGTCCCTGGGCAGCTAAGGCATCACCAGACCCTCCCTCTTTCCCTTCCCCCCTGCAGTGACTTACCTCTTCCTCTGGGCCGACCAGACACACCTGCACTGCCAGGGAGTGGTGAGCGAGCACTGGTGCAGCTTCTCTTTGCTTCCCCACAGAAGCCATTTTTCCACGGGAGAGCAAAAAGTCTGCAGGGGGACATGTTTCTCCATGCGCGCAGTGGCGCAGAATTCCCCCACGAGTAACAGCTGTGAGGCCCTACGGGGAAAGTAGCCCACAGGTTTGGAACAGCTGCTTTCCTGCCCCACAGTCTTCAGTAACGTCCACTTCTCAAATGTCAGTACATTAACTAGGGAGAGAGCCAGGGCCACATGGGACAGAGGAATGAGGTATCTCAGACTGGGGAACAGCTATGGGGGCAAATTCCCATAACCATCAGAGGTCGGTTACAAGAGACAGTCCACAGGGCAGGCTGGCTCCACTCGAGCTCTGCCATGTGCTCCCCAGCCCTGGGGCTCAGCCCACACAGAGCCCTTTAGGGGCACGGAGTGCCCAGCAGCTGAGGCACCAGCACCAGGAGGTACAGACACGTGCATAGCCCAGGAGGCCACCGCAATAAGGCTGTCTGTTAAGGCGATGGATGGTGGCTCTCCCCATCACGGGAACAAACAATAACAAGGCCTCTGGAGAATGTGCACCATGGAAAGGGCCCCTGCCCCAGCCTCTGGCCTTCTTCCCTAATCTCCCCTCATTGGGGCCTTGCAAAGGAGGCAGATTGTACACACACAAAACATGACACAAGGGCAGGGTGACACAGACTGCATGGGCACATCTCTTACACACACACAAACCACAGGCCTTTCAACAAGTAGCGCAGCATGTTACTGCAGATGGTACTTGATGCTAGCGTCTAACGGAACACGCCATCTAGTGACACTGGGTATTGGAGCGAACTCTAAATCAGACAGATTCTATATTAGAAACAGTAAATAGAAGACTAGGTACAGATTACAGGATACACACTGGTATTTTACGTAATCTATACAGAGCGCATCTGTCCGTTTGGAAGTTAGACCCATCCTGCGTATGTCACTTCCAAGGCTAGACACCAGATTCACACTAGCTGACCCCCATTTGCTCCACTGCAGTTACTCTAGGTTCAGCTGGGGACGAGTGAATTGGCCCTATGCTATGCAGACACCTGCTGGGCATGGTTTCTCTCATGTCCAGAGTGTGCATGCACAGGATAATCCATGTCACCCCCCCCCCCCACAATTGGTTTTTCATAGGCCCCTAGTTTTCAGAGAACATAAGAACGGCCACACTGGGTCAGACCAAAGGTCCATCCAGCCCAGTATCCTGTCCACCGACAGTGACCAATGCCAGGTGTCCCAGAGGGAGTGAACCTAACAGGTAATGATCAAGTAATCTCTCTCCTGCCATCCATCTCCACCCTCTGACAAACAGAGACTAGGGACACCATTCCTTACCCATCCTGGCTAATAGCCATTAATAGACTTAACCTCCATGAATTTATCTAGTTCTCTTTTAAACCCTCTTATAGTCCTAGCCTTCAGAACCTCCTCAGACAAGGAGTTCCACAGGTTAACTTTTCCTTCTTCACACCACTCATGATTTTATAGACCTCTATCATATCCCCTCTTAGTCTCCTCTTTTCCAAGCTGAAAAGTCCTAGCCTCTTTAAACTCTCCTCATATGGGACCCCGTTCCAAACCCCTAATCATTTTAGTTGTCCTTCTCTGAGCCTTTTCTAATGCCAGTATATCTTTTTTGAGATGAGACCACATCTGTATGCAGTATTCAAGATGTGGGCGTACCATGGATTTATATAAGGGCAATAAGATATTCTCCGTCTTATTCTCTATCCCTTTTTGAATGATTCCTAACATCCTGTTTGCTTTTTTGACTGCCGCTGCACACTGCGTGGACGTCTTTAGAGAACTATCCATGATGACTCCAAGATCGCTTTCTTGATTAGTTGTAGCTAAATTAGCCCCCATCATATTGTATGTATAGTTGGGGTTATTTTTTCCAATGTGCATTACTTTACATTTATCCATATTAAATTTCATTTGCCATTTTGAGAGAGCACGAGAGACAGCTGCAGACAGAAGGCAAGGACACACACAAACGTGGGTGGCAGCTCAACCGTCGCTGCAGTCTCGTTACAGAAATATAGAGGAACATTTGGATACTAAAAAAATAGTGATCTAGGTTTCTCCATTATCTGTTATTGCCTGTTTCTCCCCCGGCTGAGTGCTCGCTGCGACAGGCGGACGACACAGCTAAGGGTCAGCCTACCTGGCACGCCCGCGTGGGGAAAGGGGCAGAGGTGCTCTTGCCCATTGCCTTTCTGGTACAATCTGCATGACGGTGGGGGATGGGAAAAGGGCGCCCTTCCTGTGAGGCCGTGCTGGTGTGTGGGGAGGGTGGTCTCACTGGGCCAGGTGGCTGAAGCAGGCACCTGCTTCCAGGAGTAAGGCTTTGGCATAAACCCGGAGGGTGCAGAAGAGGGTGCCGAAGTCCTGAGTGCTGAAGATGGTGTCGGCCAAGGCGAACATGAGCGTGGAGGGGATGAAGCCACGGCCGTACTCCACCATCCAGGTGCCAGCGCTCCACTGGACAGCCGTGGCCTCTCCGGACTGGTGCACTATGGTGTCCCCTGCAGGCAGACAGACAGACAGAGCACTGGCCGTTATTCTGAAAAATACTGGTTCCAACATGCTGCTCCCGGTATGTCTCCAGAGACAGCACACAGAGCTCTTTGTGGGCCTGATGAACCTCCACTCCTAGCCCGGGACAAGGGGGGTGCTCAACGCCCTGCTGGAGAACTGCCGGAGGGGGAGCTAATCCAGAAGCCTGTTCCCCCAGTACCAGCTGCTTCCAAGGAAGGTTGCAAGGATGCCCCCGGTGTAGAATCAAGGAACAGCCTTCCCAAAGGGGCAGTTTTCTCCTGACACTCAATGGCTGGCTCCTGCTCTGAACCAGGCGGCTTTATTACCCTCCCCAGGTTTATTTTTAATCCCACCTAATGGAGATCTGCTCGTTACCCATCAGCGTGTACGCTTTCCTTCAATCCTGCTCTACTCGTGGCCTCCACGAGAACTAGAGGTGTGGTGTTCTACAGGCTAATCTGCTGTGCCCTATACGTTTCCCTCTATCCTGTGGGGCTAACAAAGCTCTAGCCTTATCCATTCAAATCACTACATGAAAAGCCCACGGCAACCAGCCCTGCAAAGGCAGCCACCCAGGGGAGACCTTCAAACGCGAGTGGGTGGGGCTGGCGCTGACAGTGCCACATGGACTGTAGGAGCAGATTTTTGATAGCCCAGAGCCCAGTAACATGTGTAAACCACTACGAGCGGCTGGAATACCAATTGCTACACTTATTGCTGAAAGCAGCTAAAAGGAGGCCTTTCTGAAACCCTAGCACAACTAACAGACCAGGAGGGGAGGGTGGAGCGAGTGACCTCAAGGAGTAAACATGACCCTCTGCCCTCCTGACTTGAGCTGCTTTTCCGAAGCACGCCATTTTGCAAGATGGAAAGTCTGGCAGTAGTTAACTATTGCTATACAGCTAGTTAACTGATGGAAAGTTCTCCTGCTTGACTGACAGAAAATTGTCCACCTGACAGGCTGGAAATCTCCACCCTTACCTTGGTTTCTGCTCAACAGTTTTGTTAATGAACAAGATATGTAATGCTAACAAGTTGGATATAAAAAGAGGAAGAAATCTGAGCTCAATGGACACTTCAATGCCTGGACACCTCTCAAGCTTCCCTGCAGACATCCGGCTGGCCACTGGATGGTTGCAGTTATCAGCTCGACACCGCCTCAAGACCCTGGGTAAATATGCATCTGAAATTTTTTGGGGTGTTTTACCAAGCTGTCGCAGATGTGTGTAAGTGCTTAAGACTAAGTAAAGTATAGCTTTAAGTATGAACACTCTTGTATTGTCCTGTTTGTGCCAGCCACCTATCGGTCAGATGGCCATGTCCCCACCGATTTATTTCCTGACACCACCTGGCCCAGAATAAGGTTACCAAGAGCTTTGGATTGAAAGAACCCTGGGTAACAGCACCTGGGTAATAGATTTCACTTCTGGTCGTCCCCTCCTTCCACTGCCTGAAGGTCCCCGAGATGATGGTGTCAGAGATGTCAGCCCAGTACCGACCTGCAAGAGAGGCACACAGTGTGACATCGCAGCACTGCTATGGGGGAAAGTGGGGCCTTAATATCCAGGTCTCCAAAACCTCATGGAACAAATCCCTTCCACCCACAGCTTGGATCTGGCTGCTTGTTGTGTCCCCAGGAGCTCTGCCAAGGACAGGAGCCCACCCAACCGCATGCTGCCACCATCCTCTCTATGATCGTTTGCCACAGGGAATCAAAGGGAACAGGAGCTCGGAGGCAACCTTGAGATGCTAGCTGCAGGCTAAAGGGAAAGGGTGTTGAGTTGCTTCTGCCTCCTCCTTTCTCTGGGGATCCAGCTGCGTTCCCCCTCATTTTGGCTCTTGGAGGCAGGAGGGCTCTGCTGATCAGCACACCCCCAGCATGGACCATCTGAGGGACAGGCAGTCAGACATCCTGGGCCAGTGATCTCTGGGGCCTGGGCTTTTCTCACTAGTCTTGGCTTCACTGCTCAGCAGCTAACAACATGTGCTGGAGTCAACTACCCATGGGGAGAAGAGAAATCAGACACAAGACAGGCTCCCTTTTTGGGCCTCAACATGGTTTCTTTCCGCAAGTGTGTTTACACAGCATTCCTGGGCTGGGGGATCCTGGATGCCCAGCCACCCCACTGAAGATGCAATGAAGAGGGATCACAAGGCAGAGACACTCCTCTTACCAGACAGACCATGCTGGGGAGCTACGGACATAAGAGGGATGATTGGAAGTGCTAATTTTTTTCAGCTCAGCCCAACCACAGCTGGCAGGGGGCAGTGGAAAGAAGAGAAGGTACCACAGGCATGTACAAGGGCCTGATGGGGAAGAGTCCCATGGAGGGAGCAGAGTTATCAGGGGTAGGACAAAGGTCTAAAAGGAATGGGATGAAGCCGTTTGCTTCAGTCACTTATTAGACTAGAAAAAGCTCAAGGGGATGCACGGCAGGGAACAATCCTGCCTTGGCTCTGGAGTGTGGGAATCTCTCTGGGATTCTGGCCAGAGGCCAAGTGTGCTGAGCTGTGTTTGGGTGACACAATCAAGGAAACACCACGGTTGTTTGTTTTAGTGTAAAAGGTGTTAAAAGGCAGAGAAACACAGGTCAAGTCCCCCTTCCCCCGCATCACTGCACTGAGGCCAAGATCCCCAATGGCTCCCTAGGTGTACCGTCCTCTAAGGACTGTGCAGGGTGTTTGGACCAAGTACACATTTAGGCTAGTTCTTTTAACCCCTTCCAAACAGGTGGCTTTCATGCCTAGTGGGGGCAACCGGGGTGGAGGGGAGAGGGTTGCTTCTAAATCTGGGACAGTTCTCCGACTGAAGGTAAAGCTATGAGCTCAGGACCTGAATGCAGGGAACAACGGAGTCCCTGACTCATGGCCCAGTTCCTGGGGGCTGGAAGCATGTGTGATCTGCACACATTGCGAAAGTGGCTCAGCCTCTGCCCTGGAGAGCAAAGGACTATGAAGTCTGCATCTCCCTCCCACCTCGCTGCTTACAAGGTGGGATAAGATTTTCCAGCCCTCTACAGGCTGAGCCCTGGGGGAAAGGTTCTGCCTTCATCCTCAGCGAGCATGAGCCCAGAGACTGCAGAGCTAGGGTCGTGCCTGCAGCACTAGAGGTTGGGGTGCAAGACACTCAAGTTGGAGATCAAAGTGCGCTCCAAGCACTGGCTACCCAATAGCAACCCCTCAACCTGAACCTCTGCTTGAATGTAGCTGAGCCCTACTTACCCGAGTGCCCCCCAGTGTCGACGGCCGTCCCGAAGAGCAGCACGTATTCGGTGAGTGAGGCGTGGAGCAGGCACATGGAGCCCATCCACCCGCCCGCGTTGACAAACACCCACTGCAGGTCCTCGTCCGGCAGGATGTGGCCTGGGTGCTTCTTCCGCAGCTCCACGATGATCTTGGAGAAGGCCTGCTCATGATCCAAGCCTGCAGCACCAACAAACCCCGGCAAAGTCAGCACCACGCAGGAGGCCCACGGCCCCACCCATAACCCTGCTACCTCCCTGGCTCCCACCAATACAAGACACTGCGCTTAGAATGCGGAGCCTGGCTTCGTTCAGGGAAGAAGACATTAGGGATGGGATCTAACATCCCCCCCGTCTATTCTCTGCCATGTCCCCTAGGCAGGCAGCCTCCAACCCGGCCCCGCCAGCTGATGGGCTGGGTCCCAGCGTCACACCCACCAGGCAAGTGGGCACCTGTTACGAATCGGTGCAGCTGCGCCCCAAGAGCTGGCAGGGACCTAGTGGCCTGCCCCGGGCTTGGCCAACAACTCACACTTGGCTCTGCCAGCCAGGCCACCCCCTCGTGTTACCGTCCAGGCCCCGTCCCATGGGTCCCACCGTTACGTTACCCCCCAGCCCCCCATGCATCCCCCATCAATGTGCCCCCCATGTTACTCCCCCATCCCATGGGGCCCATCCCATGGGGCCCACCCCCTCAGAACCACACATCCCCCTTAGCCCCCCCCCTCGCGTTACCCCCATCCCATGGGGCCCCCCCTCAGAACCACACATCCCCCCCAGACCTCCCCTCGCGTTACTCCCATCCCATGGGGCCCCCCCTCAGAACCACACATCCCCCCCAGCCCCCCCTCGCGTTACCCCCAATCCCATGGGGCCCACCCCCTCAGAACCACACATCCCCCCCAGCCCCCCCCGTGTTACCCCCATCCCATGGGGCCCACCCCCTCAGAACCACACATCCCCCCCAGCCCCCCCCGTGTTACCCCATCCCATGGGGCCCCCCCTCAGAACCACACAACCCCCCCAACCCCCCCCGTGTTACCCCCATCCCATGGGCCCCCCCCCCAGAACCACACATCCCCCCTAACCCCCCCTCGCGTTACCCCCATCCCATGGGGCCCCCCCTCAGAACCACACATCCCCCCAGACCCCCCCTCGCGTTACCCCCATCCCATGGGCCCCCCCCCCTCAGAACCACACATCCCCCCCAGACCTCCCCTCGCGTTACCCCCATCCCATGGGGCCCACCCTCAGAACCACACATCCCCCCCAGCTCCCCCTCGCGTTACCCCCATCCCATGGGGCCCACCCCCTCAGAACCACACATCCCCCCAACCCCCCCCTCGCGTTACCCCCATCCCATGGGGCCCAACCCCTCAGGAGCACACATCCCCCCCAGCCCCCCCGTGTTACCCCATCCCATGGGCCCCCCCCCTCAGAACCACACATCCCCCCAGACCCCCCCTCGCGTTACCCCCATCCCATGGGCCCCCCCCCTCAGAACCACACATCCCCCCCAGACCTCCCCTCGCGTTACCCCCATCCCATGGGGCCCACCCCCTCAGAACCACACATCCCCCCTAGCCCCCCCTCGCGTTACCCCCATCCCATGGGGCCCCCCCTCAGAACCACACATCCCCCCCAGCTCCCCCTCGCGTTACCCCCAATCCCATGGGGCCCCCCCTCAGAACCACACATCCCCCCCCAGACCTCCCCTCGCGTTACCCCCATCCCATGGGGCCCACCCCCTCAGAACCACACATCCCCCCTAGCCCCCCCTCGCGTTACCCCCATCCCATGGGCCCCCCCCTCAGAACCACACATCCCCCCCAGCCCCCCCCGTGTTACCCCCATCCCATGGGGCCCCCCCTCAGAACCACACATCCCCCCCAGCCCCCCCTCGCGTTACCCCCAATCCCATGGGGCCCACCCCCTCAGAACCACACATCCCCCCCAGCCCCCCCCTCGCGTTACCCCCATCCCATGGGGCCCCCCCTCAGAACCACACATCCCCTCTAGCCCCCCCCTCGCGTTACCCCCATCCCATGGGCCCCCCCTCAGAACCACACATCCCCCCCCAGACCTCCCCTCGCGTTACCCCCATCCCATGGGGCCCAACCCCTCAGAACCACACATCCCCCCCCAGACCTCCCCTCGCGTTACCCCCATCCCATGGGGCCCACCCCCTCAGAACCACACATCCCCCCTAGCCCCCCCTCGCGTTACCCCCATCCCATGGGCCCCCCCTCAGAACCACACATCCCCCCAGACCCCCCCTCGCGTTACCCCCATCCCATGGGCCCCCCCCCCTCAGAACCACACATCCCCCCCAGACCTCCCCTCGCGTTACCCCCATCCCATGGGCCCCCCCTCAGAACCACACATCCCCCCCCAGACCTCCCCTCGCGTTACCCCCATCCCATGGGGCCCACCCCCTCAGAACCACACATCCCCCCAACCCCCCCCTCGCGTTACCCCCATCCCATGGGGCCCAACCCCTCAGGAGCACACATCCCCCCCAGCCCCCCCGTGTTACCCCATCCCATGGGCCCCCCCCCTCAGAACCACACATCCCCCCAGACCCCCCCTCGCGTTACCCCCATCCCATGGGCCCCCCCCCTCAGAACCACACATCCCCCCCAGACCTCCCCTCGCGTTACCCCCATCCCATGGGGCCCACCCCCTCAGAACCACACATCCCCCCTAGCCCCCCCTCGCGTTACCCCCATCCCATGGGGCCCAACCCCTCAGGAGCACACATCCCCCCCAGCTCCCCCCTCGCGTTACCCCCATCCCATGGGGCCCACCCCCTCAGAACCACACATCCCCCCCAGCCCCCCCTCGCGTTACCCCCATCCCATGGGGCCCACCCCCTCAGGAGCACACATCCCCCCCAGCTCCCCCCTCGCGTTACCCCCATCCCATGGGGCCCACCCCCTCAGAACCACACATCCCCCCAACCCCCCCCTCGCGTTACCCCCATCCCATGGGGCCCAACCCCTCAGGAGCACACATCCCCCCCAGCCCCCCCGTGTTACCCCATCCCATGGGCCCCCCCCTCAGAACCACACATCCCCCCAGACCCCCCCTCGCGTTACCCCATCCCATGGGCCCCCCCCCTCAGAACCACACATCCCCCCAGACCCCCCCTCGCGTTACCCCCATCCCATGGGCCCCCCCCCTCAGAACCACACATCCCCCCTAGCCCCCCCTCGCGTTACCCCCATCCCATGGGGCCCCCCCTCAGAACCACACATCCCCCCCAGACCTCCCCTCGCGTTACTCCCATCCCATGGGGCCCACCCCCTCAGAACCACACATCCCCCCCAGCCCCCCCCGTGTTACCCCCATCCCATGGGGCCCACCCCCTCAGAACCACACAACCCCCCCAACCCCCCCCGTGTTACCCCCATCCCATGGGCCCCCCCCCCAGAACCACACATCCCCCCTAACCCCCCCTCGCGTTACCCCCATCCCATGGGGCCCCCCCTCAGAACCACACATCCCCCCAGACCCCCCCTCGCGTTACCCCCATCCCATGGGCCCCCCCCCCTCAGAACCACACATCCCCCCCAGACCTCCCCTCGCGTTACCCCCATCCCATGGGGCCCACCCTCAGAACCACACATCCCCCCCAGCTCCCCCTCGCGTTACCCCCATCCCATGGGGCCCACCCCCTCAGAACCACACATCCCCCCAACCCCCCCCTCGCGTTACCCCCATCCCATGGGGCCCAACCCCTCAGGAGCACACATCCCCCCCAGCCCCCCCGTGTTACCCCATCCCATGGGCCCCCCCCCTCAGAACCACACATCCCCCCAGACCCCCCCTCGCGTTACCCCCATCCCATGGGCCCCCCCCCTCAGAACCACACATCCCCCCCAGACCTCCCCTCGCGTTACCCCCATCCCATGGGGCCCACCCCCTCAGAACCACACATCCCCCCTAGCCCCCCCTCGCGTTACCCCCATCCCATGGGGCCCCCCCTCAGAACCACACATCCCCCCCAGCTCCCCCTCGCGTTACCCCCAATCCCATGGGGCCCCCCCTCAGAACCACACATCCCCCCCCAGACCTCCCCTCGCGTTACCCCCATCCCATGGGGCCCACCCCCTCAGAACCACACATCCCCCCTAGCCCCCCCTCGCGTTACCCCCATCCCATGGGCCCCCCCCTCAGAACCACACATCCCCCCCAGCCCCCCCCGTGTTACCCCCATCCCATGGGGCCCCCCCTCAGAACCACACATCCCCCCCAGCCCCCCCTCGCGTTACCCCCAATCCCATGGGGCCCACCCCCTCAGAACCACACATCCCCCCCAGCCCCCCCCTCGCGTTACCCCCATCCCATGGGCCCCCCCTCAGAACCACACATCCCCCCCCAGACCTCCCCTCGCGTTACCCCCATCCCATGGGGCCCACCCCCTCAGAACCACACATCCCCCCCCAGACCTCCCCTCGCGTTACCCCCATCCCATGGGGCCCACCCCCTCAGAACCACACATCCCCCCTAGCCCCCCCTCGCGTTACCCCCATCCCATGGGGCCCACCCCCTCAGAACCACACATCCCCCCCAGACCTCCCCTCGCGTTACCCCCATCCCATGGGGCCCAACCCCTCAGAACCACACATCCCCCCCCAGACCTCCCCTCGCGTTACCCCCATCCCATGGGGCCCACCCCCTCAGAACCACACATCCCCCCCAGCCCCCCCTCGCGTTACCCCCATCCCATGGGGCCCACCCCCTCAGAACCACACATCCCCCCCAACCCCCCCTCGCGTTACCCCCATCCCAGGGGGCCCCCCCCTCAGAACCACACATCCCCCCTAGCCCCCCCTCGCGTTACCCCCATCCCATGGGCCCCCCCCTCAGAACCACACATCCCCCCAGACCCCCCCTCGCGTTACCCCCATCCCATGGGCCCCCCCCCCTCAGAACCACACATCCCCCCCAGACCTCCCCTCGCGTTACCCCCATCCCATGGGCCCCCCCCTCAGAACCACACATCCCCCCTAGCCCCCCCTCGCGTTACCCCCATCCCATGGGGCCCACCCCCTCAGAACCACACATCCCCCCCAGACCTCCCCTCGCGTTACCCCCATCCCATGGGGCCCAACCCCTCAGGAGCACACATCCCCCCCGTTACCCCCCAGACCCCTGTCCCGCGGGTATCGGCGTCCCCCGGGGCTCAACCCCATCGGTCCCGCTCCGCCCCCGGCAGGGCCCCGCCGCCCGGCCTCACCCGCCTGGATCCGGCCGAGCTCCGCGATCTCCTCGGGCCGGAACTCGAAGGGGCGGGAGGCGACCCAGCTCCGCAGCCCCTGGGCCAGCAGCGCCAGGCCCAGCAGCGCCAGCCCGGCCCGCAGCGCGCGCGGCCCCAGCGCCCACATCCCG
Organism: Malaclemys terrapin pileata; assembly: GCF_027887155.1. Taxonomy (NCBI): domain Eukaryota; kingdom Metazoa; phylum Chordata; order Testudines; family Emydidae; genus Malaclemys; species Malaclemys terrapin. The sequence continues at coordinate 130,997,236 of NC_071510.1, read as the reverse complement.
CCCCGCCCCGCCGCTCCGCTCCGCAGGGCGCCGCCGCGCGCCGAGCCTGGCCGGGGGATGGCACCGCCCCCTCCGCGCCGGCCAATGGGAGCGAGCGGCGCTCAGCGCGCCGGCCAATCGCAGCCCGCAGGGTGACCCAAAGGGGCGGGGCCATGCGGGCATTGGCCTGGAGTGACAGACCTGGGGGAAGGGGTGGAGCGGGCACTGGCCTGGAGTGACAGACCAGGGGGAGGGGTGGAGCGGGCACTGGCCTGGAGTGACAGACCTGGGGGAAGGGGTGGAGCGGGCACTGGCCTGGAGTGACAGACCAGGGGGAGGGGTGGAGCGGGCGCTGTCCCGGAGTGACAGGTGGGGGCGGAGCCGAGCGGGCAGGTGGGGGCGGGGCCGAGCGGGCGCTGTCCCGCAGTGACAGGTGGGGGCGGGGCCGAGCGGGCAGGTGGGGGCGGGGCCGAGCGGGCGCTGTCCCGGAGTGACAGGTGGGGGCGGGGCCGAGCGGGCATGTGGGGGCGGGGCCGAGCGGGCGCTGTCCCGCAGTGACAGGTGGGGGCGGGGCCGAGCGGGCAGGTGGGGGCGGGGCCGAGCGGGCGCTGTCCCGCAGTGACAGGTGGGGGCGGGGCCGAGCGGGCAGGTAGGGGCGGGGCCGAGCGGGCAGGTGGGGGCGGGGCCGAGCGGGCGCTGTCCCGCAGTGACAGGTGGGGGCGGGGCCGAGCGGGCAGGTGGGGGCGGGGCCGAGCGGGCGCTGTCCCGCAGTGACAGGTGGGGGCGGGGCCGAGCGGGCAGGTAGGGGCGGGGCCGAGCGGGCAGGTGGGGGCGGGGCCGAGCGGGCGCTGTCCCGGAGTGACAGGCCCAGAGAAGGGGCGGGGCCGAGCGGGCAGGTGGGGGCGGGGCCGAGCGGGCAGGTGGGGGCGGGGCCGAGGCGGCGCTGTCCCGCAGTGTCAGGTGGGGGCGGGGCCGAGCAGGCAGGTGGGGGCGGGGCCGAGCGGGCAGGTGGGGGCGGGGCCGAGCGGGCAGGTGGGGGCGGGGCCGAGCAGGCAGGTGGGGGCGGGGCCGAGCCGGCGCTGTCCCGCAGTGACAGGTGGGGGCGGGGCCGAGCGGACAGATGGGGGCGGGGCCGAGCGGGCGCTGTCCCGGAGTGACAGGTGGGGGCGGGACTGAGCGGGCAGGTGGGGGCGGGGCCGAGCAGGCAGGTGGGGGCGGGGCCGAGCCGGCGCTGTCCCGCAGTGACAGGTGGGGGCGGGGCCGAGCAGGCAGGTGGGGGCGGGGCCGAGCGGGCGCTGTCCCGGAGTGACAAGTGGGGGCGGGGCCGAGCGGGCAGGTGGGGGCGGGGCCGATCGGGCGCTGTCCCGCAGTGACAGGTGGGGGCGGGGCCGAGCGGGCAGGTGGGGGCGGGGCCGAGCGGGCGCTGTCCCGCAGTGACAGGTGGGGCGGGGCCGAGCGGGCAGGTGGGGGCGGGGCCGAGCGGGCGCTGTCCCGCAGTGACAGGTGGGGGCGGGGCCGAGCGGGCGCTGTCCCGGAGTGACAGGTGGGGGCGGGGCCGAGCGGGCAGGTGGGGGCGGGGCCGAGCGGGCGCTGTCCCGCAGTGACAGGCCCAGAGAAGGGGCGGGGCCGAGCGGGCAGGTGGGGGCGGGGCCGAGCGGGCGCTGTCCCGGAGTGACAGGTGGGGGCGGGGCCGAGCGGGCAGGTGGGGGCGGGGCCGAGCGGGCGCTGTCCCGCAGTGACAGGTAGGGGCGGGGCCGAGCGGGCAAGTGGGGGCGGGGCCGAGCGGGCAGGTGGGGGCGGGGCCGAGCGGGCGCTGTCCCGGAGTGACAGGTAGGGGCGGGGCCGAGCGGGCAGGTGGGGGCGGGGCCGAGCGGGCGCTGTCCCGCAGTGACAGGTGGGGGCGGGGCCGAGCGGGCAGGTGGGGGCGGGGCCGAGCGGGCAGGTGGGGGCGGGGCCGAGCGGGCGCTGTCCCGCAGTGACAGGTAGGGGCGGGGCCGAGCGGGCAGGTGGGGGCGGGGCCGAGCGGGCAGGTGGGGGCGGGGCCGAGCGGGCGCTGTCCCGCAGTGACAGGTGGGGGCGGGGCCGAGCGGGCAGGTGGGGGCGGGGCCGAGCGGGCAGGTGGGGGCGGGGCCGAGCGGGCGCTGTCCCGCAGTGACAGGTAGGGGCGGGGCCGAGCGGGCAGGTGGGGGCGGGGCCGAGCGGGCAGGTGGGGGCGGGGCCGAGCGGGCGCTGTCCCGGAGTGACAGGCCCAGAGAAGGGGCGGGGCTCGCTCGCTGCATGTCCGGGGGTAGGGTGTCGCCTTTCTGGAGCCGTCCTTTAACTGCGCGGTCACGTGACGGAGGAGCGGTGGCCGGTGCCGGGCGGGATGGAGGCGCCTTCCGAGTCCGAGAGTTCGGGGCCCGGCGGGACGGGGCCGGCGGTCGGGTCCTTCCAGCCCAGCGGTAGGAGGGAGCTCGGCTCGCCCCCCCTCCCCGTGCCCTTCCCCCTACTGCCTGTTCGCCCATCGCCCCGGTGCTCCCCCCCTTAGTGCCTGGTCCCCTATCGCCCCCCCAGTGCCCCGCCCCCCATTGCTCCTCCCCCCAGTGCCTGCCCCCCCAGTGCCTGGTCCCCCCCCCCCGGCCCACCCACACATTGCCCCCCTGGGGCCCCATCCCCCAAGTACCTGCCCCCCAACCCATTCCCCTTCACTCCCCCAGCACCAACATGCCCCCCAGCGATGCCTCCTGGCACCCCCATCCCACCCCCCCCCCGCCATCATTGCCCCACAATACCAGCCCGCCCGCCCGGTCTGTTTTTCCAACATAGCTCACCGAACAGCAATGGGGAAGGATTTTATTCCCCCATTAAAACGTGAGGTCCTTTTTGTGGAGCGGAGGGGCTGTGGGACTAACAGGAGTGAGGCCCCTCCAAAGGGGCAGACTGCTTCAGGGCTTGTCAAGAGACCTCCCTCTTCCTCCTCACATGGGACCCTCTGGACCAGCCATATCCCTCAGGCACCCCATTGTCTGCAGCAGTAGAGTGAAATTAGCCAGGCCAGGCTATTTCCACTGCAACTGTTCGCTGCATCGCTAGCCCCAGAGCTTCATGAAGCAGGCCCCTAAAATCATGAGATATTAAAACTAATAAATTGTAGGTTCTTTCTGGATTTTGAGCTGGGGCGGTGTCACATAGCCAGCTTTTCTCCGCAGCTGGGAGGACTGAAACCTTCCTCGTTTTTCTTAAATGAAAGCTGAGGGTCTCCTGTTGTCACCTGATTCCGGAAGCTGGGGCTTGTAGAACCAAACATGGCTAGGCTTGGAAGGAAATGGCTGGCAACAATTAGGGCCCTACCCAATTCACGGTCCATTTCACGGTCATAAGATTTTAAACATAATGATTTCAGCTATTTCAATCTGAAATGTTACGCTGTTCTAATTGTAGGGGTCCTGACCCAAAAAGAAGTTGTGGGGCGGGGGGTCCACAAGGGCTATTGTGGGGGCGGGTTGCGGTATTGCTACCCTTACTTCTGCACTGCTGCTGGCGGCGGCGCTGCCTTCAGAGCTGGGCAGCTGGAGAGCAGCGGCTGCTGGCTGGGAGCCCAGCTCTGAAGGCAGCAGCTAAGGATGTCAGGTATGGTATTGGGTTTCCGAGTGGGAGCCGTGTTAGTCTGTATCAGCAAAAATAACGAGGCGTCCTTGTGGCACCTTAGGGACTAACAAATGTATTTGGGCATAAGCTTTCGTGGGCTAGAGCCCACTTCATCAGATGCATGGAGTGGACAATACAGGAGCCGGTGTGTATATAGAAACAGCCCATGAAGAGATGGGAGTTGCCTTACCAGGTGGGGGGGTCAGTCTAACGAGGCAATTCAATTAACAGTAGAATACCAAGGGAGGAAAAATCACTTTTCTAGTGGTAATGAGGGTGGCCCATTTCGAACATTGACAAGAAGGTGTGAGTAACAGTAGGGGGAAATTAGGTTCTGTAATGACTCATGGTTTGGTATTGTCCCCTTCTGCTGCTTCAGAGCTGTGCGCCCAACCAACAGCCGTCGCTCTCCGGCCGCCCAGCTCTGAAGTCAGTGCAGAAGTAAGAGTGGCAATACCGCAACCCCCCTAAAATAACCTGGTGACCCCCCCCCCACAACTCCCATTTGGGTCAGGACCCCCAATTTGAGAAACACTGGTCTCCCCTGTGCAATCTTTGTAGTATAGGGTAAAAGCCTACAAAAGACCAGCTTTCATGGGTTTTTCATGGCGGTGAATTTGGTAGGTCCCTACTGGTAATAAAACAGTTCAGAGCCCTGTGGGCCGGGGTGATGCCAGGAATTACATCCTGCCCAGGGCTGCTGGCGAGAGCTCTGAGCAGCAGCCGTGCTGGGAGCACGATCTGGAAACAAACCCGTGAGCACCCAGCTTCTGCCCCCACCCGCTTTTCAGGAGAATGAGGGTGGGGTAGTCGTGGGTGGGGCTGTGGTGGCTTTGGACTGATCTAATGTCTACTAGCCAGGGGCTGTGAAAGATGGAGTCCCAGAGCAGGGCCCAGGGTCAGGAATCCCAGTGCATTCCCTCTTCTCAGCAGCTGGAGGTAGCAGGCTCCTCTGCTGCTCTGGCAGGTGTTACCTAGACACTCTCCCCGTCTGCCTGTGCAGGTTGGAGCGGTGTCTCGGCCTGGGGATGATCAACACAGACTTTAGCTGCAGGTGTTTCTGCGTGGAGGCGTTGGCCCCTTAGAAGAGCATTTCCCAGCCCAGCAGGTTCTGCCGCAGTCACGTCTCTGTTCCCTTCCTCTCCCCAGAGCACCAGCATGTCCGCTACAACCCCCTGCGGGATGACTGGGTGCTGGTGTCCGCCCACCGGATGAGGCGTCCCTGGCAGGGGCAGGTGGAGAAACAGCCGCAAGAGGATGTCCCTCGCTGTGACCTGTCTAACCCGCTGTGCCCTGGAGCAGCACGAGCCAACGGGGAGGTACTGCGCCCGGAGGGTCAGGGCCCTTGGGGACCTCCCAGCAAGTGAACACCAATGAACGGAGCTGTGCCTGTGTGCGGGAGAAGGGTATCGCCAGCCGGGTTAACAGCTGGGGGCAGAGAGTGGGAGTGACTCGTCCTGGGTCATGCAGAAAATCTGTGGCAGAGCCTGGAATAGAACCCAGGAGTCCTGGCTCCTAGCCCCTGCCCAGCTGTAACCCACTAAACCCCACTCCGCTCCCAAGGCTGGGAATAGAACCCAGGAGTCCTGGCTCCCAGCCCTGACCTACCAGACTCCACACCTGGCATCTTCTCAGTGGGAGAGCCATGAGCGTCGATGTGCAGTAGCGTCGCCGTTGCGGTGTCTGACCCCCAGAAGAGAGCTCGTTAGGCTGCTGTTGGAATCTCAGTGTGCTCCTCGATGTGCGTAAATCCCCACCTGTGGAGACTGGCACGTCCCGGGCCAGGTGGCTCGGAGGGATGGAGCTGGGACGTGGAGCCTTTCCTTCCCAAGGGAAGCCCCATTGCTCAGCCGAAGCCCTGGAAATGGGCTGGCGGTGCCAATCTGGGGAAGGCTGGTGCCCAGTTTATCCATCCCTTCCAGCTCTCTGCATTTCCCAGTGGTTTGTGGCTGGTCATCTCTTCTCCTCCCCACGCCACCATCTCCCGAGAGCCAGGGATTCCTGCGGAGAGCGTCGCCCTCAGGCCCCTGCTGCGAGCCCCTTGTCAAGGCCAGCAGGGCTTGGGCGGTGCGGGGCCCATAGATTGCCGTGTGTGTGGTCTTAGCTCACCATGCCCTCTGTGGAGCCCGGCAAGGCCTCCCAGGGGTTGGTCAGAGGGTCTAGCGGGCACCTCTTTCTCTAGTTGCCCCTTGCTGGCCCGGGACCCTCCGTGCTCATCTCTGGGGGCCTCTGGGCTGCAGTGAGCGGCGCCGGGGAGCCAGGAAAGCCCAAGCGCCAGGCACAGTCCTGAGCTCGGATCCTCTGCTCCTGGATTTGCTGAGGGGTCAGGGGAAACAGGTCCCGTGTGCAGAGGGAAGGGTGTAGTCCCTCCCCCCCACCCCCGACTTCCATGGGATCCCTCTCCCTGCCCCCAAGCGCCTATGGGGAGCAAAGGAGGGAGTCCCCTGATGCAGCAGGAACAATCCCCTCTGGAGGGGCGTGCCTTGCTGCAGTGCATTCTGGGCACCCTTCTCTTCCCCCTCCCCCCGCGCATGGCTCTGGTGGACAGTGGGCCATGGCAGGAAGGGGCTCCATGCCTGTGAGCTGTGGGTGTGCCAGGGTTGTGGGTTAGGATACTCACAGCTCCGGTGGGGTGCGGACTTGGGGGCTCCTGGCTGCCTTCTTTCATGAGCCCTGGGGCCCCTGTCCTTGTAACCTGTCTCTCGTTCTCTTGGTAAAGGTGAATCCGCAGTACACGAGCACGTTTGTCTTCGACAATGACTTCCCAGCACTGCAGCCGGATGCCCCGGAACCTGGTAATGACCCCTGCGGGGCTCACCTGCCCCGAGGGGCTGGCCGCAGGGGCCAGCCCCGGAACCCGGGAATGCCCCCTGCGGGGCTCACCTGCCCCGAGAGCCTGGCCCCTGCGGCCAGCCCCAGAACCCGGGAACGCCCCCTGCGGGGCTCACCTGCCCTGAGAGCCCGGCCCCTGCAGCCAGCCCCGGAACCTGGGAACACCCCCTGCGGTGCTCACCTGCCCTGAGAGCCCGGCCCCGGCAGCCAGCCCCGGAACCCGGGAACGCCCCCTGCGGTGCTCACCTGCCCTGAGAGCCCGGCCCCTGCGGCCAGCCCCGGAACCCGGGAACGCCCCCTGCGGGGCTCGTTGCTGGTGTGATTGTGTGTGTTGTCTCAGTCGGGGCCCGGGGCTGGAGCTGTGGTTGGGACCGAGGGGCAGCGGTGGGGCTACGTGTGCAGGGGGAGTTCCGAGCTGGCATAGCAGGAGAGGCTGCGGGTCGGGACTGAGGGGCGTGGGCGGAGCTGGGCAGGTAATGCTGGTGCTGCTCATCCCTTCCCCTCGCTGTTCCCACTTGCCGTCCATCTCTGGCTCATTCCTCTCTCTCCTTCTCCAGACGCCTGCAACCACCCCTTGTTCCGAGCTGCGTCTGCCCGAGGAATTTGGTAAATGAAGCCTAGAGGCCTCGGCTGGGGCCATTCATCACTTAGGGATCTAATGTCAGATGCGGTGCTCGAGCAGAGTGAGGGAGCAGTGTTATCCCTGCGGCTGCTCTGGGGCCCTGCAGCTCGGTAGGGTTTCTAGCTGGCCCCGGCCCCCAACCTGCCTGGTTCCCAGCTTCGGATTGGAAGGGGTGGCACACGGCATGCGTCCTTGGGATGCTTGCGGAGGGGGGCGTTCTGTATGGACGCTTTTCTTGCCTTTGGCTTTGGTTCCCCTCCCGAGCCCGTCTCCTGTCCCCTGTCGCCTCCAGCTGGGTCCTGGCAGGAGAAGCACACGGTGGCGCCGTCACTGGGGGGTTAACGCTGCGGGGCATTTGGAAGCTGTTTCCCTCACCCTGCAGCCCCTTGCTGGCTCCCAGGTTCTAGCCCTGGCTCTGCCACCAAACTGCTGGTGACCCTGGGCAAGTCACCCGCCCTCTCTGGGCCCTGTTAAATAGGGGCAGTGCCACTGCCCTACCCGCTGCTCCCAGGGTGCCGGGGGGACGTGGGCTTGCGAGGCTGAGCGCATTCACGGTTGCTGAAGACAGGGGCCCCATAGAAACGCTGGCAAAAAGCCCAGCATCTCCATCGCTTGGGGTCAGACCCGCTGTTCTGGGTGCGTAGGAACCTGGGGGCGCTGTGAAAGGGGCCGGAGACCTGTCTTCGTGCTGGGCAGTGTTGGGGCCATCCCGGGCAGCGATGGTGGGGGAGCTCAGTCTCCGTGGCCTGTTCAGACCACGGCCTCTCTACTGAGTCTACCTGGGGTGGGGCTGGGGGCTGAGTGCCAGCTGCAGTGACCGCTTATTGTGGACTGGGTAGCTGGCACTGCAAAGGTCAATGCCCTGCAGCCCTCCTGGGGAGGTCTGGGAAGCTGGGGGGTGGTGGTAGTGAGGGGGAGACACCTCCCCTCCCCACCCCCAGGGCTCATGCACTCACAGCCGTCTCTCCCTCCCTCCCTCCCATCTCGCAGCAAGGTCATGTGCTTCCATCCTTGGTCTGACCTGACACTGCCGCTCATGTCGCTGGCAGAGATCCGGGCAGTGATTGACAAGTGGGCGGAGCTCACGGTGGAGCTGGGTGCTTCTTATCCCTGGGTACAGGTCAGTGCCCCCCACCCACACCCCCAGTGCAGCGGTGGGCAAAGGCCCTGTAGGGGTGCAGCGTGGGCAGCGGCAGGCCAACCCCCCCGTAGATGCATTGCACCCTCTAGGGGTGGGTGAGGGGAGCGCAGGCTCCAGGCATGTGCACACAGGCGTGACGGGATCAGATGGCTGGCAGCTCCTCACACCATGCTGCGGGCTGTGATGTGCCCGGATATGTGTGTCTCTGAGTGACATTCAGTGACATCCTGCGGCAGGGAGTTAGTTTCTGAATGACTTTCCTCCAACTTGGGGTGAGGCTCTGCGTAGCCAGGGGGCGCTGTTGCCCTTACGTGGGCTCTAGCAGTGAGTGCAGAGCACTTGGGAGCCAGGATTCCTGGGTTCTAGTCCATTGGCTCACCTGTGTGACGGCTCTGTGCCTCAGTTTCCAGACCTGTAAAATTGGGAGAATAACCCCCGCCTTGTCAGGGCGTGGTTGTGAGGCCAAATCCATTAATGCTGGTGCAGCGCCGGGTGCTGCTGAGAGCCTCTAGAAGTGCAAAATGGTAGCGGGCGTGTTGTGACTCTCCTGCCCCTGCTGTTCCCCACCTGCCCCCGATGGTCTGCATTGGGCAGAGTGTCTGCGACGTCACCAGCTTTGTATCCCAGCCAGAGTGGTGCTGCCGTCTGGCCGTTGTGCCTAATGGTTTGGAGAGCCAGACCCGCCTTCCTCCCAGTCCTCTGGGTCCTCACTGATTCACTGGTGCCCAGGTCCCTGCACCCCCTTGCTCACAGCCTGAGGCTTTCCCCGTGCTGCGAGACCACTGCCTTTGGCTCAGAGACGCACTCAGGGCTCCCCTCTCCATTGGCCATGTGCACTTCCAGGGTCTAAGGAGAGAGAACCCTCCTCTGCCCGTGTGGAAGAGTCTGATCTGGAGCTGCAAAGGGATTCTGCAGTGCCCTCACTGAGCTTGGCCGGCCTCCTTCCCTATCCCCCCCGGGTCTCAGAATCTCGCTACATCTGTGCGTTGAACCGCTCCGCCCAGAGGCCAGTCAGTATCACCCTCCAAGTGGTTGATAGGGAAACTGAGGCACCAAGTGGCTGAGTGACAGTGGCAGAGGAGGGAATAGAACCATGGAGTCCAGATTCTCAGGGCAGTGCTCCAACTGCTAGGCTGTGCTTCCTTGCCAGCAGTTGCCACCAGCTGACATTAGAATAGTCCTGAGAGCTTCTTTTCCCTTCTCTCTGCAGATATTTGAGAACAAAGGGGCCATGATGGGCTGCTCCAACCCTCACCCTCACTGCCAGGTAAGGGAGCCGGCTGCTCGCGCCCTGGGGACTGCGCCATGGGTGGGTTGTGTTATGGGGAGGGGAAGGGGCGTCCTGGCACCCTCCTGTTCCTCCCGTGATCTTCTCTGAAAAGCGACTCTTGTGAGCCCTCCGGGCAGAGCCCCCAGCTTTGCAATGTTCAGATCGCTCTTGTAGCGTCTCCTTCATCAAATGAGTGTTTAAAACTTCTCCCTCCAACATCTGGGCTGCCCAGACAGCAATGCAGGGCTAGCCACGGAGTCTGATTCCTAACCCATGTCTGCCTCCTCCCCAATGCTTCCCATTTCCTTGTGTCGGGTCTGTTCTCACTTGGCAGTCAAGTCCATCATCTAGGGCCCTGATCCTGCAGTTGGGCTGGCGGAGGTTTGACCTGATTGCAAGCTCCTTTGCCCAGGGACCTGCCTCCTGCATGGGGCGATGGGCTGAGCATTGTCAGGTGGTGCCGTTTTGCACGGTCACTTTCCTGACCAGGTTTTGGTTCAGCCTCTCGCTCCCGCTGAGAGCCACGAGCTAGTTCAGTGCACCCTGGGGGCGGTGAAACTGACTAGCTGCCAAGTGAAACTGACCAGTGCCATCTCCCTGTCCAAACCCAGGGCAGGGCGAAAAGAAAAGGGCCAGCGTCACCAGTGCAAAGTGAACCGAACTTGGGATTCCCTCAACCTCCTTGGTCCCGGGCACTGACAGCCCAGCCGAGGGACTGCCCTAATCTCACAAGTACAATCCTCTCTGTTCCTTCCGATATTGGATCTGCTTAACCCTGACCCAATGGGGGTCCACTAAGATTGGGTGGCCCATAAATGCACCTTCCCATTTGCTCCTCCTAAACTGTCTGGATGCCCAGGTAACTTTTTGTGGGTTGATTCCTACCCGGTGTAGATCTTGACTTACCTATCTTGACTTCAAAGGGGCGTGCCTCTTTGTGCCAGCTGAAGATCTGGCCTCGTTTGTGGGCCACGTGTTGTGTTCCCCTCCCACAAAACACTCCCGATACTTCCTGTTTTGTTTTGTTTGGTGGGGGGCGCAGCTGTAGAGGGAACTAGAAAGGAGTTAACAGAACTTCATAGCCACTGCGAGGGATCCTACAATGACCAAACCCTGGAAGTGTGCACGATTGCTGGTTGAAAGCAAACTGAGGGGAAACCAGATACCTTGTAAAAATCTGAAACCTCTTTGCTGTCCATCTTCAAAAAATACTTTTCTCATTGAGAGCAACTCCCTTCCCTCCTCCCCCCCACCCCGGCCTTTTCTAGTCTGGGAAACATTACAGATGCATTTACACAGCACCATGATGCTCGTTATGTATTTTTGGCTGTTTAGTCTCAACCTTCCCTTGTTAATACGGGAGCTGCCTCGTGTGGCTGTAGATCACAATTTCACCATCAGGTGGCAGCATAAACCTGCAAATGGCTGCTTCTCCTGGCCATTCCAGGCTCTGCTTTCTCTGAGCCACCTCCCCAATCCATCCCTCTCCTAACCTTGTGCCACCACAGGGTACTGGGAGCCGCTGCCGAATCCTAGAGTGGTTTGATGAGGGGATTGTACCGTCCACTTGGGAGCATGTGAAGCAATCCTGCCTGGCGCTCCCAGAGAACTGCTGACACCTCCGCCCCTAGGATACAGCTGGGAGCGAGAGACCCTTTAGCTTCCAAAGCTGTCCCTCCGGCTCTGGCTAGCGTCAGTGTAGCCCTGCCGACTACTGCAGGGGCAGGGTGGGTTTCCCTGCCCCCCACACCTCCCTGGGGGCCCACTGCTAGCCCACTGGTGCCAGCTTCTGCCTCGGCCCTCCCTGTGGACTGGGAACCCAGCCCCACGCTAGCTGTGTGGGGAGAGACTTCTGGAGCTCCACCGGGGGTGAGGGATGTGCCATTTGCACCTGCCCAGGGAGCCAGTGGAGCCCCCCCATGAGGAGTGGTGATGCCAGCTCCCTAGGGCGGGGAGAGTGCCCAGGGAAACACCTTAACCGCCGTAAGTCATCTGCTCCTGGTGCCCTCAGTCCTCCATGGGCAGGATGCCTTGGGGCCCTGTTGCTGGTGCGGTGTCCACTGCAGCCCTGCCTGGCAAACGGCATCTAAAGATCCCACCTTGAGCCCCTCTGTGTGCATAGAAATCTCCCCGGTTACAGCCCCCAAGCAGGGTTCATGCCGGGCTGCTGAGATGCTCCCTGCAGCTCTGGGCGGCCGCAGTTCAGCACAGGTGGGTGTCGGGCACCCCTGGAGCCTACGGCAACGGGCACCCCATGTAGAAAGGGTCACGGAATGGGGGCAGCTTTTCTGTCTCTGGTGCAGGAGCCACCCAGTCCCGAGGGGCTGGCCCCGGCTCCCCGATCTCCCGTCGTCAGATGGGCTGAGTCCAGTGACTCAGGTGAAACGCTGAGAGGGGCACTGTGTGGGGAGGGCCTCGGGGCTGGGGCTGCAGAGTTTGTTCAGGGCTTGTGATGAGCTGGAGGGGGGCCAGGGAAGAGCCATTGATCAAGGGGGTCGGGAGGAGACGAGCAGAGGGAATGTGCCAGGCTTGGCCGCGTGACAGCTCGGGGAGCATCAGTCACACAGACCTCCAGGAATGGCAGAGTGTGGGGCCCGTCACGGTCACGGGAAGGTGCCAGACAGACACCGGCAGAGCTCAATCTTATCGAAGGGAAGGATACGGGCTGGCTGGCTCATGGGCTGCGAGTACCTGTGCGGGAGAGCCTCTTTTATCTGAGTCAAAGGCAGAACAAGTTCCAGGGGCTGGAAGCTGAGGCCAAACAAGGCACCAGTCTCGGAGTGGGTGAGGAGCCATGGGGCCAGTGGCTCTACAGATGGTGGGGGGGAGGGTGCTTCCAATGGAGAGTTGGGGTCTCCCTCTCAGATTTCCACTCCAGCTCATCACATGCTGTTGGGCTGGACGTGGGGATCTCTGGGCGGGGCTCTCCGGCCCGGGTTATGCAGGAGGACTGAACAGATCCCAGCAGTTGCTGTGGCCCCTACATCTGACTCTAGTTTCTGGGGGATGCTAGGGGGCAGCGCAGAGGGACCGGCTGAGATTTAGAGGGAGGAAGTTGAGGCTGTTCGCGGGGTCAGGCTGGGGAATGGTCCCTGTCCTGCCTGCTGGGCGGGAGCGTCATCACTCGAGGCATCTAAACTAGATGGATTGAAGCCCTGGGGGAGGGGCTGTTCTGAGACCACCCAGCTGTTCCCCCACCCCCAGCTGTGCCATGGGGATGCTGTCGGTCCCACCCGATGGCTATGGCAGGGGTTGGTGGGTCTCCACCTTGCAGAACCCACCATCAGGGCACGCGCTGACTGGCCCCCTTGGTGGCCGTGAGGCCAGGGAGGGGCTGGGCCCTGGAGATGGGGCAGCTGGGTGGTGGGGGAAGAGCTGGGCTCGGTTCCCTGCTGAGACGCGCCTGTCCCTGCCTGTCGGCCCATGAGGGGCGGGGTGGGGGGGTCACAGAATCAGGGAGGGGACTCTGCCGGGCACGGGGAGGGAGCAGGGAAGTAGCAGGGCCCCAGGTGCTCAGCCCTGTTCTTGCAGGCAGGTGGCGCTCTGGCACCACAGCTGGGGGTCTCTGCTGTCCCCACTGGCGCCCGCTGCGTGGAGCACCTCTGCACCCTGCAGAGCCACCCCATTGCTTCACACTGTGCCTCAGCTGCTCCCCTTCAGCAACTCTTCCCTCCCCTCCCCCCAGGTCTGGGCCAGTAACTTCCTCCCCAACGAAGCCCGGCTGGAGGACCGGACGCAGCGGCAGCACCTCCAGGAGCGCGGCGTGCCCTTGCTGCTGGAGTATGCCCGGCTGGAGGCCCAGAGGAAGGTAGCGGCCTACGGGCAGGGGCGTTGGCTCCATTTGGGGGTGGTCATGGCTCACCCAAAGAGGCAGCGGGGAGGGGAGCAGCTCCAGTTCCTGCTGGAACCAGGTCTGGACTCCTTTTAAGCAAGGCCCCTTCTCCTAAGATTAGCTTCCCCCTGCGGTGGGCTCCGAGAGCTCGGTGTGTGTGTGAGCCCCTCTTGCAGCGGGGTGCGCAGGGAGCTCAAAGCGCCTGCCACTGCTGCCAGCAAGGGAGATCTGCCCTAGCTCACGGGGCAGAGGCCTGGGAGCGCCCCTGGGTCCTGCCCCCGGTGCCCCTGGCTTCACTGTGCCTGGGCAGGGCTGGTGGTACTAGCTTTGCAGCCCCTTAGCACAGTGCGCTGTGCCCCGCAGGAGCGGCTGGTGGTGGAGAACGCGGACTGGCTGGTGGTGGTCCCCTATTGGGCCGTGTGGCCTTTCCAGACCCTGCTCCTGCCCCGCCGTCACGTCTGCCGCCTCCAGGAGCTCAGCGACGGCGAGAGAGACAGTAAGTGGCTGCCCCGTCCTGGCCCCTGGGCGGAAATGCCCCCCCCCCCTCCGCCCCCACTGCATGCTTTGCTCTGGAGCCGACTGCCACATGCACCCACCCCTGCTCCATGCACCATGGGGAGGAGCCTGGACCAGGGTAGAATGTCCTTTGGCCCCTCACCCCCGCCCCCTGTTCTCATTTCCTTCTCTTGCAAGGCATGAAATCAGAAGTGGGGGTTCTGGAGCGTGGCAGACCAGCTCCGGCGGTGTGCCCACCGCGAGGGATCAGAGGGCAGCTCTTTGTTACTCAGTTCCCCAGGTGCTGTGTGCGGAGCCGGGCTCAGGATGTGGGGCTGCTGGGCGGCTGAGTGCCCCATGCTTGTCGCTGCGTGGTGCCATGACACTCACGGGAAGCTTCCAGAGCCAGGCTTGGGCTGGTGCTTGGTGTATGTCCCAACTCGCTGACTGTGACTGATAGAACTTAGGGCAGGCAGGTAGGGCGCCGATGTTCAGCCCACTAGACCCGGAGGTGGGGGGGCCGATGCTGTGCTGAGGGCAGGGGCGCAGTGTGCCAGGTGCTGGGGCTCTGGGAAGTTTGCAGACGTGTGTCAGACTCTGGGAGAGGTGAATAACGAAGCGCGCAGGTCGCTGGTACAGAGCCATCTGGATCGAGCAAACAATATACTTCCGTGTTAATATGGCTAAATAGAAATGAATCCATCGGGGAACAAAGAATGTCGGCCGTGCTTACAGGATATGGGACTCTATCCCAGGAAGCAGTGATGCTAAAAAACGATTGGGGGTTGATGGTGGATAATCAGGTGACTATGAGCTCCCAGTGCGATGCTGTGGCCAAAGGAGCTAACACGATCCCGGGAGGCATGAATGGGAATCTCAGGTAGGAACAGAGAAGTCATTTTACATCTGTATTTGGCACTGGTGCCACCGCTGCGGGAATCCTGTGCCCAGGTCTGGAGCCCACAGTCCAAGAAGGAGGTTGATAAATTGCAGAGGGGTTCAGAGAAGAGCCATGAGAAAGATGACAGGATTGGCAAACCTGCCTTAGAGTGAGAGACTCACGGAGAAGGTTATGGGGTGACTTGATTATAGTCTCTAGGTACCTATGTGGGCAGCAAATATTTAACAGTGGGCTCTTCAGTCCAGCAGAGGCAGGTTGAACACGATCCAATGGCTGGAAGTTGAAGCCAGACAAATTCAGACTGGAAATCAAGGCAATTAACCACTGGAACAATTTACCCAGGGTTGTGGTAGTCTCCATCACGGACCATTTTAAAATCGAAACTGGGTATTTTTCCAAAATATCTGCTCTAGGGATTACTATGGGGCAGTTCCAGGCTTGTTCCACAGGAGGGCAGACTAGATGAGCACAATCTGGCCTTGGAATCTGGGCAAACCCTGGGCTGGGGCAGGGGCACTGCCTGGCCCCCGGTGAACAAGGGGTTAACCTCAGGGCAGCTTCCCCTGTCCCAGAGGCACTTAGGAAGGAGTGGCTGTGCAGAGTAGGGGGGTGGTTTGGGCTCCACCCCAGAGGCGCTGGAGCAGTTTGAACCAGGGGTTAGGTTGGTGGGTGGGAAGGGAGGATGAGCAGCGTTCCCTTCTCAAGCAGTGCCAGAATGAGGCGCCCTCTGCATCCAACCAATCAGTGACATGATCCGTCTTCTCTCTTGCAAGCTCTGACCCGCAGTGAAGTAGTTAATGGCATTGGTGTTTGCGTTGTCATTAGGTTCCAGAGTCAACACCCACTGTGATCCATAAGGGCAAAGCCCCTAGTTCTTGTTTCCATAGTAGCTCCCTTCAGAGCTGCGACCCAAAGTGAGCCTGCCCTGGGGTGGGTGCCCAGGCTGAGGGGTCGGACTGACGTGAGCTCTGGCTTGGAACGTGAGCTCTGGAGAGCAAGTCCCTGCTGACTGGGTCACTGTCTGGGCACCGAGCTGCCTCACAGGCGGGGAGTGAGATTCTGCCAGTGCCCAGCTGCGATCCAGGGAAGAGGTTTTTGTGCTTTTCTCCCCATCTGTGCCGAGGACCCTCCTGTTATCTGTGCCCCCACGCGGGCCGAGGGCTTGGGAGCGGGTTGGGTTAGGGCTGGTGACTGACCACTCACTGTTCTTGTGTCGCAGGTCTGGCCTCCATCATGAAAAGGCTCCTCACCAAGTACGACAACCTCTTTGAGGTTTCCTTCCCCTACTCGATGGGCTGGCATGGTATGTGGCGGGGGGGGGGTGTGACGAACTGGGCCTGTTCTCACTGTGGTCTGTGAATGCTGACAGGGGAGTGTGCTGGGATAGTCTGCATTACAGGATGGGAGCTGCCCGAGGGCGCATACCTGAGTGTGTAACATGAGAACCCAGGAAGGGGTTGAAGGCGAGGCGACTCCTTAGCCGGGGAAACTGAACAAAGGCGGTGGGAGGGGTCGCTGAAAGCAGAGTGCTGGAAGCAGGCTGGAAGGAGGCTGGAGAGATGGCTGGGAGGCAGAGATGGCTCTGACCCCCCAAAGGGGGGTGGGCTGGCATGCCCTGGGACCCCAAGCTGGACCTAACTGAGGGGGGGCCCTGTTGTCTGTGCCTGCAAGACCTGTCTTGGACTGTATTCCTGTCATCCAAATAAACCTTCTGCTCTACTGGCTGGCTGAGAGTCATGGTGAATCGCAGGAAGCCGGGGGTGCAGGGCCCTGAGTCCCCCAATACTCCGTGACAACTGGTGGCAGCGGCGGGATCTACTGCACCCCGTGGACGGCGCTTCCTGCAGTAAGTGACTGGGGAGCAGTAAAACGAAGGGGGATTGACGGGGACCAGGCCGTCTGAAGAGTGGGAGAGAGACGGTTATTACCCCTGGGAGTGTGTGACCAGCGAGAAGGACTTTTGCAGTAACAGGGTCCCCCGGGGGGATCGCAGCGAGTGGTCCCAGGGGCGGAGGAGTCTGCAGCTCGACCCTGGCAGAGAGGTGGTGACCTCGAGAAGGGCTGGCACACTAGGGGGCCCCCTGGGAACTGTGGGGAGCTGTGAGCACACAGGCCGGTGAGTGGCCAGCAGGAAGATGTATGCCAAGCGGCTTAAGAGCGACCTGGTGGAGCTGTGCAAGCAGAGGGGGCTGTGCATTGGGAGGCTCACCAAAGAACAGCTCATTGCCCAGCTGGAGGCAGAAGATCGCGCAAATGAACTGATCCCTGTGCCTCAGGGAAGCAGCCTGGCAAATGCAGCGCAGGCACCAGTGTCTGTCCCAGCTGGGAGTGGTCAGCCGGCTGCTGAGGGCTTCCCGAGACCCCTCCTTCCTATGCCTAGGGGAAGGGTGGGGAGGAGCCCAGCAAATACCGAAGGCGCCGTGGCCCCCCCGGCCAGCAGGGGGTCCCCCCGGCGAAGCCCACCGGCCAGCAGAGGATCCTCCCGGCGGCGTTCGGCATCCGGGGAGCGGAATTGGCTGGAATGGGAGAAAGAGCTAAAACTGAGAGAGCTGGAGGATCGTGAACAACAGAGACAGCATGAACGGGAGGAGAAAGAGAGACAGAGACAGCATGAACGGGAGGAGAAAGAGAGACAGCATCAGCGTGAACGGGAGGAGAAAGAGAGACAGCATCAGCGTGAAGAGAGACAGCGTCAGCAGGAACAGGAGGAGAATGAGAGACAGAGACAGGAGAATGAGAGACAGCGTCAGCATGACCTGGAACTGGCGAGATTGAAGGGCAGCGAACCCCCGGCTGCAGTGAGTGAGGGGGGACCCAGGACTGCACGGAGCTTTGATAAGTGCATCATGGCCCCATACAAGGAGGGGGAGGACATGGATGACTTCCTGGAGGCCTTTGAGACGGCCTGCGAGCTGCACCAGGTTGATCCCGCGGACAGACTCCGGGTCCTTACCCCCTTACTGGACCCCAAAGCCGTGGCATTGTACCGCCAACTGGGAGAGGCAGAGAAAGGGGACTACGAACTATTCAAAAGGGCCCTGCTACGTGAGTTTGGGCTGACTCCTGAGATGTACCGGGAAAGGTTCCGGAGTCAAGATAAAACCCCTGAGATCTCATATCTGCAACTAGCCGTCAGCATGGAAAGATACGCCAGCAAGTGGGCTGATGGGGCCCAGACGAAGGAGGACCTGATTAAACTGCTGGTACTGGAGCAACTGTATGAGCGGTGCCCATCCGACCTGAGGCTGTGGTTGGTGGACAGAAAGCCAGAGAACCCGCGACACGCCGGGCAGCTGGCCGATGAGTTTGTAAAGAGCCGGTCAGGGGATGGCAGGGAGGAGCCCCAAAGGAACAGGCCCGCCGCGATGCAGAGAGAGTGTCACCCTGGGACCTCCCAAAGGGGGAATATGGGGAATCCCCTCCCACGGGGAATGCCCAGCATCAGGACCATCCGACCCACTCAAGGGGACCCATGGGACATGGGCTGCTACCACTGTGGCCAAAAGGGCCACATACGGGCCCAGTGCCCCAGGCTCAGGGACAGACTGAGCAGGCCGAACCCACAGAGGGTTGACTGGGTAGAGACCCAGCCCGGCGAGAGGCAGCATTCCCAGGGAAGGGGGGCTGGCAGAGTACCACCTGCTAAGGTGGGAGGAGAGCCCCAGGCCAGCTTCTCTGGGGGGCCAGATGCTCCGGATTCAAAGTTCTCCGTTTACAGGGTTGGCGCGGGGCTGTCCCTGCGGAGCGAGTGCCTTGTTCCCCTGGAGGTGGATGGGAAGAAAGTTTATGGTTACTGGGACACGGGCGCAGAGGTGACACTGGCCCGGCCCGAGGTGGTGGCCCCAGATCGGGTGGTGCCCAACACCTTCCTGACCCTGACCGGGGTGGGCGGGACCCCATTCAAGGTTCCCGTAGCGAGGGTACACCTGAAATGGGGGGCCAAGGAGGGCCCCAAGGACGTGGGAGTGCACCACCATTTGCCCACTGAGGTGTTGATGGGGGGGGACCTAGAGGACTGGCCAAGCAGCCCCCAGACCGCCTTAGTTGTGACCCGCGGTCAGAGCCGGCGAGGGGCACTGCGCCCTGGCCTTGGGGGGGGTGCCTTGCCTGAGGCGCGGGACCCTAACCTGGTGGGGAGGGAACGCCCAGGGACGCGGCTCAGGGAGGCTGCAGCTTCGGACCCAGCGGGCGAGAAAGAGCAGGTGGCCATCCCCGTCCCAGCTGCTGAGTTCCAGGCCGAGTTACAGAGAGATCCCTCCTTGCGGAAGATAAGGGACCTGGCCGACCTCAATGCGGTACAGACCATGGGACGAGGTGGCCGGAAAAGGTTCCTGTGGGAGAAGGGGTTCCTGTACCGAGAATGGGCTCCCCCAGGGAAAATGGAGTCAGGGGGGATCAGGAGGCAGCTGGTGGTACCCCAGAAGTATCGCCGCCAGCTGCTGTGCCGGGCCCATGACATTCCCCTCTCAGGGCACCAGGGAACCTGGCGTACCCAGCAGAGGCTGCTACGGAGCTTTTACTGGCCTGGGGTCTTTGTTACTGTCCGACAGTACTGCAGATCCTGTGACCCCTGTCAGAGGGGGAGGAAGGCCTGGGACAAGGGGAAAACAGCTTTAGGACCCTTGCCCAGCATAGAGGAGCCTTTTCGGAGGGTGGCCAAGGTAAAAAGGGCGGCTCTAAACCAAGAGAGCCCAAAGCACAGACCTCCAGACTGGAGCGCTGGGAGAAGACCACAGCCCAGTTGGAGCCCCAGAGGTATGGGGGTGGGAAAAGGGCGCAGGCCGCATAAACCTTCCCACATGCGAACTGCGAGTGCCATCAAGCAACCCCAACCTAAGGGGGAGCGTGAAACTGGAGGGGCCTGGTGTAATTCTCACCAAGGAATGGGAGGGATGCGGGGGCATCCATGGGAACGGGGGTAGGTTCGAACTTCCCCGGGTCACTGGCTAAAGTGACCCTGCTCAGTTCGGTCTCGAAGGGGGGAGAGATGTGACGAACTGGGCCTGTTCTCACTGTGGTCTGTGAATGCTGACAGGGGAGTGTGCTGGGATAGTCTGCATTACAGGATGGGAGCTGCCCGAGGGCGCATACCTGAGTGTGTAACATGAGAACCCAGGAAGGGGTTGAAGGCGAGGCGACTCCTTAGCCAGGGAAACTGAACAAAGGCGGTGGGAGGGGTCGCTGAAAGCAGAGTGCTGGAAGGAGGCTGGAGAGATGGCTGGGAGGCAGAGATGGCTCTGACCCCCCAAAGGGGGGTGGGCTGGCATGCCCTGGGACCCCAAGCTGGACCTAACTGAGGGGGGGGGCCCTGTTGTCTGTGCCTGCAAGACCTGTCTTGGACTGTATTCCTGTCATCCAAATAAACCTGCTCTAGTGGCTGGCTGAGAGTCATGGTGAATCGCAGGAAGCCGGGGGTGCAGGGCCCTGAGTCCCCCAATACTCCGTGACGGGGGGCACGGGGAGGCAAGTACGGGGCGAGTCGGGGCACCGGGTGGCTCAGGGGACTGGTATGGTATGTGGCTGGGGGATGGGGGGGGAGCATGGGGAAGCCAGTGTGGGCAAGTCGGGGCACCGGGTGGCTCAGGGGACTGGCATGTGGGGTTATCGGTTCAAATCCAGCCCCAGCCGGTCACGGTGCCCGCTTGGAGGCCACGTGAGCGGAGTCTGTCCTGTGACCGGTATCTGGAATCATTGGTGGGCTTGTATCTGGCAGGCGCCCCCACGGGGCCTCACTTGGGAGCAGACTGTGGGCACTGGCAGCTTCACGCCCACTACTACCCGCCCCTCCTCCGCTCGGCCGCTGTCCGCAAGTTCATGGTGGGCTACGAGATGCTGGCGCAGGCTCAGCGGGACCTGACGCCAGAGCAGGTGAGCGCAGGAGCCCTGGATTGGGGGCGGGGTGGTCTCAGGAGCGGGCTCCATGGGGCTGCGCTGGGCACCGGGGGTGGGGTGGTCTCAGGAGCGGGCTCTGTGGGCAATGGGCTGTGCTGGGCACCGGGGGTGGGGTGTTCTCAGGAGCGGGCTCCATGGGCAATGGGCTGGGGTGGGCACCGGGGGTGGGGTGGTCTCAGGAGCGGGCTCCGTGGGGCTAGGCACTGGGGGTGGGGTGATCTCAGGAGCGGGCTCTGTGGGCAATGGGCTGTGCTGGGCACCGGGGGTGGGGTGTTCTCAGGAGCGGGCTCCATGGGGCTGGGCTGGGCACCGGGGGCGGGGTGATCTCAGGAGCGGGCTCTGTTGGGAGTGGCCTAGGCTGGGGGGGGTGGGGGCAGGGCTGCAGGCTGGGAGTTCACCCCCCCGAAGGTTGGGCTGTGGCGTAGGGGTTCGGTGCCCCCAAGAGGCCACGCTCCTGAACTGCAGAAATCGGCCGCCTGGGGTCTCGGTGCCGGCTCCGGTGCCCTGGCGCTCTGTCTCACCCGTGCTCTCTCTTTCCCCGCAGGCCGCCGAGCGCCTGAGGACTCTGCCCGAGGAGCATTACAGGGTGAGGCCGCGTGAGGCGGTGTGACGAGCGGTGCCGGCCAAGGAGGGGAGCTGGCACGTTGCAGAGGGGCCACCGGCCGCATGCGGGACTCGGTTCCTTTGTTTTGCTGACCAGTGGGAATTGAGCTGGGGGGCTGGTGGGCAGAGCACGGTGGAGTCTCTTGGACAGGCCACTTTGGGGGCAATAGTCAGCACTCAGGGCGAGGCTGAGACCGGCAAACTCGTGTCAGGCGACTGGCTGGGTGAGCTCCCCACAGCCTCAGAGCTGGGTCTCTGGGGGCTGTCACCCCATGGGAGCTCCTGGGCTGCAGCGGGTGGAGAGCCAGTGGCAGCTGCCTTTGTCAGCAGCGGGGGGGGGGGGGGGGGGGCTGTGGTATACATTGAAAGGGTGCTCCGGAGGGGGTCAGGGGGTAACCTGTGTCACCTAGTAACCCCCGTGGGCTCCTGGCTCCCATGGGTGTCAGCAAGGGGCCTGGTTCTGGCTTGTGGGAGGCAGGGGAGTGGCGGGGAGCGGTCCAGAGTCCTTGGCCCTGTGAGTCCCTGTGACTGCTGCAGAGGGACAAATTCTCTGTAGCTTTTTTAAGCCTTTGATGCCCACAGTTCCAGTCCCACACATGCCAAGCCCAGTGCCAGCCCCTGCCCTACTGCTGGGCTCAGAAAGCCTCATGTCTGATGGGGTTTGGCCCTACACTCCCACCCTTTGCCCCTACTGCCCCCCTGCTGTCGTGTGCCATGGCCTGTGGCTGCTCTCCGCGGTGCTGCCTGTGGACGCTTGGCTTTTCAGTCACTTCAATAAAACCGAAAACCGAAGCAATGCTGCCTCCGGCTGGCTTGGCGCTCTGGGGCCAGATCTCCGCTGCTGCAACTCCTCGGAGGTGTCCGTGGCTCTATGCCAGCTGAGGCTCTGGCCCGGAGCATCTGGGCTGCGGGGTGCGGTCTGTACTTGTCTCTCTGCTTGGGGGAAGGCAGCCAGCAGGCGCGGCGCCCCCCGGAGCCGTCTCCCTCTGGGGTGTGCAAAGAGCGCTCTAGTTCGATTGCACTCGCGCTGCGTCCCCGGCACCACTGCCAGGACCCGGCCCCTCATGGGAGGTGCAGTCAGGGAATCCTGCAGGGTCTGGCTGAGCCCACATGGCCAAGGCTCAGCCCAGCTGGGTGTATCGGCGGCCTCTGCTGCTCAGATCATGCCCCTCCCCGCCCATTACTGCCGCCGACACGTCTCCCTCCAGTGCCATCCATGCGTTAAACCTTCCCCATCCCCCACTCTTCCAGTGAGCCGATCTCTATTTTGCAGATGGGTAAACTGAGGCACAGAATGGCTGCAGTGACTGACCCGTGTCTCAGGGTGAGTGAGGTGTAAACCCTAGTCTACTTCCCTGAGGCCTGCGCGCTGAATGCCGGACCAGCCTCCGTCCCCTCCTTGAACTGTCCCCAGGCCTGGGGGCCAGCTGCAGCCTTTGAAGAAGTGGGGGTGGGGTGGAGACGATGCCATGGGGGTGACGCCATCCCCAGCACCATGGCGGCTGTGGGTGAGGACGCAGCAGGTACCAGCCCCGCCAGGAGTTCCAGGAGCCACCTCCTCGCGACCTGTCACGTTCTCTGTCCTGCTGCTGCTGGCAGCGTTTGTGTGCTGCACTGATGCTCGCCATCCCTTCTGCCCCCCCCCTCCCCGGGGCGCTAGGGGGCGCTGCGCTGACCTCCTTCCCCTCCAGCGGCGCTAGGGGGCGCTGCGCTGACCTCCTTCCCCTCCAGTGGTGCTAGGGGGCACTGCGCTGACCTCCTTCCCCTCCAGTGGCGCTAGGGGGCGCTGTGCTGACCTTCTCTTCCAGTGGCAGTAGGGGGTGCTGTGCTGACGATCCTGCGCACTATGGAGTGGTGTGTGACCTGCCCCCTAGCGGCGCTAGGGGGCGCTGCAGTGATGATCCTGCGCACTCTGGAGCGCTGCGCTGACAGTCTCCCCAGCGCTGCTAAGGGCACTGTACTGCCCATGCCCCAGTGCTGATAGGCGGCGCTGTGCTAACCCCCTGCCCCCGCCATGCACTGCTGATCCCCCAGGCGTGGTAGGGGGCACTGTACTGCCCATGCCCCGGTGCTGCACTACAGAAGGGACGTCTTCCAGAGGGGAGAGACGCTTGTCAGCTCCCACGTCTGGCCCACCCTCCACTCCCCCTGCACCCGCTCTGCTGAGCCCCAGGTCTCCTTCCACTCTGCTTGGCTACAACGTTTTTCTTCAGCGAGGCTGAGTGCTGTTCACCGTGTGTCGTTGGAAGGCAGCGTGTTCCTGCTGCAATCGCACTTTTATTTCTCTTCCTGCCCCTAACTCGGCACCTTTATTTCTCAAGGCCCAGCCCCCGTGCATGGGCGTGCTGCTACGGGCCCTGAGCTGCCCCGCTGTGTGGGGCAGAAGCAGCTCCCTCGGGATGAGACACTCCAGGGGAGAAAGACGGTCTGTGTTGACTCCCAGGAGCCCCGGCCCTTGCCTTGTGTCCCCAGCTCTGCTGCTGACGCACCGCGTGACCTTGGAAAAGTCCGATGCATCGTTACGGGCGGCCTAATTTGCTCAGCGTGGTCAAGAATGCAAAGATGTTTGGGGGGGAGGGGGGATAAAGAATGGTACGGAAATGCAGCCGTGTCGTTCTAGAAATCAATGGGGCGGCCTCCATTCTGTGCCCCGCCCCCAGCCCCGCCCCCTCCCCCGCCCCAACTCCGCCCCCTCCCCTGCTTCCCGCGAACATTTAATTCGCGGGAAGCCTGGGCAGGTCAGGGGCGGTGTGGGGGGAGGAGGTGCGGCCCAGGCTGGCCCCCCGGCAGCTCCAGCCTGGGTCGGCTGCGGCCCTGGGGTGCCGGCCCCGGCCCCCGGCCGACCACCCCCGGCCCGCCCAGCACTGCCAGCCGGCCCCTGGCGGCCCAGCACACCCCCCGGCTCCCGGCCCCGCGGCCCAACGCACCCCCCCCGGCGGCCCGGCTCCCGGCCCGACTCCCCGGCTCCCGGCCCCGCGGCCCAACGCACCCCCTGGCGGCCTGGCTCCCGGCCCGACCTCCCGGCCCCGCTGCCCAGCGCACCCCCCCGGCGGCCCGGCTCCCGGCCCGACCCCCCCGGCTCCCGGCCCCGCGGCCCAGCGCACCCCCCCGGCGGCCCGGCTCCCGGCCCCGCGCACCCCCTCGGCGGCCCGACCCCGCGGCCCCGGCCCGGCTCCCGGCCCGGCACCGCGCGCCCGGCCCCGCGACCCCGGCCCAGCCCTCCCTCCCGATTTTCCCGGACATGCCCGGCTTTTGGGGGATTTCCCCCCGGACGGGGATTTGAGCCCCCAAAAGCCGGACATGTCCGGGAAAATCCGGACGTATGGTAACCCTACCACCTCTCCTCTATTCCCCCCTGGCTCCGGCTCCCTTCCGCCCGCTCGCCCAGCCCATCCGCGTGTGGCCGGGTGCTGCTTCCATCGCGCTGGTGTTGCAAGCCCTGGTACCACCCAGCTATCGGGGTGCTCCCGCGGCCCTCAGCGAGGGCTGTAACTATCGTTTAAAAGTATTATATCATGTAACCGGATAACCGATGAAAGGGAGAGGGGCCAGCAGGTGCGGGGCTGCGGCTGGGGTCGGCTGGTGCAGGCCACGGGGCTGGGGTCGGCTGGCTGGCGGGGCTGGGGCTGGGGGTTAATGGTTAAGCTGGGTTCATGGTAAGACTAACGCTTACCGGCGAACTGGTTACTGTTTTACATCCCTACCCTCTGCACCGTGGTATCTGAGTGCCGGGGGTTGGCATCCCGTCTGTAAGCTGACGGAGCCCTGGTTCACCGGCCGCCTCTTGATTCACCGGCCTCGCTCGCCACAGCACCTCAGTGCCCCTGCCAGATCTTCCCCCCAAGCCTGGATGAGGCAGGGCAGCGGGTCGCGCTCCAGGCCCTGCAGCCGGCAGTTCCCCTCAGGAATGGAGTAAACGACCCACTAGCTAGGGTGACCAGATGTCCCGATTTTATAGGGACAGTCCCGATTTTGGGGTCTTTTTCTTATATAGGCTCCTATTACCCCCCCACCCCTGTCCCGATTTTTCACACTTGCTGTCTGGTCACCCTACCACGCTAATTCACCATCAATAGCTAGGGAGCTGGACAATGCCCCCTGGCTGGGATGCTGGTGTTTCTCGTGCAGAGATGAGGAAGGGGCGACGTCTTAACGTGGCGGCGTTGGGCCGCGTGTCTGAGGGGAACATCAGCTGCTGATGTGAGCCACGGGGCTTTGGCGATAACCGGGAAGAGCCAGCTGTTTTGGTAGCTCAGGATTGCTCTCGGCCTGAATGAATCCCAGGCCCCAGGGTCCCCTCTGTGACCAATCTGAGATCGCTCCAGCGCCTGCTTTTTGTTGTAAGAGGCTGTTGGCATTTGGCATGTCCAGGGGGCTTTGCGCAGCTCAGAGATCAGGACGGCTCAGCTGATGGCCCCTGTCATTACAGCCACAGCAGCAGAGCCTGCTAGAGTTAAGGTTCTGTAATGTTTTCCATTCTCAGCCCCTTTCCAGTCACGCTTCCAGTCATGCATAGCTAGAGCCGGTCAGCATTTATCGAAGGGGAAGTTTGTTACTAGAAAAATGGGCTTTTTTTTTTTTTAAACCAAATTTTTCACAAAAATGTATCAACAAATATCAAAAATGTTTTTTTTTTTCATTAAAAACCTAGTGCTTTTTAAAACGTTTTAAAAATAAATAGTTATCGAAATGTTTCATTTTTTGGAAATCAGATTTTTGGTAAAAGAAAAATGCTCATAATCCTTTCCAGAATGCTTCTAATTTAATAAAAATATTTTAAAAAATAAAATGGTGATAAAACGAAAAACAGCTTATTTGGACACTTGAAGACAAACAAACCAAATCCAAACCAGAACAACAACAAAAAACATTTCAAAACTTTGAATTTCATTTTGAAATGAAAATAATTTAATTTTTTGTTTTTTGACAGGTTCTGTTTCGAGATCTGCTGAAACCTTCCTCTTTTGGGCTGAAAATTTCCAGTCTCAGTCTCTTTCTCAAGGTTACTTACAAAATGCGATGGGTTTATCTATAGGTGTTTGAAAAAATCTGTGTATGGTATTTGAGTAACAGCATGTAATGGAAGATCAAGGGTTAAAAAACCAAAACACTTAGGTAAGTTCCTGGAGTTTAGGTCCATCAATAGCTATTCACCAAGATGGTCAGAGATACAACCCCACGCTCTGAGTGTCCCTAGCTTCTGTTTGCCACAAGCTGGGAATGGGCGACAGGGGATGGATCACTTGATGATTCCCTGTTCTGTTCACTCCTTCTGAAGCACTTGGTATTGGCCACTGTTGGAAGACAGGACACTGGGCTAGATGGACCATTGGTCTGACCCTATATGGCGTTCTTATGTTCTTATCATTTTGTGATGCAAGTGCCCAATGGGGCAGGGTTAAGGTTGCAGGGACACACCGCTGTCATGGCATTTCCTGATGTTTTCACACTGAGCTGTGCATAGTTTCTAAAGCCAGAAGGGGCCATGGTGATCATCTAGCCTGGCCTCCTGCATAGTCCAGGCCACAGAGCTTCCCCACAACGATTCCTGTTTGAACTCGAGCAGATCTTCTAGAAAAACATCCAATCTTGATTTCTAAGTAGCTACTGATGGTGAATCCAGCACAGCCCTTGGAAAACCTCCCCCTAGCTTGAAGTCCTAACCCATTTTTGCATGTGTTGCCTTCAGGGTTTAGATTATACACTGTAAAATGATTATTCGCTGTCAGCGTGTACACTATTGCATGATAATGAGTGTGCTCTTTTTACAGCAGGCATCACCAGGTGGCACCATTACAGAGTCTTAATACAAGCTCCTTTCCCTAGCAGGAGGAAATGCTGCATTGTTGAGTTGGGGTGTAGTCTCTTACGTGGGGGAGCTGTTGCAAACAGCAAGGGAATTTGCTCTGCTTTCGTCTCTCAGACGATTGTTACATCTTAGGGCAGAGTTCTGTGGGAACTGGGGACGAGTGTTTGGGTTGAGAATGCTGGATGAGGGGGGTGTTTGTGCGCTGTTGGTGCCCACCTCTGTTCCAGGACTGGGGGATGCAGTGCACATAAAGCAGTTAGACCCACATTCCTGTGGGGAACTGACCGGCTAGGCCCTGACATGGGCTACAGCTCGAGGGATGACAGTATTGACTATTGTTTGTAGCACACAACGCCTTGATGCCCCCAGCAGGATCAGGGCCCCGTTCTGTTGGGTGCTGCAGACCCAGAAGCAGAGGTGGTCCCTGCCCTGAAGCGCTCCCAACTGAAGGGCCCAATCCTGCACTGCGCCTTGTGTTGCTGGACCCTTATGGACTCCAGGGGGGGCTGTGTCTGCCAGGAGCTCGGTGCGCAAACGAGGCCTGTGACGATGAGCCAGCTGTAGAGGGATGAATCAGCTCTGTACATACATGCACCACTCCTGCCTGCCCCGGGGCTCTGCCACATGGCCCTTACACGCAGGCTGCTCTGGGAGGCGTCTCCGCAGAGGTCGCTGCTGAGAAGGAATGGGATGGAAGACAAGGCAGTGGCTTTATGGGTTGCACCTGCAGGCCCAGAGAGAGATTCATAGAAATGTAGGACTGGACGGGACTCGATAGGTCACCCGGTGTAGCCTCTTGCAGTGAGGCAGGACTCAGTATTATCTAGACCAGGGGTGGCCAACCTGGGGCTCGGAGCCATATGTGGCTCTTCAGAGGTTAATATGCGGCTCCTTGTCTAGGCACCAACTCCGGGGCTGGAGCTACAGGCGCCAACTTTCCAATGTGCCGGGGGGTGCTCGCTGCTCAACCCCTGGCTCTGCCACAGGCCCTGCCCCCACTCCGCCCCTTCCCGCCCCCTCCCCTGAGCCTGCCATGCCCTCGCTCCTCTCCTCTTCCCCTCAGAGCCTCCTGTACGCCACAAAACAGCTGATTGGGAAGCACAGGAAGGGAGTGGGAGGCGCTGATCCGTGGCTGCCGGTGGGTGGGAGTCGCTGGGAGCAGGGTGGGGGGAACAGATGGGGGCTGCTGACGTATTCCTGTGGCTCTTTGGCAATGTACATTGGTAAATTCTGGCCCCTTCTCAGGCTCAGGTTGGCCCCCCCTGAACTAGATAGTCCCTGGCAGGTGTTTGTCTAACCTGCTCTTACCAATCTTCAGTGTCGGAGATTCCACAACCTCCTTGGGCAGTTTATTCCAGTGCTTAACTACCCTGACAGGAAGCTTTTCCTAATGTCCGACCTAAACCGCCCTTGCTGCAATTTAAGCCCATTGCTTCTTGTTCTGTCCTCAGTGGTTAAGGAGAACAATTTATCACCCTCCTCTTTATAACAACCTTTTATGTAATTATATTCCCATGTCCCCTCTCAGTCTTCTCTTCTTCAGACCAAACAAATCCAATTTCTTCAATCTTCCCTCATAGCTTCTGTTTTCTAGACCTTTCATCATTTTTTGTTGCTCTTCTCTGGACTTTGTCCAATTTGTCCCCATCCTTCCTGAAATGTGGACTCTAGAACTGGACACAAGACTCCAGTTGTGGCCTTATCAGCGCGGAGTAGAGCGGAAGAATTACCCCTTGTGTCTTGCTTACAACACTCCTGCTAATACATCCCAGAATGATGTTTGCTTTTTTTGCAACAGCGTTACACTGTTGACTCATATTTAGCTTGTGATGCACTATGACCCCCAGATCCCTTTCCGCAGTACTCCTTCCTAGGCAGTAATTGCCCAGTTTGTGTGTGTGCAACTGATTGTTCCTTCCTAAGTGGAATACTTTGCATTTGTCCTTATTGAATTTCATCCTATTTACTTCAGACCATTTCTCCAGTTTGTCCAGATCATTTTGAATTTTAATCCTATCCTCCAAAGCACTTGCAACCCCTCCAAGCTTGGTATCATCCGCAGACTTTCTAAGTGTACTCTCTATGCTATTATCCAAATCATTCATGAAGCTATTGAAGAGACCTGGAGCCTGCGGGACCCCACTCGGTATGCCCTCCCATCTTGACTGTGAACCATTGATAACTACTCTCTGACTACGGTTTCCAACTAGTTGTGCCCCCTCCTTAAGGTAGGCTTGTCTAGGATGTGTTGCTCTAGTTTGTTTACGAAGCTCTCCTGCCGACATAGTGCTGTGCACACTACCACTTATGCTGGTGAAACGTATGTCGCTCGGGTGTGTTTCTTCACACCCCTGGGCGACATAAATTTTGTCAACATAAGTGGTAGTGTAGACATGGCCTTACTAAAGTGGAGATATATCCCATCTATTGCTTCCCCCTATCCACAAGGCTTGTTACACTGTCAAAGAAGGACATTAGGTTGCTTTGACATGATTTTTTCTTGACAAATCCATGTTGACTGTTACTTATCACCTTATCTTCTAGGTGCTTACAAACTGATTGTGTTATTATTTGCTGCATTATCTTTCCAGTTACCGAAGTTAAGATGACTGGTCTTTAATTCCCTGGATTATCCTTATTCTTCTTTTTATAGATAGGTATTATATTTCCCTTTCCCAGTCCTCTGGGGTCTCACCTGTCCTCCAGGAGTTCTCAAAGATAGTCGCTAATGGCTCAGAGATCTCTTCAGCCAGTTCCTTAAGTATTCTAGGATGTATTTCATCAGGCCCTGCTGACTTGGTTTTAGCCCATGAAAGCTTATGCCCAAATAAATTTGTTAGTCTCTGAGACAGGTTTCAGAGTAGCAGCCGTGTTAGTCTGTATCCGCAAAAAGAACAGGAGTCCTTGTGGCACCTTAGAGACTAACAAATTTATTAGAGCATAAGCTTTCGTGGACTACAGCCCACTTCTTCGGATGCATCCGAAGAAGTGGGCTGTAGTCCACGAAAGCTTATGCTCTAATAAATTTGTTAGTCTCTAAGGTGCCACAAGTACTCCTGTTCTTAGTCTCTAAGGTGCCACAAGTACTTCTCGTTCTTTTAACTTCTCCAAGTAATTCTTAACGTGTTCTTTCACTCTTTTAGCCACAGATTTTACCCCAATTACACTGATGTTCACTATGTTGGTCATCTGATCATTGCTAACCTTTTTGGTGAAAATCGAAACAAAAAAGACATTTAACACTTCGGCCATTGCTGCATTTTCTGTTATTGTCTTTCCCTCCTCACTGAGGAATGGGCCTGCCCTGTCCTTGATCTGTCTGTTGCTTCTAAAGTATTTGTAGAATGTTTTCTTGTTATCCTTTATGTCCCTAGCTAGTTTAATCTCATTTTGTGCTTTGGCCTTTCCACTTTTGTCCCTACCTGCTTGTGTTTTTTTTTTTTTTTTTTTTTATATTTAGCCTTCGTAATTTGACCTAGTTTCCACTTTTTGTATGATTCTTTTTTGAGTTTCTGGTCGCTGAAGATCTCCTGGTTAGCCAGATGTGGTCACTTCCTGTCTTTCCTATGCAGTGGGATAATTTGCTCTTACATGCTTAATAATGTCTCTATAAAAAATTGCCAGCTCTCCTGAATTCTTTTTCCCTTAGACTTGCTTCCCACAGGATCTTACCTATCAATTCTCAGAGTTTAAGGTCCGCCTTCTTGAAATCATTGTCTTTATCCTGCTGTTTCCCCTCCTGTCATTCCTTAGAATCATTAACTTGATCATTTCCTGATCACTTTCACCCAAGCTGCTTTCTGCCTTCAAATTCTCAACCAGTTCCTCCCTCTTTGTCAGGATCAAATCTATAATAGCCTCTCTCCTAGCCGCTTTCTCCACCTTCTGCAACAAGAAGTTGTCTCCACTGCATTCGAAGAGCTTGCTGGATAATCTGTGCCCTGCTGTGTTATTTTCCCAGCAGAAGTCCGGGTAGTTGACGTGCCCCATCACCTCCCAGTTCTGTGCTTTGGACGATCTTGTTAGTTGTTTTAAAAAAGCCTCATCCACCTCTTCTTCCTTGTTAGGTGGTCAAGAGTAGACACCTACTATGACATCACCTTTGTTTTACCCCTTTTATCCTTACCCAGAGACCTTCAGCAGGTCTGCCTCTCCCTTCCATCTCAACCCCAGTGCAGGTGTAGACACCTTCGAGATACAAGGCAACACCTCCTCCCTTTTTTCCCTGCCTGTCCTTCCTGAGCAAGCTGTACCCTTCTGTACCAATACTGTGATGCCAGTTATGTTGTAATTGAGATTATTCACTAGTATTTTGACTTCTTCCTGTGTATTCCCATACTTCTCGCATTAGTGTACCGAGATCTAAGATGTTCGTTAGATTTCTCTCTCTATTCCCTCTGGTCTCTCCTTTGTCCCTGCTGTGATGGAACCATGTTCCCCCCAGGTTCCGACCCTTCACCCAGGTCTCCATGGTTTGGACTCACCTGTGGGCTTTTGTCTCCTGCCCCTGTCGAACGCCACTCTCTATCCGAAGGTTCGTGACTCTCTAGGTTAGCCAGTCTCTATCCGAAGGTTCGTGACTCTCTAGGTTAGCCAGTCTCTATCCGAAGATCCTCTTCCCCTTCCTTGCTAGGTGGACCTCATCTCTGCTCAGCATCGTGTGCTCCTAGTGCCCCATTTCTCACTTTGCCCTGCTCCAGGTGGCTGGATGAGGGCCCCCTTGCCCTTCAAATGAGACGTTTAAGTGAGCTGCCGTCTCGTCTCTCTGGTGGCTCTGGCCACGGGCAGTTAAAGATCCCAGGATGCGTTACCGAGGACAAGCACAGTTGCTCATTCTCTCTCTCTGAGCGCTCAGGCACCTTGCCTGGCATGAGAACCCGACCAGAACAGAGTGCAGGGCGGCTGCTGCCTGCCCCCGCGGTCACCCTCTGCTTTGCCTCAGAGGACAGCAGGCTTTGAGCAGGAGTCCTGGGTCTGGGTCAGGCCAGGTGGGGTAGGAGGTCATTGATGGTTCATTTGGAAAGGGTGAGGCTGGGCTGACATCCCTGTAGTCCTTTTGCCCGAAGGTCTCTGCTGGCACGATCTGTCTATCCTATGTGTCAGCCTGGTCCATGGAACCAGTCACTGGCCAGTCTACAAGCCCTTCTCATTTCTAGCAGCTCTGTGAGAAGCCCTCAGGCTGGCTGTGACGCACACATGCTAAGCCTAGCTGCTGTTTCCATTTGACATGGGGCAGTTCAATGTTCTCGCTTTGCTGCTTTGTTTTATAGCTCTCAGGATAAAAGCCTTACTACTAGTGCCAGCCAGGAGCGCTCTCCTTTAGCTCCAGTGGCAGCGGCTTGTCACTTTGGAGCTTAGAGAACCAGGGTTCAGCTCCCGGCTCCCCAGTTGAGCGGGTGAGTTCAGCTGTAATTGTATCTGTTGTTTGCAACAAGTGGGTTTATTACAACCCAGCCTCAAATTCTTTCTCTCTCCTGCACGCGCAGCGTCAAGGGAAGGGCTGACGCATTTGCATGAGTGTGTAAATCCAGATCGGAATAATTGTCCGGATGTAACGAAGCTTGTCATTTTTTTCGGCATGCATAGTTAGCTTTGATTTACTGGGCCACCGGCTCCGTGCCCAGCCTGGATTGCATCAGCCCAGAGCTGTAAATGAAATCGCCAATAAGTCAAGCAGTATTAAACTTTACAGTTGCCGTATTTAAAAACGAGACACTTTCCCTAATAAATCAGAGCAAGTGGGATTGTAAATATCGAGGCAGGATCCATATTGCTTAATTAAACCGGGTCTAATGAACATCCTGTTTGTTGCATTGTGATTTAGGATGAGACCTAAGGAGACAGACCGTGCCTGACAATTTAGAGACCAGGTGGCTGAGAGATTATGTTAAAAAGGGTCTCTAGGCCATGGCAAAGGGGCTGCTGGTGAAATAGCCGAGATGCTGTGGGGCCAGTGCAGGCCCCCGTCCACGGGGCATTCGAGCCGTTTGGGGCTCAGGTCGAGCACTGCTATTGAAGTCACCCAATCAGCAGAGCAAGGAAGCAGAATTAGCCCCGTGATCTGTTGGGCGAGCATACAGCTGTGAGCATAGTGCTGTGCCCGGCTGCCTCCTGTGGGAGTGGTGCCCTAGAGCTGCCCCCGCCTGGCATCCGAGTGAGGGGCACCTCAGCAGCTCTGGCCTCGGCTGGGCTGGCTGGTGGTCACCTTTAAAAGGGGGAGGGGAATCCCCCGTGTCCCCACCGAACAGCTCCCGTACCCATTGGGGAAAGGCTGGCTGGCCCCTGTGCAGCTGGAGCACCAGGCATGGGGAGCTGAGTCTGTCAGAATCGTGGCCGCAGTACACACGGCGCCTCCTAGGGGGCGCTGGCTGCACAGACCGCTCAGGAGAGGGAGGATGGCTGAGAGCTCACCTAGGATTTGAGAGACCCAGGTTCAATTCCATTCTCTGCCACAGATGCCCCATCTGACCTTGGGCAAGTCACTTAACCACACCGTACCTCAGTTTCTCCAGGTGTATCATGGGGCTAACAGCCCTGCCTTGTGGGGATAAATGCATTAAGGGCTGTGCAGCACTGGGGTGATGGAGCCAGATAAGTCCCTTAGACAGACCACAGTCCAACGGCAGGCCTGGACACTCAGACTAGGGTTTGTGGGTCCCGGCTGCAGCGGGGAATGGTTCAGAAATAAGACGGCCCTGCTGGAGGAAGGGTGCGGCTTGGCAGGCTCAGCCCCGAGACAAAGCAGCGGGCTAGGAGCTTTGCGCCCCACCCCACCCAAGGAGACGTGAGGGGAGCAGCAGGCCCAGTGCTTCCCCATGCAGCCAGCCCACCTCTGCATCCGGCCAAGCAGCCTGCACTGGCTGGGTGCCTGTGTACCAGGCTCAGCGAGCTCCTAGTCCCAGCAGTTTCCCCTGGCGGCTTTGTTGAAGCCAGAGGTGCAAAGTAGGCTGCCAAACGATTAAACAAACTAATCGCTGTTTTAATCGCACTGTTAAACAAGACTAGAATACCATTTATTTAACTATTTTGGGTGTTTTCTACATTTTCAAATATATTGATTTCAATGACAACACAGAATACAGAGTGCACACTGCTCACTTTATAGTTATTTTGGATTACAAATATTTGCACTGTAAAAAAGATAAACAAAAGAACTAGTATTTTTCAATTCACCTCATACAAGTACAGTACTGTCGTGCCATCTCTTTATCATGAAAATGCAACTTACAAATGTAGCATTTTTTGACATAACTGCACTCAAAAATAAAACAATGTAAAACTTTAGAGCCTACAAGTCCACTCAGTCCTACTTATATATGGAGATATACCTATCTCATAGAGCTGGGAGGGACCCTGAAAGGTCATGGAGGCCAGCCCCCTGCCTTCACTAGCAGGACCAAATACTGATTTTGCCCCAGATCCCTGGGTGGCCCCCTCAAGGCCTGAGCTCACAACCCTGGATTTAGTAAGCCAATGCTCAAACCACTGAGCTATCAGTCAGCCAATCACTCAGCCAAACAAGTTTGTTTACATTTGCAGGAGATAATGCTGCCCGCTTCTTGTTTACAATGTCACCTGAAAGTGAGACCAGACATTCCCATGGCACTGTTGTAGCCGGCGTTGCAAGGTATTTATGTGCCACATGTGCTAAACATTTGTATGTCCCTTTGATCACCATTCCAGGGGACATGCGTTCATGCTGATGACGGGTTCTGCCTGATAACGATTCAAAGCAATGTGGACCGACGCATGTTCATTTTCATCATCTGACTCAGATGCCACCCGCAGGAGGTTGATTTTCCTTTTTGGTGGTTCAGGTTCTGTAGTTTCTGCATCAGAGTGTTGCTCTTTTAAGACTTCTGAAAGCTCCACACCTCGTCCCTCTCAGATTTTGGAAGGCACTTCAGATTCTTAAATATCGGGCCTGTCCCTATAAAATCGGGACATCTGGTCACCCTAGTGAAATGTTAATGACCTACAAGGCTTTGGGCTGAACGGCACAATGGAAAGGTGAGACCCTATTGTTATAGAATCATAGAACTGGAAGGGACCTCGCGAGGTCGTCTAGTCCAGTCCCCCGCACTCAAGGCAGGACTAAGTATTATCTAGACCATCCCTGACAGGTGTCTGTCCAACCTGCTCTTCTAGTTGGGAAAGTTGCCATGGAATCGTTTTAACGGGGAAGGAAGGTTAGGGGGACGGGAGGAGACAGAGGGAAGGGGAATCTGGCGGAAGGGCGAGGGAGATGGTTCCTAGCGGCTGCACTCAGCCGTGGCGCCGACACATTAAAAACCCATTAAAATCTCATCGATGTGTTTGCTCTCGCCACGGTGCGTTAATAACCCGGGGAGCTTTTAGGAGGGGTGTGGTGCTTTGGCGGTGGATTGCATTGCTGGGTCAGCACATAGGCCTCCGCGCCGAGCTATTAGCACACCAGGGGGCAGTGAGATTAGAAGACATTTGCGGGCGGGGAGGTCAGCGACAGAGTCTAATTTTCATCTGTTTGTTTTCTTGCGCCATTAACACAGCCTGCGGGTTGCATCTGAAGGGAGTTGGCCCTAAAGGGAGTTTGCTTTCTCAGGGTTGTGTCGGTCCTCGGGCCGAGCCCCTCGCCTGGGGGTGGCGTGCCTGCCGCAATTGTACATTGTGGATATAACCCTACCGGGCTGGAACTCAGAGCTACGCCGATTTACGCCAGCTGAGGATCTGGCCTCTTTATCCCTCTCCCCTCCATCCTGCAGGGCGTTTGCTGCTTTTCTCGGTGGCGTGGCTGGGTCCAAGCGTTGGGCTGCGGAGCCATGGAGATTCACGCTCATTCTCATCTCTTCCGAGGGAAGGCGCTTCCCAGCCAGCTCCGTCTCCTGTGCACACCTGCCTGGCGGGTGGACGATAGCAGCCATATGACGCCCAGGGCCAGGCTATGGAGGGCTCGGAAGCCAAGACCAAAGCCTTGAACCGGGCCCGGGGAGCCAGGGCCGAGGCGTCCGTGGCAGGGCACAGAATTGCAGCAGCCACTCCGGCAGCTCACGAATGCGTGGCCCGAACCAGCGGCAGGGCTGTGGCGTGGTCGCCAGCAATCAGCAGGAAAGGGGCCGCTCCGCAGCCGTGGTTCTCGGTGTGGGGAAGGGCCGGGGGCTGCATGCAGGGAGCGGGGCTGGCGGTGGGCTCCCAGCTCTGCAGCTGGGGCTGCCACAGACTTGCACCATCCGTGCATCTGGCTCAGAGGGGGACGTGCCGCAGACGGACCAGTGAGCGACGGAGCCCCGCGACGTAGGGCATGGAGTGACCAGGGCTAGAACGCCAAGTGCGAGGCCAAAATGCTGACGTGGCAGCATCAGCATGCAGAGCGGGCTGGGTTCATCCCCCCCCCCACCCCCAGCCAGGCCGCGGGCAGAGCCTGTGGGGCAGCGCTGGGGTTGGGCATGGAAGTGCGAATCAGAGGGGCAGGAACTGGAGGAGGGTTGGAGGAATCACTGTATTGCTAGCTGGTTAAGAGCACTTCATTTGCAAGAAAGAGCCCTCCATTCATCCACGGGGGGCTGGGTCCGGGGCTGTCCCACAGGAGGCGCTCCAGAGGGGGCTGGGGCCCAGACGTGTGGGCGAAAGCAATCCTTAGAATGCCTCCTGCTGGAGGCAGCACGTCCGTGGCCCCAGTCCTGCAATCAGGTCCACATGGGCCACGCACCAGCCCTTTGTAGCACCCCTGAGCCCCCTGCTGGGGCATTGCCTCCATAGATGGACTCAGAGGGAGCAGGGCCGCTTCCTGAATCGTTAACATGACTTCCTGCCGCTCCCCAGGCAGGGCCGGCTCCAGGCACCAGCAAACGAAGCCGGTGCGTGGGGCGGCCAATGGGAAGGGCGGCACGGCCGGGTCTTCAGCGGCGGGTCCCTCGGTCCCTCTCGGACCCGCCGCCGAATTGCCACCGAGGAATGAAGCGGCGCGGTTGAGCTGCTGCCAATCGCGGCTTTTTTTTTTTTCTTTCCCCTTCGCCGCTTGGGGTGGCAAAAAAGCCTGAACTGGCCCTGGGTGCTTGTGCCCTCGTTTCATAGAATATCAGGGTTGGAAGGGACCTCAGGAGGTATCTAGTCCCACCCCCTGCTCAAAGGAGGACCAATCCCCACACAGATTTTTTCCCCCAGATCCCTAAATGGCCCCCTCAAGGATTGAGCTCACAACTCCGGGTTTAGCAGGCCAATGCTCAAACCCCTGAGCTACCCCCTGTTTGCACCTGTTCAAAATGGGATGTGAAATCCCACCTGCGCAGAGCGCGTTGCTCGTACCCAGGGTGGCATTTTACAACCACTGTAAGTGACAAGACACCAGCTGGGGGAGAATGAGCCTTCATCAGGGTTCCTGGGACGTTTCCCAGCCAAACACCAGCCAGGCACAGCCAGACACACTCTTAGCCCGAGGCACCAGACCAACTGGGTACAGGGTGGCTTTTGCCTTTTTTTGCATTTACAGAGCTGGCTCTGTTCTGCGGATCAGAGTTTTCACGTTTATTAGAGAATGCATTACGGTAAAAAGGAGGTGGAGGTTTTAAAGTTTATGCGGTTTCTTGTTAAAGGTCTCATATATATGATTCATCTCCATATCTTGCACCCTTTTCACAGTATATTTCTACATCAAAGCCACTATAAAACCCAGCCTGTTCCTTTATGTAGGGGAAGTAATGTTTGGAATGGTTATAGAATATTTTTAGTGCATTTCTTTATATTGCTGTGGCCCTGAATCCTCTTAATAAAGGGAGAGCATGTAGTGTGCTCTTTGTGGATTATAATGGAGCGGGCCAAGAGCTGGTAGTTTCATGGGTTCTAAGCCTGGCTCTGTCACTGATGGGGTATGTGAGTTTGGCCAAGCCAGTTCCCATTTCTGTACCTCAGTTTCCCTATCTGTAGAATGAAGTGAAATGCTGCCAGGACTAAGTGCACACAAGGCGTGAGTGTAAAGAAATGGACGTCTTGTTTGTCTGCACTGGTATAACCCGTAGGCAGCAGTTGCTCCTAAAATACTGATTCACTCAGGGAGAGAGGCTCTGGCGGAAGAGACTTTACTGGTGAGCATCTAAAATGAACTGTACCACAGCTGACTTTAAGCATCTCGCCAAGATCTAACTCCTATTCATTCAGATAAAGAGAATTTGTAACATAGTCAGCAACAGCACCATCTGGTGGATCCCAATTATACAACCTACATTGTTTAAACCCCTTAGGGCTAGTAACACTGTCTCCTGAGCTCATTTACCCTGTGTGGCGGGACGATGACTCCCCAGTGCGGCGCTTCCTGCTGATTGTCTCGGGAATTAGCTCTTTCCAGCCCGGAGCGCCCTCTGCAGGCTGGTGGCTCGCCCGCCGCTGCCCCCGTGTCCCTCCCAGACCCCGGTGCCCCACTACATCAGGGTTCTGCCCCCAGCAGTAACCCACAATCTGGGTCTCCCCACCCAGGGGAACCCCCAACCCCACCTTGCCTCAGTGGCTACTGCCAGTCACCATCCAGCCCCCGCTCCCTGGGGCCGACTGCAATGTAAGCCACTCATCACCGGCAAGGGGGGTTGGACCAGTTGCTTTTGCCTATCTCTGGGCTGCCCCTCTGCAGCCCTAGTACCTATTTGTAGGCCTTTAACTCGGCCTGCAGCCTGGGGTTTTGCTAGGCTGGAGCTCCCCAGCTCCCTCTGCCCTTCCCCAGCCCTGCTCCACCCTAGGTACCCTCCTCAGCTCCCAGGCAGCCAGGTCCTTCTCTCTCTGAAGCCAGAGAGAGAGTGTCTTCCAGTCTCTGGCCCTCAACCCTCTTATAGGGCCAGCCGTGTCCTGATTGGGGCGTGGCCCCACCTGTGGCTGCTTTCCCCCAATCAGCCTGGCTTTTCCCCTGCCCCAGCCCTCTCCCAGGGCTGTTTTAAGCGGGGTGACCACCCTGCTACACCCTAGCTACAACTAACTGCTGCTTTAGGGCCAAAAACGTCCAGATCAGACAGAGGTTCTGGCCCTTGCCGCCCTCTGCCAAGAAAGGGGGCAGCTCCCTCAGCTTTGCCAAAGGGTTGGATATCAGCCTCTCTTACCTGTTAGTTTCTTCTTTTGCTAGGGTTACCATATTTTGTGCCTCCAAAAGGAGGACACTCCACGGGGCCCTGGCCCCGCCCCCAGCCCTGCCCCCTCCCCCGCCCCAACTCCGCCCCCTCCCCAAAGTCTCCGCCCCCTCCCCAGCTTCCCGCGAACATTTAATTCGCGGGAAGCCTGGGCAGGTAAGGGGCGGTGTGGGGGGAGGAGGTGCGGCCCAGGCTGGCCCCCCGGCGGCTCCAGCCTGGGTCGGCTGCGGCCCTGGGGTGCCGGCCCCGGCCCCCGGCCGACCACCCCCGGCCCGCCCAGCACTGCCAGCCGGCCCCTGGCGGCCCAGCACACCCCCCGGCTCCCGGCCCCGGCGGTCCAGCGCACCCCCCGGCTCCCGGCCCCGGCGGTCCAGCGCACCCCCCGGCTCCCGGCCCCGACGGCCCAGCGCACCCCCCGGCTCCCGGCCCCGGCGGCCCAGCGCACCCCCCGGCTCCCGGCCCCGACGGCCCAGCGCACCCCCCGGTTCCCGGCCCCGGCGGCCCAGCGCACCCCCCGGCTCCCGGCCCCGGCGGCCCAGCGCACCCCCCGGCTCCCGGCCCCGCGGCCCAACGCACCCCCTGGCGGCCCGGCTCCCGGCCCGACCTCCCGGCCCCGCTGCCCAGCGCACCCCCCCGGCGGCCCGGCTCCCGGCCCCGCGCACCCCCCCGGCGGCCCGGCTCCCGGCCCGACCCCCCGGCTCCTGGCCCCGCGGCCCAGCGCACCCCCCCGGCGGCCCGGCTCCCGGCCCGACCCCCCGGCCCCGCGCACCCCCTCGGCGGCCCGACCCCGCGGCCCCGGCCCGGCTCCCGGCCCGGCACCGCGCGCCCGGCCCCGCGACCCCGGCCCAGCCCTCCCTCCCAATTTTCCCGGACATGCCCGGCTTTTGGGGGATTTCCCCCCGGACGGGGATTTGAGCCCCCAAAAGCCGGACATGTCCGGGAAAATCCGGACGTATGGTAACCCTATCTTTTGCTTCATCCCCCTCTTTTCCCCTTCAACTCACTTTCCGGTCCTTGGACACAGCATGCCCGACCCTTTCCTCCTCCCCTGCTCCCTGCCTTGCTCCCCCTCAGGGCTAGCGTGCTGCCATTACCTTGCTTTGCAGACCCTCCTTTCTCCACCTTCTGCCAATGCCCCATC
This sequence comes from Malaclemys terrapin pileata, assembly GCF_027887155.1. Lineage (NCBI taxonomy): Eukaryota > Metazoa > Chordata > Testudines > Emydidae > Malaclemys > Malaclemys terrapin. The sequence goes on along the minus strand of NC_071510.1, from coordinate 130,957,009 downwards.
CCCCTTTCCTGGCGGAGGGGTGAGTTGAGCCACGACGGAGGCCTGGGATCTAGTCTCAGCTGACACTGACTCTCTCTGTAGCCTTGGGTGAGTCACTCCCTGTCTCAGTTTCCCCAGCTGTAAATGGAAATGATAAGATGTGTACAGGGCTTGATAGACCGATGGCTGAAACACACCCTATTGGCACTCAGCTCCTGCAGCTGTGGGCTCGCGAGATAGAGAATAATCAGAATGATGTGGTATTATTACACGGGGCAACATGGACAAATTGCTACGGATGAATACAAAAGACCAGCGCAAGCATGTAGGAAAACAATCAAAAAGGCAAAGGCACAAAATGAGTGACACCTTGTAAGGGACAGGAAAGGCAATGAGAAGAGATTCTATAAGTACATTAGGAGCAAGAGAAAGCCGAAGGAAAGTGTAGGTCCTCTACTTTGCAGGGAAGGTGGACGACATCAAGAAGGCCGAGGTGTTCAATGCCTATTTTGCGCAAAAAAGGTTACTTGTGAGCAGATGCTTAACGCAATTAATATTAAGGGAAGGAACTCAAGCCAGAATAGGGAAGAACAATTTAAAGAATATTTAGTTAAGTTAGATGTATTCAAGTCAGCAGGGCCTGATGAATAGGGCACCATTAGCAATGATCTTCGAGGACGGGTGAGATCTCAGAGCACTGGAGAAGGGCAAACATAGAACCTATCTTTAAAAAGGGAAACACAGAGGACCTGGTTAATTATAGATCAGTCAGAATAACTTCAATACCGGGAAAGATACTGGCACAAATTATTAAACAATCAATTTGTAAGTACATAGAGCATAATAAGGTTATAAGGAATAGCCAACGTGGATTTGTTAAGAACAAATCATGCCAAACCAACATAATTTCCTTCTTTAACAGGGTTGCTGACCTAGTGGATTTTAGTAAGGCTTTTTCACACAGTCCCACATGACATTCTCATAAGCGAACTAGGGAAATGCGATCTAGAGGAAATAACTCTGAGGTGGATGCACAACTGGTTGCAAAAGTGTATTCATAGAATCATAGAAGATTAGGGCTGGAAGAGACCTCAGGAGGTCATCTAGTCCAACCCCCAGCTAAAAGCAGGACCAACCCCAACTAAATCATGAAAGTGATCAATGATTTGCTGTCAAATTGTGAGGGCATATCAAGTGGGGACCCACAGGCATCAGTCCTGACTCCGGTACTAGTCAATATTTTCAGTAATGACTAGGATAATGGAGAGAAGAGTATGTTTATAATATTTGCGGACACCGAGCTGGGAGGGGTTGCAAACACCATGGATAATGACAGGTTTCAGAGTAGCAGCCGTGTTAGTCTGTATCCGCAAAAAGAACGAGGAGTCCTTGTGGCACCTTAGAGACTAACACATTTATTTGAGCATAAGCTTTCGTGGGCTAAAACCCACTTCATCAGATGCATAGAATGGAACATATAGTGAGGAGATATATATACATACAGAGAACCCCCCCCTTTTCATGTTCTCTGTATGGGTATATATATCTCCTCACTATATGTTCCACTCCATGCATCCAGTGAAGTGGGCTGTAGCCCACGAAAGCTTATGCTCAAATAAATGTGTTAATCTCTAAGTGCCACGGGGACTCCTGTTCTTTCTGCAAACACCATGGATGACAGGATAAGAATTCAAAAGGCTCTTGACAAATTGGAGAATTGGACTGAAAGCAACAAAAGGAAATTCAATAAAGACAAGTGCAAAGTGCTTCACTTAGGAAGGAAAAACCAACCCCCCAACTACAGCGAGGGGCTAGACTAACCAGCCAGGGGGTCGTACTGCTGAAAAGGACCTGAGGGTTATAGCTGATCACAAATTGAACATAAGCCAGTACAGTGACGCAGCTGCAAAACAGGCTAACCTCATTCCGGGGGGTATTAACAATACTGTCGTGTGTAAGACCCGGAAGGTAATTGTCCCACTCTGCTCGGCACCGGTGAGGCTCCGGCTGGAATGCTGTGTCCAGTTCTGGGCGCCGCACTTTAAGAAAGATGTGGTGAAATTGGAGAGAGGCCAGAGGAGAGCAACAAAAATGATCAAAGCTTTAGAAGACCTGAGCTGTGAGGAAAGGTTGAATACATTGGGCATGTTTAGTCTTGAGAAAAGAAGACTTGAGGGGGGACCTGATAACAGTCTTCAGATATGTCGAGGACTGTTATTAACGAGGACAGTGATCAATTGTTCACCGAAGGCAAGACAAGAAGCAAAGGGCTTACTCTGCAGCACGGGAGATTTTGGTTCGATACCAGGAAACGTTTTCTAACTAAGGGGAGTTAAGCTCCAGAATCCCCACCACTGGAGATTTGCAGAACAGGTTGGACACACACCTGTCCGGGATCGCGGTATATTTGGTCCTGCCTGAGCACAGCTCTTGCCTCCCAGCCTCTCTGGTTGTTTCTATGCTCTCCCCATTCTCTCACACCTGTAGTGAGAGACTGTCCGTTCCCGGAGGAGCTCACACGCTACATAGACAAGACAAGCACAGAGGTAGCGGGGAGAAGGAAAGGATTATTATCCCCAGGTAGGAAACTGAGGCACTGGGAGGTGGAAGGCAGAGCCTACAGTTCACCTCAGCCACGAACACGTGTTAAAATACAGCTTGCCCTGCCTACACGCCGGTTAGAACACGTTCGCTGACACGTTTTGAGCGCACACCTTTTATCCCAGTGCAGGCATAGCCTAAACAACCTGCCCGAGCCCTCCCGGGGAGTGGGCAGGACCACGGCTGGCACTTGGGTCTCTTGTGCTTTCAGCTACAAGGCTGAGATGTCCTCTACACCCCAACCTCTCTTGCTCTTGGGATGGTGGATGGGCCAGACCCAGAACCCATCTGGGGGCACACATAGGTCTGAGTCTGGCTGCTAACCTGGTAATAATAGGCCGAGTCCCAGACCCAACAGCTGGGCTCTCGGGGGGGGCCTGGGGCTGTAACATAACCTTGAACCTCAGACCCGTCATTGGTTAGAATCACAATAACTCCCGCTCCTGTTAAACGCTGGCATTTTAACCGGCATGGCCCGGGGCTGCAGTGAAACAGATGAACCTCTCAATCCATGTTTCAAAGCGCCTGCAGGTCCCATTTGGAAGCAGGTGACGCGATAAATATTGAGCAAAGAAAGCGAAGCTGTATCCGGAGTGTTTTAATAAAGAAAGAGGAAATCAGCGAAGGCCTGTTGGCTTCTGCCAAGCTGCAGTTTTAATGTCCCTCCCGGCGTGGAGTTTATTGCTGTCATTTCGTTCCAGTTTTACTGTTGTTTTTGCCCTTATCTCCCAGCTTCTTTCTGGCTCTCGCTGCCTTTGATTTAATGGAACTTTTCGCGACAGGAGCACTGAATTACCCCGCAGCCAGGCCTTTCCAACACGCCGGTCACAGATAAGATGTGTTCTCTCTGCGCCCGCCGTGTTCCCGCCACAGCCTCGCCGTGTACATCCCTTCTGAATATTTATGGTCTCTCCAAGCACGGCAGCCTCCCACTGAGATCAGCTGCCCACAGGACCCCAGTCCTTCACCCTGCTGCTGATTGGTCCCCTTCCTTTCCCGGGATAACAAAGGCTGGGGCGTTTGGATCAAGTCACGGCCAGACTTCCCCTTTCCCTGTCTCCCCCTCACTGGTACATTTCTTGGCTTGTGGCTTTTTTGGGTGGCATCACCCTGGGTTAACGGGCACTGTGCCGCGGGGTTTCTCTGCCTTCCGAGTCAGGATTGAAGCCAGCTCCATCCTGGAGAGGTCCTGGTCTTTGGGACAGGGAGCACGAAACATCCAGGGCACTTGTTGAAAAAGTCAGGAGGTCTCTGGGCCCAGACTGGGTGGGGGGTGGTATCCTGGACTGTTCCTAAGATAAATATTAAAACATCTGAAAAACCCACATGAAAACACCATTACTGAGTTGCAAAGCCAAGCGCTGAAAAGTGAGGAAAGGCCAGAGTTAAGACTGCCTGTGCAAAAGATGCAGAAGCCTCCTACCTAGCCTGCCCCACTTTCTCCCCACCTCAGCCCCCTGGTCCGATCCCAGTCTTCCCCCATATGGCTCCCAGTCCCCTCTGCAACTGTCTCCCCTGGTTCCCAGGCCCAGCCGGTCCCAGTCTCCCTCCCCAGCTCCCAGTCTCCTCCCCAGACTCCTTCTCCTTTGCTACCTCCCACCCTCCACCATAGTCCAATTCTTGTTCCCTCTGCATCTGAATCAGGCAGCTTCCTCCTCCATGCAGCCTGGGTAGCAGCCCGGGTGTGTGTGCATCACTGAGAGCACTGGAGCGCCCCTGCTCAGCCCCTGCAACCTTGGGCTGTAGCATGCCCGGTCGCTCAGTCCAGCCAGAGCTAGGCGCTCTGCGGGGATGGCGCATAGCCAGTGGAAAGGGAATCTTTGGAGGTTTGAGCTGCGAAAATCTAACACGTCTCCACTGAGCATGTGCAACCTGCCATTTCTGAAAGGCTTCTAGCTTGGCCAAACCTGGGTGTTTTTTTTCCTGGGAACAGAAAAAAGCATCTCCCTGATGTAGGAATGCATAGCTCCCAAATTGCCAGCCCATGGTTACGGCACACTGTTTCCATGGCTACAAGGCAGGAGTGGCCTTCACCCCAGCGTCTGTGTTTTGGGAAACTTCTTGGCTGGCCTGTTTGTCTCCCTCGCAGCTGGCTTTCACGTGCACAAGATATGGGTTTGCTATCTCATGTTGTTGTACACTGTATACTTTCCCTATGCGCAAGAATGTGACCAGTTAGAAGTGTTGTAAGTAGAGAGGTAGAAAGAATAAAAACCCCAGGAAAGTTTTCCTGGGAGGCTTTCTCGGCTTGAGGCTTTTAAGGCTTTCTGGCTACCACAGACCTGGCGTTCTGTTTCCTTTCCTCTGTCGTCGCCACACCCTGCAACTAGGGCGACCCACCCTGCCAATTTCAAGGCCCTGCTCCAAAGTGAGGAGGCCCTAGCGGTACGGTCAGAAGAATTTTTTTTTAACACTGGCAAACCAGCATCTTTTCCTCTGGTCTGAGCCTTGGAAACAGCAGAACCGTGTTAGCTGAAACGTTCAAAGGAAAAAAAAATCTGCCTGAGTCAGCCACCCAGGATGTCCTGCTCACAGACCTCTCGGTCTGAGTGAACTGCTGCGGGAGTGGGAAGAGACCAGACCAGGCTCCTCGCCAAACCCAGGCCTAAGGACAGACTGACAAAGAGCTACCAGGGGGGAGAACCTCAGTTCCCACCACCTTCTCCATGGTCTCCTCCGGCACAGGCAGTTGAGCTGGCAATGGCGGTAGGTCCCTTAGCTGCCCCACTGTGGGCTGTGGCCACTAGAGTGTGCCATGATACCTCACCCCTCCACACAGAGACAGTCGTACGTTACAAGGTGATGCACATTCAGGATGGCAACACGCTGCCGAGGTGTTCAGAAATAATAACTCACATGGTCCTTTACAAGACTTTACTGGAGGCAGTGCTTTATGGGGGTCTAAACCAGTTCTATCTATCTATCTATCTATCTATCTATCTATCTATCTAATCTGTTGCTTTAAAAGGGCTAGTGTCACAAAACTGAAAACAATTATGAGCCAAACCATCTGGGAGGAAGAATTTAGTTAAATAAATATGAATGATAAGTGGGAATTGTTTAAGAGCACTTCACTAGATGCTGAAAAAGCCACAATCAAGAAAGAAGGTCATATTGGTTAAAAAACTGACCTGGTTTAGAGAGGAACGGAGGGCAGCTATAATAAATAAATAAAATAAACAAGCATATAACAGATGGAAGAAAGGATAATTTGATAGTAATGAATATAAATCAGAAGCTAGGAATTGTAGAAAACTGATAAGTGAAGCCAAGGGACACAAGGAGAAATCTATGGCCAGCAGAGTTAAGGACAATAAGGAGTTTTTAAAGTATATTGGTTGGGTCAATAAATATTTCGGTTCCATATGTGGGGAAAAAGATGATGTAGTCTCAGCATACTATGATGATACTCTTTCCATTCCACTAGGATCTCAGGAGGATGTTAAACATCCTACTAAAGTTAGACATTTTAAAATCAGCAGATCTGGATAACTTGCATCCAAAGTGTTTGAAAAGAGCTGGCCAAGGAGCTTGCTGGATCATTAATGTTGATTTTCAATAATGCCTGGAATGCTGGGGAAGTTCCAGAAGACTGCAAGAAAGCTAATGTTGTACCAATATTTAAACAGGTTAAATGGGATGACCTGGATAATTATAGGCCCATCAGTCTGACACTTATCCTGGGCAAGATAATGGAGCAGCTGACATGGGACTCGATTAATAAAGAATGATAACTTAATTAATGCCAATCAACAGGGGTTTATGGAAAATACATCCTGTCAGACTAATTTGACATCTTTGATGAGATTACAAGTTTGATTCATAAGGTAATAGTGTTGATATAATATACTTTGACTTCGCACGGCATGACATTTTGATTAAAAAACTAGAACGATATAAAATTAACATTAACATCAAATTAACATGACACACATTAAATGGATTAAAAGCTGGCTAACTGACAGGTCTCAAAATGTATGCAGTGTTGTTGTAGTCGGGTCGGTCCCAGGATATTAGCGAGACCAGGAGGGTGAGGTAGCCCAGCTTCTGCTGGTGAGAGAGATCGCTTGGTAAACTGGGTGCAAGCAAACAATATATGTCTTAATACTGCTAAATATAAATGTCTGCATCTAGGAACAAGGAATGTCAGCCATACTTGCAGGATGGGGAACTCTACCCTGGGAAGCAGGGACTCTGGAAAAGATTTGGGGGTGGGGGTGGATAATCAGTGGAATATGAGCTCCCAGTGCGACCCCATGGCCAAAAGGGCTAACGCGATCCTGGGACGCATCAACAGGGGAATCTCGAGTAGGAGCAGAGCGGTTATTTTACCGCTGTGTTTGGCATTGGTGCGACCACTGCTGGGATCCTGGGTCCAGTTCTGGTGCCCACTGTTAAAGCAGGATGTTGATAAATCAGAGAGGGCTGAGATAATAGCCATGAGAATGAGGAAAGGATTAGAAACCTGCCTTATAATGATAGACCCAAGGAGCTCATCTATTTAGCTCAGGGGTTCTCAAAGTTCCTTTCACTGCGACCTCTCTGGACCACAAAAATTACTACACGACTCCAGGAGGGGGACCAAATCCTGAGCCCGCCTGAGCTCTGCCACCCTGGGGGGAGGGCCAAAGCCGGAGCCACACCGCTGTGAGGGGAGGGAGGGCAAAGTCAAAGCCCAAGGGCTTCACCTCCAGGCGGGGGGCCTGTAATCTGAGCCCGGCCACCGGGCTCGGGCTTTGGCTCCAGGCAGTGGCTTCGGCCCTGGGCCCCAGCAAGTCTAACTGCAGCCCTGGAGACCCCATTAAAACAGAGTCGCCACCCACTTTGGGGTCCCAACCCACAGCTTGAGAACCGCTGATTTAGCATAACAAAGAGAAGGTTACAGGGTGACCTGAGCACAGTCCAGAAGTACCTACATGGGGAACAGATGTTTAATAATGAGCTCTACTGTCTAGCAGAGAAAGTCTAACATGGTCCAACGGCTGGAAGTTGAAGCCAGACAAATTCAGACTGGAAATTAGGTGCACATTTTAAACAGTGAGAGTAATTAACCGTTGGTACAATTTACCCAGGGGCGTGGTGGATGCTCCATCCCTGGCAAGTTTTAAATTGAGGTTGGATGTGTTACTAACAGATCTGCCCTAGGAACTATTTCTGTGGATACGGGAGGTCAGATGAGATGATCACAATGGTCCCTTGTGGCCTTGGAATCTACATATCTACGAGCCCCTCCTGGGGCTTCTCCCCGCCACCGGAGGTGTGGTTCTCTGCTCCCGGCTCAGCGCGGTAGCGCGCCTCCTCTCTGCACTTACCATATCTACCCGGTCTGAGCAAACCCAGCAAAGGGAGGCAGGTTGGCATGGAGGGGACTCTGTGTCCTTCGCAACAGGCATGGCAGCAGATGTGGTTGCTGCTGGCAAAATCAATGGGGACTCTCCCCCAAATCCTGCCCCTTTGGGAGAGCAGGCCAGGGGAAGGAACATTAATATATGGAGATATACCTATCTCATAGAGCTGGAACGGACCCCAAAAGGTCATTGAGCCAAGCCCAGCCCCCTGCCTTCACTAGTAGGACCAAGTACTGATTTATGCCCCAGATCCCTAAATGGTCTCCTTAAGGATTAGAACTTACAATCCTGGGTTTAGCAGGCCAATGCTCAAACCACTGAGCTACCCCTCCCCCCGTTGAGCCAAATGAGATTCTATCTTAGGGAGGGAGGCTGCTGGGGACCCTGAGGTTAGTCCTAGTGGATCACTTGGTGACTCCCTGTTCTGTTCATTCGCTGGCACTGGCCACTGTCAGAAGCCAGAATACTGGGCTAGATGGACCTTTGGTCTGACCCACTATCGTTGCTCTTCTGTTCTGATGGGTTTAGTGCTGCTTGGCCGGTCATCTGCCACTGCAGAAATCTTCTAAGTACTAGGGACACACAGGAAGTGTCCCAAGAGAGAGATTTTCCCCATTGTACAGAGGGGGAAACTGAGGCATAGAGTGTGTGGGGGGGGCGGGGGGGGGAGGGTGAGGGAAGGAAGCAACTTGCTCCAGATCACAGGTGAGTCAGTGGCAGCACTGGGAAGAGAAGCCAGCTCTCCTGTGTGTCAGTCTTGTGCTCTAACCAGTAGGTGACACTATCTCTCTAGAGAACCAACACATTCCTGTTGGTTGGGGAAGAGGGTTGGTCCGGCTTTGAGGTCTGACAAAGCTGGGGAGGCTCCTAGAGAGGATGGGAAGGAAATATACAGACTCTCCAACCCCACCTTCCTGCCCACCCCCCAGATCCACCTTTCCACCCTCCCCCCATCTACCTCAGCACCCATTCCCCTAGACCGGGGGTGGGCAAACTTTTTGGCCTGAGGGCAACATCTGGGTATAGAAATTGTATGGAGGGCCATGATTGCTCACGAAATTGGGGTTGGGGTGTGGGAGGGGGTGAGGGCTCTGGCTGTGGGTGCGGGCTCTGGGGTGGAGCCAGAAATGAGGAGCTCAGGGTGCGGGAGGGGGCTCAGGGCTGGGGTAGGGTGTGTGGGTGTGTGGAGGGGGTGAGGGCTCCAGCTGGGGGGGTGTGGGCTCTGGGGTGGGGCTGGGGATGAGGGGTTTGGGGGGCAGGAGGATGCTCCGGGCTGGGACCATGGGGCTCAGAGGGAGGGAGGGGGATCAGGGCTGGGGGAGGGGGTTGGGGCATGGGGGGATGGGGTAGGGGTGCAGGCTTTGGGTGGTGCTTACCTCTAGTGGCTCCTGGAAGCAGCAGCATATCCCCCCTTCGGCTCTTACACTGCCCCGTCTGCAGGCGGCGCCCCTGCAGCTCCCATTGGCTGTGGTTCCCGACCAATGGGAGCTGTGGGGACGGTGCTTGGGGCAGGGGCAGCATGCGGAGCGGAGCCCCCTGGCTGCCCCTACGCGTAGGAGCTGGAGGGGGGACATGCCATGGCTCCGGTAGCCAGGCAGAGCGGCCCCTGACCCTGCTCCCCGACTGGAGCGCCGGAGCGGGGCAAGCCCCAGACCCCACTCCCCAGCAGGAGCGTGAGGGCGGGATTAAAATGGCTGGCAGGCCGGATCTGGCCTGCGGGGCGTAGTTTGCACACCCCTGCCCTATACCCACATGTCTACCTAGCCTTCAGACCCATCTCTTCAGCCATCTCCCACCACCCAGACCTGCCTCTCTGCCCATCCTCCCTCCCCTAGAGTCCTTGTGACAACAATCCCAATTGCTCCCAGTCCCACAGGAGAGTAACATTTGGAAAATCTAGATGTATTTTTAGCCTCTCCAGCATGCTGGGGGTTTGGCCTTTTCTGCAGGAGGTCAGTCATACGGCAGTGGGGCCAACACTTGGAATTAAATTGTGAGTGTCAGGCTATTTGGTGTTTCACTTAAAGCTCCAGCTGCTGGAGTCATGTGATGGTGTGAGACTTTCAGCTTTCATTCTTAAAAAAGGTACCTTTTTGGCCCTCGTGGCTGCAGAGAAAAGCTTGAGAATGTGACTCCTAAAGGCTCAGAAACCAAGAGATGAGCCAAGCCTCCAATTTCATTGTTGTGAAAAAAATCTCATGATTTTTACACCAGTCACACGATTTTTCCAGGCGTGGGGCTGGCAATGCCGCTGCCGTCTCCCTTTGCGCTGCATCTCTTCACCCTCTTCCATCTGTCCAGCAATGAGCCAGCACCGTGTGCTCAAGCCATCACTCCATGGACCCACCTCATGCTCCACTGGTGACTGCTCTGACCACAGTTATAGGCACAGAGTCCTAGAGTTTAAGGCCAGAAGGACCCCTTGGTCTGATCTTTTGTTTATCACAGGCCACCACCACCACCCAGCACCCACACACTAAACCCAGCAGCCCAAACGAGACCAAAGTAGATGAGACCCCCAGGACACTAGACTATGATGTGCCAGAGACAGAGGATAGGAATGACAGAAGTGCACCAGGGCTCTCGTCTCCTGCAGCGGGTCTCCGGCCCCTGGGAAGGAAAGGAACACAGCAGCCGATACCCTGTAATGCTTCCCAGGACTTCAGCTGTCTGTGGGGTGTGTTCTCCCTGCTCCACAGCTACCGTGAAGCTAAAATAATTACATGGTGGATTAAAGCGTTGCTGGCAGTAGCCGAGATCTGTTGATTCGCATTACGCGGTTGAAGGAGTGTCTGACTTCAGAGCCCCAGAGGACGGGGCGAACTGACGATTTTCTGTCTGCAGTTCACCGCCCTGAGCCCGGCCCCCTCCCCCACCCACCGAGCCGAGCGAGAGCTGGTTTTCATGAGACCACAAAGGGAACGTCAGGTCAATCGAGAACATTCCCAGGACTCTCTGGCCACTGGGACGGGAGGCGTCTTTTCACAATGACACAGGATTTGTGCGCCCCTCTCGGTGAGCGGCTAGTTGGATGCAGATGTCTCATTCTCATTGGAAGTTTCCGCTTTCCCATAGCCCCTGGCAGTCCTCTCCCCTAGTGCCCTTTGTGACACCCTCCTCACCCCAATTTCCCCTCATCCTTCTTCCCTTCTACAGCACAATCTGCCCTCTGCAGCGAGGCCGCAGAGCTATGGAGAGACAGCTCTCTCCCATGATCCCTTGAGAAAAGGTTTGGCTCTGCTTCCTATCCGAGCAGAGGTACCACCAGCGGAGCTGTGTGGAGCGTGTGAAGGTCGCCGGCTCTATGCCATGTCTTAGGAAGCATCCCCATGCCAACATTTTCCCAGCCAAACTGGGGACAAGGTCAATGGGGAGGTCAGGAAAGCCCTGGGATTGGAGGAGGGCACAGGAGAAGGCTCCTTTGATGTATAACGAGATTCAGTTTCCCTTCTAATAAGTTCCTCTGAACCAGGCCCCGTGTCTCAAGAGCCTCAGAACAGGGGAATCCACCACGCTCTGTGACTGCAGGAGTCTTCCAGGGAAGATGAGCAAAACCCCTCTCCCAGGTACACAACAGGAGGTCGACCCTGTAGGAGAATTACCATGTGCATTCCTGCGAAAGAGAGGACTGGCCGCACAGGGCAGATCTCGTCTGCAGTCCCAGGCAATTTGGAGGCTGTTCAGATGGGGCTGGGATTTGTTTCGGGCCTGTGAGCAGCACAGAGAAAAGTAAGGACAGAAGAATGGCCTTACTGGGCCAGTCCAATGGTTCATCAAGCCCAATATTCTGTCTTCTGACAGTGGCTGGTGTCAGATGCTTCTGAGGGAATGAACAGACCAGGGCAATTATCGAATGCTCCATCTCCCATTGTCCAGTCCCAGCTTCTGTCCAGTCAAAGGTTTAGGGACATCCAGAGAATGGTGTTGCATCCTGACCATCTTGGCTAATAGATGGACCTGTCCTACAGGGACTTATCCAGTTCGTTTTTCAACCCAGTTATAGTTTTGGCCTTCACAACATCCCCTGGCAATGAATTCCACATGTTGGCAGTGCATTGTGGGAAGAAGTACTTCCTTATGTTTGTTTAAACCTGCTGCCTATTAATTTCACGGAGTGATTTCTGGTTCTTGTGTTATGTGAAGGGGTAAATAACACTTCCTTATGTACTTTCTCCACAATAACTCCAAGATCTCTTTCTTGAGTGGTATCAGTTCATTTAGATCCATCATTTTTGTATGTATAGTTGGGATTATGTTTTCCAATATGCATCACTTTACATTCATCGACATTGAATTTCATCTGCCATTTTGTTGCCTAGTCACCCAGTTTTGTGAGACCCTTGTGTAAGTCCTTGCAGTCTGCTTTGGATTTAGCTATCTTGAGTAATTTGCCACCTCACTGTTTACTCCCTTTTGCAGATCATTTATGAATGTGTTGAACAGCACTTGGCCTAGGACAGATCCTTGGGGAACACCACTATATGCTGCTCTCTTTTAACCAGTTACCAATCCATGAGGGGACCTTCCCTCTTATCCTGTGGCAGCTTACTTTGCATAAGAGCCTTTGGTGAGGGACCTTGTCAAAGGATTTCTGAAAGTCCAAATACACTATATCCACCGGATCCCCCTTGTCCACGTGTTTGTTCACTCCCTCAAAGACTTCTAATAGATTGGTGAGGCATGATTTCCCTTTCCAAAGCAGTGTTGACTCTTCCCCAACATATCGTGTTCATCTCTGTGTCTGATAATTCTGTTCTTTACTATAGTTTGCCGGGGACTGAAGTTAGGTTTACTGGCCTGTAATTGCCAGGATTGCCTTTTTGAAAAATCAGTATTACATTAGCTATCGGCAAGTTGTCTGGTAGAGAGGCTGATTTAAGCAAGAGGTTACATACCCACAGGTAGTAGTTCTGAAATTTCATATTAAGAGCTCCTTCAGAACCCTTGAGTGAATATCACCAGGTCTTGGTGACTTATTATCGTTTATCAATTTGTTCTAAAACTTCTTTATTGACACCTCAATTTGGGACAGTTCCTCAGCTTTGTCACCTAAACAAGAATGGCTCAGGGGTGGGAAATTTCCTCACATCCCGTGCAGTGAAAACAATGCAAAAAAACTCATGTAGCTTCTCCGCAATGGCCTTGTCTTCCTTGAGTGCTCCTTTAGCCCTTCAACCATCCACTGGCTCGACTGATGGTTTGGCAGGCTTCCTGCTTCTGATGCACTTAAAAAATATGTGCTGTTGGTGGGTGTGTCTTGTGCTAGTTGCTCTTTGAATTCTTTTTTGTCCTGCCTAATTATACTTCTACACTTGACTTGCCAGAGTTTATGCTCCTTTCTATCTTCCTCGGTACGATCTGACTTCCACTTTGTAAAGGGTGCCTGTTAGCCTCTAACCGCCTCTTTGACTCTGTTGTTTAGTCACGGATGCATTTTTTTGGTCCTCTTTCTATTATTGTTTAATTTGGGGTATATATTTAATTCAAGCCTTTATTATGGCGTTTTAAAAAAGTTTCCATGCAGTTTGCAGGCATTTCACTCTCGTGACTGTTCGTTTTCATTGCCGTTTAACGAGCTTCGTCATTTTTGTGTGGTTCCCCTTTTTGAAGTTAAATGCTACTGTGCTGGGTTGCTTTGATATTTCCCCCCCTAGACAGATGTTCAATTTAATTATGTTATGTCACTATTACTGAACAGTTCAGCTCTATTCACCTCCTAGACCAGATCCTGTGCTCTGTTTAGGACTATATCAAGAATTGCCTCCCCCTTGTGGGTTCCAGGACTAGCTGCTCCAAGAAGCAGTCATTGATGGTGTATAGAAATGTTACCTTTGCCTCCCATCGGGGGTGACGTGTGCCCAGTCACTGTGGGGATAGTTGAAATCCCCTATTCTTAGTAGCATCCTCTGTATTAACTGGGATTCCTCAGGGGAACCTTTCCTGCGCTCCCTCAGTCCCAGTCAAAGCCAATGTTTCTAAAAGCGCCTTGCAAGGTAATCACGGCTCCTTTGTGTCCTTCCCCTTCAGCTCACCCAATAGCAGTGCTTCCTATGCCCCAGGTTGAAGGGGCAAACCCAAGAGTAATACCTTGTAGAGTCTCCTAGGACTATTACTGGAGTATCAGGGCCAGACTGAGGGCAGTCACACCAATGAATGCAGAGTAACTCCACTGAAGTGCATGGCTCAGATCCCCGGCTGGTGTCGATGGGTTCCAATGGAACTGGTGGTTTTACACCAGCGGAGGGATTGGAAGTTGCATGGTCGTACCCGAGAGCAGAACCGGTGTCACTGGGGATCACTGCTGGGCTCTGCTCACGCCTCGAGGGCAGAGCCACGCTACTGTTGGCAAGCGCTGAGGTTCGCACGTTGGGCTTCAGTCACCTAAGGGAAAGTCAGAGACGGGCAGCACAGACAGGTGCCGGGTTCGAGGAGGGGAATATCCCATCATCCGCAGATCAGAGAGGAGAGCACAGGAGGATCAAAGGACGAGCCGGGCACCTTACATTCATAGCTTCGCTAGACACTGAAATCATGGTCTTAATGAAGACCCGGGATTTACGGCTGGTTACAACAATCTGTAACCCACTAATCCCTTTTTCGTCCTGTGACCACAGGCCCCTTCACTTCCAATGGTCCCTTACAATACGTGCTGCTACTTATGCTAGACGATCCATTCGACCTCGTATTTAGCGGTGGCCCGCTCTGAGCACTTGTCCCAGGTGCGAAGAGCTCTGTGTAAACTCGAAAGCTTCTCTCGCTTATCAACAGACGTTGGTCCAAAAATATATTACCTCCCTCCCCCCTCTTTGTCTCTCAGGTAGATATCTCAGACATCCCCTCCTGTCTGGCCAGACTGTACAGCCCGATATTCGTGTGTATCCATCATCATCGTCATTTCACAATGGTATTAATCACCAGGGTGTCATCAGCTTGCAGAAGAGACCTCACTTGCTACACTTTGCTCGTACAGTAACATGGTGTCCGATCAGTTGCTTATCACTTGAGGTTCAGCTCCCCCTGTCCTTATTGGCCAGCGAACCTTTGAAATTAAGTCTTCTGAAATGTAAACCAAGGCCACACTTCTCTCGCCTGCTGAGTGTGGACATGAGGCTGTCTTCTCCCCCACTTGGTAGTGTGAGGTTTCCTCCACCCCTAGAGGGGGTCGTTTACTGCTTATATGGCAATTGAGGTAAACCCATATTCCTTTGTTTAGGGCGGAGGTGTTTAACGACTCCCCCCGGCACATTTTCGTTATAATTCCAACATATATTCCTCCTAGCTCTTCAGACCCATTGCGTACATGCAGCACACAAGAATATCAATGATCAGTGCGTTCGTAGTTTTCAAATCATACCTCGCAAGGCAGGTTTTGTACAAAGATGACGACAATGGTGTGGAGGGTGTGAATACAGGTTGCTCAGAGTCACCATTCTCCAACATGGAACAGGGGGATGATGATCTCACTGAGGGGAGCAGATGTTTATTAGGGCTGGTCTACAGGACAGACTTATATCAGTATCCCCATGTCACTCGGGGGTGTGAAAAATCCACCCCCCTGAACCATGTAGTTATACCGCCCCAAACCCTCATGTAGACAGCGCTGGGTTGGCGGGACAGCTTCTCCCACCCACACAGTGATCGTCTCTCAGGGAGGTGGATTAACTACCCCCATGAGAGACGCTCTCCCCCGTCAGCTTAGAGCATCTTCATTAAAGCGCTAGAACCGTTGCAGCTTTTTAATTGTAGACTTGCCCTTTAATGTCTCTGAGGGCTGAGTGTGATGGCAGGGCACCAGAGACCCCGCCTGATGGGCTGTGACCTCAGCTTGTAGGGGTAGGGATGTAAGCCCCCAGAGCAGCACACCGGGCACAGCGACACAGCTAACGCGTCTGGCAAAGCATTAAAGAAATACAGATGAAATAAAATGAAATGAGACGAAATTGAAAGTCTCACAGGAGAGAAAGTGAACCTGGCATCACAGACAATAGTCATGTTGCTTACTGCTAGGGTGACCAGATGTCCCGATTTTATAGGGACAGTCCCATTTTTTGGGTCTTTTTCTTATATAGGCTCCTATTACCCCCCACCCACTCTTCCGATTTTTCACACTTGCTGTCTGGTCACCCTACTTACTGCACACTCAGAAACCATGGCAATGGGCGCAGTATAAGAACCTGAACAGAATAGAACCGCCTTCTTCAGGGAGGCTAAGGCACTACTGTTAGCCCCACGAGGGAAACTGAGGCGCCGACAGTGACTTATGCGGGGTCACATGTCAAGTTGGTGGCAGAGGTGAGATTAGAACTGAGAGCTCTGATCCACAAGTCCATCCTTGCTTGGGCAGTCTGGGGACCTCTGTGGGGACAAGGGGATATATTTAGCATCCTCGGAATTATTTGGGCCATTTGCCTCTGGCTCAAGCAGAGATGAAACCAAATCGCTCTGCCTCTAGTGGTGGTGGGGGAAGGGATGGCACAGAAGGGAGTGAAAGTCCAGTGTCTCATGCCATGGAGAACAAGAAAGCTGTGTATTGACAAAGAAATACCAGGCCAAACTTTTCTCTCGTGCTGTAGTTTTGGGCAAGAGGCTTGAGGCAAGCAGTAGCCAGCGGCCGGAATAGCTGTTCTGTGGGAAATCCTGACATTTTGACCCCCCCTCGCCCGATCCAGATCAAAAAGCTGAAATTTCCCATGAAACAAAAATTCCCCAAAATATTGATTCAGGACCAGCAAACGTTTCGTTTCAATAGTGTCGCTTCAATTAACTTCGGTGCTGACTTTTATATTATCCTACCATATTAAATGGAATATAGATGTAATATTAACTATGAAATAGACATAAATACTGTCCTAAGTTGGGTGAAACCTTGTGGTGAGTTGAGATAAAACCTCATGCAAACCAATGTGTGAATATTGCAAGACTAGTTAAGATACTTGTAAGGGGCCACTCCTAAAACAAAACCTAGGAGACTCTGCCCAGAAACTGGTGTCATGCGGACCAAGTTTCAGCTGGGCATTGTGACAGCTGTGTGGGTCCAAAAGGGGCAATGATGTCAGATGGTGTTAAAATTAAGATTTTAATGTCATATAAAAGTCAAAAGGACACTCTCCAAACACGACAGTTGGACTTTTTCCCCAGTGAACCAGTTGCTGAAATCAAAACGCTCCCACAAAATGGTTAACTTTGATCCAACTGCATGTTTTGGATGGAAAACTGTCGTGTTATGTTTTTTTTTACCAGCTTTACTAGAATCCTCCACCCATGCCCTGCAGTCTTCAGATCTCCCCTCCCCCTCCTCTCCTTCCCTTCTCCTTCCCACCCCGTATCCTAGTGGAAAACAAAATCAAAGGCAGAGGGAAATCTGTTTCTTTTTACCGAATGGCTAAGTTGCTCTTTTGTCTATGCGATTCTAAGCTCTGCTGGAGAAAAACTCCAGGCAATCCAGGCATTTGCAATGTGGGTAAGCGAAAAAACAGGGGCTTTTCCTAGTAATAGCAGCTAGATCGAAGATCTTGGGTTACAGCTCAACTGGCTCTCTCTGAATTGGGATTGCTACCTGTTGGCCTAACGGGCTCCCCCAGAGACGTGGATTGAGACACTGCCCATGGGAGAGAGAAGCCGGATGTCCTGGCGTGTCCTCCCACGGGCGAGAGCTCAGAAGTCTGGCACTGGGTGAATTGATATTTGTTGTTGGGTGGGGTGGGTTGGCGTATCATGTCTCCTTGGCTGCAAGGGGTGCTGGTATAACTCAGTGACAAAAGGGGCGTCATGTCTCCCTCTAGCGGCTGGGTCACTCAGAGATAACGGCTTAGTACTGCTGCAGGCTCATGGAGTTGTTTTAGGCAGTGTGGCCTAGTGAGCAGAGCAGTGCAGTAGGGCTCAGGAGACTACCAGCTCTTCCACTGACCTTGGGCCAGTCCCTTACCCTCTCTGTGCCTCCATTTCCCTCCCACCCTTTGTCAGCCCTGTGCCTTGAGGCTGTCTGACAGCTCTTTGTGGCCGGGACGGTTTCTCACTACAGGTTTGCACACCGTGTTGACGTTGGGGGTGAATGGCAAGGACCTCACCTATATATACTGTGGGATGCAACCTAACACAGGCAAAACGGGAGCTTGCCAGATGCTGATATCCCCCCAGACTAAGGGTGCAAGGACCCCTCATTGTCATAGAATCATAGAATATCAGA
Organism: Malaclemys terrapin pileata; assembly: GCF_027887155.1. NCBI lineage: Eukaryota > Metazoa > Chordata > Testudines > Emydidae > Malaclemys > Malaclemys terrapin. The sequence continues at coordinate 130,938,895 of NC_071510.1, read as the reverse complement.
GTTGGAAGGGACCTCAGGAGGTCATCTAGTCCCACCCCCTGCTCAAAGCAGGACCAATTCCCAACTAAATCATCATCATTGTCAAGGCAGTGCAGAGCCCTGGGGTCATGCAAGTCATGGAGATGCAGCTTTCAGCAGCCAGGGGGAACTCCGCTCCCCTCTGCTCCCCGAGAGCCTGCATCCCTTCCTCCCAACCACCGCGCTCCATGCGCTCCTCGCCTCCAGGTCAGACTACAGCCACTCTCTCTGCCTGGGGCTGACGGTGGGGGACGCACAGACAGCTCAGAGCAGCTGATGGGAGCACATCATCCCAGGGCCCTGGGCACTGCTGCCTCTTCTCGTCTGGACCCAACACAAAGGCGCAGGGATGATCTAGGAGGCCCCTAGGGGTGACCATACTAGAGAAATGGGGCATTCATGGACCTGGCTAACAGCCTACAAGTGTCCGTAGAGCACTTTGTCTCCACACCCTAGTGGCTTATGACTGGTTAGCACAGAGAACCCTGGCGGCGGGTTTATGGACAGGTAGAAATTAACTGAGTAACTCTGCACCCTCCTGGTGACTGTGTGAATGGGGATTAGGCCAACCACTCAAGCAGTCCTCCAAGTGCTAGCCCACAATGCACCGGTCACTGGCCAAATGGCCTGTCTGGTCTACTTTCTGCACTCCGCTGGCCAGCTGGAACGGAAGCTGCTCCTCTCGACACGCTGTGATGGGACTCATCTGCGACTCCCACGGCAATCAGCTCCCACCGCGTGGCCCTGTGCTTTCGGGGAACGCCGTGCGTGGCGTGGGGATAGCTCACGTGCTGGGATAGCTGGCTGGGCGCTGCGAGGGGCGCTGACTTGCACAGCGAGCTATTGGCAGAGGCCCGGCTCATGTCGCGTGTTTCTGGCTTCTCGCACGTTGCTCTGTCCATCAGACCAAGCTGCTAGGGAGCTGGCCACTGAGTGATGCGCTTACAGCAGTGGATCACCCAGCGAGAAAGATGGAGTGTCTTCACTAGACCTCCGGCAGAGGGTCACATTCAGGCCACGCTGGGACGCAGCGCAGAATACGGCAGAGGACGGATGGGCGTCGCCGAGTGTCCGGGTCTCCTAGGTAGAGTCACTGGCTTGGCCAAAGAAACGCAAAATGAGGCAACAAGACTACGGAGCGCAGAATGAGAAACGCCAGCTACGACCCAGCTAGCGAGCCTCACGTCAGACTAGGCCAGCTGCCCTTTGCTAACCTCTCGGGTGCGCACCAGCAGATAGCAAAGCCAGAGCATTCCCACCTAGGGTGACCAGACAGCAAGGGTGAGAAACCGAGACAGGGGGTGGGGGGTAATAGGATCCTATATAAGAAAAAGACCCAAAAATCGGGACTGTCCCTATAAAATCGGTACATCTGGTCACCCTATTCCCGCCTGCCAGAGGCATGGAGGGCCCGAGCTGGGAAGGGACCTGCACACGCCAAGAGGCGACTGTCACTTGTCAGAGTGAGTCCTGCCGCCAGACGCGCCTCCTTTGTGTGAGCTGTCAGGCAGCACATCACGCACGGCCCAGATAAATGGTGCCTGTCTCGCTGAGGTCCAAATTATACAGCAGAGCCAGCGATGGTCCTGCCCAGACAGCGAGGGCGGGCTCATTCGTACAATTAGCTCCCGTGGCAAGCAAGCCTGCGGCTCCGCCAGCGAAGACGCGGGAGAGAGCCTCGAGTGACAGGCAAGTGAGTGAAGGACCCCGCTTTCTGGGCCGACCCCGCAGACACTGCGTGGGGTTTGCCACGCTTGGCACGACAAAGAATGGAGCCGGTAATAACAGTGCTCAGCGCTTAATGCACGTTGCTGTGGGCTTTCAAAGTACAATACAGACATTAGCTAATTAACCCTCCCGTCTCCCCATGAAGCACAGTGGTCACCATTAAACAACGACTAACCAGCCTCTGCCCTCAGATACCACCCAGCTACGGCCTCCGGGGGAAGATCGGTGGCTCCTCAGATACTGATGTCTTAAAGGCAGACTTTTTAATAGTGTAAGTTCATTATCCCCAGTTTACACATGGGGAAACCCAGGCACCGATTGGGGAAATGACATGGGCAAGGTCACCCCAGGAGTGAGAGACATGCCTGGAAATCAGACTCCTGGATTTGTGTGCAGGTCCCTTGACTATAGAAAATGACGTCCAAAAAACGACATTCAAAGGCCACTAAAGATGTAAAGTCGAGAGCTCACATGCTAGACAACGTCCATGCAATCTGAATTTGGCCCCCTTGTGCATGTGCATTCTGTCCAGTATCACATAGGATGCCTGGTTAAGCCAGCTCTGATTTTGTGTGTGTACAGCCCCTAGCACACTGGGACCCTGAGCTCTGCTGAGGTTTTTAGGTGCTACTGGAATATAACTCATAATAGTTAACCCCCTGTCCATTCTGCATGGATAATAAAGGTCCCCTTATGCTCTTCCTACATCTAAGCGTACCCTTAGTTAGCTGACACCATTCACCCCAGAGGGGGTGCATTTCCATGGTGCTAGACATATTTTGTGCCCACTTCTGACCTCACCGATTTCAATGGGAGCAGGACTGGACTCATTGCTACTTGCAAAGGACTTTTGGAATTTCTTGGGGATGAAAACTGCCAGAGACATGTCAGTGATTAGGGGAGTAATTGTATGCTAAATTCACCGGCACAAGGGCATTTCAAACCGCAATCCGCCGAGGCACACACTTGGTGAGGGGGAGAGTAAGGACCAGCCAGATCTTGGCTGAGATGATTGCAATGGTCATGAAGTCCTGCTGGTCTCAGTGGATGGAGCTGCCTGCGTCCATGTTTAGTCCATCCCTCGCAGACCAGGATAGCTGCACCTCTGCTGGGTTTAAACCAGTGCCCAGTGCATAATTCCAAACCCTCCATCACTATGGCATCTGGTAGGTAAAGGGCTTCGAACCAGGTCCAAGACACCTGGCTTTCAAAAACGAGTGGGGTTGAATTATGCCTTCCCCCAGTAATCATTGTAATTAATAACAAATAAAGGCTCTTTCTCAGCATGTGCTTTTCTCAGATCCAGACCACACCCTGTGCAGCCACAATCAGCCCCTGCCTGCTCCGCTGAGACACCATTGACAATAATACATCACAAAATCCAGCTCAGGACTTCTCCTCAGGCTGGGCTGCCCTTAAGGCTCCTCCTTCTGGCCAGCTCAGCCCACACACTAGATCCTCTGTCCCCCAGAGAGCCACTCCTACCTCATAGAATAGAATATCAGGGTTGGAAGGGACCTCAGGAGGTATCTAGGCCAACCTCCCTTCTCTCCAGATGATTAATGAGCTAGCCTGGTGTCAGCAGGACACACTCAACTGTTTGCCAGCAGAACAAGCTTCTGCTGTGACGGGGCAGGATGCTTCAGGTGAACTCTGCCAGCCTGGTAGCGCCCCCTCCTGGCCCCACCCAAATCAACAGCAGGACTCCCCCCGGCTTTGGTAGGAGCAGGAGTGAGCTTACACCATCCCCTGCGATGAGCTATTCCCTCTATGCCCAGCTGAGGGTGCTGCATTGGCTGATGGTGCCTAGGACCCAGGCATGCTTGGGGAAAAGCCCACTGGTGGAGATCGGGGATAGCCTCCCTTGTGCAGCGGTGCAAGGTGCTTCCCTTTGCACAGGCCCTGGGAAGGCAGTGCCATCGGACGCAAGATGGGTGGGAGTTGGGGGGTAGACCCTGTCTCAGCCAGGACTCACTGACGGGAGACAGGACTTGGTGCATGAGTGTTTCTCTACCAGGACTTCTCCCGGGTCAGAGAGGGTCTTGGGGAGCGCTCCCGACTCTTGTTCTGGGGATGGGAGCTCTGGCCAGCTGGGTCAGCTGTGGGCCTGGCCCAGCCCTGCAGCAGGGCAGGTCCCTAAGGAGTTGTGTCTGCAGGTGGCTCTGAGGGGAGACAGCTGCGTGGGACTGGGGCTGGAGGCAGCTCTGGGGCTGTTGCTGGCCCTGCGCTGGAGGGCGGGGATAGCTGAGCCCTGCCTGGGGCAGTGATGCCTGCTTACAACGAACGCGGATCGGGTGGGATCCCCGTGGCGTGAAATGTACGAGCTGCCTGTTGCCGGTGCAGCGCCCCCCAGAGCCACGCTGGGCCATGCAAAGGGGCTCAGACCGTGAAGAACAGCTCCCCGCGCCAGGTAGAGGGCTTGCCATCAGGTGCTGCCCTGTCTGACCTCTTCTCGGCTCAGCGGTGGTCAGCCCGGCTATGCGCCAGGGAAGGGGTGGGGGCTGGAACGAAGCGGCAGGAGCTGCGTGGGGGCCCCGCGAGTTCACTTTCTGCAACGTGTCTGCACCCAGGCCCACTGTGCGCTCCAGCGAGCCGGGCATCATTGGCCTGGCTACAGAACCATCCCAGCAAAGCTTCCTGCCCCCCCCACCCGCCCTCCCTCCCTGGTACTGCCAGCCCAGGGAGTCCCACTGCCTGGCAAAATGAGGTCAGGCTTGGGTGCAGCATTTCACACTCCAGGCGCCCTGATCCTCACTAGAGCCAGACGCCTCCTGAGCGGAGGTGGGAGGAAAGCGGGTGGCACGTACACAGACACGAACCTTCGAAACAGCCTCTGCCTTGGTAACAGGTTTCAAGTAAATAAAAGATTGTTACAAGGAGGAGGGAGAAAAATTGTTCTTCTTAACCTCTGAGGAGACGGCAAGACACAATGGGCTTAAATTGCAGCAAGGGAGATTTAGGTTGGACATTAGGAAAAGCTTCCTAACTGTCAGGGTGGTTAAGCATTGGAATAAATTACCTAGGGAGGCTGTGGAATCTCCATCATTGGGGATTTTTAAGAGCAGGTTGGACAAACACCTGTCAGGGATGGTCTAGATAATACTGAGTCCTGCCCTGAGTGCAGAGGACTGGACTAGATGACCTCTCGAGGTCCCTTCCAGTTCTATGATTCTATGATTCCTTCCGGCCTGGCGTCAGAGAGCTCGGGTGAACGTCTCAGCCACAGCAGAGACCCACGTCTTTTCTGCAGGGAGTCAGGCGAGATGATCGCAGTGGTCCCTTCCGACCTTGGGACCTAGGACTCTCTTGGCAGGCTGCCCAGCACTGGCACAAATCTTCCCAAAGCTTCCCTGGAGATCCAGCCGAAATCCCCCTTTGCTCAGTGTGCTCCCATTACCCCTAGTTACAACCCGCCGGGCCCAGCCGTCGAGAGATCCTCCCACCCTTCCAATACACATCACCGATTCTACCCCCCAGCACCGGTTGTCATTTGGCCAGGGAAATGTATAGGCAGGAGCACTAAGAGTTATTTACCAGAATGTGCCGGGAGAGAACAGGCGGTTTTGCTGACAGTGCAAAGCATCCGTCCGCCGATCTCTCCTCTGCCTTCCTAGCCCACAGCTCCCAGCAATCCCCCCCCCCCCCCGCCTCAATCACACAAACAATATTGCTCTTCTCACTGCATCCTGCAGAAAATAGGCTGTCCAGCTCTCGCGCTGTACCTGGAAACTCAGCGTGTCCCATAAATACACCACGTACCAGAAGGGGCTGCCCGACCTGCCACGTTAATAACTAGCCACTAGCTAACAGGTGGGTAGTAAAAGACACCCTGGCCCAGCCCAGCCCCTTCCCCCGAAAGCCTGTGAAATCAGATGGGCGTCTCGCATCACCAGCCCTCTTGGTTTTTTTTTCCAGGGTTCCCGTCGTCACAGGATCCAAGTGCTGATGAAACTAGAGGAAATCCCAGCTGGGAGGGAATGAGTGAGCGAGTCCAGGCTGCAGGAGGCCTTTGCTTTCCATGGTGCTGAAAGCTGTCTCCCCGCTAACCCCAGGCTGGCCTGCCAACTGCTCAGCCAGGAGGGGAGAGGTCTTCAGGCTAAGGCATAGGGAGGCCATGGGCCAGGTCCTTGGACCCATTCGCTTGCCACCGCCCCATGCTTAGGGCCCCACATGGGCTAGCACAAAGCAGGCATAGGCCTGGCTGGAAGAGCTCCAGTCAAGACAAACCCAGCCCTGTCCCCTTACAGCCATTCAAAGCGCTGCTCCCTAGATCATCCTACTGGCTCGTCAGTCCCATCACAGCACCCCTCTCTGCGTCCCTCCACTGCCCCCCCCCGCTCCCCAGATCAAACACAATGTACGTGTCTTCACACTCAAACCCCTCCCTGGCCTGTCCTCATCCACCGAGTGTCTCAGTCACTGCCGAGACACCCGCTCCCACCTCCTCATGAGGCCAGCCTCCATCGCCCACATTTTCAAACAAGCCCCTGTCTGTTTCCTCCCAGGCTGCCCTGCCTGCTTGGGATGGGCTCCTCGTGAACATCCACAGCGCTATCTCGTGGTCCATCTTCAGATCCCTCCTTGCAACGCTCACTTTGCCGCCAGGCCTCTAAAACACTTGACAGTGGGCCTGCGGCCTGTCATGAGAATGGCCACACTGGGTAAGACCAAAGGTCCATTTAGCCCAGTATCCTGTCTGCCGACAGTGGCCAGTTGTGTCCTTCACAACATCCGCAGGCAGCGAATTCCACAGGTTGACTGTGCGTTGGGTGAAGTATTGTTTCCTTGCTTCCTTGCGTTCTTCTTTCTCTCTTTAAAGATCTGTTGTCTCGTGTTATATTGTGTAAGCTCTTTGCTCTGTCTTTGTACAGCACTCGGTGCAACGCAGGTCACCATCCTGCTCCAGGACTGGGGTTCTTGGGCACGGCTCCTGTACAGTGATAGTAAATCCAAGTCTGAGTGTTCTCTCCAAGCCGGGCTGTGGGTGTGCTGTTTATGTAGCAGGAAGCCAAGCAGGAGTTGGGTTTTGGCAGACTCTGGCCAGAAACAGAGCGAGATTCGCTGTTTTCTATGCTCTAATAAAGTTCCTTGTTCAGTGCTGGAGGAAAGTAATGTTTTTTGCAGTTCCTTGCCATTGCACATGACAGGTTGTTGTGAGGGGTCCCTGCAGAATCTCTCTATCGCTGCCCTTAGGTCCCTCTGACCAGAGGGTTATGCTCCTTTCTTATATCCGGGAGGGGTTGGGGTGGCGACCAGCCGTGCTCGCTGTAATGAATTGGGAACACTCACTTGGCGTCTTTATGCAGGGCTCTAACTCTTGCTAAGAGCGTGGCTCGACAGAGCCCTGCCTCCTTACCGCTTACATGGAAACGCTCCTGTCCTGGTACAATCTCTGTCTGCCGTCACCTGTCCTTCTAGAGCTGGTATGAAAGTGAGCAAAGCTGTCTCCTTCCATCAGCCTCTCTGCATCTGTGAAGCCACCCAGCTCATCCCTTCTTGAGTTTATCCCCTAGCAGGAAAAACGCAATGCACCTACAGTACGTGCCCTATGCATGGCAGGACCCCTGCTGTACCAGTGTCATGGGCATTGATCTAGAATGCTACCCAACTATTCTTTAGTAAGGGCTCCAACTCCTTCTGAGGGCGCATTATGAATTGTCTGTGTCTGATATATAGGGGATAATGTGCATTCATTTGTTTTATTCCTTGCAGCTCCCTGCAGCTGGCTTAAAATGGTGTTTTTGTGATGATTACCTAGGAAACTAATTTCGGAGAGCTTTTGATTGGTGAATGTGGGTAAAGCTTGAAATATCACAGTGCATGGAAGATACCGAGAAATTAAGGGTACAATTGCAAAGGTGACTTTTTGGGGTATATATTTTGAAGAAGACAGGACATTAAATGATAAGAACAAACTAATTTCTCATTTACCTGAGATTTTCAGCATATGGGAGGTGATGGTGCCAGATGATCATTTCTCATTATGGAAATAAAACGACAACAGTGTTCTACAGGAATGGACCAAAATGCTAATGCTCACAAGTGTGTTGGGGTAGAATGCTACTGTGTATCTGAGAAGAGCTGAGACCTCTGTGGTTGCACACATTTGTGAGTCGTGTGTGAAGATGTGTATTATGAGTGTGTGCATGAGCATTTGTTGATGGGGATACATATTGTGTGTCTGTGCACGCATTAATTTGTGTGTGTTATGTATGTGTTTCTGTGTGTACAAGTACATGGAAAAGTGTGTTACATGCATGTGTGTGTGGGGGGGAGCGAAGTACACATATGTGATTTCTGTGTGTTTCCCATTTCTCAGCTCTCTGAGCTGCTCCATCTTATATATGAAAGATATCATCAAAAGGCGCTTACAGAAGAAAAACAATGTCAAATGAAAAGCAGATGTTAAACGCCCCTCTGCCCTGCAGCAAACTGCTCTGTGGCGCGGTAACATTTCATTTACTCGAGATTTGTTATGGAAGGAGAAAAAATGCTTTAGATCTTGCCATAAACTGACAGGGCCACGCTGACAAACCCAGGGCTTGAATGTAACATCCCTGGGCCACCCCAGGCTGCCCACGGCATCGCACTGCGACACCAGATGGGCATTATCTGTCCACCTGCCAATCTGAGCGGTTCAATCCAAGAGCGGGGCACCTCGGTAGAGCCCCTGGGATGGACAGGTGGCTACACAGGTGTAACAATGCTGCCTCTGGCGAGACACTTCTGAGCAGGGCAATTACAGCCCAAGGCTGGGGTTTCTCCACTTCTAAGGGTATGTCTACACTACGGGATTACTCCAAATTTACAGAATTCGATTTTGGGCAACCGATTGTATAAAGTCAATTACATGCAGCCACACTAAGCACATTAATTTGGCGGTGTGCGTCCATGTACCGAGGCTAGCGTCGACTTCCAGAGCGTTGCATTGTGGGTAGCTATCCCATAGCTATCCCATAGTTCCTGCAGTCTCCCACGCCCATTGGAACTCTGGGTTGAGATCCCAATGCCTGATGGGGCCAAAAACATTGTCGCGGGTGGTTCTGGGTACATCCTCCCCCTCCCTCCGTGAAAGCAACAGCAGACAACTGTTTCGTGCCTTTTTTCCTGGGTGAACAGTGCAGACGCCATACCATGGCAAGCATGGAGCCCGCTCAGCTCAAGACAGCAGTCATGAACATTGTAAACACCTCGCGTGTTATCGTGCAGTTTATGCTGAACCAGAACCTGCAAAACCAGGTGAGGTGGCGGCGATGGCAGCGCGGCGACAAGAGTGATGAGGACATGGATACAGAATTCTCTCAAACCGCGGGCCCCGGTGCTTTGGTGATCATGTTGTTAATGGGGCAGGTTCTAGCCGTGGAACACCGATTCTGGGCAAGGGAAACAAGCACAGACTGGTGGGACCGCATAGGGTTGCAGGTGTGGGACGAGTCCCAGTGGCTGCGAAATTTTGGCTTGTGTAAGGGCACTTTCATGGAACTTTGTGACTTGCTTTCCCCTGCCCTGAAGCACCAGAATACCAAGATGAGAGCAGCCCTCACAGTTGAGAAGCGAGTGGCGATAGCCCTGTGGAAGCTTGCAACGCCAGACAGCTACCGGTCAGTCGGGAATCAATTTGGAGTGGGCAAATCTATTGTGGGGGCTGCTGTGATGCAAGTAGCCAAAGCAATCACTGAGATGCTGCTATCAAAGGTAGTGACTCTGGGAAATGTGCAGGTCATAGTGGATGGCTTTGCTGCAATGGGATTCCCTAACTGTGGTGGGCGATAGATGGAACCCATATCCCTATCTTGGCACCGGAGCACCAGGGCAGCCAGTACGTAAACCACAAGGGATACTTTTCAATGGTGCTGCAAGTACTGGTGGATCACAAGGGACGTTTCACCAACATCAACGCGGGCTGGGCGGGAAGGGTTCATGACGCTCGCGTCTTCAGGAACACTAATCTGTTTAAATGGCTGCAGCAAGGGATTTACTTCCCAGACCAGAAAATAACCGTTGGGGATGTTGAAATGCCAATAGTTATTCTTGGGGACCCAGCCTACCCCTTAATGCCATGGCTCATGAAGCCGTACACAGGCAGCCTGGACAGGAGTCAGGAGCTTTTCAACTATAGGCTGAGCAAGTGCAGAATGGTGGTAGAATGTGCATTTGGACGTTTAAAGAGTCGCTGGCGCATGTTACTGACTCGCTCAGACCTCAGCCAAACCAATATTCCCATTGTTATTGCTGCTTGTTGTGTGTTCCACAATCTCTGTGAGAGTAAGGGGAAGACGTTATGGTGGGGTGGGAGGTTGAGGCAAATCGCCTGGCTGCTGATTACGCGCAGCCAGATACCAGATGATTAGAAGAGCACAGGTAGGCGTGCTGTGCATCAGATAAGCTTTGAAAACCAGTTTCATGACTGGCCAGGCTATGGTGTGAAACTTCTGTTTGTTTCTCCTTGATGAAAACCTGCCCCCTTGATTGACTCATTCCCTGTAAGTAACCCACCCTCCCCCCTTTGATCATAGCTTGCTTTCAAAGGAAATAAAGTCACTATCATTTAAAAATCATGTATTCTTTATTAATTGATTATAAAAATAGGGAGAGAACTAACAAGGTAGCCCGGGTGGGGTGTGGGAGGAGGGGAGGAGGGAAGGAAAAGGCCACTTCAAAACTTGTTGAATGACAACCTTTTGCTTGGGCTGTCCACTGGGGTGGAGTGGCAGGGTGCACGGATCCTCCCCCCCGCGTTCTTACACGTTTGGGTGAGGATGCTGTGGAACATGGTGAGGGGGGAGGGTGGTTATACAGGGGCTGTAGTGGCACTCTGTGATCCTGCTGCCATTCCTGAAGCTCCACCAGACGCCGGAGCATGTCCATTTGCTCACGCAGCAGCCCCAGCATTGCATCCTGCCTCCTCTGATCTTCCTGCCACCACGTCTCATCTCAAGCATCTCTCCTCTTCTCACGTTGGTCCCTCATGTCCTCACGTTGGTCCCTCCTGTCCTCACATTCACTGGCATCTTTCCTGTACTTTGATACCGAGTCCTTCAACTCATTCAGATGAGCTCTTTCATCGCGGGTCGATTCCATGATTTCAGAGAACATTTAGTCTCACATCCGTTTTTTTCGCCGCCTTATCTGAGATAGCCTTTGGGACGGATGAGGGAGGCTTGAAAAATTTTCAGCTGCGGGAGGGAAAAAAGGGAGAGAAGTATTTAAAAAGATACATTTTACAGAACAATGCTTTTACTTTTTCACGACGAACAACACTATTCACATTTCGGTACAAGGTCACATTTTGCATTTTAATATTGAGTGCCTGCGGCTTTAGTGTTAGAGATCACAGACGCAGGTCCGGGCAATAGAATTCGGCTTGCATGCGGCCATGGCAAGCCATTGTCTTTCGGCTTCTGCAACCTTCCTAAAAGCAGCGCCCTCCTTTCCCATACCAAGCAAAGCCCGTTGAGTGCTGTGGTTTTCCTGTTAACTTGCAGCAGCAGAAACCAAACTAACCCCCCTCCCATCCAATTCTCTGGGATGATCGCTTTACCCCTCCCCCCACCCCATGGCTGGTATCAGGGAAGATCCCTGCTAGCCAAACACGAAAAGCTCAGTGCCAATGCCCCTTCCCCTCTACTCCCCCTCCCCCCCCGGCTTGGCTAACTGCAGGGAAGGATTTCTTTTCAGCCACAGGCAAACAGCCCAGTAAGAATGGCCATCTCTGTCCCCTTAATTAAATTCTGATATTTCAACCAGGTTACCATGAGTGATATCACTCTCCTGAGGTTAACACAGTGAGATAAAGAACGGATGTTGCTTGAATGCCAGCAAACACTGGGACCATACGCTGCCAGGCTTTGTCATGCAATGATACCAGATTACTTGCTACTAGCATGGCATGGTAAAGTGTCCTACCATGTAGGACAGAATAAGGCTTCACTGCCCAGCAACCTTCTGGAAGGCTTTTGGAGTACCTCCAGGAGAGCTTCATGGAGATGTCCCTGGAGGATTTCCACTCCATCCCCAGACACGTTAACAGACTTTTCCAGTAGCTGTACTGGCTGCGAATGCATCCCAAGTCCTCAGGGCAAATTAATCACTAAAAAACACTTGCTTTTAAACCATGTTTTATATTTACAAAGGTAACTCACCAGAGGTCCCTTCTATGGCTTCTTGGTCCGGGATAATGCCTTGGGAGGGTTGGGAGGCTAGTTCAGTCCGACTGAGAAAAAGATCCTGGCTGTTGGGGAGAATGGAGTGCTGTGTGCTCTCCGCAAGCTCGTCATCCTCCTCCTCCTCCTCCCCATCTTCCCCGTCCGCAGAATCCTCAGGCATGGCTGAGAGTACCCCCTCCTCAGAATCCACAGTCAGAGGTGGGGTAGTGGTGGCGGCCCCCCCTAGAACTGCATGCAGCTCAGCTTGGAAGCGGCATGTCTGCGGCTCTGCCCCAGACCTTCCGTTTGCTTCTTTGGTTTCCTGGTAGGCTTGTCTGAGCTCCTTAACTTTCATGCGGCACTGTACTGAGTCCCTATTGTGGCCTCTCTCCTTCATGCCCTTGGAGATTTTTTCAAATGTTTTGGCATTTCGTCTTTTGGAACGTAGTTCTGCTAGCACTGAATCCTCTCCCCATATAGCAATCAGATCCAGTACCTCCCATACGGTCCATGCTGGTGCTCTTTTTCGATTCTCAGACTGCATGGTTACCTGTGCTGATGAGCTCTGCATGGTCACCTGTGCTGATGAGCTCTCCACGCTGGGCAAACAGGAAATGAAATTCAAAAGTTCGCGGGGCTTTTTCTGTCTACCTGGCCAGTGCATCCGAGTTCAGATTGCTGTCCAGAGCGGTCACAATGGTGCACTGTGGGATAGCTCCCGGAGGCCAATAACGTCGAATTGCGGCCACAGTAACCCGAATTCGAAACGGCAATGTCAATTTCAGCGCTACTCCCCTCGTCGGAGAGGAGCACAGAAATCGATTTTAAGAGCCCTTTATGTCGAAGTAAATGGCTTCGTTGTGTGGACGGGTGCAGGGTTAATTCGGTTTAACGCTGCTAAATTCGACCTAAACTCGTAGTGTAGACCAGGCCTAAGGCACCAAACCAGCCAGACAGAGAGGTCTTCGGTTTTACCCCACTGGCTAATTACAAGTCACACAAGCAATTCTGTTAGACACTCCAGTTTCCCAGTATCACCACCAGTGCCACTCGTTATGTGGACACATGGTTATGAAAACCAATACCCCAGTAAAAGAAAAAAGGCTCTCCCGATCCCAAAGGGCCAAGCCCCAGACCCAGGGCAATATACAAATCAGATCTTACCCACAAATCACACTGTTGCCAATCCTTTAGAATCTAAAGGTTTATTCATAAAAGAAAAAAGATAGAGATGAGAGCTAGAATTGGTTAAATGGAATCAATTACCTACAGTAATGGCAAAGTTCTTGGTTCAGGCTTGTAGCAGAGATAGAATAAACTGCAGGTTCAAATCAAGTCTCTGGAATGTCCCCAGCTGGGATGAGTCATCAGTCCTTTGTTCAGAGCTTCTGTTTGTAGCAAAGTCCCTCCAGAGGTAAGAAGCAGGATTGAAGACAAAATGGAGGGGTTTCCAGGGTCTTTTATATCCTCTGCCATGTGGCTTGTGCGTCCTTTGTCTCAAATACAAGCTGCCCAGCCATGCCTTGAAAGCCTTAGAGTTCTGTCCATAGGCATGTCCCTGCCTTGCTGAATCACAAGGCGTATCTGCCTTCTCTCAATGGGTTAATTGTATAGCTGATGGTCCTTAAGGGGCCATCAAGCAGGCTAGGCAGATCTGACACCAACTTGTCTGGGTTGTCACCCAGAAGCAGAGCACAAGTTTGAAATACAGACAGTATAGAGCCAATCCTTGTAACTTTAAATACAAAAACGATACATGCATATAGACAGCATAATAATAATCAGCAAATCATAACCTCCTCATAGACACCTCACTTGACCTCCCCTGTACAAGATTTGGTGCCACTATATCACCACGGTTGCAACCATGGTCTATACGGTCACAGTTCGTGTCAATTTCAAAATGGCTAAGACCAGCTAGAAGGTGAGTCAGTGACATCACAAGCAACTCAGCCAATGATCAGACAGCTAGCGTTAGCTCATAGGGATGGAGTTGGCTTGGGATTGTCTCACATTTTGCAAAAGCAGTTGAGGGAGCTGGAGCCAGCATGAGCGAGGGGGAGGAAGGTGCTACATGCCATGGGAGGAGGGGAACCGATGCCATGATGCAATGAGGTTGTGGCAGCAGGGGAGGAAATGCAAACAATTGGCCAGGCTGGAATGGAGGAATGTAAAGAAGAGCTACTATTGTTAACTGCGCAAGCCCCACCTAAAGGAGAATCACACTAGCAGTATAGGGCCTATGACTTATAGGTGAGCAGTTCTGAGTCCATCCCGTGGAGGGCAGTGGTGCATATACACACTTGCCAGTTTAGTTGGGCATTGAGGCAAACCTGCGGGTCTGATTCTCCATTGCCTTGCACCTTGTGAAGCCATTTACATCTGCCCCAAATGGATCAATGTCTTCTCACAGTTACACAGGCAACAATCCAGAGTGACTCCTGGTTGGATTTACACTGAGAGCACCGCACGTTAAATAACAGAAGGGGAAAAGACAGAAAGGGCCGCAAACTCCAGGGACTTGCAAATCCCAACAAATAGATTTGGAGGAACCTAAGGTCTGGTCTACATGTAAAAGCTGTTTTGGTATAGCTTCGTCAGTCAAAACTACTGCCCTACCGATGTTGCTATGCTGATCCAGCCCCCGGTTTAAATGCAGCTGTGTCGCTGGAAGAATACTTCCATTGATGTAGCTGGCAGACTTCAGGGAGATGGTGTTCCGACAGCGTGGGAAAACCTCTTCCGGCGGTGTAGGCTGTGTCTCTGCTACAAGTAATGCTGGCACAGTTATCGCCGATCCCGTCTCCGGAGAGAAGACATACGCTGACCTAGGAACTCAATGAGGTGTACGTGTTCCCAGGCTGCAGCCACAGAAAGGTGAACAAGTTCATTCTTCTTTATCTGGGGAATTTTAACACACAACATCCTCCCCGTTCATTATTTATCGGTGTCAGGGATTTTAAACGAGCAAGTCCAGCGCTAATTTGGAGATATTTATTCTGAAGCCTGTCACATCGGAATGATCGAATTTGGCCTGTAAGCGCCATATGTGCTGGTTTCTTACGGGGGTGGGAGGGCGGGGGGAAGCCAGTAATTATCTGCAGCAAGAAGGATCAAAATTCTAATGCCATATGTTCATTACTGATTCCACTAGCTCAAATCTATCTCCCCGTCAGGCACGGTGATGAATGGGGCTCGGTGCTGGCAAAGACTTTCAATCCCCCCAGCTGAAATAAACACGCCAGCTAGATGGGAGATTTCGTTTCCCAAAAGTGGATTCAAACTAGTCCCCTCTGGTGAGACAGATTTTTTCCCCCTCTGTCCCCCTTCTTTTGGTGTCCCACATCGTTGTCGGAGCTCAGAGGATCGGTGGGGACGGCATGGTGCAGCAGTGTGCTATAAGAAGCTATTGGGTTTCCATCCTGGCTCTTTCTATATATGGTCCTTAACGAGGGTTGCCAACACTCCTGGTTTGGCCAGGAGTCTCCCAGAATCGGACTCGATCTCCTGGAGGCTATTGAAGCCAGTCCGGGAAATTTTAGGCCACTAAAAGTCCGGCGGTGCAGCGGAGCTAAGGCAGGCTTTCTGCCTGCCCTGGCCCCGCGCCGCTCTGGAAGCAGCTGGCACATCCCTGCGGCCCTTAGGGCGGGTGGCCAGGGGGTTGCCACACGCTGCCCCCACCCCAAGCACCAACTCCGCAGCTCCCATTGGCCAAACTCCCTCCCAGAACCTGCACCCTGTATCCCTTCCTGCACCCCTACCCCCTGCCTCAGCCCTGACCCCCCTCCTGCACTCAAACTCCCTCTCAGAGTTCACACCCCTCACCTCCTCCCACACACCAATCCCCTGCCCCAGCCCTGAGCCCCCTCCCACCCCCAAACACCCCATACCCCTTCATTCACCCCAACCTCCTGCCCCGGCCCTGATCCCCCTCCTGCACCCAAACTCCCTCCTAGAGTCCACATCCCGCATCCCCTCCCACACCCCAACCCCCTGCCCCTGCCCGGTAAAAGTGAGTGAGGGTGGGGGAGAGCGATCAACGGAGGGGGGGGATGGAGTGAGTGGGGTGGGGCCTTGGAGAAGGGGTGGGCAGGGGCGGGACCTTGAGGAAGGGGGCGGCACAAGGCTGTTTGGGTTTTTGTGATTAGAATAGTTGGCAACCCTCTCCTTAGATGCCCCTCACCACTGCAGTATCCGAGCACCTCACAATCTCTACTGGATTCAGCCTCACAGCACCCGGGAAGTGGGCGAGTCTATTTTACAGAGGGAAAACTTGCAAGTCCCAGACTGGTGCTCTGACCACTAGTCCATCCTTCCACTACAGGAGAAGGCCTGGCTGGGGCCTGGTCCCAGCCAGGACTCCAGGAGTGCCAGCACTGGCCAAGGAGTGCGAGAGGACCCCTTTGACACGCTCTTCCTCTGTGGCTTTGGGAGGGACAAGGAGCCTCAGTTTCCCTGTCTGGAAAAGGCAGAGCTGCTGTGTGACACACACCCGTTCCCACACCACGTCAGGCCTTGAAAAAGGGGGACAGGTGTGCCTAGGCCTCCTGCCGGCCCCTCTGCACGGGGGCGCGTTTCCCCCCATGAGAGGCTGAGGATGAATGTTGCCCCTGGGCAGAGGGCCCAGCATGAGGCCTTGGCACCGCTCAAACCCTCCTCTGTGGCCTCACGTGGGCCGTGAGTGGGCAGTGGCCTGGAGCGGGCGCTCAGAACGCCCCCGACGGCAGACGAGGGCTGCTCTGTCCCCGGGCGTGGCGGATGAAAAGCCCCAAGCCTGACAGTTGGGTGGCTAACGACGGAAACTTGAATTATGCTGAAGAAGGGTCTGCAGTGTCCTTTTTTCTGTCACCCCCCACCCCTCCCCGCTGCACACATGATCCCCCATCCTCTCCCAGAAGGCTCCTCCTCGCCCCTTTCCCCTTGTGCTCCTCGCTGCAAACCCTGACCCTCCTGGGCAGCTCTGCTCTGCGAATTCCCTCCCGCAGATGTTATGGCTGATTGGCGGTAGGATTATCTGGGCTGGTGTAGCACTAAAATTAATGATATCCGACAACAGCGGAGAGACATCAGTTCCAGATGTGGCATTAGGATTAAAAACCACATAAATGAGACCATAATCTAATATGTTAATGCCACAGCACAATGGGCTGGCACTAGCAAATGATTCATATCGTCACATGCCGGCAGCCAGGGTTGTTACTTGCAAGAAAATCTCCGGCTGTGAAAGAAAGCAAAGAGAATCCTTAGCATTTCACGCACGTTCCTGGTGGGTGAGGAGCTTCCCGGGAGAGCTCGGAGCCAAAAAAACAACCACCAGTCATTAACAACAGGAATCCATCTAGAACAACCGCTTCACCGGTCACTGGATGGCAGCCACCATTGGGGAGGAACATGGCAGTGCCCACGAATACTACATGACTGGTTAGGAGAAGAGGAAAAGATACTGCAGGGGGAATAATACCGAACCCTTTTCAGAAGCAGATCTCAAAGCACGTCACTATCTTTAGTTATCCTCAGAACACCTCTGGGAAGCAGGGCAGTGCTATTCTCCCCATTCTACAGATGGGAAACTGAGGCACACAGCAGCTACGTGACTCACCCAAGATCATACAAGGAGTCTGTGGTAAACCAGAAAACTGAACCTAGGTCTCCCAACTCCTAGACTTGTACTTTAAGAACAGCCAGACTGGGTCAGACCAATGGTCCACCTAGCCCAGTAGCCTGTCTGCCGACAGTGGCCAATGCCAGGTGTCCCAGAGGGAATGAATAGAACAGGCAATCATCAAGTGATCCATCCCCTGTGGTCCAGTTCTAGTATTTGGCAGTCAGAGTCTTAGCAACACCCGGAGCATGGGATTGCGTCTCTGACCATCTTGGCTAATAGCCATTGATGCACCTATTCCCCAGGAACTTCAGATTGTTTTTTTAACCCAGTTATTCTTTTGGCCTTCACAACATCCCCTGGCAGTGAGTTCCACAGGTTGACTGTGCATTGTGGGAAGAAATACTTCCCTCTGTTTGTTTTAAACCTGCTGCCAATTAATTTCATTGGGTGACCCCTGGTTCTTGTGTTATGTGAAGGGGTAAATAACACTCCCCTATTCACTTTCTCCACCCCAGTCATGATTTAACAGACCTCTGTCCCATCCTCCCTTGGTTGTCTCTTTTCCAAGCTAAACAGTCGCAGTCTTTTTAATCTCTCCTCATACGGAAGCTGTTCCATCCCCCTAGTCATTTTTGTTGCTCTTTTCTATTTTTTTGAGATGGGGCAACCAGAACTGCACTCAGTATTCAAGGTGTGCATTATGATATTTACTGTCTTATTATCTATCCCTTTCCTAATGATTCCCAACATGCTGTTCGCTTTTTTCACTGCTACCTCACATTAAGCGGAAGTTTTCAGAGAACTATCCACAATGACTCCAAGTTCTTTCTTGAGTGGTAACAGCTCATTTAGACCCCATCATTTTGTATGTAGAGTTGGGATTATGTTTTTCAATGTGCATTACTTTGCATTTATCAACATTGAACTTCATCTGCCATTTTCTTGCCCTGTCACCTCATTTTGTGGGATCCCTTTGTAGCTCTTCACAGTCTGCCTGGGACTTAACTATCTTGAATAATTTTGTATCATCTGCAAATTTTGCCACCTCACTATTTACCCCTTTTCCCAGATCATTTATGAATATGTTGAATAGAGCTGGGCCCAGTACAGACCCCTGGGGGACACCACTATTTACCTCTCTCCATTCTGAAAACTGACCATTTATTCCTACCCTTTGTTTCCTGTTTTTTAACCAGTTACTGATCCATGAGAAGACCTTCCCTCTTATCCCATGACGACATAGTTTTCTGAAGAGGTTTGGTGAGGGACCCTGTCAAAGGCTTTCTGAAAGTCCTAGTACACTATACCCACTGGATTCCCTTTGGCCACATATTTTTTGACTCCCCCAAATAATTCTAATAGATTGGTGAGGCATGATTTCCCTTTACAAAAGCAGTGTTGATTCTTCCCGAACAAATCATGTTCATCTGTCTGATAATTCTTTTCTTTACTATATTTCGACCAATTTGCCCGGTACTAATCAGACTTACCGGCCCGTAATGGCCATAATCGCCTCAAGGGCTTTTAAAAAAAATTGGCGTCACATTAACTATCCTCCAGTCATCTGGTCCAGAGGTGGATTTAAGCGAGAGGTTACATACCACAGTTAGTAGTTCTGCAATTTCACATTTGAGTTCCTTCAGGACTCTTGGGTGATACCATCTGATCCTGGTGACTTATTCCTGTTTAATTGATCAATTTATTCCCAAACCTCCTCTAGTCACACCTCAGTCTGGGACAGTTCCTCAGATTTGTCACCGAAATAGAATGACTCAATTAGACTTCCACACTTGACTTGCCAGAGTTTATGCTCCTTTTTTAAACGATGCCGTTTTGTCTAACTTCCTCTTTTACTCTGTTGTTCAGTCACGGTGGCATTTGTTTGGGCCTCTGACTATAATCATGGGACGCATCAACAGGGGAATCTCCGGTAGGAGCAGAGAGGTGATTTTCCCTCTGTATCTGGCACTGGTGTGACCGCTGCTGGTCCTGTGCCCGGCTCTGGTGTTCACAATTCCAGAAGGATGTTGAGAACCTGGAGAAGGTAGAGACAACAGCCACGAGGATGATGAAAGGATTAGAAAACCTGCCTTATAATGATAGACTCAAGGAGCAAAATTTATGTAGCTTAACAAAGGGAAGGTTAAGGGGTGACTGTAAGGATACGACCTTCGTCTGCAGCCATATTGTAAGGCCTAAAGCCTAAGGCCGTTGTCTGCAGCCAGATTAAAAGAGCGGCCGAGCAGCAGCATTAGCGGAGAAGCAGGAAGTCACCTCCTCACATTCCATCTACATTACATTAAAACACTGTCAGATCCGGCTGGTAAGAAGGAGACCCCGTCCTAATGGCCCCACTATCACCAGATACAGAAACACATCTTAAGATGGCTAAAGAACACTTAGTTTGATAGCATCTGTCTGGCAAGAAATCACTTATCAATGGCTGTGGTTGTGAAATCATCATTTCTTTATTGTTTTATCTTTATAGTCCTCACTTCCCTATTGTTTGTCTGTCTGGTCTCTGTCTGGCTCTTTGATTGTTTGTTACATAATTAATTGGGCTAGGTGTAAATGAATGAAGGTGGTGGGGTAGGATTGGTTAGAGAATTTTGTTCCACTAGGTTAGGATTGGTTAGTAACATTTTAGTATCACGATTGGTAACGGTACAGCTAAGCAGGACTCAAATGTCATTATATAAACTGGGGTCCAAAAGGAAGTTCTTTGGGAACCAACTCCAGGGCACAGCCCCACGATCAGAGCTGCCAGACCTCAACTCTCTGCAAATGATGCTGTGCAGAAAATGGAATTCCCCAGCTAGACCTGATCTTGACTGGCCATCAAGAAAAGTTAATCTGTCCGATTGGGAGTGGTGAGCACGGTGTGTGTAGCGTGTGCAGTCTGGTTTGGTGATTGTTAATAAACAGAGGATACGCATATTACTGTGTAAGGTTCTTTCACCGGTAAAGACTCCGCAAACCCGCACGGTTACGCCGGAGCCCTAGGAACAGGTCAGGGTGGGTGCCCTAGAGTGTGTGAGCAACAGAGAATTGTGTGCTGGTAACGTGACTTGATCACAATCTAGAAGTACCAACGTGGGGAACAAATATTGGTTACTGGGCCCTTCAATCTAGCACAGGAAGGTCACCGTTCAGAGCCATGCTTACAGCTGCAGTGTGTATGCACCATTGCCCTCTGCTGGATGGAACCGGAACTGCTCTGCATCATAGGCCCTACACAGCAAGTAGCAAATAGGGATTCTCCTTTACCTCATGCAGTAGAGGCCTGTGCTTATAGAACAGGAGAACTGGGGGTCTATCACCTGCCTTGAATTTCTGTGTGGCTGCAGCAGGGTAATAACTGAGCACTCCTAGCTGGTTTGTTTCTGAAAAGGCCCATCACCAATGAAACAGATTCTTGAACGCCCTGGGGAGCTCTCCCATTCTGGCTGGTGCATGGCTGGGGCGCATGATGGTATTTTTCTGTCTCTTGTATTTTCGAGCCACTTCATTCCTTTTACGGAGATGGGCTTGTCATCTTCCTTTGACATTGTTGTTGATGTCACCACACAGCCTTATGTGGCCAGTTCTCCAATTCTCTCTATTGCCTTTGGTTATGGCACCCAATGGCCACTGAGGAGTTGAACATGACTGCAACAAGCCGGCTAGTGTGTCTTTGCACCACTGCCCTCTGCTGGAAGGAATCAGAACTGTTCTATAGTGTGCCATAGGCCCCATACTGCTAGCAGATAATGGCAATTCTCCTTTAGCTCAGCTGGTTTTGGAGCTCCACTCTCTACCCCCCCAGTGGTCACCAGGGTGACATCCCAGGTGGCACAGGACGTGATTTGTGATCTAGGTTTATGCATCACAGATCTAGATGGAGTCCTCCTCCTGTGAAAAGCAGGGCCAGATCCTGGTAATCGAAACTTCACTCATGGGGCCATGGTTTGTTAGGAGCTGCACAGCACCTATCCATTAGGGCACCTGTCCGTTGGGCCCATAATCCCTTCAATGGGTGACAATCGAAGCAAGGGGGATGGTGTAGCAGAGGCTGGGATCAGAGACCTCCATTTGCTTTTCAGCAAGGGGAGAGGCGTTGGGGTCAGCTCTCAGCCAGCCAGAATAGTGGTGATCCCCTGGTTTATACTGAACACAAATCCACGCTCACATCTGGTAACTAGCACAGCCAGAGGAAAGCCACAGGACAGCCTCTTCCGGCATGAGGTGCCCAGTTTTCTGGCCCAAAGGGTGGAGATGCTGGTTTAAGGAGAAGCCACTCTAGATCTGCTCTGTAGTAACCAAAGGGCGTGGAACCTGTGATCCCGAGCCACGTGACTCCAGCATCTTCAGGAAGGCAGTTTCATGGAGCCTTCTTGGCAACAAGGGCACACTGTCAACTCATATCCAGCTTCTCGTCCACTGTAACCCCTAGGTCCTTTTCTGCAGAACTGCTACCTAGCCATTCGGTCCCTAGCCTGTAGCAGTGCATGGGATTCTGCCATCCTAAGTGCAGGACTCTGCACTTGTCCTTGTTGAACCTAATCAGATTTCTTTTGGCCCAATCCTCTGGGTGACTCCTTTGTCAGATATCCCATTACTTCTCCAGGAGGTATCTCTGATCCCAGCCTCTCCCTTCTCCAGCCCCACTGTCATTGCTGTCCTGTCCTTTAGCAGATACAGTTACCGTTGCATTCCTGACAGGCCTAGCAAATGACTCCGTCTGTCCTAAGTGTTCTTTGGTCTCCGGCTGGCTCAGCTCTGGATCCTAGATTAAATGGTCCCCCCACCCCATATCACATATTCATTTGCTGTGCCCCTCGGACTCCACTTGCATATTAACTTCAGGTGGATCCTTCCTTTTGGTGCAGGCTCTCTGCACTAGGACTGCTGCTCACGGCAGGCCTCCTCTTGGCCAGGGTCAGCTCTCCAGGCTCCCAGCTTCCGATTTTCCTCCCTTCCGGGCGTTTACGAACTCCGTGAAGGTCTCTTGGGTTATTCCTAGGCAGGGGCCTTGTTAGTTTAATACCAGAACCAGCTGTCAACCACCCAGAGCCCCACACTGAAGACCAGCCCAACGTCACAAAGGAAAAGTCCATACGTAGCTCTGGTGTTTTCTCTAATGCCTGGGGCTCTTCTTCCATCCCAGTCTGATCTCCCAGCCAGCTCTCCCTCGCTGGGCTCTGAGGTCCAGTCCCAGATGCAGGCAGGGTTTCCTGCCCCCCCAGGAGCCTGCTGCTCGCCTGGTTTTACCCGCCCTGCTCCCTGGTGTCATGGTCCTGATGGAGCCTTTTTTCCCCTGCAGTGTCCACCAACGTAGCTGCTGCTCCGCAAGCTTCCCCCTGTTCTGCAGCCACCTTCTGCCCTTTGTAGAGAAGTGTCCGATTCCCCTCAGGTGGGCTCATCCGGTAACCAGGGCTGGCTTGGCTCCCGGCTCTGCAGCCCCTGGGGCAAGGCACACTGTTGCCCTCTGCTTTTTCCCCAAACAGTCCTCAGGGCCTAACAAATCTAACATCTCTCTCTGTACCAGCCTCTCCTCCACCCTGAGACGCTGATATCCAGCTGGACCTCTGACACCTCAGACACTTCTGCCCTCCATGTCATTCTGTCAAATGCAGCCATCAGATGTGTCTGGCAAGAGCTGTGCTCCAGAAAGCCCGGCTGCTTAGTGCTCAGAGCTGCAGAAACCCTTAGGGGCTGGCGATTCCATCCCCGCTGGGTAACTTCGGTTCTTTTACGGAAGATCGGTGTTTGCTTTAGAGGGGAAGTAACTGCTAGGATCACTCATCTTTTCTTGCTCAAAGAGCGGTGTTACTGTTACATTTGGTTTCCTCCAACTCTTCTGTCCTCTCCCCACATTTACCCTGCCTGCCGGTGGCACAGTAAGTTCATGACGTGGGACCCCAGGAGGTATATTCGCCGGATTAGCTGGGTAGGTTTCCATCCTCTGAGTATTCCCTTCCATGATCTGAATCCATGACAAATTCATTCCGTTTTTCCTTATCTGTCCAAACTGTTCTGTCTTTGTTTTTCTTGCCAGACACACACAAAATTCCAGATCTTGCCCATTTTCTGAGTCCTGGTTAATTTCATCCCCATCTGCATTTAGTAAGGCACCTGCTTTCTCCTGAGAACGTTTTCTCCCGAAGATATTGATAACAATTCTGCCTACTCCTATAGGGTGCCATTCCCCCACTAGCCGTGTGCCTGCCTTTTCTTTTCCCTCCAGGCACCTCCTTGTTAAAAAGATATAGGAAAAATGATCAGCAGATCGGGGGGAGGGTGGGAGCCCAGCGAAGAGCCACTAAAACGACAAGGGGAGCGTGAGGGATTGATTTGAAAGGAGTCATGAACAGCGCTACATCTGCAGAGCCGGGCTAAGCCTGACTGCAGGGGGAACATGGGAGCCACCTGCAAGTATCTGAAGAGTGTAAACACCCAGCAGGGGCAGGAACTGCTTAACAAGATGTATTGGGGGGGGGCAGGGGGGGTTGAGGAGGAGGAACGGGATGGAGTGAGTTAGGCGAATCATCCGGAAGAGCTGCTTGAGGGCGAGATGTATCAGGCTGCAGGGGAGTTTCCCAAAGGGTAGTAGCAGGAGCCCCATCACTTGGGGAAATAGACAAGTCCCATGACTTAGACTGAAAATCACACTTGGCCATACAGGGAGCAATGCTGCCTGGGCAGAGATGGGCCAATCAAGGCCCAATTCATTGGCTCCCCCCATCTCTAACGGCTTTGATCCAAGGACACCGAGGCAGCTGCATGGCACAAAACCCAAGAAGAACTTAATGACTAACTCGGAGGCTGTGCATTTTCTCTAAGGGAACGGTGCAGATTCAGATCTGGAAATCGGGCGCTACCGGGGCTTGCTTTAAAACAAACCTCCAGGCGGATGGGGCTGGAGATCTCCATTGGGTTCCCAACAGGGCATCACTAAAGCTACCGCTGCTGCCGGCAGTGAATGGTCCCCGCCTTGGCACCCTCTGCAGAAATGCTGAGCAATGGATGGCCCTTGCCACTCGCTTTGGCCTGGCCAGGTCCGGGGTGAGGAGGCTGGGCTGGCGACCGTGTGAAATCGGCCCTGCTGCAGCCAACTGCGGGGTGCTGCGGAGAGCATCTGTCCCCAGAGCGGTTCATTCAGCGCCTAGTGCAATTTAAACAAAATGAAGGCATTAAAAAGAGCCTTTGAGTCAATCCGTTGAGCACTGGCCCCTGGCCAGGCCTCCGCTCTTTGCTGATGTGTTGACGCCCATGCAAGGTTGCTGTCGGCTTGCAATACAGAAGACCCAAGGGAGGCTCAATGTTAGAGGAGCATCTGTCCCTGACTGCTCTGCTCACCCGCCAGCATCTGACTCTGTGGGGAAACGTCTTCCGGCCTTTCCGGCATGTGCCTCTCTGCCGTGGGCTGCGCTTCATGCGTCCCACACGGCTGGGGCAGTAGCAGTGACCGGCGGGGACCACGTCTCCTCTCCATCGCGTGTCTGAGCGAAGAGAGCCGGTGTCAGTCACACAGGCAGCTTGGGGGTCCTTATACTGCCCTCCCTTGACAAGATCTGAGTGGCTGGAGGAGAGCGAGGCCTAGTTACTTCTGTAGAAAGGAGCCTGTCCCTGCTGAGGGCTGGACCCAGCCACGTTAGGAGGGAAGCTGGAGAAGACTCTCCGAGGGGGGCATTTCCCAGCAATACGGAGCACATCCCGTCCTGCGCTCTCGAACCGCCTTAGCAAGCTGGGTATCATCAGCCCCACTTTACAGAGCCATTTATCCAGGGCCCTACGGCAAACCTGCGGCAGAGCCAGGATCGGGGTTTGTAGCCTCCGAGGGCCTCCAGACACAAGGGTAAGGGGGCTGCCTGGCCCTTTCCCAGGGCCATTGTCTGGGCAGCTCCAACGGGCGGGGCGGCGCTGGAAGGAGGATGCTAGGGCAGGAATTCCCAGGCTTCCCAGGGCACCTGACTCGTTCCAAGTGCTTCTGCGAGCCCTACGCCTGGTCCCAGTGGGCCAGTCCCCGAGGCCCTGGCTCGGTTTCGACGCAGGCAGATTCCTCCTGGAGTCAATGGGAGCCTGGCCCGGGGAAGGACCCCGCTGAGGCTCAGGAAGCCCCCTCAGGACTTAGCCCAATGGACTTGACCAGCTTTGTGAGTGTCCTGAAGAAGCAAGTCTCCCTGGTCCTGGGTGGGCTTCAGTCAGGCGCCCAGGCAGGGCTGACAGAATGCCTGTCTCACGGCCTCAATTTCCCCTCTATGGAAGCTCGATACTTCCTTCCTCCTGCACGGCTTCTCGCTTGTTCGTTTAGCTCATGAGCGCTTCAGGGCAGGGCCCATCTCTTGCTCCATGTTTGGACAACAGGGCCCCGATCTCAGCCCCCCGGTGATGCTAACAGCAATAAACTGATGCATGTTCTGGGATTGTCTAGAAAATCATTCGGGCCAACAAACCCCATACAGCCGCCCCACCCCCTGGCATTTCAGCACCGGACACTGACTAGAGAATTTGGTTGATCCTCATTTGCACTTGGCTAGTACATCCATTCACACATGGACTTGTCAGGGACCAAGCAAGATAGACAGATAATCGCCAGACCTAGCAAACATGCCAGCGTCTCTCCCCTTCTCAGAACGGAGCCCTGCTGAGCTCCCATACAGCATGGAGACTTCACTCCCTTTCACAAAACACACCAGGCTTGTATCTTTCTAAATAATCACCGCTAAACAGCCCCCCGGGGATGAACAGGAAGAGGACAGAGTGCATTCTCTGCTGCATTAGCCTGGCTTTTTGATTGTGCGTATTGGTTGTTTTCTAGCGTCAGTAATTCCCGACGGCTGTCCCAGGCATTAGTGCGAGTTAGTTGGGGTGAGAGTCAGGACGTCCGGCTTCTTTTTGTGAGTCTTCTGCTGAACTGACTGCGCTGCCGCCTCGGGCAAGCCCGTGACCCGCCCTGCCTCAGTTTCCATATTTGTAAGATGAAATCAGTAGCACAGAGGCCAGCTCCCCTGGGTCCCAATCCTGCACCTTCTCCCCCTTTCTTCCGTTCGGTACGCACTACGGCTGCGTGCGGCTCTAGCTGATGGGGGTCTGGCTGCACCGCTTCCCGCGTGGGACACAAACTCCTGCTCACGGGGCTCGGCTAGCGCCCTGTAAACAGCAGTGCCCATGTTAGACTCAGGTTAGCCTCCTGACCTCAGATCCAGGGGGTCAGGTGGGCTGGAGAGCCTGAGCCGCTCCCTAAACCGCGTCCCCACTCGCGTGAGTCTGTCTGCCCCGGATGGGGCGCTCGCTGCTGAAGCCAAAGTTTGAGCTATGAGCCCACCCAAGGCCTCAGCAGTGGCTGTGCAGAAGGACAGATGCCCATCTAAAGACATGGCAGTCGCTCTGCGTCCGCATACAAACCAGTGACCAGGTAGAAATCCACAGCTGTCACATGCTACCCACCCCACGTCAGAGCTTCACAGCCTCCTGCTCTGGAAACAGCTCCCCCTACAACCTGAGGTGAAGGAAAATCTCCATTAGCCGCCTAGGGTCTATGAAACACATAGGCACCGCTGCTCTTGCCCAGCAGGGGGCCGTGCTGCGCACGCACGTGCACACACACTTGCTAGTCAGCTCACTTCTGCTGTTCAAAGTTTAATTAACAACCCCCTGCAGGAGGTAGGTAAGAACCGAGCTCCTTTAGAAGCGGAGGCAAAAACCAGAAATTAGCTCATAGCTACTCAGTGGCAGACTCGGGATTCAAATGCAGGGCATCCGGCCACTTCAGTCTGAGCTCACTCCTCCAGACACTGCTGCCAGCAGCTCCTCCCACGAGCGAGGAAAAATAAACCTCCCATTCTAGCAGCGTCCTGAGGTGCACAGGTCGCAGCGGGCCCCACCTGCTCCGTTTATTAGCATGTCAAACCTGAAATATTTCCATGGAAACAAAAGATCCTCCCAA
This sequence comes from Malaclemys terrapin pileata, assembly GCF_027887155.1. NCBI lineage: Eukaryota > Metazoa > Chordata > Testudines > Emydidae > Malaclemys > Malaclemys terrapin. The sequence continues at coordinate 130,911,471 of NC_071510.1, read as the reverse complement.
CCTCTGTTGCCATGAAAAACAAAAATCCTCCCCCAGGAATAGCGGAGGAATTGGGAAAACAGGATGATTACGATCAAATCCAAGAGACACTGAGGGCATCGGTTTGATTTGTGCTGTCTAAATGTTAATCAGAATAATAATGCTTATTGAGACAGCTGGTTTAAAAGGCTTGATGTAGAAGTAAAAATTCCAATAAAACTCTATTAGCCCATCCCCATTACGCTAATGGTGCCTACTGCTAAAAGCTCCCTTCTATAGACATTCGTATTAATGGGCTAATTACAGGAAATAAAATCCGGGGCTGAACATTACTATGTAGGCTGATTAATTCGGCACGGTCATCTCTATTTTTTTGATTTAATGAATGCCTTTCTTGATGTGCCAACTCTTTGTCTTGACTGGGATTTTTGTGACAATTTTCAACTTACTTAGTTGAAAGCAAAAGGAGAGAAAAAATTAATCTCTACATCAACTCTTCCGCTGGAAAGAACAGTTTTTAAATGCACATGTCAAAACCTGGGAACAGACAAAGAAACCCACTCGTCACTGGTGCAGAGGTGAAAGGATGATAGCCCACAGCTATTGTACAATGTAACGGCCATGCCCCCTCCCCCCCGTGAGCGCCTCCTTCTGGGGGTGGTGGTGTCTGCAGTCTTTAAGCAGTCCCGGCCCTGGTATTGGGCCGTATCCCCTTCCTCCCTGGAGGCAATGGTTTCACCCTCTCTGGGCCCTTTTGGCCCCAGTTGGGCCACTAAGTAGTTCAGATCCCCCTCCCATTGACAAACCTGAGTAGCCCTGCCCCCTGGTTAAGGGTTGATGGGTGCTAAAAGGCTTAGGATCACAGCCTCGTTAAGAAGTTCTCAGCTCTCAGCCTTGCCTAGCAGGCCGCTAGGCTCAGCACCCACACGGTCAGCACACGGTCCCCCAAACAAACAAACAAACAAACAAATAGAGCACATGGTATATTTCAGTCAAGCAGCAAGCACACTGGATACACACACTACAGACAACAAACTTACCCCAAGGGTCACGTAATCGCTCCTCCTTCACCTGGAGAACTCCCTCGCAAAACTCCCCTGTTAGCCGCTCCTGTTCGGTAGCTCCTATTGTAGGCCACCTTTGCCAGAGGATGTTGTGAAGGCCAAGACTACAACAGGGTTCAAAAAAGAACTAGATAAGTTCATGGAGGATAGGTCCATTGATGGTTATTAGCCAGGATGGGCAGGGATGGTGTCCCTAGTCTCTGTTTCCCAGGGAATGGGCGACGGGGGATGGATCACTTGATGATTCCCTGCTCTGTTCATTCCCTCTGGGGCACCTCGCACTGGTTACTATCAGTAGACAGGATACAGGGCTAGATGGACCTTTGGTCTGACCCAGTCTGGCTGTTCTTATGTCCTAGAGAGAGAGAGAACAGGTGTGGCAGAGAGAGTAGCTATGGGAAGGTGGGAGCTGGGGGTGAAACAAAAGGGGGAAGAAAGTTGAAGGTGAAGAAAAGGGCGGAGGAGGAGAAGCAGGGGGAAAGGAGAAAAGAAACAGCACAGAAGATAGAAGAAGGAGGAGTGGAGAGAATCTAGCTACCCAAGCCATCTCGCATGCCTCACCTTGGCCTCCCCTTCCTCACCAAAACTACCCCCTCCAGCCAACCCTTTCCCAGGACACTTTGAAAATCCGGTCATCTGAGATAACAGGGCCTTGTCGATAGTAACCTTGATTTTCACGCCGGGCTCTGCTTTGGTAGCTACTGTGAGTTTGGATGGGACGAGGGTGGGGCAGAGGGTCTTTGCATGCTCAAGTTCCAGGGTGTTGATCAGGTCTAGGAATCAAGTGGGAGGCAAAGGCAGGAGCATGTGCAGCACAGGGCAACCTGGGTCTAGCCCAACATCTGGAGAAGCAGGGGAGTGGTCAAGGCTGTGACTCCCTTGCAGTTTTTCAGCATCTCCGAACCTGAAATTTGACCTCCCGTCGCTGTGTCGGATGGGGGGTGGTACTGTATTGTATTGTACCCACTGGGTGGGGCCGGGTTCTGGTAGCTGGGGGCTGCAGGGACCAAGGTCCATCTGCCCCTCTTAGGAACATACTCCAGCTCAAGCCAGATGACGTGCCCCAGGCCCCAGAGTGGCAGGCGCTGTGCAAACTGCCCGCCTCAGACACCTGAAATCCGCCATTATTTTAGGGGGGGGTGCGTGTCTCTCTCTTCCATCCTGGAGCAAGCAAGAGATGGCAAGCTGAGCCCGACCCACTCAAACTGGGAGCACAGGCAGGAACACCAACAGCTAGTCTTGCTCTACCTGTCTCGCTGCAACCCCAGCAAGTGATAAGAGAAAGCATCCCAGTGATGAAAACACTGACATTAATCAAAGCTCTAAATAGAACATTCAAAATATCCCCTCCCCCCACTTTCTTTCTGTGCTCTGCTAAATCCTGCCAATGGGGAAGGAGACAACATCTCTGGTACAAGCGGTTGGATGCCGTCTTTGCATTTTGCTGGCTCTTGCATTCCCACAGGTGTCCCCGTTTCTTTTCTTTAGAAACGGCCCCTTTGATTTACTTGGCTTCCAGCACATTTTAATTATCTCTCAGCTCCCATTGTCTGGCAAGGGGAAGCGGCCAGAGATTCCATCGTCGCACAGATCAGGCACGGCGGGGCAGAACCTACATTCAAATAATCATTTGTCAAAATTCTCCGTTCCTGAGACTGGGCTTCTGACTGTGTGTGCGCTGCTTTGTCTGTAAAGACTCAGCTCCGTAGCCGCTTTGGTGGGTGTGTTCTTGTGCCGTTTCCCTCAAGGTCAGAGGCGACAACATTGGCCAGCTTGGGAGGTGGTGAACTGCAGGCCACATTAAGATTAAAGCAGCAGCATCTTATCCATGATGAAAAGACGCCAGCTGGAAAGGAGCTAAAGCAATTGCAGGATGAGCCTCAGCTCCAGATATCCCCTTTGGTTTAGCTTTTCATTTACAACAATTATCAATAATTATTATAATCAGCTCATTGAGCGGGACCCCAAGATTAAAACCCGATTCCCGGGTCTTGGTAATTACTGCATTTACCGGCTATTAGTTACACCAAAAGTTGTGGCTATCAGGTACATCTTCAGGGCACTGTAACATAAATGGAAGTCATGCGGTGGCGCTATTGCGGATCGTGTTACACATGCTGTATAGGAGGTAGCGCTTGAAGAAATGCTTCGGGTAAACTGTGGTGCAGTACTGTTGAGATGCTAGTCAAGTTTGTTCCATCTGAGTGTCTCTGGCTGGGTTGTTCACAGCTATATCGCAGCCACTGCCCATGGGTTAACTGCCAGTGAGCAAACGAAACTTTACACAGAGTCAAAACATTTCAGGCACAAATATTCGATTAACGATTTAGTGATAAATACAAGCAGGGGTGTCTTGCTCAGCTCACCCAGAACTCTCAGCCGCTGTGTTACGGCTCTGCCGTAGCAAGAGAGAGCTTTGCTACTGCTATGCTATTGTCAAGGCTGATTCCCCACTCTGGCACTTCGAGTGCAGAAGGTGGGGGCCCGCAAGGATGCTAAAAATTAATACTGGTCACTCCAGGCTGGTATTAAACTCCCAAGGTTACAGCTTCTCTCTGACCATGGCTGGGTAGATGCTGCCATCATCCAAGTGCAGAACTACTTTGAGAGCCCAGGAAGGTGCGCTTGGGAATTCCTTCCTGTGGGGCACCCTCAAGCCCTTTCACCCCCCATCCCAGGGAAGAGCTGAGAAAGAAAACAAAGGAAATCAGCTGTTGCCACCAGCTAATTAAATAACATTTGCACAAACCTCTTAAACCACAAAAATCCAACCCTGTTCTTAAAAAAGGTAAATTTTATTAACAAAAAAACAAAAAAACAAACAACAAAAACCAACCATCTGGGAACTCAGGCTATTGCTAGATCTTAAAAGAGCAACAACTAGGATTAAGCACCAAGAACAACTTTCTTGGGATCCACCTTAAAGGTTACAAGCAAAACAAAAGCCCCTGGGGTTAGCACAGAGGAATCCACAAGCCATAATGAAATAAAAGGGATAAACCTAATCACGTCTCCCTAGACATTTCCTCATTTACCTACATAGCTGGGGTTTTACATGCGTCGTTTCTAGGTCTGATCCTGATGATTTTTCATACCTGGCCCAAGCTTCTTACAGCATAACTGCTGCCCTGTCCGCCTCTCCCCGGGGGAACAACAACAGACAGACAAAAGGGGAGTCTTTTTTCTATTTTAAAAAGTTCTAGCCTTCCCATTGGCTCTTTTGGCCAGCTGCTCACTCACTTCCCTTTACCTATGCAGCAGTGAGACTTTTTAACCCTTTACAGGTAGAGCAATTAGAGAACAGCTACTAAGAGGGATTTTATAGGTACTGGCTGGGTGGGTGTCCATAAAAGGGAGCTACCCCCTTTCATTTATCACACCTATACATCAGTGCCCTGGAGCACCAGCTTGTCTGTCTGGCCAGCAACTCTTCTGGACTCTGCCAGTCCAAACCTGGCCTTGCAGGTTCTAACCAGTGAACCCCAATTCCTGAGCTCCCCAGAAACATCTCCCGGCCATGTCCTGTCCCTCTCCCTGGATACACAGAAGTTATTAAGTGTGTTGCCTCCAAGGAGACAGAGCACACACCAGCCTGTTGGTTCAGCTGAGGCCTTCACCCTTCAGTTTAATCCCCGGCACTCAGATGTTTTTGTAATAAAACAAGAATGGGCTTATTATTAGGAACAGAGACTGAAGCGCTAATAAGGAAGAATAGAAGACATAGTTTATGGGCACAATTAAAACAAAACAAAACACGCTTTCCAGTGACTAAATCTTAACTTAGGCGAGTTACAATCTTTGTCTAAGCAGGTTTCTCACCACTGGTCAGTTCTAGCTCCTCTTGGTGTTCAGGCCAAGAGGATCGACTTTTCATGAGCTCAAAGCGTGCGGCTCCCCCTTCATCCCCTAGGTTATGGATGCCAAAATGGCCATCTGTTTCTGCTTATATTTCCCAAAGTTTCTTGTCTCTGTTTCAAGATCCAGGAAGGCTTCCTGGGGGGTGCAGGCTCCATCCATCATTGTGATTATTCACCCATCTTCCCCCTGCATGTTTAGCTTGATGGTTTTGTTTACCTTCTATGTAGATGTACTTTTCATTGGCCTCTGAGGTGTTACCTGGATTGATATTGGAGACGTGGGAAAACAGGCAAAGCCACATTTCTTTGTCTAGGACAGACTGGGCTTATGCCCTGCTTGCCAAACATCTTTTTACGAACATATTTCCAGCACTTAATTCTTTATACACCGCCTGTACATGCAGCACGCAAGAATGTTAATGACCAGCGTGTTACCAGTTTGCATACAATACCTTCCATGACACCTTTTAGATACTGATTATGACAGCAGTGTGTTGGGGCAATGAGTGTGTCAGGCCTGAGGTGAGTTATGGTAGGGTGTGCCCTCTGCTATTGGGCATTGAGGGGGCTCCCTGGGTCACACAGGGTAATTACACTGCCATTGCACCCCATTCTAAAGAGAAGGCTATCAAGGCCTCATAGATACTTCAGGAGAAATTCTGCTTGCTGCAGGCAAGGTCAGCTCCCAGACTGCTGCACTGGGCAACACAGTATGGGGAGGAGGTGAGCAGCCCCCAGTGGTGAAAAAACAGGCTAAGGACGATTTAGAAAAGCTGGACATGCACAAATCCATGGGGCGGATCTAATGCATCTGAGGGTGCTGAGGGAGTTGGCTGATGTGATTGCAGAGCCATTGGCCATTATCTTTGAAAACTCGTGGCGATCGGGGGAGGTTCCAGATGTCTAGAAAAAGGCAAATATATTGCCCATCTTTAAAAAAGGGAAGAAGAAGAACCTGGGGAAGTACAGCCTCACTTCAGTCCCCGGCAAAATCATGGAATCCATTTTAAAGCATTTGGAGGAGAGGAAGGTGATCAGGAACAGTCAATATGGATTCACCAAGGGCAAGTCATGCCTGATCAACCTGATTGCCTTCTATGATGAGATAACTGGTTCTGTGGATATGGGGAAAGTGGTGGGTGTGAAATATCTTGACTTTAGCAAAGCTTTTGATATGGTCTCCCACAGTATTCTTGCCAGCAAGTTAAAGAAGTATGGATTGTATGAATGGACTACAAGGTGGATTGAAAGCTGGCTAGATCATCGGGCTCAATGGGGAGTGATCAACGGCTCGATGTCTAGTTGGCAGCCGGTATGAAGCGGAGTGCCCCAAGGGTTGGTCCTGGGGCCGGTTTTGTTCAATAGGTTCATTAATGATCCGGATGATGGGATGAATTGTGTCCTCAAAAAGTTCACTAAGCTGGGGAGCAGGGATAGGGTCCAGAGGGACCTAGACAAATTGGAGGATTGGGCCAAAAGAAACCTGATGAGGTTCAACAAGGACAAGTGCAGAGTCCTGCACTTAGGACAGAAGAATCCCATGCACCGCTACAGGCTGGGGACCGACTGGCTAAGCAGCAGTTCTGCAGAAAAGGACCTGGGGATTACAGTGGACGAGAAGCTGGATATGAGTCAGCAGTGTGTCCTTGTTGCCAAGAAGGCTAACGGCATATTGGGCTGCATTAGTAGGAGCATTGCCAGCAGATCGAGGGAAGTGATTATTCCCCTCTATTTGGCACTGGTGAGGCCACACCTAGAGTATTGTGTCCAGTTTTGGGCCCCCCACTACAGAAAGGATGTGGACAAATTGGAGAGAGTCCATCGGAGAGCAACGAAAATGATTAGGGGGTTGGGGCACATGACTTATGAGGAGAGGCTGAGGGAACTGGGATTGTTTAGTCTGCAGAAGAGAAGAATGAGGGGGGATTTGATAGCTGCTTTCAACTACCTGAAAGGGGGTTCCAAAGAGGATGGATCTCGGCTGTTCTCAGTGGTGGCAGATGACAGAACAAGAAGTAATGGTCTCAAGTTGCCGTGGGGGAGGTTTAGGTTGGATATTAGGAAACACTATTTCACTAGGAGGGTGGTGAAGCACTGGAATGGGTTCCCTAGGGAGGTGATGGCATCTCCTTCCTTAGAGGTTTTTAAGGTCAGGCTTGACAAAGCCCTGGCTGGGATGATTTAGTTGGGGTTGGTCCTGCTTTGAGCAGGGGTTGGACTAGATGACCTCCTGAGGTCTCTTCCAACCCTAATTGTTTATGATTCTATGATTTCACAACCTCCCTTGGAAAACTGTTCTAGAATTTAACTACCCTGATAGTGAGAAAGTTTTTCCTAATCTCCAACCTAAATCTCCCTTGCTGCAGACTAAGGCTTCTATTCCTCTATGTATGGAAAACACCTAGGACTTTGTGGGGTGCTAGGCAAAGAAAACACTAAGAAACACCAGCCCAAACTACACACACTCACAACCCGTAATCAGCCACACACACCCTCGCTGATCCTGTTTGAAAGGACCCCTTTGGTAGCACCTGCCCTTCGGCTGCCCTTTCCAATTGCCTATCTCCCCACATGTCACCGAGCCCATTGTGCCGGGGCTGTGGGGGTCCAGAAGGAAGCTGCATGCTTTCAGCAGCGCTCCGGCGGACACAATGAAACCCTGTGATTAGGGATGCCAATTGAAGGGAGGGGAAGGAAAAAAATAAATCAATTTTGCTGCAATAAAGCCTCCTACTGTATTAGCCCAATACACACACACACACACACACACGGCATGACCATGATCACCCCCCGCCTCCCCTTGGGGGCAGATTGTGGCTTTGCCGGTCGCTCCTGCGTTAGGGCGTGTGCAGAGCGGCACTGTAATGAAATATCGCCTTCCTTCCAGGCCCCTTTGCTCTCCCCTCAGCTCACACCGTCTTCCCTCCCCGCCAAGCTCACAGCCCTAGTGTCGTCCATCCACCTCCCCCCACAGCCAGGTTCTCGGCAAACACTCCCGCTTCCTCCACTCAAACCTGACTCTCCCAGCCTATCCCGATTGCTCAGGGCCTGGTAGCCATCTCTGGTCCTGAGTAAGAAATAATGGAGATATCCCATCTCCTAGAACTGGAAGGGACCTTGAAAGGTCATCGAGTCCAGCCCCCTGCCTTCACTAGCAGGACCAAGTACTGATTTTGCCCCAGATCCCCAAGTGGCCCCCTGAAGGATTGAACTCACAACCCTGGGTTTAGCAGGCTAATGCTCAAACCACTGAGCTATCCCTGAGTAGTGCAGCCTCCTCACTGGTATCCCTGGTTCTCCTCTCCCCCGTGCTGTTTGCAGGCCTGCAGCTAAAGTCCCCTGTTTCATGGACCACGGCTCCCTCACCCATCTTCTCCTGTCCCTTCACTGCTCCTCTGTCTCATCCTGAAGCTAGTGTGCGTGCTCATGCGCAGCTTCCCAGCCTGGCCTGCCGGCGTCGCCTCCCGCCAGCCCCCAGGCTCCTAGAGTCCAGCCTTTCCTTACTGTACTCCAGCTCCTTGGCCCACTGTTACTGTTATTAATTCGTGATAGTGTTATGATTAAGGCTGGTTGAAAATTTCCCATAGAAACTGTTTTTTGATGGAAAATTGGGTTTCTGACTCAACAAAATAGTTCACGAGGAGTGCCCGCTTTCTGTGTAAAGTTTGGATTTCTTTTGTCGGGGGAAAACAAAGACTGCCTGAAAACCCAAATATTTTGATTTGAAAATGGCGTTGTGGTGCCTTGTCTCCATTCTCCTCCATGGGCTGGCTGCCTGGCTGGACTACATCTCCCATGATGCACTGTGAACAAGGACTGCCATGATGCACCCCCACCCTTCACAAAAAAGGGGAGATCACGCTGCATCTTGTGAGATGTCGTTTGGGTGCCTCTTGTCCCCTTTCTCCTCTGTGGGCTGGCCTACCTGACTGGAGTACATCTCCAATGATGCACTGTGACTAAGGACTGCTCCACCCCTCAGTAAGAGGTGACATCATGTTGCCAGCCCGCTTGCGAAGATGCTCTTCCCTCTCTTCGTTAGGTGGAGCCCGTCTCCGCCTAGCACTCCTCCTTCTTGGAACACCATCCCATGGTCAAAGAATCCAAAGCCTTCTCTCCGACACCACCTGCTTAGCCATTCGTTGACTTCCCTGATTCGATGGTCTCTACCTGGGCCTTTTCCTTCCACAGGGAGGATGGACGAGAACACCACTTGCGCCTCAAACTCCTTTATCCTTCTTCCCAGAGCCACATAGTCTGCAGTGATCCACTCAAGGTCATTCTTGGCAGTATCATTGGTGCCCACGTGGAGAAGCAGGAAGGGGTAGCGATCCGAGGGCTTGATGAATCTCCGCAGTCTCTCCGTCACGTCGTGAATCTTAGCTCCTGGCAAGCAGCACACTTCTCAGTTTTCTCAGTCGGGGCAGCAGATAGATGACTCAGTCCCCCTGAGGAGGGAGTCCCTGACCACCACCACCCTCCTCCTTCTCTTGGGAGCGGTGGTCATGGAACCCCCGTCCCTAGGACAGTGCATCTCATGCCTTCCAATCAGTGGAGTCTCCTTCTGCTCCCTTCCCTCAGATGTATCATCTAGTCCACTCTCCGCATTAGTACCTGTGGAAAGAACATGAAAATGGTTGCTCACCTGTATCTGCATTGCTGGTACATGGACGTTCCTATTTCTTCTTCTGGAGGTCACATGCTGCCAAATTTCTTCACCATCCCTCTGTCCCCCCTGAGCAGCCTGCTCCGATTCGTCAGAATGTTGTGCCCGTAGAAGCATATCCTGACATCTGTCCAGGAAATCTTCATTTTCTCTTATGCAACGCAGGGTCGATACTTGTTTCTCCAGACCGCGAACCTTCTCTTTCAATATGGAGACCAGCTTGCACTTTGTACAGACAAAGTCACTTCTTTGTCATGTGGAAGAAAGACAAACATGGCACATCCTGTGCAGGTCACAACAGCTGATCGCTCACCTTCCATATTTCCTTCCTCTCATGTTCAGAGCTTCCTCATCTCAGAGAAGAGACTAAGGTTAAAGGCCACCATAGATGATCAGCATCAAGAGAAGATTGCATCAGAGTCTCTTTACTGGCAAAATGTTCTGAAAAGGCTCATTGCCATTGTGAGAATGCTTGCTGCCCAAAACCTAGCACTGTGTGGCACTTCAGATCAACTGTGTGTGCCAAACAATGGAAACTTCCTTAAAATTGTGGAGCTGATGGCTGAGTTTGACGCTGTACCCCAGGAGCATCTAAGAAGAGTCAGCACCCTAGAAATGTACACACACCACTACCTTGGAAAAACAGTTCAAAATGAGATCATATAGTTACTGGCAACAAAAGTCAAACAGAAGATTGTGGCAGATCTGAAGTCAGCAAGATATTACTCTGTTATTCTGGACTGCACACGTGACATCAGCCATATGGAACAAATGACTTGAATGGTGCGTTTTGTAACAACAACAGAACCTAGTGAAAATGTCCCTGCAATGGTGACTGTCAGAGAGCATTTTCTAGAATTTATTGACATTGATGATACTACAGGAGCTGGTATGACAAATGTGCTTCTTAAAAAGCTGGAAGTTACGGGTGTGACGTTGTGCAGTCTATATGGTTTTATAAAAACTTGATAAGTCAATATAATGTAACTGAGACAGTTTTAGAGAAAATACGGTAATAAGTGAATGTAAGTAACTGGGATATGCCTCATGCAAAAGGTCTCTTGTAAGGTATCATTACAAAGCTTATAATCTACTGAGTGTGATCATCTGATTTGTATAAATGTACCACTCTTGTATCTAAAACTAGAAATATAAAATGTAACTCTGAGGGCCTATTGTAATTGTGTAAAGTGTGGACCATTAATGATGGTTTGGAATCTTGATGACTCCCATTGTCTGCAGATGGCTGTATTTACCTGTGAGTCTTCCTGTATATGTGTGTGCTGGCAAGTGAGTAATGAAGTCTTGCAGTGACATGTGATCATGTCACCTGAACTGGAATCCATCTTTAACCTGGTGCTTTTCCAGTGAGGGGGGGTGGAAACCCAGAGAGACAAAGAGTTCCCACCTTATGCAAAAGATATATAAAGGGGGGAAGAGAACAGAGAAGGAGAGAAGCCATCATGAAGAATCCCCTAGCTACCACCTGAGCTGCAACAAGAGCTGTACCAGGGGAAAGAATTGTGCCCAGGCCTGGAAGGTGTCCAGTCTGAGAAAAACTTACTGAAGCATCTCTGAGGGTGAGATTATCTGTATTCAGTTTGATTAGGCATAGATTTGCGCATTTTATTTTATTTTGCTTGGTGACTTACTTTGTTCTGTCTGTTACTACTTTGAACCACTTAAATCCTACTGTCTGTATTTAATAAAATCACTTTTTATTTAGTAATTTACTCAGAGTATGTGTTAATACCTGGGGGAGCAAACAACTGTGCATATCTCTCTATCAGTGTTATAGAGGGCGAACAATTTATGAGTTTGCCCTGCATAAACTTTATGCAGGGTAAAACGGATTTATCTGGGTTTAGACCCCATTGGGAGTTGGGCATCTGAGTGCTAAAGACAAGCGCACTTCTGTAAGCTGTTTTCAGGTAAACTTGCAGCTTTGGGACAAGTGATTCAGACCCTGGGTCTGTGTCTGGAGCCAGACGGGAGTGTCTGGCTCAGCAAGACAGGGTGCTGGAGTCCTGAGCTGGCAGGGAAAACAGAAGCAGGGGTAGTCTTTGCACATCGGGTGGCAGCTCCCAAGGGGGTTTCTGTGATCCAACCCGTCACAACGGGAATTGCAATAGCTGACATGAGAGCTCAGGGCTGCGATAATGGTGCCAACATGAGAGGAAAGAACAGAGGAGTGCAGACACGGATCCGAGAGTTAAACCCTCGAGCTTTTCTTGTCCCATGAAGTTCTCATTCATTGAACTTGGTGGTCAGTGATGCAGCATCAGCTTCTAGTGAGGCTGCTGGTTTTTTTAATGTAATTCAAAGCATCTCTGTATTTTTCTCGGCATCAACTCATCAATGGCAAATTTTGAAGAACATCTGGGAACATCCTCTCTGACACTGAAACCACTGAGTGCCACACGATGGGAAAGTCGAGTGGAGGCGATAAAGCCGATCAAACACCAAATTGGGGAGATAGATGATGCCATAGTTGCCATTTATGGAGGATAATGCTATGACAGGAACTGTTCCTGGGAGAACAGTGGCAGAGGGAAATGGAATCACCAGAAACATACATAACTTCAAATTTCTGGGTGGCTTAGTGTTGTGACATGACCTACTGTTTGAAATAAATGTTGTAAGCAAGAGACTCCAAGGTGTTGACCTTGATATATCTGGAGCAATGGAACAACTGGACAAAGCAAAGTCATACCTACAGTCTTACCGGTCAGATGAGGGATTTCAAAACGTTCTGAAGAGTGCACAGAAGTTGGCAGAGGAACTTCACACTGAAGCTATTTTCCCACCCATTCAAGAATACAAGAGTCACCGAAGAAGAAGGCATTTTGATTACGAGGCACGGGATAATCCCATGAGAGACCCCAAACAACAATTCAAAGTTGAATTCTTTAACCAGGTGCTAGATTGTGCAATACAGTCAGTTGAAGACCGTTTCATGCAGCTCAAGGAACACAGCAGTATATTTGGGATGTTGTAGGATATTCCAAAACTCCTCACTATACCTGAAGAAGACCTACAGCAGCAATGCAGGGCACTAGAGACAGTGTTGACACATGATGACATGCGCAATATTGATGCGAGTGATTTAGGTGATGAACTGAAAGCCCTTTAAAGATACATTTCAGCAGGATCAACTCCAAAGGTTGTTTTGGAATATGCATGCACAAATAATGCACACCCTCTTTCCAAATGCTTTTGTTGCTCTGCGCATACTTCTAACACTTCCTGTAACAGTTGCCAGTGGAGAGCGCAGCTTCTCCAAGGTGAAGTTAATAAAAACACATCTACACTCCACAATGACACAGGAGAGGCTGGTCGGCCTTGCAACCATCTCAATAGAGCATGAGCTGGCCCAGACTGTGCACCTTCAGCAGGAAGCAATTCAGATCTTTGCAAACAAGAAGACATGGAAAGCACCACTTTGATTATTCAAACAGATAAAAATGCCAGTGTTTACTATGCAGACAAGAAAAGTTATATTTGCTGTTCAGGCGGTTGAAAGTTAAGTGTCACTTAAAATTTTTGAACAAGGCATTTTAAGATGTTAGTTCTCCTTTATTGGGGTAGGTAGCCGAGCAGTACCATGAGAGGAGTAGAACAGGAAGAAGGCAGAATTGAGACCTTTCAAAGTTTTAGCCCAAGTGAGGGGGCATGGGGGCGTCATTTGAGCTCCCCGCCTCAGGTGCCAAAATGTTGTGGGCCGGCCCTGGGGTTTGGGAAGCTTGGAAGGGCTTCCAGACTTGGAGATTCTTCTCTGAACCCTGCACGCATCTCCTCCGCATTAGCATAGTTTCATACGACTCTAGGAACTGCCAGACAGGCTCAGCCCCAAAGCCGTAGCCCAGCGTACTGTCTTTGATGGGGGCCAGCATGAGCGGCTTCAGAGGCACATGAAAGAAATCCTTTAATGGCCAATTATGGAATCTTTTATAACACCGGGGCCCTTTCCAAACTCTCTGCTGCTCTCAGCAGACTCATTGATTGGCTGCAGAGACCCGAGCCTCATGCACACATGTCCATCGGCATGTGCCACGTGGTGCGGAGAGGGGCATCTGCCAGGAGCCTGCTGCATGGAGGCTGTGGGGCCCTGCCCCTCTCCACATCTCAGAAATCTCAGTGCAGGCCTGACAATGGCTTCTTCTTCTCCTCCCTTTTTTGGGGGGGGGGTATAATTCTTTTCTGATTTTTAAGCTTTCATTTGATCTGACAGTTGGCTCAGCGGGGGGAATACCCCATCCCAGCAAAATGCCTGCGAGATAAAAGGAAACCAGGGCCAGCCAACACATATTTTCCACTGCTTCCCACCCCCAACCCCATTTTCTTGGCAAAGGACAAAAAGGGAACATGAGCGTATTTCTTCTTTCAAAGCCTGATTCTTTAAATATTGAACTGGGAGTGAATTCCCTTCTGGATGCCTGATTGCTGGCATGCACTTTCCCCTCACACTGTCTAAACTGTAACAGCTGAGGGCTCGGGATTCGATTTGGGGGCACAATGGGGTTTTGTTAGCGTCTCGGGCTGGTCTCCAGCAGGAATACCAGTCTCAAATAGAAACATAGACATTCATGGCTGGAAGGGATCTCAAGAGAGCATCTGATGCAGCTCCGCCCCGCTGAGGCAGTATTAAGACTTTCAGGGCTTTCATTTTAAGCTCTGTCTACTGCACCTGCCTCCCTACTCGTGACAATGGGTTTTCTTGGCTTCCCCAGCGGTAACTTTGCTTTGGAAAAGGAACACAGGAGTTTGGCTTATGGGATGTGTACGTTTGGGCTGGAAGGTGTGATTCCCGGACTAGCTCGCTAGCAGTGTCTGCGGCTTCATCGGTGGCCGGCTGGGCTAGCCGCTTGGGCTTGCTGCCCCGAGTACAATCCCGCCTGACCCCTGAGTGACGGAGTCAGCCCCAGACACGCTGCTATTTTTAGGTGCTAGCTCCAGCCCTGTGATTTAGACTGTTCTTAGAGGGGGTCCCTCCAGGGCAGGTGTGAGGCCAGGTTGGGTGGGGAAGCTTGGTCAGCCATAATCCCGAGATGCTGCGGTCGAGGCTGTCCCGGGATAACTGGAGATCGTCAGTCTCCAGAACGGTGAAATCCAGCATCTTTGGGCAACGCTTGAGGAAAAGAAGCAAAGACGCGTTGCTCAGGCCTGGGGTGCCAGCCGAGCGGATCTGAAAGCCCCTTTGCTGAAATCTTGGCTTCCGGTGGGTTGGCTGCTGCAGGGGGTCTGGGAGCCGGCAACGTCGCATCCTGTCTCCCTTCTGGCGGTGCGGTGAAAGTGCCAAGAGCGTGCGACGTGACGAGTGTGAGCGAGGGGCTCCAGCGCTAACCTCTGGCAGCCAGCGAAAGCGGCAGGACCAGGAGCTCTTTGAAAAAGAGCCACCCCGGAATGACGGCGTCTGGGGCCTGCTCCAGAATGAAGCCGCTGCTGGGAGTCCAAATGATGGCCGATGGATCTCGGTGTCCGATGGCTGAGAGAAACTGAGATGACGTTAGGTTGTTACTGTGAGCACCAGTGATCCCTGCTCTGCCTGGCGAGCGTGGAGAGCTATGGGGCAAGGTGCTGTACTACGTCAAGTGACTAACGCGGGGCGCCACATGCTCAAGTCACCCCTCTCTCATGACTGGGCCCAACCTGACTGGCCCTGCAAACCCGCCTCTCCTGAAATCTGGTCTGGCCGCCCCTCCATCAGGACCGAGAAGCAGCCGGGCTAAACCTGAGTGGCGCCGTGGCCCAGCACGCCAGGCTGCAACGCCACTGGCCTCTCCAGCAAGACAGCGGGGCTGCTGGGCTGAATTTGAGCGGCGGGGGAGGCGGCGCACCGAAGTGCTGCCTAGGGCGGCAGATTGTACTGAGCCGTCTCTGATTGTGGGGAAAGTTCTACTTCCACCAGGCAAAGTGGGACAGTCCCATGAGACTTGGGCCTATCGGGAGGTCTGGGTAAGAACCACGGGGGACTCGCACAGTCACTGCAGGGTGGCCATATGGCGCTATCACGGTGCTGACCGGTTCCTTCTGCCTGATGCTCTGCTCTGGTCAGGGCTGGTCATCGTGCCTGGAGCCGGTTATTGTGGCTCCGGTCAGGGCCGGCTCCAGGCACCAGGTTAACAAGCAGGTGCTTGGGGCGGCCAAGGGAGAGGGGCGGCACCTGCGGCAATTCGGGGGCGGCAGGTCCCTCACTCCCTCTAGGAGCGAAGGACCTGCCGCCGAACTGCCGCCGCCGATCACGGCTTTTTTTTTTTGCTTGGGGCGGCAGAAATGCTGGAGCCGGCCCTGGCTCCGGTTATACCCGCTGCAGTTGATTTAAAAGGCAGATGCTGGCAGCCTGGATATTTAGGTGACATAACAGGAGCCAAGCGACCAGCCATGCTATGCATGTCCCCAGCCACCCATGGCTTAACTGTTCAGCTCAGAGCCGCTGGCCGGGAGCAGCTGGCCCATGGCACTGGCGGGGTTGGGCAATGAGTGACGGGCAGCTAAGCAGGAGGAAAGATCCAGATCTCCTTCCCGCACCAAAGTATCCCCCCTGAAGCCTTGCTCTGAAACCTGGCTGCGCTGTAACAAACTCACAGCGGCAAACAACTGACTCGGCCATCCTCAGCTAACCTCAGAACCACCTGCTCCCAAGCATTCCGATCTCCAGCGCGAGACAGATCTTCCCCGCCAGAGAACGCATGCTCAGGGTCATAGGGCACCTGAGTTTGAGCAAGACTTACCCCCTCCAGGGTAGGGTAGTAGGAAGCACATACATGCAAAGGGTCTCATCCTTCTAAGTGCTGGGCACCCGCAGCTCCCATAGAAGCCAGTGGGGACTGAGTGAGCTCAGGATTTCTGAAGCTCAGCATGTTGCAAAGGGCTGTAAATGAAAGTTGGCTGTTTTCCCTTTGCTTTTTACTCCTTGCATTTCTAGCCGGGCGTTTGCTGACCGGGAATCCATTGCTTTTTTATAAGTTACTCATTTTCCATGCAGAGGGGCTCAGGCATGCTGAAAAATTGACACCGTGTAATAGCACAGAGAAGTGCCTTTGGATTTCCCATTCCCTCCTGCGGCGTGGAACTAAAACGTTTTGACCACCACAGAATTCTTGAACAAATCCAATAGTCTTTCCTATAGATACATATGTATGAACATTCTTCACCCATTTCATTGCCGCATCTGGCCATCGGAAATACGACTCCTAACATCTGGAGTCTAATAGGAGACAAACTGTTTTTATTTTCCCTGTTATAAAATATCTATCTCCATATTAACTGTGTGGGGCATTAGACTGATGCAATGCAGTAAACTTTATGGCAAATTTCAGTACCCTGTTAAGTGTGTCTATTTGGTCTGTAATGTGTAGCCAGCAAGAGAAGCAAAACCCCATCAAGCATAGCGATGTTCAGCAGAGAGGGATAGAGGACACGGGAGCAGTCTGGTGCCTGCTTGCTGTGGGTCCCAAACAGCATGAAGTAAATCCAACCGTTGGGCCGTGAAGAAGGCAGTTTCAGAGGGCGTAGCTGCAGACTCTGTGCTGGGAGGTAGTGGGGCACGGTGAGTGGTGCGCCTGGCCCATCTGTGGGTTGTTTGTTTGGCTGTTTGTTTTTTCTCTATGTACGGGCTGCGTGGCAGAGACCGGTCTGTCTGTGGATGCTTTGGCGAAGGCCGCAAGGCTCTGACCCTTGGTATAAAAAGTCACTTGTCAGGAGAACTCAAGAGCCACGAGAAGCGGCAGCTAACAGGAGCGTTTGGGAGGGAGTTCAGAGAGGGAGCGTGAGAGGCTTTCCTTCCAGGGTCAGCTCTCCACGCAATTCTACGATGGGCGGCGGTGGAACCATGGTGGTGACTTGTAATGGAGGCGCCCCGTTTCCTTTCCTACCTGATGCCAGAAGGGACTTCCTGTGCATGAAGTGCAAGGTGGTGGATGTGCTGGAAGAAAAGATTCTTGGATTGGAGGGGCACGTAGAGACACCACTGAGAATCAGAGAAGCTTAGGAGTTCCTAGACAGCTAGTTCAGGACATGTCCGGACTCCAGCTTCAATGAAGAAAGGAGCTGGCCACAAGGGAGTCAGACAGAGAGGAAGTCAGAGAGGAGGCCTGACAGTTCATAACCATCACAGCTAATGGTCACAGAGGCATTCTACATGGTGGGCGACAAGGATGCACAGGCTGTGGCCACCACAGAGAAGAGTAGTGGAAGGAATTCCACCCAGCTAGAAGTTTCCAATCAATACCAGGTCCTCAATGTGGAAACTAGAAGATACCTTTCAAGACCCAGTTGGTCCAACAGAAGAGAGCTGTTTGGGACATACCTGTGGATGGCAGCTGTAAGAAAATCAAGCTTGCCCACGAAGAGTTCTGCAGCCATCCAAGGTAGACAGACAACCCTCGTTGGGGGTTCAATACTCAGAAGAATTGAAAGAACATTCTGCCAGGGACAGATGGACAATAGGACTGAGTGCTGCCTTCCTGGAGCCAAGACATGAGACATCTCTCTGAGATCCGACAGGCTTCTGAAGTTGCCAGGCCAGGATCCACTGGTGATGGGTCACATCAGCACTAAGGCCATGGCATCCCAGGAGATAACAGATGGCTTCAGGGAACGTGGAAGAGTGCTGAAGAAGAACGTCCATGTGATCTTCTCTGAGAAGCTTCCTGTCCCATGAGCCAATGATGACAGAAGGCAGAAGATGCTGCAAGTGAATCACTGGCCAGGTAAGTGATGTAGGATGGAAGGTGTTGGTTTTGTGGAACATCGGTCCACCTTCTATGGGGAGAGGGAGCTGCACAGCTTTGGATAGCCTCCACCTCAGTACACGGGGGACCAATCTCCTCAGGGACAAGCTGGCTAGAGGAGCCAGGAGGACGTTACATTAATAACAAGACGGGAGGGTAAAAAGCGGAAAGATGTAAGCATTGAGCACAAAATCAAGATGTTGAGAAGCAAATTAATTAAGGAACCAAAGGACACAAAGAGAAGACGTTCTTTCATTGCCTATACACCAGGGGCAGGCAAACTTTTTGGCCTGAGGGCCACATCGGGTTCGTAAATCGTAGGGAGGGCCCTCCCTCCTATCTGCCCCCCCCCCCCGGGATTCCTGCCCCATCCACCCCCCCCCCCAGCTCCCTGTCCCCTGACTGCCCCAGACGCCCGCCGCCCCATCCAACCCCGCCTATCATTCCTGACTGCCGCCCCGCCCCCATTCAACCCCCTGTTTCCCCCTGACTGCCCTGACCCCTATCCACACCCCCGCCCCCTGACCACCACCCTGAACTCCCCTGCCCTCTATCCAACCCCCCCTGCTCCCTGCCCCCTTACCGCGCTGCCTGGAGCACCGGTGGCTGGCGGCGCTACAGTCATGCCGCCCGGCTGGATCCGGGCCACGCCACCGCCGCCACCACCACCACCGCCACCACACCACCCAGGAGCTCACAGCCCTGACTCCCAGAGCATTGCGCCGGCGGGAGAGCGAGCTGAGGCTGCGGGGGAGGGGGAACAGTGGGGGAGGGGTCGGGGGCTAGCCTCCCGGGCCAGGAGCTCGGGGGCTGGGCAGGACGGTCCCGCGGGCTGGATGCGGCCCGCAGGCCATAGTTTGTCCACCCCTGCTATACACCAATGCTACAAGCCTGGGTAAGAAACAAGAGGAATTGGAATTGCTCATTTAGGAGCATAAATTTGATCTAGCTGGTATTGCTGAAACCTGCTGGGATGATTTGCACGACTGGAATGTTGACATCAATAGCTATGACCTATTTAGGAAGTATCAAATGGGCAAAAGGCGAGGGGGAGTGGCAATCTAGGTGAAAAAATGGCTTTACCTGTTTCTGAATCACTGATAACTCAGAAGAAAATGATCCCAAATGCGTATGGATAAGGCCCTACCAAATTCATGGCAGTGTAAAACGCATCGCAGACCGTGAAATCTGATCTGCCCCATACAACCTGGCACCCAGCCGGGGGCTCCTATCCAGCGCAGGGCTCCCGCTGCTAGTGCCAGCCAGGGATGGGGCGGGACAGGACTTCTTCCCCTATAGGGGCTGCTCCAGACCCACATCCAGGATCTCCTCCGGCTGCAGGAAGCTCCATGGTGTGAGCTGTTACCCCCCTGCATGGGCAGGAGGCTGCTGGGAAACTGGACATGTGGTCACCCACCCC
The DNA here is from genome assembly GCF_027887155.1 of Malaclemys terrapin pileata. Classification (NCBI taxonomy): domain Eukaryota; kingdom Metazoa; phylum Chordata; order Testudines; family Emydidae; genus Malaclemys; species Malaclemys terrapin. Next base: position 130,891,753 of record NC_071510.1, on the reverse strand, counting down.
TCCCATACCCTACAACCTTCACTTCTGCGCTGCTGCTGGCGGTGGGGCTGGCTTTAGAGCTGGGTGCCCGGTCACCAGCCTTCCTCTCTGTCTGCCCAGCTCTGAAGGCAGTGCCCCTGCCAGCAGCACGGCAGAAGTAAGGGTTGTGGGGTATGGGAGGGGTGGCTATGCCACGACCCCCCTACAATAGTCTTGCAACCCCCGACCCCGACTACCTTTCGGGCTGGGACCCCCACGGTTACAACACCATGAAATTTCAAATGTAAGCGTCTGAAACTGTGAAACTGACTGATTTAAAAAAAAAACCTGGCTTTGAAATTGACCAAAATGGACCTTGAATTTGGTAGGGCCCTACTTACGGATCCATGTCCTAAGAGATAAAACATAAGACAAGATATTATTTGGTGTCTGCTCCAGACCACCAAATCACACTAGGAAACAGGATGTCTGGCTCTTACCAACCTATCTATAATGTGCAGGAGAAAAAGCTGCATGCTCACAGGGAACTTCAATTTGAGTGACACATGCTGGAGGTGTCATGCTGCCAGTACTAAAACATCCTTAGAATTTCTAGATATTATAGATGACAATTGCCTAACTCAAAAAGTGCTGCATCCAACCTGGAAGAATTCTATATTGGATCTCGTCTAGACAGATAAAGAGTGACTAAGACTGATCACAGAACTAAAAATTAATGGTAGTTTAGGTACAAGTGATCATGACTTGATCATATTTATCATGTGCAAGCAGAATGAAGTCCAGACTAGTAATATATATACTTGGTGCTTTAAAAATGCCCATTTCACAAAACTGAAAACAGTTATGAGCCAAATCAGATGGGAGGAAGAATTTAATCAGAAAAAACGTGAATGATAATTGGAAATTATTTAAAGAATACTTATTAGCTGCCCCAAAAGCAACAATCCAACAATGGAGGAAGAAGGCCATACTGACTAAAAAACCAACCAGGTTTAGAGGGGAAGTGAGGGCAGCTATTAAAAAAAATGTATAATGGAAGAAAGATAAAGTTGATATTAATCAATATAAGAATTGTAGAAAATTGATAAGGGAAGCAAAGGGACACAAGGCGGACTCTATAGTCAGCAGAGTTAAGGACAATAAGGAGTTTTTAAAATATATTAGAAACAAAAAGAATCCTGAAAATGGTATTGCTCCATTACTAGATGAAAATGGTAGAATTACTCATAATAATGCAGAAAAGGCATTATTAATAAACATTTTTTTCTGTATTTTAGAAAAAAATGATATAGTCTCATTATATGGTGATGATAACACTCTTTCCATTACATTTGTATCTCCGGGGGATGTTAAACAGAAGCTACTAAAGGCAGACATTTTTAAATTGATAACTTACTTCCAAGAGTTTTAAAAGAGCTGGCTGAGGAGCTCACTGGACCATTAAAGTTGATTTTCAATAAGTCTTGGAACACCGGAAAAGGTCCAGAAGACTGGAAGAAAACTAATGTTGTGCCAACATTTAAAAATGGAAAACATGATGAGCCGGGCTATTATGGGCCTGTCAGTCTGACACTGATCCCAGACAAGATAATGGAGTGACTGATACAGGATGCAATTAATAAAGAATTAAAATATGGTAATGTAATGAATGCCAATCCACATGGGCTTATGGAAAATAGATCCTGTCAAACTAACTTGATTTTTTTTTTTGCTGAGATTACAAGTTTTGTGGATAAAGAGAATAGTGTTGATGTAATATGCTGTACTTAGACTTCTGTCAGGTACTACAGGATATTTTGGTTAAAAAACTAGAATGGTATAAAGTTAACATGATAAACATTAAAAGGGATTAAAAGCTGGCTGACGTCTCAAAATGTAATTGTAAATGGGAAATCGTCATCAATCAGGTGTGTTTCCAGTGGGGTTTTCCAGGGACCGGTACGTGGCCCTATGCTATTTAACATTTGTATCTATGACCTGGAAAAAGACCTAAAATCATCCCTGATAAAATTTGCAGATGACATAAAAATTGGAGGAGTGGTAAATAATGCAGAGGACAGGTCATAGATACAGTGGGATCTGGATCACTTGGTAAGCTGGGCACAAGCAAACAACAGGTGTTTTAATATGGCTAAGAATCATAGAATACCAAGGTTGGAAGGAACCTCATCTAGTCCAACCCCCTGCTCAAAGCAGGACTCATCCCCAGACAGATTTTTACCCCAGTTCCCTAAATGGCCCCCTTAAGGATTGAATTCACAACCCTGGGTTTAGCAGGCCAATGCTCAAACCACTGAGCAATCCCTCCCCGTGAAATGTGAAGGTAGGACCAAAAAAACACCCTCAGGGAGGGCTTGTCTGGGATTTAAACCCAGGACCTCTTGCACCTGAAGCGAGAATCATACTCCTAGACAAACAAGCCACCTTTTTTGTTTTTATTTTTTAAATATAAATGGAACCAAGAATGTTGGCCACACTTACAGGACAGGGGACATTATCCTGGGAAGCAGTGACTCTGAAAAAGACTTGGGGGTCACGATGAATAATCAGCCGAACATGAGCTCCCAGTGTGACGCTGTGGCCAAAAAGGCTGATGTGATCCATGGATGCATAAACAGGGGAATCTCGTGTAGGAGTAGAGAGGTTATTGGGCACTGGTGCGACTGCTGCTGGAATCCTGTGCCCACTTCTGGTGCCTACAATTCAAGAAGGATGTTGATAAACTGGAGAGTGTTCAGAGAAGAGCGACTAGAATGAGTAAAGGATTAGAAAACCTGCCTGAGGCCTGGTCTACACTACGGGTTTAGGTCGACTTTAGCAGCGTTAAACCGAATTAAGCCTGGACACGTCCACACAACGAGGCCCTTTCTTTCGAATTAAAGGGCCCTTTAAACCGGTTTCTTTACACCACCTCCGACGAGGGGATTAGCGATAAAACCGGCCTTTGCGGGTCGGAATTGGGGTAGTGTGGACGGAATTCGATGTTATTGGCCTCTGGGAGCTGATAAATTCAAGGTGATAAATTCAAGGTGCTCAATCTATTTAGCTTAACAAGGAGTAGGTTAACGGGTGACTTGATCTCAGTCTATAAGTACCTATGTGGGGAACAAATATTTGATAATCTTCAGTCTAGCAGAGGAAGGTCTAACACAGAGATACGCAACCTATGGCATGTGTGCCAAAGGCAGCACGCGAGCTGATTTTCAGTGGCACTCACACTGCCCGGGTCCTGGCCACCGGTCCAGGGGCCTCTGCATTTTAATTTAATTTAAATGAAGCATCTTAAACATTTTAAAAACCTTATTTACTTTACATACAACAATAGTTTAGTTCTATATTATAGACTTATAGAAAGAGACCTTCTAAAAACGTTAAAATGTATGACTGGCACGCGAAACCTTCAATCAGAGTGAATAAATGAAGACTCGGCACACCACTTCTGAATGGTTGCTGACCCCTGGTCTAACACGATCCCATGCTGGAAGTTGAAGCTAGACAAATTCAGGCAGGAAATAAGGCAGGATACATTTTTAATGGCCAGGGCGATTAACCATTGGAACCATTTGCCAAGGGTCGTGGTGGATCGCTGTCCTGCCCTCGCTCCCCTGCAAGCCCTTTTTTCCTGGACCCTGCTTTGTGCCCAAACAGTGACATTTCATATTATGCCTGACCCCTCCCTGTGGCAGGCCTCTGTGGAGAAAGTCTCTGGTTCTATGACCATGGGCCAGAAGTCGTTGAAAGTTGGTGACTCCAGAATAGAGTCTTGACTGATCTCAATGATGGTCATTCGATGAGGAGTCAAACAGGGCTACTGTCTGGAAGGCAGAACAATAGACTGCTTCTGGGCAAATCCAACTGAGGGCAGCCACCAGGCCCACATTTCAATGCAAGTAGAGCCCACAGTACGAACCAGGCTCCAGAATTCAACGCACTTATCTCACGCTGTCACACAGTTCATGGTCCTTTCACTGAGACATCCCCTTGGATTCCCCACCGCCCCCATTGAAATTTCAGTGAAAAACTTTGTTGAAAAGCGGAAACGCGGACCAGCTGTATTCACACCATCGTGTGGTTGAAACAGAGCATGGATACAGCCTTTGTTTTACAGTGGCTATGAGAGAGGCAGTGTGGCCTAGTGGCTAGGATACTGGACTGGAGGGCCCAGGGGACATGGATTTTATTACCAGCTCTATCAGTGACCTCCTGTGTGATCACGGACAAGGCGTTTCCCCTCCTATCCTTGGTACATCTGCAGGAGCGGCGCCAGGGTTTTTGGCGCCCTTGGCGGGGGTCCTTCCATGCTCCCAGTAGTCGTCGTCAGTTCTGCGGCGGGAGGGTCCTTTCGCGCTCCCAGTCATTGGGGCACTTCGGCGGCGGGTCCCGGAGCGAGTGAAGGACCCGCCGCAGAATTGCCGCCGAGGGGGGCAAAATGCCCCCCCCCCAAATCCTGGCTCCCTAGGCAACCACCTAGGTCACCTAAATGGAAGCGCTGGCCTGTTTAGTCTGTGAGCTCTTTGGCGCAAAGACTATCTCTTGTGATGTGTGTGTGTAGCATTGAGTACTCTGAGTTGGCTGGAGCCTCCAGGCACCTATTATAATAATAATAATAATAATACAAGGCTAAAACACAGACAGCAGGAATGTGAAAACTAAAGGACACAGTTGCTACTAAGCTAACTGGTGGATGCACAGTGCTAGTGTAAAATTGTGGTTGCAAACGAAAGAGGAAGATATGCTTAAGTAACTGGGCAACCCATCCCCATTTACAGTGTCTCCGGAAGTCAAGGCATCCTTATTGTTACTACACAGTGTACCTAAGGGCAGGTCTACACTACCCGCCGGATCGGCGGGTAACGATCGATCTACCGGGGTCGATTTATCGCGTCTAGTCTAGACGCGATAAATCGATCCCCGAGCACTCTCCCGTCGACTCCGGTACTCCACCGCCGTGAGAGGCGCAAGTGGAGTCGATGGGGGAGCAGCAGCAGTCGACTCAGTGCCGTGAAGACGCCGCAGTAAGTCAACCTCAATATGTCGATTTCAGCTATGCTAGTCTCGTAGCTGAAGTTGGGTATCTTAGGTCGATTTCCCCCCCCCTCCAGTGTAGACCAGGGCTAAGGTTTGTGGGCACATTTTGCTGGATCTCTCACTATGTGTATGTATGTAGCCCCGGCACAGAGAAGCCCTGATCTCAGTTGGAATACAAGTGAGAATAGTAAAAGAATAAGGTAGATGAGATTGAGAGCATGTAATTAACTATGGAAATTGTTTCAGTTTTGGAATGAGGTGAGCATGGCATTAAAACTCCCTCAGGGCTTCTTTTTAAATATAATTTGGGATGTTTCAGCAAAGCATCACACAGATGGGAGTTTCCTTGATATCTGAAGAGGATGAATTAGCCAATGCTGTGACTTCACAGATAAATTCTCTGAAAGATTGTCATGAGGGCTGGATGAAAAACACTGTTTTTCAGTGGACAATCGGGTTTTTGACTAAATAAAATTTTCATGAAGAGTGTGTGCTTTATGTGGAAAATTTCTATTTTTCATCAAAAAAACCCACATGCCTGAAAACCAAAATGGTTTGATTTGTATATGCTGCTTCAGTGCCACATGGGAGCTGTAGTTTGGTTGTCTTTTGTTCCCAATCTCTTCTACAGGCCAGGCTCCCTGGCCAGACTACAGCTCCAGGGGTTCCCATAATGCACCACTTCCCCTCTCCAAGAGAGGAGACCGCGGTGCATCATGGGAGATGTAGTCCAACAAACAGAACCTAGCCTAAGGAGAACAGGAATATGAAGCACCCAAACTACAGCTCCCATGAGCCACTGCAGGAGCATTTCCAAATCAAAATCAGTTAGTTTTCAGCCAAAATTTTTCAGTATTCAAAATCCATCAAAACATTTTGACATTTTCTATGAAACCCCTGCCATTTTTTGATTAGTTCTAATTTTAACCCTTCCCTCCAGATATCAAAGAGGCTCCAATACTCAGCAAAGGGGTAATACATATATTTCCCGATAAATCTCTGGCACTGTGATTGTTGCCTTCATGTGCCCTCTGTTCAAGAATGTGTCATGTGGGGAATGAAACATTTTGTTTAATAATCTGAAAATTCTTATATTCCAAGACATCTTGGGGGACTGCTCAAACTAGATACCTGGAATTATTCATGCTCAGGGCTGACGTAGTTATAGAGTTCTCTGTGTCAACCGTCTCCCAGGCAAAGCGAAGGCTGCTCTGAGATCAGACACGACACATTCTCTTTGGTTAGCATCAGAGAAAGCTTCTCTGATATCTCATTAAAAATCAAGAGGATTGTTTAGGTAATTTGGAAGCTGGTTCTGATGCTGAACTTTTTGATTTATGGCATTTTAATAGAGCTGCAAACAGCTTGGTGTTTGTCTCTTCAGATTCTTACAGGTTTAAGAACAATGAAAAATACGTTTGGAGACGTTGATTTTGTAGGCTGCTCAAGCTTAATTCTTCTGTCTTTCTGCCTTCCCCCCCAGCAGTTGGGCAATTGTTTTTCCTTAACAAAACATCATCAACATATTAGAGTTATAGAAAACCATGTGCCCCCTGTTAGAGGGATACAAAACAGAGACAGGCAAAAAGGGTTAAATGAAGTGCCCTGGCTCAGAACACAGACAAGTCTGATGCCTGTGGGACTCATTGCTAGGAGATATCATTGAGGCCAAGAACTTAGTGGGATTCAAAAAAGGTTCCCACATCTATATGACAAATATAGATAGAGAGATAGATTAGATAATGGATGGATATGACCTTTGCTACCATCACAGTGATTGCGCTGCTTATAAGTTGTATCCCATTTCCCTACTTTTGTCTATTTTCTGTGTAGATTGTAACCTCTTTGAGACAAGGACTGCTCTGTGTTTGTACAGCCCCTAACACAATCGGGCCCCAATCTTAGCTGGTCATGAGGCACAACCATAATAATAAATAATAATCATATACAGCTACAATAGCAAAGATCTAAAAAAACCAACCCCAGGGTCTGGGAAAGGCGGTAAATTTAGACAACCTCCGACGAAGGGGGTGAAGCTCTGTGGCACCGTTATTCTGTCCTTGCCTGCTAAGGGGTTTCTTGCACCTTGCTCTGAAGCATCTGGTGCTGCCCACTGTTCAGAGACAGGATACTGAGCTAGACGGACCACTGCACTGATCCCATCCGGCAACTGCAAGACAGGGCTCGCTGGACAGTCTCTGTTTGTTGTTTCTCCACTCATCAGTTTGAGACAATATTTTCAATGGTCAAATTATAGATATCACACCCGCAAAACCGACATGTAAAGAACAGTATGAAAGTTGCAAAGTCAAGCACTCCAAAGATAGGAACTGCCCGTATGAAGGGTGCCCGTGCACCCTTAATTCAGCCTCCTGTGCGTACGAATAATGATACCGTCTTTAATGGCATGATCACATACTATTTTTTCCACAGGACCCCTGCCTCATCCAAGCATGGGATGGATTCTGCTCTGGGGACGAATCAGGGTCATGTAGAGAAGGAGGCTGTTGTCTGTAGGACCCCCTGCCTCATTTGTGCAAAAGTTGGAAGATGCAGAGAGAACGAGACCAGGGGTTGCGGGGGGGGGGGGGGGGGAATAGAGTCTCACGGTTAATGCCGCTCTGCAGAACAGGAGTTTAGATTCTGGTTTTTTTTCATGGCTTTTGTCTGGATATTTAGCTCATTAAGAAGAGGGTGGAAATCAACGTTCTAGCTGAACTGCTGCAGTGATTCTACGAGCCTGTAGCAACCATCAGATGAGAAAGGAAACCCGGCGGCAGAGTTGGCTCTGAACCTGACGTCTCTCACCAGACAGCCTTGCACGTGGCCAAAAAGTCACAGGTGTGCACCACACGCGCAGGTGATTGTGAAGGGAGATAATGGACTCTCGGCCGCCATGCTGTGTTTGTGACAGATTCCCAGCATGCACCTGGACAGCTGTTCCCTCTGCTGCAGGGCGGTGTTACCAGCCGTTCTGCATTGAAGCAGCAGGTGGGAGTTTCACAGTGAGTTGGGGATGGGGCAGAGACACCAGGCCCCAGGTAGTCACGCTCTAAAGTGAACAGAGGGGGTCCAATCCCCAGCTGCTGCAGATCTGGCCCAACAGGCTATTTTAACTGGCCAGTCTGCAGGAAAGCCCCAAATCAACCTAGGAAATAAAATACAGACAAACCTAAAGAAGAGCAACGTGTACGTTAAACAAATGTGTGGGCACCGCGCTAAAACACCTGCCATCTCCTCCTGAATCAGAACAGAGTCTCTTCTATTCCATTCAAGTTCTTTAGACAGCCCTCATCCCTGGCATATCTGAGCGCCCGCCAGCCGGGCATTCAGGGACATGACTAGCATCTGTCCTGTGTTGTTCTTTCCTTCTCCCATCCCTTCCCAAGGAGTAGCTGTGTGTGGCTGGTTTTTTAAATGCTTGAACGTGTTCTCTGCACATGCTGCTCAGTGTGTGTTAGGGAAGGCGGAGGTGGGGGGGAGGGTACGCCCGGCACCTGGAGCAGAGGGTGGGAGATTTGTGTTGGTCCTGGGCATAAGTGGTGGGTGTAAAAGGTCTGGGGAGGCTAAAAGCCGCCACAGCCCTGCCATCGGATGCCTGGACTTCCCATCCCTGCTCCGCCCCTTTCCCAAGGTCCCCACAGCCTGCCACTACCTGGCTGAGACCCTCCTCTCCTAAATCCCCCACCCCCACGAGATCCCCCCGCCTGCTCTGTCCCTCCTTTCCTCCACCCCTGCGAGAACCCTGCCTGCTGCGTCCCTCCTCTCCTCCATCCCCTTTTCCTGTGATCCCCCCCGCCTGCTCCATCCCTCTTCTCCTCCACCCCCTTCTCCCACGAGCCCCCCGCCTGCTGCTCCCCACATCTAGGGTGACCAGATGTCCCGATTGTATAGGGACAGTCCCCACTTTTGGGTCTTTTTCTTATATAGGCTCCTATTACCCCCCACCCCCGTCCCAATTTTTCACACTTGCTGTCTGGTCACCCAACCCACATCCCTGCGGGCGGGTGGGGCCTTGTGGGGGAGGAGGGTGGAAGAGAGGAGGAATGCGGCGAGCAGTGGGGATGGGGCTGAGAGGGCGTGGGGTCTGGGGTGGAGTGGGGTGCAGTGTGGGTGGGGCCACGGGTGGAAGAGGTGGGACAGGGAGCTAGCCTGCCCCAGGAGAAGCCTCATCCACTGCCCACGGTCCTGGGTTCCTGGGGGAGTTCGTCCCACAGTCTCTGACCAGCCCCTATGGGTACGTCTGTGCTGCAAAGAAACCCCCGTGGCAGCGAGTCTCAGAGCCCGTGTCCGCAGACTCTGGTTCGTGCCACAGTGCTAAAAATAGCCATGGAGACGTTCCCACGCAGGCTCTGAGCCCCGCCCCCTGCGCCCGGCTTTGGAGTCCGAGCGGGAACGTCTACACGGCCATTTTTAGCACTGTGGCACGAGCGCCGCAAGCTCTGAGACTCGCCACCATGGGAGATATTGGGCAGCGGCTCGAGGCCCAGAGGAAGCTTCATCTCCTGCACGGAGGAGCGCTCTCCTCGCTGTGGAGAGCTCTGCTGAGCTGCCTGCTGTGGTCCTCAACCCCCCACCTTCATGCTGTTCTTTGGCCACACCGCGCTTGGATTTTACCTGGAGTATGGCAGCACCCGGGGGGCCCAACCAGGACACACGGTGGGAGGCAGCCCCGAAGAGTCTATAATCTAACCAGCCCAGAGAGACCTCTGCGGTCTCCTTAGCCTCGTTTTGCCGGGATCTGAGGCACAGAGAGGCCAGGTGAGCAGCCCAAGGTCACCCAGCCTGTGTCAGTGCTGGAGGAGGCCAGGGCCTTCGCCACAAGACCATCCCCCTTCTCAAATGCTTTTGAAATAATTGACAACAGAACCACACAGCTCCGGGGGGGAACAATACGGCGGAATTGATTGTTGCTGTTTAACAGAACAAGCCACCGACTGGAATGCTCCCTGCTCAACGGAGATAGAGGACCCATCAGCTGGGTCCCTGAGATGCAGGTGGGAACAAGGGTGGGGGATGCAGCCTCCGCAGGTCCGCAGCACAGCATGGCAGGCAATGACCATCGTGTTGGGTTCCTGGATAGTTGCTTTGGTGACATATTTGCTTTTTCCCTCTCCCCCTTCCGACTCCACAGTAAATCTACCATAATGCACACTGTGTCTGCTAGTCACAGAGAACTGCTTAGCTTAAATCCTGCTTAAATTCCCCCGGCTTATCTCTTAAATGGGATCTTGGTTATAAATAGCGTCCTGTGGACACAGGAGGCCACTCCAGCAGTGGCTTGTTTGGTGAGGAGTTTTAGAGAAGTTAGAGCAACCGGCTGTGGAGAATCTAAGAGATAATAACAAGGCGAACGGCATTAAATCCGCTTCACCACTCGCCCTAATGCAGTTGGCTGTTTGTAAATCCCTCCGTGAAAACTGTGTCATTAGCGCCATCAAAGAACGGAAAGGGCCAACAGGGTCCCATTGACTCCTCCATCAGCAACCCACCCTGGGGTCCTCTCCCTTACCACAGAATGGCTAGGAGCAGACAGATTGGGGCAGCAGACGGGCTTATATCCTCTCCTTCCGTACATTTTATCAGCCCTCTTTGCCACAGCGTTCATACGTCTAACTAATAACACCTAGCGCTTCAGGAGCATGAATTAATTACTGCTCACCACGCCCGCTCCTCGTCTAGGGCACCAGACTATCCAAGGCTGTGTCGACCCTACAAAATTAAGTCGACCTCACTTACGCCGGCATACAGCCGCTGCAGTGATTACATCGCTCGTGTGTGTCTGCACTTTGCTGTGTGTGTCAGTGGTGCCAGTCCGCACCAAGAGCGTTTGTATCGATCGGACTGTCAGGGTGGGGCATTGTGGCAGGACTCCTGAAAGCCAGCAACAGTCGATGTAAGCAACGCAGTGTCTACACTGATACTGCGTCGACCTAACCACATCGACTGTGACTCTACGCCGCTCACAGAGGTGGAGTTATGAAGTCGGCGGGAGAGAAATTTAAGTGTAGACACTTCCATAGTGAGATTGAAGTAAGCTGCCTTGCATCGACCTAACTAAGTCATGTGGCCCAGATCTGAGCAACTCACAATCCCTAAGGAATTTCACCTCCCAACAACCCAAGGTGTATAATTATCACCATCTCATTATTATTTGTCATATTACCGTATAGAATCATAGATGATTAGGGTTGGAAGGGACCTCAGCAGGTATCTAGTCCAACCCCCTGCTCAAAGTAGGACCAACCCCAACTAAATCATCCCAGCCAGGGCTTTGTCAAGCCGGGCCTTAAAAACCTCTAAGGATGGAGATTCCACCACCTCCCTAGGGAACCCATTCCAGTGCTTCACCACCCTCCTAGTGAAATAGTGTTTCCTAATATCCAAAATAGACCTCCCCCACTGCAACTTGAGACCATTGCTCCTTCTTCTATCATCTGCCACCACTGAGAACAGTCGAGCTCCATCCTCTTTGGAACCCCCTTTCAGCTATCAAATCCCCCCTCACTCTTCTCTTCTACAGACTAAACAAGCCCAGTTCCCTCAGCCTTTCCCCGTAAATCACGCCTAGCGCCTAGCAGGCTCAGTCCCGCATTGTGCGAGGTAAGAACATAAGAACGGCCATACTGGGTCAGAACAAAGGTCCATCCAGCCCAGTATCCTGTCTTCTGACAGTGACCAATGCCAGGTGCCCCAGAGGGAGTGAACCTAACAGGTAATGATCAAGTGATCTCTCTCCTGCCATCCATCTCCACCCTCTGACAAACAGAGACTAGGGACACCATTCCTTACCCATCCTGGCTAATAGCCATTCATGGACTTAACCTCCATGAATTTATCCAGTTCTCTTTTAAACCCTCTTATAGTCCTAGCCTTCACAAACACCAGGATTCCTGCCCCAAAGAGATCACACTCTAAATGTAACACAAGAGGTAGATACAAATAGATGGGACAAGGAACGATGCGGGTTGACGTGACAGGTAAAGGTCTAAGTCACCAGCAGCCTTACCAGTGTCAGAGTTTTGGGAGGCTTCAAAGTGGAGGAGAATTTTAACGGATTTGAAAGAGGGGCCGTAGCTCATAGAGGCTCAGTGACTTGCTCAAAATCATGCAGGGAGTTTCTGGCAATGCTGGGGATTAAACCCAGCTCTTCCAAGTCCTGCAGCACCTAACAGGGGCCTTCCCACTCTGCCCGTCCCATCTCCTGCTGGCAGCTCGCAAAGGCAGGGGCAGAGGGCCTGAGTTGGGGGCACAACTATTTCAGGGCAAACCAGAAAGTTCTGCAGAGGCCGCTCATTCAGAAAGGGACCGGCCGAGTTAATGGTCTGTCTTCCATCTCTCTGCCTTAATGCTTTTCCCCAGGCAAATCACCACAGTGGCTATGTGTTTTGCTGTAAAGGAACTTTCTTAACAGCCCTAGACAGGACTGAACCAACCCCCCAACTCAGAACCCCCGTGGCTTTGGTGTAGGTCTGGAGCCAGAGACGGGCTTTGCCGCTTGAGTCAATCACTGCTTTGCAATACGTCAGCATCGGCAGAAGCAAGTGGCGGGTCAATAGCTTGTAAATATCATACAGAACCCAGGAAATCCAGTCTAGGAAAGACATTACTGGACGTAACACCTAACCTATTCCGTGAGGTCACGGCAGGATTGCTCCGTACAGTATCCTCTCCGACGCTTTCCCAAGTCTGATGTTAAACCATTACAGCAAAGGCCCTTTCCTTATTTCCCTGGGGACCCAACCCCACAGCGGACGGAGACTGGTATTTATCCTTAAGTTCCTGGCTCTGAGCAGAGAGGAGAGAAGATGAGGTGTCTGCCCCATACAGCCTGCAACTGGATTCAGATGGAAACTACACACATGATTAAAGGTCAGGTGCACCAGGGGAAACACGCAGAGGGGTGTGTGTTGCTGTATGTCTGTGTCCTCTCTCTTTGTGTGTATGTGTAAGTAAAAGAAATGGGCTGTAGAGGGGTTGATGTCTGAGGCCGTTCTGAGTGAGGGATCCACCAGGGGAAAAGGCTCAGGGTTGGGATTGGGAGAAAGGGAATATCGTTCCTGATATTCACCGACATTCCCCTTTGCTCAATTTCATCTCATTTCCCTTCTCCCAGCTTAAATCAGTCCTCCCCTCCTTGGGGGTTTACCTCTAGGGAGACCAGACAGTAAATGTGAAAAATCAGGACAGGGGGTGGGGAGTGATAGGAGCCTATATAAGAAAAAGACTCAAAAATCGGGACTGTCCCTATAAAATCGGGACTTCTGGTCACCCTATTTACTCCTTTCTCACGCTCAGCCCAATGTCTCCCTTCGACTCCTTGCAGGGTTCTTGGGGGCTCTCCTGCCAAGCGGGTGTCATTCCGCTTGCTCCCCTTTCGTTGACACCTGCCCGGTAATGTGCTGGGGCTGTGGCCTGTCACACCGACCAGCAATGTCGCATTAGAATCATAGAATCATGGAATATTAGGGTTGGAGGAGATCTCAGGAGGTCATCTAGTCCATTGCTTCCTTGTGCTCCTCCAACTGTTTGCAACCACCTGTTGTCTCTTACCTTATGCTTAGACTGGAAGCTCTTTGGGGAAGGGACCGTCTTTTTGTTCTGCATTTGTACAGTGCTCAGCACACGGCCCTGGTCTTTGGCTGGAGCTCCTATTGATAACACAAATCAATAAAATAATAATAATAATAGCTGGTTCTTCTAAAGTGCTTCTCTTCACTAGATCTCCAAGTGCTTTACAGTGGAGCACAGCATCATTGTCCCCATTTTACAGGTGGAAAAACTGAGGCACCGAGCAGTGATGGGACCCGGACTGTCAGGGATGATCACCTCCCTCCTGGCCCCCTGACCCGGTGTCTTCCAAGCCCCACCGTCAAACAGCTGACTGATGAACCCAAACAAGACAGGAGTGATGCGGAGGGCAGAGGAAAGCATTCTGCGGAGTTCCCAGCCACAGGGCTGCCTTCCTTTGGCTGAAGGTGCCCACCCACAGTTGGTTAATTCAGCCCTTGGATTCCTCACAGATGCTGAACTTTCACCAAGGGGTGCTTTCCATCGTCTCTGGCCGGCCAGGAGACTCCGTCCCATCCTGACGGATGACAACCTGGCTATTCACACCTTCATCTCTTCCCTAGTGCAAAATATGGCCCTAGATATGTGTTAGATCTACTAAAACTAAGCTTCTCTGGGCAGCAAACTGTTCTCCTTTCAATACTGCCCAGCAAGAAGCTGACAATAAATGAATAGCTAACCACAAGGCACCCCCTTCATCCCATTGCTTGGTAATTCAGTCAGCATAATCAAGCTTGTTTGCCTTGTCAGGAAGACTTGATCCTGCCGCCACACAGGGGGATGGACTAGCTGGTTCCTTCCAGCCTATGCGTGTATGATTTCTCCCATACACACGAGGTTGCAATGTTCCACCATCCTCTAGGTTCTTACAGATGTTTTCTCCCACTACTGGGGCCATTATTTTACTGGCAATTGCAGGTCTTTCTGCTGGACCGTAATGACCAAGATTGCTCCCCCCACCCCACACCGCTCCATTTGCTTTGACAACAAAACACAACAGGAGAGGCAGGTTCCTCCTGGAAACTCAAGGCTTCTGGGGGCTAGAGGGAAATGACATTTGAAGAGGCACCTGGCTGAGCAGAACATGGGCACTTGGCGCAATGCCAGTCTTGTTGCGGGTCACCTCATCCCTCCTCTATGTATGGCGCTGCTGGGAAATGAGCGAAGCTGTTTGACAAAGGGTAATTTGGGTATAAAAGCTTCAGGAATGTCAAAATAGATTTGTTTCCAGTATGGAAAACGCCTCCACTGGGAGCCTGAGGCAGAGGGAGGAGCTGTTGCTTTCAGGACAGAAGAGACATTGAATTAAATCTACACACAAACCAAGCTCTGCACTGCTTGCTTGGTTTGGTTCGGGAGGGGGTGTTTTACTCGTTATTTATTGAGGTGCTCTGGATCCAGATTCACTTTCTTTGCTCAATATTTATTATTGTTCCAGCTAAAACACTAAATCCTGGGCATGCTCAGAAAGGAGCCTTGGAGGAGGACAATAATAAAAAAAAGGGCTTGAAAAAAATGTCTGCTGCATTTCCAACGGTGGCTTTCAATAGCAGAGGAAGTCTTCACTGGGGAGAGCGGGTGACTCGGGGCATCGGAAAGGAGACCCAGTGCCTTTCATCTTGACATCCCTGGTTCCGATGCAGCCTGGGTCAGCGGTGACTGCCGTTAGTAGCCATAGGAGAGGGAGTGGACGGGTTACATTCTAAGTGCTAGTGAACAGGTGCACATGAAAATCGGCATCCTTGTTTGGCAGAGAGATCCAGGAATAAATCTTACATCCAGGATCTGTTGCGAGCCAGCGGGGAAGGGATAATTTGCCCTCAAATGACCTGCTTTGCACTTCTTCTTGGAATAATAATAGTTCGTTCTTCTACAGCACTTTCCGTCTGCAGTTTTCCAAACCCTTTACCACCAAGAGGCAGCATCATTATCTCCCTTTGGCAGATGGGGAAACCGAGGCACGGAGCAGGGAAATGACTTGCCCAAGGTCAGGCAGCAGAGCTGGGGAATTGAATGCAGATGTCCTGATGCCTTGGCCCAAGCTCCACACACTTTGCCATGCTCCAGGCTACTCAGATTTTAAAGGTGTCAGTTCAGTACGTCTCACCAGGGTGAAATTACCTTTAAAAACAAAAAGCCCCCAAACAAGAAGTGGCTCTAGCTGTTGTCTGAGGTTTTTTAAATTACAGACACAGATGTTTCTTTGTGATATTCAAAGGCTTTAGGGCAAATGCTGCTCTCCGTTACGGCTTTGTGAATCTGAAGCAAATGCTGGTGCCTTCCTCCGAGTTACTCTGGCTTTCTTGGGTGGAAGTGACGGCAGAGTCGGGCCCCTGGAGCTTCTGAGGAAGGGAAATTTTCCCCTGTTGGCACCGCGCTATTAATGAGATTAGTAACAGATGCACTGGGAGCCTGCCTGTGGTGCTGCTGCTCCGGGAGCATTTCTCCATTCTGCTTACTGTCTCGTCTACCTTGAAATGGGACCGGCTGGTTCTTTGGTAAACGGATGGAAAGGCTGCTCTGGTTTGACTGCAGCGGCCGGACGTGCCGCTCTTCTGGCGCTGATGAAACGCCACTCTGGAACTTCTTACAGTTCTACCTCCTGAGAGATCCAGCTGATATCCCACCGCCTCCCTGGGGAGCTGGGCACAACTAATATCCCTCCGCCTGCCAGACCGGGGCTCCTCTGTCGATACAGATCGCTGGTAGGGCTGAAGGCTATCACCCCTCTGTACCGACCCCAACCGCCCACGGCAATAACACCTCTCTCAAGCCTGACCGCTATCCCTCGGCTTCCCACAGCGCGGATGAGCAGCACTGTCACCCATTGCAGGCTCTGGCCCTTTCTGCCCGTCAGCTGCAGAAGACCCAGGGAGCAAACGCCTTGCCAGCCTCTGAGGAGTCTGGAAATTTACCCTTTCCGTGGCCTTCCTTGGCCCAATACGGCGCCATTTGAAATGTGGTGGAAATTGCTCATTGTCAAACAAAACTGCCAGAACAGTCTCCGTGGGCATGTTCTGTTCTGCTCCAGCGAGGTTCTTACGCTGCTCCCATCACTGGTGAAAAGCTAGGACATAAGCCTGCAGTATATGAGTCTGCAGCGAGGCCTCTCTATGTGCTGTAGATCAGTGGTTCTCAAAAGTAGAGCCGCCGCTTGTTCAGGGAAAGACCCTGGCGGGCCGGGCCGGTTTGTTTACCTGCCACGTCCGCAGGTTCGGCCGATCGCAGCTCCCACTGGCCACGGTTCGCTGCTCCAGGCCAATGGGGGCTGCAGGAAGAGCAGTCAGCACGTGCCTCGGTCCATGCCGCTTTCTGCAGCCCCCATTGGCCTGGAGCGGCGAACCGCGGCCAGTGGGAGCCGCGATCGGCCGAACCTGAGGACACGGCAGGTAAACAAACCGGCCCGGCCCGCCAGGGTCTTTCCCTGAACAAGCGGCGGCCCTACTTTGAGAACCACTGCTGTAGAAACTTCCAGCCAGGTGGGGTTCCTGTGAACAACCGGACAAAGCTGGAACTCGAGTTGGGTGGAGGCTGTTTGTGGGACTGTACTCTGTCGCTGTTTTCTTCCGGTTGACGAAGGAATATAATTCCAGATATCCTAGTAATTGGGGGTGTCTGAGCACCATCACCACGGTACCCGAGTTAAGGCTATAGGGAAGCGAGCTACACAACACAGCAAACAAAGTCATCAGTCCCCCTGCTACCACACAGCAAAGGGATGATAAGAGCACTCTTTGCGGTCACTAATCAGTGAATTAAACCTCACCACTCCCCATTTTACAGATGGGGAAGCCGAGGCAGACAGAGCTTGAGTGACGTACCTTAGGTAACAAGGGGGCAAGCTCAGGAATAGAACCCGGGAGCCACGAAAGCTTATGCTCAAATAAATGTGTTAGTCTCTAAGGTGCCACAAGGACTCCTGTTCTTGCTGCGGATACAGACTAACATGGCTGCTACTCTGAAACCAGTCCCTCTTCTCTAACAACCTAGACTAAAAAGAGAGAAATATCATTGAGGTGCTGGGATGATTTGGGAATAATGCGTTATCAGGGAGGGGACATTTAGGGGTGGGGGAGCTCACCTAGATTGCATTTAATTTATTTAGGTAGCTCCTTTGATGCAAGCGTTGCTGCCTGGGCAGAGCTGGCACGGATTTCGCTTCAGCCCTCACCAGCTGCGCTGATCCTAGCCTCCCAACACACGAAACAAAGGCAGGTGCATTAGCTTGTGCTAATTGGCCATTGTGTAGCCTCACAGCCGGCAGCTATTCCATGTCACCTACTCACAATTAGCTCGTTACCTCAGTACCCTTAGAGAAAGATTTTCACACCAAAGGTGAGATGATAAAAACAGGGCCTCTGGCATCCAGCTTGTCTCAATTAATACATACCCTGCTGCACATGGACTATCGCTCCTTGCAGAGACTGGAGAGATGTTGGCTGTGAGGGGTGCAGAGCAGAGGAGGCTACTGGATAGACCCTGTCAGTCTCTTTGACTTTAGCTTTCATACTGACCAACGTGGGCTGTGCTGCCTAGTAGCACTACACAGGGTCTCTTTGGGTCCCACCTAATTCAGGGCCTGGAGAGGAAGGATGGACCAATGGTTAGGGCTTTCCCGTGGGACTCAGGAAATGGAGGGTCATAGAATCATAGAATATCAGGGTTGGAAGGGACCTCAGGAGGTGTCTAGTCCAACCCCTGCTCAAAGCAGGACCAATCCCCAACTAAATCATCCCAGCCAGGGCTTCGTCAAGCCTGACCTTAAAAACCTCTAAGGAAGGAGATTCCACCACCTCCCTAGGTAACCCGTTCCAGGGCTTCACCACCCTCCTAGTGAAATTTTTTCCCCTAATATCCAACCTAAACCTCCCCCACTGCAACTTGAGACCATTGCTCCTTGTTCTGTCATCTGCTACCATGGAGAACAGTCTAGATCCATCCTCTTTGGAACCCCCCTTCAGGTAGTTGAAGGCTGCTATCAAATCCCCCCACATTCTTCTCTTCTGCAGACTAAACAATCCCAGTTCCCTCAGCCTCTCCTCATAAGTCTCGTGCTCCAGACCACTAATAATTTATGTTGCCCTCCACTGGACTCTTTCCAATTTTTCCACATCCTTCTTGTAGTGTGGGGCCCAAAACTGGACACAGTACTCCAGATGAGGCCTCACCAATGTCGAATAAAGGGGAACAATCACGTCCCTCGATCTGCTGGCAATGCTCCTACTAATACAGCCCAAAATGCCGTTAACCTTCTTGGCAACAAGGGCACACTGTTGACTCATATCCAGCTTCTCGTCCACTGTGACCCCTAGGTCCTTTTCTGCAGAACTGCTGCCTAGCCACTCGGTCCCTAGTCTGTAGCAGTGCATGGGATTCTTCCGTCCTAAGTGCAGGACTCTGCACTTGTCCTTGTTGAACCTCATCAGATTTCTTTTGGCCCAATCCTCTAATTTGTCTAGGTCACTCTGTATCCTATCCCTGCCCTCCAGCGTATCTACCACTCCTCTCAATTTAGTGTCATCTGCAAACTTGCTGAGGGTGCAGTCCACGCCATCCTCCAGATCATTAATGATTAAGTCCCACCCCTACCCCAGACTTCCTGGCTGGGGCGGGGCAAGTCATGTAGGGCCAGATTTTCAAAGGTAGGTAGGTGCCTCGTGGACTTTTTAAAAGCCGCTCTACATCTAGTTCCTACTGCACCACACACACCTATTTAGCTTTAAAAATCTGGCCCTTAGTCGCGCCGTGCCTCAGTTTCCCACCTGTTTAATGGGAGTGCTGTGCTGTGAGGATAAATACATTAAAGATTGTGAGGTGCTCAGGCACAAGGGTAATGGGAGTCTAAGTACCTTAGACTTACCGTCGGACGGATTGCACTACAGTATATCTAGAGAGCTGTTAGGTGTCCACGTACAGTGGGGAAACTGAGGCACAAAGAGCCAGTATCGTAGCTGGAAATAGAGCCAGGAGACCTGATGCATCGCCTCATCGTCTGTCCAATAGAACACAGCTGGTCTTCCGTTTCTAACCCCCTCATTCTAATTCACTGTCATGATAGCACTTCTTTACAACCGCTCCTGAAAATCCCTAGCCCGCTCTAATGAGGCAGTGGATTGTACATTTATTAAAGGTCACGGGGGGAATGTACTGTACCGGCTTCACCCTTGCAGCCGTCTCTGCTCGTAATGAGCCCCTGGGTCACAGTCAGCCTGAGATGAGAGGGGAACCCAGACAAGCCCTAATGGAATTAGCGCGGAGCGGCTGGTAATGTCATTAACCCCCTGGTGTCATTAACCTTCGGGGCCAGCCCGAATCCCCCAGAGGCTCCAGCATGCAGACAAGTGGGAGGAGACGAGGGAAGCCCCCCAGCCTATCAACTCGAAGGCCAGATGGGACCACTGCGATCACCTCCTCTGACTCCCCTGTGGGGCACAGAACAGAGAACGTCGCTGAATTAATTCCCATTTGAACCAGAGCTGATCTCTTAGAAAAACATCTCCCCTCGACTTAAAAATGGCCAGTGATGGAGAATCCACCGCAGCCTGTGGCAGTTTGTTCCAATGGCTAATGCCCATCCCTACTAAAAATTGACACCTTATTTCCAGTCTGAATTTGTCTAGCGTCAACTTCCAGCCGTTGGATCATGTTACACCTTCCTCTGCTCGATCAAAGAGCCCGCTATCAAATTTCTGTTCCCCACATAGGTGGTTATAAACCACGATCAAGTCACCCCTTAGCTGTCTGTTCGATACACTCAATAGATTGAGCTCCGTGAGTCTATCCCGACACGGCATGTTTCCACTCCTTTAAGCATTCTGAATCATGCTGGCCTGGTCCCTGGCCTCATGGCACGGAGGCCAGTGGGTCGCACCAGGGTCCAGCGATCTGAAAAAGTACCAGATGCCAACTTGGTCCTGCGAGGGAGGAAGCCCCTGGATGTCTTCAGGGGGCGAGGGGAGGTCAGGAGCTTGCAGAAGAAACGCAAGAACAAGGCATGTGTTAAGGTTTCCCTGTGTCCCCTGGATTGCCCCCTCGTGGCAGAGACGTATGATTACTTTTAGGACATACTAAGAGTATGATTCTCGCTTAGGGTGCGAGAGGTCCTGGGTTTAAATCCCAGACAAGCCCTTCCTGAGGGTGTGTTTCCTGCCCTACCTTCATTTTGGAGGGGAGGGATAGCTCAGTGGCTTGAGCATTGGCCAGCTAAGCCGAGGGTTGTGAGTTCAATCCTTGAGGGGGCCACTTAGGGATCTGGGGCAAAATCAGTACTTGGTCCTGCCAGTGAAAGCAGGGGGCTGGACTCAATGACCTTTCAAGGTCCCTTCCAGTTCTATGAGATAGGATATCTCCATTATTTATTTAAAGTGAAAGGACCCGGGGCTGCAGTGAATACAGAGGGGCATCTTCACAGAGGCTGCTGGACACAGACAAGAGCTTGTGGTTCCCTCTGGTGCCTGTTCTCTCCTCCCCCCGCCCAGTGGGGACACAGCAGCAGGGCCCAGCACCACCAGAAAAAGCAGGGGAACCAGAGAGCCCTTAAAGGAGCCGGGTCCTGCTTCTCAGCACACTCTCCCTTCCCTCCCCCCAGCAGGACTCAGCACTTATGATGAGAAAGGAGCCCTGAGCTCCAGCCCTGCTTCCGCAGCTTGTGGTCAGGCGGCCACTGTCCAGACATGACTAACTGGTAAGGGCTACCTCCCCTCCTCTCCACCTCCTTTCCCAAAGCAGGGCAGAGTACCTGCAGGGCTTGGCATGGCCTATTTTTATTATTTCCATTGCTGGTCCGCCATCCTGCTGCCACCACCGCCAGGACAGACTGCTCCCAATCTGCCCACTCCCAGCACTCAACCAGGCTACCGTTCCAAAAGGTACCCAACCGACCTGCCTTCCCCAAGGTGAACCAGACAGCGTCCCCCCATCAGATCATCCCGCGGCACAATCCACTGCTTCTGCTATCACAGTCCAAACTGGGAGGAACCGTCTAAGGACGCAGAGCAGACATGAAAAAAACATCAGAGGGGTAGCCGTGTGAGTCTGAATCTGTAAAAAGCAACAGAGGGTCCTGTGGCACCTTTAAGACTAACAGAAGTATTGGGAGCATAAGCTTTAGTGGGTAAGAACCTCACTTCTTCAGATGCAAGTCACTTGCAAGTCTTAAAGGTGCCACAGGACCGTCTGTTGCTTTTTCCATGAAAAAAAAAACAGATTCCAGATATCTAACACCTATGCGCTGCACAGGGCACTACCTACGCACAGACAGCACAGTACCTCGTGAACTAAAGGTGATGCTGATCGATGCAAAATCTGCTGCCAACAAACAATACACGACCTCAGCAGCGATGAAGCACCCAATACACTTGAATCATCAAGGCCATGGCCCTGTTCTAGCCCACCTCACCCCCCCAGGTAATCTGAGGGGGCATCATAGACCTCGATAAGACAAGAAGGTGGTGTATAAGTAGGAGCATTGTCAGCAGATTGAGGGATGTGATTATTCCCCTCTATTCAGCATTGGTGAGGCCTCATAGAATCATAGAATATCAGGGTTGGAAGGGACCTCAGGAGGTCATTTAGTCCAACCCCCTGCTCAAAGCAGGACCAATCCCCAATTAAATCATCCCAGCCAGGGCTTTGTCTCTCATCTGAATTTGTCGCCTTTCAGATTCCATACACTGGCCCTCGTGATGGCAGGTTGGTGGCTTGTGCGGAATGAATTTGGTGGCCTCTGTGCAGTGCTCAGCAGATGGGTGCTCAGCAGACAGTGGCTCTGTGCAGTGCTCAGCAGACGGGTGCTCAGCAGACGGTGGCTCTGTGCAGTGCTCAGCAGACGGGTGGTTCTGTGCGGTGCTCAACAGACGGTGGCTCTGTGCAGTGCTCAGCAGATGGGAGCTCAGCAGACGGTGGCTCTGTGCAGTGCTCAACAGACAGTGGCTCTGTGCAGTGCTCAGCAGACGGGTGCTCAACAGACGGTGGCTCTGTGCAGTGCTCAGCGGACGGGTGCTCAGCAGACAGTGGCTCTGTGCAGTGCTCAGCAGACGGGTGCTCAGCAGACGGTGGCTCTGTGCAGTGCTCAGCGGACGGGTGCTCAGCAGACGGTGGCTCTGTGCAGTGCTCAGCAGACAGTGGCTCTGTGCAGTGCTCAGCAGACGGGTGCTCAACAGACAGTGGCTCTGTGCAGTGCTCAGCAGACGGGTGCTCAGCAGACGGTGGCTCTGTGCAGTGCTCAGCAGACAGTGGCTCTGTGCAGTGCTCAGCAGACGGGTGCTCAGCAGACAGTGGCTCTGTGCAGTGCTCAGCAGACGGTGGCTCTGTGCAGTCCTCAGCAGACAGTGGCTCTGTGCAGTGCTCAGCAGACGGGTGCTCAGCAGACAGTGGCTCTGTGCAGTGCTCAGCAGACGGGAGTTCAGCAGACAGTGGCTCTGTGCAGTGCTCAGCAGACGGGTGCTCAGCAGACAGTGGCTCTGTGCAGTGCTCAGCAGACGGGAACTCAGCAGACAGTGGCTCTGTGCAGTGCTCAGCAGACGGGTGCTCATGCCGGACACCCCCCAGCCGTAGCAGTCACTAATTGTTGGCTGTCTCATGGGAAGGGCTGTCTGACTGAGGCACTGTTTTGTTCTGCTCAGGTTTTCGTCCCGGGCCCATCACCGTGGTCTCTGAGTGCCTCCCTCCCCGGAAGTGGTCCCTGCCGGTCAGCAGGAAGGGTGGCTTGCTGTCCTGCTGTCCGTTCTGGGGACAATGCTAGATAATGTACAACGAGGAAGACCCCTGCGTGTGGCTGGTTGGTCTCGCCTGTCTCTAGCTTGGGGACCCCAGTCCCCAGGGCTCCGAACCCAGCACCTTACACGAGGGACGCGTTTACGCCATGCGCTGATTCTTTGTTTTTAACTGAAAAGAGACTTTTCTTATAACTGCTGTAACCTCCTTACGCTGGGGAACGCTCGCCCTGGGCTTCTCACTGGTGCTTACTGCTCTGCAAAGGCTAAGTTTGTTCACAGCCCTCCTTAGGGGCAACTTAGCACTGTTAACTCCCATCTCACACATGGGGAAACCGAGGCACAGAGTGATCAGCTGACTTGCTGAAGGTCACACAGCAGAACCCAGGTCTCCTGGCTCCCCAGTCCTGCACTCGGACCACTGGACCCCATTCCCCGTTCCTTCTTGCAGACATCTGGCTTTCAAAGCGTTCGCCTCTGGGAACAGCTGCAGGATCCAAAGGGCTGATGCGATGAGGGAGGGATGCACAGCACGGCCCGGGTAAGCTGCTGGGTGGCTCGGCCACTCTGTTGTTATCTGGACCTCTGCCTTTTACAGCCATCACCCGCCTCTGAAACGGCCTAACCAAGAAGCAGAGGGAGCTGCTCCAAGCCGGTCCCTACTGCAGAAGCAATGGATCACCGGTGGCATCCGTCTGTCTAATGTGCTTCTACTGCACTCTGCACCACAGTATCTGAGCTGGTAGGGGAGCTGAGAAGGATTTTTATTAGCGGAAAGCAACAGTGAAACCCCCCCACACACACACACACCTCATCCCACAGATTCCCACAATGTGAACCCCATCTGCAGAGACCCAGCGTCTTGAGGACGCCACCCTGTTCATTCCCCATCACCCAGCCCACACCTTGCCCCCTTCTAGTCATCCCTCCCCACCTCTGCCTCCCCACAGACCCCATGTCCTTCCCAGCACCCAGACCACCTCCCTGCCCATTCACTGCCAGCTGCCCCCTGCCTCCTCTGCTATTCTTCACCTTCCCCCTGGACTCCTGCAGACTTCGGGCATATCAACTCTGCAAGCGGAGTCTGCAGCTCATGTGGACATACCTGTGCTAGCTTGACTCTAGTTAGCACAGCTAAAAATAGCAGTAACTTGATGATGGCTCGGACCCAGCATGGGCCAGCCCACCTGTGCTTCCGGCCAGGCTTGTACAACCCGAATTGAAATCCGCGCTGCTAGAACTTCACCGCTATTCACATGCAGTGCAGACCAGTAGCTCACGGACTCGGCTGGGACAGACCTTCGCTCCGTTTCCAACAGTGGCCAGTGCTGGATGCTTTGGAAAAAGGCCTGCAACTCACATTGTACCAGGACCGTGTCCCGCTAAGAGATTTAACTCCCCCATGGAGGGACACCAGAGATAGGAGCTGCAGGGAGGAGGGGTTTCATGTCTCAGCCGAGGGGCCTTGGTTTCGAATGATTCCTCCACGCATGCACCAAGGCGGCTCACATAAAGCACACATGACTACCTTGTTACGGCTGGCCTGACGGAAGAGGGATGATGTATCCAGCTGGATCAATAAGATCATCTTCCGCGGTCATTTCACGGAGAAATTGCTCTCCAGCCAGCGCGAACGGCTGCAGGGAGGTGAAGGAAACATACGTCAGGCCCTTTTTAATTTTCTTGCTATCGACCATCATTTGCGCAAGAGCCGAGTGGTCCCCTTGATTAGTAACTTTACAGCTCACAAGCCAGCGGCGTGTGCATTGTAGTTATGTGGGATCGGCCTATTTATCTACGTGGACCGGTCTCCAATGACTCAAAGAGCTGTGCCAAGAATTTCATCCTGATTGTCCGGCCATATTGATGTTTTACTTTATTGTTAGAGCTTACACAAAATTCAATGGAAACATGTTTTCACAGCAGGCGCACAGCACGCTCTGGCTTTATTACCGGCCCCTTAGTTATGCCGGTGTTCGAGATGCAGGGCGAGGTGACTTTCTGTACAGAACAGAGCCGCCTGGCTCCTTCCAAACCAGGTTACCGCGGCTCCGAAGGGCACAGGGGAGCAGGAATGGGATTCAGAGCCGTGCTAGGCTAATGCTTCCAATCTGGCCCAGGTCCACAGGAAGTACAAGTTGTCACAGCACGAAGGCTCTGCGACATAGAGGTGTCCATAGGCCACGGCAAACGACACTCGTTGCCAGCATCTCTCTCCTATCTTTGCATTACAGCAGCATCTGGAGGCTAGAACTGGAACGGGAGCCCCACAGAGCCATGCAGCAGGCCCGTGGCAGAGCCCCAGGCCAGCACCCTCCTGAGGCAGTAGCCTGATCTCCCGGCTAGGACCCCGGACTCAGCCGACCAGGGTTCTACTCCTCGCCGAGCCGCTGGCCTCAGACGAGTCATTTAGCAGAGGCCAAGGACTGAATGGGCCTAGAGACCAAACTCACCCCTCGAGCTGGTCCCTGCAGAGCACGTGGGACATGTACACAGGGTGTGTTGTGCAGCGTCGCTCTATCTGGGGTGGGGGTCACAGGAGGCCCCCAGGACGGTCTGTCTGGCACCTTCAATGCTCCTGTCTGGTGTTCAGTGCAGAGACAGGGACTGGGCCAGGGGCTATCCCTGCAGCTTGGGGTCAGGGGGCTCGGGGCCTTGGGAGGGAGTCCCTGGGAAAGAGGCGTTTAGGAGAGGAGTTAGAAAGAGGGGGATGAGGCGGGGAGCATTGGCAGGAAGAGCGTAAATGACCTGATGCCTAAAGGAGCAGCCGAATGAGGGGAGATGGATGAACATGAGGGAGGCCAATTAATGCCCCGTGAGAGAAGCTCAGAACCTGACACCTTGTCAGCTGCCCTCTTCCTAGCGCACAGCAGAGCCAGCACAAAGCCTTCGCGCCCATCACGCTGCAGCCTCACAGCTGAGCAGGGGCGTCTCACTATTAATTAAACATCGGGAGAATCTGGCAAGGAGCCCACTTAATTATCGCTGATGCTCTCAGAGGCCTTGAGGAGACCAGCCCCTCCCCGCTCCAGTCCCACAGCCTCTCCTATAGCAGTTCAGGCAAGATCTTAACCTGGACTCTGATCTGCCAGGGAAATGCCCCGGCTCTGCTCTATAGGCAGAGAGAGAGAGGTCATGGGGGGAGGCGACAATGCAACACTGCAGGGCAGGGCTGATGGGGGAGCCAGGGGTGGGCACTTGTCAGTCAAGTCCTTCCGCAATACGTGCTTCCATCATTCAAAGGGTGGCGCGCGAGAGAAATAATTGTGTGGACAAGGTGTCTGCCCTTCCTATGGGGGCGTGTGTGTGTGTGGTGTGATCCCATGCACGGTTGCATTCCGGGGAAAGGTGTGAATACTCAGTTGCTCACGGAGCACCAAGCAGGGCAGCAGACAGTCTTGGACCACCGGTCATTGGTCTTCCTGACGTGGCCATCAGAGCCATCAGCCAGGGCTTTTTGGGCCCAGCTGGTCAAAATACCATGATGCTCCCTAGGTAGGGTGCCCTCTGAAGACCACACCGGAGCTCTGTTTGTCCCAGAACATGGTTGCCCATTTGTTCTGCACCAGCAACCACAGGGAGCTGGTTCTGTTCCCCAGCGCTGCTTCCAAATTCGAGAGCTTGGGCTCTGGTCTCACTTTGCTATGTGGGCGACCTGCCTCTATGTACCACCCTTAACCTGAACTTCCTTGAGCTGCACTGCTGAGGCCTGCAGGAAGGGCTTTGTCAGTAGAGGCTCTGGCGTCTGCCCATCAGGCCAGCTGTGTGGGCCACACTCATGAACTGACCCAGAATGAAATTCACCCCCATGCGGAGGGGCAAGCACAAGGCCTACCCACTAGAGAAGTCCCACGTGGGTCTATGGCAGTGGGTGAGTGCAGGAACGGTTGCAAGATAATTTGGAGGAGGGCACCCCTTTAGTTTAATGTTGTTAACCTGTTTCTCCCAGCGTTCGTATTTGCACTTGGAGCTTGCTGGATTAAGAACATTTCTGAAAGAAAGAAAGAAAGAAAGAAAGAAAGAAAGAAAGAAAGAAAGAAAGAAAGAAAGAAAAGCCCTGGATCTCCTAGCCTCATCAGGTCTCTCTAGCCTGTAGTTTATCTTGGTAGTGTGAGTATTGATTCATGCTGTATCTCAAGTAAAGGACCAAGAGGTCTGTAAAGTAGTTACCTTAGTAGAGCTAAGCAAGGGTTGAGTTGTTAGGTTGACACAAGCAACTGACAGGCATGTTACCTTAAGTCACAAGATGAAATAGAGCAGCAAGTGTGCTACGTCAGTTGACTGGTGTGAGGCAAGAAACCGCAGACACGGTTACTGATATTTTAAGGACCACGTATAACTGAAAGCATTAAACCGCAGTAGTGCTGTAGCAACCGAGGGATGCAAATGCTAATGAGTATGAGATAAACGGTTGATTAAGGTATCAGACTTGGGGACCCCAACATCAGTGGGGTGTGGCAGTTCAGAGAAGGAAAAGGGGCTGCAACCCTCATGAATATGCATCAGCTACAGAGGGCAGCAGCGTAACACATTATAAAAGCTGTTACCGAGTCTGTGCAAAGTGGGACACACCGGGATGATGGCCACTCACTGGTACCCGAGGGGCTCCCCGCATGGGAGGCTGTGCGTAATACAAGCATTGGCCATTCTGTAGCGTCTCTCTCTCGCTCGCTCTCCTTTGCTATATCGCAGTGCGTACGATCTTCATCTTGTTCATAAGATAAGAGCAATAAGAATAAAGGTAGCGAGTTGTTCCTCGTGCTTCTCGGGGACCTCATTCTAATAACAGCATCACCACTGTAGCTGATCTGGGGGCTGACCCCTCAGCCCACTGCATACCGAATGAAAGTTAACTTTAAAGCGCAGACTAGGCTACGAGTGACAGTGCGTGCGAGAGGACGGGGGGGTGAGAACTAGGGGTTCACGTAACCTGAAGACAAATTTTCATCTTTATGGGCCTCCGTTTTGGGTGCAGCTGGTGCCACCGATTTTCAGTAGGGCCAAGAATGTGACTTAGTCAAAGCCAGTGGGATCTGTGGGTGCGAGGCGTCTGAAATGGGAGCCAGAGTTTCACACAATCAGAGAACGCTTCTGCAGATGTTGGCGCTCATGAAACAAGCAAAAGAAGGGACACGGCCGAGCAGAGCGCTCCGACAGGTCCATCATTCCTGTTAACAGTAATGGGGACGCAGAGCCCGTTGGCGCTGCAATTGTCACACACAGAGTGCTTATGGAGGTGCCAGGAGAAATACATCTGCTTGTTGGATTGTTCCTAAACTTTCAATTATAGCAGCAAGATATGGGAAACAATTAGATTGCAATTAATACATGGGAGGTACGATGAGGTAATTAGCCAAGAGTTAACGGGATGAATGTGACGACCATATTCCTCGCTAATTGATGTTTAGTTAATTTGCCATCGGCTGTCTGTTAAATGATTATGAATTACGTAAGTGACATTGCAAGTCGGAACGTGTTAACAAGGCTGCAATTATGCATGGCTTGCAATCATGATGTTTATAGCTGTGCGTGGTGACGACTTTGATCTCAGGTTTAGTGCAGCGCCAGATCGTCCCCCATTATGCAGCTGCTGTGAACTGACTGGCAGGTTTGTTGGGCTGTTTTACGCCAGTAGGGAAGCCCCGGTAGGCTGGGAGGTTGTGATGAGTTTCATTTTGCCCAGGCCCGTCACCTCTAGAGATGTTTGTGGATGTACGAGTCACGTTCAACAAGACCTGTCTCCCCTTTATTCTGAAAACAAGGGGCACATGCATAGACGTATATTAACCAGAGCAAGGAGAGAGACATGTTGGGGCCAGATACATCCATGGGGTAACTCCATTGACTTTGGTAAATTTGGCCCATCCGTTCATGTAGTCCACCCCAAAGCCCTGGCCAGGACACAGTTGGCACCTATTGGGTATCCTCTTCACTGGTTTTAAAACATCTCCATCCTTCCCCTATGGAACCCACTTCACAATGCCAGGATATTTTCCGTGATATCCCAACTTGGAAGCACCCTTCTGAGTCCCATCACATCATATAAAGAGCTCTCGATGTTGAATCAGTGCAGATCCCAAGTCAACAGGCCTAGCCCATCTGCACTAAACTAGACCCCTTGTGAAACCTGCTATCTAGCTCTTGAAGGAGGGATCTCAAAGCTACGTGATCTAACATAACTGTCGGTCTCACAGAAAGTGCCTCACTAGCTCCTTTGCCCCCAGAGTCACTTTACAATGGCTGTGAATTGAGAGCGATATAATCTAGCACCTGTTTTATCTCCAGTGGTGCAAGTAGAAATAATTTCTTGCCGATACTGCACTCATGGGAGGGACATAACGGGGGGCATGTGACCTCCCCACGTGACCCTCCATGTGACTCCTCCCCACCCTGCCCCCAGCCCACAGCCCCCACGCTCTCCCCGTCCCCTCCGACAGCCCCCTTATCTATCTAAAATGTTACCACCAAAGCAAAATGATGCTTTGGGCCCCTGGAGCCACCTGTACTTCCGGGTGTCACCAGGGATCCAGCAGCACCCCAAATTGAAAACTTCTTCAATGAAAGAAGGATAGGAAGGACGATCACCCCACTTTCCCTTAACATGCTATCAGTGCCTCCCTTGTGTCCAGGCTAAGCTTCTGCCAGCATACCTTTATCAAAGGGCATGTCTTCACTACCAACGCTGTAAAAAACCCACGCCCATGAGGACAGTAGCTACCAGCACTGGTGCACTGTCTGAAACATGCATCACTCACGGGGGTGTTTTTTCACTCCCCTAAGCGAGAAAGTTTCAGTGCTGTAAAGTGGCAGCGTAGACAAGGCCTCGGTATTGCTCTCGGCCAAGCACTAGGAAAGCAAAGATGCTGCACCATCTGGGTTTGATGGAAGAGATGCATAGAGCTGTGTGTGCCATGTGCATCTCGATAGAACTACAGCCCAAATTGTTTTCTTGTTTTCCTCAGCATGACATACAGGAGGGGCAATCAAAATCAGCCAGGCAGAACATGCATGAGAACTGTCTCTGGGCAGATAAGCAATTGATCAAAATCACTTTCTCTGACCTCTTGGGGCCAAATCCTGTTCCCATTGAAATCAAAAGAAGTTTTGCTATTGAGTTCAATGGGAACAGGCTTTGACATTTGGAGAAGAATGAACAAAACCACTCAAGCAAGGGCTATGTTGCTTATACTACAGGTATCAAAGGCTGCTGACTCATGTGAGAAAGTCAGCAGCCATCTGATCTTTGTCCATTGCAAGGGAGAAAGCAGCAATCAATGAGGCTAGAACAGTCCCTGTACCATATCCAACACATAAGTCCATCTGCAAAGTATCAAGGAAATATGGAGGCTCCAGATTACCTTAAAGTCCTCAGTCCCTTGGTTAGAATGCTCCCATCAGTAGATGTTCATAGTCCAGAGGCTGGAGCAGGAACCAAAAACACTATCTAAACACCTTCCGTCCCCCCAACCCCTCCCCTCTTGGTGACTCCTGACCAACTTAACAGCACAATACAGATGCTAACAAAGGCTTTCTTTAACTTTGTTAGCATCTGTATTGTGCTGTTAAACCCATAGAAAGATTGAATGTCCTCCCTAGCCACGTTCTGCTCCTTTAAGAAGCAGATTGCAGCCCCACACATCCCCTCCATGTGGGGGGAGGCGCGGGAGAGGGGCGCTAGCCTCCCCAAGTCTTTCCGGTACCCGTACCTGCTAAAAATTTCTTGCCGGTACTGTGTACTGGAGTGTACCACCCTACTTGCACTCCCATTTATCTCTAGCGATTAGGGGCTTTGTTCTCCTCTTTCTTACACTGGCTTTCCCTGTTGCAACTCCTCTGATTTTGGTGGAGTTACTCCTGATTTACATCAGTGTAAGTCAGAGGAGAATTGGGCTCTAGCAGTCCAGGATCAGACAAAGACCCTGTAACAGGACGTACTGGCCTTTAAGGCAGGCTACAGCCCCTTCCCTGCCCTATTCCTGCATTCAACTGAGAAAGGGTGGCATTCTGGGAATTGTAGTTTCCAGGGCTAATGTGAGTTAAGGTGGTCACAGCAAGGAATGCTGGGAAGGAGTGCCAGGGAATATAAGCAGCCCCTTCACACAGAATAGAGAAAGAGACTGGGATTGGGATTGGGACTGGGACAGGAGTAAGACCTGTACTGAGGTTCTCTAAAGGAAGAAAGACTAGGAAAAGGGCAGCCAGTCTGGGTTTCTTCAGCCCAAGGGCCTGGGAAAAGACCTAAAAAGTCAGCCAGGTGGCTGGATAAGATATCCCAGGGGAAAGCGTTGTTTGGACTAGAGAGTCAGACAGAACAAAGATCCAGGAGGAAAAATCAGGGACTATGGCAGCGTGAGGGAGAGAGCCGTGTGGGGAAGAGAAGCAGGGGAGTGTGTGGTGGCACCTGATGCCTGTTTCACTGGACAGAACCCATGGGGAGAGCTTGTGGAATAGGGAAGGGGAGAGCTTCCCCTGGGCTCTGAAAGACCAGCGGGGGCATTGCTGTTGTACCCCACAGGGGGGGAGATGATAGACAGACTCTAGTGGGACCCAGAGAATGAGAAAGTGGACGATGACTTGGACACTCACGTGGATGTTGGGTTCCTATGGACTCTTTACCCCAGACGGGGGTTTAGCCAGAGAGTTAACATAACACCCACAACTGCAAAACTCATCTTTTCCCCATGGGCATTTGAGAATGGAGGGGCATCGTAAGGGTGTGGCTGAGCAGGACGATTGGGCTGTTTAAATGGTTGGTTCCCTGGCGGTGGGTTATCTCAAACTGTATTGCTGCATTTCACAAATACAGGCCAAGTCTTGTCAAGGGCACACGGACGAGCCCCCTCAAACATTTCAACAAATCAAATAAAGAACAGCAGCATGGGAAACTGAGTCAGCGACCGTATTTCTGCTAAGAGAGGGTAACTGGCCACCCCAGGCCAGCTGCTCTGTTTAGATCTTTGTCAGAGTGGCATGAAAAATCTAAAACTGAAATGGCAATTTTCACACCCGCAGCTTGTCCGATGGGCTCTTTTCTTTCTGGCTGGAACCAGAAGCTGCAGAAATGGCATGGAAATGAAATAATGGCCTGGAAAACACCATCTGAACTCTTTTGTGTTTCTTACAGCTCCCGATGGGCCTTGTTACACATCGATTGACTGTAAATTGCAGGGTTATTGAGCAGCCGTATCTGATTTTGAACCCTCTGAGGTGGGGAGTTCCACCCGCTCCAGGACACAATGGTGCTGCCCATTAGACATGCTGGCCCCTACATGCCCTCTGCTCCTGCCTCACCCTCATCGGTTACTACAGCGCGCTGCTGGACTGGGACACTTGAAGTGTGACGGTTGGAGCATGTATGGCACGAATCCCCTAAAGCCAGCAACGTCACAAGAACCCCCTTCTCATCTACATCATCGTGAGGATGCAACAGAGGGACTTCACTGTTTATCTATCTATGGTACTTAAATAGCCACTGGAGAGACCGAGGCCCTCAAAGACAATTCAGGCTCCTCACCTCCACTGAAGTTGCCATGTTCCAGTGGAAGTTGCAATGGTCCAGTGACGTTCCAATGGAAGGTAGGAGTCTAGATACCTTTGAGGATTTGGCCCTTAATGGGTATGCCTACCCTGCACCTGGCAGGTGTGATTGCCAGCCCGGGCGGACAGGTTCACACCAGTTCGGCTCAAGCTAGCATGCTAACGATAGCAGTGTAGACATTGTGACATGACCGGCGGCCTGGGCTACCCACCTGAGCTTGGAGGCAGGGGGTCAGGTGGGCTTGGGTGGCTAACCTGTGCCGTTGTCCATGCTGCTATTTTTAGCATCCCAGCTGAAGCAGAGCTAGCGTAAGTCTGTCTACCCGCATTGCGAATCACACCTAGCTGCAGGGCAGACATACCCCAAGAGACTTCCCCAAGGTCCCATCGGCCAGTCTGTGGCAGAGCAAGTCCTAAAGAGCCTCCAAACCCGTGAATGTTCCTTCCTCTCTCACCTACCCTGCTGCAGGAATGCAACCCACTGAGCACCACCTCACTCCTGTGCCGCTGCATCGAAAGTGGCAAACAAAAAAATAACCCAACAATTTTGATTTATCCTCCCTACAGCCTTGGGCGGTTCTTACAAACCAACGTGACAGGCCTGTTAGATCAGGCAGGAAGGCGAGGCGGCGTAGCTAAACTAGCTAGGGTAGGTGAGGCAGGGGGATCAGATGAATTAAAGAGATCAAACTAGACGGTCAAGTAGATCAGACAGAGATGATCTAGAACAGGGGCAAATGCCCGCAAGGCTGGTGATAGATCAGCTCACCTGAGCTACTGCACATCACGGGCCACTAATCCTCCCCAGTTATTCCTGTATGGAGCCGAATAACCTGGATTAGACTAAAGTATTACAGCCCTTGGGGGTAACTGTTGTGTGCCAGAGGCAGAGGACAGGAAGGGCCGGGGGGCCACCAGTACCTGATCCCCTGCAGTGGCAGATATCGAGGTGATCTCAGCAAGCTCATGCTACAGGGGAAGGCAACCCCCCCCCCACCCCCCGCCTCCTTCCTCTCTGCTAATTGTGAGCCGCTAGTGTACAGGAGGTGTTGGTTTGTACATTTTCTCCCAGGACTGCTGGGAGTGGAAGGAAGCCATGGCTGCACGTTGCCAGGGTTGCTTTGCTCATTATAGGAAAAGTGAAGGGTGAAGACAAGTCAATGAATCATTGCTGTTTGGTTTGGCTCGGCCGCCCCGCTGTGTTTAGAAATGTTTGATTCTTTTTCTCCTTTGAAAGGCTGCCTCCCCCACCCCAACCCTTTTGCTTTTTTTTTTTTCCTCGATTATCCTGAATTATTCCAAGATGGTAAAACAGCCGAGCTCATCCCTTTCTTGGGGTTTCTCCCCTCCCAGCAGATGTCAAATAAAAGATTCCGGCTTTGGACGGCTCGTCCCCAATGGGGCTGGGAATGTCCTGGAACTCGCTCGGCGTCCCGCGCTGAGGAATGCCAGGGAATTGTCTGTGCTAGCTGCTGCGTAAAGCAAGACCACTTTCCGGAGGAACAAAATTGTTCCTCTCTATCTGGTGTTTTTTTTGAAAGGGCCTTATTGAAACATCTGCTCTGTGTTTGCTAAGGACATGTTAATATTTCTTGATTTGTGCATTTCTTTGTTGCCGGGGAAGTCGAGATCTCTTGATTACATGCACACACAGGCAAAGAATGCTACCACCATTAAACCCCCTCAGCCAGGCACTTCCTGTTACTAGGTTAATGCTAGCGGGCACAAAGAGGCAGGCTCTGCCTAGCCCTCAGATGTGTGGGGTAGGAATGGGGCAAGGGGCATTTTACACCCCTTCTGCATAAGGGCCAAGCAGAACTGCAGAAGGTGACAGGACTGCTTCCTCCCTGCTCCCTGGGGAAAGCGTGACATCTCCCGTCCCCTCCTTCTGCATCAGCTTGTGGAGCAGGAATGGTGCACATTGGGGAGGAATGCGCCAAATGCCCATGGCCCGTGATGTGGGTGTGCTCCCAGCGCGACACGGAGCCATTCGCCATCTAGTCCTAGTTAAGGTTATTCCCTGATGATTGGCCTCCTGCAGGGTTCAGACCATGGGCCTTCAGCAACATGCTCTTGCTGGAGCTAAAGGAGTAACTCCATTAGTCAGTAGCAGCAGTAGACTATTATCCTCGCTCAGACAGGCCGCTAGAGAGAGGCGCCTGCGTTCTCTCCCCACTCCTGCTGCAAGTGGGCCCACAGGGGCATGGATTTGCTACATTGGTTATACACTGTGCCAATCTTCACAAGATCTGTGTCGGAGTGAGATCGCTCTGCTCTTATGTTCAGTCCCCATGCTTCTCCCGAGCTAGAGCGATTCATTTAAAATTAAACCTATTTGTTCAAACACAGTGCGGACGTACAAAGTCCAACTCACGCAGGAGATGAGAATTTTCACTTGGCATAATTAAAATCAAACAACAGCCGAACCCCTAACAGTGGAGTTATTTATAGAGGTTAATGGCGAGCAGGTAGCTATACAAGAGGGTCTAACTAGGAGTCAATGGATGAAATTGAGAAAGGGGAAATTTAGGGTGAGTATCAGGGAAAATTTCCTGTCGGTGATGTGCCAAGCTGTGGAATAATCTTCCCCTGGAAAGGTGGAGAGCCCCATTAATTGGTGGACTCGATGCTGGATTAGGCACAGGCCTGATGAATAGATCATAGGGAACAATCCTGGAACCCAGGTTTAGAGAGACTCACTTCCCATTGCACATTGACACCGGCAGCGGCCGCTCCATTTAACAGGCATTTGCAGCGTCTCATGCAGCCCCTACCACCGTAGTCTCACAGCCACTGGTGGATTCCTCCTCTTGGCATCCCGTAGAGGTAGGGAAGTACCACGATCCCCATTTTGCAGGACTGAAACACAGCCAGAGTAAACAACTTGGCCCAGGTCACCCCTGGGGCAGAGTGGGAAATAGAATCCAGGCCTGCCTCCGAGAGGCCAACTCATAGCATTAACCCACACCTGTCATTCCTCTCTACAGCAGCCTAGAGGAGTCTGTGCCACAAAGTTTGGGTTCAGTTCCAGGTCTGAACACCACCAAAAATCAAGGGTTTGGATGCTGAGTTTTCTTTTGGTCCACCAAAGACATAAGAGCAACC
Source organism: Malaclemys terrapin pileata (assembly GCF_027887155.1). Lineage (NCBI taxonomy): Eukaryota > Metazoa > Chordata > Testudines > Emydidae > Malaclemys > Malaclemys terrapin. The sequence goes on along the minus strand of NC_071510.1, from coordinate 130,855,820 downwards.
CAACTGTCAAGCCCTCCTCTAACATAATCCAGTCCAACTCTTACTGTAGCGCCCACAATCTCCAATAGGATTCATAGATTCATAGGACTGGAAGGGACCTCGAGAAGTCATCAAGTCCAGTCCCCTGCCCGCATGGCAGGACCAAATACTGTCTAGACCATCCCTGATAGACATTTATCTAACCTACTCTTAAATATCTCCAGAGATGGAGTTTCCACAACCTCCTTAGGCAATTTATTCCAGGCCGCACTGCGCAGGGCACTGTACAAACATGAGTCATGACAATGTTATCTATTTGTCGAACTCTTGCAGAGCCAAGGTGCCCATCACCATGATTTCTTGGTGCCCATCTTGAAGATCTTAGTGCAAATGCCTCCAGAGTTTGAGACGTCCGTTTCAAATCCAACGGTAGTCATTATAGTTCTGTAGCACGCTGGCAGAGATTGCATCATGTCCTTCTCTAGGGATTAGGCCATTAGAGGATAACAACCTACCACTACTACCAGTTAATGGAGTCACTCCTTTTAACTCCAGAAGTAGCTGTGATGCGGTGGTCAAGGTTACAGGCTTGAAACCAGCTGATGACCCTTGTGGGGAAGATGTTATGGTAACACAAACAAGAAATTAAACTGAGAAGCTGACCGGTCACCATAACAATATACTGAAAGCCCAAGGATGTTGTCAGGGGCCATCCAGGTATTAATTAGCCTGCCCTTCAATGGAATCTTCACACAAGCAGAACTTCAACCCTTGGGGATGGGAATAAAGAGTGCCGAAATATGGAATTACTTATGCCAGTGTAATTCGCCCTGGCATGTTCTCTGAACTCCGGCTGGGGATACAGACTGCACTGATTGAACATGGAGACTTCAGATGCAGCGCGAGGAAAACAGCCTATCCCGGGAGCCTTCGCCTTCCCCTCGGCCGGCTTCGTTGAAATGGAAACATGTTTTATTAATTTTGCCAAAAGAAGAAAAAAAAACCGCGGCAGGTTTGTCATCTCGCTGTCTCTATAGAAAGGGGAAGGGATGAAATATGCAGTGGGACACACGCTGAGCAGCTCCATGTGTGCTCGCCGCACGGGGCCGTGCTTTTCATAACACCAGCTTCTCACACATGTGCTCACGTGCAACCAGGAAGAGCAAGCGGGGGGGGGGCGGGGGGGGGGTTCCTGGAGCTGCAGGGCAAGGCTGAGCTGGGGAGCAGGGCACGGGGGAGACAAGGAAGCAGGGAGCCCCTGGAGTTGCAGGGCAGGGCTTTGCGGGAGTAGGGCATGGTGGGGGGCACTGGCTGGCATGACCTGCATGATTCATCCCTACCCAGAGAAGGCCAGTCACACTCCCAGCTCAGCTCTTTTTTCAGGCACATTTCCTTTCCTTTCCGCCTCTGTTTCAAGCTTTCTAATCACTGCAGAACAAAGACCTGGGAGGCACGAGGCGCGTTCTGGCAATTGAGTTTCCCGATGAACCGTTACATTGATGGGCAGCTTACAGGCAAGTCCCCCTGCTTCCTTGTGCCTCCTTTTACAGACCTAGGGGTCAGTCTAAAAACACAGGGATGTTTCCAGGAAGTCCGAGGCTGGATGTGACGCGTGCTGGGCCAGGCTGATAAGGTCGGCCCCAGGAGGCAGACCCAGACACACATAGCTGGGCAGAACAAACAGACTCCCAGTGTGGCGTTTCCGGGACCCTGCCCCATTGCAAAGCTCCTTTGTCGAGAGCTCTGCTCAGCCAAGAATAAATACGTAGGATAGATAGACCCAGCTGCCTCCACGTGCCCCCCTCGCCCCCCACATCCCCTTGGCTGTGACACGACCCGCAACAGAAGGAAGAACGCTCAAGCAAAGCCAAGGAAAGTGTAGTTGGACACAGGCACAAACTCACATGGCGCTCCCAGCCCGGGTCACCGAGTTATTGGGGATTAAGGATCCGCTGCTTCTAAACCCTAGAAGCGGCATATGCTGAGTCCTCCGAACTCTGGATGGGAAATCATAGAATCATGGAAGATTAGGGTTGGAACGGACCTCAGGAGGTATCTAGTCCAACCCCCTGCTCAAAGCAGGACCAACCCCAACTAAATCATTGCTTTGATATGGCCAGTAGCCCTACCGTGATGGCAGACTACCTGCCTTCCCTTAGGGTAGGAGAGTTTAAAACCTGGGCTCCCTTAGGTTATTTTTTTTAAATCAAATTGGGATTAGGTTTATTGCCAAACTCTTCCTTCTTAACCTGGGTTACAAGGGGATTTCCCTTCCCCTGGGATTTGCGCCACCAACAGGCCATTGATTCAACATATTCATCAGCAATTTCTACAGCCTCTGAAACGGTGGCTGTTTTTTTGTGGCAGATGGCTGCCTTCACCTCATCTGTAACCCCCCCTAACAATTGCTCCTGGGCCATCAGATCAAACAGTTTTTCCATAATCACCTTCAGCACCCAGCCCCATTGTCCATTTTCTCATAAAATTACACGTTAGGCATATGTGCAAGATGAGTGATATTGTCAAACATTTTGCGATTTCTATGCATCGATCGACAGGTCTCGGCGGCAATAATAAATCTTTTCCATATACTTTCTTTAAATTTCTTATACACCTTAGCATCCCCCTCCTCCCTATCATTAAAAACTTGTCTGGCTTTCCCAGTTAATCCGGTTAGGAGGATAGGCATGTGCTTATCCTCTGGGATATTGGGCATCCCACACAGTCTCTCTAAGGTGGACAGGTACTCTTCTATACAGTCAGTTTCTTTATAAATTGGGCAGACTTTCTCCCTTGTGTTGTAGGTAGGAGGCACTGGTGGGGGAGGGGGAGTGGGAGGAGCTGATTTGCAGGGCTGACCGTGGGTACTGAATGCTCCAGTCCCTGATCTTCAATTCCGCCATCAGTCGCTGGTGCTCATGTCCTTCCTGGGCTCTCTGGTGTTGCAGTCAGGCCAGTTTCCTCTACAGGGTCTGGGACAGAAAGGTTCTTGGACTCCCTCGGATCAGCACTTAGGAGCAAAGCCCTCAGCTCCTGAATTGGAGTTTTCTTTTTATGGGATATTCCCCTCTCCTTGCATAACTGTTAAAGGTATTTTCTGTCAAGACCCTCCTACCACAGAATATCAGGGTTGGAAGAGACCTCAGGAGGTCATCTAGTCCAATGCCCTACTCAAAGCAGGACCAATCTCCAACTAAATCCCCCAATGGCCCCCTCAAGGATTGAGCTCACAACCCTGGGTTTGGCAGGCCAATGCTCAAACCACTGAGCTATCCCTCCCTCCTCCTATGGCTATGGTTCACTCATTGTGTCTAATCTTTCATCTTTAAAACTCTCAATATCAAACTTTACCAGTGCTGGGTTATGAGCGATAGACCCAATTGGCCTGTGACATGTGAATCCTGTGACGACTACGCCAATTGTCACACTCTCTGGAGTGGCTCAGGAGCGTAAGGATCAACCTCAGGGCAGGCTGTTAGAAAGCAGGCCACCCCACTCCCCAGTTGGCAGTGAGTGCAATACTTAGAGTTCACCCACCAAGTATCAAAATGTGAGCTCCTCAGGCATCACAACAGCCACAGAGTCACAGATAGTTCCCTTGGGTGCCCTGCTCTACATCACCACCCAGGGAAGCTTGCCTTTGTGATAGTGGTCCCTTACACCAAAAATCACAGCAATATTCAAGTTACTCCCAGTCCCAAAGGATCAATCACTTACCCCAGGTCCAGTGCACCTTAGATCCTACAGCAAAGACAATGCTTGTAGCCAATCCTATATTAAATTAACTGAAGATTTATCATCTAGAAAAATGAGAGTTATTTACCTGGTTAAAACAGGTAAAAATACACACACCAAATGAGTTACAGTCATAGGTTCCAAAAGATGGTAGAAGCTTCTATAATCATAGAATCATGGAAGATTAGGGTTGGAAGGGACCTCAGGAATCATCTAGTCCAACCCCCTGCTCAAAGCAGGACCAACCAACTAAAGCATCCCAGGCTGCTATCAAATTCCCCCTCACTGTTCTCTTCTGCAGACTAAATAAGCCAAGTTCCCTCAGCCTCTCCTCATAAGTCATGTGCCCCAGCCCCCTAATCATTTTCATTGCCCTCCGATGGACTCTCTCCAATTTGTCCACATCCTTTCTGTAGTGGGGGGGGGGGGGGACCAAAACTGGATGCAATACTCCAGATGTGGCCTCACCAGTGCCGAATAGAGGGGAATAATCACTTCCCTCGATCTGCTGGCAATGCTCCTACTAATGCCACCCAATATGCTGTGAGCCTTCTTGGCAACAAGGGCACACTGCTGACTCATATCCATCTTCTCATCCACTGTAATCCCCACACGCTTTTCTGCAGAGCTCTATATGTCTTTTAGGGCTAACCCAGGCTAAGCAACTGGGGATCCCTTGCTTATGCTTAGAAATCTTGCACTCTCGAAGTGCAAGCAGTAGAGAGATACTGTTCCTTCTTGTCAGGGATTTTTATTCCCTCCCCCAGGATTCAAGCTGATGGGACGAGTCCACCTGCCTGTCTCATGGACATGTGTAGTGGGGGTTAAGCAATCAATAAAGTCTTTGTTCTTTGATGCTTTGCAATGGCTCATTTGATTTCAATGGGCCTTCTTGGTGGGCGGAACCTAACACGTTCTGTAGGAAGCCAGCATCTTTACATTTATTAATGCTCCTTTCCTGTTTGATGATTTACACAATGACACAAGATTACAAAGCAAACACTTCATATAACCTTCTAACGTGGGATACGGATGTTATAAGTGAGATTAATGCATGCATCATCCTACAAGCATGTCAAAAGTCTAAACACTAAACACATTCTTATAAGCTTAAGGTCTATTTTAACAACACTAAGGTACAGGTGAGCCAGACTGGTTTCCCACGCTGCATTTGTCAGTGTTCAGTTGAGGCCTAGGGGCCTTGGCATGAGCTGGCATCTGGTCTGCCAGCATCACAGTGATGAACATTTTGGCTCATTTTATATTTAATGATGGCTACCAAGTCCTGGTAAGAATGTCAAGGAGCCAGGGGGTGAGTGGGGGCTGTGATCTCAGCAGGGGGTGCATGGGGTGGTGGGAACCGTGTATGAGAGACAGTGGGGACCCCCCACCCCTTCCCCCTTCCCCCCGAGCCGGTTGGAAAATGGATTTTCTGCCCTGCAAACAATTTTGAGATTTTGAAAAAAAAAAAAATCCTCTCAAATCGGGCTGAAAAGCCAAAATTTGGAAATAAAAAAGAAATCATTTGGGGTCAATCAAAATGGTTCATTTTTGATAAATTCCAAACGTTTCAATTTTGACCATTTTTTATTCATAGTGCTTTTTGAAATACATAAAAGTACATTTCAAAATGAAAGGTTGAAACTTTCCCTGCTGAAAATGTCGAAACCGGCCATTCCGACACGTTCAGAGTGTGTTTCCCCCAACTGTTTTTGTGAGTAAATGTTGTCGAAAATGGATACAATTTCATGAAAAATGTCAGTTCCATCTTCTGTTTTGACAGAAGAAATTTCTCCCATCACTCATCCTAACCCTGTGGCCGCTCTCTATCAACCTGCAGACCCTGCTATTTAAAGAGAAATGGCCCATTGTGGACACCACTGGTGATGGGAGCTGAATGAACCCTGAGCAGATTGACAATGGAGACCCAGCAGTCTAATTAGGCCAACGAAGGGTGCTTGGTCCCATGGTCCCACTGATCAGGACCAAAGGGGCATTCATTCGTTGGGAGAATCAGAGAACGCCCAATTGCCAGCTCCGCTCAAGAGATGCATCAGGCCTGTAATAGCAGGGGATTGACAAGCACTGGTAGAGTTGTGTGGGCACATGGGGAGCCCAGGACTGGAATAGCAGGGTAAGGATAAGGAGAGGTGGCAGGTTTGAGGGGCACTGGCAGAGGCCCATGTTCCTGGTCAAGTCACCCGATAATGATTATTTTTTCCACGCTCCTGGATGCTCTGCTCACTTCCAGGCCACTGCTGGGAGTTCACAGCAATGCTACAGGAGGGGAAGGGAAGATGGAAATTGTATCCCTTTGAAACTGTAGAGGATTTAGGGATCTTCCATTGGGTTTGCAATGTTGGGGGAGCCATGCTAGGCCCAGGATTTTGGAGAGACAAGGTGGGTGAGGCGATACCTTTTATTGGACTAACTTCTGTTGGAGAGAGAGGCCAGCTTTCGAGCTACCCACAGCGCTTCACGAAAGCTCTTCGAGAGCTCTGTGTGGCTTGAAAGCTTGTCTCTCTCACCAACAGAAGCTGGCCCAGGGAAGGAGATTACTTTACTCACTTCATCTCTTGAGGATTTAGGGAGGCAGGTTACAGTCTTCCAACTGGAATTTGACCAGGGCTGTAAATCGTTTGTCAGACCTGACCCGGCTCATGTGACCAGGGCTAGGAATTAAAGAGCACGCCAGTACATCACCCCTTTATCACATGGTGTTGTAAGTAAAATAAATCTTTGCCCCTCCCCCAATTTTGTGCAAACAAAGCCAATTTAACCTCCCCTCCCCCCAAATCTGGAAGGGAACTTGGCAGGGAGTTGGGGGAGTTGCTTGCAGCCGGTCAAGTTTCTCTAGAAGCAAGTGGCGTCAAAGAGAAATCGAAGAGGGTGACTCCTCCACACTGCTCTGTGGAGCAGACCCGGAGCCCTTGAGGATCTAAACCACAAGGGATCAGGAAGGGGACTGCAAACCACTGGACAAAATCACTCAAAAACTCAAGGGACGCGGTAATCTGCACAACAGTGGCACTTGGCAAAACAAACCAACCACCAGATGCCAGGAGAGACCATTGAGCATCACAGTACAGCCCTACATAGCAATGGAGGTCAGACCGGATGAGCATCATGGTCCCTTCTGGCCTAAAAAGCTCTTAATCTATAATGGTGTAAGCAGAGTCCGGATGAGCTCTACCCTGACATCTGGTGGTGAATTATGGCGAGTGTGGAAAAGAACTCCAGGGGCTGATCTTGTTTGCATAGGCACACCCACTCGCCTGGCATGAAACAACAGCAACTCAAAGTGGTTACTTTGGCTGGTGTGGGATCCCCAGTTTTCTCTGTTATTGGGGCAGGAAGAATAAAGTTTTGTTACCCTGATTCTGTGAATCAAGGCCAGTGGAACTGTTGTATGACAGAAGGACTGAGTGATTCCTTCACCATTACTTAAGTAGCACTTGCTTGACAAGGGGTGTGGGTTACAAAACCCAGTGACTGGAGAGAGGATGGGGTCAGGTATTTGTACCTGATGGTATGGGCCGCTCTCTGAGGGTTTGAAAAACCCATTGCACTACCTTCTCTCTCTGCTGTTGAAGGTCAGAGCTAACTTTGATTCTATTAGGAGTCTAGTTACAGGCTGCTGAGCTGAATTCACTCTGGGCCAATGGTGCACTAGCACTGGGGCTCCCCTACTATGAGTTGAAATTGCTAAGAGCTGAAATCACAAAAGAGCTAAAGTTATTAAGAGCTGAGATCACTGAGTGCTCTGTTAACTAGTGGGGGAGCCTGAAGCTATATTGCTAAGCAGCTGGTGGAGCAGCCTCGTGGGGACGGTTGGAGCAGAGCTGAGTGGCTCACAGGTCGGTGAGTGGAGCGGAGCAGAGCACAGTGGAGCCTTGTGGGAGTGGCCCAAGGGTCGGCTGAAGTGGAGCAGAGCTGAGCGGCTCACAGGTCGGTGAGCGGAGCAGCTGCCAGAGCAGTTCGTGGATGGTGGGAGTGGCTCACGGGACAGCTGGTGGAGTGGAGCGGCTCGTGGTGAAGGCTGTGGTGGAACCCCACGGAGAGGCAGCCGGTCGGCCTCAGATCACGTAAGGTGCCCCTTAACACCCTGCGCGCCCCCCACCTTGAACTCTGGGGCTGCACTGACCAGGGACAGAGACTTTGGGGGGTTGTTGGACTTTTGGGACTTCGGTGATTCTTGGGTTGCTGGACCCAAGAGACTTTGGGGTTGTTGGACTTTTGGGACTTTGGTGATTCTTGGGTTGCTGGTTTCAAGAACCAACGGGAAAGGACACAGCCCAATTTGCTGGGGTGGGTTTTTTTGCTTATGGTTTGTGTTATGAATCCTGTTTGTGGTGTTTTTTCCAATTTAATGCTGATGTCGTTTACCTCATGTTATTAAACATTGTCTGTTACACTCAGACTCCATGCTTGCGAGAGGGGAAGTATTGCCTCTTAGAAGCACCCAGGGGGTGGTATGTAATTGTCCCGGGTCACTGGGTGGGGGCTCGAGCCGGTTTTGCATTGCGTTATTGCAACGGAACCCCTAGATACAGAACCCGGCCCTTGTTGCTGCCAACTTAGATGGGCAGAAGGGTTACAATGGTAAATCATGGGAATTTGCACAGTTAACAGGTGGACTCATTAGAAAGCAAATGACTTGCAGTATAGCCAGATTAACGCAAGGCTGTTGTGAGCACTGGACTGGCTGTTGCAAAGAACGGGGGAGGTTTGCAAAGCAAGTGAAAAATGTGCTGCCCACATGCGTGCCAGCAGGCAGCGAAAGAACAGCAGTTCCTCTGGCGAGCACTCAAACGTCTCGCCCCTCTAGTACAAACACTCCTACTCAAGGGAAAGCTGTCACAGGGTCTTTAATAGCAGCAGGTGGCGAGAACTTCACGTTTATGGCTCGCCTGAAGGATGGTGCGTCCAGCGCTTGGGGAAGTCACACACACAGCCATTAGAACAGAGCAAGCCCCTTTGCAAGGACATTCTGCCTCCCCCGTGCCAGGTCTGTGAAAGTCACTAATCAGAAACAAAGCTCTTTTCTGAACTCCGCCCGTGCTCCCCTTTAGGAGCTGTGCTTGGAGAGCAATGGATTAATCCTGATACTTTCGTATGCCCCATCCTTCCTCCCAAAGCACTTTACCAACCATCTCTCTGTACACGCAGGAATCGCTTCACTTGACATGCGCCCACCTCTGGGGGGGAGAGCGGCAGCTGTTTAACCATCATCAGCATCACTTGGCTTGAGACAGGAAGTGAAGAATTGTGCTGCATCTAGTTTTAAACTGCCTGGGGGGAGGCAGAACGCAATTAGCTGAGCAAGAATTTGGCCATGCATTGGGTCTAACAATCCTGCTGCGGCAAAAAAAGCTACAGACTCTTTGATGGCCGTACATTCATCCTCATATAGTCGCCACCTGGGGACGATAGGCATGATATAAGCACCTGGATAGCTAGATGGATTCAGATTAGATTCACAGAGATCAGAGCTGGACTGTGCCTATCCGGTCCCACCTCCTCCTCATGCAACGCAGGATTGTTCCCTGTAGTATGTTTTCTTATGCATTGTCTAATCTAGTTTTAAACGGCCAGGCCTTCACTTGGAGAGGTTTTTCCACAGTCTCATAAATCTTCCTGCCAGGCCGTTTTTCTTGATGTTCAGACTAAATTTCCCCTTTCTTAATTTCACGCGGTGCATACTCCCTTGTTCTCTGTAGAGAGATACCAGAGGTAGACGGACACCAGAGAGCACCAGACAGAACCGGTGGGTTTAAAAGGCAGCCAAAGAAGTTTGCCTGATCGTGATGGCAGGAGAGAACACATTAAAGGTGGATGTATTCCAAGTGCCTTTAACCTTTAGTGAATGGAACGCTTGGTGCTCAGAGCGCTGTCTGGAATACGCTTTTGCCCGCCTCCCGCCGCACAAAAAGGACCAGAATTCGAGATGACGACTGGCCTCTGATGACCTGAAAACTTGAGCGGCACGACTTTGAACTTTCTGGGCACGTCTCCTGGCTTCCATGTGCTTCGCAGGCCTCTTTGACATGCGCGCAGCGCTGTGCCCCTGGGCGGCCCCGCTGCTCTCAAAGCAGCCTGGGGAGCGAGCGAACACAGACGGAGCCTGCTGGCTGCGACAGGGCAGAACTGAGTGAGGGCAGGAAAGCCTGACTGGCTTGACAAGCAGCTCGTTCCTAATGAGTCTCTCTGATTGGTACCTGCTTTGTTAAAAAATTGTCTCATGCTTTAGGTTCTCTCCCTTCCCAACCTGGTCCCGCAACTAAAGCACAGGGCGGCAGCTCCTCAGTGCAGAGAGAAACCAGGGGGTGGCAGAGGAAGCCTGGGCCTGGAAGTTTGGAGAGCTGGCTCCCTTTACTGGCTCTGCCACAGACCCCCTGCATGACCGTGGGTAAGTCACGGCATTGCTGCGTGCCTCAGTTTCCCCACCTGTGACCAGGGCCGGCTCTGGCTTTTTTGCCGCCCTAGGCAAAAAAGCCACCCGCCGCGCAACCCCCCCCCAGCACAGCAGGGGAGGGTGCCGAGCAATCCCCCACCGGCCAGAGCGCCGGGGGGAGGGCGGCAAGCCCACCGTGGCTCTGCTCTCCCCGGCTGCCAGAGCGCCGGGAGGAGGGCGGAGAGCCCGGCCGTGGCTCTCCACTCTCCCCGGCGGCCAGAGTGCCGAGGGGAGGGCGGAGAGCCCCCGGCGGCAGGAGCGCCGGGGGGAGGGCGGCGAGCCCAGTCGCGGCCCCGCTCTCCGGCCGGAGCGCCCCGCCGCGCCGCTCCCCTCCAGGTGCCGCCCCAAGCACATGCTTGGTGGGCTGGTGCCTGGAGCCGGCTCTGCCTGTGACATAGGGATCACGAGACCCTGCTAAGCGGGTGAGAGGCTTAAGTCAGTGTCCTCCCCTCCCTTTAGTTATCGGCCTGAGGCAAAGGCTGCGTAGGACGCTCGCCTGTGCAACGGCCGGTTCAATCCCAGTGTGTCGAGGACTTGCAGAGCTAAAAAGCACGAGAACCACGCCTCCGGAGCCAGCTGCTGTAACACCTCGTCTCCTCTGCGCATTGGCCCAGCGGGAAACCTGTACCACGCTCCCCAGCAGGTGACACCTGGGTTCTCTTCCTGGCTTTGCTGCCTCACCCTGGCCAAGTCACTTTACTTCTCTGTGTCTTGTCCATCTAGATTGCCAGTGCTTGGGGGCACAGAGCGCCTCTCAGCAGGGTAACGGGGGGCACCTTCCACAACAGAGCCCTGAGCTTAGCTGGAGCCTGCAGGTGCCACTGCAATATCAATTATAATGGTGAGCGCAGGCAGCAGTGTGCGTAGAAGCTGCTGTACCCTATAAAACCGGGTTGAGCGGCAGGTGCTGGTGCCAGAGCTTATTTATTTATGTTGCAGTTTTGCTTATTTATCAGATCCTGTGATCACTAAATTATCCATTACCATTTGGAACGAGGCACTTCTGAAATTGCTTTGGCTGGTTTAGACGCAGGCTCTGCAAGTATTCCCCTAAATGCATTTCCCGACACGCGGTGGAGGCACCCAAAGCTGGAGCGATATATTTATGGGCCAGAGCGCTGTGGATCGCCCACTCCCCAAGGGGCTATTGTCCCTTTAGGGCATGTCAGCGTTACGTTCAGACAGCAGGAATCCAGTTTGGGGGCCATGGAGGAAGAGGTAAGGCGAACACTGCGCCAGTGTAGGCTAAGCGATGCAGAGCCTGGTTGGTATTTGGTGGGGAGACCTCCCAGTGCTTCAGGGAGGGCTGCTGATGACCTGAGGATTTGTGACCTTGTAGCGGGCGGGTCACCCACTCCGGCCTTGGAAGGGTCAAAGCCAGCCCTGGGAGAGGGGAAAAGCTGGGCTGATTGGGGGAAGCAGCCTCAGCTGGGGGCCATGCCCCAATCAGGGTCCAGCTGGCCCTATAAAGGCCAGGAGCTGACAGTCTCCTCTAGCTGTGGAGGGAGACGGGCCTGGCTGCTGGGGGATTAGAGAAGGTACCTGGAGTGGAGCAGGGCTGGGGGAAGGCCAAGGGAGCTGGGGAGCTCCGGTCTGGAAATCCTCCAGGCTGCGGCCTAGTATAAGGCCAAACAGGTACTGGGGTTGCAGAGGGCAGCCCAAGGCTAGGTCGAGGCAACAGGCCCTAACCCCCCCTTGCCGGTGATGAGGGGCTTACACTGCAGTCTGCCCCAGGGAGCGGGGGCTAGATGGTGACTGGCAGTAGCCTATGACTGAGGTGAGGTGGGGCTCCCCGGGGAGGGGAGACCCAGTGAGATTGCAGGGGGCAGCACCCCGGTCCGAAAAGGGCACTGGGGTCCAAGAGGGACTCAGGACCCAGCGGGAAGCGGGACACCAGCCTGCAGAGGGCGCTCCTGGGTCGAAGAGCTAATTCCCAGGACGACCGACAGGAGGTGCTGCAGGGGGGAGGCGCCGCCCAGTTACAGACCCCCATTGCAGAACCAGTGCCCCAACGTGGTGGTGTCTGTGGCTCACCAGAGACCGTTGTTCCCGCTCAATTGGTGCTTCTCAGGGGATGGGAGCTCTGTTGCCAGGAGTGGGATGCGCCAGATGGGACATCAAACCTGGCTCCTGGCCAGGCCAGGGGTGGTGTTGGCTCCAATGTGCAGATCCCGCTCCCGCGTCCCACCCAGAGGCGGATGCACAGAGCCATAGAGGCAGAGTACCCCTTGGGGCGCAGTCATGTTAGTACTGGGATGGCTGAGAAGCCCCCGTGTTCCAGCAAGGCTCCGTGTGCCATCTCCCCTGCGCCCATCCCAGGGACAGCCGAGCCCAGGGAGAAGGGGAGCGGCGGCTGTGAGGGAAGAGGCTATTTCTTCCGCAGGAGATAAAAGAAATGGTGACGGGTGTTGGAACCACAGCGGCTCGTTGTATAGCAGGCAGAGCCCCTCTCCCCTAGCATCTGGTGAGCAGGGCCGGCCCATCTGACGTGCAGAAACCCAGGGCTGAGCTATGTCTCAGCTGTCACGGCTGACGCTGACGCACGGTTCCTTCCATCCCACTGGCTGCTCTTCTGTGGACGGCCTGCCCACCGCCATCTGAGACCTCCGAGAAGCCCATCCCGCTGTCTCGCCTTCCCCGGGGACGGCAGGGACAGAAGCCAGGGTCTGGAAGGTCTTTTCCATCTTGCAACCCTGGGAAACGAGACTGGAACCTCACACTAAGAGACGGAGACTCTGAACAGTCATGAACTTGAAGTCCCCATGTACGCATTGCACCAGTTGATGCTGGAAAATCCCCCCTTCACCCCTGTTATTATTTATTAGGGGTACGGCAGCATTTAAGGCCCTCAGCCACGATCGAGGCTTCTCTGTGCTGGGCGCTGTACATACAACTAATGAGAGATAGCCGCTGCCCCCAAGAGCTATTTGAACAGACAAGTGCAGGGAGGAGAAACAGAGACGGGAAATGATTTGGCTAAGAGCACAGAGCAGAGCCCAGCACCCTATTCCCAGGAGCTGGGGCTGGTGATGGAACGCGCGTCTCTCATGTGACAGTGCCTCGTGGCCATAACCACCTTTTAAACTAGAGACTTATCCGAAGTGGGACAACCTCGGGCTGCTTCGGAGATGCTCAGACCTGGATCCGTATCTTAACTCCGCAGCTCGGGCCTCGCTCTGCAGCGAGCCGAACTGGGACCCAAATCCAAAGCTGCTTTGGGGCAAACTCACAGCCGAATGTCATGGCTTGGGGCCGTCAGTGTGTGACTCTCCTGCAGCCCTGTTTGCCTTAGATCAGTGGTTCTCAACGTGTGGGCCGCGGGCCGCTTGCGAGCCAATCAGCACACAGCTGCGGCCCATGTGACATCCTCGGGGCCATACAGGTAGTATATGTACGGTGTGGATGCGGAGCTGCGGTGAGAACCACTCCCTTAGATCTATGCTTTCACCCCACTGACAGGCCAGTGCCAACGAGAAGAGAGGAAGCATCCCCAGGCACTCAAAAAGCGTGGTTTTCGCCCCATTTACTCCTCCGGTACAGGAAAACGGATTGATTCAAACCTGCTGGAGGATCTGTCAACGGATGCTGGGAACGCAGCTCTCCTCTCCCTGCTCATTCAGCGAGCGGAACATCAGCCCACATGTTGCAAACATTTTCGGAAACCAGATCCTCATCCTTTCTCCTGCGGTTTGCATGGTTCAAGCGCCCAGGGTAATGAATTAAGCTGTCAGGGAAGATAATTAACCGGCCTTAGATCTCAAGGTGGCGGTGGAATTCTCTAGCATAGAGCGCTTCTCCAAGCACAGCTGTAGCACTGCCCTGGGCAACAGCCAGCGTTCGCCACCGAAAGCCGACCAGCTGGATTTGCAAATCGGCTCCTTTTTAAGTGATGGAGCTAATTTTGGCTGAAGGGAAATGTATTCAATGCAACCTGGGCTCGGGACTTGTCTGGGGATTGCCCCATCAGCGGATGAACCGGACGCACTTTGCACATGTTCATTCATTCAGCTTCCAACTGCTACGCCGCGAGACGGGGAAATGGGATGGCTCCCATTTCGCAGAGGGGGAGGCTGATGACCAGTGACTCAGCCCAGGTCGTGCAGTCAGTCGGTGCTGGAGTTGGACACAATAGCCTGGAGACGTGACTCCTACCCATCTGGGCTGACCACTAGGCCTCACGCTCCCTTCCCAGAACTGGGACTAGAACCCAGGAACCCTGATCCCCGCGCCCCTGTGCTAAACAGAGACAGAAAGTCATTCCCTTGCTGGGAGACAAAGGAGTGGCTCCCAGGTTCAACATGGTCTTTCCTCATTTACAACGGGATTCGCAGCCATGGCCTATTACCTGCTATTGCTTTGAGCCGGGATGGATACTGACGAGCCGGATCAGCCCCCGTTTGGTCATCAGAGAGCTGCAGAAGGGAGCCGTGGTTAATGGTGGCAGTTCTCTCCCAAAGGCTCTGTGATTCCCCACTTTGTGCCTGGGCTGTCAGTCAAAGTCCGCAGCTTCGCAAGAGGAAGGCCAGGTGACCTGAGGCAGCCAGGGCCCTCCCGCTGACAGCCAACACCTCTGGGATCTTTTGCTAGCAACCCATTACACTTGTCCACAGCAACGCGTGCAAAGAGGTACCGCGCTGGGCATCTCAGCAGTGGCTGGTCACTCGCTCTGCAGACTCTGGTCCCCATCTCCGAGATCAGCTCACGACAAGTTTCCCGTTCTTGGCCACCGGTGACGTCAATTATCCCTCCGCACCGGGTCGCTGGGAACGGCATGGCGGCCAGGCGACGACTTGGATTGTCCTGCGCCAACAGCTCAGGTCCCTGCTGCGGTAGCCGGCGGAGTATTTCCATCGCCGATCAGCAGGATACAGTTTGTGGTGCACAACTGAGGCGTCCCAAGTTCATCCCATGGTGCCGGCTCACCACACTTAGCTCTTTTCTATGTGGTGGACACCGATGCAGGCAAACCCCGATTTGGGGCGAGCAATACAAGAACGTGTGGCAGAACCAGCTCATTACACTCCAGGGCAGTGGTGCCCAGACTTTTCCTGTCCCGCCCCCCCTTACCAATAATGGAATCTGTCCCCCCCCCTCCTCCATTCCTGCACAGTGGGTTCATCAGAGGAGCTTTGGGGTGCCCATGGAGCTGGGGGCAGAGAGGTGGAGAGGGAATGAGGGCAGAGGTGGACTGGGAGCGGAGCTGGAGGCGGAGTGGAGTTGCGGCTGGGGCCAGAGCTGGGTTGGGGGCAGAGAGGGGCTGGATGGCACTCCTTCCCCACTCCCCATGGGGGCTGGCCCAGGCCTCGCCACACGCCCCTGAACATTCCTCCACAGCCCCCCCCCCCAGTTTGGGGACCACTGCTTCAGGGGCAGGGATCAGGAAAGCAATGGGGATCGGAGGCTGAAGGGGGCAGCCAGCCTGAGGACCGGGTGCTCTGTTCCTGCTCCTCGGTGTCTCACGACCTCACTCCCACTAGTAACTGTGGCAGTTCCAGAGACGACAGCAGGGATGGTTGTAGGGGCTGAATATTATCCCCATGACGCCCCCTCCAGAGCTAGCCACTTTACTCCTATCCCCATCCGACTGCGTCTGTCACTGCTAGAACCAGGCGGACGTTCTCCTCCACACGTTGGGTTTATTTATTAGTTGTTGTACTTTGTTTGGTTTTGTGTGTGTGACAAAATGGCCATTTTTGCCATGTGTTGGCATGTTTGGAGCTTTTGTCAAAAACCAAGATTTGTTCATTTTTGGCCACCGAAATCTTTGGACGAATCTAAAAGTCCATTTGTGTGCGGGGGGGGGGGGGGGAGGCAGACGACAGGGCATTTCCTGCCCCGCTGTAATCATCACACACACTTCTCTCTCTAGACACCGGATCATCCCCAGACCTCTCCATCCACAGCTGTCTTCTTCTGTGTCTCACTGTGCACGCCCTCTGTCTATCCACTGATCACACCGTATCTATCAGACTGTAGACACGCACATTAATTAAAGTGCTGGAAGGTGTGTGTGTGTATATATGGGGGGGGGGATGTTTTTAAAGGTTTAAAAAGTCCCTTTCATGAGGCTGAAAAAGCACTTATTTTACAAGAGAAATGACCGGCGCGAGATTGCTCACCAGGCAGATTTAGCCCAAGATCTCATTAGAATCTAATGTCCTTTTGCGAAGCCCGTCTGCGAGCAGCCTGGCTTCTGAGACGCCGATCCAGCCTGGGCAATGCTGAGCTCTGAGCTTTAATTAACACAAAGCAGCACCATTCTGCTCGGCCCAACTATCTGGCAGCCCGATGGTTGATTGAGACGAGCCATTTCTCACCAGGTAGAGAGAATGAGACTTGGATTGGAACATAAAAGATTGTTTTAATTAAAGCATTAAAGCATTTCTGAGCCTCCTGCTGCCTGTGGCCAGTTAGGAGCGGAGGCGGAGCCCTGGGTTACAGACTGAAGCCAATTTCCATCTGGGTTGGAAGGAAAAACCCGAGTCCCTGCAGTTTGGATGGATAAAATGGAATAGGCTCGTGAGCTGACATGGAAAAAGTTGCTTCCATCCAGAGGAGGCTTTGCAAAGCACTGTCATTTTCAATCTGCACACGAGAGTTGGATCGTTCCTCCCTGAACTGCGGCCACCTCTGGAATGCCGCAGCTGTTTAACAGCGCAGAGCAACACTGCACACAGGAAGGTAGGAATGGCCTGGCTGACTCAGACCTGGGGTCCTTCTAGTCAGATATACGGTCTCTGATTGGAGCCAGCATCAGCCGCGTTGGAGGAAGGTGTAAGAACCCCGCACTAGCAGATGTGGGGTAATCTACCCTCCCCCCCGACATTAGGTCTCATCCTGGTCTCCAAAGGTACGTCTACACTACAATCAAAAATGCATGACACTGAGTCGCAGAGCCCAGGGTCAGTTGACTTAGGTATGGGGCTAAAAGTATACACTGGGGTGTATAAAGGCATTAGAATAGTCTCCGCATTATTCTCCATCCTATTCCTTATGCACCCTGATCTCCAGGAGCTGCAGGCAGTGCTGAGCGCGTCCCTTCTTGAACTGACAATTAAATTAGATCCCTGCTCAATAGTGCAGGACAATTAAGTGAAGAACGGTCCCGTAGCTCACCAAGCCTGGGGTGAGGAGGGTCTGGTATAGATTCATAGATTATAGGACTGGAAGGGACCTCGAGAGGTCATAGAGTCCAGTCCCCTGCCCGCATGGCAGGACCAAATACTGCCTAGACCATCCCTAATAGACATTTATCTAACCTACTCTTAAATATCTCCAGAGACGGAGATTCCACAACCTCCCTAGGCAATTTGTTCCAGTGTTTAACCACCCTGACAGTTAGGAACTTTTTCCTAATGTCCAACCTAGACCTCCCTTGCTGCAGTTTAAACCCATTATAGCTCGCTCGCAGTGCTGCTGGAACCATTTGAATAATGCGAGTGCTAAGAGCCATTGAACCAAACTGTAAACCCTGTGGATAATGGAAACCACTTCAAGCCAGGGGGTGCAGCAGCCCCCCCAGCACCAATATGCTCTCGGCTCCGTGCTGGTCTTTCTAAATCTGTCATGATTTTGAAATCAATGGGGGGGTGGGGGGGAGAAATCCATGTAGCTCTACCAGTAAACCCTTCTAGTGCAGACAATTCATACTGCTGGTCCAAAACTACTTGGGCCAGGATAGCGTCTCCCAATTCCTCTACTGGCAAAACATATTTTCCCGCGGTATAACGGTGTTTGCACTGGGGCTTTGGACGCTAAGGCTTACGTTCTTATGACAGTATAAAAATGTCATAAAAATCATCATACCTCCATCTGACATCACTTCTAGGGTAGACCCGACTTGAGACTCCCAGGTACTATGGTGACAGAACAATATAAGTGTCTCTGTATCTGTGTCCCCCCACTATGATCCAGCAAGGGCATCCACGCTCGGCTTCCAGCTCCCCTGGCTGTCACCTTCTGAGCAGGGTATTCCCAGGTTGCACAGCTCGTATTTATGCCATGATATTGCCCCCCAAGACAGACTGCCCACGCAGGCCTGCTTGCTTTCTCTTCGGAGGCAGGAACCGGTGTAAGTGCCCACCATTTTAAGTTACCACACAGATCTTTCTAAGCAAGCACATTTATTCCTAAGGTAAAAGCATTACAGAGAAAACATACCAGAGATCACGCCAACTCCAGCCTGGGCTCTGGCAAGCAAGCAGTCCTTCAGAACTCCACACGGGGGGTTTCATGTGGTTTCAAGTTCAAAACCCTTTGCTCAGAATGAGATCACTCATGAAAAGTCTAGTCCAGCCTTTATATAGTTTGGGGGTCTTTGATCTGGAGTTTCACTGAGGTGGTAGTCGCTAGACAATGGTTTTTTCTCAAGGTGCAGCTTCAAAAGGATGGATTCAGAGGTGGGTCATTTGCATCCCCCTCACTCCAAGTACTTCTTAGGAAACCAACTTCACACTTATTGTCCCATACATACGTATTGTTCTGAACATTTCCCTAAGGTTTTCATTACTTACTTCTCCTAGAAAAGTTACCCACAATCCTACAATAACACAAACAGTTGCATTTTTAATACCATAGACCCCAAAGGTATTAAACTTAATTCAATAAGGTTTGTCCAGAATATTGCAGAAAATTGCCATCTGTCACAATAAGCACCTAGACAGACAGACATGACGTAACTGCAAGGACCACCTGGAGCTGCAGCTGCTGTAAAGGGATTGAAGTCTAGTGGTTACAGCCGGGACCAGGAGCCTATACAAACACCGCTTATTTTCTCCTGTGATTGGCCAATCTAGGAGACACACTGCCAGCTCCCACCAACAAATGGGAAAAGGACAAAGAAATAATTCAACCTTCTCCCTCCCCGGAGTCTGAGCAAGGGTCGGTTGGTGTTAATTTGTCTCAAGTTCAACCATTTTTGTAGCAGCATCAGTTTTTCATTCATTTCTCTTTTTTTCTGAGCGATTCAAAGCAGGAACAATCATAATGGTTTTGCTTTCCCACGACTGGGATCTCCCCTGCCCCTGCATGACCGTAGAATCCACTGCCTAGATTTTCCTTCTATTGCCCAGAAGGGATTGCAAGTGAGGGTTAATGGAAGCTCCTATACTGGGCATTTTACTTCTTCAAAGCAATGCACGGACGCTGCCTAATTAAACCAGGGAAGTGGCCTTATCCTCTTTGTACAGATAAGGAGTAGATGCAGAAAGGAGTGAAGTGGTCCAAGCCAAAGGGAGAATCACTGGTAGAGTTAGGATTAGAACTCAAGACATGCAGATGCCAGAAATGTTCTCATGCCAATAAACTCGCCTTGTGCAGCCACCATCTATCAAAATTCCCCTTTCCTTACTAAGGCTTGGTCTACACTACAGAGATGGGTCTACATAGGGCAGCTTACGTGGACCGAACTAGGTCAGTGTACACACTACAGCCTTGCTCCCGCCGAGGTAAGTGCCCTCCTCCACCAACATAATAACTCCAGCTCCAGGAAAGGCTTAGTTAGGGCAACGGAATGTCTGTGAAGACATTGTATTCCTTACCTCGGCTGGCTTGTCGATTTCACACCGCTGCAGTGAAATTGACAACAAAGCCGGCTCCCGCTCCCCAGCTGGGCTGCGGCCAGGTCTCCTCTCCAGGCTGGGCTGCCGCCCGGGCTCCTAACTCACTGCTGGGAGCCCTGTTGCCCCCTGGGGTCCCGGCTCCCTGCTCCCCACCAGAACGGCCACTGACTAGACTCCGGGTGCAGATCTCCCTAGCCGAGAAGCCCCAGGTGGCTTCCTCTCCACTCCTGGGAGGCAAGAAGCCAGGGGCCAGCTGGGCTTCTGGGGGAGAGCTGTATGGAGCGGGAGCCCTGGGTCCTAGACCCGCCACTGCCCCCGTGAGTCGGTGGAAGCACTCTGGGTGAGGACGCGCACCACCGGCAGAAGGAGGGTAGTGTGGACATCAGCCACCGCAGTAATTACTAACATAGGTCGACTGCAGATTGTACTGTCGACGTGCCCTAAGAAACAAAGCCCAGTGAAGACACAAACCTGCGTGTTCATCCCCAGATAGATGTTCACATACCGGCACCCGACTCGCATGCACACACCACACAGACCTCCGTGTGCATCGGGAGGTGCTCACACACACGGCCCTTGCCTGCCATGGAGGATGGAACGTAATTGATGAATAAGACTGAGACGAGAAGCCACTAGAGCCTTTCCCAGCAGTCCGACTGCCAGTTGCCTGCCGTTTTGCCTTTGGCCAGAGCAGCAAACCTAAACCATGGATGCAATTTCTTAATTAATCAGCAGTTAGGAACGGCAGCCCGTGAGACTACAGCTGCCAGCCCCCGAAGCCGCCGGGGACACGGTTTCAGAGAATCGGCACTGCAGCAGGCCGTGGTTAATACCCTCACAACAGGGGAGGGACTGTGCTGCCAAGAGGCTGGGTTTTCTGAGCATCTGGCCCGATTTCCATGAGTCCCGAGCCAGCTCAGCACAGCTCCCATTCTCCGGCGCTGGAGGACAGAAGCCGAGCGCTGTTCAGAGTGTCATCCAGCCCCACAGAGGGTAGGAGACTACTACAGCTCCCAGCTAGAGTAGGGTTGCCAACTTTCTAATCGCACAAAACGGAACACTCCGCCCTGCCCCGCCCCTTCCTCGAGGCCCCGCCCTACCCCTTCTCTGAGGCCCCGCCCCTGCTCGCTCCATCTCCCTCCCTCCCTCCCTCACTCTAGCCCCATCCTCACTCAGTTTCACCAGGCTGGGGCAGGGGGTTGGGGTGCGGGCTCCAGCTGGGGGTGCAGGCTCTGGGGTGGGGTTGGAGAGGAGGCATTTGGGTTGTGGGAGGGGGTTCCGGGCTAGGGCAGGGGTCGGTGTGTGCGGGGGCCATGGGCGCTGGGTGCGGGGTCTGGGTGGGGCCAGAAATGAGGGGTTCCGGGTGTGGGACAGGGTGTTGGGGTGCAGGGGGTTGGGTGGTGCAGGGGATGAGGGGCTTGGGATGCAGGGCTCTGGACTGGGGCCAAAGGGTTCAGAGTGCAGGAGCGGGTGCAGGCTCCGGCTGGGGGTGTGGGCTCTGGGCTGGGATGAGGGGTTTGGGGTCCTGGAGAGGGCTCTGGACTGGGGCAGATGACTGGGGGTGTGGGCTCTGGAGGGAGTTTGGGTGCAGGAGGGGGTTTGGAGTGGGGGGTCCCGGCGGTGCTTACCCCGACTCCCAGGAAGCGGCAGCCAGGTCCCTGAAGCCCCTGGGAGCATGGGCAGCCAGAAAGGCTCTGCGCATTGCCCTCGTGCCCGCTGGCACTGCCCCCGCAGCTCCCATTGGTTGCGGTTCCCGGCCAATGGGAGCTACAGAGCCGGCACTAGGGGCGGGGGCAGCCTCCCTGGCCATCCATGTGCCTAGGGGCTGCCAGGACCTGGCAGCCACTTCCAGGAGCCATGCAGAACTAGGGCTGGCAGGGAGCCTGCCTTAGCCCCAGGACCCCACTGCGTCTCTGACTGGACTGTTAATGGCCCGGTTGCGGTGCCAACCAGAGCTGAGAGGTCCCTTTTCGACCGGGCGTTCTTGTCGAAAACTGGATGCCTGCCAACTCTAAGCTAGAGGAGTTACTCCCCAGCGAGGGCTTGTGATTGCGGGCATTATACGGAGTTTCATACTTAGTAAAGTCCATGAGGGGTGGGGGGATCTTTCCATTGGCTTTGGATCAGATCTGAGGAAGTAGGGAAGTATCTTAACAAAGCACATCTCAAGTTAAGGGAAGGGGAAAGGTCAAAGATCAGATGATCAGATGCTGTATTCAGGTGGCAGACACTCTTTCCAACATGAAAGAGGCCGGTGTGGTCTCATGCAACAGACATGAGCTGGGGACACAGGAGACCTGGGTCCTTATTCCCTGCTCTGCATTCGGCAAGTCACTTTCCCTCTCTGAGCTTCTTTCTCCCACCTCTGTCCGTCTCGTCTCTTTGGACTAGGAGGTCTTCAGGGCAGGCACTGTCTCACACTGTGTATTTGTACAGCACCAGGCACAACGGGGCCTCTGGGCGCCACCACAACAGAGGTTGTCATTGTGATGCAACAGTGGGGATGCCCAACAACGTAACAGAACATTTGCTCTTGTACGACTAGCCCAAGGTCCCGTGGGCTTCCACAGCAGCCGTGGGAACTACAAGTTGTGGACTACAAACCGCGGCGTGTTGGAAGAACTTCCTGGTTCCTGCCAGGATGGATCTGCCCTCCCAGCAGGAGGTCTCAGCACTGACTGAAGCTGGGAGCACGGGGCGGGCAGGCAGAGAGGAGGCTGCTGGACTGTCATCCTGTTCTCTGTTTCGTTACAGAATAAGACCTGGTTCCTGGTGGTTTGTCTGAGTGGGTCTGGTCGGAGGTGAACACACAACGCCGAGCACACGGAGAAGCCTCAGGCCCAGTTGCCCAAAGTTGTGTAAAAAAAATTCACAAGGCAGGCGTCCCCTCTCTGGAACAACCTCATACGGGCCAGTGCACAGGAGGGTCAAACAGGTCGCTAGAAGCTCTCAGGCACCACAGCAATGGCCAGGAGACCAAAACCCAGACAGACACCCCAGCTAGATCTCAAGAAATGGAGCCGAGGTGGCTTATCGCTGCAGGCGCTTGACACGGCAGGAAGAAATGCTCTTTTAGAACAGCGGATTTAGACGAGGCAAAGCCGCCCAGCGTTTGTATCACTCAGTGACCGTATGCTATCCCGGCAAAAGCAGCATCCGCAGGGGCTCCAGAGCGGAAGTGAAACAAGGGATAATAGGGAGAGCCGAGCTGTATGGAAAAAAAGCCAAACAATGAAAAATGCCCATCCCCAGGCCACTCATGTTTATAGTCACATAAAGTTTAAGGCCCGAGAGGACTATTAGATCATCTCGTTGGCCCTCCTGCATAGCACAGGCTATTACGTTTCACCCAAACAGTTTAAAATGCTCACGGTCGTTATGGCTCCAGAAGTGATAACCCCCCACCCCCATAAATGCATTTCAGTCACCTATGGCCAATGCAGTTTCCTGTTATTGCGACATACATGGATCTTAGATTGCAGCTCTCCTGTCTCCCCAGACAATGAATCAGGCATCCAACCATATACGACTGACGCTGCTAAGTTAGGGCCTATTCTACTGAATGCAAGTGGGCGCGTGCTGGCCTGGAATTTAAACTGCTCGGTAGCCCTCCTGGGGCCAGGGCTGTGCAGAGAGAAAGAGAAAGACAGGGCTCAGGGCTCTTGGGAGGTGGTTGGTGCCGCATAAAGACCCGGTTTTAGACATTTCATCTCTGGTTACATCTTCCAATCATGCGAATGTCAGTTCAGACATTTCGGGATTGCTCCTTATCAGCTAAAGAGCCCGGAGCATTTACCGCAAAGGAGCAGAATGCAAACACCCCGACACAGCTCTCAACGGCCCAACCTCTCCTCCGCTCCACATGAAGCTGGAGTGCCCCCACGTCAGGAAGAGGGAGACGCAGCACTGAGGCTACAGGTTGGCTCGTTCCCACGCATGGCCAGAATGCCCACAGCACCTGAAGTTCCTGCTGGAATAATTTTTCATGTCTTTCCTTTTAGGTCTTTGTCACAAATCCCATCCCCCCTGTGGGCCTTGGTGTGTGGAGAGCATGGGCGGTGGGTATTAAAAACCAGGGCAGGCTAAGCCTCCCCCGACCCAGGCTGTGGCCCCACCCTCTCTCCCCCTCTGCCCTGAAGCCAGAGAGGGCTCAGCATTGGCCAGCAGCCTGGGCCGGCGCTGCGGGGCCGGTGGCTCAGCCCCGCACTTGAGGGGGCTGGCCTGGCGTGGCTGAGGTGGGTCTCCTCCGGACGCAGAGTAGGGAAGACTTGGGGCTCTGGCGTGCAGGAGGGCTGGGCCTTGGGGAGGGTGACCAGACAGCAAGTGTGAAAAATCGGGACAGGAGGTGGGGGGTAATGGGCGCCTATATAAGAAAAAGCTCCAAATATTGGGACGGTCCCTATAAAATTGGGGCATCTGGTCACCCTAGCCTTGGGTGGAAGGGGCGGGGCTGGCAGGGTAGCCTCCCCGAAGGGGGGTTCACTTGCCACCCATGGGGGACGGGGACACAGCTGAAGACCCCAAGGGGTTCAAGCCTTCAGTGAGATATCATACAGCCCCACCAAAAGGATGCAGCTCGACCCACCTCTTACTGCTCACGGGCTGTCGCTCGTTTGTCTATCCACATCGGCTGTGTCTGCACTCGCCTTCCCACCATTGCTCCAGCATCACTGCCTGGACGTCTAGCACAGACAGTCCTCCTGGACCAGGCCACCGTCCCCTGCACAAAGCCCACATCTCGCTTACGGATGCAAAACCACCTCTGAGCTGAGCCCAAGTTCAGGATCCAGCACACCTGCGGATTGCTGTATGGACCAGAAACCCGGACCCCCTGACAGACAGACTTGGAGCACTCCACTATCAGCACCAAATCCTTAGCACAAAGTGGTTTGACCTTGTACAAAATGCCACCATCTCACAAAGATCTGCTCTTCCTTCAATGCTCATTAGATTGAAAAGCCAGTACAGACAAAACACCCCAGCACACCAGGCTCTCCATCGACGTGCGAAGGGGTCATGCCAGGCCCGCCGGAATGGGAGGGGGGCGGTCGGTCAGGGCCCTCCCGCTTTTTAGTGGCCTGGCCACTTTATGGGCCCCCGCCCCCTTCCCTCCAGGCCTCATCCCCCCAGTCAGGCTGGCAGCTGGTGTAGCCTGGCTGGGGAGCCCGGGCAGTTGTGGTCCGCGCCGGCTCCCCGCAGCTGCCCCCGTGGCTCTTACCTCTGAGGCCCCCCCACCCCCCGGCCAGAGCAAGAGCCGCGTGGGCAGCTGTGGGGAGCCTGGGTCCTTCCTCCTCCCCTGGGTGGGGGAACCGGGGGACGGGGACACAGGCAGAGGGCTGCTTTTGGCCCCACCCCACCCTGGGCAAGGGAAGGGGTGTGGGCTCCCCAGCCCTGCTCTGGCTTCTGGCTTGGCCGGGGCCTCCAGTGGAAGAGGAGGGGCCTTGAAGGCCAGTAGTGGGACCTCGGGGGTGGGGGGCCCTGCCCCCCCCCCTTTTTGGAAAGGCTTCACCGTCCCCGGTTCACTCCCTCACCCTCCCTGTAAGGTCTGAGGCCTTTTTCTGCAGCCACATTAGGACAGCATCAGCCAGGAGCCAAGAAGCAGAAAGTCACCTCCTCCCATTCCATCTAAATGCCATTACAAGAACGTAGTAGCGGGCTGTTCCGAAGGCCCCTGTCCTAACAGCACCCACCATCAGCCGATAAAGAAACCGATCTGAAGATGTTTAAAGAAAACTTTGTTTGACAGCATCTGCCTGGCAAGAAACCACTTCTCGATTGCTTCTCTGTAGGGTTTCTGTCTGGTTCTTTCATTGTTTCTGTCTGTTGCGTAACTAATTTGGCAAGATTTAAACCAGCTAAGGTGAGGGGTCCGACTGGGTAAAGAAGTGTTTCCTAATGGGCAAGGATTGGTGAAAAATACTGGTTTGTAGGACTTTACTTTACTATATAAATGGGTCCAAAAGGAACTCCAGGACACAGTCCGACAATCAGAGCTGTCAGACCTCAACACCCTGCCAACCACATCGTACAGAAACTGGAGTCCCCCAGACAACCTGATCAGGACTGGCCAGCAGGAAAAGTTCATCTGCCTTACTGCGAGTGGGAAGCATGGTGTGCTTAGCGTGTGTCTTCTGCTTTGGTAACTGTTAATGAAGAGAGGTTAAGGATATTACTGTGTAAGGTTCTTTCATGGTAAAAGGCCCCACAAACCGCAGAAGATTATGCCCTGAGCCCTAGGAATTGAGTAAGGGTAGGTGCCTTTCGCCCTGAGCCCTAGGAACTGGGAAGGGGTGGCGGGTGCTTAAATTAACCGGGTTACTCCTTAAGCCCATGGCAGAGTAAAGATGAGGTGACCTACCGTGTGCGGGTAACAGTACCCAGCGTCATCTGCGGGGCCAACACAAAGATTTGTGGATTCGCAGGATTGAGCCGGATCTGGAAATTTCACTACACAAAGTTTGGTGCAATATCATCAGCTATGGTCCGTCTGGGCTGGGGTTGGGGTTCAAAAGGGAGCTAGATAGATTCATGGAGGATAGGTCTATCAATGGCTATTAGCCAGGATGGGCAGGGATGGTGTCCCTAGTCTCTGTTTGCAGAAGCTGGGAATGGGCGACAGGGGATGGATCACTTGATGATTCCCTGTTCTGTTCATTCCCTCTGGGGCACCTGACATTGGCCCGTCGGAAGACATGGATCCTTGGTCTGAACCAGTAGGGCTGTTCTTATGTTCGAATAGACAATACATGTTTGACAAAGGCCTTCAGGCCTCTCCCTTTTATCATGTCCTTTCTTCTCTCTTGGCTTTGCCTCCTCCCCCCTTCAGAGTCAGGTGAGCATTACCTCATCACAGTCCCAAACTGACCAAGGGAAGGGGGTGACTCACTGGAGAGTCCAACAGATTCTTTGTTGCCGCCTAGGCCAGCGTCCTTTGTTCCCGTGAGGCTGGGCTGGGTTTGTCCCATACATACCCTGATGAGGTGTGAACTGTCCCTCTGCTCCGGGAGAGTTTTGCCTGGGCTTGTTTTAAGCCACGAGGACACATTTTCAGCCTCATAACTATAGATATGAAATGACAACCTACAACAATTACTAGAACAATTACTATAACAACAATGCTCAGTGCATCATGAGCCTTCCGAAGACACCCGACATGACAAACATTGCATGAGATGCCACACAATCATATTATAAGGATGAACATGGGGGTGCAGGGGGTTCCCCCGAGGTATAGAACATCACAGACATTATGAAACACAAGCAATATCTTGTCTTTAAACCCCAGAACTGCCCCTGTTCTGGAGACTTTCATAAACTGATTTGAATGCATGAAGAGAGCAGCTGATCAGGGCTGTACTATCATGATGCAAATGCTAAGAAATCACACCTCTGAAATTCACGGTGGGTGGGGAGAGGGAAACATTTTGTGGACAACCAGTGTCATGCCAAGACTCTGCTTCAGAAGTCACGCGTGTCCAGTGCTGCTAGCTAGAAAGGACAGGCCAAAAGCCTGAAAAAAACAACCCAGATGTGTTTGTTCACAGGATGGGCTACTCTGCCCACCCCCCACTCTCTGCCTCCTCGGTTGCAACTTGCAACTAAAAGCAAATCTCATCTATCAGTCTATGGTATTTATAAGGCGTCTGACTTCTTGGCTTCCAAACTGGGCTGATGGAAGATTTTTCCATTGAAACTGGTTTTCAACGGAAAATTGGGCTTCTAACAAATGATTTCCCCCCCACGGAAAGTATCTGCTTTCCAACGATAATTTTGACTCTTTGTCCAGAAAACAAAACCCACAGAACTGTCAACCAGAAGTTTTCACT
The DNA here is from genome assembly GCF_027887155.1 of Malaclemys terrapin pileata. Classification (NCBI taxonomy): domain Eukaryota; kingdom Metazoa; phylum Chordata; order Testudines; family Emydidae; genus Malaclemys; species Malaclemys terrapin. Next base: position 130,828,266 of record NC_071510.1, on the reverse strand, counting down.
TTTTCAATAAAAAGTCAAAATTTTCCATGGAAAAAAACAAAACCCATTTTCCGAGCCTCCCACACTGAACAGCCCCGGCAGCTGCCCAGTTACGTCCTGTGGTCACAGCAAAGCACCACACGCCGACTAGTGTCCAGGCTTGGCACCTTCCCAGGTCCTTTGCTCAGTGCCTTTGCCCCCAGTAGCTGCTTCCTCTTCTTGCTTAAGTAGATGCGCAGATAAGGCCACTGTCTACATTGCAATAAAGGACCCGCGGCACAGCCGCAACTGGCCTGGGTCAGCTGACTCGGGTGCACAGGGGTCAGGCTGCGGGATATAAAACTTGCACCCGCGAGTTATCGCTGGGTGTTTGCATTCTGCTCCTTTGCGGTCCGTGCTCTGGGCTCTGCAGCCGATACGGAGGAATCCTTAAATGTTAGCACTGACCTTAACGTGATTAGAAGATGTAACCAGAGGAGATGAAATGCCTAAAATCAGGTCATTGTGCGGTGACAAACACCTTGTGAAATACAAAGAGCCCGCGCCCTGGCTAAGAGACATAACGTTTTTTTCCTGCATCGCCCTGTCTGCAGAAGGACTGCACAGCAGACTCAGAATCCGAGGCTGCATGCGCTCGCTTCCATTCTTTATAACTTGTGCTTGGGCTGGAGCCCAGGCCCTGAGACTCCATAGGGAGGAGCGTCTACACTACTCAGCCCAAACCCTGCAAGCCCGAGTCAGCTGATCTGGGCTCCGAGACTTCGGTTTTGATTGCAGAGTAGACATACCCTAAGTGGCAGGCTGAGCGGGGACATGGCATGACCTCTCCCTGGCTCCCTTTGCAGGGAACGAATCCCTTTCCTGATTGCTGTGCATCCACCCCATCCCACAGTTCGCACATACGCTCCTTACAGCTGGGGCGGCTTCGGTGTTTGTGCAGCGTCTGGCCCACTGTGTGCTCCCTAAAGCAACGACTGATCCCAGTACGAATGGGGAGGACCTTGTGCAAATCTGTACGTTCCAAAGGCCGAGCACGGCAAAGTCTGCTGTGGATGTACCACTCAATCCATGTTGTGTTAATACGCTCTAAATCACGAGTGCCGGGTGCGCGTGGCGTCTAGCAAGCTGACGGGTTGGTGTGTTTTACTGTCTCCGGCAAGGCAGCGAACGTCACACTGTCTCTGTGAGGTCCCAGGGAAAGGGACGGGTCCCTGCAATAGGACGATTTGGGGTGAGTTCAGGGCTGGACGGGGACTAGGGCGAGGAGTAAGCAAGTTGGGCAAAGCCAGGGCAAGGCTGGGAGGGTCAGAACTCCGGACCAAACCTGCCCAGGCCAAGACACTCAGGGTTAGAGAACAGATGGTGAGCGAACCCCTTACTGGCCTGGGTGAACCCCAAAAGGTCACACAGAGAAACTAGACTCATTCCATGCTCTGCCACGGATTCCCTGGGGGAACGTAAGCGTGCGCAGACTCACCCGGCGGTGCCTCCTGCTGGTTGTCCTCGGGAATTAGCATCCAGCCTCCAGAGCGTCCTCTTCAGGCCGGTGTCTCACCGCCACTGCTGGCCCCCGTGTCCCTCCCAGGACCCCGGTGCCCCTTTAACTGGGTGCTGCCCCCTGGCAGAACCCCCACAGTTCTGGGTCTCCCCCTCCCTGGGGAACCCCCACCCACTATCCCCACTTCGCCTCAGTCTTGGCTACTGCCCAGTCTCCATCTAGCCCCCGTTCACTGGGGCAGACGGCAGTATCAGCCACTCCTCACAGGCAAAGGGGTTCGGACCTACCGCCTCTGCCTACCCCTGGGCTGCCCCATTGCAACCCTGCATGTATTCGGCCTATAGTCAGGGCTGCAGCCTGGGGCTTTCCAGGCCGGAGCTCCCTGCTCCCAATCTGAAGCCAGGCCCTTCTCCCTCTACAAGCAGAGGGAGACTGACTGGGCCCTGGCTCCCAGCCTCTTATAGGGGCCAGCTGGGCCTGATTGGGGCCTGGCCACAGCTCAGCCTACTTTCCCCACCTCGCTACACAGACCCTGGCCAACTCACTTAATGTAGCTTCTGCCTCAGTTCCCCAGGAATGAAATGAGAGTAATACTTCCCCACCTCCCGGGGTGCTGTGAGGATGAAATGCATTCACAATCGAAAGGTGCTCACATGCTGTGGTTGGGAGGAGCCATACAAGCACCATAGATTGAGACAGAATTTCAGAATTCTGGCCCCGGGGTGTCGCTGTAGATCTGCATGGTGGGGATGGAGGAAAACTCTTTGAAAGCACAGAACTCTTTGGAGTTTTGAGTTATCGCTGGGTGTTTGCATTCTGCTCCTTCGCGGTCCGTGCTCCGGGCTCTGCAGCTGATACGGAGGAATCCTTAAATGTTAGCACTGACCTTAACATGATTAGCAGATGTAACCAGAGGAGATGAAATGCCTAAAATCAGGTCATTGTGCTGTGACAAACACCCTGTGAAATACAAAGAGCCCGCGCCCTGGCTAAGAGACGTAACGTTTTTTTCCTGCATCGCCCTGTCTGCGGAAGGACTGCAGAGCAGACTCAGAATCCGAGGCTGCACGCGCTCGCTTCCATTCTTTATAACAGAAGCTAACTTAGCAGAGGAAACCAGGCATGCAAAACAGAACAAGGCATCGTGTGCATGTAATGACTACAGCAAAATCTCTCTCAGGCCCCTAACTGGCCATCGGCAGGTGCAATTGTCCAGAATGAGCATATGACCCATGCAAATCTAAGTGCTGCCTTCAGAGACCATTGGACCTACTGGGTTGCCTGGTATTCATCTGTTCATGAACCACTAGTTACGATTTCATGTTACGGGGCTGACCTCAGGGTCCAGCCAGGATCAAGGCATCATTGCACTGGGCACTGTTCAAACATACAGCGAGACTCAGCCCCTACCCTAGATCTATCTAGGTGCTTAGGAGCCGTCCATAAATTATGTAACACATATTTTGGTGATTCCAAGACCCCCTTTAACACTTTGTAACACTAAAACAAACACTCTGTCTTGTAAAATGATGGACCCACCCATCCCTTAGTGAATTATATAATTTATGGACAGCCCCTTCCTGATGTAGCCCTCAGCCCTGAGCACTAGAGGTGGTCAGGAATTTTTCTGTGACTTTTTTTTGGTCAAAGGATGCCAATTTGTCAAAACCAATGCTTTTTTCACGAAGGGAGCAGTTTCAGCAAATTTCTCAGCTTGAAACACTTTCCGAAAGAAAAGTTTTCAGTGTCAAAATCTCCCATTTAAGCATTTTCAGAATGACCAATTTTGGTTTTTCCAGTTCAGAATAAGTTGTAAGCCTATTGGAGTAGAATTTAATGTTATTATTTTTGCTTTTTTAAAAAGAAGGTCAAAATCAACACGAAGCATTTGGAAAGTATCAAAATGAAATGTTTCAACTGACCTGAGTCTAAATATTTTTTGGTTCATGCCTTTTTTTTTTAAATTTAGACCTTTCGTCATGCTTCAGGTTGGGGAAAATTTCTAAAATCTCTTGGCACGATGAGAAAACCGTTTCTCACAGAGCGTCCTACAGTCACTAATGGACTTTATCCCTTGCAGTGGGGATTGATTATCCCTATTTTAGGAATGGGAAAATGAAGCTCAACGGACATTAAGTAACTTGTCCAAGTTGACACATGCAGTTTATGAAAGACCAGGAGGAGAACTCCAGTTGTCTAAGTTCCCATGAAATGCCCTGGTCAATGGACCATTCTGCCTACCCTTCGTGAGTTTACCCTCTAAGGGCTGTATGTCCGGAGGTCCTTAGTTTTCATTCAGTTGCTTCGCATTGACTTTCCCGGGATTTTCCCTCAATAAGGATTGACTAGAGACCTCAAGATTTTCCCTGATAGGCTTAGACCAGGGCTGGTCCAGAAATTTCAAACAAAACCTTTTCCTGTCTGAAAATGGGGTTTTGTCCATAGTGAAATTTTCCACAGGAACGGAATGATGTCATCAGGATAGGCCATCAGAAATATCGAAACACAGTGTTCCAGTTCAGGTCAGGGTCAACCGCTCTGTCTAATCTGCTCGCAGTGGTGCCTGGGAGCTGTAGTTCTTGGTCCCACTATACTATTGGATGTGGACTACATCTCCCATGATGTGCTACAGTCTCATTCCTATGTCGGAGCCATGGTGGCATTTCATGGGACTCCCACAACCCTGGGACACCAGACCCTTCTGTTTTATATGGATGTGACTCCACTAACCCCAGGGGAGTGACTCCTGATTTACTCCAGTCTAAGCGAGATCAGACTCAGCCCATTAGACAGCAAGCTCTGTAGGCCACCAGCCCTGCGTCCCACCTTCCACTTACAGCTCCGAGCTCACCGGGGGCTAGACACGCACCAGTGTATCCGCAAATGCTTTTAGCTCATCCAGCATCTCTGATACATGGGCTGGCTGCGCCCTGCTTTCATTGTGCCTGATTAACATGCAAGCGGGCCAGATTTGACTGTCACCTCTGGGGATGGAATGAACGTGAGCTTTTAGAAAGCGAATGACAGGGCCGGCGCTGGCTGCAGTGCTTGGCTCGTTAGACAGCTGTCTCCCTTCTTAGCTTGCTCTCAGATGAACGTTTGCTTTTGTCACTCCCCGAGGACGCCGCTTTGGCTGAGAGCTGTCGTTTCAATGGCACGGTGCGCAGCGTGGGTAGTTGTCCTGTACTGAAATGAGAACAGCACAGGGGAAGTCCCGGGAAGTGGACAGACGTCTATGTGCAATAGAGGTGCTGTCAGGCCAGACAGCAATGGTGCAGATCGCTCTTGGAGGAGTGGTTTGGATGTGAAATCCACCACTCTGTGTCTTAGGTATTTATCCGGCCCCCATCGCTGTCACCTGCCAGTCTTTAAAATGTTGAGTCTTGTAACGGTCCTGCAAGGGCAGAGGCCAATGAAGGTTTCATGGGGCCCTGGGACAGAGCAAGTAGGGGCCCCTCCCCACACCTTCCGGCTGCGGTCCCGCCCCGCCCCTTTCACCTGTGGCCCACCCCTGTTCCACCCATGGTCCCGCCCCATACTTCCCCCCCACTGCAGCCCCCGTTTGCTCCTTTCTTTCCTCCCCGCCATCCCACTGCGGCCCCAAGACCGGAGAAGCTCAGTGTCCCCGCCAGGACCCCGGGGTTGCAGTATGGAGTGAGAGCTCCCCCAGCCCTGAGGCCACAGCAGGGAGCCAGAGCTCCTCCAGTCCCGGGGCTGCAGCTGGGGTCAGGGTGCTGGGGCTTCCCCCACCCTGCCCCGCCCCGCCCCGCCCCGCCCGGTGCTGCTGCCGGGGAGTGGAGCGGGGTCAGGGCATGGAGATTTCCCCTGCCCCAGTGCTTGTCTGCTGGGGGTGGGGCGCCTGTTTTTCTGTTTTCACAGGCCCTGTGAGCCCATTGGCTAATGCGCCACTGTGCAAGGCACTGCAGGGCTGTTGTCCCCACAATGCTGCAGGGAAACTGAGGCACAGAGTGGTTAAGGCCCACTTCTCAGCTCCCACTGAACGCCATGGGAGTTTGGCATCTAAACACCCTTTCAGAGCAGGGCCTCAGTGACGTGCCCAGGGTCACCCAGGAAGCTGGTAATTGAATCTACGTCTCCTGAGACCAACCATAATCCATGTCACACGGAACAGATGCCTCCCAGCCCTTATGGAGATAGGAATTGAAGGTGACCGGTCCCAGGACTGCCCGATGGGCCTGTCAAATTGCTGGTGTGGTGCATTCAGTGAGGGTAACTCAGCAGGGGCAAAACGGCACCCAGAAGGTAGAAATCACGGCGGACAAACAGAGCATTTGCTTGCTCTGATGGCCGCGTGTGATCGGAGAAGAGAACCATTATCGCTGCCACGCTTACCGCTAAGAGTTAATGCCTGTCTTGCCGTGGTGCACAAAGGTCCCAATCCAGGCTGGGGAGCCATTGGGCTGTATAGCCACGTGGTACGAGACGGCCTCTGCCTTACGGAGCTTGCGCTCCAAAGAGACGGAGAATTGACACACCAGCCACACGTTACTATTCTGTCCGTTTATAGCGCCTTCCGTAAGGCCAGAGACGTTAACGAATGCCACCTCAACCCCCTTACGAGCTCATCTCGTTGACGGGGGGAACTGAAGAAGAGGGCAATCAGATAACTTGCCCCGGGACACAAAGGAAGTCTGTGGCAGAGTCAGGAAAAGAGCAGTTTGCCTGACACTCAGGCCTAGCTCCACGACGGTATCTGGGAGTTAGGAGCCTAAATGCCTGTGAGGATCTGAGCATTCAGTCCCACGCTGTCAGCACCAGACAAGGCTCCCTTTCTGAAAGCTCCTCCGAAAGGGGATTTCCTCGGACGCTTTGCCTTTGTGCTGAGTTTTGGGGAACTGACGTCATTTTTCAATTAGTTCCCAGCACACTGAAAGCACTTGAAGGTAAGTGCTCCTGCAGATGGATGGCGGCTGGCACGGTTCCCGACGCTCCCAGGACACGGAAAGAGCCTGGAAACGTTTCAGCGGGTGACTGCAGATTCACTGGCGTGTTTGAGGGCAGATCCAGATCCCACTGAAGACACTGGGGAGAGTGGGATTTGGATCAGGCCCTTAGCGGACTGGGGATGGATGGAAGAATGAAAGAAAGACTTGACTAATTTCCCTGACAGTATAATACACAACCTGAGTTAAAACCTCAAATGGTGAGGGTTGGCATATGTGCGCAGAGGTGAGGGGTGCAGTGTGACGTATGCACAGGGGGGAGGTGTGCAGTGCGACGGGTGCCCAGAGGTGAGGCGTGCAGTGCGACGTATGCACAGGGGGGAGGTGTGCAGTGTGACGTGTGCGCAGAGGGGAGGCGTGCAATGTAATATGCGCAGAGGTGAGGCGTGCGCTATTATGTGTGCACAGAGGTGAGGCATGCAGTGTGAAGTGTGCCCAGAGGTGATGTGCACACAAGTGAGGTATGCACTGTGATGTGTGCGCACCTGTGAAATTTGTAGTGTGGTGTGCCCAGAGGTGAGGCATGCAGTGTGATGGGTGTGCACAAGTGAGGTGCACAATGTGATGTGTGCGCAAAGGTGAGGCGTGCACTGTGACATGCACAGAGGTGACATGTGCACTGTGATGTGCACAGAGGTGAGATGTGCACTGTGCAGGGTTACCATTCGTCCGGATTCCCCCGGACATGTCCGGCTTTTTAAGCTAAAAATAGCGTCCGGGGGGGATTTGTAAATGTCCGGACTTCCCCCCCATGCAGAGCGTGCGCGGCTAACAGTGCTGCCGGCCGGCCGGTGTCACTTACATGGGGCTCCCACACTCAGCCAGAGAGACCCCTCCTCCTCCTCCCTCCCTCCCTCCCTGCATCGCAGATCGGCTCCGGCACTTTGGAGCTCCTCCCCGGCTGCTGCCCAGCAGCTCCGGCCATTCCTGAGCAAGTTCACCAGACATTAGGTGAAGAAAGGCCAACGACAAGGGGGTCGGAGAAGGGGCAGGGAGGTTCTGGAGGGGGCAGTCAAGAGACGGGGGGGTCGGGAGTTCGGGGGGGCTTTCTGGGGGTGTGGATAAGGTTTTGGGCAGTCAGGGTACAGGTAGGGGGTAGGGTCCTGGGGGCAATTGGGGGGGTCTTAGGAAGGGGCAGTTAGGGGACAAGGAAAAGGGAGGCTTAGGTAGGGGGTGGAGTCCTGGGGGGCAGTTAGGGGCAGGGGACCCAGGAGGGGGCAGTCAGGGGACAAGGAGCGGGGGGAGGGTTGGGGGTTCTGAGGGGGGGAAGTGGGAGGGACAGGGGCGGGACTAGGGTAGGACAGGGGCGGGGCTAGGGCAGGACAGGGGCGGGGTTCCTCCCGTCCTCTTTTTTGCTTGCTGGATTATGGTAACCCTAGCACTGTGACGTGCAAAGAGATGAGATGTGCACTGTGACGTGCACAGAGGTGAAGTGTGCAGTATGATATGTGCGCAGAGGTGCGGTGTGCACTGTGATGTGTGCACAGACAGGGCCGGCTCCAGCATTTCTGCCGCCCCAAGCAAAAAAAAAAAAAAAAAAGCCGTGATCGCAATCGCGACCGGCGGCGGCAATTGGGGGGGAAAAAAAAAGCCGCGATCAGCGGCGGCAGTTCGGCTGCAGGTCTTTCGCTCCTAGAGGGAGTGAGGGACCTGCCACCCCCGAATTGCTGCACATGTCGCCCCTCTCCCTTGGCCACCCCAAGCACCTGCTTGTTAAGTTGGTGCCAGTAGCTGGCCCTGTGCACAGAGGTGAGGCGTGCACTGTGACGTGCACAGAGGTGAAGTGTGCAGTATGATATGTGCACAGAGGTGCGGTGTGCACTGTGATGTGTGCGCAGAGATGAGATGTGCACTGTGACGTGCACAGAGGTGAGATGTGCCCTGTAACATGCACAGAGGTGAGGCGTGAAGTGTGACAGGTGCACAGAGGTGAAGTGTGCAGTGTGATGTGTGCACAGAGGTGAGGCGTGCACTGTGACGTGCACAGAGGTGAAGTGTGCAGTATGATATGTGCACAGAGGTGCGGTGTGCACTGTGATGTGTGCGCAGAGATGAGATGTGCACTGTGACGTGCACAGAGGTGAGATGTGCAATGTGACAGGTGCATGGAGGTGAAGTGTGCAGTGTGATGTGTGCGCAGAGAGGAGGTGTGAACTGTGCAGAGATGTGCCATGTGTGACATGCCTGTGGGGGAAGCATGGAACTGTAAGTAAGGCTGCGTGTGCCGTGTGCAGTGTCTTTCCTCCTCACTTGGAGGTGGAGGGGGGTTCTTTGCGAAGAGCTGTCCCACCCGCTGCGGGATGGGCATTAATAGATCGTGAACCAGTGTCCCGTAACTTGGCTTTTCCTTGCTTTCGGGGCTGTGTTGGGATGGAGGGTGTCACAAAACCCAGCCTTCAACTCTTCCTTAAACTAGACTTCTGCTTATGGACTAGACACAGCAGCCAAACCTCGGACATAGCCTGGAGCTAAAGCCGGAACTCCGCGAGCCGCCAGGACATAGCTGGCTTTTCTGGGCCCAGCGGCTAGAGGGCCAGGCGAGCCTACGTACTACACCAGCGCCCGCTCAGTATGCCCAGATGTCTCAGGAGCCGCTACAATGTGCATGCTTAGGGCCAGGCCGGGCACTGCAGCGATGGGCTATAAAGTATTTGGCGGCGCAGGGGTGCAGAAGGGGTTAAATGTGAGCATGTAGACACACGAAGGCACCTGCGTTTCCTAGGATTCCTCCCACAGCCCTTTCCCTTTCTGTGCAGACACCATCAGATTAGGAATTAATTATAAATGTGAATAGAAAAATCACTTTGTTTAAAAAAAAAACAACAACCCAGAGCTGTACATTAAAAACAAATTACGCTCAGCAGGCAGGTGAACCGGGACCCGCCAGGCAATCGGGAAGGCAGCGTGCAGGCAGTAATTGAAAAAGTGAGGGACGAGCGAGCGACTTACCCATCAACAGAATAGCTCCCGCTGCATATGTGCAATAACAAAGCGAAACAATCAGCGCCGGAGCCTGGAGGACAGTGGAACAGATGCGCGGCGTGGCCTCCCAGCCTGCCTTCGTACAATGGCGCTGGCTGCTTTCAGTTCATTCGGGGGAGCATATTGAAATCTCAATTATTAGACTCGGATCCCTTTTCCAGGCGATTTTCATTTCCCCTCTCGGCCAGCCTGGGAGAACCGTTCAGAACTGCCCCACTCCCCCATCCTGCAGGGTCTTCTGGTTGCTTTGAGTCTGAGATGTTGGTTTGCTCTGGACAGAGGGAACAACTGGAATTCCTTGAGCACCACACTAGGAAACGCTCTCGTCTGGGAGGGACTAGAATTGAAATCTGTCTGCTTGGGAATTACTCAAAGGCTTCGCCCCAGCTGGGACCCGAGCGGAGCCATGGTGCTGTCTGGAGACCACTGCTGAAGCAGGCCAGGAGACCCCACTCTGTGTTCTGGGGCAGGACTTCAGATTAACCCAGGAACAGACTATCCCAGAGGTAGCGGAGGGAGATCTCACCAAAGCCCAAGTGCATGGCTGTTCTCCGCCAGGGCTATGGACATCACTTGTTCGTCTGGATGCATTCAGGGAGGCCGCTGGCCCCTAGTGTTGTCATTCCAACCTTCTAAGAGCCTCCCAATTTCCTGCGACTTAACACGCATTGTCACCGATTCCTGGCGGTGTGACAACCGAGCAGCTAAGCTCTGTCCTGCAGTGCCCACCACTTCCCTAGAGGAACTATTCCACAGTCTTATGAGCACTAGCAGAATTTTCCCGCGATCGCTTTCTGTCCTTTGCCCCAGCCGGGATCAGGGCCCTTTTGTGTGTGCGCGCGCGCACACACACACACACACACACACACACACACACACACACACACACACACACACACACACACACAGAGAGAGAGAGAGAGAGAGCCTGAAAATGAAGACCTTAAATCTGAATAGACAAGACAGAATTAGGATCTTCATTTCACGGCTGGGGAGCTGAGGCCCGGGGAGGTGTGATGAGTTGGCCAACACCATCTGGAGTCGGGGGCAGAGCTGGGAATCAGATTCAGGAGATCTCAGCATGCTGCCTTGCTCACAAAGAGATCCTTCCTCCCACGCAATCCCAACTGGCCATTCTCTCTCAATTCAAACAAACAGGCAGCCAGCATTCCCCCAGACTCTTTGCCCCTGCCCCCGGCGACAATGGGAAGAATCCCAGTATCAGAGCAATCCAAAGCCTAGTGCAAATATTACTCTGAGCAAGACGGGAGGAGTGTTAAAAACAAGACAAACTAAGTACAGCTGGCATAAAATCCATGCAGTACATTGAACTGTAATGATTCTGACAATAAAGCAACCCAATAAATATTATGAAATGAAAACAGCCCTGGGGGAGCCCTTGCTATCGATTGTTGAGAGCTGGCATTCACGCTGCGGAGGACGTGCCAGACAGGTTTGCTTTGCTTTTCGTCTTTCCCTTTGAAAGGCGGGAGGAAAAGAACTCTGGAATGCGGGTTGCAAGTGAAGTTCAATGTGGAGCCCCACCTGGGTAGGGCGTCTGCAGGAGGGAGAGGTGGAAGGAGAAGGGCTGGTAGCAGAGATATATGCATGTGCATGTGTTTGTATGTGAACATGTGTATGGCATGTGTAGCCACACCCAACTCTGCTAATGCACCTCAGTCCTGTCCCTGCTATCCCAGGGCTGGGATCCTAACACACAGCTCTGCCGGCGCCCCTCAGTCCTGACCAGCAATCCACCTGTTAGTCCAGTCCTGGGGTCACCCCCCAACAACGCTGCCAAAGCCCTTCAACCCCACCCTGCAGTTCCCCCACTCCCAACCAGGAAGCAGAAATTCACAGTCATCTCAGACTGGGAGGGCCAACGGGAGTAGTGTGAGACCCACAACACACAGTCAACCTGTGGAACTCCTTTCCAGAGGATGTTGTGAAGGCCAAGACTATAACAGGGTTCAAAAAAGAACTAGATAAGTTCATGGAGGCTAGGTCCATCAATGCCTATTAGCCAGGACAAGCAGGGATGCAAAACCGTGCTCTGAAATGTCCCTAGCCTCTGTTTGCCAGAAGCTGGGAATGGGAGACAGGGGATGGATCACTTGATGATTCCCTGTTCTGTTCATTCCCTCTGGGGCACCTGGCACTGGCCACTGTCGGAAGACAGGATACTGGGCTAGATGTACCCTGGGTCTGACCCAGTGTGGCCGTTCTTATGTCCCAGCAAACTCATTGCTACTTGAGTTCTCTGGTAGGGCTGCGGAAAGGAAGGCTCCTGCACTAATCTAACGAGCCACCACATCCCCCATTCCCAGTGCCGACGAGATGGATTTTATTTCGTTTGTTGTCACTAAAGCCACCCAGTCCTCCATCCCCAGCGATAAAGACTCCTCCAGACAGCTCTCACGTATGAACTGTGCGCCACCACCACACACTTTCAACACAGGCCCTGCCAGGGAGGTAGGGGTGAGGTACGGTGGTGTGAGAAGCGCTGTTCTTCAGATTAGATGTTTAACCAAGGCATGATCTGTCTGTCACCATAGTACAGGGGAGGGCAAACTACGGCGTGCGGGCCAGATCCGGCCTGTCAGGACTTTCAATCCGGCCCGCGGGATTGCCAGCCCCATGGCACAGCAGGGCTAAGACAGGCTCCTTGCCTGCCCTGGCCCCGCACCGCTCCTAGAAGCGGCCGGCACCACGTCCCTGCGGCCCCTGCAGGAGGGGGGACAGAGGGCTCCATGCACTGCCCTCGCCTGCAGGCACCGCCCCCCACAGCTCCCATTGGCCAGGAACGGGGAACTGCAGCCAATGGGAGCTTCAGGGGTGGTCCTCACAGGTGAGGGCAGCATGCGGCAGAGCTGCCTGCCACCCCCCCCACCTCCCACCCAGGAGCCACTGCCGGACATGCTGTCCACTTCTGGGAGCGGTGCGGGGTCAGGGCATGCAGGGAGCTTGCCTTAGCCCCGCTATGCACCGCTGCTGCCCCAGAGCTGCTCAAGGTAAGTGACGCTGGGCCAGAGCCTGCACTCCAAACCCCTCCTGCACCCCGCACCCCAACCCCCTGCCCTGATCCCCCTCCTGCACCCCAAAGCCTGCCCTGAGCCCCCTGTCGCACCCTGAACCCCTCCCGCTTCCCAATGCCCTGTCCTGAGCCCCCTCCTGCACTCCACACCCCCTTCTGCACCCCAACCCCCTGCCCTGAGTCCCCTCCTGCATCCCGCACCATTCCCGCACCCCAACCCCCTGCCCAGCCCTACATTGATGGCCCTGCATACAATTTCCTCACCCAGATGTGGCCCTCGGGCCAAAAAGTTTGCCCACCCCTGCCATAGTACCTACCCTAGTACCCTCCCCCTCCCTCATGGGGCCCCAGCGTCCATGCTCCAGCCCCAGTCCAGACATCTATGATGTTACAGCCCACAGCCCCAGGAGCCCGAGTCCACTGACCCGGGCCAGCCATGGGTGTTTTATTGCAGTGTAGTGGGTTTAGCTGCTGCTATGTAGATTTTCCTTTTCCTTGTCTTTTTTTTCTCCTTTCTTTTCTTGCCTGTCTGTCTGTGGCAGGTGCAACCTGGTGGCAAAGCCCTTGGGCAGAAGTGAGCCTGGCTCAATCTCTCGTGGCAGTGGAGGCCCCGCCCGGAGCCCTCGCCTGCTGGGTTCTAGGGGTGGTTCATGGGAAGGACAAAGGGCCCATTGGAAGCGTCAGGGAGAACCGTGAGATCCTGGTCACACATGAGCTCCCAGGTTTGCCTGCACGGTCGCCGCCTGGCGGCTGTCTGGCCCGGGGCTTGGGGAGGGTTTGGCAAAGGGAACTTTGGGAAGTGGGGCATGCCTTGGACTTGGAGATGAGGCCATCTCCTCACGTTCTGACGTAGGTGTGAGTCAGGCCAGTGGCTGGGAGGGCTCCCCTCCAGCCTTCTCTCTCCCCAGCCCCTCCTCCGCATTCTGCACCAGCCCCATGCTTCCCACGCTCGGTCTTGTCCTTTCTCTGCCCTGTAAAAATCTCTCCTTTAATGGCTTGCAGAGAAACCTGTCTCCCCCCACCTCGCTCACCCACACCGGGAGAGAAGAGCTTAAAGAGCCTCTTATCCGAGCCATTTCATCTCTCTCTAAATTGATTTCTCCACTGCAGCGAGCTGATGGAGACGGCAGCTCCGTGTGGGCCAAGGCAGAGGACTAGTGATTGCGCAGGGGGAGGACTGTGTGGAAACAGGGTCAGGGCAACCTGGTAGCAGCCGCTGTTCCACCTTACTGGATGCTACTGCACAAGGCCCAGCTTGCAAGGCAGATACGGACAGTTGATGCCTTTTCAGTTTATGTAGGGTTACCACACGTCCGGTTTTTCCCGGACATGTCCGGCTTTTCGGCAATCAAACCCCCGTCTGGGGGGAATTGCCAAAAAGCCGAACGTGTCCGGGAAAATGCCGGCCGGGCACTTCCCCTCCCGCGGCGGCTCTGCTCCTCCCCTGACTCTTTGGCTCTGTTTAAGAGCCGAGCGCTACGGGCTTTGGGCAGCCCCCATGCCTCCGGACCCTGCGCTGAAGGAGCCCAGGAGGAGAAGTGCCCGGCCGGGGGCGCAGGGTCCAGAGGCATAGGGGTTGCCCGAAGCCCAAGCGCTACCGGCTTCACGGTTTGCCGGGCAGCCTCCAGACCCTGCGCCCCCGGCTGGGCGCTTCCCCTCCTGGGCTCCAGCTGCGCTGGGGAAGCGCCGGCCGGAGGCGCAGGGTCTGGGGGCTGCCCGGCAAACCCTGAAGCTGGTAGCGCTCAGGCAGCCCTTTCCGCGTGGCTGGGAGTGGGAGGGAGGAGGGGGCGGAGGTTGGGCGGGGTTGGGGCGGGGCTGGGGGTGGGAAATGGGCGGGGGCAGGGCCCTGTGGAGGGTCCCCTTTTTTAATTTGTTAAATATGGTAACCCTAGTTTATGGCCTTGGAAACACACACGCCTCCCACAATCTGTCTTCACTGCAGAATTAATTCAGGCTCCGGCCCAGGTGCACATCTTAACTCCCTTCCCGTCCACACATCAAATCCTCTCACTGGTGCTTTGCACCTGGCTGGGCTGGGGTTCGAGGCTGCTACCCGGGTGCTGCTTGCACCCAAACTGGTAACGTGGCCTCTTTGCAGGGAGGATGCCCGCCTCTCAAGTGCCTATCGTCCTCTAATACCATCCCACAATGCCCCTGCGTGCCCCGAAGCACGAATTCTCCTAGGATCCCCTGGGAAAGAATCTCGGAGCAGCTCAGCTCACCGCAGTGCTAAGGACCAGAGGATGGGCCCCCCGGCGTCCGAGCGACACACAGGGGGAAGCGCAGCACGCGGAGGATCCCAGCTCTTCACACCCAGGCTAGGTTAACTCAGGGGCTCGGTCCAGGCTGCCAATCCCCCAGGTTAACTCTGCAGCGACCCACACATGCATGCGGACGTGAATGCATCCACACCTGCATTGAATCGCTCCTGCTGCAGGATCTAGGCTGCAGGGCCCCGCAGTGGAAAGTGCCCCTTGAATGAGGGTCTTGGGGGTGCCTCGCCCTGCTGTGTTGGGGTGCCAGGAGCTGGCACCAAATGTGGGTGGTGACAGACGGGGCGAGGGCATGTGTGACATACGCTGGTCCAGCACTTCTCCCAGGAACGCTCTGCCCAAGGCTCAGAAGGGATCTCTAAAGCTGCTCTCCCCTGATGGCAGGGGGGCAAATCTCACCCCCCATTGGGGAAATCTCCCCTTGGATGCAGCAGCTACCCTCACTGGCACAGGGCAGCACGGGCCCAAGCACTGCTGAGGGTGCATCAAGCCCTCAGCATATTGTCTGCAGCTACTGACAAGCCCCAGTGCGCAAACTCTGGGAGGTTCCCCTTAAAATGGGCTGCCCCCACCCCCCTTCACCTGTCCAGTCTGCCTCCCTGCTTCATCTGAAGTGCCTATAACTCCTAGCCAAGCAAAAGGATTGGCGGGGGGTGGGGGACTACTGGGAGGGGGCAGAGCCTAGAAAACAGGGGCACCGGGGGGCCAGTGACGCCCCTTGCAGGGGATGCTGGGAGGGAGCAGAGCCTAGAGAACAGGGGCACGGGGGGACCAGCGACGCCCCCTGCAGGGGCTGCTGGGAGAGGGCAGAGCCTAGAAAACAGGGGCACGGGGTGGGGGGACCAGCAATGCCCTCTGCAGGGGCTGCTGGGAGAGGGCAGAGCCTAGAAAACAGGGGCACCGGGGGACCAGCGACGCCCCTTGCAGGGGCTGCTGGGAGGGGGCAGAGCCTAGAGAACAGGGGCACTGGGGGGCCAGCGACGCCCCCTGCAGGGGATGCTGGGAGAGGGCAGAGCCTAGAGAACAGGGGCACTGGGGGGCCAGCGACGCCCCCTGCAGGGGATGCTGGGAGGGGGCAGAGCCTAGAGAACAGGGGCACGGGGGGACCAGCGATGCCCCCTGCAGAGGCTGCTGGGAGGCGGCAGAGTCCCAGTTACAGGTGTAGTTGAGGGCTGGCAGGTTCTATAGGAAGAACCTCTCCACCCATATGGCTTTACAAACCCGGGAAGGGAGCTCTCGGTGATGCCCAACCCCTTCAGCATGTGCAGAGCTCACCTACTGCCAGGGCAGAGAGACAGCTGTGAGCGGGCAGAGCACCGCGTGCCAATCCCCCAGGCCTCCTGCTTTGCATCCCACATGTCATCTTCAGCAGGACCCCAGCAAGGAAGACAAAAGAGGCGTCCCCCAGCTCGGAGCAACACATAAGAACATAAGAACGGGCGGCCACTCTGGGTCAGACCAAAGGTCCATCTAGCCCAGTATCCTGTCTTCCGACAGTGGCCAGTGCCAGGTGCCCCAGAGGGAGTGAACCTAACAGGCAATGATCAAGTGAGCTCTCTCCTGCCATCCATCTCCACCCTCTGACAAACAGAGGCTAGGGACACCATTCCTTACCCATCCTGGCTAATAGCCATTGATGGACCTATTCCCCATGAATTTATCTTTTTTGAACCCTGTTATAGACATGGCCTTCACAACAGCCTCTGGCAAAAAGTTCCACAGATTGACTGTGCGTTGTGTGAAGAAATACTTCCTTTTGTTTGTTTTAAACCTGCTGCCTATTCATTTCACTTGGTGACCCCTAGTTCTTGTGTTATGAGGAGTAAATAACACTTCCTTATTTACTTTCTCCCCACCAGTCGTGATTATAGACCTCTCTCATTAGCTCTTTTCTAAGCTGAAAAGTCCCAGTCATATTAATTTCTATTCATATGGAAGCTGTTCCAAACCCCTAATCATTTTTGTTGCTCTTTTCTGAACCTTTTCCAATTCCAATATATCTTTTTTGAGATGGGGCAACCACATCCGCGCGCAGTATTCAAGATGTGGGCGTACCATGGATTTATATAGAGGCAACATGATATTTTCTGTCTTCTTATCTCTCCCTTTCCTAATGATTCCCAACATTCGGTTTGCTTTTTTTGACTGCCGCTGCACATTGAGTGGATGTTTTCAGAGAGGGTCTGATGGACGAGGGAGATCCGCGAAGGGCACAGGTCCGGCCAGGAGCTGCTTTGCGGATTCCCCCACAGTGAGTTCCTTTCGTTACAGATTCAGGAACACGCCCCCACAGGGGAGTCTGGCCCATCCGCACTCCCTGCCGTGCAGAGAGGCCTCAGACCTGCCCGAGGACCAGCTCCCACAGGTGTGCTCGGCTTAGCACACAGCTCCCGACTCTCCCCAGCCTCACAGCACATCCTACTTCCTCCTCTACAGGCCACACCCCCAGGGCTCACTCCCTGTCATATACAGCACAGTGCAGACTGTCAGTGCATCCGCTTACAGCCCCGGGGCAACTAGCCCGACCCCCCCTTTCCACCTTTGCTCCCTATAGCTTCGGGCATGCACAGGACAGCCGTGTGGGTCTGTGCATGGGGAAAACACTGCCCCATCTGTGCAAAACAGAGCCCTGGAGTAATGGCGCCAGGGGACCACAGGATGACAACGACTGATCGTTTATTACGTACACTCAGGAAGCGCTTCCGAGTCCCAGTCAGAGACCAGAACCCCACTGTGCCTGGTGCTGTACAAACACAGAACAATAAACCCAACAGAGTTTCCAAGCTGGGTCTAAGATGGGAGACGACAGGTGGATATGAACAGTCAGGCGAGCGACAGGAAACAATGAGACAGTATTGGACAGGCTGGTAGGCAGGGGGCAGACAGCTTAATTGTTGTCAAGTTGTCAAGTCATGGCAAAGGAGATTTGAGGGTGGATAACGAAGTCGTTTTGCAGATGTTTACAGGGAGCATCTCCCAAGTGTGGGGGCAGCATAGTCAAAAGCACGAAGGAGCTTGTTCAAAAATGTAACAAGTGGGAAATGCAGGTTGGCATCATGGGCAGAGCAGAGGTGGGAGTCAGCAGCTGGATAGCGAAGGACAAGTGCAGAGTCCTGCACTTCGGATGGAAGAATCCCATGCACTGCTACAGGCTGGGGACCGACTGGCTAAGCGGCAGTTCTGCAAAAAAGGACCTGGGGATTACAGTGGAAGAGAAGCTGGCTACGAGTCAACAGTGTGTCCTTGTTGCCAAGAAGACTAACGGCATATTGGGCTGCATTAGTAGGAGCGTTGCCAGCAGATTGAGGGAAGTGATTATTCCCCTCTATTCGGCACTGGTGAAGCCACATCTGGAGTACTGCATCCAGTTTTGGTCCCCCCACTACAGAAGGGATGTGGACAAATTGGAGAGAGTCCAGCAGAGGGCAACGAAAATGATTAGGGGCCTGGGGCACATGACTTACGAGGAGAGGCTGAGGGAACTGGCCTTGTTTAGTCTGCAGAAGAGAAGAGTGAGGGGGGATTTGATAGCAGCCTTCAACTATGTTAAGGGGGGTTCCAAAGAGGATGGAGTTCGGCTGTTCTCAGTGGTGGCAGATGACAGAACAAGGAGCAATGGTCTCAAGTTGCAGTGGGGGAGGTCTAGGTTGAATATTAGGAAACACTATTTCACTAGGAGGGTGGTGAAGCACTGGAATGGGTTCCCTAGGGAGGTGGTAGAATCTCCATCCTTAGATGTTTTTAAGGGCCGGCTTGACAAAGCCCTGGCTGGGATGATTTAGTTGGTGTTGGTCCTTCTTTGAGCAGGGGGTTGGACTAGATGACCTCCTGAGGTTTCTTCCAACCCTAATCATCTATGATTCTATGAAGGAGAGATGCTAGATCCGATGGGGATAAGCCATGAAGGGCTTTGAAAGAGAAGACATGTAGCTTAGGTGGTTTAAGCAATGGAAAAAAGGGACCCAGTGAAGGAATGGAGTGATATGGTCAAAGTGACAGGCTATGAACATGATCTTCACAGCAGCATTTAGAATAGAAGCTCATAACCAGTTTCTCCAACACCAGCTAACGCTCCTATGCAGTTCCTGAACGGGTTCTGACAGGTTGTGTGTCCATACTCTATACTGCCCCAAACCACGTTACAATCCTGCAGGGATCATGCCAAGCTCTGGCTGTGGAGTTTAGTTCACAGTAGGCTTGTGGAAACTCGGTGGAGATGAAGATTTCTCAAGCAATTTTTCAGGGCTCACAAACCTTTCCTCCCTCTGTAATACAAACCCAGGGGTTCAACCTCCCCTGGCTGATTTAAAATAACATTTTGGGGGGTTAATGTGCAGCTTGTGTTGTACAGTATAACAGGGAGAGAACTGCCCTGAAAACCAGACTTGGACCAGCGGCTGGCCTATATCGATTTTTCCATTGGATTTTTTTTTAATCATTTGTTGGAGTCACTTCTTAGCAAAGCCTGAACTTGATAACACGGTGCTTCAAACTTGGAGATGCTCCTAGGTCAAAACCCTGGAGGTGCTGAAAGTCTGGATCCAGATCTTTACTCCAAAGTTTGAGGTTCACGCCTGCCACTAACTTTATTTAAATGAACAGTAAAGAATGAAAGAGCAAAAGGCAAAGAGCACGGTGTGTGTGACTCGTCTACACTGAATTCTGCAAACAAAATGGTTGCTGAACACTGCACATAGGCAGAGATTTTAGAAACAGAAAAGTGCTGTATCCAGAGAGCTCTGGTCAGGTTGAACTTTCAAATGCTTGATGTTCAAAAGAGTCTGAAATTAGGCACCGCGCCCTATTCTGATGTTCTATAGGCTGTGTCTCAGTGGGTCACAGCTGAGAATACCCGATTCAGGACAAACCGCTGAGAAACAGGGCAGGCTCACCCCAAACCGGTGGTGGTTCGTCCATTAGATATACCAAGCCAGTAACAAAAGTAAACTTCTGTCTCGCCACACAGGTTAACAAGAAGTCAGAGATGCAGTCTCCGTCCCTTGTCTTATCACCCAGCCCCTGGGTCCTGTGATGGTGAAAGCCAATTTCAATCACATGTAGGGTCCTCTAATCCCAAGAGCTCAGCCACTTAGCCAGGTCAATACATAACTCAGATCTTACTCAATTATCACGCTGTTGTCAGTCCTTTAGTAACTAAAATCTAAAGGTTTAGTAATAAAAGAAAAGAGAGTTAAAATGGTTAATAGATCGTATACATACATAATGACACTGTTCTTATAGCAGGTTTGTAGCAGTGATGTTATAGACTGCTGGCTTGGAAAGTCTCTGGTAACTTCCAAAAGATTGACAGGTCTTCAGTCCATAGTCCAATGTGCTCCTTTTAGTTGTAAATCCACAGTCCAGACAATCAGAGCAGGAAAAAGGCAAAACGGAGATAGCTCAGGGGTCTTTTATACCCTCTGCCATCTGCCTGGAGATTTACAGGGTTTTACAGAAATTTTCACCGTGACCTGTTTCAAAAGCTCACAGAGCCAGCTTGTGGAAAGTTACTGGCACAAGATGGAGTCCAGGGTCACATGAGCCTATCACATGTCCTGCTGACTCACAGGGGCAGCCACTGGCCATATCCCTGCTAAGGCCTCCAAAGGAAGATTTACGGGGCAGGATGAGTTTTTTCTATGGCCCATTGGGAGAGTGACATCTTTAATGGGTCGTCAACACCTAGCTGCCTAGATTCAATGTGGATTTTGCCCAAGAATACAGCACATAGATAAGATATCAGTGCATAGCCAATATTCATAACTTCAAATACCAAAGTGACACATGCATATAAACAGGATAATCACATTTAGCAAATCAGAATGTTTCCATTGACACCTTACAAGATATACTTTATACAAGATTTGTTGCAATTGTCTAACCGTGGCAATATCCTTGATATAAATGGTCATATTTCAATCATACAGCATCCCAGGCTGTTCTCCGGCTCTAGTCTAGATGATCTAATGGTCCCTTCTGGCCTTGAAATCTATGAATTCTACGTGGCAGAGTGGCTAGTTCCACAGTATTCGTAGCAAATAAATCCCCATCCACATAAAACTGGGGAAAACCCAGAGAGTGTTGGCAAAGGCCTGTGATCATTTGAAATCCTAAAACTAGTCCGCAAGTCTTTTTCATATCAGCCCACAGTGGGAATCCCTCACTCTGATCTTGCTCTCTGGCTCCAACTCTTGCCAATTTTGCAGAACTTTATCTGTTCTAGACTATATGCAGAAACCAGTCGCCCCCAAATGTGTCATCACCACTATGGCATGACTGGCTTATTTACCTCCCCAAACCATCCTCCATTTAGATAAAAAGAAATACATTTCAAAGCAATTGCAACATAAAATCAGATGTCCCAAGACATGTATTTTCTCATCAATTGCACATAAACGAAGTACAGCTTGTAGGGAGGGATGATCATCTGTTTGAACCATAACTGAGTGCAATTTACCAAATCACAACTTCAGAGCTCAGACATTTTTTGTTTGTCTTGTTTTTCCTTTCTGAAATCTCTCCTGCAAAAAACTTGCCTGGCGAAAACAAAGAGGTATCCCTACTTGGGCAGAGAGAGGAATGGAATAATTTGATTTGCTGTGGACGTGTAGTTCATAGCTTTTATTACCAACTTCCGGGCTGTACGACAGGAACGGAGACTCTACTCTCCAGATATAATGGTGTAAGTCAGGTGTATCTCTCCTGAAATCAACACTCACTGTGGATTTACACCAGTGTCAGGGACAGCAGCCCAGGACAAAGCTCAATGCATTTCATACGTGTTCAAGAAGCATTCCCACTGGTTAAAGAAACGCCTTTCTTTAGCAACGGAGATGTATTCAGCTCTGCTTAGAGATTAGCATTTATTAATCAAGTGCAATGTATCTAGATAGGCGGAGATGCTCAAACAGAAACTTCTATTACTGCGTATATGCAGAGCAACCTGCAATTCAGCCAAATTGCACAATGGGAATTTGGAAAGTAGGGCTGGAAGGGACCTCAGGAGTCCCCTAGTTCATCGCTCTCCCACACTGAGGCAGGATGAAAACCATCCCTGACAAATGTTTGTGTAACGTGTTCTTAAAACTTCCACTGGTGGGGATTTCATTACCTCCCTATGTAACCTGTTCCAGAGTGCTGGCCTATCCTCAGAGTTGAAAGGGTTCTTTTAATCTACCATCTTAGAGTTTTATTCTGCCACCCATCACTAGAGTACATAAGAACGGCCAGACTGGGTCAGACCAAAGGTCCATCCAGACCAGTATCCGTCTACCAACAGTGGCCAATGCCAGGTGCCCCAGAGGGAGTGAACCTAACAGGTAATGATCAAGTGATCTCTCTCCTGCCATCCATCTCCATCCTCTGACAAACAGAGGCTAGGGACACCATTCCTTACCCATCCTGGCTAATAGCCATTCATGGACTTAACCTCCATGAATTTATCCAGTTCTCTTTTAAACGCTGTTATAGTCCTAGCCTTCACAACCTCCTCAGGCAAGGAGTTCCACAAGTTCCACGAGTAGCTGAGTGCCTGCCACATAAAATCAATAGCAAAGTCCCTAGTGCACTTTATGGAGTCTCTGGTGCTTCTCCACTGATGGCAGAAAGGCCCTTTGAAAGAGGAAGGCTTTGTTCCTAACGATGGCCAGACTCCGGATTGGTTTGATCTCTGGAAGACTGTTCCATAGCTGCATCACCTTGACTGTGAATGCTCTGCCCCCAGCTCTCATGTCCTCTGTCCAGAGCTTTGAGACCTGGACTGTCCCAGAGGAGCACAGCTGTCAGGGTGTTTCATCGATCGAAATTCAGTCTTTGACGTAGCTGGGGCTTGATCCATTAACTGCTTCGAAAACGAGGCCCGAGGCCTTAAACTGGCATCAGAAGCGGCTGAGAGCCAGTGGAAGGGCTTGTGCACAAACCCGATGTGGTCACAGAGGCCTTTGCCCTGGAGGAAGCAGGCAGATGCATTCGGTACCAGCTTCAGATGCAGTTAGTTACAGGAACCCAGCCTGGAGGTGACAACTGCACTGGGGCCAGCTCCTGGTTTGGGAGGAAGGGTTGAATTTTCCTAGTGAGCTCGACGTGGGGAAACGGCTGCTCCCTGATCATCCAGGCTTAGCGACGGCTCAGACAGGATCCCGACGCTTCACACCACTTTGATGAATGGGGGCTGTGAGCCTTCAATGGAAAGGGAAGCCGGTATCTTGGCCGGCTCTTCAACGCATTTCCCTTTTCTGACCAGCCTCACTCCCGTCTTGCCTGAGACTCCACTTAAACCAGCTGCCCTTCATCCCGGAGCTAATTTCCTGTAGGCGTGCTGACACCTTAGTACTGGTTGCATCAGCAGATCATGGGATACACAGCTGAGTGTCATCCGCATACGGCTGCTAGCTCAGCCCAGGGCCTCTCATCACATCTCCCACTGGAGGGCATCAAAATTAGACTCACAGCTGATTTGTGAAATTGTGGCCATTTTTTTAGTTGCCAAAAACCGAATTGTTTTTAGTTTTCCGCTGAAACCCCAAAATATTTGGAAGGAAAATGTTGATGAAAATGAAAAAAAAAAATTTGATTGACATTTTTAGCAGGGCAAAAAACCCACCAAAATAAATCCCCACCAGCTCTAGAAATATGGGTCTGAAATCAAACTGATGACAGGTTGAGTTGTTGTTCAAATGTCCATGCAGATACGATGGGCCCATCTCATGAAATCCAGGTTCTCATCTGATTCCACATCCAACCTATATACAACTTTGGGGGAGAAGAGGAGGTGTGGGTGTTTTCATTTGAATCTGAGCCCATCTCCAATACAAATGAAACACTTTGATACTAATTGTATCAATCACTCTTCAAAATCAGGCTTGTGGTGTTCCTCAAATATGCAAGTCCATTCTCCTGGGGAAAATCAATTCTCGGCTTTCTCAGCTGCTGTATTTGCACCAGTTTGGGAAACAAGACAGAATAAACAGGCCTGGAGTTCGTTCTGGCATTGCCAAAAGTGTGGGTGAACTCTGCCCAGTTGTGGGATTAGAACTGGCCAGAAAAAAGGAATTTCCCTCCTGTGAAAAGTGTTGATTCTTTGGGAAAAAAAGTTTATCACGAATTGAGACAGAGTCAAAAACTCAACATTGTTCAGAGGAGAAAACATTCAGAAAGATTCCATTTCAGGAGAATCAAATATGGAATTTTTTAGCTTGCTCCTGGCTACCCAACTCCCCTGGGAGGCAGATGTCTGGAGAATCCTGGATTCAGGGAGCTCAGGTTGGCAGGAAAGCAGACAGGCTTTCACTCTGGCCAGCCAGCCTGCCTGGCTTATATTAAAAGTTTGTATGCAGTATTGTTGTAGCCCTGGATATTAGAGAGACAAGGTGGGGGAGGCAATATCTTTTATTGGACCAACTTCTGTTGGTGAGAGAGACAAGTTTTTGAGTTTCTTCTCTGAAGAGAGGCTCTGTGTAAGCTCCGGAAGCTTTTCTCTCTCTCGCCAACAGAAGCTGGTTCAATAAAAGATATTACTTTACCCACCTTGTCTCATTAAAAGTTTTGACAGAATTAATGTGTTCCCCTGGAATGTTTTGCATCTATCAAATCAGCATTTTCTGATGGGAAAGTGTCCCATCAGAAAATTTCCGACTTATCTACATACAATCTTTTGCTCTTGGGAAGAACTAAAAGCTTAAATGGTAATAAAATTTTCAGCAAGGTCCAGTTTTGATATTTTCGAAATGAAAAATTTTGGTTTATCGGTTCAAAGCGACTTCGCATTTCAAAATTTAACTTCATTTATATTAAAGCAGGTGAAAGAAAAAAAGATTGAAAAAGAACAAAAAGGTATCAAAATTCTCAACGTGAAACGTTTTGATTGACCAGCTCTGAATTTTTTATTCAGATTTTACAAAAGTGTTTAAGATTTTGACCTCTTGTCCCGGCCTGGGACAGGAAATATTTTTGAAATCTCAAAAAATCTCTCAGGACTGGAAAACCATTTCCTGCCCAGCCCTAGTGAGGGGCAGTTTTTTCTTGTCGGTTTCTGATCAGATTTTTACGAGCCTGATTGTTCTCTCACTCTTCCTACTATTTCACACACACTGGAGTAGACAGGTCCTCTCGCTCAATCTCTCCTTTGTCCCTCAGACTACACGGCCTCTCCCGTCTGGGTTTAGACTGTGCTTTGTGCTGCTCTGTAAATACAAGAGCCTCAGTTTATAAGTATCTACAAATATTTAATGATGGGCTCTTCCATCTAGCAGATAAAGGTCTAACATGATCCAATGGCTGGAAGTTGAATCTAGGCCAGGGGTTCTCCAACTTCATTGCACCACGACCCCCTTCTGACAACAACAATGACTACAGGCCCCAGGAGGGGGGACCAAATCCTGAGTCAAAGTCCGCTCCCTGCTGCCCCAGGTATGTATGTGTGTGGGGGGGGGCAAAGCCAAAGCCCGAGGCCTTCAGCTCCAGTAGGGAGCCTGTAACCTGAACCCCGCCACCCAGGGCTGAAGCCCTTGGGCTCCAGCCCCGGGGAGCGGGGCTCAAGCTTCAACTTTGGCCCTGGGCGGTGGGTCTCGGGTTTTGGCTTTGGCCCCGGGCCCCAGCAAGTCTAAGCCAGCCCCGGCGACCCCATTAAAATGGGATCGTGAACCACGTTGGGGTCCCGACCCACAGTGTGAGAACCTCTGACCTGGACAAATTCAGACTTAATTTTTTATCAGTGAGCGCAATGAAACCTTAGATCAATTTACCAAGGCTCGGGTGGATTCTCCTTCACTGACCATTTGAAAATCAAGGTGGGATGTTTCCCCAAAAGCTCTGCTCCAGGAATTGTTGTGGGGCAGGTCTCCAGCCTTTGTGCTACAGCCAGTCAGACTAGATGATCACAGTGGTCCCTTCTGGGCTAGGAATCCATGAATCTCCACCTCTGGGCCTTGATCCCAGAGCATCTGTGGGAAATTACTCAAACAACAGTCCCACAAATTGCAACATCATGTTAAAAACCAAACCAAAAGTTATTAAAAAGAAAACCAAAGTGAAATAAAACAACTGGCTTTTCATAACATCCCTCCACGAATACCCTGCGAAGCTCAGTGGAACAGGCTAACCGTGGTTTAGTTAAAGCAGCCAGATTTTCAAAGGTATTTAGGTACCTACAGATGCAGAGAGGTACCTCAGGGGATTTTCAAAGGCACCTAAGCAGGTGATTTCAATGGGAGTTAGGCACGTCAGAAAATCCCATAGGCATCTATCTGCACCTTCAGGGGCCTAAACACCTTTAAGAATCTGGCCCAAAGTGATTTAGGAGCCAAAGTCCCCTTTTCAAAAATGGCTTATGTGCCCCCAGGAGCCTAAATCTCAGACCTCAGGTTACTTAGGGCCTGCGATGCCTGGCTTCTTATCATCCCCTAGACAAGCCTTCCCAAGGAGTGTCCCCATTCCTTCTGGCGTATCATCCAGCCCTCTTTTGCTGCTACCGTGCCTGCCTGATTCTTGTATCTCCCCCCTGACTCTTGGGTGGCTGGCCTCTCTCTCACATGTGCTCAACGGTAGCCCTCAGCGAGACACCTGCTGCGAAAGACCCTCCTGGTCTGTGCACTTTAACGGAGCTCGCAGGGCTGGGCTCCCCTGTGTAATGCACGCTCCTTAGACGTGTGAGGGTTTTGGGGAGGCCTGCATGAAACGCCCCAGACCACAGCCAGGCCGACAGCCGCCTTCTGCTGCAGCCAAGCTATTAGCCCAAGTGCTGCGAGGGAAATGGGCAAATTGGGCTGCAGGCAGCGTCTCTTTGACACTGTCCGTGGAGCAGATGTTTCGGTGCACTTCCTGGCAGGAGTTGGCCAATTGCAGCAGGAAGCCGTATTTACACGGCAGAGGAATTTCACAAGCAATCACGATCGGTTCATTGTCCTTAACCCGGCCCCTAAGCTGCCATGCCCACCCCTCCCGGTTATAGAATAAATTGCCCTTCTCTGGTAGCTGAAGTCTGTATAAACGGGCAGAAGAGGCAGGAGCTTAATTATCCCTTGCTTTAGGAAAGCGACGGCTGACTTTCGGCACTGATTGCGCTCTGTGTGCAAGGCGCTTTGCCTGTATGCTCCTGGGTGACATTACTGTCTGCGAGCGCATTAGCGTGCGTGTGTCAGAGGGGTAGGCAGGCTTCAGACGTTTCCCAGTGTCGCCGTGTATCCAGCAGGTTAAGTTCTCCTCTCGGTGACAAAACGGGAGTCGCTCTGTTGAAATCACTCCAGTTTACATGAGCGTACACGAGATCAGAACCTGGCCCTGCCGGGATATCTGATGACCTCTCCCGAAGGCCAGGGATTCCGGGGATGGCAGCGTGCAGGCTAAAAATGAAAGAAGGCAGAGGACTATTTTCAGACTATTGCAATGAGCCGACAATGGCACCGCTGCCCTCTCCAGGGAAGAACAGGAATTGCTCAGCTCTGTGCCACTGGCCCTGCACAGCCACCCTTCAACAGCGATTCTCCTGGAGCGGAAGGGGTGGAAGATGCAGGGTCTATCCTTGCTATTGCTGTGAACAGACAAGTGGGATAGACGAGCGTCACGTCAGGAGAGGAGCTCAGATGTGGGCAGGTTAGAACCTGAATGGAAGAGAACGAGGAAGCCAGAGGTGGCTACAGTATCAGCAGTAACCCCATGAGGTAGAAGGGAAGAGGAGGGATACCAGGGTAGATGGGCCCACGGTTCTGACCTGGGGTGGGAGGGAGGACCCTTGCCCATTCTTAGTCCAATCGATGGTTCTCTTTGCTCCCCGGCGCCCTGCTTCCGCACTCGGCCTGCCCTGTAGCATTGCCCGAGTTCCCATGTGCTTTGCTTCTCCTACTGAGGAGAAGTTAGGGAGCAGGTCTGGTGACATTCAGCCATAACTCATAGAAGACCCGCCCTCGAGCTGTAGATGAAGGGTGGAGCCGTTCAACTCCACGTTGTTCAGAAGACAGTGAACATCTCTCCCTGGCCAGCTGATAGAAGCTGAGAGCATTCGTAGGCTTGCAGCTTTGGAAGCCCCCCGAGTTCCCCCCATCTCTCCAGCAAGCTCAAGAACCAGCATCTGGGATACTGCACTCACGTGTGGGCACCTAAGTACCAGAAAGATATGGAGCACTTGGAAGCAGTTCAGGGAACAGCAGCAAACAGTGATTAAGGGGGCTGGGGAGATGGATTGAGAGGAGAGAGTAAATCAGCTAAATTGTTTGGCAAAGCTATAACTTGAGTGGGGCGGCAAGATCGTAAATAACGGCCTGCTAGTCCCTGGAGGATGTAAGCACCGGGACAGGAGAGCTCAGCTGAGCGGTGGAACGGGAAGCAACGGGGAAAAATTCAGCAAAGGAAAAGGTAGGCTGAATGCCGGGAAAAAGTTCCTGGCAATTAGATGGAATTGCCGCTCGGGGAAGGGGTGGGAACCCCATCTCCTGGGACATTTTAAACCAGACTGGACCAAACCCTGGCAAATAGACCACAGGGAACAGTCCTGCCCTGGATGAGAGAGAGGAACTAAATGGGAGTTCACAGGGTTTAACCAATATGACTGGAATAAAGATGTCTTGGCTACAGACTTGCTCTGTTAGGAGCGACCTTGACGCTCGCAGCAGCAGTCAGGAAGCCCGACTAGCCCACGGCACGATGGCAGACTCGTAAGTCGGGGAGGAGAAATGGACGGACACGGTGGAGTATGAAACCAGTCACAGCTTGTCCCGCCTTCGGGCAACACCTCGGTGGGGTGGGTGAGCACTGTCCCCCCTGCCACGGTAACGATGGGGAATCGGATACATTTGAATTCCTTGCCGAAGGTCTGAATGTGTTCAGACAGAGCTGGAACTGAAATCTAGCTGTCCTGACACCCCACGCTGGGCCCTGAACACAAACCAGCCTTCTTCCCATTTCGCAGCCAGAGCAACAGCGCTGGGACCTTGCCCGTCTGAAATAAACCCCCTTTCCTACCATTGTGTCGAACTCCGAAGGCCTGCAATGGGGGTGGGCCTACCTGGGGAGCGGATCCCGTCCTACGCATTGCCCCAGCTGAGATACAAGCTGGTACCAGCAGGACCTGTAGGCAGCGTCTCACCAGATGAGCTGAAAAGGATCCTCTCCTCCACTGGGATGGTAGGAACCACGCCAGGCTCGTCTCAGCTGAGCTCAACAGTGCCCGAGAGCCGCCACTGGCCCGGATCCCTGGCCCCTGGGGCGCACCGCCCAGGGCAGATGGCAGGTCCAGGGCTCCCCACAGTGGCCTTGGGCTCCCTGAGTGGATCTTACCATGGTCTGGCTCCGGCTTCCAGCCTGGCCATGGGGCAGGGCCTTGGGGAGGAGAGGAGGAGCAGGGGGTGGGACCCCATGATGAGGAGGGGCTCAGGCCCACCTCAGGCACTTTTTAAAGTGGGCAGGAGGCATGGCCCCCCCTGGCTCCGGCAGCTCTGGGCCCTCCGGGTGTGTGGGGCCCAAATGTTTTTTGTGCTCAGGGCCCCAATAAATCTTAATTCGCCTCTGACTGTGGGTTAGCGCAGCAGCTGGTCCCCACACTACAAATGCAACAGACAGACAGAGACGGGTGGAGAGATCCTTTGTCAACAGTTTAGCGGCAGAGAATGGCCTGGGTTTGGAACGGATCCAAACTTCCCCCGGTCTCAGTTCAGTTCCCTGTGAAGCAAATTACCAAATCTACCACTGCAAATCAGCACTAATGAGCCCGACAGGGGAAGTCTCCATCGAGAAGCAAAAGACGAAGTGATCCCCAGAGACTGGATGGCACTTTACAGGCATTGACTGAGCACCGTGCACTGGGAATGCCTGTGTCAGTATCAGTTTGCCACCTGCGATTGTAGCCAGCCACGTCGGCGTACATACAGTCGCGCCCCTGCATGCGTCTACACCCCAGACCCATTCCGCCCCCGCTAGGGGCAGCTGAGCCCCATACAGAAACAGATGAGCCTGCTACAGCCTCAGCTAACGGAAGTGGGTCTTTTAGCTCAGGCGGGAGATGCTTGTGTTGAGATCCCGAGGCCCCCAGCTGCTGATAAACTCCCACCACCCAGGGGTACAGCATTGCAAGGGGTGTCCCATACAGGGACCTGAGCGGGGACCAGCTTCGCGGGCTGGGGAGTGCCTAATCCACCCCCACTGGCAACACAACGTATACCTGCTGCTGGGCTCGTCAAACAAACGTGGTAACGGCATGTGTGGCACCCAGGCTATCTTGAGTCTTGTGCCCAATTGTCACTGACATCAGCGGGGACGTCTGAGCCTGGCTGAGGATCCCGAATGGTGCATCGTCCTTACCCGCACCTCCCTTCACGTACGAGGGGTGGTAGTGGAGGCTACGCGCTGCACTTATCTAGAGCCAAGCCGGTACCTGCTGCTCAGAGACGCAGGAACACACAGCAGCTGTCCCTCAGCTGCAGCCGTCACGGTGGCGGATAATCAGCGCCAATCACAGGTGCCCCCACATCTGGGTCTCCTGCTGTCACACGCGCAACGTGTCATTTGCAGGGACGAAATCAGCCGCTGGTGATTAGGTAGCTGTGACTCAACAAGCTAATCACCACCATGGAGCTCTTTGCTTCAATCCTCCAGGAGAATGAAAAGGGGACGGGGGGAGCGTGCACGAGGGGGTGCCCGGGTTTGGGGCGGGAGGAAAAGAGAACAGAGAATGTTTCTGCAGGCCCGGGAGATTGTTACTTGGCACAGGGATGCTGCGCGGCCTGGGGGCAGGTCCGCTTCCCTTACCTGCCATCTGATCTATGGGGCTTCAGGGCAGGGTGGTCTGACGGGCTGGGAGCAGAAGAGACTCTGTAGAGCGCTCTGGGTTGGCTCGCTCCCCCCTGTCTGGAGTGAGATCCAGCCAGATTGCAGCAGCCCCCACTGGAGTCCGCAGGTCCTGACCCCTGCACTGTGATGGGGTGTGTTAACCCCTTTGAAAGCCTGACCCATGTTAGGGGCCGGGGGGGCCCAGCCCCCTGTGTGCTGCACCGGGCTAGCTTTGAATCTGAAACTTGACAGGCCTCTTGTGCCAACCCACTTGCTGATGTTAATTAGGCTCTGCTGGCAGGACAGGGAGGCCACAGACTAATGCTAGGCCCTGTTTCTGATTAACATGACTGGATCTCGGAGGTACCTTTTCAAAAGGCAAATGCGGGACACGTGCCGGAGCCCCGCCCCCTCTGTGGCCCCACCCCCACTCCACCTCTTCTCCCCAAGGTCCCGCCCCCTGCTTATCCTCTTCCCCCTGATGCCCCGCCCCCTAGCCACGCCAGAAGCCACAGCCGGGGCATGATAAGAGCTGCCCAGGTAGCCCGGGCTGTGGTGGGGAGTCCCAGACCTTCCACTTGCCCTGGGTCGGGGGGCTGGGGTGACCAAGAGCAGCCCCGGAGCATTTCCCACCCCCAGGGGCATGCCATCCAGGGCAGGTGGAGGGTCCGGGACTCCGGAGCCCCCCAAACTCCCTGGATGATTCTTACTACTGGCTGGCTCTGGCTTCTGGCCGGGCCAGAGGGGGAGTGTCAGGGGGAAAAGGAGGCGCAGGGGTGGGGCCCTGTGGCAAGTGGAGGGGCTAAGGCCCACCTCAGCCCCCAGCTGAAAGAGGCTGGCCCTTAAGGTTGCCAATTTTGTCTGGACGTATTCCTTGAGGTTTCATCACATGGCATTAATCTTTAATTAAAGATTAATCTTTCATTCCTGGGGACTCCAGGACGGTTGGCAACCCTACTGGCATTATCCCTGAGCCCCGGGAAAGTGCAGAGCAGGGCCACAGGGAAACTGGGATAAATGCTGCCCCAGCCACTCAGCCCAGGACCAGGACTTGAACTCTGCATTTTGGGACTGTCCTGCCCAAGTCAGACTGGGTGGTCACCCTACTCAGAGGTGTACTTTTGAGCACCAGGTCTTCCCCTGTCCCCGCCCAGAGTCTCCCCCGTGGCACTTTTCACATGTAGCCGCAATTTTTAAAGGAGGAGGGAAAGTGACTGTTTAATTGGCATGGTGAGGATTGCATTGAAGTCCAATGAGTGACCCTCATCTCAATCAGGCTAATGATACGTATTTTCACAGCGTGTTCATTTTGTGCATTGATCACGGAATTGCAGGGTTCCCTCAGTAATCATGCCCCCATCTTGGTGTTTATCACACTGAGCCAGCTAAATAAATCAGAGCGTCAGAGAGCGAAGCCAAAATCTCCGGGTCAAAATGATAAAGTCACCAGCATATCCCAGGTACTCCTCATTTAGCTCGGTTTCCGAAAAAGTCTTTTACAAGGTCCTGCACACGAGGCCGCTAAAGAGACAAAGTAGTCATGGGGCAAGAGGCAAAGTGTTGTCATTGGTCAGAGTGCAAAGATTGGGATTAAATGGGCCATTTTCATCATGACAAAAAGTTAGCAGCCAGGCCTTGAGGTTTCTTTCTAGGTCCTGTGTTATCTACTATGTTATAGCGATTGGGATCAACTGGGATTGTTTAGTCTGCAGAAGAGAAGAATGAGGGGGGATTTGATAGCAGCCTTCAACTACCTGAAGGGGGGTTCCAAAGAGGATGGAGCTCGGCTGTTCTCAGTGGTGGCAGATGACAGAACAAGGAGCAATGGTCTCAAGTTGCAGTGGGGGAGGTCTAGGTTGGATATTAGGAAACACTATTTCACTAGAAGGGTGGTGAAGCACTGGAAGGGGATACCTAGGGAGATGGTGGAATCTCCTTCCTTAGAGGTTTTTAAGGTCAGGCTTGATGAAGCCCTGGCTGGGATGATTTAGGTGGGAATTGGTCCTGCTTTGATGAGGGGGTTGGACTAGATGACCTCCTGAGGTCCCTTCCAACCCTGATAGTCTATGATTCTATGATGATATTGATAGGGGCCAGAGCAGAGAGTAGCAAAATTTGCAGATGACACACAGTTATGTAGGTTAGTCGAGGACTGTGAGGAACTTCAGAGAGACCTAAACAAGCCAAGGTGAATGGGCAGCCTGGCCAATGACATTCAGTGTTGATAAATTCAGAGTAATGCACATCGGAGTGGAAAACTACTCGACACCCAAAGGGTTCTAAACTAACCGGGTCAGCACAAGAAAGGGACCTAAATTGTAGACAGAGCAGTGAAAAATCTCTGCTCAATGTGCTGCTACGGTCCGGAAAGCAAACAAGATGCTAGCATGCATTAGGAACGGGATGGAGAATAATGCCAAAAATATTCTTAATATATTATTTTCTATAAATCAGTGTTGTGGCGTCGTCTGGATACTGATGCTGGTACCGCGCACCCCATCTCAAAAAGGAAATTGTGAAACTCAACGGGGCTCAGAGAAGGGTGAGGAGAATGATCAAGGGCTGGAAAAAACTCTCCTATGAAGAGAGACTGAAAAGATGGGGAATGTCACCTTGCAGAAAAGAAGAAGGGTGGACTTGATGAGTGTCTATAACATAAGAAATGGTCTGGAGGCGGGAGATCAGGAATTCCTGTTCTAGGTGTCTCAGAACACAAGGAGACACTCAACAAACTTAAAAAGGCGGAAAATTCACAACAGAGACAAGGGAAAACATAAGAACAGCCCTACTGGGTCAGACCAAAGGTCCATCTGGCCCAGTATCCTGTCTTCCAACAGTGGCCAGTCCCAAGTGCCCCAGAGGGAATGAACAGAACAGGGAATCATCAAGTGATCCATCCCATGTCGCTCATTCCCAGCTTCTGGCAAACAGAGGCTATGGACACCATCCCTGCCCATCCTGGCTAGTAGCCATTGATGGACCTATCCTCCATGAATTTATCTAGCTCTTTTTTGAACCCTGTTATGGTCTTGGCCTTCACAACATCCTCTGGCAAGGAGTTCCACAGGTTGATTGTGCGTTGTGTGAAGAAATACTTCCTTTTGTTTGTTTTAAACCTGCTACCTATTAATTTCATTTGGTGACCCCTAGTTCTTGTGTTATGAGAAGGAGTAAACAGCACTTCCTTATCTACTATCTCTACACCAGTCATGATTTTATAGACCTGAATCGTATCTCTCCTTAGCCATCTCTTTTCCAAGCTGAAAAGTCCATCTTATTAATCTCTCCTCATACGGAAGTCGTTCCATACCCCTAATCATTTTTGTTGTCCTTTTCTGAAACTTTTCCAATTCCAATATAGCTTATTTGAGATGGGGCGACCACACCTGCACACAGTATTCAAGATGTGGGCGTACCATGGATTTATATAGAGGCAACATATTTTCTGTCCTATTATATATCCCTTTCTTAATTATCCCCAAAGGTATTAATAATACCTTTTCACACCAAGTGGAATTAGACTGTGGAACTCACTGGCACAAGAAATAATTGAGGCCAAGATTAAATGTCCAAGAGAGATGGGACATTTATATGGAAATCAAGACTATCCTGCGCTTAATAGTTAATGCTAACTGATTTTGAAAGGGATATAAAAGCTCCTGCTTCAGCATTTAAGCCAGTTTCTAACTATTGGAAACAAGGATGACACCTATGTGATGAGCAGATTATCCCACATCTGCTACTGCAGGGTCCTTACACCCCCCTCTGAAACATCTCGTGCTGATCACTGTCAGGGACAGGGTTCTGGACCAGATGGACCTCAGGTCTGATCCATCCTGGTGATTTCTATTTTCTAGCATCCAGGATCTGCACTGTACATTCTGAACCAACCCTACAGCCAATGGCACGTGACCTTCATTTTATGAATACTGAGTCCAGTTGCAGCTTAAATTGTATATCTGTCCATTGCTCTCGCTCTCCTTGAAGATAGTCAGTCACATTGGGTCTGATTTTGGGAGGTGCAGAGCCTCCACAGCCACCATTGAAGTCAATGGGATCTGCTGGGGCTAAGTACCACTGGACAGCCACTCCTCTGTCACCTTTGCCCTGTTACCTGATTGACAGCATCAAGGTCTCTGTGGGAACAGAGCTCAGACTTTCTTGCTCTAAAAACCACAGGCCCCCAGCCCTTGAGCTGGAGAACCACCCTTGACTATTAGTAGTACGGGGCTTATGACACACAGGTGAGCAGTTCTGATCCACCCAGCAGAGGGCAGTGGTGTGCCTGAGCCAGTTTAATCCCATAGTAAGGTTTATAGCCTCCCCTGCTGGTAGGTACAAATCACAGCGATTGCTGTGTTTGCTGGGTGCCTTCTGAGTGTCAGCCAGGCCAGACAACTCCTCAGTTACTGCCACATGTGAAGTAACCAGGCCGCGCTCTCTGGCTCCCTAAGAAGTGCCCAGGCAATGGAACGCTCTGCCACGTGTGATGGAATCCATGGAGAACCACGGCTGACACTCGGCAGCCATTGACCAGGGATGGTTTAAGGATCAACCCTACCGCAGCGCAGGGGGATGGACTGGATGGTCCCACCCTAATGAGCTCCTGGACCGAATTCAGACCAGGCAAAGTCAACAGAGTTGCATCCACTTATATCACTTCTAAATGCAGCGCCAGGCCCCTGGCCCAGGTGCTAGTTAATGGGTTTAGGGAAGACGATTGGCTAATGTCAAGTACAGTATTTGTTTCCCCTTCCTGCACCTCTGCTCTGGGACCTGCCAGAGTTTAGTCTTTTCAGGACCTTGACGTGTCTCTATTTCATACTGAGTTCAATCTCTGACAGGAGAGGGCCACAAAATCTCCTCCGTAAAGCACTGATTAAATCTCTCTCTGACTACACAGCGGTTTGCTTACAACCCTTGATGCTACTGCGAATATTGTGACTAACCACTCTGCTAAAGACAGGGAGGTGGGGGCTGTCTCCAAATGTTAATACTTGTTACCATCACAAGTTCACTTGCAAAATAGAATCCTGCACATGCACACGTACATTGTGTCTACTCGGGCTCTTTTCTGGGAGGACTTACCCAGCTTAGTCTCTGCAGACCGGAGTTCACACCCTGCAGGGCCCGTCAGCATCTTAAAGCTGGGGTCGTCCCAGTGTCTCCTGCAAACCCCCGTGGAGTGTCTGCAATTTGCACAGCCTGCAGCAGTTCTAGTGGGGAGCAGGAGGCTGCAATCTGAATCTAACAAACGGGCCAAGTCTCTGGATCTGAATCCGCACAGCGGAGCCATCTTGTCCTTGTGCTGCTCCACTGAGTTCTCCATTCCAGCCTGGCTCTGGTCTCACTCCCCGTTTGTAAACTCCTCCCACTCCTCTTGCGTTCCCATTGGTTCCACTCTGAGAGTGACTCTGGGTGTGTCGGCCCACAGTGGATATCACGCAAGCAGCTTCAAGCAGCTAATGAGCACACCTAGTGTGGGCCACACCCAGGTTCTGGTTTATAAGGTTGCCGGGCGTCTAGTTTTCGACTGGAACGCCTGGCCAAAAAGGGACCCTGGCGGTTGCGGTTGGAACCGCCGACCGGGTAGTTAAAAGTCCGGTCGGCTGTGCAGCAGGGGCCCAGGGCTAAGGCAGGCCCACTCCCTACCCTAGCGCCGCATGGCTCCCAGAAGTGGCCGCCAGGTCCCTGCAGCCCCTAGATGCGTGGGTGGCCAGGGAGGCTCCGCGCGCTGCCCCAGCCCCAAGGACCGGCTCCGCAGCTCCCATTGGCTGGGAACCACAAGCAGTGGAAGTCCAAAAAGTCCCGGCCATGCCCTCGGCTCCCTCTGCCCTGCCGCGTTACGCTGCCCTTAACCTGGGTTTCAGACGCGCCGAGTCTTTAGGCCACTTTAAAGATGTTACTTACTGACAGGTTTTTCTAGCTCCAGCTTTTACTTCGCGCTGTTTCGGTTGTGTAATTACCGCTCTGGGCCAGGGAAGCAGGCCAGCTCTAGGACACTGGAAGCCAATCAAATCACAGACGGATCAATAATAGATTCTCCTCCCGGCCTCTGAACAGGCTTAGCCAAGGAAGCGCTTTGTATTCAGCGCTCCACAGGAGTGGCTGGAAATTAGCTCCCCCACAACCCAAAGAGCTCAGGTGCCCGGCGCGTAACAAGGCTCAGACGCGAGCGTCTGAAGTGCGCAGTGCTAGGATGAGACACTTTCTCTTTAGTGGGCCATGCTGTCCTGCCGCCGTTTCTTTCTTAAAGGGGTTTGGAAAGAAGGCCAGAGCTGGAGCGTTACATGGCAGTTAACAGCATATTTTTAGAGAGGAGTTTTGCTGTCAGACATGAAACAAGACATGAAACATCCCCATTTAGCATTAGATTTTTTCTGCTTTTGCCTTGTCACGGGCATATCAACCAGGGCCCCATGGAGCTAGTTTTAGATAAGCCCTGTTGCTACGGTTGGCCCTCCATAACCTCTCTCTCACACACACTGTGACAATACACACTGCCCCATGCCACGCAAAAACAGTCTGGCACTCACATACACACGCACCATCACACAGATGCCTCCTGTGCTTGTACATTGTTCACACAGCCACACAGACCGTCTCAAAACGCACGATCTTGCATAAATGGGAATCTGGAGCAGGAGCGGAGAGGTTCTTTTACCTCTGTATCTGGCACTGGTGCGGCCGCTGCTGGGATCCTGGGTCCGGTTCTGTCCCAAACTCCAGAAGGCTGTTGAGAAATTGGAGAAGGTTGAGAGAAGGATTAGAAAACATGGCCTACAGCAATAGACTCAAGGAGCTCTGTCTTAAGGGGTGACTTGATTACAGTGTATAAGTACCTATGTGGGGAACATGGGCTCTTCTGTCCAGCAGAGGAAGGTCTAACACGAGCCAATGGCTGGAAGTTGAAGCGAGACAAATTCAGAACGGAAATAAGGCGTGCATTTTTATGTGAGAGTAACTAGCCACTTGGTTTTACCAAGGTTTGTGGTGGATTCTCCATCGCTGGCCATTTTAAAATGAAGGTTGGATGTTTTTCTAAAATGTCTGCTCCAGGCATTATTGGGGGACAGTTCTGTGGGGGGGGCGCTCTACGGGACGTCAGATGAGATGATCACAGTGGTCCCTTCGGGCTTCTGTGACTCTCTCACAGACACATGCCTGTAAACAAACATGCTCTCACAACCCTGCGAACAGCAATACACAAAAGCACACTGTTTCACACACACCATTGTACATACACAATCCCACACATACACACTGTCTCACGCCCAGCTGCTGTTAGACACACACAGTCATATGCATCCAGCCAATCCGTCTTTCCCTCTTAAACACACAGACACATGTGCACACACATACGCATACTCACCCAAATACTGTCTCTCAGACGTTGTCTTACATTCCCCCAGAGCCTCTCTTTCACACACACACACAATTACACAAACAGTGGTACACAAATGATCTTGCACACACAATTATTCTTCAGCTGCTTGGCTTGTCAGTTTCCCCGTTCGATGAGCCCAGCTCCAAAGGTGCTGTAGACCTGGTGTGTGGAAACACTGCTCTGATGGTTATTAGCAGAGAGAGAAAAGATCAATGGGAAGCACTAGCAGCCGGCATTTCCTGTGCAAACAGAAGGCCAAAGGAGCCTGGAGCATGTAGGCGCCATACAAAGACTCAGCTTCATGCAGCCTGCGGTGCTGGTTTCATGCTTGAAATAAGAATTGCCTCAATACCGAGTCCGAATGGGTCTCGGATGCCGCAGGCGTGTGGCTGTCCAGGGCTTGGCTGGGAATAAACTGGGAGGCAAAGGTAAAGCCACCTGCGGTTTATTTGCCGAGGGATCGACAATTGGCGATAACGGACGTGGCGTAATGAGAACGTGCATGTCGCTGCAGGGATAGGGCCAGATTCGGAGCTCAGTGGGGCATAACTGGCGGCACTCCCTTAGCTTCAGCGCAGGTAGGGCCAGATTCGGAGCTCAGCGGGGCATAACTGGCGGCACTCCCTTAGCTTCAGCGCAGGTAGGGCCAGATTCGGAGCTCAGGAGAGTGGTGTCAAATCGAAATAATGCCATTGACTCCAGCAGGGTGACTCGGGATTTATGCTGGTGGAACTGAGAACAGAATCTGTCCCGACGGGGTCCCACTGCGCTGGGTGCATAAGAGATCGTCCCTGCCCGGAGGCGCTTACTTGCTGTGTTCGGGGCGCATCCTGAGCCCAGCTCCCATGGCCTTTGGAGGATTACACATGGAGGGACGAGTTTCTTGGCTCCTCCATGTTTTGCTCTGAGGGAAAGAGGCCGAATTTGCTGCTCCTGACAGGGAAGGCGCAGCCGCGCTGGATTGAACCTGGCATGCTGCGGGGGGGAGCTGGGCAATCCCCACCTGCAGCAGCACCCGGCCGATTTTGGATTTTGGCATTGCACACTGTCCTGCAGCCCCCCCCCCATTTGCTATTCCAGCCCCAAATACCCCCCCCCCCCGCCCAGCTCTGCCAATGCCCCTCCAGCCTGCCCCGTAGCCACCCCCTGCTCTGCCAGTGCTGGGCACCCACTACAGCTCTATCGGTGCCATAGCGTTTACGGCCATTAGATCATCTAGTCTGACCTCGGGGATAACTCAGCCACCGCCACGCCAAGCCCAACAACCAGACTGCCCCTCAGTTCCAAGCCCTGGCATCATGCTTTCCCAGGCCTGGGGCCCCACCCTGCCCCAGCTCTCCTGAGGCCTCGCAGTCCCAACGTGCAGCCTCCCTCCTATTCCAATCTGGGCTCCTCCTATGCAGACACACGGGTGACCAGACAGCAAATGTGAAAAATCGGGATGGGGGGGAGGGGGGGCTAATAGGAGTCTCTATAAGAAAAAGACCCAGAAATCAGGACTGTCCCTATCAAATCGGGACCTCTGGTCACCCTAGCAGAGACTACCAGTTTTTTAAGTATTTGGTGCCGCTGAGGAGAGTGGCTTTGCATGGCAGGAGCAGAGTAACTGGTGTTTTAAGAGCACTCTAATTGTAGGTGCCGTGGGAGCTTTGTTCTTGTTTTCTCTTACAGCTAATGCTATTATTCATCCTGCAGCTTCTTTGATGCTTTGAAACACTGATGCAGTTGGGTCCGCGTCCAGGTTTCTAGGCAGATGGCTCTCTGGGAGCTCCTTCCGTCTATACTACACTTCCTTCCATTTGCCTTTTGCCAGGTGGCTGTCAAAAGACAACCATTTACAAGAAAGAATTGCTATAAGGAAAAATGAAAGGAGAATTTGGACATTCCCTGCCCAACCAGTCCTATAGAAACCAAGTCTTATCTTCCCAGGCAGGGCTGTTCTCAACAATCCATTATTATTACGGTGCCACCTAAAGGCCCCAAGCAATATCAGGGCTGCACAGTGCCGGCTGTTGCACAGACATAGGGTGAGAGACAATACCTGCCCTAGAGAGCTCACCGGGCTGGACTCTTTTGAAATCCTGGCCCCAAATGTGGGGATGTTGAGCTTGTTTTGAAAATGTAGTCCTCAATAGGGGAGGGGAAACTGAGGCACAGAATAGGTAAGCAACTTGCTCAAGTCCACATGGCAGGTCTGTGACAGAGCAGGGAGCACAAACCTAAACTCTAACTTCCTAAGCTGTTGCCCTAGGCCCTGGGCCATGCTGTGTTTGCCCAAAGCGAGCTTTAAATAACCCAAATGATGGAGCTTCCAGCAGTTAACTCAGGCTATGACTGCACGACGAGCAAGGGGCATGCTTCCCAGTTCGTGGAAACATGCTCGCACTAGTGCTAGTATAAAGAGCAGCGGAGCTGCCATAGCATGGGCAGGGGCAGTGGAGCACAGGTTAGTCGTGCTGAGTACATACCCCTGGGTTTCAGGGGTGTTTGTTCTGGGCCCGGCTCAGACATGGCACCGCGCTACCGCGGCTACACCGCTATTGACGTGTGCCAGCGACCGTGAGCATGTGTACAGCAGCTGGGGAATCACACCCCTAGCTCGCAGTGTAGGCGTAGCCACCATGTAACCTACTGCCTGTGTACCATGGGCATGAGGGTGCAATGTCACCCCCTAGTAGGCTGGAGTCACAGATGAATTAAGAAGAACAGGAGTACTTGTGGCACCTTAGAGACTAACAAATTTATTAGAGCATAAGCTTTCGTGGACTACAACCCACTTCTTCGGATGCATATAGAATGGAACATATATTGAGGAGATATATATACACACATACAGAGAGCATAAACAGGTGGGAGTTGTTGGGATCTGCAGCTGGGGACCAGCTATTACGGGGGCTCTTGGACCACGTGGCTGGGAAAGGCCTGCTTTTATGGACCTAATTCCCACACCCTCTCCTGTGCAGCAAGGTGTCATGAATGATTATTTGTATTGGATCATGGACCATGACCCCCATCGTGGTAGGTGCTGTACCAGCCCAGAACTAAAAGACAGTGCCCTTAGCAGAAGACGAGAGACAACAGCTGGATATAGGCAGACGGGGGGGCACAAGGATGCAGTGAGACCCGTCCCAAGGATTTAGTGGCACTGCACTTTCCTGCTGGCATCGTTCACGCACAGGTTTGGCTCCTATTCTGACAGCAGAAAACTCAGCGGTTTGCTTTTCCAAGCAGCGATTTGACCCAGGTCCTGGCAGAGATGGGGACTGCAGCCCCATCCCCTGCTGCACCCCAGTGGAGCGCCTTCGCCACAAGACCTGCTGTCCTTTGGCAGCTGCCGCTGACGGGGCTGCCCTTTGGAAAACGCAGCCTTAAATACACAGCTCCTTCCGCGAGCACAGCAGAGATTATAGGTGGTGTGTACCTTGCAAAGAGCACACGAGATGTCTATTTCCATGGTTTCGTGCTGCTATAAAACAGGTGTTCTCCAGCGGTCACAAGAGATTTAGAGAGGCTTATCTCGGTTCTGAGACACATCACGTTGCTGGCTGAGCTCTGCTGTGGTTAAGACTTTGTTTTCTGGAGGGGGCAGAGAAAAGACCAGAATCAGGACTCCTGGGTTCCTAGCTCTGGGGAACAGGGTGGTGTCATGATGAAGGCAGGGCACTGGTAACCGGGACACCTGGGTTTTATTCCTGACTTGGTCACTGACTAGCTGAGTGACTTCTGGCAAGTCACCTCCTATCTGTTTGACTCGGGGGATAACAACTGGTCTATGGGGCTTAACGTAGGGGGCTTGGATGAAAGATACTGTAGGAAGGTCCAGTATGCAGTATTATTTTATCTTTAAAAGAGACCAGGTAAAATCAGACCTGGCCCTGAACCAATGCATAACTTCCACGACCCAACACAGCAGGTCAAATTCAGAGCTGGTGTAAATGGGTATCATTTCACTGCAGTCAATGCATCGGCCCTGATGCTGGCCTCAGTCGCTGCACCACTTTCTTCCGCAGCACGAGGCGGACTCTGTGGCTGAACTGCAGCCAGCTCTGGGGTGGAGCGCAGCAGCTGTTTAGCAGCACAGCGCAATGGCCACGCCACGGGGTTGAGGAGCGGAGGAGAACAGCTTCCCCAGCTGCGAATTTAGGAAGGCAGGGTTGGCATTTCCCAAGTTGGGATCTGAAAGAGAGACAAGAGAGAGACAGGAGGGAGGGAGGAGACCAGGAGCATGTTGAAGAAGTGGGAGAGAATGCCAAGGGATCCTTAACATATGGAAAAGGCAATTAAGAGCCAGAGAAACAAGAAAGCGAGAAACCAAAAGGTAACTGACTAGAAAATTAAAATTACTCAGCTACAGAAAAATATATCTAATGACTTCAGCACAGCCAGGCGCCAGGGGGATCCCAGACCCCGGCTGGGGCTTGCTTAAAAACAAAGGAGATAAGGTCCAGGGGGATGCAGTGAGCTGTGGCCGAAGTGTCCCCTGTGCTCTTTCAGGTGAACTTTGATTCTTCTCGCAGAGAGAGACAGAGCTCCCAGGGCAGGAATCGGGGGGGATGAGCGTCGCCCGGTCGGATTAGGGCCAGGGCTCCTAGCACTGGCAGGGATACAGGGTGCAGAACCCTAGCTCCAGCCCCATCTCGATCGCAACGAGCTTCCTGGCGACAAGCGGATGCCCTTCAGGTGCACGGGCCAGAGGAGGAGAAGCCCCTCGGCAAACAACAGTCCCCTCCTCCGCTGGGCCTTGTGTTCATGACGCACCTAGCGTGCGATGTCCTGGCTGCCAGGGCTGCATGGGGTATGGCCCGGGTGGTGGGCTGAATACACAGTAAGGGAACAGCCCTGAGAGGCAGGGACTGGGAGTGTAGAACCCACCATGGGTTACAAGCCTCAGCATCCCAATGAAGGTCCCTGTATCACCACTGGGCTCCCTCCACCCACACCCCGTCCCCCTAGATCTTCTTCCTCTGGGAGGGGTGGATTCCCCAGTTCTAGTCTGGGCCTGTTGAGGCTGAATCCCCCTCTGTCACTCCGAGTGCAGAAGGTGGGGGCCCGCAAGGATTTAAAAATTAATACTGGCCACTCCAGGCTTGTATTAAACTCCCAGGGTTACAGCTTCTCTCTGACCTTGGCTTGGTAAACGCTGCCGCCACCCCCGCCCCCTTTGAACCCAGGAAGGCACACTTGGGAATTCCTCCCTGTGGGGCACCCTCAAGCCCTCTCCCCGCCCCCACCTCCGGGGAAGATCTGAGAAAGAAAACAGAGGAAATGAGCTGTGGCTACCAGCTAATTAAACAACATATGCACAAACCTCTCAGGACACCAAACATCCAAATCCTGTTCTTAAAAATGGAAAATTTTATTAAAAACAAAAAGGAAAAAATACATCTGGAACTTGCTCTTTTAAAATCTAGCAAAAGCCTAATTCCAAAAATCAAGCACCCGAAATAGCTTTCTTGAGGGTTCAGCTCAAAGGTTACAAGTAAACAAAAGCATCTGGGGTTAGCACAGAGGAGACCCACAAGCCAAAATAAAAAATAAAGCTGATTGTGTCTAATTAAACATTCCCTGTCCCAATTATTTCTGCTAGGGATGGAAGGTGAATTTTCATACCAGGTTCAAGCCTTACGCAGCATTGCTGCTCCATCCCTGCAGCCCCGAGAACAACAGACAAAGGGAAAGTTTCTTTCCCAATTTTAAATAGTTCTACCTTCCCATTGGCTCTTTTGGTCAGGTGCCCACTTCCTTTTCTTTTACCTGTGGGCTTGTTAACCCTTTACAGGTAAAGCAAGCAGAGAACAGCGAACAAGAGGGATTTTA
The DNA here is from genome assembly GCF_027887155.1 of Malaclemys terrapin pileata. Taxonomy (NCBI): domain Eukaryota; kingdom Metazoa; phylum Chordata; order Testudines; family Emydidae; genus Malaclemys; species Malaclemys terrapin. The sequence continues at coordinate 130,784,576 of NC_071510.1, read as the reverse complement.
CAGCTAACTGGCTGGCTGGGTGTCCATCAAAGGGAGCTATCCCCCGCCCCTTCATGTATCACAGAGCCGCACACCTCTCCCATCACTCAAATATCCCTGCACAAGACAGGCCCAAAACAGAATAGGAGGGGGATCTTGGGAGCACCCCGCCCCTCGTGTCTTGGTGTGGCAGGCTTGCCTCATCTAGCACATCCAGCCGTGGCCGCTCCAGCCCTGCGGAGGTGTGTCTCTTCCCATGATTCAGCTCACCAGCTCTGCTCCCCCCCTCCAAACCCTAGTCCGGTGTCCTTACATCAGCTCTCTGGCCCCCAGCTCTGGGCCCTGTCGTGACAATCGGTTCTACAAAGTTCCCCGAATTGCGAGATCAACTGTAAAAGTTCGTAAGATGTTACAATGGCCTGCGGTAACAAACGCTGATGGGAAAAGGTACGAAAGGGAGACAGACGGACTGAATCAGCCTGAACAGATAGACCAAGCCGAGCTGACTGAAGGACTGTGCTGAAATTGTGCTGGTTAAAAACCGGTGACATGGAGCCAGACGTTAATGAGCTAAAATTGAGGTATCGGCTAGTAGGCTCAATTGGTGGACAAAATCCGAGGGATGGGCTTTCGCCCCACCACTCTCTTTGGGGTCCTTAAAACAAAGATTTTTGAAAGAACAAAAGGAAGAACAGAACAGATGGGGACAACAAGAGCGACCTTCACCATGGTGGCTGCCAGCCCCCCATCTCCTGGGATCCTGGGCCTTGGTCATTCTGATCTGGAGAGGTGTCCTGACCGGGACGGACCAGAGTTGGGGACTCAGATGACATCGCCACCCCTATGGCTTCAGCGGATCCCAAACACGCCCTGGGAGGTCAGTTTATTACCATCCAAGGGGGGATTGGCCTTTAACAACAGTAGCAGCAACGTCTGCAGCCCATCACTGCTAACTTCTCTCTTCCCCAGGGCAGTTACTTATTACCGTCTTGGATACCCTCATGACTCTCTCCAGCTAACGGGAACAATGAAAGCCTGACTTAATGCTTTACATTTCAGATGCTTTATCTGGTTTTCCTTCTCTTCTGTGTCTCGAAGAAAAGGCTCAGAGGATGCTTGCCAGGGTGCTAAGCCTGTGGAGGTCTCTGTAGACCAAGCCCTGGCCCTTTTCAAACACTGGGTAACAGTGGACAGTGACTGGGTTATGTTAGCACCTTGAGCCCATCTATGCCATCTAAATTACTATAACGGCCTCACGGTCCTTACACCTTCCCATCTCACGGCTTTCCGAAGTCCTCATCCCCTACAACCCAGGGCTCCCACCTCCTCCCTCGGGGGCTGGTAGGGAGCCCAGGCCCTCCCATTCCTCTGCTCTCCAGCCCAGGGACTCTCTAGTGATTAGACAAGGTCTAAGCAGACACTGCCTGCTATCTTCCCAGGCTTCTTCCCACCTGGGCCCCTCAGCAGGCCTCTGGCACAGCACCTCCCTGGCTCCCCTGCGTGCCTCTTAGGTGCCAGGTCTCCATTTTCTTAGGCTCCATGGGCTCGCACCCTTCCTTCAGGGCCAGGGCTCCCCCGACCAAAAATAGAAACGTACACCACCTTCTGCCCTCCTCAGGCCTGGCCCTTCATCCTCTTCATTCCCCCTGCATCGTGCCTCACTTGATCACCTCCCAGGGCAGGCTCCCTGGAAATCCAGCTCCCGGCCTGCTACCAGGGCTCCCCCTCAGACCTCGCTCCGCCCCGCCAGCTGCTCCCTGGCTCTCCTAGTCTTCCTCCCAGAGCCTTTCCAGGAGAGAGCCCCAAGTCCTGTGCTCCCCCCGGACCTCCCTCCTTCTGCCCCAAAGCCCTTCCTTTGTACTAGCTACCCAATGGGTCTCATCTTAGACGGGGCCTGGCCCATCCTCCAGGTGCACCCCGGTGCACTAACTGAGCGCCCCAGCTCCCCTGAACCCTTTCAGTGCCCGCATTGGGTTTATCCCCCATCCCAGGGGGAATCCGGCAGCAGGTCTAAATGTACAGGGTCATCTGTGATGAGTGCACAGCGGCTGCTGGCCACAGGAAGAGCTTGGGATTCTCTCTGGCTCCTTGGGGCTGCCTCGTGTGGCCTCACTGGGTCTCCCTGTGGTCCCGACTGAGCCCCGCTCTGTGTCCGGAGCTGAGAAGAGCATCTGCTCTGGTGTTCGTTGCAGCAGTGGAGCACGCACACAAGCCTCGCAGTCATCGGAGCCAGTTCTCTGCAGCCTCCTGGTGCTCTGGCGTGCAGCGCTGGCACCAGCTAATGCCAGGTCCCTGCGGGCTGCCTGCAGCACAGGCCGAGAGCCAGAAGTCAGCTCCAAACCTCCCTCCTCCCACTCCCTGCCCCACCACTGCAGTATTCCGATCCCCTGCACTGCAGGATTAAGGTACATTGAAGGAGCTGGGTAGGTACCCCAGAGTGGAATAGCTGTGGGGGAGGTGGTGGGGCTATGGGTCAGGCTTGAGGTGCATCCCAGCTGTGTGGATTCCCAGGACTGGAACACAAAAAGCATGCCATCAGTAATTATTATAAGGAAGCCTGGGCAGTGAGCAGTGACAAGGGCCTGGGCCATGTCTGACAGAGTTTGTCTGATCACCCTGCTAGCTCTGCATTTCAGCAGGAAGAGAGATTTCTACTCTGAGGCCTGCTCAAGCCACATCATAATGTTTTGTTCAGAAGGAGGCCCCTGTTTTGAAATCTCCCCCCATTGGCGTTGGCTGCAGCTGTGGCTTGGCACCTGCGTTTCAAGATCCCAGGGGAGGGAGGATGGATGTTGTCTTTGTCCTGCAGCCCACCAGCATGGACGGACTGCCAGGAAGTTCATTAGGGGTTATAGAGGACCACAAGCTAAATATGAGTCAACAGTGTGATGCTGTTGCAAAAAAAGCAAACGTGATTCTGGGATGCATTAACAGGTGTGTTGTGAGCAAGACACGAGAAGTCATTCTTCCGCTCTACTCTGCGCTGGTTAGGTCTCAACTGGAGTATTGTGTCCAGTTCTGGGCACCGCATTTCAGGAAAGATGTAGAGAAATTGGAGAGGGTCCAGAGAAGAGCAACAAGAATGATGAAAGGTCTAGAGAACATGACCTGTGAAGGAAGGCTGAAAGAATTGGGTTTGTTTAGTTTGGAAAAGAGAAGACTGAGAGGGGACCTGATAGCAGTTTTCAGGTATCTAAAAGGGTGTCATAAGGAGGAGGGAGAAAACTTGTTCATCTTAGCCTCTAAGGATAGAACAAGAAGCAATGGGCTTAAACTGCAGCAAGGGAGGTCTAGGTTGGACATTAGGAAAAAGTTCCTAACTGTCAGGGTGGTTAAACACTGGAACAAATTGCCTAGGGAGGTTGTGGAATCTCCATCTCTGGAGATATTTAAGAGTAGGTTAGATAAATGTCTCTCAGGGATGGTCTAGACAGTATTTGGACCTGCCATGAGGGCAGGGGACTGGACTCGATGACCTCTCGAGGTCCCTTCCAGTCCTAGAATCTATGAAAAAAGTGTCCTGTGGCAGCTTTGGAGCATCTCGAAGTGCTCAGCCCTAGATGGGCAGGAAGAGCACATTGAGAGTAGGCAGCTCATCTGGGGAGCAGAGCTTTCCTCTCTGGCTAGTAGGGAGACAGGGAGACAGATTCTGCATTGCCAGGTACCTTGTGTCCTCAGTCACCCCTGTGCAAAGCGGATGGGAAACGTGGGGAGCGGAGAATCCTGACTGGGTGACGTTTGCCCTCCGTTTGTACAGGGGTAAGTGATGGTGCAAGGTGCAGGGCGGGGTGAATTGGACCCCATCTGAGGACTGTTGCTGGGCAGGAGTGTTGCTGCAGGAACTTGCCCCGTCACGTGGGGTGGAGCTGCTCACAGGTCTAGAGGCACCTTCTAGGACAAAGTTGCTGTATCACGCTGTCCCCTCACTACTGCGACGTCCCCATAGCGCGCAGACGCTGATGGTGGTTTGCACTCAGTTCCCTGCAGACCCATGGGACCTGAAGTCCTTTACACACAGTAATTCCTAATGATCATTATCATCATCGGGATCATTGATTTATACAGCACCGTGCATCACGCCTTGCGGGCAAGCAGCCCAAGCCTCCTGCCACAGACTCCAGAGGAAAGCAGAGGGAAATGCACCGAAGCCAAGGGAGTCGTGCCGGCGACATACTGATGACAGAGGGAATTGGGCCCAAGGGGCTGTCACCAAAGAGCTTACAACACGAGGGCCCGATCCTGCAGCGGGGCCTGTGCAGAGAGCTGGTTCTCATGCATCTTGCCAGCTGCATGAGCTCTGTTTCTCAGGCTGTTTCACGGGCATTTCTATGGCGAGGAGGGAAGAACTGAGGGAATTACAGGCTTTACCAGGAGCCCCTGTCACACTCCCGGGCCTGCAGCCTGCAATCTACAGGCTAAAATGCTGATTTTCATGGCTTGACTCTGCAGGACTTGGCCTGGGGTGAAGCAGGGAGTGCGAGGTTTCTGCACCATGTCACAGAGAGCAGAGGCTGCATGTGGACACAAATAAACTAGGCACTTGGGGCAGCCTTCCTGCCACAGGGCCCGGCCCTCCGCTCCCATCATTTCATCCAGGTACTGTAGCTTCTTTGTGTGAGCTCGGTAAGCGGGATCTGAATGGATGCTTCCCTGACAGCTAGCTGGGAGGTGGAATGACGGGGGTGTGTTTATGTAAATACAGTTTGCTCCTGCTTTGCTTACAGATTCAGCAGATACAGCGGTGTCGAAATGATCAACTTTGGCGGGTGTTGGGTACAAATCATCTTAGTACTAATTGTGGGGTAGTGAAATATGGTTACCAACGTTGTAATTATTGTAGGAATACAGGAAAGCGGGACTGTGCTTCCCCTCATCTGGGACAGGTTGTCACGCTCACTTGAAGGAACCTCGTTACGCCAGGGGCTCGAATGTCACAGCCCTGTGAAAGTAAGAGGGGTGGGAACAGATATTCCTAGCCAAGAGACTGCACATCCTCATCAAGAGTTCTCCCTAGACTGGTTTAACCTGTCTGTCTCCACTGTTCAAAGAATAGAGCTAAATTGGTTTCATTAAGTGCCTCTTTGTTATGTTAAATGCCCAATCAGAGCTGAAATCAGTGGGGATAGGACTGTGTTTCTGTCCTGCTTGCTAAGAATCACTGAGAGCTGAATACATGTGAGATGGGGCAGTGTTTCTGCCCAGCCTGCAAAGAGCTGCAAATTACTAAGACTGATGTGCAGAGGTTGAGGCAGGAGGCAGCAGAAGGTGACTGACAGTCAGCTGGTGAACGAATGGCTGGTGTGGCGGAGAGGTGCGATGAGTGGCCAGCGGGGCGGGGTAGTGAGTAAGTGCCTGAGCAGTGGAGTGAGTAAGGTGCCTCTTTACCCCACCCAGAGGGGAGGTAAACTCTGCAACTGCACCTCTGAACTCTGAAAAAAGAACAGGAGTACTTGTGGCACCTTAGAGACTAACAAATTTACTCTGAAATCTGAACTCTGGGTCTGCACTGACCAAGGACAGCGACTGTGAGTGGGGTGCAGAGAAGGGACGGGCATGTTAAAGGGGCTTTTGGTTGCTGGACTTAAGAACCTGAGGGGAAGGACACTGCCCAACCTACTTGGAAGTGGGTCTTTCACTCATGGGTTATGTTCATGAACCCTGTTTGCGCTGTTTTCCCAAATTAACTCCAAGTTATTTCCTCCTTTTATTAAAAGTTCCTTTTCTACCCTCAGACTCTGTGCTTGCGAGAGGGGAAGTTTGGCCTCTCAGAGGCACCCAGGGATGGGGGTGTAATTTTCCCAGGTCACTGGGCGGCAGCTCGAGCTGGTTCTGTATTGTATTGATGTAAAGGGACCCCTCCGTATTGAACCCGGCCCTGGTTGCTGACGGCTCCACCTGGCAGAAGGGCTACACCATCATCGCTGCCCTTTACTGTGACACACAGCATTTGGGCTAGAAAGCAGAGATCTCCCTGTACCCTGGCTCTGAGAGCCTCTCCCTTTTCCTCTCTGTCCCCCTTTGCACTCCCTTCCCACTTGCCCTGTTCACAGGTGAGCTAGCTCATTAGCGGCCCCCCCGCTCAGCCTGATCTGGCAATTAGCCCCAGCTCCCCTCCGCCAGGCCTTTCTCTGGGGAAACTCGTTGGCCGGACAGTGGCCAGAGTGCTGGTTCAGGCCTGGTTCAGCACTCTGGGACACACTCCTGTTCTGAGCAGGTGTGAATCCGGGCTCCCTGACCAGAGAGAAGGGGGCCGGGGCTGGGCTGTCCCAGGAGACATGTCACTCCTGGGCAGGCTGAGGAGACGCTGAGCTACGGGCTCCCCTCAGCCCTCACTCCTGGCCCAAGGCAGGAGGAACATAGCGACTGGACAGCAGCCTCTTTCGTGCGGGCTTCGGTTCCCCGGCACGCCCTGTTCCCATGATCCCCCTGCTCAGGCCAGGATAGGAGGGAGAGGCCCAGGAAGAAGAAATGTCCCCAGAGACCCCACGATGAAGGGTGCAAATGCAATGTGGCTTCACGCTGATGTGCAGACAAAAAGTAAAATAGCCAGTGTGATTCTGGGCTGCAGCCACAGAGGTATTAACCCATCAGAGCTCAGGGATGCAGTAACCATCTTTCTGTAGCCCCAGGAGATCCCCTAAGCTACTGCTCTGGCTGGTCTCACAGCCAGACTCAGAACAGCAATCCCAACTAGCGAGAAGAGAATCAAAGAGCTAAATCGGGGGGAGGGGGCTGATTTGCAACCTGGTGATAGCCCAGCCTGGCTCTCGGCACCTGCAGGTTTGTGGATACAATTCCCTGTAGGTGTAATTTTGTCTGCTATTTTATGGGTGCTGGTCTGGTCCCCGGAGGCATCAGTTCCCTGATTTCACCTCCCTTCCACCTGCAGTTATTTGTTCCTGTAAACTGAAGGCAAGGAATATGTGACTCTGTATGTGGAAGAAAGTATAGAATCAAATAAAGTAAAAATCTTAAAGGAACCAAACTGTACCAGAGACTCTCTGGGGACAGTAATTCCACACTCGAATAAGAATATAGCAGTAGAGATATTACCGACCACCTGCCCAGGATGGTGATAGTGACAGTGAAATGCTCAGGGAGATTAGAGAGGCTATTAAAATAAAAGAAATCCCCACAGTATTAGAGGTTAACTATCCCCCATATTGACTGGGTACACATCACCTCAGGATGGGCTGCAGAGATAAAGGTTCTTGATACCTTAAATGTCTGCTTCTTAGAGCAGCCGGTCCTGGAACCCACCAGAGGAGAGGCAATTCTTGATTTAGTCCTAAGTGGAGCACAGGATCACATCCAAGAGGTGAATATAGTTGGACCGCTTGGTAATAGTGACCTGACCATAAGATAATGAAATTTAACATCCCTGTGGTGGGGAAAACTCCACAGTGGCCCAACACAGCAGCATTTAATTTCAGAAAGGGGAACTACACAAAATGAGATAGTTAAACAGAAACTCAAAGGTACAGCGCAAAAAGTGAAATCCCTGCAAGCTGCATGGACACTTTATAAAGACACCATAATAGAGGCTCAACTTAAATGTAAACCCCAAATTAAAAAACCTAGTAAGAGAACCAAAAAAGTGCCATCGTGACTAAACAAAGTAAAAAGCAGTGAGGCAAAGAGGCATCCTTTAAAAAGTGGAAGTTAAATCCTAATGAGGAAAATAGAAAGGAGCATAAACTCTGGCAAATGAAATGTAAAAATATAATTAGGAAGGCCAAAAAAGAATATGAACAGCTAACCAAGAACTCAAAAAGTAATAGCAAATATTTTAAAGTACATCGGAAGCAGGAAGCCTTCTAAACAACTAGGGGGGGAGGGGCGCCACTGGACGCTCGAGATGCTAAAGGAACACTCAAGAACGATAAGGCCATTACAGAAAAACTAAATGAATTCTTTGCATCGGTCTTCACAGCGGAGGATATGAGGGAGATTCCCAAACCTGAGCCAGTCTTTTTAGGGGACAGATCTGAGGAACTGTCCCAGATTGAGGTGTCATTAGAGGAGGTTTTAGAACAAACTGAAAAACTAAACAGTAAGAAGTCACCAGGACCAGATGGTATTTACCCAAGAGTTCTGAAGGAACTCAAGGTGAAATTGCAGAACTACTAACTGTCATCTGTAACCTATCATTTAATGTAGTCTGTGCCAAATGACTGGAGGATAGCTAATGTGACGACAATTTTTAAAAAGGGCTCCAGAGGTGATCCCAGCAGTTACAGGCCGGTAAGCCTGACTTCAGTACCGGGCAAACTGGTTGAAACTATAGTAAAGAACAAAAATTGTCAGACACATAGATGAACATAATTTGTTGGGGAAGAGTCAACATGGTTTTTGTAAAAGAAAATCATGTCTCACTGTAGGGGGCGGACTCACCCCTGCAGCACCTCCTGCTGGTAGTCTCCAGGAATTAGCTCATTTCAGCATTGGAGCACCCCCTGTCCACTTGTCCTCCAGCCCCCATGTCCCTCCCAGACCCTGGTGCCCTTTTATCTAGGGTGCTGCCTCCTGGCAGTACACCCCTCAGTACTAGGGTCTCCTCTCCCCAGGGAACCCCCACCCACTATCCCCACCTTGCCTCAGAATAAGGCCACTGCCAGTTGCCAACTAGCCCCCACTCCCTGGGGCAGACTGCAGTATAGGCCACTCATCACAGGGAAGGTTGGGTTTGGACCTGCTGCCTTGGCCTACCCCTACCCCTGGGTTGCCCTCTGCAACCCCCAGTACCCCTTGGCCTCCTAGTAGGCCACAGCCTGGGGCTTTCCAGGCTGGAGCTCCCCAGCCCAGCCCTGCTCCACTCAGTTTCTCTAGCTCTCTGCAACCAGACCCTTCTCTCTCTGAATGCAGAGAGAGACTGTTTGGGCTCCTGGCTTCCAGCCTTTTTATACAGGTCAGCTGGGGCCTGATTGGGGCGTGGCCCAGCTGCAGCCACTTCCCAATCAGCCCAGCTTAGCAGCTCCCAGCCACAACCTTCCCCCAGGGCTGTTTTAAGTCCTTCAGGGCAAGAGCAGGGTCCACCCCACCACACTCACCAATCTACTAGAATTCTTTGAGGGGGTCAACAAGCATGTGGACAAGAGGGATCCAGTGGATATAGTGTACTTAGATTTTCAGAAAGCCTTTGACAAGGTCCCTCACCAAAGCAAGCTGTCATGGGCTAACAAGGAAGGTTCTCTCATGGGTCGGTAACTGGTTAAAAGATAGGAAGCAAAGGGTAGGAATAAATGGTCAGTTTTCAGAATGGAGAGAGGTAAATAGTGGTATCCCGCAGGGGTCTGTACTGGGCCCAGTCCTATTCAACATATTCATCAATGATCTGGAAAAAGGGCCGGGCGTCGCTGGCAGGAGCAGGCACTCGGCCCCGCCAGGCCCGCGCCCATTGTGCACAGGATTCCTAGAAAGCCCGTGTTGACTTTGCAATCACACTTGGTAGGGAGAGCAACGAGGATGCTGGCAGTTAAGGCTCAGAATGAGGGTTCAGTTCCCAGCTCTGGGGCAGGCAGGCCTGCTGCACCTGGGGGCACGATCCAGTGAGCTGGCTGAACATAGCAGGGTACCCATGATGGCCTGAGCTAGTTGCCCGAGCACAATCCCATCCAGGACCTCAGGTGCACACTCAGTGGCTAGCCTTTGCCACAGCAGCTACACTGCTCATTTTAGCAGCCTGGTTAGCTACGCATGCTGTCCTGACTCCCAGAGACATGCCCCAGGTCACACAAGGAGCCTGTGGCTTTTTAACCTTTCCTCCCAGGCCGGGTTGATTAACCCTTTAGCATTGTTGCAGCTCTCTTCTGGACTCTCTCCAGCTTGTCCGCACGTTTGCTGACGTGCAGCACCCAGCGCTGGCACACGACTCCACCTGCGGCCTCTGCAGGGCTGAGCAGAGCAGGACAGTCACCGCCCGTCTCTTGCGTACAACACTCCCGTTAGTACCCCCCAGAATGATATTTTCTTTTTTCACAACTGCACCACATCGTTGGCTCCTGTTCCACGCGTGAGCCGCTGTAACCCCTGGTCCCTTTCAGCAGCACCACCCCTCGCCAGTTATTCCCCACGCTGTAGCTGTGCATTAGATTTTCCTGCTAACGTGTGGTACTTTGCACTTGTCTTTATTGAAATTCATCCCCCTGCTCCCACCTTCAGGGTGACTGCAAAAGCTGACAGCCCGCCCAGCAATGAGTCTGAGAGCCTGTGTCAACTGACTAGAGCTTGTTCTGCAGGGCTAAGGACGGCAGTGTCGACACTGGGGCCCATGTTCGGAGACTCTCCAGCCCAAACACCTAGGCTGCTCTTTTTAGCCCCATAGCGTGACCCCAACTAGCACCGCGGGGTCTTTTTTTGCAGTGTAGACGTACCCTGAGTGACGTGCCCAGGGCTACCCAGGATGCCTGTGACAGAGCGGGGCATTGAACCCGGGTCTATATCTTGCACCCTAACTCCTGCGCTCTCCTGTAGCTAGGAGCAGTGGTAGGGCTTTTATCTTGTGACGGGGCCAGCGGCGAGAGGGCGTCCTGATCTCTCACACACAAGGCCAGACATCATAAAAGATGGGACAGGAATGGGACAGAAAGTAAGGGCCACACAAACTGAGGCCCTAATCCTCTCCTGGGCTGCATGGGATGGGGAGCGTGCAGATCTCGGGGACGCAGGGGCCTGGGGACAGAACCAGTCTCCCCGTACTGCTCGCCTCGTTGCACAGACAGATGCAGCATTTCATTCGGAGAGCGGTCTGTGCGTAGGGGTGCTCTAGAGCTCAAACATCCAGGGGAAAAAAATAGGGGGTGCTCAGCACCGACCAACCACAGCTGTTCAGCAGGGCCGCCCGTCAGCTGTTTGGCAGTGGGAGGTGCTCGGGGAGGGAGAGAGCAGTGAGCGGCAGGCAGGAGGGGGGCATCGGGGGAGCAGGTGTCGTGGGGGCAGGAAAAAGCAGAGCAAGGGTGGGGCCTTGGGGAAGGGGTGGGGGCGGGGCCTCAGGGGGAGCGGGGAGTGGAGCACCCACTGGGAAAAATAAAAGTCAGCACCGGTGGTTCTGTGGGGCTTGGCTCACAGCCTCAGCTGACCTCAATGGAGTGATGCTGATTCGCATCAGCTGTGGATTTGGCCCTGTTGACTCCAAAGGAGCTACGGATGATTGACACCAGGGCTCTGGCCCCAGATGGTTAAGGGAAAGGTGTCTCACAATGCAAGGCCTTGGGCTTGGAAGTTCTGGACAGTCGATCTAGTCCCATTAGAAACTAACCCAAAAGCTTCAAGAACAATATTTTCAGGACCTGAACGTATTGCCTTGATTTTCCACTACGCAACCAAGGGATTTTTGCAATTAGTGTAACAATGTTAGTGGCTGTTATTATGATTTTTTTTTGGGAGGGTGGGGGTGGGGGTAGGGGTAAGGGTGGGGGTGGGGGGCTGGAATGTCCTTTTAAAAATTTAGTTTTTTATTGGGAAAATGTAATTCTTACCCCCTCGGCCTGCCTGCAAAGGGAATTAATAATGCCCAGCTTCACAGCTGTCAAAGGCCTGATTAATTGGACTTGCCGTACTGAAACCTCATCTGTTTGTCTTGTGTCGGTGTGCAAATGAAAACCCCAATGCTATCAATCTTGCAAGCACCGTGCACCTTTCGGTTTATCAGCTACCTGGCTCCTGCCCTCCTCTTTGTTTCAAAATGGCCGGTGTGGAACAAGCGTCTGGATCTCAGCCCGGTTCCAACCTGTAGCCAGCCAGTAGCCCACATTACCGGCTCTGAGCAGGGTTAGACGACAAGCTGTGAAAGCCCCAGTGCTCTGTTGCTATTATCTATTGAGCCGCACAAGCGCCGTCGTAAAACCACCGGTGTAGCTGCAGCCGCAAATACTACCAGTCCCTGGTTAGGACCCAGCAATGGTCCATGCTAAATGCTGTATTCCGTGGGTGGGGATGGGAGTATCACCTCTCTCCCTGACCTCTGCAGGAGCCGAGCAGAGGTGGAGAAGAGAAGCTACTTTAGCCAGAGGCATAGGAGCACAGTGCCACGCTGCATTTCTTTGCTCGGCCTTCCCTTCGCCTCCAAACAGTGCCATCCTCAGGGCGGGAGACACTTAAACAGTGACGTGCCAGGCTGTGTAGAGAGACAAGGCGGGTGAGGTGATCTCTTTTATTGGACCAACTTCTGGCGGTGAGAGAGACGTAGTATATGAAAGGAGCCGTGGGTGATGTTTCAAGGCGAAGACGCAATAATGAAAGTTCCCGGGGAGCAAACACACAAGTTCAGGAGGTGAGAATAGAAGCTGTTTACCCTTCCCGGGGTACTTCCGTTGTGTTCCGTCACGGTCAGCTGGAAAGACGTGTAAATACCAGGCCTGAGCTGAGCATGTGCGGAGGGGATGGGTTTCTTTACAGTTTGCCAGTGGAGCATCTGAATAAGCTGGCATCGCCTCCAGCCATGGGGCCGGGGCCAAGCTGTGGCTCTCACGGTATCGGGCCTCGTTAGAATAGGTAGTGATGGGAGCGTAAAGGGTTCGCTTTGAATCAGCGCCTGGCCGTCGAGCGCTGCAGCCCGGATGGAAAACAGCTGCCCAGTGTCCAAGTAGGTTCAGGTTCGGTGCTGATCTCCCCTTCCTCTGCCTGCTCCTTCCAACTCCATCCTGCCCTAAGGGGGCTGGGGGAGTGCCGGGACTCCGGGCTTCTGCCCCATGGCAGGTGCCGGGGCTTGGGGCTTCAGGCTGCGAGAGGCCAGGGCTTGGGGCTTCTTCCCTGTGGATTTGGACATATTGACCAGAGCTCCGCTCTGGACCGGTCTTGTTGAATTGAAGCCCTTATTCCTGTCAAGGTACGGGGAGGAGCTGCAGTGGCCTGATCTCCCTTACTCCTGTGTAACCCCCTCACTAGCGGTGGCGTTGATTTAACTCGATTAGTTTCTAAACCGATCGAGTTCAATCAGTGCGGAGCTGGGTGTCGATCAATAGCTGTGCGAACGGAGCCAGCAGAATCCCTTGACCTTCACCCTCTCTGTCTGGGGCAGGAAGCGCGCTGGCTCCGTCTCTTTGAAAGGATCTCCAGTAACCTGGCAGGGCTCTGGGGCCAGCGGAGAGATGGGCTGCTAAAGCAGCTGATACCGAGAGGCCGTAAACTTCTGAAGGCGCTGTTAGCTGTGACCCCAGACCTCCGTCTTCTTTCCCAGGCACCTCGGGATCCCGGCGGGGAATTTCCTACTTGGATCTGAGTCAACTCAGGGTGGGTTGTTGTTTTTTTTAAACCAAACCAAACAAAATAAAGTGGAAGGTGGAAACGTTTCGCCTTTTGCCTGCCTTCCCTGATGGGAGGTTAATGCTTCGGTCGTTTCCTGTCTGTTAAGAAGGGATGTGCCTGGATTATATAAACTTGAATTCAAATTAACTTTCAATTTAGTGGCTTTGTGTGTGTGCATGGGGGGTGGGCTGCAGTCAGAGATCTGGGCAAGCAGAAGGAAACAATTTTTCCCCCTTCTGTTCTGCAATGGACACAACAGACTTGGCGTTCTCTGGAGAAGGCCCCCTCGATTGACCATTACGGAGCTTCAAAGCCATGAAACTTTGATCTCTACGCTTTTTGGTGGGGGTGTATTGGGGAATGTTTGTCTGTTGGTTAGCCAATTTAGGGAAAGAAAGAAAGAAAGAAAGAAAGAAAGAAAGAAAGAAAGAAAGAAAGAAAGAAAGAATTAATTCCAAGGCCAGAAGGGACCATTTTGATCATCTAGTTTGACCTCCTGTAGAGCACAGGCCAATGAAGTGGAAATGGGCACATATGTGGAGGGGGGATTTCCCCCCAATATAGGCTTGGATAGAAGAATGAATTTGCTTTGGTCAGGTTTGTGTCCCTTTCGTATTTGCTCACGAAATATTGAGCGGTCAGGGACCAGACCCCGCTACAGGTCTGGGTCTGTCATTCAGGACTGTTGTTTAAGGTTCCTAAGGGAATTCCTATATCCATACATAATAATCCTTCTGCTAGGTGTTGTCGGCAGCAACAGGGCCCGGGTTCAAATACCTAGGGGGTCCCTCTTGAAACGAACAATCACCGCCAACTCAAGCCCCACCGAGCACTTCTGGGATCACTACCTCCCTTCCCTGGGTGCCTTTACCAGCGGATGCTTCCCCATTCACAATCACCGAGGCTGTGCAGGAAACAAGGAAAACTTTATTAGGGGCAAAGGGGACGCAGCATCAACTTGCAACAACAGATCTATCTGAGCGATAAATAAAACAACCCTCTCCACGGTACCTTTTTGAAGGGTCCATTAATGGGGTTCCCATTCACCAGTGTGACTGTCCAATAGGCAAATGTCCTGTCACCATGTCACTGTCCTCTCCCCTAAGCCCCACTGGTGTCAGTGGGTAGCATAGGCCTAAAATCCTGAGGTGCACTCATACGGGTCCGTCTCCAGTCCTTTGGGAAGTGCTGCTTGGTTCTGTCTTGAGGTGCCTCCACCTAGCCCAGCTATAGTGATTTCAACTTAACTTCGTGGCTGGGTAGGAGGCACCTCGCCAGACTTCCCTCAGCTCTGCTGCCGTCCTCTGCAAAGAGTCGTCCCTGTGTCATCACCCACTGAAGAGTCATCCCAACGGCGCAGGATCCCCAGCACAGACGCCCAGTAGCTCAAGGTCCTCCCGTGAGCAGGATCTTAGCCATCATAGCCTGGCCCAGTCCCATGTGCTTCTAAGCCAAGCAGATCTGGGCAGAGCCAAGTCATTGTTCTGGCTCTGTATGTGCACTCCCAGGCTCAGACCCCTTGTTCGAGCCCTTCCTTGGGACGCGCTATTCCACACCCCAGTACCTCATACCCCGCAAGCCTCCTGCCCACCCCAAATTGCTTAGGCATAAATTCCAAGCCCAAAAGGGACCATTGTGATTGTCTCCTCTGACCGCCTGTATCAGGGGCTCTCAACCAGGGGTACACATATCCCTGGGGGTACACAGAGGTTTTCCAGGGGGTACGTCAACTCCTCTAAATATTTGCCTAGTTTTACAACAAGCTCCATAAAAAGCACCAGCGAACTCAGTACAGACTAAAATTTCATACAGACAAAATGAGAAAGTCAGCACTTTTTCAGTAACAGGGCGCTGTGACACTTTTGTATTTTTATGTCTGATTCTGTAAGCAAGTCGTTTTGAAGTGAGGTGAAACCTGGGCTATGCAAGACAAATCAGACTCCTGGAAGGGGTGCAGTACCCTGGAAAGGCTGAGAACCACTGGCCTAAATAACACATAATGCCTAAATCAGATCTTTTAGAAAAACATCCCATCTTGATTTAAAATTTGTCAGTGATGGAGACTTCACCATGATCCTGAGTAACTTGTTCCAATAGTTAATTACTCTCACCGTTAAAAATGTTCACCTATTTCATGTCTGAATTTGTCTAGCTTCAATTTCCAGCCATCGGATTGTATTCTAGCTGTCTTGGCTAGGCTGAAGAACCTGTAATTAAATATTTGTTCCCCATATATCAACCGTCTCTTTGTTAAACTAAATAGATTGATCTCCTTGAGCCTACCACGGTAAGGCCGGTTTTCCAAGCCTGTAATCGTTCTCGGGGCTCTTCTCTGAACCTCTCCAATTTCTCAACATCCTTCTTGAATTGTGGGCACCAGACCTGGACACAGGACCCCAGCCGCGGTCGCACCAGTGCCAGACACAGAGGTAAAATCACCTCCCTGCTCCTGTTGGAGATTCCCCTGTTGATGCATCCCAGCATCGCATTAGCCTTTTTGACCACAACGTCGCACTAGGAGCTCACGCTTAGCTGATTCTCCCCCCCCGCCCTCAAATCTTTTTCAGAGTCCCTGCTTCCGAGTATAGAGTCCCCCATCTGGTAAGTGTAGCCGGCGTTCTTTGTTCCTAGATGTAGATGTTTACATTTAGCCATATTAAAATGTATATTTTTTGCTTCCGCCCACCTCTGCTCTGAGCGAGGTTCAATGCGATTGCTCTATTGAGTCACTGTGGTGGCAGCTGCTGGATTGCATCTGCAGCCTACGCCGGGTCGCACTGACCTATGTCCATCTTCCCTGCCCACCCTTCACCACCAATCTCTTGGCATGGCTTATCTTTTCCCTTCTTCACCATATATTTTAGAGCATTTTCCTATGTAAGCCCTGCCACTGATTAATAACACTTAGCATTTTCCATCTCCAAAGCACTTCGTAATCGTTTACTTTACTAATCCTCACGCAACACCCCTAGGAGGTAGAGACGTCCAGGTGGAATGAGCTGGCTAGTGTGCAGCGCTGCCCTCTGCTGGACAGCGTTGGAATTGCTCAACTGCATGACCCAGGCCCTGTACTGCCTTGAGTTAAAGTCTCCTTGAGCTCAAAGGGGAGGAAGTGGGGTTCTGAGAGCAGAAGGTGCCGAATTCCAGTCCCTACTGATGCCACAATGAGTGTAGGAAAATCCAAACCCAGTGACTGATTACGGAGACAGTACCCATGTGTGCAGGTATCTGGGTGCAGAAGGCAATGTGTTTCAAAGTTGTGTTCCTTAGCAACGTAGGATGGACTGCTGCCTCAGCCAACCGGAATTCCTCTTGCAGTTCCTGCCCAGTGGGATTTAAAAGAAATAACGCCCCTCCCACATCACCCCCGAGTAGCGGGCCGCAGGAGAGGGGGGGCCCCTAACTAAAAAGTGGAAACCAGGAGACAAAGGGTTAAGAGCCTCTCGCAGGAATGCGGAGGGATAAGAACGGGCACAATGAAATGCTCAGAATTGCCAGCACTTGAGAAAGATCCCAGTGGGCAAAACCCGCAGACTTTGCTTTGTCTTCTGCAAAATGCTGGCTGGGTGCGGGTTAACGCGGGACTGCAACGCCGCTGCCGACTGGAGTGGGGAAAAAAATAATTTCTACCCAAAGCAATTTCCTCAGCAGCTCCTTCTCCACCCCACCTCCCCACTGCTATTACAGCAGGTAATTGGGGCCGAATCACGTGGGTTCGCTCCCTCCTTGGTCCTCTGATTCCTCCTGCTCCACCTGGCAGCCCAGTCGTGAAACTCTGCGCTCGAACTTGGAGCCCTGTGACGGCGGCAGGGCGTGGCGGGAGCCAGCCATCGGCGCTCCCTGCAGGATGGGGGAGCTGCTGCGCACTTTGGAGAGGCTGGTTCAGGACACCGGTGCCTTTGTGTTAGTTGGGGCCAATTGACCCAGCAAACATAATTTAAACAAAGAAATCCCCATGGAATTTGCCCTCCAGGAAGAAGGAAAGAATCCCATGGGACCGATGTTAGTCACATTGCTTAATGCAGTGCTGGAAGGGGGGCCCAGATACCACCATGATGGGCAGGGTGTGAGAAACCGAGGAGAATAGGAAGAGGCAGGTTGGTGAGGGATGGAGGGAGCTCCAATTGGACCGCAAATATCTCTGACAATTAGTTTTGGCAGAAAACCAGCCTACAGAGGCATGGAATTATCGTGCCTTTAACATGCAGGAGTGAACAGTTACTCTAGGGTGAAAACTCTTCTTCTCGCCTATGAAGGGCAGAAGAGACGGCTCAGTCGCTCCACACCCCACTTCAAATTTAGCACCCGAAAGCCATGTCCGCTGTTGGACCACGGGATGGTCTGTGTGTGCAATGACCTTGGGGGTTGGTCTTCACCTGAGTCCCAAGGATTCCTAGCGGAGAGACCACCGCAAGTGGCTGCCCACCATCCACCGGACCACGCTGCTGCAGCCTTACAAGGCTGCACTGAGATGAGTGGCCTGACTCCCGCTGAGTCCTCTCAGACAATGGCAGTCACACCTGCTTCCAGGAGGCCATGGCTGGTGGCAGAGAGAACAGCACAGGCACTTATGGTTCGGCCAATCCCTCATCAGGTCTGTAAGGAAAGAGCGTGCCGGTGTAACCCACACACCTCCGGGGAGTGGTGTTCTGTCCCATCTGGTGGCACCGAGACCACGTAGAGAGAGTTAAATGAGTCTGCTCTACTGCCTTAGCTAAGGGCCAGATGGCTTTTAGCTCATGCGGTAGAGGCTCATGCACCAAGCCCCAGAGGCCCCAGGTTCAAGCCCGACGACCGGGGCCTGTCGGCGTTGCACCGGCTCTTCCCATCAGTGAAGGGATGGGGAACCCCTGTCTGCACCCAGCCCCAGCTGAAGGCTTTGTCCTGCCCCGCTCTTTGCTCCCTTTGGATCTGTGTTTCCCTTTAAGAGCGCAAGTTGACGAGAGAAATACCAGACCCTTAACAGCCGCCGTTTCTGTGTTTCTTTCTAGCTGCGTCGGGCGAGGTGTAGCAGCTTAATGACCTCCCTGCCCCTTGGACCTCATTAAAGAGGCTCGTCTGGTGCCCTCTTGACACTTGTAACACAGGAGCACATATCTTCAAAAAGCCAGGCCCTGGCCATATCCCCTGGGCCTGCTGCTGGGTTTCCTTCCCCTGCTCCGGCAGCCTTTCCCAGGAGAGCTGTAAATGCAACAGGAGCTGCCTTCTTTCCAGGCCAAGTGCAGAGTCACATTTCCTCTGCCACTGGCTTAAGCATCACCCCTCCCCACTGCGATCGCAGCCTGACACACACACACACACACACACACACACACACACACACACACACACACACGGGTCAGAGCAGGGCTCGGGGGTGCTCCACAGCCCCTGGATGGCATAGCCCCTTGCTCCTTCAATTGACCACTGGCTCTGTGCACAGTCACACACTGAGATGCTCTTTCACACACTGATGCGCGCTCTCTCTCTCTCTCTCACACACACACACACACACACACACACACACACACACACACTCTCTCTCTCTCTCTTTCTCTCTCTCTCTCTGCAGTCTAGATTCCGGCACTATGCCCATCCCCGTCTCTCTCGCCCTATGTCTCTCAGTGCATGTGTACATAGACTCATAGACTTTAAGGTCAGAAGGGACCATTATGATCATCTAGTCTGACCTCCTGCACAATGCAGGCCACAGAATCTCCCCCACCCACTCCTGTAACAAACCCCTGACCTATGCCTGAGTTATTGAAGTTCTCAAATCGTGGTTTAAAGACCTCAAGGTGCAGAGAATCTTCCAGCAAGTGACCCATGCCCCACGCTGCAGAGGAAGGCGAAAAACCTCCAGGGCCTCTGCCAATCTGCCCTGGAGGAAAATTCCTTCCTGACCCCAAATATGGCGATCAGTTAAACCCTGAGCATGTGGGCAAGACTCACCAGCCAGACACCCAGGAAAGAATTCTCTGTAGTAACTCAGATCCCACCCCATCGAACATCCCATGCAGGACTGTCTCATTCTTTCTCTGTCTTTCGTGGGCCTCACGCAACGGGAACAATCGTTTGGTCTTTGCTTCCAAGGGAAGATTTCAGGAGCTGCAAATCCAGGGGACCCCTCGGAGTTTCCCTACACAGATGTACATGAGCCCAGCCACTAGATGGGAGGCTTACTCAGCTGGAGAAGTGAGGCCTCCTGTCTGGAGCACTGAGGTCGTCACAACAAAGAGCTCTTCCTCCGTCAATTACTGAGCACCGCAGAGGTGGACCCTAAAGCAAGCATGTCGGGCTGCTCAGAAGAAGCTCATCTATTGTTCAGTGAGTTTGGGAACGTGTTCTATTATTATTATTGGCTAATTACCCATGATTTTAAATAAGAACCTCCTCCTTCCTGGCCTGCCTTCTCTTGTTGTTTGAAACCCATGCCCAATCTGGCACTAATCTGGGCTGCTTTGCTGGACGCATGGAAGACCCGCTACTTGGATCTGGGTCTGGGTGTGTCAGGGGCTGGGTTCCAGGTGGAACCTGGCTGGAGGTCTGAGGCTCACGGGAGCTAGAATCTCACCAGCCCGTTCTTGTGAGATTTTGGTCCCTAAATGGTGAAATGAGATTTCCACTCTTTTGGGCCGAAGCCTGGTGAGTCGAGCTGTTCTTGTGTTGAGACTTCGGGGACACCAGAAGCAGAGGTGGGAAACTGTTCCCTTTCCAGTCCAACCTGGGGCTGCAGGTTTGGATGCAGGGGGTGGATACAAGGGCTTGATTCTGATGCAGCTGTAGCCAAGAACCAGGTGCAATTTGGCAGTTTTGCCCGAGTTTCACTTTTGAGTGTTTGGTAACTGCAAACCTGAGGTTCGGCGCGAAATCGGGAGAACCTGCGTCCAGGTGGATGAAAAACCAGCTGAGATGTTCACACAAGCCCCAGGACTGGCATTTCTCACCCAGCTCGAGGCCGATGTGGGAGTGCCGCTGGATTCACTTTTGAAGGTGGCATCGAGGGCTGGTGTGCAGTGTAATTGCCTTCTCACAAATAGTTTGCCGGACGAGAAACCAGATTCACTTGGGCTGGACCGTTCCTCTTTACTGGATGTGAACATGGGCACATCTGTTTGTATAAACGTCTGCGTCCGGCAGCTTCCGGGGCTGGCGCTGAAATTCCTTCCGTCAAGAAATGGAATCGGTTTTGCCCCAGGAGTGGATTGGTGGCTTCAGAGGTTAGATTAGCCAATCGAGCACCAGGGATGATAACATGTGACTTCAGGTATCAGTCACGGAAAGAGTGCAATGTGTGAGACGCTTCAGCTGCTCACGGGCGAATTGCAAATGGGGTGAAACTTGCTGAATAGCTCGGCCTGCTCTGAGGGCAGCTCTGAGTTGGGGGGGTGTTGGGGTGTGCCTACCCCAAACCAGCCTCCAGGGGTTAATGAGGGCTGGAGAGGCCAATTAGGTTACCTGGCATCACCTGAGAGAGGGAAGGCCAGGGCTAAACCCGGAAAAAGGGAAGAGTTAGAGCCTGGGAAGGAAGGAGTCCAGGGAGACAGCGCTGGGGACCTAGTAGACCTGTGTTCTCATTGTAGGGTCACCAGTGCAGTAGGTGGGTCTAGCTTCCTTTGCCAGCCACTGCTATAGTGGTACAGGCCTGAGGTGGGGCTGAACAGTCTGGGGATGGCATTTGGACAGCGGTGTGACGTTGGCAGACCAGGTCATGCCAGCGTGTATTCAGGCCAATTCACTTGTGTATAGATCAAAGTGATTGTTGAAGGTAGAAGAGTGTATTTGGTGTACAGACATCACAAAACGAATGGCACGTTACTTGCACTGTTTTCTCTTGTCTGTATCCTGCTCTGACACAGCACCATTGTGTAAACTCCTGTAACTAAATAACCCCTCAAAGAGGAGATAATTTCAGTGCAAACGGCCAACGTGTGTGGTGACTGGCAGTCATAGACTCAAAGTGCATGCCTCAGTCACCGTCATCAAAGGAAAAGTGGGTAAAGACACTGTCAGCTTGTTTTTGGTCAGAAGATGTTATAAATATGTATTCTAGGAAAGATCCTTCATCTCTTGACTGTTTGGACTCTTTCGTCTTACAGGGAAGGGTACAGATGCAAAGGGAAGATCAAAACGATGAAAGGTCTAGAACACGTGACCTACGAGGGAAGATTGAAAAAACTGGGTTTGTTTAGTCTGGAGAAGAGAATGATGAGAGGGGACATGATACCAGTTTTCAAGTACATAAAAGGCTGTTACAAGGAGGCAGAAGGTAAATTGTTCTCATTAACCTCTGAGGACAGGACAAGAAGCAATGGGCTTAAATTGCAGCAAGGGCGGTTTAGGTTGGACATCAGGAAAAACTTCCTAAGTGTCAGGGTGGTTAAGCACTGGAATAAATTACTTAGTAAGGTTGTGGAATCTCCGTCGTTGGAGATTTTTAAGAGCAGGTTGGGCAAGCACCTGTCAGGGATGGTCTAGATAATACTTAGTCCTGCAGGGGACTGGACTAAATGACCTCTCAAGGTACCTTCCTGTCCTACAATTCTATGATCCCCAGAGACAATCTGGGTACCCTGAAAAGAGTTTTGGGAGACTGGCAGTTTATTACATCACTGCCACCATTTGGAATTACAAACCGTGACTCACCTGTGTATATATTTTACCTGCTTTAACCTCTCATTCCTTTTTCTTAGCTAATAAACTTTTCAATAGTTTACTAGAGAATTGGCTGCCAGAGTCGTCTTTGCTGTAAGATCCAGAGTGCCAATTGATCTGGGGTAAGTGACTGGTCTCTTGGGACTGGAAGCAACCTAAATGTGATGTGATCTTTGGTGTAAGTAACCCTTTATCCAGTCTGGCTGGGTGGCAAGATAGATCGGAGCATCTACGGGGACTGTGTGTGACTCCAGGGTAATACTGGTATTGTGATCCAGGAGTTCACATTTGGCACTGGGTTGGTGAAATCTAATTATAAGTTTTCTGACAGTCCGCCCTGAGGTCGGCACTTGTGGTTGTGAGCCACTCTGGACAGCGTGACGAGGGGTCCTGTTGGACTTGGTAACCCCAGAAGAGGTGACCTGGCCAGAGGGCCAAGTTACCAGAAGAGAGACGATCCCAGAGCGAGCAGTGGGCAGCAAGGGGGTATTCGATGCAGTGAGAGCTACGTTCTCAGACCTAGGAGGTGCACTAGCCGTGAGGGGGAACCCCATTACAGGGGTTAGAGGGTGGACTGGCCGATAGCCTCTTCTGAGAACATTGTCTTTCCTCCTGCTTGGGAACACGTGGGCCAGAAAATGAAACTGTCCCCCTCCTTCTGAGACCCTCAGGGTCTCCGTGTCTGAGCAGTGTTTGGCTTGTCTGGAGACACGCACAGGCTCATTGTTCGTTAACCCCACCAGTGATTTCCCTGACAATTAATTCTGAATGGCTTGAAAATTCGCCACCTAACCCTGGTCTCATCAGAAAACACTCCCAAAGACTTCCTCACCTGCTTGATGTTTCTAATTGTTATCGAACACATTACACTTGCCATTCTAGGAGCGGTTGGAAAGTGTTATTATTTCATTCGGGTAAACTGAATCGCTTCAAGTTTCATTCCCTCTGGGCCCGATCATCAGCATATCTGATCAGCAAACATCTGTCTAAGCTGCCCGCTCATGCCTCGCGGGAAGCCCAGGGGAGAAAAAATATCCTATTAAGCGACGATGCTGCTGACGTCCCTTTCTGTCGTTTGCTCCCAAGTTTGATTGCAGAAGGACATTTGCATGGAAAGAAGATCTTTGTATCTGAAGATTTTGCAGGTTCCTGCTGTTTATTTCCCATCTGGAATCTTAATCCCCTGTTTGTGACATCATAGCTGGTTGCTGGGGAAATTACGGCTGTGTGCTGCTTCCGTGTACTGAGCTGTGGCTTGGTGGGGCTGGAATAACAAACCCGAGCGTTTATGCAGCACTTTCAGACTGATTCAAAGGAAGGCTCGACATTTTAGAATAATAAATAAAGCAGCATGGACTACAGCTGGGAGTCAGGACACCAGGTTCCAAAATCCTGGGCCTGCTAGTTTCTCATTTTGTGACCTCCAATGGGTCACACCCCTGCTCCGTGCCTCAGTTTCCCCATCTGAAATAGGGCTATCTACATCGGAGAGGGGGGGAATTTCATGGGGATTAATTAGTTAATTTCTGCAGAGTTCTTTTAACTCACACAGGGCTACAGCAATGCTTCAATAATGGTAATATTTGTATAGTTCCCAAAGCGTTCTAGGCACTGAATTATTAATACAACAACAATCATCATCATCATGAATCGTAGGGTTTTGAGCAGAGGCAATAAATACCCAGTCTCTGCCCCGATCAGCGCAAACTTGGAGGCCTCGTCTAGAGTGTAGAGAGAACGCGGGGGGTAGGGGGGTGTTGTACAGCCTATTCTGAACGACGCTCTGCCACGTCGTCAGCTGACCCGGGCTCTGAGTCTCATTGCTCTGGGTCGTTGATGATAATGTAGACATACCCTCAGCTGGTTTGGAAAAGGTCAGCCAGAGAAATTTTTATTTCACGGTAATTATCGCTAGGTAACGAACGCCACCTGCCCCTTGAGCCATGATGGAGTGAGTGATTTCTTGGCGGCGGCCTGGCAGGTGTTGGGCTTGAGGAGGGATGTGAAGGAGGAGAGGGATCCGTTTGGGAGAGGATGCTCCACACACGAGGAGCAGCGTCGAAGAAAGTGCAGAGAGTGAAGAACTTGGAAGTGTCTAGTTAGTTCCCACAGACACACACTCACAGCCCCATCCAGGGGAGGAGAAAGAGAGTATTCTCCTCAGGGATTGAGAAACTTGCCCCTTGCACTCTACTGAAATTGCTCTCACCAAGGTCTCTAATGACCTTTCCCCAGCTACAGCTGAGAACTAGTACTCCACCCTTATCCTCTTTGACCGGTTGATCAAGCTTTTCTCCTTGAAATCTTGTGCTCCCTCAGCTTCCATGACTCTGTCCTTTCCTGGTTCTCCTTCTACCTCTCTTATTGCTCCTTCAGTGTGTCCTTTGGAGGGTCTGCTTCATGCCCTTTCAACTTTCAGTGAGGGCTACACAGGGCTTCATCCGTGGTCCCCTTCTTTTCTCCCTCTGCACCTTATCTCTGGGTCATCTCATCCGCAAACACACATTCAACAACCAGCACTGTGCTGATGACTCCCTGCTCCAGACCTGTCTCCTTCTATCCAAACTAAAATCCCAGCGCTGGTGGTCTCGACACTTGTTTGACTTCTCCCTTCGCTGTGCACTCTGGTCATCCTTCCTGGAGACTGTTAGTTCCTGGTAAACAGAAAGCTAAGCTGCTCAGTGCAGTGACAGGTCTGGAAAAAAAGCAACTCGTTCCTGTAAATGAAACCAAATGTTTTCATTGATGGAATCGAAAAGGGGGCCATGCCAGATGTCCTGGTAGAAGATCCTGGGACATGTGCCATAGTAAAGCAGGACTGTCCTGGTTAAATTGGGACATAGGGTACTTCACTAAAGTCCCAAAGCAAGCCAGTGGCAGTGATAGGACCAAGGCTGAGTGGTTCCTGGCTCCTAGCCACCATGCGGAGTCCAGGCCTCTCCAGAGCCCTACTCTGTGCTTCCCTCTCATCCCCGGAGATGAAGGCTCCATCTCCAGCACCCCTTCACTTGCTGTTCCTGTTATCTTTTTATTGCTCTCTGTACCCATTACGTTTTGTTTGGGTCTGAATGTGATAAGCTCCAGATTTGGGCCTTTTTTAAACAGCCAAATATTTGTGGAAACCAATACTGAGCCTGACTCGTTTTCCCTCCTTAACGCAAATCTAATCCAGATACGAGCCAACCTGCAGGAGCTCCGGCTGCTATTAATACGTCCAGCATTTCCAGCCGCAATTGTTTTCATTAAAGAGGAAAGCCACCGGGGGTTTATTTATCTCTACGTACCGCACGCTGGAGTGGCAAAACCCCTTTGCTATTTCAGTCCTGGGCACCCCACCCACAGATCTGCCCCTCATTCCAAAGCCACAGCCGTCCTCCTTCCAGCCTCGGGTTCTCCCCACATGTGCACACACGGCTCCCTTCCCCCCCGGGCCAATGTGCTTCGGTCCTGACCCACAGCTCCTCCGCTTTCCCAGCCCTGGGCTCCCCTCACACACACACTCCCTCCCCTGTCCTGCCCCGCAACCCCTGCTATTCGATTCCTGGCCATCTCTGGAGCCGAGGTTGGGAGTCTGGCTGAGTGCTATGGTCAGCGTGGGGATCTCCAGAGAGGGGCATTCGGAGAGGTGACCATTGTTTCAAAGGGGATTTAATTATTTGGTTTTTTAAATTTTCAAACCTGAAACCCATCGTCTTTTTCTTTTCCCGTGTGTTCCCTCCACAGAAGGCTTCTGCTCAAGATCCCCAGTGCCTCGTGGGAAGCGGTGCCAACCTCGCGCTGCGGATTCAGAAGGCTCCCTCGCCAAGCTGATAAACTGGAGATAATCCAGGGAGATAATGAATAAAACCTCCGCGACGCAGCGAGTGGCCAGAAGGCAATTAACACCGCACCAAGCCTTCTCCGTGGCGCGTCTCCCATCTCTGCCTCTCCCAGCAATCCAGTCCCGCAGCTCAGTAGGCCCCAGGGGTGAGGGCGTAGGATGATGGAAGGGTGACTCCTGCCAGGACCTTTCTCCCAGCCTGCTCAGAGCTGGGGTCCCAGAGTGTGAGCACGGGACTGGGGCTGGCGTGGACAGGCAGGGCTGGGCATGTGAGAACCCTCCGGTGCTCCTCAGTGGCGTGAATGTAATTAACGGCTCTCTCCATCAATCCATGCAGCACCTTCCACCTCCACACTTGTCAGTCTACCTGGGCCAGACCCTCCCCAGTCCTTGCCTTGTCCCCCCAAATCCATTACAGCCCCTCGCCTGGCTTTCCATTGTCCCCTCCCCTCTCTATTCCTTTCCTGTTTCAGTTCTCACTCTCTTTTCCCCTCTCCAAGATCTCTCCTTCCTGTCTTGGCCTCTCTCTCAAATGTCTCTCACTTTCCCCGGTTCCATTCCTCTCTGCCTCTTCCCCAGTACATAGTTGGCATTGTACCCTCTGTGAGCTTCCAGCCGCTACGGGGCAACATGCTCTCCCCGGAGCAGGTTTGATAGTCATGCCGATAGAGAAGGTTCTGAAGCGCCCATCACCATTGTATCTGGGCGCTATCTGCATAGATGTAGAAGTCAGAACTTCTAGCAGGGCCAGCCCCCTCTCTTCCCCGACTGCATGTGGGCAGAGCAGGGAGTGGAGCGCAGATCCCAGGTCAGTTCTCCCCAGACGTGCCCCACAGCCTGGTGATCCTCACTCCACCTACACCACACAGGCAGCAGGATGGGAGCATCGTGAGCCATGATCGAGGAGTTTGTAGCCAGGGCCCGGAAACCATCTGAGATGTCCCAGATCTTGAAGCCTGGTCTGGGAGTCCCCAGACAGATGATGCATCCTGACCTCCACCCACTGTCTGCTAAAACCAGGTGGGCTGAGAAACTAATCAGACTATAACTTCAGCCCAGGCACCGCCCACAGTAGCCCTGATTGGAGGATCGCCCAGCTCCACCGACTCTATTTAAGCTAGAAGGCGGCACAGGAAGTTTGTCCAGGCAACAAGGTGGTTTCCTGTTGTGGCTGCATTGGACCCTGCGTGTGCCTGCCTCCTGCACCCAACCCCATTCCTGCTTCCTGCTCCGCTCCTAGCTCCTGCCTCACTCCTGCCTTTGCTCCTGTTCCCACCGGGCTCCCAGTCTGTGCTTGATCCTTGCCTCTCCTCCAGTTCCTGCTCTTGCACCTCGCCTCCAGTCACCAGTGACCAGTCCTGACTCCGGCCCTGGCCTCCGACTTCCAACCCGGAGCCTATCTCTGGCTTGACCCTTGGCATTTGGTATCCAACCTCAGCTCTGACCCTCAGCTTTGAGTCCTGGTTCTGACTCTGGCTTGACCCCTGACTCTGATAATTGGCAGTTGACTCTGATGCTGACCGTTGGCTTCGTTCCCCAACCTGGAAGCCTGCTCCACCCACTCGGCCTGACTCCTGCTCTGACAACTAGGCCAGATCACCCGCATCCCGCTCCATGACACTGCCCTCAGAATGGGGTGTCCATATGGTCATGATTCTCTTTCCCGTTGGAGAGGGAAGGAGGAAGCCTGAGGTGGATGGTCAATAAGCCAATAGCTCCTGGCTATTGTCAACAGAAGCTCACCAGCCCACATCCAAAATTCCTAGATTCCAAGGCCAGAAGGGACCATTGGGATCATCTAGTCTGACCTCCTGCAGAACAGAGGCCAGAGACCTGCCCCCAAACAATTCCTAGAGCCGAGCTTTTAGAAAAACATCCCATCTTGATTTAAAATTTGTCAATGATGGAGAATCCACCACGGCCCTTGGTAAATTATTCCCATGGTTAATTACCCTCACTGTCAATAATTTATCCCTTATCTCTGGTCTGAATTTGTCTAGCTTCAATTTCCCACCATTGGATCATTTTATACCTTTCTCTGCTAGATTGAAGAGCCCGTTATTACATGTTTGTTCCCCGTGTAGGTACTTGTAGACTGAGATCAAGTCACCCCGTAACCTCCTCTTTGTTAGACTCAAAGAGCTCAATCTATTTAGTTTATCACTTTACAGCAGGTGTTCTAATCCTTTAATCATTCTCGTGGCTCTTCTCTGAACCCTCTCCACATCCTTCTTGAATTGTGGGCACCAGAACTGGACCCAGGATTCCAGCCGCAGTCGCACCAGTGCCAAGTAGAGAGGTAAAATAACCGCTCTGCTCCTACTCCAGATTCTCCTCTTTCCCCAACCCAGGATCACATGAGCTCTTTTGGCCACCGCGTCATATTAGAAACTCATGTTCTGCTGATTATCCACCATGACCTCCCAATCTTTTTCAGAGACACTGCTTCCCAGGAGAAAGTTCACCACTGCTTAAGGATGGCCGACATCCTTTGTTCCCAGATGGATACATTTCCATTTAGCTGTATTAAAACACATTATTGTTTGCTTGCATCCCATTTACCAAGCAAACCAGATCACTCTGAATCAGTGACCTGCCCTCTTCATTGTTTACCAACTCCCCAATTTTGGTGTCATCTGCAAACTTTATCAGTGTGATTTTTGTTTTCTTCCAGGTCAAAATCTCTGCTTGGTCTAGTCTGCTCTATAGACCGTGTGTCCGTCTTGGTCCTCCTGCCAGCTCTCTCTCTCTGCACAATCTCACCTCTCTTCGCACAAAAGGTTCTCCTCCTCTGCAGCTCCTGCCACTGGAACAGCCTCCCTACAACGTGCCATCTCACCCTCATCTCACTCCAAACCTCAGCAGGAAACACCTCCCGCCCCCTCGCTGCTGCCTCCTAACACCTCCCTACCTTCGTTATCGCTCTGAAGCGAAGTGATTCAAGCTACCCTCCATAAAACGTGCTAACGCTGCTGCATTCTATCATTTATAATGCACTCCTATGAGTGTGGAGATGCAGCAGGCACCAAAGATGCTGCACACCACAAAGCTGTGTTGCCTCGCTGCTTCTTTCTTCGTAGGTTCCAGCTGAGCAGGCAAAGACCTGTGTGCTCCTCTGGTGAAAGGCGCTGGACCCTGGGTAAGTCTACACTGCAGTCAGGCACATGCCCCGTGCCAGGTGCCCGAGCTCAGGGTGCCTCCCACCTTGCCGGGTCCTGGAGCCCAGGTTCCAACCCAAACATCTGCACCACTATTAAACAGCTCCTTAGCCCAGGCCCCCTTAGCCTGAGTCAGCCAGCAGGGGCCATCCGCGGGTATTTAATTGCAGTGTAGACACACTCTGTGAGCTCTGACAACTGGAGGTCTCTGCTTAGCCATACGCACAGGTAAGCCCCGGCAGTGACAGCACCACAACCCTTCCACCGGCCTTTATCCACGAGCCAAGGTGGAGGTCACCGACCTCTCTGCTGGGACGGTTCATGGCAAACGAGAATAGAATGCAACAGGCCAGTGTGCGCCGCTGCCCTCTGCTGGAGAAAACCCAAAGAACTCAACTGTGTTTCATGAGCCCTACGCTCCTAGCACCTAGTGGGGAGTCTCCTTTAGTTCAAGTGGTAGAGCGTGAGGTGGGAGGATGTGAATTCTATCCCCAGGAAGTTCCCGCCAAGCTCCATGGTAGCGATCATGAAATCCCGGCTAGCCCTGGGTTTGTTAAGAGCTGCTAAGCAATGTCATAGCCTGTTACCTCTTCCATGCTCCCAACTCAGAGATGGATCACTGAGCTGCTGCATGATGTAACGGTGCTGGGATAGGGACAGCTCTCTTGTGATGGGCTGGACTGAGACCTAGGAAATTCCTGTCGCCAGGGGGCTCCAGACAGCTCTCA
This sequence comes from Malaclemys terrapin pileata, assembly GCF_027887155.1. Classification (NCBI taxonomy): domain Eukaryota; kingdom Metazoa; phylum Chordata; order Testudines; family Emydidae; genus Malaclemys; species Malaclemys terrapin. Next base: position 130,755,012 of record NC_071510.1, on the reverse strand, counting down.
GTTCAGAATGGCTTGCTGTCACTGCCAGCCTGGGCTGGAATGTACGGCACCTCGTCAGTCAGCTGAGTTGTTTTCCCTCTGTCTGGGGCTTCTCTTTACCGCGGTGTGACACTCCGGGGCGTTATCTAGACCAGTGAGGGGCTGTGTTATCACCTGCCCTGTAAACCTCCCGTCTCAGGAATGTCACACCGGGCCATGGCTGCTTAGAATAATAGAATATCAGGGTTGGAAGGGACCTCAGGAGGTCATCTAGTCCCAATCCCTGCTCCAAGCAGGACCAATCCCCAACTAAATCATCCCAGCCAGGGCTTTGTCAAGCCAGGCCTTAAAAACCTCTAAGGAAGGAGACTCCACCACCTCCCTAGGGAACCCATTCCAGTACTTCATCACCCTCCTAGTGAAATAGTGTTTCCTAATATCCAACCTAAACCTCCCCCACTGCAACTTGAGACCATTACTCCTTGTTCTGTCATCTGCTACCACTGAGAACAGTCTAGATCCATCCTCTTTGGAACCCCCTTTCAGGTAGTTGAAAGCAGCTATCAAATCTCCCCTCACTCTTCTCTTCTGCAAACTAAACAATCCCAGTTCCCTCAGCCTCTCCTCGTAAGTCACGTGCTCCAGCCCCCTGATCATTTTCGTTGCTCTTCGCTGGTCTCTTTCCAATTTTTCCACATCCTTCTTGTAGTGTGGGGCCCAAAACTGGACACAGTACTCCAGATGAGGCCTCACCAATGCCGAATAGAGGGGAAGGATCACATCCCTCGATCTGCTGGCCATGCTTCCATTGATTCCAAGTCCTTCCCTCTGGCCAAGGCCTGGTGCGGATTCTGGCAGAGGGGAAGGGAGTTAGAGCTGGGGAGAAATGGAAAAGCTGCAGCCTGAGGATGCTTTGTAAGTGACTGGTCCTGGTGTGTGAGCTTCAGTCAGTGCTTCCCCCGGGAGGCACAGAGGTGTGGCTGGGATGCCCCCGAGCCCAGAGGAGCAAGTTCCTTGACCCTTGGCTTCCCGGGGATTGGTTGGGGAATCCTCGCTTGCTGTGACAGGGCAGTTCCTATGGCACTCGGTCAGCGTGCCATGGCCCATGCCCCTCCGCTGTACCCTCTAGCCACTTCGCAGAGCCCCCCAGCCCCTGGTGTGCTCGGGGGGTTCTCCTTAAAAGCACTGCAAGTGCATTCGGTGCATGTGAAAGTAGGGGGCTGAGGGTGTAGGTACATCCAGGGTGCACACCGGCCTACAGACACCTCATCTTCGCTGGTGCGCCTGTGCCCTCCCCCCCATCCCAGCTCAGCAGAGCCTGCCCTCACGGGGAGGCACCTGATGTCCAGAACCTGCGTGAAACTCACCAGACTCCTTTCCCTCTGCTACCCGAGCTGGGGCTTGATCTCAGAGCCCCGAGGCGAGTGCCCCGACTCCTCTGTGCCACACGGATGCCTCGAGCTGCCAGCTGGCTGGAGAGCGGGCCTCCCGCGGTGGCTGCGACGGGAGCGTGTCACGCAGCAAGGGGCTGTAACAATTAGCTCCGTCCTCAGCAAACGGTCATCACCGAATTGTTCTGGGATAATGATGCCTTGATAACAACATCACACGTTCGGGTTCCTTTATTGCTGTTCCCGTTAATTATAATTACCATGCAAATTGTGGCACGTAAGCAACCCCCAGGTGATTAACAAGGCTGTGAGGGCCTTGGGAAAGGACTGTGACTGCGAATACAGAATCTTCTATTTATCTCACTGTCTATGCCCACACACCCACATCTGTCTAGCTTGCTGTCTATCCCCAGATATACCCTTCTATCTAGTTCATTATCTCTTGCCATAAACACCTTCCATCTATCTCACTATCTATTACCATAAACACACCATCTATTCCTGCATATACCCTATCTCTCCCCATACGCACCCCACCTCTATCTGTCTCACTGTCTAGTGTCTATATAAAGACCATTTTTTCATGTCTGAAGACTGGTGACCTCGTAGCAGAATTTTTGGAAGGCTTCTCCGTCCATCACTACCTTCCCACACTCGGCAGCTGACCGCCCCATGATCCATCACATGCCATCCATCCACCTCCTCCCCGGTTGTCCCCTACGAGGATGACCCACCATCTTTCCTTCCAGGATCAGTTTCTCAAGGTCGTTTCCATCTCTCTGCCTGATGTGACCAAAGCACATGAGTTTTTACCTGTTGATTTCGGACAACAGTGTCCGCTTCTCTCCAGTAAGATTTCTAATGTAACAGGCGTAAGGCAGGAGGCCCAAATTATGGTCGAAACCCAGAGAGGAGTGACTGTGCAATCAATGTGACAAAGACGAGATCGAGGCTTTCTACTCCAATGTCCCAAAGATGCCCTGGCAGGAGAGAGATTTTCTCAACTGATCAGGGATCTTAAGAACATAAGAATATAAGAATGGCCGTACTGGGTCAGACCAAAGGTCCATCTAGCTCAGTATCCTGTCTACCGACAGTGGCCAATGCCAGGTGCCCCAGAGGGAGTGAACCTAACAGGGCAATGATCAAGTGATCTCTCTCCTGCCATCTATCTCCACCCTCTGACAAACTGAGGCTAGGGACACTATTCCTTACCCATCCTGGCTAATAACCATTGATGGACTTAACCTCCATGAATTTATCCAGTTCTCTTTTAAACCCTGTTATAGTCCTAGCCTTCACAACCTCCTCAGGCAAGGAGTTCCACAAGTTGACTGTGTGCTGTGTGAAGAAGAACTTCCTTTTATTTGTTTTAAACCGGCTGCCCATTCATTTCATTTGGTCGCCCCTAGTTCTTGTATTATGGGAATAAGTAAATAACTTTTCCTTCTTCACTTTCTCCACACCACTCATGATTTTATAGACTTCTATCTTCAAAGACATCTCAGTGCGAAGAGATGAGGAAAGGCTAACCCAGACCCTGGGAGACAGAGAGAGACAGAGCAAGGTCACTCGGGAATAGTCCCTGCTGACAAAGAACACGGGCTCAAGCCCCAAGCAGACCCTGTGACCCTGTCCCGGGTGGGTCGTGCCTGCCCCCCAACAGACCGGGGTGGGGCTGACACTTTCCACTTTGGCAGCACTTGTAGAGCTAGCCAATCAAATCGATCTCTGTCTGTCATCAGCCATACGTGTCTGTCCATCATCACCATCAACCTCCATCCAGATGGAGCACGGCATGCTGGGATCCAGCACCTCCACTGATCAAACTTGCCTCGACTCTAACAGGCGTTTCCTAGCTCCTTCTGATTCAACAGCCCCTGCCCCTCGGAGCCACGGGAATGCACTGGAGGGCGTGAGAGACGGTGGCCAGAGAGTTGTTGGACAGTCCCCTTTCAGAGCAGAGAGTTTGTGGGCTGGGTTCCAGCCAGGCACTTTGGCCATGTCTGCTGCGCTGTCTCCTCTCGCGAGGTTTCCTCGAGGACGCAGGAGGAGCCTGGCTCACCCATTACTCAGCAGCTGAGCTGGGCCTCCTGGCAACCACCCGGCTGTGATGGCCCCTGGATCACTCTCCATTTCAGACGCTTCTTGGGTGTCTGTGTCTTCCTCTGCCGGTGGGTCTGTCCCCAGCACCCATGCCCTGTGGGACAAGCCCTGAGGACAAAGCTGCACTGTCCCATGGACAGACCAAGGCATAGAGTGTCTCCTTATTCCTCCCGTTGCTCCCGGGACGGAAGTACCTTGGCACAGCCGACTCCCCACTTCATGTCAGTGCATTGGAGAAGGGCAGACTCAAAGCTCTACCTGTTCCCCACTCTGGCCCCACTTACCTGCAAAGGAGGGGGAGCTGCAGGCAGACCCACGTTGCTCTAGGTGATGGGGGGGGGAGCACATGAAGAAGAGGCAGGGGCTGCCATACTTCTCCTCATTTGTGCCTCAGTTTCCCTAGCTGGAAAATAGGGATAAACCTTACCGATAGTGCTCCAGTAGTGTTGTGAGACCTACTGAATTATCATGCTGTGAGCGCCTCATCTGAAAGTCTCTCTCTTTCTACACATGTGCACCAAGTTTATTATTATTACCGTGCCAGACAATCCTTCTTCATTAGGCCTTGGAATTTGCTTTCACTGCTTTAAGTCAGACCTTTAACATTATTTAAACATAATGGGCTTGGAGGGGTTTTTGTTATTTTTAATGCAGACCAGATTTCGCTGGGAGGGGAGAATAAATTGTTCTTCAGCCGGACCGACTGGCTGCCTTTCCAGCTACTGAAGCTTGGAAGATGCCAGCCGCAGTACATGGCCAGCCAGGCCTTTCGGCCGGAAATTCCAGCCAGGTCGTGGCAGGAAGAGGGGAGAGGAGGTGTCTTTTCCCTTTCACTACGCTCTGGTCAATGCTGGCGGAGTTGGAGTTTTTATCACCCGACTCTCTAATTGAAGGGTGTCTGAAGGGCCCGTGTGCTCACACTGCAGAGGTGTGGGTAGGGAGCCAGGCCACAGCCTGCAATCCCACCGGCCTGGTGCCAGAGCGGGTCAGATTTTGCAGGCCAAACAACTCTTGACGAGACGTGGCTCCGTTGTCGAACAGAAGCTCCCCTGGGCAATGTCTGATTTTCTTTGTCAAAAAGCCAAAGACTTTTTTTTTTCCGTTTTTTGAAAATTTTGCAGGTTTTTAGTTAAAACAAACTCCAAACCCAAAGATTTTTCAGTTGCCGAAAATGGAAACTATCTTGGAAATGTTTGTTTTCTGGCATCCCAAATTCCCCCAAATATCTGGATGTCGATTTTCTTTTTGACAAAAAAACCTGAAAATGCCATGGAAAAATTTGGAAGAAAATGAAAAGAAATTTCCTGGGGGTGGGGTGGAGGGGTGGAGCAGGGAATTCCCAGCTAACATTATAGAATCATCGAATCATAGAATCTCAGGGTTGGAAGGGACCTCAGGAGATCATCTAGTCCAACCCCCTGCTCAAAGCAGGACCAACCCCAACTAAATCATCCCAGCCAGGGCTTTGTCAAGCCGGACCTTAAAAACCTCTAAGGAAGGTGATTCCACCACCTCCCTAGGTAACCAATTCCAGTGCTTCCCCACCCTCCTAGTGACATAGTGTTTCCTAATATCCAACCTAAACCTCCCCCACGGCAACGTGAGACCATTATGTGGGACTGATGTACAGTGGGAGGACTGTGTTTGACCCCCTCACATCTCACATGGGCCCTATTCTCCCTCCATGATCCTGCACCAGTTGCCCCCCTCGGGTTCTTCTTTGGATAAGTCCCCTTAGGGGAAGGTAATTCACTAATGAATCCAACTGCTGTCTTAGGGTGACCAGATGTCCCAATTTTATAGGGACAGTCCTGATTTTTGGGTCTTTTTCTTATATAGGCTCCTATTACCCCCCACCCCCGTCCCAATTTTTCACATTTGCTGTCTGGTCACCCTATGCTGTCTGAACTCAAAAGCGAAAGCAAATCTTATCAGTTAATCCCAACTCTTGCTAAAGCCCAGGTTTCTAGGGCTGTGACAGTAGCAAATCAGGATTCAGGGACACTGGCAGAGCCGGGCGGGGGGATCCCAGGTCTGGAGTAGCAGGGGGGACTGCAGATCAGGAGGGAGGGCCAACAGCAAATGTAGGCGGGGGGCCCCAGGACTGGAAGAGCAGGGGATGCTGCAGCTAACCACCTGCAATACAGCGAAGGAGCCATCAGCAGAACTGACAACCTTTGGCTTCTGAACAGCATCTCCCATAGCAGACCCCGTGGAGGGAGCCCCCTTCCGCCTGAGGCCCTCTCCCACTTCTCGTCCTGATGATTATGATCATTACTGTCTCGTTTTGAGCTGTAAATCAGAAATATTGTGCCGCCTGCTTTTCCTCTCTGGGGAGCGCATAACGAGCGGCGAGATTGACTCCAAAGTTCAGTGCCGTTCCGCTGAAAAAGCGCCGTGACAAATCGAAACTGTCTCCCTTTTTAGAAGAAGTTTTGATTGGAATCAATCTGATTTTTTTTTTTACGAGCATAAAAAGGGAGTAGTTAAAAGTAAGATTTATTCCAAATTCATCTTATCAGCTCAGAGCCATTCAATTCTGTAATCAATTCCCACAGGGTCTGCACCAAGAAGCCCGTATTCAGACTCAATCTTGTATTTCATTAGGTTATTTCTGGTGTTAAAAAATAAGATTGATTCTTACTTTATGTTATAGCGCTCCAGCAATTTATTTTTTAATGATATGAGGTAAGAATCAATTTCAGGGTTCTTCTCCTTTTGCTTTTCCTGCGCCAGTGTCCCTGGTGCAGAGGGGAGAAAGGTAGTTCTGAAGGATTCTCAGCCTCTTTCTGAGGGAATTTGCAATATGGACTGTTTTAGGGAGCCGGCTTGCTGAATGGTGCCTGTCTCAAGGAGGAGCAGAGGGCGCTGTGGGACCCATGTGCATGTCTATACTGCAGGGGTGTGTGTGTGCGGGCGCGCACACACACCAGCTCTGCTTGAGCAAGCATGCTGCAAATAGCAACCCAGGCCTCTGCCCCTGCTGCCCTGGCCACAACGCTGGTTTTAGCATGCTAGCGCAAACAGCACTCGTGCATGTACGGGAATCTCACCTAGGTAGACATAGTCTTTGAGCTGCCCTGCACTGCACCAGCGCAGAGCCCTAAGCGCATGTTGTTTATTGCCAGGCAGTCATCAGCGCCAGAGCATGGTGGGTGCATTGAGCGCTCACCGTACCCCCGTGTAAATTGATGGCTCCGGGGGTGGAGGGATGGAGACTCAGGCCCCTATGCTGGACTCCATTTCCACGGGAGCTGCGTGATTGGCACCAGTGGAACTTGCCCGGGTTTGCAGTCACGTGGCACTGCTGTCGGTGGTAGGGGGTTTTGGTGCAGCTACACCCGGGGTTGAAGTTAAATCACAGTGTAGACAGGGCCCCAGGAGCTGAGCTGAACGCCTTCTCCTGCTGCAGGCAGGGCCGGCTCCAGGAGCCAGCGAAGGAAGCAAGGAAGGAAGTGTCTGCGTGTCTGTCCGTGTCTCTCTCGAGGTACAGCTACACGGCAGCTGGGAGCGTGCTTCCGGGCCTGGGTAGAAGGACCCGCACTGGCTCTGCTTGCACTAGCGTGCTAAAAACAGAACGTGGTCACCAGGGCCGGCTCCAGCTTTTCTGCCGCCCCAAGCAGCAAAAAAAAAAAAAAAAAAAGACGAGCGGCGGCACTTTGACGGCAGCTCAACCGCGCCGCTTCTTCTGCAGCAGTTTGGCAGCAGGTCCTCCCTCTCTTCCTCTTCGGCGGCAATTCGGCGGCAGCTCAAAGAGGAAGACCGGGAATGAGGGACCTGCCGCCGAACTTCCGCCGAAGACAGGTGCTGTCCCGATACCGGACGGAGTGCCGCCCCTTTGAATTGGCCGCCCCAAGCACTTGCTTGCTACGCTGGTGCCTGGAGCTGGCCCTGGTGGTCACGGCAGCACCCTCAGCCGCACGGGCTAGCCACCGGCGTGCTAACCCGCCCAATCCCTAGCGTATGCACGTGGGTGCCTAGCTCATGCTGCCGCGTCCACACTGCTCGCTCAAGCCGAGCCGCTGTGCAGACAAACCCTCTGCGTGCGAGTGGGTGCCCCACACCTCTGTGCCTTTCTGTGCGTGTCTCTCTCTTTGCCTCAGTGTCTCTCCCTGTCACCGTAGATGCACGTCAGTCTGTCTGTCCATTATTCGTCCCGGAGCCACAGCTCATTTTCTCCCATTAGCATTTCCCCGGCGCTGTCCTTTTGTTTTCTCCCGTTTTCTCATTATAAATGTACGTCCCGGCTCCGGCGTGCTCTGGAAATGAAATGTGAATTTGATAAAGGAGCTCTGGCTCTCGCTCCCAGCCGCGGACTGAAAGCCCGAACCCTTTGGAGAACAGTAGGGCTTTTTTTTTTTTTTTTTTTTTTTCCATAAGGGGGGGAAATTGATTTGCTTCCATTGCTCTGGCACTGAATGAAATCCTTCCAGCAATTACCGGGAGATAATGGCCTGAAATTAAGCAGGCCTATCTTGCTTTCTAACTATAGGGTTGTGGTTTTGTGTGTTTTTTTTAACATTGAATACAGAGTGAATAACAATCAGCAAGGCATTAGGTATTCAGACCCGCGCTACCTGGGACATTAAAGCACATATACACGGCAAGGTTATTATTATTGTTTATTGTTAACTGTGTGCCATCAGGGTGCATAGAACGGCATGCAAATAGAGAGAGACAATGGGTCTGTCCCAGTGAGTTTTCAATCTGAAGAAGGCACAAGTGTTCAGACACATATGGGACATGCTGGATGAAGGAGAGCTACACTTGAAGCAACATAGGGTGTCTAACAGACTCTGTCTATCTGCTTGGAAGGGTTCCATTTTTATCCCTAAATGTCCATAAACGTTGATTACATCACACACACTCAAATGATGAAAACATATTTCCATTGATAATAATCAAAACGTACAGGTAGGCAAAGTAAGACAAATGCTGCTGGAGAACTGATTACAGTTTGAGTTAAGGATATTGACTTTGTATTTTGACACGTGCCGTTGACAATTTGTATTTTAATGTTTATAAAGATTTAATGTTTTGAATCTCAGCATCTACTGTCATTAAATAATTCTTGTCTGCCACCCGCAATGTCTGACCCCCCCAGCAATTTCCTACCATGGGAAAAATGTAAATAGATACAATTTTAAAAAAAGCTTTAACTCCATAATTTTGTGCCACTGTGAAAATGTAAATCAGTAAAATTAGACAAAATGCTTAAAAACAGACATCAGTATTCTCAATTGAAATGATAAAAAAATAAAAATTGAATTCTGCCAAGTCTTCTATCTATCTATCTATCCCCATCCACCCCCTCTATCTAGCTATCTATCTATCTATCCCCATCCACCCCCTCTATCTAGCTATCTATCCCCATCCACCCCCTCTATCTATCTATCTATCTATCTATCTATCTATCCTCTTACACACCCGTATAATGTATTGGCCATCTATCTTCCTGTCCTCGCATGTCATTACTAATGAACACATTCTCACAGTGTAAGGACATTGTCAAGTTGTCCTACAGTGACTCGAGAGCGTGGGTACCAACCTCAGAGCAGACTGTTAGGAAGCAGGGCACGAACCCCAAACTGGCTGTGCGTTCTATACTTAGATTTCACCAATCAGGTATAAACTCCTCAGGCACTATAAAAGCCTCACCATGGAGTCACATACAGTTCCTTTAAGTATTGTGATCTGTCTTGTCATCCAGGCAATCTTGTCTTTGTGACAGATGGTCCCTTTTACACCAAAGAGCACAGCAATATTCAGGTTACTGCAAGTCCCAAAGGACCAGTTAGTTACCCGAGGCAGGGCCGGCTCCAGGGTTTTGGCCGCCCCAAGCAGCCAAAAAAAAAAAAAAAAAAAAAAGCCACGATCGCGATCTGTGGAGGCAATTCGGCGGAAGGTCCTTCGCTCCGAGCGGGAGTGAGGGACCATCCGCCGAATTGCCGCCGAATACCTGGACATGCCGCCCCTCTCCGGAGCGGCCACCCCAAGCACCTGCTTGACAAGCTGGTGCCTGGAGCCGGCCCTGACCCCAGGTCAATTGCACCTTAGATCTCACACCAAAGACAGTGCTTGTAGCCAATCCTATAACAAACTAACTAAAGATTTATTTCATAGGAAAAGAAAAGGAGAGTTCTTTACAAGGTTAAAGCATGTAACCACATACACACAAATGCGTTCAAAAGGTAATAAAAGCTTCCATAATAAGCATGCTCTAGGTGTCCTTTAGGGCTAACCCAGGCTAAGCACTGGGGATCTTTAGTTTAGGCTTAGTCGTCCTTTCCTCTCAGAGTCCAAGCAGCATAAAAGGGACAGTTCCTCCTTGTTAGGGCTTTTATTCCTTTCCCCCTTCTGCTTCCAGTTGCAAACTCAGCTGTTGGGAGGAATTCAGTTGCACGTGTCCTCTACATTGGGGCTGGGGTAGGGGGAAAGCAATCCACAGTCTTTTGTCCGCTGGCGTTCCACGATGGTCTATCTGGTGTTGATGGGCCTGCTTTTGTTGGGCAAGAGAGAACACCTCCTGTTCTCTTGTTGATGCTCCTCTCCTGTCTGGTGAGCTACAGGTACAGAGCGAACATTTAAATCTCGCCATGTAACACGGGATACGGGTATTGTAAGTGAGATTACTGCAGGCAGCAACTTACGAGCATTTCATAAAGTCTAAACACGAAACATATTTTGATAAGGCTAATACCTGTTATAACAACACTAACACCCCGGTGAGCCAGACTGGCTCCAGCTAGGCCTCTGTCAGTGTTCAGCTGAGATCTGCGGGCTTTGACAGGAGTTGGCACTGGAATCTGAAGGAGGCTGCTTGGCGTAGGAGGACAGGGAAGGAATCCCTTGAGTAAGGAAGGGGTGAAGCTGAGACTGAGGGAAGGATAACTAGATCTGGGTAAGCAACAGAAGTTCCCACACCCACTGGCATAAATTTACCCCCTTATCCTGGGGTCTGGTTGTATTAGTAACTCAGATAACAACAACAGTAACTGATAGATTTTAAAGGCAGAAGAGACTATTATAATCATGTAGTCTGACCTCCTCTGAGACACTGAGACCCTTACCCAGTAATGTCTGCCCAACCCATCATTTGTGGCTGAGCTATGGGACATCTTTTAGCCAGTTATCCTACCTTGATTTAAACCCTTCAGGTGACAGAGAATCTAACATATCCCTGGGTACATTGCTCCCGTGCTTAATTACTCGCAATGTTAAAAATTTGCACCTTGTTTCTATTCTGAATTTGTCTAGCTTCCGCTTCCAGCCGTTGGATCTCATTATGCCTTTTTTGCTAGATTAAAGAGCTGTCTTCTATCAGACATCTCTTCCCCTTGTAGGCACCGTGCTGCTGGCAGACCAGGCACCAGCTCATGTCAAGGTCCCGTGTCTCAGCAGAGCACTGACAAATGCCTCGCTGGGGCCAGTCTGGCTCACCTGGGTGTTAGTGTTGTTAAAATAGGTATTAGAATGATAAGAATGTGTTTAGTGTTTAGTCTTTATTGAATTCTTGTGAGTTGCTGCCTGCATTCATCTTCCTGATAACCTCTGTGTCCAATATTATAAGGTAATATTTAAGCATTTGCATTGGAAGCCTCCGTGACTGTGTAAATCACCAGACAGGAGAGAGACATTAACTAGTGGAAAGTGTAGGTCTCCAACAGAAGGCATTACATCCTGCCCAACTAAGAAGGCCCATCAACACTAGACAGACTATTATGGAACATTAAAGAGAACACACAACTTTCTTTTTCTGCTCTGCCCGCCCTCCATGAAGAGGACTCGTGCAAGTGAATTCCTCCCACCAGCTGAGTTTGCAGCTCGGAGCACACGAGGGTGGGAGGGAGGAAATAAAAAGCCCTAACCAGAAGGAACAGTATCTGTATGCTGCTTGGACTCCGGAGGGCAAGGTTTTCTAAGCATAAGCAAAGGATCCCCAGCACCTTAGCCTGGATTAGCCCTAAAGAACATATAGCACTTGCTGATTATAGAAGCTTCTATTGCCTTTTGAAACTTCAGATTGTAGCTCATTTATGTATGCATGTTTGCCTGCTTTAACCTTGTAAATAACTCTCTTATTTCCTCTTCCAATTTAATAACTCTTTGGGTCATTTATTAGAGGATTGGCTACAGATGTTGTCTTCGGTGTGAGATCTGAAACACAAGTGACTTGGGGTAAGTGACTGATCTTTTGGGACTGGCAGTAACCTGAACATTGCTGTGATCCTTGGTTGAAGGGACCATCTCTCACAAAGGTGTGCTCACTGCGTGGCAAGATAGGTTGGCGTACACAGCGGTACTGCCTGTGACTCCATGTTAAGGCTGTTAGAGTGCCAGAGGAGTTTGCACTTCACAATTGTTGGTGAAATCTACCTCTAGAACTCACTAACAATTTGAGGTTTGTGCCCTGGTTCCTAACAGTTCCTAACTCGTGCTCTTGAGCCTTGTCCGGACACCTTGACAGGCACTTATAGACCTTGATAAAAGCACCTCATAACCTTTTCTTGGATAAACTAAATAGATTCATCTTTTCAACCTTCCTCCCTCAACTGGCAGTTCCTCGGGTTTTCCTTGCAGTACCTCCTCTGTCCTAGCCCCTAGTTCCCTCGGTCCAGAGGTGCCCTCCAACTCCTCTTACACTCACAGATTGGAGCTAATTGGACACAGCTGATGTAACCTCAGAGCGATTCAGCTAAACTGGTTCTGCATCTTCCAGACAGGTTCAAAGCACCTGGCTTCAGGATGAGTCGTAAATTCCAAGGCCAGACGGGACCACTGTGATCATCTCATCTGACCTCCTGTAGAACAGAAGACAGAGAAGCAGATCTTTTAGAAAAACATCCCAAACCATGATGCAACAGGAGAGCCCTCCATTCCTGGCCTGATCCTAGAATCAGCCCTGCTATTACAGGAGTATTCAGGCAGGAGGCTTGGGCAGATCGCAGCTCCAGTGGAAGAGAGAGGAAATACCATAGTGGCAAGCATGGTATTTATGTCTGAATTGTGCAAGAGAGTAGATAGATATGAAGGCAGAGGGATAGACAGGGAGGCAGCAGCCCTGCAGGTCAGTGTAGGAAGATGGACGTTGACACAGAGCCAGTGGTGAGAGCAGTGTGGGTGGGGTGGACAGTGGGAGGTTGTGAATTGAACTGCAGGGTAATTTTTCGACTAAACATTTTTTGTCGGAAAATGCCAATTCTTCAAAGCCAAAACTGTTTGCAGGAATGGGTCGGTTTGGACAAACTTTCCATTTTAAAAAACACTGGGAGGAAAACATGGTTTTGAAATTGTTGAAACATCCTGCTTGGACATTTTAAAAATGTTTTTGGGGTCAAAATGACTTTTCGTTTGGAAATTTGAGTTAATTTTCTAGTACAATTTTTTATTTTATTTTAAAAAGGTCAAAAGTGAAATGAAACATTTTGAAATGATCAAAATGGAACATTTTGATTGTCCGGAAGCATTTTTAAGCTTTTTGATTTGCAAAAATTTCCAAGACGTTGACTTTTCATCCTGATTTGGGACGGAAAGATTTTTGAAAATCTTGAAAATGCTCATTGAACAGGAAAACTATTTCCCACCCATCTCTGGCCGTGTCCTGGTTACGGTGTCAGAGGAGAAGATAAAGTTAGCAGCATGGTTTTGTGTAGACTCGGGGCAGATGAAGAGAGTGGGCAGTGCCCCCGGGTTATGCCTATCTAACCTGGCTTCTAGAATCCTCCAAAAGGGTTAACGAGATAGCAGAGAGTGAAGAAGTGGTGGATATAATTTATTTAAGCTTTCAAAAGCCTTTTGATAAAGTCCCTCACAGGAGGCTATTAAGGAAACTTGGTAACCACAGGATGAGAGCAAAAGCCAAGCCGCAGATTAAAAACGAGAAAAGATCGGAAGGAAAGGGAAGGAGTAAATGGCCAGTTCTCCGCAGAGAGAGAGGTTAATAGTGGAGAGGCCCTGAGATCAGCATTAGGGCGGGGGTTTATTAACAGCAGCACGAAAAGGCGAGGGAATAGCATGGCAGTGAAATTCGCTGGTGACTGAATGTTACTTTGGTTCCGGAAAGCCTCTAGAGGTACAAATCAGTGGGCAACTCAGTGGCAGGTGAAACTGGACGTGGACAAGTCCAGGGTAATGTGCATTGGAAGGAACAATTTACGATACTTACAGACACGGCTGGGTGGCGAGGGAGCTGGAAGCTGTCAGGGGAAAGACCGAGACGTCACTGTGGATGGCTGCCGGCAGACCTCTGCTCACGGCACAGTGGCCATGAATAATCCATCAAGAGGAAAAACTGCAGGAAGACGGGGATAGAAACCACTGTGTAAAATATTCCAGTGGCCAAACGATAAAGGCATTGGGCCACAAATTGACCACTGGAGCTGGTTGATACCAACTGAGGGTGTGGCCCATAAACTGTATTATAAAGATCCAGTAATAGGCTCTGATACCGAATGAGCTTTTAATTCATCAAAAATAACAGCTAGCGTGGATCCATGCAGGCGTGGAGGGAGGGATTCCCTGCTGTGGGTGGTTTTCAAGATATCAAAGCCCTATCTAGAGCACTCGGCAGTTTCCTAGGTGTACTGAACAGGAGTGGTCATTTGAATATACTGCAACCGAGCACCTTAAACTCTTCAGTATCTTATTATTTGGGTCTGATTTCCTAGAGGGAAGAGGGTGGAGCAAAGACAGGCTGTGAAGGGGGGAATTAGGAACAGAGGGGGGCAGGGACAGACTGGGGGGGGTATATGCTAGGGACAGGGGAAAAGGAACATGTGGGTGGACAAAAGAACATAAGAACAGCCGTACTGGATTAGACCAAAGGTCCATCTATCCCAGTATCCTGTCTTCCGACAGTGGCCAGTGCCAGGTGCCCCAAAGGGAATGAACAGAACAGGTAATCATCAAGTGATCCATCCCCTGTCGCCCATTCCCAGCTTCTAGCAAACAGAGGCTAGAGACACTACCCCGGCCTTGATGGGCCTATCTTCCATGAATTTATCTAGTTCTTTTTGAACCCTGGTATAGTCTTGGCCTTCACAACATCCTCTGGCAAGGAGTTCCACAGGTTGACTGTACGTTGTGTGAAGAAATGCTTCCTTTTGTTTGTTTTAAACCTGCTGCCTATTAATTTATTGGTGACCCCTAGTTCTTGTGTTATGAGAAGGAGTAAATAACACTTCCTTATTTACTTTCGCCACACCAGTCATGATTTTATAAACCTCTATCATATCCCCCCTTAGTCGTCTCTTTTCCAAGCTGAAAAGTCCCATTCTTTTTAATCTCTCCTCATATGGAAGTCGTTCCATACCCCTAATCATTTTTGTTGCCTTTTTCTGAACCTTTTCCAATTCCAATATATCTTTTTTGAGATGGGGCGACCACATCTGCACACAGTATTCAAGATATGGGAGTACCATGGATTTATACAGAGGCAATATGATATTTTCTGTCTTCTTATCTATCCCTTTCTTAATGTTTCCCAACATTCTGTTAGTTTTTTTTGACTGCCTCTGCACCTTGAGTGGATGTTTTCAGAGAACTCTCCACAATGACTCCAAGATCTCTCTCTTGAATGGTAACAGCTAATTTAGACCCCATTATTTTATATGTAGAATTAGGATTATGTTTCCAATGTGCATTTCTTTGCATTTATCAACATTGAATTTCATCTGCCATTTTGGTGCCCAGTCACCCAGTTTTGTGAGATCCCTTTGTAACTCTCTCAGGGAAAGAAGCATCAGCAACCACTACTGCACACTTCCTTCTGGAATAGGGTGACCAGATGTCCTGATTTTATAGGGACAGTCCTGATATTTGGGGCTTTGTCTTATATAGGCGCCTATTACCCCCCACCTTCTGTCCCGATTTTTCATACTTGCTGTCTGGTCAGCCTATTCTAGAACCTGGAACAGAACTCAGGGTTCCTGAGTCTCGATATTCCTTTGCTGTCTAGCACATAGTTGTGAAGCTGTGTGCCACTTCGCTCTCTAGTGGCTGGTTCCTTAGAGCATGACAACTTGCTCTGGCCTTAATTTCTCTATGCCTCGGTTCCCCATGTATAACATTGGGATGGTACCACTTCAACTCTCAGGGGGCTGGTGAAGACTAGTTCACTAATGTTTGTGACGCACTCATAAATTACCGTGAGCAGTGCCATCGAAAAGCTCACGAGTAAATTATTCTGTATTCAGTGCAGGGGTTAGAGAACATCCAGAAATAAGGCCTGGAGCCACACACAAAGAAATATTGACTATTTAGCCATTTAGTGAGCACCATCCATCCTGTGCACTGAATGCGGAGGAGGGAAAAGTACTATGTGATCACGCGATTAAAGACTGTAATGCATGCACCCCAGGGGCAAAATTAAAGTTGCATTGGCCATCTTACTCCTGGGGTTTGCTAACTTTGGAGCGCTTAACTTTGCAACTTCGCATCCCTAACATTATTGTAATGTAGTTTCTACACACACATAAACACACACTTTAAAGCTGCTGTAAATGAAGGTCAGCTGTAAATGAAAATGCCAGTGGTTAAATCGCTGGCGTTGCTGGCTGCAAAGGAAGCCAGCACCCACTACTCATCGTTTCATGAGGACAGTGGGGGAAATGCCGAGACACAACCCTGGCACCATCGACAGCAATCAGAGCTTCAGCAGGAAGATAGAAGTCACTGAAAAGACCCTCTGCCCAAATGCAGAGTAGCGTCCCAGAGGGACTAGGCAGGTCGCAGAGCTCTGTGTAAACGTAGTTCCCTTTCCCAGGTCATTTACTGCCTGCAGTGCTAATTATCCATTAGGAAAACAAACAAGCCAACACATCTCCTTGTCCAAGGTGACCGGGCGTCTCAGCCCAGAGGAGGAACCCTTTGCGTCCTGGTGTGCCCAGGAGGAAAGGGAAATATAGATGACCATGTGCGAGGCTTAATCAACAATCAAAATCAGCCCCACCACTAATAAAAGAAAAGTATGATTAATAAGCACCCACCCTCTGGGGTCCTTGCTGTGCTCTACACAGGTCTAGCGTAGCTTGGATCGATTCCAATTTCCTTATCGGTCTGTCTGTCTACTATCATCATTAGAGCCGGCTGGAAAAACTCCAGTGAAGCATTTTTTGTCTGAATTTGCTGATTTGTTGAAATCGAAACCCTTCCTGCAGATGGGTCAATTTCGATGATGTTCCAGTGGAACCCTGCCAGGGTTCCAGCAGAAATCTGCCTGGCTTCCTGCTAACCTGCCTCCTCCTAGCTGATGGGGAGTTGGGAACCTGGAAGTCCCAGCGCCCACACTTGCAGCATCTTGGCAGCCTGTGCCTCCATTTAGGGAGACACCACAGGACTGCCTTCGCATTCGGCGCTTTCAGGATTGGAGGGGGTGGCATTCCAGCTCTCTGCCTCACCATCCCAGATCCTTTCCCGAAACAGTTTCTCCTAGCTGGTGACCATTTAGGGCGTGATCTCTTTTGCTACATAGATTCATAGATTCCGAGGCCAGAAGGGACCATCCTGATCATCCAGTCTGACCTCCTGTAGAACACAGGCCAGAGACCTGCCCCACAATAATCCCTAGAGCAGAGCTTCTAGACAAACATCCCAGCTTGATTTTAAAATGGTCAGTGATGGAGAATCCGCCCGAGCCCTGGGTAAATTGTTCCAGTGGTTAATTGCGCTCACTGTTAAATATTTACGCCTTATTTCCATTCTGAATTTGTTTAGCTTCAACTTTCAGCCATTGGATCGTGTTGTACCTTTCTGTGCAATATTGAAGAGCCCATTATTAATGATCGGATCTCCATGTAGATACTTATAGCCGGCAATCAAGTCACCCCTCCCCTTCTCTTTGTTCAGATCAATAGATTGAGTGCTGGGAGTCTATCGCTATAAGGCAGGGTTTCCAATCTGCCTGTCCTGATCTAATTGCTTGACACCTCTCAGCTCTGAATTGCACCTGAGCCACTTATCTGCCCTTATTTTCCAACTCGCTTTGGCCTTAGTTGCCCTCCTCTGTGGCATTAGGAAGCCCTCCCCAGGTTCACATCCACTGTATTGCATGCTCACCCCTTCACTCTCCAACAGAGAAATGGGCTCTGGGCTTTCCACGTGGGTCTGAGAGCCCCATGTGAAAGAACCTCCTCCACAGACTCTGTTCCTGCTCCTGTCTCAAGACTCTGAAAGGGTTAAGCTCCCTCATCCGGTGTCCTTGGTGCCTCCTCATCACACTCATCACAGCTGGCGGGGGAAGGAGTGCACAGGTGTCAGGGTAAAGGGAAATCAATTTCAGTTCAGCTGCTGGTGCAAAAGGGAATTAGCTCCACCTGGTTCTCTCTGGTAGCAGGGGCTGCCTTACACGCAGCACGAGGCTGAAAGCAAGTCTTGTTCAGCATCTGCCTGTGCGTTGCTCTGCAAGGTAGCGGCCTCATTTAACATTTATTAATAGTCTGGGAGAAGAGGGAAACGGCGTGTTAATTACATTCTCCTGCTTGAACTGGGAGGCGTTGCCTGGATGGAGTAATAATAGCAAGAGACCTACAGAGATCAGAAAGAAAGGCAGGAAACAAAATGAGAATCAGCCTGGGCTGATGCAAGTTCCAAAATGGTCCAGGATGCAGATATTCAACGGGAAAGGGAAGCCAGTGTTGGAGAAAGACTTGGGGAGCTGGTGGTCAGCAGAGAAGGGCTTGCAATGTGATATGGCAGCACGAAGCTCTACGTGATTTGGGGCTCTGTCTGAAACGGTACCAAGTCACAGAGCGGAGAGCTGCTAATCCCCCACTCCGCCAGGGATGCCGCGCTTCTTTCGGGAGGGGCACTGACAAACGGATGGCATTTCAAAACAGGGCAGCAAATATGATCAAGACGTTGGAGGGGTTTACTTTACGGGGAAAGATTAAAAGAGCTAAACATGTCTAGCCTGGCTCAGTGATGACTCACGGGAGACATGATAACAGCCTACAAATATTTGAAGGGTGTAAGCCTAACAGTGATAGTGGACAGCAAATATGAAATTGGAGTTTGCATTGTATTCCGGCAGCAAGAATGTAATTTCGACTGCATGGAACAGGCGTCACATCACAGAGCGAGGACGCGATAATGCATCTGGACAGTGCTGATGAGACTCCGCTGTCCATCCTGCCTGCAGCCCTGAGCACCTCAGCACCAGGAGAGCATTGGCAGGCTGGAGGGAATGGAGAAGATGAAATATTAGCATTTATTACAATTATGTGTAATAATTACTAATATGGAATAATAATTTCCTCCACTGCAGGAATCACTAGGTTAAGTTTTCTGGCCTGCGCTAAGCAGGAAATCGGATTGGATGATCATATTGGTTCCTTCTGACCTTCCGACTATGAATCTATTATTGCAGAATCAACAGTACACTAGGTGCTTCCTGGCTGGAAATTTAGGCCAGGGACGGGATCCTGATCTTATGAGGTTTTGTATCACTACTTGTCTCCATCACAGGTGAGCATTGATCTCTGTTATGCTGTTGTAAATCAAGAGTAACCCTGTTGATGTCACTGGAGTTACTATGGATTTACACTGATGCAAGAGATCAGAATCTGGCCCAAGGTCCCTGCCCTGGGGAATTTAAATCTTCAAGGGCAACATGTACTTCATGAAAAGGGGAATTGTAGAATGTGGAAAAACGGGGTGAGTAAACAGGGGAGTTATGCACACATCTCTACTGGGTTTGAGCTTGACTCTTCAAGGCCAAAGAGGCATAGCTGGGCAGGTTAGCGATGAGAAAAGGAAATGACTTGAGGGCTGGAAGAATTGATTTGCGAGGAATGATTAGCAGAACTAAATTGGGAGTGCGTGTCAGCTTGGCCGCACAATCACTAAGGAAGGGAGTGTTCCTAGAGCTAGTGGCAGACAGTAAAAATGGAGGACAGGCAGGGATTGCTTTTCCAACAGCAGAGACCATGGCTGTCTTTCCCTGACTTCGGGGAGCATCGCTGCCGGGGTCAGCGGAGCATATCTGACACAATCGATACCCTGCCATTGCCAGTGGCAGCCTTTGGGTCTTCTCTTTGCTTCTACTAGAACTGGTCAGAAAATGAGGGCAATTTCTTAGGAAAATTCAAAATGTGTGGTGAAAATATTCCAGCCAAATTTGGAATTTTTGAAAAATATCCATCTGCGCCAGCTTCTGTCATCGCAAGGGTGCAGAACTGGGCCCTTAGCACGGTAAATTCTTCAGAGCAGGGGTTTCATCTTCTTGCATCAGTGGAGTACAATGCACAAGGGTAGCTCTGCTGAAGTGATATCCATATAAGCAATGGCTCAAACCAGCGCTCTGGCTCTGAGCCCTGCTCTGAGCTCAGGGGAAGTTCATCTTCAGGTCCAAACTCCATGGAACAGATCCCCAGGCGATGTAAATCAGCATAGCTCCATTAAAGTCAGTGGAACTGCACCGTTTTACACCAGCTGCGGAGCTGGCCCCATGATGCTGGCATCTCTCCCTGGATCACAGATGGAACTGTCTCCCAAAGGAAGTGGCGGAAGTCCCATGTCATGGGGCATTCTGAAGAAGATTGGTTAATGTCTGCGTTGGACCCAGGGAATGATCTAACGGGCCTTTCCTAGCTATGATTAAATGTTACATGGCCACCAACGTTTTGATCTGCGCCAGCTTCTGAATGCTCCTCGGCCATTCCTGCTCCCTTTCGAATGAATCTGACTTTAGAATTCTCTCCAGACACCAAGCTCTCAGCATGGTGCTAACAGATATGTGTCCTTTCATACTTAAATTCCCCTTCTAGAGCTCCTGCTAATGTGACTCTTAGCACGTTTATGGTGCTTTTCATTTTCAAAGTGCTTTACAAACATTAATAATACAACTCCTGTGAACTTCAATGCCACCGTAATGCTCTAAATCCTTCCCCTTATCTTCCTCTTTGGGCGCAGAAATTCCAATCCTACAGAACTCCGCACACTCTCGTGTTCTCTGACAAATAAATATTATTAAAAATTATCTCTAGTCTTGCTTTCCATCCTCTCCTAAATGCTCCTCTGAACATTCCTCCGTGCCGATAGCCAGTTACAAGATTACAGTCCGCACCTAGTATCACACTTAGAGACAGATGCTACTCTTGGTAAATCCAGATTAACTCCATAAAGTTACACCTGTCTGACAGAGTGCAGGCTATAGCCTAAAGAACGTGGTCCTTACAAACCCGTAGTCATGTTAGTGGTCCTCACGCATGCAACTATCTGCCCCTTTTAAGGTTTTTTATTGGCTCCTTTGAGATTATTATTTATGTGTACTTGTGAGGGCTCCACTCACCATGCTAGCACCTCCTGCTGGTCGTCTTGGGGATCAGCTCCAGAGGTCAGTATGCCCACTCTGGTGGTGTCTCTCCCGCCATCATTTCTGCTCCCTGACCCACATTACTCCAAGGACCACAGCATCCTCTTCATGACACAGCCCTCCGGCCATGCCACGCTCTGTGCCTCCCCTTCCAGGGGCCAGTACTGCAGTTTAACTGTCCAGCCCCTTCGTCAGTGGCGAGTAGGGGGGACCCAGGCCCACTACTCTGAGTCCTGGCCCAGGAACCCTGTAGATGATAGCCACATGCTGTGTCCCCTCCAACCTCTCAGTATGTTTCCCTGGGCCACTTCCCTGGAGCCCAGCACCTTCTTCACCCTTACCTTAGGGCCTCAGCATGCTGGTCTTAGCAGCCAGCCAGGAGCTCCCTCCCTCTCTCTCTCTCTGTCCCCGTGTTCCTGCCCAGCACTGCTTTATCCAAGGTCCTAGCTTTCTCCACCTGCAAGACAGCCAGTCCTCCCTCCTTGAGCTCCAGGGAGCAACTGACCCTGCTCTGCCCTGCAGATCGTCTTATATTGGCCTGCCAGGCCCTGATTGGCTGCTCCTCATAGCCCCTCTCCTATTGGCTGCTTTTTATGCAGTCTCCTTAGGGCTCCATTAACCCCTTACAGGCCAGTATGTGGCAGACACCCCATCACAGTAGTACAGAATGTGTAGAGGCTTCAAGCCTGACCAGAGCCCCACTGTGCTAGGCGCTGCACATACCCATAATGAGCAGCAGTCCCCACCCCGAAGAGCTTGCAATGTAAGCAGTCAAGACCGACGAAAGTAGTCGTATCAATAGAGCTACTGGAGAATTTTTGAACAAGCCATTTTTTCACCAGCAAACGCTCGTTTGTCAGAACCAAACCATTTTGCAGAAATATATCGGTGTCGACAAAACTCCCTGTGATGGGGTCTCAGAGCTAGGCTGAAATTTCAGGTGAGAGAGGGGCTGCCCTTGCCCCAGATGATCCAATAACCTGGGACTTGCGGGGGACTCACCTGGGCTGTGGGAGACCTAAATTCAAGGCTCTGCTGTACCTGATTCAGAGCTGGTGCTTGCACCTTGGTCTCTCCCATCGTAGGAGAGTGCCCCGAACACAAAGCTGTTGGCTATTCTGAGGTGGGTTGTGTTTTTTCATGACATCTTTTGAAAGGTCTCATTTTCATTCCAATGTGGAAGAAAAACAAATGACAACACCTCCGTGCTTTCCAGCCAGCCCTCATTATTCACCGCGTTTTAGAAAAAAAAGACACCGAGAGCCGAAGGAAAGGGCTCATGACAGCACTTAGCAGTTTCAATGAGAGGAAACCTGGAGCCCTTTTAAGAATCCCATCCTAAATGGCTTGCCCAGGGTGACAGAAAGAGCAGGAATTGAATCCAGAGTTGTCCCAGGCCGATGTCTTAACCACAAGACTATCTCTTGGCCAATGGGAACACTTGCATGAGGTCATCCTAGCTCCACGGAGGTCATTGGCATATTTAGGCATAGTAAGGACTGCTTGCACTGAGTTAGTGTTTTGCTAGCCAATTCTGGTTTCTTTTACCCTAATCAGATTTCCCAGACTTTAAAACCCAGTTTAAAATCTCTATCCCATTTTGCATTCCGATTAGCCTGCAATCTACGTCTCAAACTTACGCTTAATAATTCTTCGTTTCAAGTCATCAAGTAATTTTCCTCCCCCAAATTACCGCCTTCCCCTCTCTCTATTGTATCTGGCACTAGTTCAGACTCATTCAGTAATTTGCTTGACGACGTAAATTGATCAGAATAACTCAGTTTTACTACAATTTGCTTGAAATGCCTTTGTTAGCAATTAGAACACTTTGTTTAAAGACAAATAAGATTTAATGCAATTTTCTCCTTTCCTTGGCAGCCTCCCAGTCTGGAGTTTCCTCGCTGCTTTGCGTCCACCGGCTCCCAGGGCTCTCTGCTCAGCTCCTTTGGTAACTGTATCCTCAGGATTCCAGCGCTCTCTTTTTCATCTCGCTGTCTCCTCTAAGTGTTGCTTATGTATTCCTCCCTCTTCACTGACTGTTCCAGGTTTATGTTTACATGGTCCATGTGGTCTTGCACCTGGATCCTCAAACTCCTGGTGTCCCTCTGAAGCCTTCAGTTTATTGAAATCTTTCTGCACATGATACCTCCTGAAATATACCATTGCCATCCCCCCGGATACCTGTGGAACTCATTGCCAGGGAATTCTGTGAAGGCCGAAACTATAACTGTATAACTATAAGTTCATGGCGGATAGGTCCATCAATGGCAATCACCTAAGATGGTCAGGGATGCAACCCCATACTCTGAGTGTCACTAAACCTCTGACTGCCAGAAGCGGGGACTGGACAACAGGGGGTAGATCACTTGCTAATTGCCCTGTTCTGTTCATTCCCTTTGAAGCAGCTGGCATCGGCCACTGTTGGCAGACAAGATACTGGGCTAGATGGACCATGGGTCTGATCCCGTATGGCCGTTATGTTCTTATAAGGGGTTCTCCAACCAACCAGACTGCTACAGCTGTCTCAGTGCAAGTGTAGCGTGCTGGCTTAGCTCACATGATCCTGTCTCTCCTGCCATAGATTCCAGAGCCAGCCACTTGCCTGCAGCTGGCAGGGCTTTTCCTTTAGCTCAGTAAGTAGGGGCTAGCATTTGGGGTCCTGAAGCCTGAAGGTTCCAGGGTGAACCTCTCTGATGACCATGATGTCTACATATAAGCAGCCTCAGTTCTTTAAACAGGGGCAAGAGATATCCCTCCACATCAGTAGCCCTGGGATTATTGTAGGAGAGCTGGTGTCGTCAGAGCTGGAAAAGATTCATAGGGAGACTAAGCTAGATGGGGTGTGAGCCTGTTCCCATATGGCAGGGCAATGGGATGCTGTGCTAGATAGGCCATTGGTCTGCTCTGAGGTTGGTTCCTAAGGTTTCTTCAGCCCAGTTCTTGCCAAGAGGTTTCTTCTTTTCATCAGTCTCCAACTGCACAAAAGCATCCTGAATAGAGCCGGGAGACATTTTGCAGATGAATAGTTTGTTTGCCGAAAAGCGCAGTTGCGGGCCAACCAGAACTATTCACCAAATTGATATGGATTGGCTGAACAGTTTTGGCCAATTTTTCCCCCTCGGGCTAGATTCACAAGGGGACTTAGGTGCTATTCACAAACTGGAGGAGGGTCCAATCACCGTTCTGGAGCAGGGACCTGAGCCCAGCTGCCCCTCTCCCAGGTGAGTACCCTAACCACCAGGCTGTTGGGTCATTCTCCCTCTCGTTCTCGCCAATAAAGATTTTCTACAATGTGGAACAACTCCAACAGGGTTGGGTTTGTTTAGTCCGCAGAAGACAAGAGTGAGGTGGGATTTGATAGCAGCCCTCAACTACCTGAAGGGGGGTTCCAAAGAGGATGGAGCTCGGCTGTTCTCAGTGGTGGCAGATGACAGAACAAGGAGCAATGGTCTCACACATACAGAATGGGAAGAGACTGTCTGGGCAGGAGTACGGCAGAAAGGAATCTAGGGGTTACAGTGGACTACAAGCTAAATATGAGTCAATAGTGTGATGCTGTTGCAAAAAAAGCAAACATGATTCTGGGATGTATTAACAGGTGTGTTGTGAGCAAGACATGAGAAGTCATTCTTCCGCTCTACTCTGTGCTGGTTAGGCCTCAACTGGAGTATTGTGTCCAGTTCTGGGCACCGCATTTCAAGAAAGATGTGGAG
This sequence comes from Malaclemys terrapin pileata, assembly GCF_027887155.1. Taxonomy (NCBI): domain Eukaryota; kingdom Metazoa; phylum Chordata; order Testudines; family Emydidae; genus Malaclemys; species Malaclemys terrapin. Next base: position 130,730,512 of record NC_071510.1, on the reverse strand, counting down.
AAATTGGAGAGGGTCCAGAGAAGAGCAACAAGAATGATGAAAAGTCTTGAGAACATGACCTATGAAGGACGGCTGAAAGAATTGGGTTTGTTTAGTTTGGAAAAGAGAAGACTGAGAGGGGACCTGATAGCAGTTTTCAGGTATCTAAAAGGGTGTCATAAGGAGGAGGGAGAAAACTTGTTCACCTTAGCCTCTAAGGATAGAACAAGAAGCAATGGGTTTAAACTGCAGCAAGGGAGGTCTAGGTTGGACATTAGGAAAAAGTTCCTAACTGTCAGGGTGGTTAAACACTGGAACAAATTGCCTAGGGAGGTTGTGGAATCTCCGTCTCTGGAGATATTTAAGAGTAGGTTAGATAAATGTCTATCAGGGATGGTCTAGACAGTATTTGGTCCTGCCATGCGGGCAGGGGACTGGACTCGATGAGCTCTCGAGGTCCCTTCCAGTCCTAGAATCTATGAATCTATAAGTTGCAGTGGGGGAGGTCTAGGTTGGATATTAGGAAACATTATTTCACTAGGAGGGTGATGAAGCACTGGAATGGGTTATCTAGGGAGGTGGTGGAATCTCCATCCTTAGAGGTTTTTAAGGCCCGGCTTGACAAAGCCCTGGCTGGGATGATTTAGTTGGGGTTGGTCCTACTTTGAGCAGGGGGTTGGACTAGATGATCTCCTGAGGTCTCCAATCCTAGTCTTCTATGATTCTATGACAGAGAGCATCCCAGCCCAGAATACCCCGTCAGTTGGGCGGAGAGCACACCCAGTTCAAGTCCCAGCTCCAGAGCAGCAATTCAAACCCAGCCATCCCCCGTTCTTAGCAAGCGCCCTAACCCCTGAGCTAGTGGGTATAACGGTGGCTTGTCCTCCTCCAGCTATGGGAATCGAGCCCGTCATCCCCTTTGCTTTTATTTCCAAAGGTTAAAAATGCCCAGAGATGAAAAAAAAATTTTTCCAACTTTCTCAATTTGCTGCAATTCAACAAAAATTTCAGTTTCTGTTCAACCCGAGCCTAATTTTTCCCCCTCCAAAACTGCCGGCAAAGTTGGGGGGAAAATCAGTTATTTGCCCAGGTCTAACCCCGAAACATCTTCCATCATCATCTCCCTCGCAAGGTTGTGTTACAATGCAACAATGCAGCAGCAAGCCACGCTGGCATCTCGAGCCTCAGGAAAATACGATTTGGGGTGGCAAAGCTAGTGCTCCCAATGATAATGGAGAGCCATCTGACCTACTGGGACGGCTACAGACAAACATTCCACTCCCTGACTACCGGGACTGCTCCAAAGCTTTGAAAATGCATAAGCATCTCTCTGCGGGCCTGGGCTCCAGAACAGTGTTGATTTCTCACGGTAGATTTAGCCCTCTTTGGCTGTGTAAATCAGATGTCACCGGATGAAGTGTGTCTATGCAGAGACTGTCCTTTCTGCCTGTGTGGATGGCGCTGTCAGTCAAAGCCACAGAGGAAAACCAGCCATTAACTCACTGTGTCATGGAATATCAAAACATGCCACAGAATTTTAGGTCAATATGTCAAAGAAAGACTCATGAAAATGCCAACACCGGAATTACCGGATGGCAAAGCGCCACTGAATTGCACTGCAACTGTGCCGCAGAGGCCTGTTACGTGAGATAAACCCCGTTGCCTGGGAATTGTGTGATTACAGCAGGGATGTAACTCAGCAGGATCCCCTCCCTGTGTATTTTATAAACCGGACTTCGGCTCTTTGCTCAGAGAATAGTTTCCAAGTAACTGATTGAATTTCTTATCAGGCCCAGTTCCCCTTTTTTGATCGCACCCTGGGTGAAGAAACACAATTTAAAAGACATCATTTCGGTTGCAAGAAAAAAATGAAAGATGCCGCAAGTAACAAACAAGGATGGGATCATTCAAAAGTGCCGAAGGGATTTTGGCAATCAACGAGCGTTAGGCACAGAACTCCCGGAGCTGCTTTTGAAAACCCTACATTAATACACATCCCCTGAAGACACACATTCTCTTAAGAGGGGAGAAAGTGATTTTCAACCATCATTTATCAAATGTATCGTGACAAACCAACTAACGTATATGAACAGCACTGCCTTCTACTGGCAGAATCAGAGCTGCTCAACTCTGTGTGTTAGGCCCCGTACAGGAAAGTGAGCAGCTAGATTCTCTTTTATCTCAAGCAGGGAGAAATGTTGCTTGGGGGCCGCAGGTTCCGGGCTCTCCAGGTTGCCACTCGTGAAGCCCCAAAGGAATGAGAGAAAAATGGACATTTCACAGTGTGAATTTACCTGCAGTGTTTCTAATTTATAACCAGTTTGTTCCTGTAGCTGCTCTCCATTTTGAAGAGCTGTGCTGCATTTCTTTACATGCTTTGGGCCTTCTTAAAATAAATGTATTTATCATGCTGCCGGGAGTGGCTCACGGCCATGAGTGCCAACCTCGGGGCAGACTGTGAGGAAACAGGGCGGACCCCCAACCTGGTGCTATGTTCTATAATCAGATTTCACTAATCCAGTGACAAGCGTGAACTCCTAAAGCAGTAACACAGTCTTGCCACCCAGACAGGCTGGACTATGTGATAGATGGTCACTTTATACCCAAAATCACAACAATATTCAAGTTACTCCCAGACCCAAAAGACCAGTCACTTGCCCCAGGTCAATTGTTCTCAGATCTCAAACCAAAGACAATGCCTGTAGCCAATCCTGTAATAAAGTAACTAAAGATTTATTAACTAGACAAGAAAAGAGAGTTATTTACAAGGTTAAAACAGGAAACATACACATGCGGATGAGTTACAGTCTTCAATTTAAAAAGGTAATATAAGCGTCTCTAATAAGCAGCTCTCTATACCCTTTAGGGATGACCCCGGCCAAGCAGCATGGGGATCTCTTGCTTATGTTTAGGAATCTTTGCCCCTCCCAGTTTCTCCTGGTCAGGGAGTTTGATCCCCTTCCCCCCACAATCCAAGCTAATGGGATGAGTTCATGCGCAGGACTCCCCTTCCTGGAAGGAGTGGGGAATGCAATCAACAATGCCTCTGTCCTTTGATGCAACTCAGTGCCTCATTTGCAGGGGCGGCTCTATGTATTTTGCTGCCCCAAGCACGGCAGTCAGGCAGCTTTCGGCGGCATGCTTGCGGGAGGTCCGCCGGTCCCGCGCCTTCGGCGTCCCTGCCGCCGAATTGCTGCCAAAGCCGCGGGACCGGCGGACCTCCCGCAGGCATGCCGCCAAAGGCAGCCTGACTGCCGCCCTCACAGCGACCGGCAGGCCGCCCCCCACGGCTTGCCGCCCCAGGCACGCGCTTGCTGCGCTGGTGCTTGGAGCCGCCCCTGCTCATTTGCCTTCAGTGGGCCATCTTGGATGCAGGACGGGCACTTTACCTGAATTAATGCTTATTTTCCTGTGTGGTAAGTTACACAGTTACAGAAAAAGCAACAAGGAGTCCTTGTGGCACCTTAGAGATTAACACATTTATTTGGGCATAAGCTTTCGTGGGCTATAGCCCACTTCATCAGATGCATAAAGTGAAAAATGCAGTAAGCAGTCTATATATCACAGCACATGAAAAGATGGGAGTTGCCTTACCAAGTGGGGGTCAGTGCTAATGAGCCAATTCAATTAAGGTGAAAGTGGCCTATTCTCAACAGCTGACAAGAAGGGGTGACTATCAAGAGAGGGAAAATTGCTTTTGTAGTGCTAACGAGGCCAATGCAATCAAGGTGGACGTCGCCCCTTCCCAACAGTTGACAAGAAGGTGTGAGTATCAGCAGAAGGAAAATTACTTTTTGTAGTGACCCATCCACTGATACTCACACCTTCTTGTTAACTGTTGGAAATGGGCGACGTCCACCTTGATTGCATTGGCCTCATTGGCACTACAAAAGCAATTTTCCCTCTGTTGATATTTACCCCTTCTTGTCAACTGTTGAGAATAGGCCACTTCCACCTTAATTGAATTGGCTCATTAGCACTGACCCCCACTTGGTAAGGCAACGCCCATCTTTTCATGTGCTGTGATATATAGACTGCTTACTGTATTTTCCACTCCATCCATCTGATGAAGTGGGTTCTAGTCCCCGAAAGTTTATGCCCAAATACATTTGTTAGTCTCTAAGGTGCCACAAGGACTCCTCGTTGCTTTTGCTGATACAGACTAACACGGCTACCACTCTGAAACAGTTACAGAAGTTTACAATGCAAACTGTCTAACTTTATTCCATGGGCTACAGATATTATAAGTAGGATTAATACCTGCAGCTTCCTCCGAGCATGCCATAAAGTCTAAACACTAAACGCAGTCTTATAACAGTCAGATTTATTTTGATCAGACTAACTCAGGGGTGAGCCAGAATGGCGTTGCACTTGCCACTGTTCAGTGAGACCCTGGGCCTGTGGTATGAGCTGGCACCGGGTCTGCTAGCGTCACAATATTTAACAGACCCGATTAACTGCAACTGGCCAGAAAATACCAGTTATTGTTTGCAAGACATTTTTTTAAATGTTTTATTTTCTGGATTGCCAATGACATTTTTTTTTCAATGAAAAAAAACAAAACGTTCTGGTTTTCAAAATCCAATTTCAGTAAAAAAAAATTGACTATCCAGTAAAATATCAAAAATTGGGTATTGAACCTGCTACAAAGACCTGTTGCATTGGGGCTGACCCAGTCTGCAGGAATTATGCCCTGTATACAGTGGCCCAAATGTTCACATGGATGGCTGCAAAGATGTATGCACATTTCTGAGCTCTGTTTGAAAAGCTGAGCCCGTGTACCTATTGATCTGTATCACAATGGAGCTGCCCAATGGCAAAATCCAGGTGGGTAAATCCCGTTGTGAAGTCTTGACCTCTCTAAATTCATGCTGTGTGGTGCACGGGTCTTTATTCCTATCTTGCTGGGTGAACCTTGCCAGGGAACAGCAAAGTCCAAATGCAACCTAGGTTTTTCCCGCATTTCTAAAGGCCCTTAGTTTGTACCCTAAATATGGATCCTAAAATCATGTGGATGGAGCTGTGATGACCCAAAGAGCCCTGTGCCCAACCTCTGGGCATCAGTACCCAGGTTCTTAAGGGGATAAGCAGATACAGGGACTGTCTCTTGCTATGTGTCTGTACAGCGCTTCGCACACTGGGGGTCTTAGCTTGCTTGGGCCTCTAGGCGCTAGTGAAATACTGCTAATAATAATATTGTTTCCTTCAACGTGCTGATCCCTCATACTCTCCTCTTCCTTAGGTCCCTGCTTTGACTGTCTCACAAGGTTCCCTCTTCCCCATACCAGTGGCCCTCCGTGAGACTAAAAAGTCCCGTCCGCTAGCCCATCCTACCCAAACTCTTGTCTGGAGACACTATAGAAAGGCTCCCATTCAGTGGAGTCACTGTAACCCACTCTTCCCCTCCACCTGCCTAGGAGAACACATGTATGATGCGCCCGGTCCTGCTCCCACGTTATGACTCCCATTCCCCTGCCCCATCCCTGCTGCCCATGGCCCAAGCTGCCCCGGCTCCAGGGATGGTAACCAGGGAGGCTGCCGCGTGGCTGTGTTGTTGGTTTTTTTTAACACTCTGCTGTTGTTTTACGGTGTCTCTGTGGTTCGGGGTCAGCCGGGGGCAGAAATAATTTCCTTGCCTTGGGAGAAGAAATGAGTCCATTAGCATTCCTGGCTCCGGTCGGAAATGCGCTGCTTCCCCACCACCGGGGAGCCGGGCTGCACGTACCGTCTCCGAACCGCCCTGGGGGAGAGCAAAGGGCCGCTTCATCAAAGCCTGGACTCCAGCAGAATTAGAGCCGGGAGCTGCTTTCTGTTGTCGCAGCGGCAATGCTGCGTTCCGAGCCGGTTCCGAAATGCAGCTCTATTGATTGAGTGCTGGAGCGACCCCCCCGGCCCCCACAATTCCCATGGCCAACTTGTCCTTCCAGCGCTACTGCCCTGAGCATGGCAGGGTGAACGCAAATCCAGAGGCGGCGGGTGGCTATGGAGTCCCACCTACAGACTGTAACAGTGCTAGCTGGTGCACCCTCAGCACGGAGGTTGCTGGAGCACCCGGTAGGTTGCAGGCTTAACTGGGATGAATCAGCTGGTTACTGGTGCAGATTACTGACCCCTGGATGGTAACTGCTGGGCCCCTGAGACGACTGGCTCCGTGACGGGGAGGATATGGAACCGGGAGGAACAGGAAGTAAGAGGGAGCTGGGGGGAGGAGAGAAAGCGGTGGAAGGCCTCTTCTGCCGTATCCTGTGCTACGTCCTGCCACGTTGGGAACTGAGGATCAAAGGGGCACGTGGTGAAAAAAGAAACGGGCTGTGGGAGTTTGTGCCCAGGAGGCCACAGAAACAGGCTGGGTGGCGTGGGTAGCTGAGGGCGCGCCCTGTGACCTGGGGGTCTCCACCTCCCTTTGCTTTGCCAACAGCATGCATCGGAGAGGGAGCCGAGGGAATCTCCCTTGGGGAACCAGCCAGCCCGGAGGCATCCCACTCTCCCACTCACTTCTGAGCTGCGTCGCCCTGCTCCGGTTGTCCCTGGCCAGTGGGTTCTTTTCAATCAGCCACTCGCACCGTCTGTCCCGTCTCAGCTCCCTGCTCTGCACGGACCCTCAGCAGGCGGATGGGCAGCCAAGCTGATAAGCAAGAAACATGCCGGGGGAGGGAGAGAGGAGCTGTCTGAAGCTACAGCAGAGACAAAAGCCAAGTCCTCTGGGTGACAGGGCACATCTCCTTCCCTGGGCGGCAGACACGTCACTGCCAGCTCTTTTATTATCGCCCTTATTAATAATAATTATTATTATTTTCTATTGCAGGGAATTTCGTGCCGGACTGACAGCAGCATGACATCCTCCGTCTAGCGTCCTGGCCAACATGTCCCCTGGCGGGACACCTGCTGGGAGGGTGGGGAGACAGGAGGGCAGTTTCCACAGCCTGTCCAGTTCTTGGCCTTGGGGCTGAGCCTGTCAGGGAAGGGAGCCAATCAGTGCTGACGGTAAGGTCAGGGAGCGGGGCGAAGTGCAGTGCCCTCCTCCAACCACTGGACAGGGACCACCAACTTTTTTCGCAGACGTGGCGACTCGTCCATCAAATGACAAAGCGGTTTCCTCCACACTAGCCTGGGATCAGGGCTATTGATACAGAAAAGCAACTCCTGAGCTGGGGTCTACCACCCATGCTCCAGCCCGAGCCCAGACGTCTACACAGCCACGCAGCCAAGCCCTATGAGCCCGAGTTGGCTGGCCCAGAGCAGCCACAGGAGTCTAGTTGCTGTGTAGACAGACCCTGTGTGATTTGTTGAAGGTCACAGAGGCAGTCAGTGGCTGGGTAGGGAATTGACCCCTGTTGCCTCCAAGTAGGGCACGGGTCACTTGCTGGAGGATTCTCTGCACCTTGAGGTCTTTAATCCACGATTTGAGGACTTCAGTGGCTCAGCCAGAGGTTAGGGGTTTGATACAGAAGTGGGTGGATGAGATTCTGTGGCCTGCGTTGTGCAGGAGGTCAGACTAGACGATCATAATGGTCCCTTTTGACCTTAAAGTCTATGACTCTAAGTTAGCACCCACCCATCCTGTCCAGGCCCCATTCTGAGTCTCCCAGCCCCTAAACAAGTACATGGAGATTCGTCCGTTCCCTCACCGAGGCTAAAGAAATGCTTTATTTACCAATAAATAAAATTAAATAATTACCAGGACTCTTTAATCAAATGTGTAGCGATAAACACGCAGGCAGAGCTCTCTAAAGAATCTCCGTCCCGCTGCTGCAGAGGGTGATAAAGCGAGAATAACAAACTACCTGCAACTTGGCAACCCAGCAAGCCCCACGCTGTGCAGATAGGAGCTTAATTATTTTCTATCGGCTGGCTGGGGCTTAGAAATAAGGGCAGCGATTTCACAAAAAGGAGATGAGGCTTCTTGTCTGCCTCTTTCATGAAGAATAACAGTGATGATTGCCATGGAGCAATTAAGGAAAGAGGATTTGATCTCAAGAGACTGCGTTATTGAAAGAAGAGAGATGTCTGTGAGGGGGATACTTGAAAATCCGAGGATAATATAGTTTGTGACAGGGTGGATATTTGAATAAACAAAGCTCTCGCATTCCCTTATTGTAATATTCTGATAGAAATACATAGAAGAAAGACACACGTTCAAACAAACCTTGGTTTTAATAAACTATGCATGTTTGCAGTGTTATTGTAGCCATGTTGGTACCAAGATACGAGCAAGACAGGGTAAGCGAGGTAATATCTTTTATTGGACCAGCTTCTGTTGGTGTAAGAGACAAGCTTTTTAGATCCCTCAGGTCTGGAGAAGGTGACAGAGTGTCTGAGCTAACTAAAGGTGGGACAGGGTTCAAAAAAGAACTAGATAAATTTATGGGGAATAGGTCCATCGATGGCTATTAGCCAGGGTGGGCAGGGATGGCATTCCTAGCCTGTTTACCAAAAGCTGGGAATGGGCGACAGGGGATGGATCACTTGATGATTCCCTGTTCTGTTCATTCCCTCTGGGGCACCTGGTATTGGCCACTGTCAGCAGGCAGAATACTGGGCTAGATGGACCTTTGGTCTGACTCAGTGGGGCCATTCTTATGTTCTTATGACAGACTTTTACACATAAGGGGTTTACACATGCTGTAGGAGATCTCTTAAAATGAAATGCGTAATTAAGGGTGAGCAGGCAGTAGGGCGTGTTATACATTTTACTGAGCCATAAAACCAGTGTCTCTGTTAAGTCCATGGTTTTTAGTGTCCAACATGGTTATGAATTTAAGCTCTCAAGCTCATCTTTTGAAGGAGTTCTGCAGGTTTCCTTTGAGGATGAGGACTGAGAGATCAGCTATAGAGTGATCACTTTGGGAAAAGTGTTCGCCCACAAGCGACATGGCGTTTTTGTCTTTTATCATTTTTCTGTGTGACTTCATTTGAGAGCATAGTGGTTGTCTGTTTTCACCCACATAGTTATTTTTGGGGTATTTGATGTACTGGGTGAGGAACGCCACCTGTTGTGATAGACCTGTGTAGGACCCATGGATCTTGAAAGGTGTGTTGTGGGTGGTACGGATCATGGTAGCAGTGGAGATACAACTAGAGGTTTTGCATCTGTTGCCCTAGCAGGAGCTGGTGCTGCTTTGGGTTAGCATGTCCTGCTCTGAGGGGAGCTTGCTTCTGATTAAGAACGTGGTGAGGTTGGGGAGTTGTTTGAAGGCAGGAAGAGAGGGGCTGGGAAAGATTTCTTTCAGGATGTGGTCCTCCTCAAGAATGGGCTGTAAGTAATTGTTTGATGATACCCCATGTGAGTTCCAGTGCAGGGTGGTAGGTGCGAGTGTGCAGTTGGAGGATTTTTTTCCGTATTGAAGCAGATTCTCCTGGGGTATTTGGGTGGCCTGTTCCATGACGTGATCTACTTCTCTGATGGAGCGTCCTTGTTCGGTGAAAGCACTTTTGAGTGTGTGAAGGTGTGTATCCCAGACTTTCTCCTTGGAACACATTCTGTGGTATCTGAGCGCCTGGCTGTAGAGAACAGATTTCTTGGTGTGTCTGGGGCGGTTTCTGGATCTGTGGAGGTAGGTGTGGCGATCTGTGGGTTTCTGGTATACAGTTGTCTATAGGGTTCCATTGTTGAAGCCAGTCATGGTGTCCAGGCAGTTGATGCTGGTGTGGGCGTTTCCTAGAGTGTTGGATGGATGGATGGATGGATGGGTGGTGGTGGTGGAAGTTGTGGTAGAAATCTAGGAGGGAGTTTAGGTCGTCTGTCCAAAGGATGAAAATGTCATCGATGTATCTCAGGAATATCAGGTGTAGGGGTGCAATTGTCCAGACATTTCCCCTCAAGGTGGCTTATGAAGAGGTTGGCAGATTGGGGAGCCCTCCTAGTTCCCATGGCTTGAACAAAGTGATGTTAAATGTGAAGTTATTGTGGGTGAGGATGAAATGGATGAGTTTGGCAAAGTGTTTGGGGTGGATGTCTGAGCATGGTACACTAGCTTATAGGTATTGGAGGCAGGCAGTGGTGCCTTCCTGGTGAGGGATGTTGGTGTATAGGGACCTCCACGGTGGCAAAGATGGTGATTTGGGGGAAGTTGTTAAAGTTTTAGAGTCTCTGGTTTTATGGCTTATTACAACCATTCTTGACACAGCCTTCTTCCTGCTAATCCTTAATTGCCCACTTCATAACAAGTGGTCTCCTGAAGCATATGTGAACACCTTACACTTAACAATCTGTCCCACCTTGTATTTAGTTCAGACACCCTGTTACCTTCTCCAGATCTTAGAAACAGATCTGTGAAGCTCAAAAGCTTGTCCCTTCCACCAACAGAGGTTGGTCCAACAAAGATATTATCTCACCTATCTTGTCTCCCTCATAAACTATGCATGAAATTCATTTGTGTGCAGAGAAAACAGACCACCAAAGTCCCTCTTAAGATGTATTTTGAGGGATTAAGTGGTGCCGAGGCCTTGTGCAGGCAACTCTGCACGGGGGTGACTGTCACTCCATAGCCTCCCCACCCACCTCCTGGGCACCAAAAAACATGTTAGACAAAAAAAAAAATAAACATATCCACAGTTGTACAGCATGGTACCCACAAGCTGCAAGACCTTGGCAGGTGCCAGCTGTGAGAACTATAGCGTAAAGATCCAAGGTGGGATTGTCAACTCTGCTCCCACATCAACAGCCCCCAATGAGCACTTTAGAAAACACCGCTTCCAAGGGTATTTCATCCATGGCAAGCCTTCTCATGAATTCACAGGATTTCTATTGCTTAGGCCTGGTGAATGCTTCAAAGTTTTGCGGGTATAACTATGTATGATTTTTTACTAATACAGTTATACCAATAAAAATCTTAGTGTGGACACAGTTATACCAGAATAAAGGTGACATAGGCCTTGTCTTCACTTACCGGAGGGTCCGGCGGCACGCAATCGATGTTCTGGGATCGATTTATCACGTCTGGTTAAGACGCGATAAATCGATCCCGGATCGATCCCGGAAGTGCTCGCAGTCGGCGCCGGTACTCCAGCTCGCCGAGAGGAGTACGCGGCATCGACGGGGGGAGCCTTCCTGCCGCGTCTGGACTGCGGTAAGTTCGGACTAAGGTACTTCGAATTCAGCTACGTTATTAACATAGCTGAATTTGCGTACCTTAGTCCGAAGTAGGGACTTAGTGGGGACCAGGCCATATATATGTATACTTACTCCCCTTCCCACATGGGAATAGCTATGCCGGTCTAAAGGACCTTTATAGCATATAACTGTGTCCACCCTATGTGGGTTGTATCATTTTAATGATACTGGTATTGTTGAAGCACTACAACTTTCTAGTGTAGGCAAGCCCATAGTGAAAGACTCCTTCAAGACTTCTGGCTTTTATTAAATTGTATTCATTTCCCCTTCTGCCAGCAGCTAATCGAATACTGTACAGGAAAACAAAGTCATATCAGACAGCGATTAGGAATTGAACGTGAACTCAACAACGATGTCAATGTGATGAAAATTTCCAAAACCAACCTAACCTGATCAAACTCATCACAATAGATAAGACAACTTACATCTGGGAAAGGGACTTGGACCATTCCTTTTAAACAGAAGCACCTCAAAATAGGACCTTACTCTTACCAATGAACAAACTACCAAGGGTTCAGCATCTCTTGGTGCTTTCGAATAAGACTGGACACCTTTCTGGAAGAGAGGCTTTAATCAAACACAAGTTATTGGGTTCAATAAAGGTGTAAGTGGGTGAAATTCGATGGGTTCGTTGCCGACCCACTGGAACAGGTGGTACAAAGACCCCACGAACCAGTGTAGAAGAACCAGTGAGTCAGGATTTGGGTCAAAGACTTAGCTTGAGGCCATGGGGCTATTGTTGGTTGGACTGTCGATTGCCCCGGAAAGGGTGGGACTAAAACTGACGTGGCCGGGGGACTGAGTCTCAAGAAGAGGCAGATTATTTCAAGGCTGGAGTGACTGTCACTTAGGGACAGCCTGCAATGCCACGCCCAGCCATGCGGGGGTGCTCCAATGGTAATTCCACCTCGACAGTGTTGTGTCCACCTGTTATCTCTGATCAGACGCTCAGACCCATAAACTGTCTGGGGCAGGGACTGTCTGTTTTCTTACATGGGCGTGTGCCTGGCACAATGGAGCCCTCGGCCCCAACTGAGGTCTCTGTATGCTACCATGGTGCAAATAATAAATAATAACCATCACCCATAACTATCCAGGCAGCACAAAAAGGGTCCCGGGGGTAAATCTCCAGTTATCCCTCCAGTGACCGTCCTCAGAGAAAGGACGGCACGCCACAATCTCGGCCGCTCACTACAATTTCACAAGAGACAAAGTTGCTCGTCGATACCCGGAGTGGAATTTCTCATGTAAGCGTAGGCAGGACATGCCTGGCCCCCGGTGACAGTCTTAAAGCACATCCGAATCGATCTCCGTATGGGTTATCTCCCCCGACTCAGGGAGCGATTAACTAAATCATCCCCTGAGGGAAGGCATCTATGTTACTTATCACCAGATCTTTGCTCAGCCAGCGCTTTAGATACAGCTCACCCCCTCGGGTGCTGCGAGCACAGGCAAGGAAGATGATGGCGACAAGAAAAGCCTTTCTCCTGGATTCACTAGCAGGGAAAGGAGACAGGAACCAGGTAAAGGTGCCCCACAGAGACACAGGTCCTGCTGGAGGGGGGAAGTTTCAAATGCATTTATTGCTGGCCCAAATTTGCCACCATCGAAGGCAGCACGAAAACTCCCATTGATGTCCCCGGGAGCAGAGGAAGGTCAGTGCAGAGTTCTTTTGACATTCCTACCCAGCTGATGCTCCCGGACCCTTCAGGAGTCCAGCTCAGGATTGGGGCTTTCTCCCATGAACGCAGCAGGCCTGTTCCAGTCCGATCTGCTAGGCACCTCCATTGACTAGGTCTCCTTTAGGACGACCAATCAGAATAAAATCCTCACTTCCGACAAAGAAGTAGCCCAAAGGTGCGCCCCGTGTATCGCCTTTTCCCCACCCAGTGAGAAACCAGAGAGTCTTTGTGGTTTCATATTTGTAGCCAGTGGGTTTTAGCCCACGAAAGTTTATACCCAAATAAATTTGTTAGTCTCTAAGATGCCACAAGGACTCCTCGTTCTTTTTGCTGATACAGACTAGCACGGCTACCACTCTGAAACCTATTATAGTGAAGTTCATCTATGTGCAGACACCCTGTGCAACAGCTCAAGACATCAGCTGGTTGAGATCCCGTCAGCAACCCACTTCCCAAAATCACTTCCATAGCCTGCCCCCTTTGTGTGTTCAAATCTCCTGTCACACAGCTTGAACCTCAGTTGCTTCTGGTTCTGTCGTTTCCCTTCTAAATACATCAGGGTTTCCCACTCTGGCTACAGATGTCTGTGGAAAGCAACATGAATTCTTGTCTGTTCTTCTTCACCAGCCGGTCAAAGTTCTTTCAGCAGCAGTGTCCAGGACACAATGTCTGTGTGACAGAGGCTGTTATCTGTAGCAATTATTTGTGAACCAACCACGGACTGATCCCTCCAGCTGGAGCAATTGTACCTTAGCTCTAGAGCTTTTTAAGAAAATGTCTTTGTTTGGTGGCAGGGTCAGGAGGCCCCAGCCGCGAAAGAGGCCCCATTGTGTTGTCTGCAGACATAACAAGACACAGTACAGGCTAAATAGATGAGCCAGACAAAGGATGGGAGGAGAAGCAGAGGCAATGAGACGGGAACGCAGCAGTCCCTGGGAACGGAACCCAGGTCTCCTGAACCCCACTCGATCACACTGTAGTTGTGAGCCCTTGTATTGCATCGCTTTGTCGGTAAGTCTCTGTGTTTCTGCCTTTTCCGGTGTGGGTGCACTTGGCTTCTGATCGACACAAACACATTGAAACGGCTGACATCCCCGTCACTTCTTAACCCTTTTACTGTTTGATCAGAGGAGACATTAGCATGACACTTAGGCGACAGTGTCCTAGCAACAGAACTTCCTCCTCAGGTGACTTTTCCTACCTCCTGGGGGGCTTCGTAAAGATCCCCCAACCTATCTGCAAAGTTGCACTGAAACCCTGAAGCAGGTCCTGCTTGTAGACCTTTGGTTTTCTACCCAACGGGTTTATGTAGGCGTATTCCATACGTTTAACCTTACCTTAGCTCACCTGAAGAGCCATGCCCTGTGGGACTCTGTGCAAGACAAAGGCAGCTTGTAAAAGCAGCATGAAGGACTTTTTATGGCACTAGGTGTCACTGAGGGGTAGGCCTGCCCATGCCCTCTTTGCCCTGGGAATGCACCCTGCATTGGGAGCCAGGAGGAGGCGAGGGCACACTTCCTGGGAATGCTCAGAGGTCCACAGTTGGCCCCATCATGGTGCCACAAAGCAGCTGGACTGGCTCCTGGTATTGTAATGAGCCGATGTAACAGCACCAGACAAAAATGATCATTTAAAATCACCCCAGCGCATGGGCTAACGGGATCCAGGAATGGGATGGCATCGTTGAGCACCTTGCGCAGCCTGTCCGCTCCCGTCTGTGCCACAGAACAGACCTTGCCTTTGGGGAATGCTAACCTCATCCCCCAGCCTTAGGATGTCTCCCCCCCACACACACACACAGATCGCCACCAAGTGCCAGATTTTCAGAGTTATTCTGTTACCGTTTTTCTCAAAGCCCTCCATTGCCTGTGACACCTTGTTAGACGCTGGGAACTAACACTGCTTTGCTCAGCACCTTTTCCTTTGGAAAACATTGACTTGTTTTCCCCGGCGGGTTTTCTTCTTCTGAAATTTTTGTGATTGACTCCAGTGCTGGTGAGCGATGCCAGATTGACAGCCGGGGGGTGGGGGCAGAGATAGCAGGATCAGAGCCTCTGGTTCTTGACAGAAAGCCGCTGCACACGCAGACTTTCCTCGCACACCTTGTCCCATCAAAAGGTCTCAGCCCCTGACCTGGAGATGCCGTCTCTAAAAGGAACGCTTAAGGCTCACGTGGAACTTCACAGACCAGATGCTGATCTCCGTTAGTCCAGTGTCATAACTGCACCAAAGTCAAGGGAGTTGCTCTGGATTGACACCAGAGTCGCAGAGATCAGAATCTGGGATCAGATCAACAAGCATTACCTACCTCACAAGGCTTTTGTGAAGACTAATTAAGCAAACACTGTCTAGGGATGAAGAAGGGACTTTGGTCTCTCTCTATCCCATTCAGCCCATGAGCTCTTTGCCAAGGCTGTAGTTAGGTGGGGACGGAGGTTTCTATAGACCAACCTTTGCAAACTTGAGTGCCTAAAGCAAGACACCTACCTACAGATTTAGGCACCTGAATAAATGGCCTGAAGCCAGCAGCTGTTGGGATTGCTGCCGATATCTGACAATCAGGCTGCATGCAGGCTGGATACTGCATGGGGCTCCACTCATTGGCCAGTGAGGATAAAGGTGAATATTGAGTAGCTGTGTCGCTCACTGCACACCCGCCAACATGGGCACTGTTTGAGGCAGGGTCCGCCAGAGAAAAATAGCCCGCGGTGGTGTCATTAAAGACGGAGGGTAAAACTTTCAAAAATGCCCTGGAAGACTTAAGTTCCCCAATCATATATGCAGTTTTGAAAATTGTATCCTGCTTTCTAAGCCAGACAACACTGACAAGGGACAGAATTAAGGTGACACGGACATCCTTCACTTTACTATTTCTTGCCTTCTCAGTTCTCACTTAGCAACTTTAACATTCAACTTTGAGGGGGGTTTTCAAACACTGTTAAAGATGCATGTAAGGCATTTCCAACTGCAAACTCCAACCCCCTTGTGTTGGTCACTGGCCCATGGCCTCATGTTGTTATTTTGCTGTGTCACAGGGGTGCACACAAATACCTACCTACCCCCTAGCAGATTCCAACTCAGTCCCACACTTATGTGTGTGTAGGGCACATTTAGACTGCTGAACCTGGCCCTTAGACTCAGGGCCGGCTCCAGGGTTTTGGCCGCCCCAAGCAGCCAAAAAAAAAAAAAAAAAAAAAAGCCACGATCGCGATCTGCGGCGGCAATTCGGCGGGAGGTCCTTCGCTCCGAGCCGGAGTGAGGCACCGTCCGCCGAATTGCCGCCGAATAGCTGGACGTGCTGCCCCTCTCCGGAGTGGCCGCCCCAAGCACCTGCTGGTGTCTGGAGCCGGCCCTGCTTAGACTTAGTTATATGTGAGCATGTTGGGGCAATGCTGCATGTTCTGTTTGTGTGTGTGGCTGTGTATGTGTGCGTGTATTATGTAAGGCTGTGTGCTGGTGTTGTGTTTGCGTGTGAGTACATAGGTTTTAGATATATGCATACCATAGGGGGTGCCTGTTCATTGACAGTGTGTTTGTTCTGTAGGAATGTACCTGTGTGTGTACAGTGTGAAGAGGCATGCTGGCTGTGTGTGTTTGCATGTGTGGAATGTGTGCATAGCTATATGGATTATGCATGGATGTCGTTTGTGTAGAACAATGCTATGTGTGTATTGTCTGTGCATGTCTGTACACTGGCTGAGGATGCCTGCTGACTGCATATGTGTTTCTTTGCTCATTCTCCGCTCGGTTTCATTTCGGAGCTGGAGCGCTTTTCGCCCGAGCGCGAGACACTCTGGATAAATGGTGTAATTGCCCTGTCATTCATTGGGATATCAGTCACTGAAAGAGCATTGCACAGCGCTTTGTTGTTTTCCATCAGCTGCAGTGACAGCACCTGAGTCTCAGGCTTCAGTCCAGGGAGAGTTGGCTAAGTTACTGCAGGAGGCCAGAGAGGCCAGGCTGCGAACAGAGGCGTCAGCCTCACAGATTATCATGCTGCTCTCCGGTCTCTGCAGCCTCGCTGTGGAAGAGGGTCTGTGCCGGTGATGGAGCAGGATATCACCCTGCTCCCTGAAAAGGGGAGACAGGACTCTTCTGATTACCGTAAGGTAAAAGCCCCTGGGCCCGATTCTGATCACACTTACACGGGCGCAACTCCACTGACTTCAACAGAGTCACTGCGGATTTACACCAGCCTAAGCAAGACCAGACTCAGTCTCCGGGTCTGAGTCTCCCGTCACGCATGTTTGTGTCACCATTTACACCCGCGTAACGTGAGTGCAAAATGGGTGTAAACCGTGGCTGCGAACGTCTAGGCGTGGTGGGGTTTTACGCTCCCCGTGCACAGGCGTGCAGGATGCCAGGTGGTGCCAGACGGGAAAGCGGGACTCCCAGAATGCTAGCCTCAGTTCTGGTTCAGCCGTATGTAACAGAAAGGGAGCGCACGGTGGGAACCAATACAGGGCACCGAGGACTGGCACCAGCTGGGGGCGGGCGTGGCTAGGTGCAGTGAACTCCTAGGAATTCTAAAAAGAGCAGAAGACCAGCTCTGCAGAAATGACACCTTGTTTTCTTGTCATTATTCTGCCTCATTGATTTCTACCTCAAACCTGTTCTGTTCACAAGTCAAAGCAACTTTTCTCGCCCGACAGCCTGGGCTAGGAAAATCTACTTTGCCTACCAAATTGACGGCACATTTTCTGCCATTAGTGTCAGCCATTTTCACCCTTTCCTAACCTCCCACAAAATGTCACATTTCCAGGAGAGTTTGCCAAAATACACGCCTGCCTGATCAGCCGTTTGACTGCCAAAGTCATTCTGGAGGGGAAAAGTGTGATAGAAAATGGACCAGTATGTAGAGCTCTGCACATCTGCAGAGATCTGCTTTATATGTGCGGACCATGTTTGCGGATCGGACGTGGATACAAATTTTGTATCCAGGCAGGGCTCTACCAGGTTGCACTGAAATGCCCCAGTTGCCAGGTATACGGTTTTCACTTTTTGCAGGCGAGGTCTTTTCATTGCTGCTCAGTCAGGGATGACTGAGTGACGTCCGGGTGCTGATTTGATGACATTGCTTCCAAAGGGGGAAGGGGGGAGAACTGAGTTACTCCGGGTGCCGGGGGCTGGTTCCACCACCAATATCACTCTCCTGTGGAGATACTGGGTCAGCTGGCCAGCCCGTGGCTGTAAATAAAACACGCTGGATTTTGTCCGTGATTGCTCGCATCAGGTTTTAGTGTAAGAGTTTGTTCGCATTAGGGACTTCTGCCCCAATGTAGCCACAGTAGTGCAAACATCCAGTGTCGACGTACGGCACTGGAGTAAAATGAGTTTGGAGGCAGGGTAAGTTATATTGTTTCTAGCCTCACTTTAAACGGGCGCAGTTCATCAACACCGGGGAGGCTTAGACTGCTGCAAAAATCTCTCATCTCAACAAGCCCTCGGCCATCCAGGGAGCGAAGGGTGAGGAGAAAACAAGCGATTCTGTTTATGCAGCCCCCAGGGGAGTTCTGTATGTAAATTCTCTCTGCACTGATATGAGGGGAAGGATAACCCTAAGACCGATTTCTCGTTAAGCCATGCCGCTGCCTTTAATTGGACGTTGCAGAAGAGGCAAAGCAGCCCGTTGCTATTGGGTTTATTCCTGTCACTTGGGACTTTTAAAATATGTCCTGGCTCTGGCTTATAAAACACCCCGGAGGGTGCCAATTCCATCAGGCAGACAAAATCCTTGGCCAGGGACCAAACTCTCCAGGCTGTTAAGGAAACTGACATGTCTTAGCTCAGACTGAGATTCAGGGTTTCTAAAATAGGATGTGCTGCCTCATCTTGGTCACATTTCCAGCAAAACATGGGGCTGTTTCTCAGAGCGGGGATCTCCTCTCGCAGAGGGACCGACGCAGACAGAGGCACGGCTTAAGCCCTGTTTGGAGGGCTTGAGTCGATCTAAAATGGTGCGTAAATGCTCTGTCTGGGGCGGGAATCTCCCCCTTGGTAGGGTGGAAATCATCTGTATCCTTAGCCCCACGCTAAGAGCATCTTAGAGCGCTCTTTCATCAAGCCGGCAAAGGTATGACAAGATCCCGTGGCGGGGAGCTGAAGTCATCAGTGTCCAAACTGGAAACATGGCGCAGATGTTTTCAGCAGTGAGGGTAATTAACCACTGGAACGGATGAGCAGCAATGGACGTGGCAGAGTCTCGACCGCCTGGGAGCTTCCAAACAAGATCCGACGTCTTTCTAAAAGATACACTGCGGGCAGCTGGGGCGCGGCGACCGCTGATTGCCTGTAGTGTCGCCCAGTTTCCCTGCACTCCCGTTGTCTGTTTTATCCACCTGTGGCCTGTAGTGTTCAGGGCAGGGACTGTTGCTTTGCGATATGTTTGTATAGAGCAACGGGGCCCTGCTGCCGGAATACAAATAAGGATAAGAATGAATCATAGCTCAGCCCTAAGTTGTCAGGGTTGATGCAAAACGCCCACGTGAGGTTCTCTGGCCTCTGTTCTACAGGAGGCCAGACAAGATGGCCACAATTGTCCCCTCTGGCCTCAACATCGATGAACCGCTCACCAGTGCGATTCCTGCCCTTTGCCTCTTTGCCTTCCCCTTCTTCCGTTCTCTCCCCATTTCCTGTCCCCGCGTCTCTCTTCTCCCCTTCTGCATGTCCCTCCCTCTGGTGACATAAGAACATAAGAACGGCTGTACTGGGTCAGACCAAAGGTCCATCCAGCCCAGTATCCTGTCCACCGACAGTGGCCAATGCCAGGTGCCCCAGAGGGAGTGAACCTAACAGGTAATGATCAAGTGATCTCTCTCCTGCCATCCATCTCCACCTTCTGACAAACAGAGGCTAGGGACCCCATTCCTTACCCATCCTGGCTAATAGCCATTAATGGACTTAACCTCCATGAATTTATCCAGTTCTCTTTTAAACCCTGTTATAATCCTAGCCTTCACAGCCTCCTCAGGCAAGGAGTTCCACAGGTTGACTGTGCACTGTGTGAAGAAGAACTTCCTTTTATTTGTTTTAAACCTGCTGCCCATTAATTTCATTTGGTGGCCCCTAGTTCTTATATTATGGGAACAAGTAAATAACTTTTCCTTATTCACTTTCTCCACATCACTCATGATTTTATAGACCTCTATCATATCCCCCCTTAGTCTCCTCTTTTCCAAGCTGACGTCCAACTCCCCACCCAGGCTTCGCTCCCAGCTCCCTCCCCCTAGTCTACTCACAAAAAGGTTCAGCAATTACATTGTTCACACCAGCATCTGAAATATCTCCATTAGTCACTGAAATTAGCACCCCAAGGAGGCTAATATGGGGCCAGGAAATTCACAGCTCGCAGGGCCCAGGCATCGGTTTCAGCTCGGGTCACATTTTCAATGGCCAAGATTTCCAAAAGGGACTAGCAGAGCTGATCGGAAAATGAATTTCTGTCCCAGGGGAACTTCCAATATTTTGACATGTTTTTTCCCCCACAAAACTGGAACGACAACTCAAAATATGGAAACTTTCCATGCAATGAAAAATTCTGAAAAATTCAGTTCAGACACGTTGAAAAGATTCGTCTCTGAAACGTTTCAAGTTGGGTCATTGTTAATCTCTGTGTCAGCTTCGCTGCTGTAGAGCCCCCTGGGGGTCATGGTTCTGGGTCGTTCATGCCCCCAGTCTCACCTACGGACCTAATTCCTCAGCCATTCTGAGTCTCCCATGACATACTGCGTCTATCTGTGCAGCTGAGCCATTGTGGTGCGTCATGGGATTCCTGTGATGATGTAGAAATTAATGTCAACCTGATGCAGCATGAAACCAATTTAAATTTTGATTAAACCTTGTTGTCCGATGGGTATATATTTTATATGAACTTTTTCAACCAGCCCTAGTAAATACTGCCTTTGGAACTTCTACTCTGGGTACATCTACTCTGCAATAAAAGACCCATGGCTGGCACGGGTCAGCTGACTTGGGCTTGTGGGACTCGGACTGCGGGAATATAAAATTACAGCACAGATATTCAGGCTTGGGCCAGATCCTGGTCTCTGAGACCGCATGAGGGGGAGGGTCCCAGAACCTGGCCTCCAGCCCATGCCCAAACATCTACAGTCCTGCAGCCCAAGCCGCAGGCCAGACACACCGGAGCTAGGCCTTTTTATCTCAGTGTAGACGTACCCTCAGTGTCTGGTTGCCCACACTAAGACACCTCAGAGGGTTCTGATGTCCAGAGGTTCCCCTTTAACGTGTGCTGGGCACTCAAAAGTGGAGAGCCCCTCAAAATCAATAGCCACTTTTGGAAAATCTTGGCCACGGTGTTTTTTTTCACAACCATGAGGGATAGAAAGGCACTGCCCCCCTCCCTCCACACCAGACCATCAGTTCTGCAGATTCGGACATGTGGGCCCCATAACTTCAGCAAGTGGGTCAGAGAGTGGAGCCCTCCTGGCTAGTGCTTTGTCCGGTCTATTAAATCTCTCCAGAGATGGGGCTTCCAAACCATGGTGAGATGGAGACAACTGTGGTGGCAGAGTCCCTGAATATTAACCAGCAGATGCCCTGGTGAGATGTTTATCTTTCATTGGGGGGAACAGGCTCTGATCCAAAGGGAAGAGAGGCCGGTAATGTAGCCCTTTGTTGGGCGAGGTGAAATCTTCTGCTGCCTTTTTTTTTTTTTCATTACGGGTGATTTAAAAAAAGAACAAAGAAAAGCAAATGAAAGAAAAACCAATACATCTTTCCAGCCGCTCAAATGTTTATGCCATATCTAAGTGCCTGATCCTGCCATTACCTTTCCCTGTATCCTGCTGTACCTGCAATTCAAGAAAATTGCCTCTCAAATTGCTGTCTTTAGTCTGATATCCACGTACAGCTTCGCTGTAAGCAGTGGATGAAAATGAAATGGACTAAAACTTTAATCCAGCTAGGATTTCCTTGGGCTTTTCAGCAGTGCTAGCTGTCAAGCCATCTGTCTTGCTTATGAAAGGTCAAGGATATTAGGAAACAACATAGGGCGTGTTGCACAATCTGACATTTCTAGTAATGAAAGTAAAAAATTATATATATATACACACACACAAATATACATATATAAACCCAGACATATATAGAGAGAGGAAATACATAAAAGGTTGTTGCAAGGAGGAGGGAGAACAATTGTCCTCTTTAACCTCTCAGGATAGGACAAGAAGCAATGGGCTTAAATTGTAGCAAGGGTGGTTTAGGTTATACATTAAGAAAAACTTCCTAACTGTCAGGGTGGTTAAGCACTGGAATAAATTGCCTAGGGAGATTGTGGAATCTCCATCATTGGAGATTTTTAAGAGCAGATTAGACTGCGGCTGGCGTTCAAAGTTCCCTTGTCGGCTGAGAGTGGAACCGGGCAGACTGTGGTTAGTAGGAGGCAGTTATTCTTATAATGATCTCTGTAGGCCACAGGTGAGATCAGGGTCCCGTGGCGCTAGGTGCTGTACATACACGTTGTACGGTAAAAGCCCTGATCGAAGAATTCACAGTCTAGGCCTGGTCTAGACACAAACTTGCAGCGAAGTAACAAAAGGCGTGAATTCAAAAGGATTTAGTTATTTCGGCGCAGGTCTGCGTGTAGACACTGATATTTCGGAATAAAAATAGCTTTGGTTGTGTTAGCTGACAGTGCCTGTTCGTTTATAGATCATCCCGAAATACACAAGAGGTGGGAGGAGAAACAGAGGAGGCACACGGACTAGCTTAAGGTCCAAGATATAACTGGGGTGACCATATTTCCCAAAGGAAAACAGGACACCGTGAGGGTCTGGCCCGAGCTCCCACTTCTCACATAGTGCTGGCCCAAGACCCTTGCCCAAGCCCCCCTCCCCTTGCAGCTCTGGTAGTGCTGCTCGCTCAAGCCCTGCCTCCCCCTCCTTAGGGTTCACATTGGTGGGCTTTGCACTCCAAGCTCTACGCACGAAGGGATATAGACAGCAGTCCCGGCTGCTCTGTCGGCCCAGTGCCCTTCTGTTCAGCCAGCAGCCCAGCTTCCCGCCACGTCCCCACCCTGCCTGGCCCAGCTCTGGCGGAATAGTTCATTGCACCCCCTCTGAAAGGAAGAGCGCGATAAATATTCATCATGCTTGCACTTACGGGTCTATTAAAAGCCGTGTCTCTTCTCCCCGAGGTAGGTTCATCCATTCTGATTATGCTAACGGCCTCCTGAATCGCTCTCTCTAAATACGCCATCGCCGTGGCGATGCGTGCGGCCTCCGGAGTGGGTCCTTTCTGGCGTTAATTGAATGGCTGAATGAAGTCAGCCTGCTGCTCGCATGCATTAGGACGCTCAGGCCCAACCCCGAGCGGTGCCACAAGTGCACCAGAGGTAAATAAAGCACTTAAAAGCCCGGGCTGGGGACGGTGGATTATCTAATGGACTTTTTATTGCTGTTCATCCTTTTAGTCCCTTTCCCCCCACTCTTCAGGTATTAATGGTGTTTAGCTTCTTCTCCTCGCTCGGATTACCCGGTAAATGGCACTGATGGGTATTTGTGCTCTTTTATCTCTGGTACAAACCCACCTCCACCCCGCAGAAGGCGCAAGCCCCGGCAGCCTTTTTCTTTATAGCAGAGACACTAGTGGCTGCGGACAGGGTGAGGGGAAGAGATGTTTGAGCCAGGCCCAGTGGAACGCTGGCAGTCTGGGTTCTTCTCCCACTGACCTTCCGTGGGACCTTCAGCAAGTCACTTCCCCTCTGTTTCCTGCCTATGCAGATGGGGAGTTCTGTGGCACAGGGTCTTTTCCTCACTATGTGTGTGTGCAACGCAAAAAGTACGCCTCCGTGGCAATAAAACCCCATGGCACTGACTCTCAGAGTCCGGATCATTTGACTTGGGCTGGGGCTACGGGGCTAAAAATTGCAGTGTAGCTGTTCGGGCTGAGTGGGAGGCTCCCAGAGCGTAGGCTGTCGCCCGACATCGACACCACAGTTAAACAGCCCCTTAGCCCGAGCCCAAGTCAGCTGCCCCAGGGCCAGCCACAGAGTGGACATCCTCTAAGCGTCTCCAACGTGGTGCGTGTTTTGCACGTGTGCACAAGGAATCCAGGAGCAGAGCTGGGTGGGAATTTTTCCACAAACTAAGTTTTCATCGAATAATTCCCATCTGCCAGCACCGCCGCAGGGCACAAAACAGGTTCAGAGTCGACAAATCTCCTGACTTAAAGAAAAAAGTTGGAAAAATGTTTCAAAAGACTCGCCATGAACTGTTTTGAGCAACCTGGACCCGATTTTGTTTGTTGGTTTGTTTGGGGTGTGTAGCGGGGTGGTCACCCGCTCCTGCCTTAAAAGGCTTAAAACAGCCCAGGGAGAGGGCTGTGGCAGGGAAGGAAAAGCGGGGCTGATTGGGGAAAGCAGTCTCAGCCGGAGGCCACGCCCCAATCAGGCTGAGGCTGGCTTAATGAGGGCCCGGCTGGCCCTTGTAAGAGGGCTGGGGCCAGAAGCCAGAGACAGACTCTCTCTAGCTTTGAGAGGGAGGGACCTGGCTGCAGGGAGCTGAGCGAAGGTACCTGCAGTGGAGCAGGGCTGGGGGAAGGCCAAGGGAGCTGGGGAGCTCCGGCTGGAAACCCCCCAGGCTGCGGCCTAGTGGAAGGCCAATTAGGTACTGGGGTTGCAGGGGGCAGCCCACGGGTAGGCAGAGGCGGCAGGTCCAAACCCCCCTTGCCTATGATGAGTGGCTTTTACACTGCAGTCTGCCCCAGTGAGCGGGGGCTAGATGGTGACTGGCAGTAGCCCATGACTGAGGCAAGGTGGGGATAGAGGGTCGGGGGTTCCCCTGGGTGGGGAGACCCTGAGACTGTGGGAGTTTTGCCAGGGGGCAGCACCCCAAAGAAGAGGGGCACCGGGTCCTGGGAGAGACATGGGGGTCAGCGGCAGCGGGACACTGGCCTGCAGAGGGCGCTCCGGAGGCTGGAAACGCTAATTCCCTGAGACGACCAGCAGGAGGCGACGCAGGGGTGAGTCCCGCACCATCACAGGGTGTTTTTTGGTTTGCAAAAATTTTCGAGATTTTGCCTTTTTGTCCCAGTGCGAGGCGGGAGAAAACCTGAAACACTCAAAAGTATTTGAGAGCCAGGAAAATCGTTTCCCACCCAACTCTACCCAGGAGCGAAGGGCTTAAAGCAGGGGTCGGCAACCTTTCAGAAGCGGTGTGCCGAGTCTTCATTTATTCACTCTGATTGAAGGTTTCGCGTGCCAGGAATACATTTTAACGTTTTTAGAAGGTCTCTTTCTATAAGTCTATAATATATAACTAAACTATTGTTGCATGTAAAGTAAATAAGGTTTTTAAAATGTTTAAGAAGCTTCATTTAAAATTAAATCAAAATAGGCTTTCCTGGTGGGACAGCAGAGGATTTGCTAGAGGTGACATCTGCTCACTTTACATGGTCGGGCAGAATTCACCTTTATTATTGGATTTGGCAGCCTGGGGTTTCTTCTGGATCCACAGGTGTTCCTGGGTCCCAGGTAGCCATGAGCACTTCCCGCCTATTTGCATGTGACCCAGAGGGCTGAGAACTTCCCTCTTGGATGGAGACCTCACCACTGTTACCCAGTTAAAAAAAGTGAATATCTGCAGCGTGCTGCACAAGGGCTAAGGCTGGAGTCCATGTAGAAACATCAGCTCCTGCAGAACACAGCCATCCATTCATTTAGCCATGCTTCTGATGTCACGTGCAACCACAGCCAGGCTCAAAAGGCAGTGCTGGCTATCAATATGTTTTCTGGGTGCAATTCAAAGTGATCGTTTTGCCCTTAAAAGCTGCAGATGATTTAGGTCCTTCAGACCTTAGACATCGCCTCTCCCACTATGCACCACCTATCGGATGGACAATCTGCAACCATCTCTGCACTTGAAGCCAGCTGGGACACTTGCACGCCTTTCTCAGATTTGCACTTTTGTGCTTGGAGGGTGAGGATAGGGAGTGCAAGGCAGCAGTTCGAGGTGGAAGCTCCTTCCCCTTTGCTCTGAGCAGGAGCCCCCAGTTTGCTGAACTTCAGGGCGCCCTGTGAAAAATATCTACTGGCTCCACATGAAGAAACTGGGGTTCACTTTTTCTTCCTGAGATGTCTTGTCTGAGCTGAGAGTCATAGATGAATAGATTTCCAGGGCCAGGAGAGACTGGCGTGATCATCTACTCTGACCTCCTGCATAACACAAACAACAGTATTTCCCCCCAGTAATCACCACAACTTGCAGTTGAGCTAAAGCAGATCTTTTAGACAGAAAGAACAGGAGGACTTGTGGCACTTTAGAAACTAACGAATTTATTTGAGCATAAGCTTTTGTGGGCTACAACCCACTTCTTCGGGTGCATAGAATGCAACATATAGTAAGGAGATATATATACACACATACAGAGAACATGAAAAGGTGGGAGTTGTCCTACCAACTGTAAGAGGCTAATTAATTAAGAGAAAAAATGTTTGTAGTGATAATCAAGCTAGCCCAGTACAGACAGTTTGACAAGAGGTGTGAGAATACTTAACATGGGGAAATAGATTCAATGTGTGTAATGGCTCAGCCATTCCCAGTCTCTATTCAAGCCTAAGTGGATGGTGTCTAATTTGCAAATTAATTCAAGTTCAGCAGTTTCTCGTTGGAGTCTGTTTTTGAAGCTTTTCTGTTGCAAAATTGCCACCTTTAAGTCTGTTACTGAGTGACCAGAGAGGTTGAAGTGTTCTCCTACTGGTTTTTGAATGTTACGATTCCTCATGTCAGATTTGTGTCCATTTATTCTTTTGCGTAGAGACTGTCCGGTTTGGCCAATGTACATGGCAGAGGGGCATTGCTGGCACATGATGGTATATATCACATTGGAAGATGTGCAGGTGAACAAGCCCCTGATGGCGTTGCTGATGTGATTAGGTCCTATGATGGTGTCCCTTGAATAGATATGTGGACGGAGTTGGCATCGGGCTTTGTTGCAAGGACAGGTTCCTGGGTTAGTGTTTGTGTTCTGTGGTGTGTGGACAGAGACACCTAGTCTCGATTTAAAGTGATGAAGAATCCACCATACCCATAAGGGGATTGTTCTAATGGTTGATCACCCCCACAATTCAAAATTTGCATCTTATTACCAGTCTGCATTTGTCTAGCTTCAGCGTCCAGCCCCTGGATCCCAAGTCTAACTTTGCTAGATTAAAGATTCTGCCACTCTTAGAAATCTTCTCTCGGTGTAGGCATCTAACCCCCGCTTAACCTTCTTGTCGATAGGCTAAATAGATTGAGCGTCCTTAGACTCTCACTGTCAGGCTGGTTTTCCCATCCTTGATTTACTCTTGAGGCTCGTCTTTGAATTCTCTGCAGTTCGTGCAATGCCCTTTTCGAAGGGTGGGCACCAGACCTGGACCCTGCAGTCCAGCCTTGGCTAAGATGGATGAACTGGCTGTACTGGGGGAGTGTGAGGAAGGAAGATAAGGTCACAGCGATATGACCATCATCTTTCTGAATCATGTATTATATGTATTACAGCTAGTGCCTAGCAGGGATGGGACAGGAGGCTGCTGCGGGAGAGGGAATGTTATTGGAGGGGACGCTGGGAGGTGGGTGGAGAGGGAATAGCACTGCTGTGTACACATTAGTGTATACGCCAAACTTGTGATCACGCAATCCCCCCGAACTCCGATGCCTGAGTGAGCAGAAACAGGGAGAAAAGAAACCTAGGGGCTACTGGACCCTACCTTGGGGAGTTTACAGACAGGGTCAGGGAAACCGGAAGGCATCATTCTTGTTCCAAATGGCAGTTGCAGCCCCATTGACTTATTCTGGGATGGGACAGAGGGATGCTGTGATTTGGCTTCCGCCTCTCATTGGTTTAATTTTATTTTCCTTGTTGGGCTTTTGTTTGGGAAATGACCCAAGAAGCTGCGTTTCCCACTCAGTCATTTCAAAGGAAACCCCGCGGGCCTGGGGAAACACGGTGGGGAAACCAGCACCGGCTGGGTTGGGGTCTTAAGAAAGGGGAGGGGGGCACTGAGAAGAGCCCCAGGCGCAGGGGGATGTGAGGCTGGGGAGAGATTGGATTTCAAAAGGAAGCCAGGGTGGCTGCTTTCATCTTGAGCCATGTACTGAATGCTCCAGGGCTTTGCTCAGCCAGGAGACTCTCTTTTAAGCTCAGGCTTTGTGGCCTCATTCTTGTCGCTGCGTCTGGGGCGTTCCTAGGGCTCTGTGAAATGCTTTGTGCATGGTCCTCGCCCAACATGAAGGACTTTCAGCCCCAGCCTTCATGGGAGAGCTGGCAGGCCGTCACCCTCCTCCAGTGGGAACACCAGGGGGCGCTCTGCTTCAGGGAGTCGCAATTCCTCCTGGAGCTGCCCAGCGTGCTGTGGGAGAGCTTGCCTTAAAGGAGCACAGGGCATGCTCCCTGGCATGGTCCGCCAGCCTCTAGGGGCCAGGGGGCCGTGTACCGGCCGCCTCACTATCCCCATTGAGCAGTTTTGCACCATGGGCAGCTAGAAAGGTGGTGCTAGGGTGTTGAAGGCTCCTTGATCCACCCCCAGCCTTTGCACGTCCAGTGATTAGGGTGCTAACCTAGGACGGGTGAAGGATAGGTTCAATTCCCAGCTATACCGCTTGCCTTCTCTGTGCCTCAGTTCTCCATGGGACAAATGGGGACCATAGCATTTCCCTAACCTACAGGGATGTGAGTATAAACAGCATGGAGGTGATGGGGTGCTCAGAGGCTGTGATAACGGGGGTCCAGAAGTGCCTCACGTAGATAGATCCTGCCTGATCCGTAGCCCCATGGTGGTAACAGAAAGATTCCCCTAGCATATCACACACTGATCCAGAGTTTCCCATCCAGCCATTCTGGAGCTTTGGAGGAAAGTGACTTCTTCCCCAGCCGAAATACACTCCAGTGCTTCCCTCCCCTCCCACTTTGGATAACTACACCAGGGTTTGGTGTGAAACCATTGGATCCCGTCCCCCTCCGGCCCTGCCGGTGGAATGCAGCCTGTGTCTTGCTGGTTTGAAGATACTGTAAGAGAGTGCTGGAGGTTTAGAAATAGCCCGGCATGAGTATGGTGTCCTTCCGCCAGGGGATGCCCCAGAAGTTCACCTCTGCAGTCAGTCACGTGTAGTCATTCCACAAGGAGGAGACTGGATGATAAGAGCCGAGACTCTGCAGTGGTGCAAATCACTATCGCGTCAGTGACTTCCATGGGGTGAGCTCAACTCATACCCACTGAGGACCCGGCCCTGGGGGGCAGCAAACTAGGAGATGGGCTGTCACTCTGCCAGAGAGCAAATTGCAAACCTGCTGTACGGCCGGGGAAGGGAGTGACCTGCACACTAGACTGGGTATCTGTGATGGGGACTACAGACCCCACACTGGGCCAGAAGGAGCTCATGAGAGCTTGTGGGTTGACCTGTGAGAGGAGCCAGCCTGGAGGGAGGAGGAAAAGCCCAACTCAGTAAGGGGCTGGCTGGGGGAAAGGATGGACTTTGGTGATGACCCCTGAAACAAAGCCTGCCTGGGGCCAGAGGAAACCTAGAGATTCCTGAGGAAGTTTGGGCTGGGGCCAGGGGCTATGCAGAGACTACTAGCCCCCAGAGCCCCTTTGGGCCAGGTAGACGTGGCACAGGGCCTTTACATTTGCTGTGTTCCCTGTAGCTAATCTACTTTCCTGTTGGGATTTGCAGAGGAGTGCTCCCAAGAAGGGCGGGGGCGGGGGGGAGCCTAGAGACAGGCCAGGGTAGGAAGTAGCCCAGGGAGGAATAGACAGACCGTAGCTGCTCACTAGTGCTCTCTGGGCTGGAACCCAGAGCCGACGGTGGGTCTTGGTTACCCTAGGGCCCCCCAAGGATGGTGCTGTGCAGGCCCCAGGAGACAAGGGTTGGGAGCCTGATAACCAGTGTGACGCTGCCAGACACTGTTTGTGCTGAAGCCAGTTTACCATGGACTGGGGTCAGAGGGTGCTATATGTGACCTGCCTGGAGGGCCGCATGGCCATGTCATGAGCAGAGGCTGACTCCGCAGGGCTGGAGCAGCGTTCAGCAGAGGCCTCCAGAGGAGAAGACCCTGCTCTGCCACGCCCAGCCATGATACCCTTGTACAGCACAATACAAGCTCCATCCATAAAACCATCCACATAGTGACCTTCGAGCCTTCCCGTGTAACGTGGCCCGCTGCCTGCTGATATCCACCCCATCCTCCCTATCCCCTACCTGTGTCATCCACTGGTTGGATCTTGTCCTTCCCCGGGCTCGCTGGGGCATGGATTGTCATTTTACTGCATGTGTGGACAGCGCTCAGCACAATGGGGCCTGTGATAGGGTGTGTACCCCACACAGGCCTGGAAAGGGTTAATGTGGGCCTGGGAGCCTGCTCATGGCGCCTGGCTGCACCAGGAGGGAGAGCCAGGCTTAACTGAACATGAAGCCCAGCTGGGCAGGAGTGGGCTGGTTGGTATAAAGCCAGTGTGACGGGTTGGATCACAGAAACCCTCTTGGGAGCTGCC
Source organism: Malaclemys terrapin pileata (assembly GCF_027887155.1). Classification (NCBI taxonomy): domain Eukaryota; kingdom Metazoa; phylum Chordata; order Testudines; family Emydidae; genus Malaclemys; species Malaclemys terrapin. The sequence continues at coordinate 130,700,250 of NC_071510.1, read as the reverse complement.
ACCCAATGTGACAAGACTACTTACTTCTACCCCTGCCTTCCCTGCCAGCTCGGGACCCCAGCACCCTGTCTTGCTGAGCCAGACACTCGCATCTGATCTAACAAAGACCCAGGGGTCTGAATTACTTGCCCCAAAGCTGCAGGTTTACCTGAAAGCAGCTCACAGGAGTGTGCTTGTCTTTAACACTCAGATACCCAACTCCCAATGGAGTCTAAACCCAAATAAATCCGTTTTACCCTGTATAAAGCTTATACAGGGTAAACTCATAAATTGTTCGCCCTCTCTAACACTGACAGAGAGATATGCACAGCTGTTTGCTCCCCCAGGTATTAATACAGACTCTGAGTTAATCAATAAGTAAATACAGACAGTAGGATTTAAGTGGTTCCAAGTAGTAACAGACAGAACAAAGTAAGTCACCAAGCAAAATAAAATAAAAAGCGCATCTATGTCTAATCAAACTGAATACAGATAATCTCACCCTCAGAGATACTTCAGTAAGTTTTTCTCAGACTGGACACCTTCCAGGCCACGGCACAATTCTTCCCCCGGTACAGTTCTTGTTTCAGCTCAGGTGGTAGCTAGGGGATTCTTCATGATGGTGCCTCTCTCCCTTTGTTCTGTTTCCACCCCTTTATATATCTTTTGCATAAGGCGAGAACCCTTTTGTCCCTCTCTGGGTTCCCACCCCCTCCTTCTCAATGGAAAGACACCAGGTTAAAGATGGATTCCAGGTCAGGTGACATGATCACATGTCACTGCAAGACTTCAAGCCTTCATTCCTCCCAGCCTGACTCACAGGAAGGCTGCCTGCAGACAGAGCCAACCAGTCAATTGTCCTGGTTAATGGGAGTCATCAAGATTCCAGGTTTCAGAGTAGCAGCCGTGTTAGTCTGTATCCGCAAAAAGAACAGGAGTACTTGTGGCACCTTAGAGACTAACAAATTTATTAGATTCCAAACCACCATGAATGGCCCACACTTTGCATAATTACAATAGGCCCTCAGAGTTATATTTCATATTTCTAGTTTCAGATACAAGAGTGGTACATTTATACAAATAGGATGACCACACTCCGTAGATTATAAGCTTTGTAATGATACCTTACAAGAGACCTTTTGCATGAAGCATATTCCAGTTACATATATTCACTCATTATCAAGTTTTTATAAAACCATATAGACTGCAATGTCACAGCCAGGATGTTGAGAGCAGAAGGGGGCTGCAGGGAAGGAGCTGGCAGTCACTCTCTGGGAGCAGAGAGGTGGTGAGGAGGACATCCAAAGGGGAGAATAAGCCCTGGGATCCCAAAGAAAGGTCAAGCCAGGGAAGAAAGCTCTAGAAAGCCTGAGCAGGAAGTATCCCAGGGAAACAGCAGCAAGGAGTGGGGCTATGCAGAGCTTGGCTGCTGGTTATTGGGTCTGAGGGCTGGAACCCCACATAGTAGGTTGTCCTGGGTTCCCCTACTGGCTACTGGGAAAGTGGCACAGGACCTGGAGACTTGGAACGGAAGATCATATGAGATGGCATCAGACAGCTTGTCCGGTGGGACTTTATTACCCCAGAACGGGGGACTACATGCTTACCTGGCTACAGGGCTAAGTCATGAAGAGGGAGCACCCCCAAATCACAGAGGAGGAGAGGGCCCTCAGTGTGAGCAATTGACAGAACGGGGCAGCAGGTGGGGTGAAAGCTAATTCCCAGACCCAGTGCACCTGTGGTGAGCAGGATGCCTTCACAGGGCCCCAATCCCTGCCTGCGGCCTTCAGGCCCTACTGTAACACTAATTAACAATAATAACCACACTAATAAGTGACACACATTCACTCAACATGCTTTCCCTGGAACAACCACCTCCCTCTGCTTCCCCCGTCACATCTGGTTGTGCCACCCCCGCTGCACTTGACACCGCTGCGAGCTCTGCAGAACCCCGGCTCTGCGGAACAGTTCCTGGGGGGGGTGGAATAGTGTAGCCGGAGCAGTGAATTGCCACTGGCGGGGCAGTGACTGGATGCTTGAAAATGGGTGTTCGTGGCGACACTGATGGCAGAAAATAATCATTCCTCTTTGGGGTATGTCTTCGCCGCACAGAGAACCTGGGATCTTACCGGTGATTTAGCGCCCCTCCCCCAGGCGCACAGAAAAATCTCTGACCTGGGTTTGGAGGGGCCTTACACCTGGGCTAGCTTAGTTAGCCGGGAGAGCCGGTTAGAGCCCATGCTCCATTTCAGCTCAGGCTGGCACCCATAGACTGTGCAGTGCGGACGCTGGCTACATCCCGTGAGTGCAGATAATCCTCCAATGCCTTCCCACAATTCCCCCCAAAGGACAGAGCAATTCTCTCGTAGCTGATATGACTGCCCAGGAAAGAATCCCAGCGCATCTCAGCACAAAGACCCAGGGGATGTGCCCCTAGAGACGCTGTGGTGGGGGCGGTCCCACTTGGGCAAGGCTAAGCTGAGTGCTCAGGCCTGGGTTAACTGCGCAGTGAAGATGCTCCAGGCAGCCCTACTGCTCTCCCACACCAAGGTTTCAAGGTACATTTCAACCCGCCGTGGATTTGGGTGGAGGTGCAGTCACATCACACAGGCTGCCAGCGGATCATCATAAGGACTGGAGAGGAGCATTCAGCGCCTTCATGGTGCTGGTAGTTCTGGGCTGCTCTGCTGAGACTGGGTGCAAAGAGGTCTACACATGGCAGCAAATTTTGTCCTGCAGACGCTTATGCAGTATGAATAGAACTAAGACCCGCAAAATTCATTCTGCAGAAGCCACTGAGCAGCCATCACACTGTGACAACTTTCAGCCACTATCATAAAATCATAGAATCTCAGGGTTGGAAGAGACTCAGGCGGTCATCTAGTCCAACCCCCTGCTCAAAGCAGGACCAACCCCAACTAAATCATCCCAGCCAGGGCTTTGTCAAGCCGGGCCTTAAAAACCTCTAAGGAAGGAGATTCCACCACCTCCCTAGGTAACCCATTCCAGAGCTTCACCACCCTCCTAGTGACGTAGTGTTTCCTAATATCCAACCTATACCTCCCCCACTGCAACTTGAGACCATTGCTCCTTCTTCTGTCATCTGCCACCACTGAGAACAGCCGAGCTCCAACCTCTTTGGAACCCCCCTTCAGGTAGTTGAAAGCAGCTGTCAAATCCCCCCTCACTCTTCTCTTCTGCAGACTAAATAACCCCAGTTCCCTCAGACTCTCCTCATAAGTCATGTGCTCCAGCCCCCTAATCATTTTTGTTGCCTTCTGCTGGACTCTCTCCAATTTGTCCACATCTTTTCTGTAGTGGGGGGACCAAAACTGGACGCAATACTCCAGATGTGGCCTCACCAGTGCCCTTAACCTGTTCTTTCACCACTGAGAGCTGCTCACCTCCTCCCCATACTGTGCTGCCCAGTGCAGCAGTCTAGGAGCTGACCTTGCCTGTGAAGACAGAGGCAAAAAAAGCATTGAGTACTTCAGCTTTTTTCACATCTGTCACTAGGTTGCCTCCCCCATTCAGAACAGGTCCCCCGCTTTCCCTGACCTTCTTCTTGTTGCTAACATACCTGTTGAAACCCTTCTTGTTACCCTTCACGTCCCTTGCTAGCTGCAACTCCAATTGTGCTTTGGCCTTCCTGATTACACCCCTGCATGCTCAAGCAATATTTTTATACTCCTCCCTAGTCATCTGTCCACGTTTCCACTTCTTGTAAGCTTCCTTTTTGTGTTTCAGCTCACCGAAGACTTCTCTATTAAGCCAAGCTGGCCGCTTGCCGTATTTACTATTCTTTCTACCCATCAGGATGGTTTGTTCCTGCACCCTCAATAAGGCTTCTTTAAAATACAGCCATCTCTCCTGGACTCCTTTCCCCCTCCTATTAGCCTCCCAGGGGATCCTGCCCTTCAGTTCCCTGTGGGAGTCACAGTCTGCTTTTCTGCATCTGAACCTGGTATGTTAAACAAGCATTCGAGAGGTCTATCAGTTTATCTAATCAATCTACCTCGTCATTTTGAAGGCACTGCCCCAATGGTATTTAAGTATCAGCTTACCTTCATACCTGTCTCCACTATTACTTTTTAAATAACCTTAATTGTCTGCTCTGTCTTATGTTTAAAATGAACTTTCCTCTGTAACCTTAGATGCATGTCGATTATAGCCATAGCATTTTGTAAAATGGCCTAGATGTTATTTTGGGTGATAATGGAACGAAAGCTTGTTTTGTAAAGCATACGCGCAAGGGGGCAGAGTTAAGGTTTCTGTGGGAAGCTCAACTTCCGAATTTCCTGAGTGCGACGAGATTAAGATCTCAGATTTAATGTTGCATTAAAGGAAAGCTGTCAGTTCCCATTTGATCCAAAAACGCAGCTTTTACAAAACCTAAGGCCATGGGAATTTTTTTTTATTTTTTTTTTGTATTCTAGTGGAAGCACATTTTTTTGCCAACCCTGCAGGGCAGGGTTGTTTAATTTAGTCACTGCAGCGCTGAGATGATGCTTGAGATCCTGAAAGTGAAACTGACCAGAAAGGGACTAACTGCAGAAGTGAAATTGACGGACCCATTTTCATTGTGGAAAGCCAGCAAAGTACAAGGAAGTGAAGGTGCCGCTTAAATGGGGTGAAATTTATCTCTGTGCAGAGGGCCAGCATCAGGCTTATGCACCGTTTACAACCTCAGATTAGCCTTAAGTGAGACAAAGTGGTGCAATGGGATTTGTGCAGGGCCATCTGCGCCTGCGCGAATTCAATGAATTCAGCAAACTCTGTTTTGTACAAATCTCCTACTTTTAACCAGCAAAGATTTTACGGGACACTTTCTTTACCATAGATGTAACTTGGAGGCAGCACTTTTGTGTTCATAGCCCAGTAAAATACTCCACCTTATTCTGAAGCCGGGAGGTGATATCATACGGTGCTCTTGCTAATTGAATTACTGATTTGTAGCTCAGTGTTTTAAAAATAAGCTGAAATGTCCCACATTCTTCGGCTCAGGAGATCAAATGTAGCCAAAGGAATTCAATAATATTTCGACATCTGTGTGTCTTGGCTGTCCCTCGTAAAGAGGAGTCAGATTCAGACTGAGCCATTGTTTGTATTAATTATTTTCCCGTGTAGCCTTCTCGGCTCACGGGCAGCAGGGGGGAAGCGGCAGAGTTTCTCAGGACTCCAATGGAAACATGTAGAAAGGTCTGCATAGCCCGGGACCAGGGAGGATGCTATCAGGCAAAGAACTCACCAGTATTCATCCAAATAAGAGCTGGGAACTGGACTTTGAGGCTGCTTGTGGCCCTCATTGCTTGCTTTCTGCAAATACTCGTGCAAGCAAAATTCTGTTTGAAAGGGTGTTTGTGGAAAGGGACGGCATAGTGTTCAATTGTGCGAACGTGCATCCAGCAAATCTGCATGTGGGTGGGTATTTTGAGGGGAATACTTGTGCAAACATATATTGGCAGGGGAGTACTCATGCAAATACATGCACCCCCGGGTGAGTTCTTGGGGGAACGTTCACGAAAGGGCTTGTGCTAGCAGCGTTCGGGAGGCCAGTTTGACGGCCCGTTGTGGCTTTGGGAATTGTCCAGTCGGGGAGCAGAGGTGATCCCATGGGACTGAGGCCTACACACATCAGTTGCACTGGTTTAAATTCAGTGACTAAATAGCTGGCTGTGATTGGCTTGCTCAGCGGTGTGTGGGACTGACCCAAAGCTCACAGAAACCAATGGGAACATTCCACTGATTTCACTGGGCTTTACCTCAGGCCCTACATCACCACCAATGCTTCAAACGTCGGGTTATATTTATTGCAAATATAGTCAACCCCTTCCCATTGTAACCGGCCCTCAAAACCGAGGATAACACTCGCTGGCCATCCAGCTCTGTTAAAGCAACACCTGCAAGCCTTACCCCATTCAGAGCCACCCACTATAGACTCCCACCTCCTGCTGCCAAGCGTAGAGGAAGTCATCTAACTGCAACTTTCATTTAAAATTTATTTAGAAAAGCTTGTTCACTAAGCAGTGTGTGCTAGGTGTATTTGTGTGACCCCATCCAATCCCACGTGTCCCTCCCTTGTCTATGCCCTACTGTTATTAATTTGTATTAAAGTATTGTATTAAAGTAGTGCTTAGATTAGAGGCTCTAACCATGGCAGTGCAAGGTGCTGTACAAGACACTGTAAATTACAATCCCGAGCTCAAAGAGCTTACAGTCTAAGTGCACTTGTTAGGTCTAAACTGCCAGAGGTCAGAAGAACTATGAAGCTCGAGAGCTTGTCTCTTTCATCAGCAGAAGTTGGTCCAGTCAAAGATATTACCTCCCCTGCCTTGTCTGTTTCAGCTGTCCGCTCCTCAGGGCAAGGATCTGGGCAGTCTCTGCTCTGTGAGATGCCTGACCCAGCTTTGGGCAAGGTGGAAATAATAATTGATTATTAATCAGCCCAGATATCTTGGGGGTCTCCCAGGATTACGTCCCAGGTTTCACCTACCTCTGCATAAGACAGCTCTGATCCAGTGAGCAGACTCATTGCTCGGTCACTGGTGGGTTTCTATTCACAATTTTGTCAGGGAAAAAACATTTTAAAAACAACCGAACAGTGTGACACAGCAAAAGAGGAATGTGTGGCCGCAGACATGGTACAAGTGACAATCCGTCTTCCCAGAACTGGTCCCATTCGTAACCCACACATGGTCCAGTCCTGTCTCTCACATAGCCCTTTTCATCTATACAACCCAAAGTGCTTTGCAAAGAAAAAGCAGTGTCATTATCCTCATTTTACAGATGGGGAAACTGAGGCACAAAGGAGGGCGGGTGTGTGTGTGTGTGTGCTGTGACTTGTTCAAGGCCATCCGTCAGGTCTGGGGCATAGCCCTTGAGGGGGATAGCTCAGTGGTTTGAGCACTGGCCTGCTAAACCCAGGGTTGTGAGTTCAATCCTTGAGGGGGCCACTTAGGGATCTGGGGCAAAATCAGTACTTGGTCCTGCTAGTGAATGCAGGGGGCTGGACTTGATGACCTTTCAGGGTCCCTTCCAGTTCTGAGATAGGAATATCTCCATTTATTTATTTAAATGTGGTTCTCGACTCCAAGCCCATCACCCCACTCACCGGGCTTCTCTGCCTCGCCATTTTAGTTTACTACTTGTCCAAGTAGTGTCCAAAGGCTCTTATCAGGATCCTGGCGCCATTGTACACACACAAACTAAGACACAGGACCTGCCCCACACAGCTTATAATCTAATTGGCTTCATCTCTCTAACAACATGGAAGACATGGGAAAAAAACCAATGTTCACTGAATGAGGAAGAACAAAGTGAGAAAAACGAAGGGTTATATTTTTCAGCAGGGTTTGCCAGCTGTATCTTAGTAGAATGGTTCAGCGGAAGCTCCATTCAATTTGATCAGAGATAGGCAGCAAACATCAGAAATGTTCTGCTTTTGCACAGTCCCTGTCTCTTTGGTTTTGTTGACGGGGGGATTTTTCCTATGTCCCTAGTCACCGATTCCATAGATATCCCATCCATTCCTAGCATCTTCAGCCCCTGGTATGGAGTTAAGCACAGGTTCAAGGGTATGAATATTGGCTGAGGAAAGCAGTGTGGACGTTGGGAAAAGCGCAGACATCTTAGTCTTCCAGGAAGAACAAGAGTCAGGCTAACTCTTCTATTTAATAACACAAGACTTTAATGCAGGGCCTGGGTGAGTGGAAAAAACTGTGAGAGGTTATTTTGACCTTGTGTTAGATAAGAATGGAATACAGACTGTAGCAGAAAATTGCTGAGAAAAGTAAGGTATCAGGAAGGAATATGTATAAACAAAATGCAACTGTTGATCATTACTGTATGCAACAAACGGTATAAATGCTTGCCCTCAGGGCCGGCTCCAGGGTTTTGGCCGCCCCAAGCAGACAAAACCAAAAAAAAAAAAAAAAAAAAAAAGCCGCGGCCGCGATCTGCGGCGGCAATTCGACGGGAGGTCCTTCACTCCGAGCCGGAGTGAGGGACCGTCCGCCGAATTGCCGCCAAATACCTGGACCTGCCGCCCCTCTCCCAAGCGGCCGCCCCAAGCACCTGCTTGAGAAGCTGGTGCCTGGAGCCGGCCCTGCTTGCCCTAAGTGTTTATCTGGCGGAAACCTGCCTAGGTAGGGGAATCCCTGCTCGTGTGTACTCTCCTGACCAATTGCAATTGCTCGTAATAAAGCTGCCTCTGGCTCATTGCTTTAAACTCAGAGTGAGGACTTTGTTTTCTTCCACAGTAGAAATGAACTGAAGCAAAGGGGCTGGGTGGATAGCTTATTCAATAACTTAATTCCATATAAACGTGCACCACTTTAAAGTCACACACAGCTTTCAAGGCCAGAAGGGAACATTAGACCATCTAATCCAGTGGTCCCCAACCTTTTTCGTCTGGCGGGTGCCGGACGACGAGCCAACGCGGACCGTGGCCAGCGGACAAGCATCTGCCAAAATGCCGCCGAGAAGCGGCAACATCAACGTCAAGCGGCATCCGAAGAAGTGAGGTTTTTAACCACGAAAGCTTACGCCCAAATAAATCTGTTAGTCTTTAAGGTGCCGCCAGACTCCTTGTTGTTTTTGTAGATACAGACTAACACGGCTACCCCCTGATACTTAACGTCAAGAGGTGTCACCGCTGAAAATCAGTGGCATTTTGGCGGCGACGCCTCTTGATGAAGCTGCTTTTCGGCAGCATTTCGGCAGTGACGCCTCTTGACGTTGCCGCTTTTTGGTGACATTTCAGCGGATGCTTGTCCGTGGGCCAGTATGCGGGTGCAGATAGATGCCCCAGCAGGCACCATGGCACCCGCGAGCACTGCGTTGGGGACCACTGATCTAATCCAACCTCCTGGTTATCACAGGCCAGAGAACTTCATCCAGTTACTCCTGTTTTGAACCTAATAACTTGTTTTTGAATAAAGCATCTTCCAGAATCGCATCTAGTCCAGATAGGTAGACTCTGAGAATTCACCATGTCCCTTGGTAGCTTGTTCTAGTGGTTAGTCATCCTCGCTGTTAAAAAAAAAAAAAATGGTGCCTTATATCTCATTCAAATGTAATTTCTAGTCACTGTTTTTGTTCTACCTTTCTATGCTAGAGCAAAGAGTCTCTAGTAACTGGTATTTTCTCCCCCTGAAGGTACTTATATGCCATAATCAAGTCACCTACTGACTTTTCTGATAAGTTAAATAGATTGAGCTCCTCAAGTTTCTCATTGTACGGTATTTTTTCCAGTTCTTGCATCATTTCTGTGGCTCTTTTCTGAGCCCTCTCCAATTTTTCAACCTCTTTTTTAAAAATGTGGATTCCAGAACTGGATGCAGTATTGGTCTCACCAATGCTATATACAGGGGTAAGTTATTAGGTAAGGTAAATAACTAAGGTATAGTTCAGTTAAGCCAGTGCAACCCTCTCTGGACACACTGATTTCAGTTTCAAAGTGGCTTGTTGCAGTTTAAATTAACCTTGTTCCTTACTGACTTAAGATGAACTGAAATAAACCTAGTTTAAACCAAAGTGAGTGGGTCCACATGGCCCTTTGCACCAGTTTAATTAAATTGGTTTAAAATTCACCTCTTCTGTTAAACAGGAGCAGTTCTCTATGTAGACAAGCCTTTAATAACTTTATTGTAAACTCTAAGACAATCAGACTGAAGCTCAGAACACCTGGAAACCTTGACTTATGTAGTTACTTCTGCCCTGGCAGGTCATGTTAGAGAAGGTCGTGTTCCAGCTTTTATTGGTGAGTGATAACACATAATGATATTATACAGGTGGGGAAGATATTAAAGAGTTCAGGAAAAAGTAGTGAAGGAGGTTTGATTTCATGAGTGGTTTCAAAAGGCATTTCACTAGCATATGAGCAGCGCACTATATTGATACTACAGCATCTTTCGGGGACAGCAGGAGAGAGTTTTTCTGTTCTCCCGTGTTGCACATCGTGCTCTGGTCGAAGCACCATCCTTAAGATAATACAACTGAGACATTAGACCCTATGATGCTCTGTCTAAGGGCTGGTCTACACTACGTCCATAGATCGACATTCGCCGCATTAGGTCGAATTTATAATGTGCGGGTGTACACTACCGAGCCCTTTCCGCCAACGTAAAGGGCTTGTAAAATCGACGCCTGTACTGCACCTGGACGAGAGGAGTAGCTCTAGACTCGACCTTCCCGGGTCAAATTAGGGGTAGTGTAGACACAGCACAGTGTAATTCAACAGGTTTGGCCTCCGGGAGGTATCTCAGAGTGCTCCAATGTGACCACTCTGGACATCACTTTCAACTCCACTGCACTTCAGCCAGGTACACAGGAAAAGCCCCGGGGAACTTTGGAATTTCATTTCCTGTTTGATCAGCATGGAGAGCTCACCAGCACAGCTGCCCAGGGCCGCAAACGCGCTCCAGTGTGGAGCATACAGGAGACACTGGATCTGACTGCTGTGGGGAGAAGAGTCTGTGCAGGCAGAACTCCAATCCAGCAGAAGAAATGCTGACATCTATGTCAAAATCACACAGGGCATGGGGGGGAAAGGCTGCACCAGGGGGACACAACAGTGTCACGTGAAAATAAAGGAGCTCAGGCAAGCGTACCAGAAGACAAGGGAGGCAAATAGTCGCTCTGGTGCGGAGCCACAGACATGCCGCTTCTATGAGCGGCTGCATTTGTTCTAGGCGGGGACCCCACCAGCACCCCAACACTCTCCGTGGATACCTCCCAGGGGACCCGGGTGGCCACGGGCAACAATGAGGAGGACATTGTTGATGAAGAAGAGGTGGAGGAGGAGAATGTGCAGAAGGCAAGTGGAGGATCCAGTCTCCCGGACAGCCAGGGCCTTTTCCTAACTCTGGAGCCAATCCCCTCCCAGGATCTACTGTTGTGGGACTGCGATGGCGGGGAAGGCACCTCTGGTGAGTGCAGACTTGTAATGACACTACAGGGGTTAAATGCAATTGTGGTTAATGTGAGTAAACAATTGGGTACAGTGGCGGCCAGTACAGCCACGCAAAGGGTGCTCCCCCGAAAAGCCTGTTTATGTGCCAAGAGTTTCCACACCAAGAAAGGTCCCCCTGTGTGTCCTGACAGCGCCTACCCTTTGGTGTGTGCTTACCATGCCTGCCCCCAGACAGAAATCTGCTGCCCAGCGCTCTGCCGTGTGTTGTACCTTACTGGCAGGCACTTCTTTTAGAAGACAAAATGTGGCCGAGTACCTCAGGGAATGTATTTACTGCTGTGAATGGTTTCATTCATTGAAAGAGTTAACTTTTTCTTTTCAACAATGTATGCTTTTCCTTGCAGCTACAACATTGTCTCTCCGTCCTTCCTCCACTCCAGCACAAAGGCTGTCCCAGATTAGAAGGGGAAAAAAGGTGGAGAAGGGAAGACCTGTTCTGTGATTTGATGTGTTCCTCTCAGGCTGACCGGGCCCTGCTGCATGCATGGAGGCTCACACTCTCAGAGAGCACGTGCATCGAGCAAGAGGTCAGGAAAGCATGCAGGGAACAACAGTGTAACACGCAAGAGGTGATGGGGAAGCAAACAGAAATGTCGAGGTGTCTGGCTGAGGTGCAGGAAAGGCAGCTAGATCTTAAAGTCCCACTGCACCCATTGATGAACCAGCTGCCCTCCTCACCATGTTCCATACGCTCCTCTCACAGATGTCCTAGAATGCGTGGGTGGGGGTGAAGCGCCATTATCCCTTGAACTCAACTCCAGGGGACGGTTCATGGAGCAGAAAGCTCTCGTTCCCACAGCTCTGATTGCTAGACTGTGCAATTGTAGTAAGCGTCATGTCCTTGCCCCTCTCCTGCTGTGTTATCAGGCCCTTAGACCATTGCTATCTCTGTTCAGTCTTTGTTAGCATAATAAATGCATGAATTGAGGACAAGAGGCTCTTTATTCACTGTGCACACTGTGGTTGGTGGGGGTTTAGTTTACAGGGCAGTACATGTGAAGTAGGGGGCAGGCTGGTAAGGAACAACACACAGAACTGTCACATCAGTGTTGGATCATTCATGAAACTGGGTTTCAAAGCCTCTGAAATGCATTGCGCCTCACTGCGCTCTTATTGCCCTGGTGTCTGGCTGCTCATAACTGGCAGCCAGGTGATCTGCCTCAACCCCCCCACCCCGCCAGAAACTTTCCCCCATTACTTTCACAGATATTATGGAGCACACAGCAAGCAGCGACACCAATGGGAATATTGCTTTTGCTGAAATCTAACCCAGTGAGTAAACTGCACCAGAGCCACTTCAAAGGTCCAAAGACACATTCTACCACCATTCTGCACTTGCTCAGCCTATAGTTGAACTGCTCCTTACTGCTGTCTAGGCTGTCTGTGTACGGCTTCACAAGCCACAGGAGCAAGGGATAGGCTGGATCTCCAAGGATAACTATTGGCATTTCAACATCCAATGGTAATTTTCCAGTCTGGGAAGAAAGTTCCTTCTTGCGGCTTTCTGAAGAGACCAGAGTTCCTGAAGATGCACGTGTCATGTACCTTTCCCGACCATCCCACGTTGATGTTGGTGAAACAGCCCCTGTAATCCACTAGTGCTTGCAACACCATTGAGAAGTAGCCCTTCCGGTTTATGTACTCTTTGGCAAGGTGGTCTGGTGCCAAGATAGGGATGTGCGTTCCTTCCGTCTATCGCCCCACTACAGTTAGGGAACCCCATCGCGGCAAAGCCATCCACTATGTCCAGCACGTTTCCCAGTCACTCCCCTTCTTAGGAAAAATGAATTGATTGCCCTGGCAACTTCGATCACAGCAGCACCCCCGGTAGATTTACCCACTCCAAACTGATTCCTGACTGACCGGTAGCAATCTGGTGTTGCAAGCTTCCACAGGGCTATCACCACTCGCCTCTCGACTGTGAGAGCAGGTCTCATCTTGGTATTCAGGGCTGGAGAAAGCAATTTGCAAAGTCCCATGAAAGTGGCCTTATGCATTTGAAAGTTATGCAGCCACTGCTCCTCATCCCATACCTGCATCACGATGCGGTCCCACCAGTCTGTGCTGTTTCCCTGGCCCAGAAGCGGCGCTCCACCGTGTCAACAAGCCCGGCTGCCACTGTGAATTGCTCTGTTCCATGGCTTCCAGCACCGCTATTTGCGTGGCATCACATTCTTCTGCACGGCCGCTCCCGGCTAGGCTCTGCAAATACCGCAGGACAATGCGCGAGGTGTTTGTGACGCTCACAAAAACAGTGTGCAGCTGAGCAGGGTCCATGCTTGCCATGCTATGGTGTCTGCACAAGTAACCCAGACTTAGGTGCAAAAACGATTGTTTGCCGTTGCTTTCAGGGAGGGAAGGAGGGAGGAGCCAAGTGCATCATGGGAGGCTGACAATATGTACCCAAAACACCTCGAGAAAATGTTTTTGTCCCATCAGGCATTGGGAGCCTAACCCAGAATTCCAATCGGGAGCAGGAACTGTGGGATAGCTGCCCACAGTGCATCGCTCCCCGAGTCGATGCTAGCCATGGCACTGGGGATGCACTCCGCTGACAGACCGTGTCTAGTGGGGACATGCAGCAGTGACTTGGTAAAAATCGGAGGCTAAAGGTCAACTTTAATAAATTTGACTTAATTTCATAGTGTAGACAAGCCTTAGGAGTAGGAGAGAGCTAAAGATCCTACCACCTTCACTCACACCAATAGCCTTGCTAATGACAACAGGACAGCTGGGGTTAATAGGGGCTACTCACATGAGTGGGGGTTACTGGCTTGGTCTCTTTGCATCCTCAAAAAAGTCCAGTTGGATAATTACCTCCTGACTCAATAAATTCCTTCTGCAAATTTGCTTGGTTACCACATCTTCCCTCATGGCCTCTCTCAAACGATTGTGGAGCATTGCTCTGTGCTATTCAACAACTGCTTTGCATTGCCTCCCAGAGGTGGCTACAATCCAGGGGTGGGTGAATGGTCCCAGCACGTGTCAAATTTGTCAAGTGCTTCAGCTATTAAAATGGATCATAAGGTGGGCAAGATTCTCAGGAGAAGCAGAACCGCTTTGCACTGTGCAGCTGCATAATCTGGCCCTGAAGGCAGTTTACTCAGCCTGGGGAAAAAAATCAGCCTAGCTGTACAAGGCAATTATTCAGCAAAATGCAAATCTGACCTTTGACCTGCTTTCACCTCCCCCCCACACTCGGTGCCATAGCTAAGTGCCTGCATCACAGGATAAAGAAGGATGCTGATAAACTGGAGAGGGTTCAGAGAAGAGCCCAGAGAATGACTGAAGGTTAGAACACCTGCCTTATAGTGCTAGACTCAAGGAACTCAATCTATTTAGCTTAACAAAGAGATTTGATCACAGTCTCTAAGTACCTACATGGGGAACAGATATTTGATAATTGGTTCTTCAGTCTAGCAGACAAAGGTCTAACACGATCCGGTCCAATGGCTGGAAGTTAGACCAATTCAAACTGGAAATACGGCATACATTATTAAAGTGAGAGTAATTTACCACTGGAACAGTTTACCAAGGGCTGTAGTGGATTCTCCATCCCTGACAATTTTTAAATCAAGATGGGATAGTTTTCCCAAAGCTCTGTTCTAGGAATTATTGTGGGACAAGGCTCTGGCCTGTATTCCACAGGAGGTCAGACTAGATGATCACAATGGTCCCTTCTGGTCTTGGAATCTATGAATCATGGAAGCTAGAGATGGCAAAGCTCTATTCGATAATCCACTTCATCTTCCCGAAGCTCCCTGCAAGAACATTGCAGGTGGGGGTTATCCGGTCTAGTTTTCAAAGTCCCCAACCCCTTCATCTGGCAGGCAATCCCATAGATGGGCCCAGCTCATGGTCTGTGTGTTCTTTGGGTTACTCAGCCAGACTGAACCCCATGATTTGCTTTTGGAGTAGGCCCTCTGGGGCAAAGACAGAAAGAAATGACCAGACTCGAGGATAACAATAGAACAATCAATTTTGTGTCGTTTCTATATGTATCTTTTTACTGTATTTGGCACCTAGGTGCTATAGTAATTGGCATCCTATAAATACAGCGGAGCTAGCATGGGTAGACAATGGGGGAAGATGGATCCCAGGGTACCTTTCTGTCCCATAATGTAGCCATGTCCCTTAGCCAAGGCCACGTGGAACACAGCCCCACTGGAGTTCAGCACTGTGGTTCGTATCATGTTGATACCGTTTTCGGTGCATCAGGTAGTCTCAGGCATGGACAAGCCATGTGAATCTGTACTTATCTCCATCCGACAATCACAGGAAGTCCTGCCAGGCCAGCTAGTCCTCTCCCTCTTGAGGGTCCCTTGATTTCCTCCAGACATTGTCCAAATGGGACCCACCAATGGCCCAGAAGAGAGAGTAGTGTAACTCACACAGTGTTCCTGTCACAGTCACCCCATTAGCAGTCCTGAGCCCTCCACCGCTTGTGTTCCCATGTGTGACTGGGCACACCAGACCTTCTGAGGCCCCCTGCTGGAGAATTCATGGCCCTGCCACACCCTGCCCCCAAAAAGGGCAGCGGAGATAGTCCTCCAAGCTACCTAGAGTGGCTGTGGGGGGGACACAGCCAATCAGGGCCCAGCAGCCTAGTATAAGAAGAGCTGCAGGGCCAATGTGAGTTCAGTTCCTTGTTGGAGCGTGGATGGCTGATAGAGCTACAGAACCCCGGGCTGGGCAGTGCTACCAGAAGGAGCCCTGAGCTGGTTGCTGGGACTCCATTAGGACAAGGCACTGAGGTAAGGGTGAAGACGGCATGAAGCCGCAGGGAAGTGGCCTGGGGAACTAGAGAAGTGGTACAACATAGTTAAAGGGACACAGCAGATGGCTGCTACCTACAGAGAGTAGTGGGCAGGCCTGGGTCCCTCCCAACCCCCACTAGCCACTGGGGGGAAGTGCCTGGACAGTGAGGCACCCCAGAGGGGGAACTGAACTACAGTGGCCCAGCTGGAGGGCTGTAGCCAGGAAGCCCCAAGAGGGCAAAGATGCTGTCTCTGGGGCGGGAGCCCTGGGGCGCTGCTCTATCCTGGAGTGGGGACAATCAGAGAGTGTGCAAATGTGCACTCGCTCAAGGGGGCACTCATGAGAGGTGAGCGCACCCTGTTACACCCTGCCAGTCAAAACATTGGTATCTCTAATCCCCCCCGCCTTCCCCCATCTCAGACCCTCTTATGACCTCATCCCATACAGCAGCAAAGCCAGCAAACAATCCTTGCCAGGTGATTTATGGCCTGCTTTGGTGAGATCAAATTTGTGACCTGAGTGATTGCATTTTGATTTGTTGTCTCTGAAGGAAACACAGCCCTGTGTGCTTTGTAACAGGGCGGGACGCTGTGTCTTTGGAGGCGCTGCACAGATCCCGCTAACCACCCAGATAATGATGAATTGAGTGGTGTACTACAGAGGGTAGTCTTGGTTGGGGGGTGGGGGAGAGGGGTTAGTTGATATCACCTGCCAACTTCCCCCATTAACCTCCCTGTCTCCTTCTGTCCCCTCATCTCAAAGTCCCCTGGCCTCTGCCTTAGGCCTTGCCTTGCTTATCACTTGCACGTGCTCCCGTGCAATGAAGAAAGGGTTGTTTTAGGGACTGGATGCAGATACATAGCATGGCCCTGAGTGGGAGTTAAGGTAGGGAGTGGGTGGGGATCGCCTCATGGGGAAGGTGGGGAATGGGAAGGGGAGAGGTCAGCTAACCAGCAGGGTCATTCTACCACCGGCTCCATGCCCCGCAGAACCACTTTAATTGGCTGGGATTCCAAAGGGGCCCTATGAATGGGATAGTCTGGTTACAAGGGGGCAGTTGTAGGGTAAGCATCACTCTCAGGCTGGGTCTACACTACCGCCTGAATCGGCGGGTAGACATCAATCCCCGAATCGACGCTCTTACTCCACCAGCGGAGGTGGGAGTAAGCGCCGTCGACGGGAAGCCGCAGAGGTCGATTTTGCCGCCGTCCCTACAGCGGGGTAAGTCGGCTGCGATACGCCGAATTCAGCTATGCTATTCGCATAGCTGAATTTGCGTATCTTAAATCGACCCCCCCTGTAGTGTAGATGTAGCCTTAGACACAATTAGCGTAGGTTGTCTGACAAGATTCTAAAATATAGCAGAGGAGAGAGAGGAGGAATCAGCAGAGAAATCAAGGGCCAGACCCCAATGTCAGCTGCACCAGTGTAAACCTGGTGTAACCCCCCTGCAGGAAGTGGAGTCATTCCAAATTTGTACCAATGTACCCGAATATAACCCAGATGCCAGTGTAACTCAAATGCAGATTCCTCTGCCATCCTCATCCCTGAGCAAGGAGGTCTCCAACCCAAATACATGCTGCACAGCAACCCTTCCCACAGTCAGATGGTGCAGGGTGTGCGCACACACAGCCAGGCTCTCAAAACTCACGTTCTGGGAGGTACAAAAAGATCGATGTGCTTGTCAGCAACAAAAACAGCCTGGCTGAGCTGAACTTCAAGGGGCCACTTCTCGGCCTTTTTAGTTTCCACTACAAGGAGCACATGCATGATGCCTGGTGGGAATGAGCGTGCCAAGAAAAACGCAGCTGAATTGCCGGAGATGGGGCCGCGAATTTCATGCTGTAAAACCCGGAGCAGAGGTGCTGTCAGGGAAGCTAAGTCCCTTCACACGCAGGCTGCAATGTTCCTTTCCCCTCTGAAGTGAATTTAGGGTCGGATCCACATCTGGGGGGGCCAGAGTCCTCTGTTTATCCAGAGAGCAGCAATACCCGTCCCATACTGCCTCAGCCCTGTTCTATAGAGACCAGCCTTTAATAAGTTGCGAGAAGTATAGTAGCTAAGATTTTAATCAGTCCTAGGAGAAGGACCCAGGGGCCCGTGGTAAGAACACAGGAGTAGCTAGAGTGGATCGTACAAGGGCTCTATTCAGCCCAATATCCCATCTCTGATAGAGGCCAGCACAAGCTGCTTCAGAGAAAGGGGTAAGAACCCTATAATGGACTGTCAGGGATTAACTCCCAGTAGGTAGGGTGACCATATTTCCCAAAGGAAAAATGGGACACTGCATGGGGCTGGCCCGAGCCTTCCTCCTCCCCCGACACAGGGCTGGCCTGAGCCATGCGCCCAAGCTTCCCCCCACGTGGGGCTGGCAGGGCTTGGGCAAACAGCGATGCACCTACTAAATCGGATGACCATCTTTCCGTGGGGCTGGCATTGCTGCTCACTAGAGCCCTGCCTGCCCCCCACTGGATCCCTGTCTCCCCCCTTCATGGGGCCGGTATCACCTCACCTCCGCTGCGCATGTTCCTCCACACCCCGCTTTTGCCAAAAAAAAGTCGGGACAGCTAGGACAGGGCTTAAAAAAGGACTGTCCCAGCCAAAATGGGACATATGGTCACCCTATTAATAGGGTTACTCGGCATATTATGGGTGGGAGCCACATTCTATCTCTCCTTATTTCCACTGGGACTTTCCTCCTGCTCTGATTCTGATGCAGTTAAATGAAGCAGCAAGTTCCCGGCCTGCAGTCCTCTGAGTAGATTTATTTTTGTTGCACTATATGGTCCCTTTATAAAACCACCGATGCCCAAGGCCCTTGTGATGGGAGGGGTTAATTAGCTGATCCCAGCAGCTGATCCATGCCCCACGCTGCCAGCAATAAACCCTCCGAAATCCCTAGGAGAACATTGCTTCCTGACCCCAAATGTGGTGAGCAGTTTGCCCCCCCGAGCACGTGAGCAAGGCCTATCAGCCAGGCCTCTAAGAGGATTCTCTGAACCACCTCAGAGTACTGGTCCATGCTGGGTCCTGTTGCCAGTCGTGGCCAGTCTCTGATGCATCAGAGGAAGGCAAAAAACAAACAAGCCCCAAAACACCCCCAACATACATCTGGCCAATTGTGCATGGAGATGTTCAGATGTCTAGTTAGGGCAAAGATTAGCTGTTATTATAAGGTAAAAAGCCCATGTGATGGGCCTGCTAAGCAGGAGACTACATTTCCCATAGCTCTCACTCCACGGGACATGCCCTTTCTCCAGGCCAGGTCGGAGGAACTGACTGGCCACCTAGGGGAAGCAGCAGCTGCCTGGCGAGCCAGGAGAAGCCGGACGCAGAGGAACCCCCAGGAACTGGATGCAGAGCCCCGGGTGGAAGGCTGTGGGGCCGGACATCACAGCTGGGTGCAGGTCTGTGTGGGGCGTGGGGGGGCAGCAGCAGCTGGGCAGGGACCCAGGGCAGAGGGATCCCGATGAGACACACCGCTGAGTGACCCTGCAAGTGCCTATTTGCTGGAATAGAGCCCGGACTGGAGAGGGCGGCCCAGGCACGAGGCTCGAAGAGCCGGAACGCTCAAATGGGCTGCCCAAGGGACCCAAACAAGAGCCGCAGTTGGTCACATTGAGCCGTAACCGTTCAAGCGTCTGTACCTAGGTGTAGCGCAGACTCACCCCTGTGGCGCCTCCTGCTGGTCGTCCTCAGGAATTAGCTCTGCGACCCAGGAGCGTCCTCTGCAGGCCGGTGATCCGCTTGCCGTTAGCCCCCCCCCCCCCCGTGTCCCTCCCAGGATCCCACCACCATTATCCCAGGGTTCTGCCTCCTGCAGTACCCCACACAGTCTTACTGGGTTTCCTCACCCCAGGGGAACCCCCACTCCCTATCCCCCTGTCGCCTCAGTCTACTGCCAGTCTCTGTTTAGCCCCCGCACCCTGGGGCAGACTGCAGTCTATCAGCCGATCATCACAGGCAACAAGGGGTTTGGATTGGCTGCCTTTACCCACCCTCTGGCTGCCCCTCTGCAAACCCAATCCCTAGGAGGCCTAGAACTAGGCCCTGCAGCCTGGGGAGTTGCTGGCCTAGGGCTTCCCAGCTCCTAAGGCCTTTCCCCAGCCCTGCCTCACTCTAGGTCCCCTGGGTGAGTTCCCCAGCAGCCAGGCCTGTCTCCCTCTCCAGTCAGAGAGAGACTGCTCCCTCTGGCTTCCCTGGCCTTCTTATAAGGCCCAGTTGCTTAGTTTGGGGCATGGCCCCAGCTGCAGCCACTTCCCCCAATCAGACGGGGTTTTACTCCCTTGCCCAGCCCCAGCCCTCTGTAGGACTTTTCCAAGCCCTTCAGGGCTACACTAGGGTGAAACTGCAGAAAAACCTGAGAGTCTCTGGATTAAGTTTAGAAGTGTGAGCAAAAAGGGTGATGTTGTGGTGGGAGTCTGCTATAGACCACCAGACCAGGGGGATGAGGTGGATAAGGCTTTCTTCCAGCAACTAGCAGAAGTTACTACATCACAGGCCCTGGTTCTCATGGGAGACTTTAATCACCCTGATATCTGCTGGGAGAGCAATACAGCAGTGCACAGACAATCCAGGAAGTTTTTGGAAAGTGTAGGGGACAATTTCCTGGTGCAAGTGCTGGAGGAACCAACTAGGGGCAGAGCTCTTCTAGACCTGCTGCTCACAAACTGGGAAGAATTAGTAGGGAAAGCAAAAGTGGATGGGAACCTGGGAGGCAGTGACCATGAGATGGTCGAGTTCAGGATCCTAACACAAGGAAGAAAGGAGAGCAGCAGAATACAGATCCTGGACTTCAGAAAAGCAGACTTTGATTCCCTCAGGGAACTGATGGGCAGGATCTCCTAGGAGACTAACATGAGGGGGGAAGGAGTCCAGGAGAGCTGGCTGTATTTTAAAGAATCCTTATTGAGGTTGCAGGAAAAAAACATCCCGATGTGTAGAAAAAAAGTAAATATGGCAGGCGACCAGCTTGGCTTAACAGTGAAATCCTTGCTGAACTTAAATGCAAAAAAGAAGCTTACAAGAAGTGGAAGATTGGACAAATGACCAGGGAGGAGTATAAAAATATTGCTCAGGCATGCAGGAGTGAAATCAGGAAGGCCAAATCACGCTTGGAGTTGCCGCTAGCAAGAGATGTTAAGAGTAACAAGAAGGGTTTCTTCAGGTATGTTAGCAACAAGAAGAAAGTCAAGGAAAATGTGGGCCCCTTACTGAATGAGGGAGGCAACCTAGTAACAGAAGATGTGGAAAAAGCTAATGTACTCAATGCTTTTTTTTTGCCTCTGTCTTCACGAATAAGGTCAGCTCCCAGACTGCTGCACTGGGCAGCACAGTATGGGAAGGAGGTGACCAGCCCTCTGTGGAGAAAGAAGTGGTTCAGGACTATTTAGGAAAGGTGGACAAGCACAAGTCCATAGGGCCGGATGCGCTGCATCCAAGGGTGCTAAAGGAGTTGGCAGATGAGATTGCAGAGCCATTAGCCATTATTTTTGAAAACTCATGGCGATCGGGGCAGGTCCCGGATGACTGGAAAAAGGCTAATGTAGTGCCCATCTTTAAAAAAGGGAAGAAGGGGGATTGGGGAACTACAGGCCAGTCAGCCTCACCTCAGTCCCTGGAAAAATCATGGAGCAGATCCTCAAGGAATCAATTCTGAAGCACTTAGAGGCGAGGAAAGTGATCAGGAACAGTCAGCATGGATTCACCGGGGCAAGTCATGGCTGACTAACCTAATTGCCTTCTATGATGAGATAACTGGGTCTGTGGATGAGGGGAAAGCAGTGGATGTGTTATTCCTTGACTTTAGCAAAGCTTTTGATACGGTCTCCCACAGTATTCTTGCCAGCAAGTTAAAGAAGTATAGGCTGGATGAATGGACTATAAAGTGGATAGAAAGCTGGCTAGATCGTCAGGCTCAACGGGTAGTGATCAATGGCTCCATGTCTAGCTGGCAGCCGGTTTCAAGTGGAGTGCCCCAGGGGTTGGTCCGGGGTCCGGTTTTGTTTAATATCTTCATTAATGATCTGGAGGATGGCGTGGACTGCACCCTCAGCAAGTTTGCAGATGACACTAAACTGGGAGGAGTGGTAGATACACTGGAGGGTAGGGATAGGATACAGAGGGACCTAGACAAATTAGAGGATTGGGCCAAAAGAAACCTGATGAGGTTCAACAAGGACAAGTGCAGAGTCCTGCACTTAGGATGGAAGAATCCCATGCACTGTTACAGACTAGGGACCGAATGGCTAGGAAGCAGTTCTGCAGAAAAGGACCTAGGGGTTACAGTGGACGAGAAGCTGGATATGAGTCAACAGTGTGCCCTTGTTGCCAAGAAGGCTAACGGCATTTTGGGCTGTATAAATAGGGGCCTTGCCAGCAGATCGAGGGACCTGATCATTCCCCTCTATTCGACATTGGTGAGGCCTCATCTGGAGTACTGTGTCCGGTTTTGGGCCCCACACTACAAGAAGGATGTGGAAAAATTGGAGAGAGTCCAGCGGAGGGCAACAAAAATGATTAGGGGGCTGCAGCACATGACTTATGAGGAGAGGCTGAGGGAACTGGGATTATTTAGTCTGCAGAAAGGAAGAATGAGGGGGAATTTGATAGCTGCTTTCAACTACCTGAAAGGGGGTTCCAAAGAGGATGGATCTAGATTGTTCTCAGTGGTACCTTATGACAGAACAAGGAGTAATGGTCTCAAGTTGCAGTTGGGGAGGTTTAGGTTGGATATTAGGAAAAACTTTTTCACTAGGAGGGTGGTGAAGTACTGGAATGGGTTACCGAGGGAGGTGGTGGAATCTCCTTCCTTAGAGGTTTTTAAGGTCAGGCTTGACAAAGCCCTGGCTGGGATGATTTAGTTGGGAATTGGTCCTGCTTTGAGCAGGGGGTTGGCCTAGATGACCTCCTGAGGTCCCTTCCAACCCTGATATTCTATGATTCTATCCGCAACCTTCCCCTTTCCTGCCAGCCCTGGTAAAATACACTTTCCCTTAGCCACATGGCTAGGACTTGCTGGGGCTAGCGACTTCTAGGCTTACCTGCTGAAATGCCTGCAAAGTTTGCCTCTGAGTCATGGTACATCTGGCAGGTTACTGGTATCTTAGGGGTTTGATGCACTCCAGCACAGACCAGCTATAATAATTACACCCGTGTTGCATTCATTGTTGTGTGTCTTGCCATGCACCCATCAACACCAGCTTCATTTACTTCCTTTCTCATATATCAGTCTTATCAATAATGCCCTCTTTCTACTGGCTAGATGAAAAGACTCTGCCGCTGATAGACACACAATATTGTAGGTCCCTATATAAATAATGGCTTTAGTTTTGTTTCGTGGGTGAGATGTTTTTGTTGCTTTTCAGCAGAGAATATTCTCACCCGATTACAGAACTTTAAAAATAGGTCAAAATCTGGGCTTAACACAGCCCTTTAAATATTCTTTCCAAGGCATGGTAGTCCTTGTCTCAAGTTCACACGTCAAATGCATTCAGATGGGCTGGTTTGGTTGATAACAGACTCGGGAAATGCCCTAAAATTGAACTCCAGGAAAAGAAACAGTTTTCTCATTAATATCTCTGCAAAATAAATGTCAACTGGAAAAACAGTTCCCCTATCATCAATCTTGGTACTTAGACACTGGGCTTTGACAATTCCCTTCATGGAAAAGAATATATTTCCCATAGATTTATGGTGCTTCATATATTATAGCTTTCACAATAGCAAAAGCTATAGTTACCCTTACATTGGGCTTTTTATTCTAACCTCTTAGTTTCACATGGTCATAACTCTGTGAAAAAAATTCTGTTAGGGATAAAACTTTCCACACTTTGTCTCAGGCAAGAAGAAATGATTTTTTCCCCCTATAGTTTGACAAAAATCCTTTCAGCTTTTTTTGAGTTATTGGAATGTGGGAGGAAAATTACACTCTTAGGGCATTTTCAGACTTGATTTTCTTCTCAGGGTCTAAAAATTAGCATTAGACGAGCCCCTCTCCAAACTCTGCATTGAAATTGTCCTTACTGAGGAGATGGCCCTTTGGATGAGAGAAACGTTTACGATAAAAAATTGAGTAATTGAAAGATCACTTCTGAGCATGCTCAGTTGAAATATGCTTCTGAGCATGCTCAGTTGAGCTATGCTATTTTTTTTAGGAGTTCATAGAGAGCTGTCCCTTTCCTAAGAACATAAGAAAGGGATAGATAAGACAGAAAATATCATTTTGCCTCTATACAAATCCCTGGTACGCCCATATCTTGAATACTGTGTGCAGATGTGGCCGCCCCATCTCAAAAAAGATATCGTGGAATTGGTCAGAGAAGGGCAACAAAAATGATTAGGGGTATGGAACGTCTTCCGTGTGAGGAGCGATTAATAAGACTGGGACTCTTCAGCTTGGAAAAGAGACGACTAAGGGGCGATATGATAGAGGTCTATAAAACCATGACTGGTGTGGAGAAAGTAAATAAGGAAGTGTTATTTACTCCTTCTCATAACACTAGAACTAGGGGTCACCAATGAAATTCATAGGCAGCACGTTTATAACAAACAAAAGGAAGTATTTCTTCACATAATGCACAGTCAACTTGTGGAACTCCACAACATCCTCTGGCAAGGAGTTCCACAAGTTGACTGTGCACTGTGTGAAGAAATACTTCCTTTTGTTTATTTTAAACCTGCTGCCCATGAATTTCATTTGGTGACCACCTGCAATTTCAATGGTTCTGTCCTTGGCCTGGAACTTCACACCTCATGAATGGGGCAGCAGAGGGGATGGTTTACACCTTTGCTTTGGTGTACAGGGCAGCAGGACTAGCTGGGAAAGCAGAAGATTAGGGAAGCAATAATAGCAAAAGGTAGGCCCCTGGTGTCTGATCCTGCAGCTGTGAGTTCAATCACAACATTACCAACGGCAAGCCTTCAAAAATCCCAAGTGTTGGGTCCCTCAAAAATGTTGGGTTCTTGTATTCTCCTTCTGCGGTTTGAGCCTTTGAAAACGTGATCCCATTTTCAAACTTTTTCCCACAATCACAAGGTCGAAAAATTTCCTTTTTAAAATGAAAGTGAGATTCTCTCATTAGCACATGACTCCAGGAGCTGGGGCTTTACAAAAACACACCAAATATCTCAACCCTCACAACAAAATCATGAGAGTTGGCAGCATTGGAATCGGGGATTTGCCAGAGTCCACCAACAGTTGCAAGTGGCTTTTTTTGGCCTTACTCATTTTCTCTCTGAAATTAAAGCGCGGAATTCTGTGCATAACAGCTCCATTAGTGCAACATGAAGGTGGCGTATTTAAACACAAAAAATGGCAGGCAGTTTAAAGGTTAATAGTATCATACCGTTATATAGCCCTTCAGCACTTTAGACGGTTACGTCTAGACTGTCATTATAACCCCTATTTTCCCATCCTCATAACGTCCTGAAAAGTCCTTGCTAATAGAAAATCTCCATCCTTTAGCTCAGCTCAGCGGTGTAGAGCTTTTCTGCAGAATTTCTGCAAAATCTGGAGGGTTTTTTAGCTAGGAAGCAGATTTGCCTCGATGGTTGGAATTTTCATAGGAGCATAGGACTTGCCACACTTGCTCAGCTCACGGTCCCTTTAGTCCAGTCTTCTGTCTCTGACAATGGCCAGCCACAGGGGCCTCAGAGGAAGGTACGAGAAGCCTGCAGTAGCAGATGTGGGATGACTTGTTCCCCTCCCCCTGCCCACCCCCATTAGATGTCATCCTGGTCTCTAAGCCCCAAAGCATGAGGTTTAAAATCCCTGCCAAAAATGTTGTTAATTATAACTCTGGAAATTCTTGTGATGCACATAAGTGTCCAAGCCCTTTCTACATCTTGCTAAATTCTTGTGCTTCGTGACTTCTAGTGGCAGTGAGTTCCACAGTCTAATCACATGTGAAATTATATTTCCATCTATCAGATTTAATTTCCCACCTTTCAATTTCATTTTCTGAATGCTAAACACTCACACAGGGGCGGGGGGCAGGATTCCCAGCTCCTATCGAGACACCTAAATAAGTAGCCAGATTTGTGCATTGGGAGCGCGCGGGGTGCTCACAAATCTCACAATGGGAGCTGCTGGGTGCTGGGCACTTCTGTGAATCTGGTCCTTATTTAGGAGCCAAGCTCTGGAAAATCTAGCCTTGCTTGAGCTACGGTGTATCAGCAGGCAACTGCAAAACACACAAAGGTTGGTAGGATTGTGGTACCTCTTTCCCTCCATAGATCCCTGAGCTTTCTTTTCTTTTCCTCTGTCCCTACTTCATCTCTTTCTGTCCCCCTCCCTTCATCTCCACCTCCTCCTCCTTCCCTTCCCTTTCCTAGGGCTCATATCCTTTGTATACTGCAGCCTGTAAAATGTGACCCGTATCCCCAGTCTACAGCAGGCCTGATGCTGACTTTCCCTCCAGAACACTGCCCGGCTTGCAGGGACAAAGCTCTCAGGCAATCCCAGTATATCATTGTTGTTGGCCAGGCTAAACTTTCTCGTTATGGATCAGCTGTGGTAGCCACCTTCCATTCAGAATAAGTATAAAGAACCCATTGTTATCAGGTGGCCAGAACAATAGCAGGAGCACCCTATACTCCAGGCACATGGAAGGGCTGAGAAGATGCTGAATTATGTCACTCAAGGGGGTTCAAATGCAGGAGTTGGGGCTTTGATTGTGGGAAGTGGTTTTTTTTCGGGGGGGGGGAGAGGTGTGTGTGTGTGAGGGAGAGAGAGAGAGAGACTGAAGCGCCTTAGGACAACACGGATGAACAAGACAGAGAGAAGCAGAAGAAAAGTGAGACTCGTAAGAACGGCCAGACTGGGTCAAACCAAAGGTCCATCTAGCCCAGTATCCTGTCTTCCGACAGTGGCCAGTGGCAGGTGCCCCAGAGGGAATGAACAGAACAGGGAATCATCAAGTGATCCATCTTCTGTCGCCCATTCCCAGCTTCTGGCAAACAGAGGTTAGGGACACCATTCCTGCTTGAACAAGCTGGCTGAAAGAGTTTGTTGCGAACAGGGAAGCTGTTTCCTACTTCTGGTTCCTCCAGCATTCAGAGAAGCAGCGCTTTGTATTTTCCTGGTACTCAAACAAATTGCATTAACAAAACAAAAACAAAACCAGACTCCATCCTCAATTTCTCTTCCCGACTGGAACATGCCACCCGTGCCTTGACCTTTTGATCAGCCTCGGGTAAAAGGGGGTAACGTTGTTATACCCGAGGTCATCATGTCATGGATAGTGGTGAAAAATTTCAGAGGCCAGAATTAAACGTTGTGATAGCCAGATCTGAACTGGGAAGGATCCCATTTTATGCCATCCCTGCTCAACGAGATCTACAACCATCACCCATGACAGGGCCCATTCCTAAAGCTAAGGGGCTGTTGATATGGTTAACATGTGGTCAGGAAACTGTAGAAAAATACAGCGTGGTAGGAACATATTGTAAGTATATATCACTGTGTGTTAGCAATATATTTACAACATAATGAACTGCGCCGTATATTTGAAATATCATGAGAAGCGGCCAATTCTGGCAATGTTTGAAGTCTATCTCCTGGGTTGTTACATATATTTAAAAAACGCCTGCTATAAATTTAGATCAACCCCCCTCACAAATGGATGGGAACACGGCTCTTTCCCCATATGGGGCTAATCTCCGGGAGGCGGGGGGAGCACATGGTATCAATTCGTGTACATGTCGGTTCCTTAACTCGGTCCTGAAGGTGGGGGTTCATGGTGTGTGGGGGGGTAAAACCCCCATGTTGCCGGTTTAGCTTCCCTCAGCGAGAGGGGTGCCTCATGGGATGACAAACCTTTCTTTCGCCTCTCAAGGGGAGGAGAAGAAACACGAGGGGACTAATCAAAGCCAACGACGCCTCGCGCCAGGAACGACTCCTGATGGAAACAGTCCGCCATGGAAATTGCAGCTCCATCACATTTTCGGTGGCAACAATAAAAGACAAATAGACTCAGGGAGCCACTAATGCTCCCACTCTCTCTTGCTGCAACTATTTATGCAGCAAACCTGAAGCCAAGGCTCTGCTGTGCTAAATAAGGAAGTCGGCGGGGACAGGAGACGAGGCCTTTCAGCAGATTCTCTCCAGACCAAGAGCCCGTTCCCTGCACCAGGCTGTCAGTGATCTGCATGAAACAAGCTGGTGCCTCTCAATCCATTTTCTAACTGAGGGCCGTCTGCATAATAAAACTTGCTGTTATAATCCATCCCCTTGTTGGCTGTCTCCAGAGAGATGCCAAAGATGAGCCGAGCCGCGGAAAATGAATATCCCTTTCAGCCCGAAGGGGGCGTGTCGTCCTAGGTCAGGGCTAAGGCAAACTGGTGTGTGTGTGTGTGTGTGTGTGTCCCCACTAGTGTGTGTTATGCATCCCTGTCCCCTAGCTGCACTGCCTGGCCCTTCAGCTCTAGCTGTCAAGAGATCTGCATTGAGCTCTGGAGATCCCTGGAGGGCAGGCTGAGAGGGTGGCCCCCCACCACGCACTGGCTGTAGCAATGAGAAGTTCTTCTCAGGCTGAAACACCAAAAGGGAAACCCTGGCATCATTCCTCTCCATTCGGGAGCAGCGATTGCTTCTGAGAGCTGGCCGGACAACAGAAAACATATTTGTGGGGGAAATGTTCCCGACTGCCGAAGCTGTGTTCCTTCCTGCGGGGCTGGAAGTTCTCGGAGAACCTTCACCAAAGGTGGTACTGGATAGGTTTGGTTTCCAAACTCTTTGTTTAGTTGGTTTTCATCTTTTCTTGCCCTCCCTCAACCCCATCTCTTCTTCCCCCTTTTCTCCTTTCCCACGGAAAAAAGGGAGGAAATGGGATATGACAGGGCGGCGGAAGCTCCTGAAAAGTGGGGGGGGGCACGGTGCCCAAACCATAGCCTCACCCCCTGCACCGCCCCTTCCCCCGCCGAGGCCTCACTCCCATGTGGCCCCTTCCCCCCAAGATCCCGCCCCCTGCTCACTCCTCTCTTCCCCCTCCCCTCCTTTGCTCACCCTTACGGCATAGCCCTCCCATTTTTAAAAGTGATGGGGCCCTGGCCCCCTCGCCTCTCCTGTTCCGGTGCCCCTGACAGGGCCACAAAACAACTATTTGGAGAGCTTCTTCAGTTTCTTCTCCATTCCCTGTCGCCCATTTCCAGCTTCTGGCAAACAGAGGCTAGGGACACCATTGATGGACCTATCCTCCATGAACTTGTCTAGTTCCTTTTTGAACCCTGTTATGGTCTTGGCCTTCACTCCTCTGGCAAGGAGTTCCACAGGTTGACTGTGCGTTGTGTGAAAAATTACTTCCTTTTGTTTTAAACTGCTGCCTATTAATTTCATTGGGTGACGCCTAGTTCTTGTGTTATGAGAAGGAGTAAATAACACGTCCTTATTGACTTTCTCCCCACCAGTCATGATTTTATAGACCTCTATCATATCCCCCCTTAGTTGTCTTTTTTCCAAGCTGAAAAGTCCCAGTCTTATTCATCTCTCCTCATACGGAAGCTGTTCCATACCCCTAATCATTTTTGTTGCCCTTTTCCAATTCCAATATAGCTTTTTTGAGATGGCGTGACCACATCTGCCCTCAGTATTGAAGATGTTGGCGTACCAGGGATTTATATAGAGACAATATGATATTTTCTGTCTTATTATCTATCCCAATCCTAATGATTCCCATTATTCTGTTCACTTTTTTGACTCCCGCTGCACATTGAGTGTTTTCAGAGAAATCTCCACAATGACTCCAAGGTTCCCACCATCTTTACAGATTGTGCCAATGTCTAAGCAGTATCCTGGGGCTCTAAAGCGCCTGAGCCCAGGAGAGGAGAGACCTTCTGTGTCCATGGTTCTCCCAGCCGACAGCTCTTTCATTTTCTCTCACCACCCTTCACACTTCCTGTGCCTTTGTGCCTTCTGAGTTAATGAGGTCATTAGCTTTTAACTCTCTCCAGCCTATCCGTTTGGCACATTCCCCCTATTCTGGGGCATGTGAAGCAGCTGTTAGAAGTGGCAGTGGTCAGAGTTCTGGATCCGCTGTTGCCCGTCGCTCTGTCCTACAGAGGGAAAAGGGAGAGAAATAGGGGAACCAAAGTAAAAATGATAAACGGAAAATCTGATGACTGAAAAAAATGATTCAGTTTTTCGTGTTCCTGTTTATCAAAATACCTGACAAATTCACACACACACACACACACACACACAATCAGGAAAATTCGTGATGTTGAAAAAACATTTGAAAAATGTTGACCAGCTCTGTTGTTTGTTCATCCTAGAGTTAGATTCAATAGGAAGGATGGACCATGGATTGGGGCGCTAGTCTAGGATTCAGAAGACCCAGGTTCACTTTCCTATGCCATGCCAGATGTTCTGCCATAACCTTCGGCTCGTGCCTCTGTGCCATAGTTCCACATCTGGAAAATGGGGATAAAATTTCGCTGTTTCACAGGGGTGCAGTGGTCTGCTCAGCTACTATGATGATAGTCCCTCAGACAGGAATGAGCTGGCTCATACACATATGCACTACTGCCCTCTACTGGATAGAATCAGAACTGCCCGACTATGTGCCATAGGCCCTATAATGCTAGCAGTGATTCTCCTTTAGCTCAAATGGCAGGGGCCTAAGATTTTGGACTAGCAAGATCTGAACACTATTCCCACTGTTGCAGTGAAGTTCCCACTTTCCAGGATTCTCAACAGCTCCCTATACCCAGCTTCTCTGTGAAACAATTTAAGTTCAGACCACAGAGATCCTCCGAATGGCTGCATCCTTGTGGACTCATCTAGGAGTCATTCTCCCACATGAATGAGCAGCAGGGGTTGGATCACTTGACGACTACCTGTTCTGTTCATTCCCTCCGGGGCACCTGGCACTGGCTATTACCATCCATCTAGCCCAGTGTCTAAGCAGTGTCTTAGGATACTGGGCTAGATGGACCTTTGGTCTGACCCAGTAGGTCCATTCTTATGTGAAAGGGCCATATGGACAGAGGGTTTCCCAAAGGTGGGAGCCATTTCTTGCTGCCAGCAGGCCCTAATTTGCTAAAGCAGCTTCATCAAACTTTAATTACGTGTCTATAAACTATCGGAAAAGTTTACGCCGTTAATAAGAATGTTTCTAATTAGCATTTATTGTTCATGTTCTGAAATTCCAAATCATACAACCAACTGATTTTCCCCGGTTGCCCTCATTAAGCCTCAGCAAACGGCATTTTAAAATAGATTGGCATTTAATTCCCGTCGAAAGAGCTGATTAGATCAGGGGCCTGTTTTACTGCATTTAGTTGCTTTTGCTTTTAATTTAACTTAGTAGTATAAAAATAAGTCAGTGCTGTACTATCACATTCCCCTCTCCCAGCATCCATCCATCCATTGTAGAGATCCTCTCCATGTCCCACACCAGGACTTTGAAACAACTGAAGGAGAAACAGATCCCGAAGGCTCCAGGTTTTACATGCGATCCAGTGCTGTGTTTAGCCAAGAAGTTGGAAATATTAGAATTAAAGTATCTACACTGCCATCTAGTCTGTACTAGAAAAGTGGTCGCAGTATAATTGCATTAGGGCTTTTGCTGGTATTAAAATGTCATGAAAAAAAATCACACCTCTAACTGACATTATTATACCGGCAAACGTTTCTAATGTCGATCTGGCCTTCGATGGAGAACAACGGATATTTTCATAGATCCAAAGATTCTAAGGCCAGAAGGAGCCACTGTGATCATTTAGTCTGACTTCCTGGAGAACACAGGCCAGAAAAAATCCCTGAAATAATTCCTGTTTGAACTAAAGTGGAGCTTTTACAAAAACATCCCGTCTTGATTTTAAAATGGTCAGTGATGGAGAATCCACCACGACTCCTGGTAAATTGTTGCAATGGTTAATTACCCTCACTGTGAAAAATTTACCTCATATCCAGGCTGAATTTGTCTAGCTTCAGCGTCCAGCCATTGAATCGTGTTATAGCTGGATGGAGTCAGTAAAGCTGCTCACACTTTCTCTTAGCAATGAGGTCTAGTATCATATCTGGCAGCAGCATAGCCCAAAGCCAGGTGGACATCAGCTTGTCACGGACTCACAGGTCGTGCCCACTCGTGGCCCCGTGCGGTCCGTGGGGGGTGCCCCTGTTAGTTAGACAGCCCTTCTCGGGGGTCCACTCTCTCTCGGGGTCAGGCCCCTCCACCTCCTGGAGCCGCACCTCTCTGAGCCTTAGCACGTCTGTTTCTTGCCATGAGCCCCCTCAGGGAGTCCACTCGCTCTGGACTCCCCGGGCCTCCACCCCTGAAGGGGTTGATGCAACCCTGTTCTCTAGCCTGGAGCGACTCTCAGCCAGCGTAAAACAGGAGGTTTATTGAGCATCTGAACACAGCACAGGAAACTCTCATGGCCTCAGGCCTGGCCTCCCTCAGCACAACACACCCCAGTCTTCCTGCATCCAGGTGGGCTCTGCCTGCTCCCCCTCTTCAGCCCAGAGCCCCCCTGCTTCCCAGCTGGGCATCTTAGATCACCTCCCCCAAGCCCCGCCTCTGTCCATTGTCTTCTCTCCAGGTAAACAGGGTCATAAACCAGGGCCTCCTCTCCTCGCTTCTGTCCTCTGGCTGGAACTGTCTGGTTAGGTCACTGGGTCCTCACTCTGCAGCCCATTGTCCGTCCACTGGCCAGACCCGGCTGCAACTCCTGAGCTGGGTCTCCGGGTCGGGGTCTTAGGTCTCCGATCGCTGGGGTATCCATCCTCCAGGACATTGGCTGGGGTCCCAAGTTCCCTCTCCGGTCCTCTGTACCAACAAACACCCTCTCCCCTCACCTCCTTAAACCAGTAACCCCCAGGGAAACTGAGTCCCACCCCCTCCGCATGCAAACCATTGAAACCCCACTGAAAACAAGAAAATCCCCCACTTCGTCACACAGCTCTCATGATCATGTGGTGTTTAGCTTGTTGAGAGTCTCTCCGCTACAAGTACTCAGGGCCAAATAAACCAAGAGGAATTCTGAATGCTCTTGTTTCCACCGATCAGAATACACCCCTAGCAAGCTGCTGCAGAAGACAGTCCTTCCACCTCATGTACATCCAGTGTTACATAAGAAACCACCAGTACCAGTTGGCGAAGGGAAGAATTACCTAGTGGTTAAAACACTGGACTAGGGTACACAAAATCTACATTCATCTGCAACTTTGACACAAACACCTTGTGTGACCTTGAGCAAACCCTTTGATCGCGCTGTATCTCTGTTTCCCTATCTGCACAAGCGGCATAATACCACTTCCCTACCTCACAGGGATCAATATTTGGATGGTGCTCAGTGAGTAGAGTTAGATCAGGAAGAAGTTATATTGTATTTTTAGCTGTGTCAGAGCAGCAGTGTCTACAGAGTCCTGCACTGACCCTCCTAAGGAATTGAGGATGAAGCACAACACTCTGGAATTAGGAACGGTTGCTCAGCTGTGCTCTTAAAATTCTTAGACAAGCATGAAGGAAATATCGTCGGAAATCAGCTTGTCCTGCCTAGCAACGTCTTGCCAAACGGTCAAGAAAAGGGCCAGGCATTTTTGGTGGGACAATTTTTCCACGGACGTTTTGGATCGTTTTGCTTTTTTGTGCCGTTTCACAAACTGGGCTTTTGCACCAAAGGAGGAGACTCTCAGGGAGAAAGGGGTTCTTCGTCTGAATTAATTTTCTAAATGCAAAGTCTCAAAATTTTTGCAGTTTTCACGTCACTTTTGTGATTGGATTTTTTTTTTTTTAAGCCAAAATGAAAGGTGAAAATTGCATTATGGAAAGTTACACATTTGGGGGCAGGGATTGTCTTTATACTGTGTGTGTGTGTGTGTGTGTGTGTGTGTGTGCGTGTGTGTGTGCAGTGACTGGCACCAGAGGGCCCTGATCTGAATTGGTGCCCCTAGGAACAATTGCAATAAATAATAATGTCTTGCTGCCCAGTATCAAGAATGTGCAGGTTTATTTCTCCTCTTATACTAGTTTGACACTTAGGGCTGGTCAAATTTGATAGAAGATTGGCTTTTCAACACAACAAAATCTTTTATTGGACGACTGGAAATGTTTGGCTGAAGACTAAATATTTTAATTGTTATTATTTTGGCAGTTTTGCCCCCAAAATGTAGTTTTTGATTGCCAAAAATAAAAACTTTTGCTTTTTAATTAAACAGTCACATTTTCTACTGGAAATTTTGCCCCAAACAAAAAAAAATGTTTTGTTTTCATTGAAATTTTCCACAGGAAAAAAAAATCCCCGTTTTCCAGCCAGTTCCATTGACATTGCCTGAACTTCAGTGGAATTAATGTTGATTTATGACTCTGTGAATAAAGTCAAAATCAGGTCTCTCTTTCCCTCTCCCCCCTTCTTTTCTTTTTCATTTTAGTTTTGCTCCACCCATATTGGCTAATCAAATCGTTAGTCAAAAGCCTCTTTCAAATCGGCGTGCTTCCACAAAGGCAAGTACTGTACAATCTAGCGAGAGCCTTAAAAATGCAGATGCAGTCACTGTCCGACCTGTGGGTGAAACAGCCACCCACCTGACTCTTTCATGCCGCTCAAGCTTGCCTCAGGATTTTCAGTGCATTTCCCAGAAGCCTGTGGCGATCGGATATGCAGAGCCAGGTTCTACATTCACAGCTTACCGGGACTTGCTGTAAGTCACAAGCGAAAGCAGTTCTGTGGTTCTCCTAGTGGAGATTTACCTGGAGCACACACTGTCTACACACAGAGGCACAGTCAGGCTGCTCAGCGGAGGCTCGACATTGGACTGATAGAGGAGGGGACAGTGTTGCAGGTGCATTGGCAGAACTGGGAGTTGGGGTAGGGATACCCTGTATTGCAGACTGGACTGGACTGACAAGGGCTGCTGCCAGGACAGAGCCGGGAGCATTAGCAGAGGCATCTGGAGGAACATTACGCCAGCCCTGCTGATGTTATGCATGACTCTGCCAAGGGCTATCCCCAGAAAAATCTATCCAGTTACTGTGGAAACTCAATGAATCTTTGAGGGGAAAGTCCTACAGAATGTTACAGAGATGGAGAATCTTCTGCCAGAAATGTTCAACCAGTCTCTAGAATTCCAGGGCAGGGACATCATTCCCTATTAATAACCATACTTAGCACTTTCCACCCACTGCCGGATTCCCTCTGAGACCTTTTCCACTCTGCTTATCCAGAACACCTCGTCCACTTCATCCAGTCCTTTGGGATCCAAAAAACCCTTCGCTCGACTCCAGCTCATCACTCGGGTTGCTTTATTAGGCGGGTAACAGCTCTTTGCCCCCGCTGGTCAGGCCCAGACGCGGGGATCAGGTGCAGGGTGATGCCACAATTCCAATTCATGTCAGACACCGCACTGTTTATATACATCTTTCCTAGCTACTAACATCTATACTTCTTGCATGTGGGCACATAGATACATAAACCCCAACTCTTTTGGTGACAAATGATTTGCAACATCCCATGCCCCAGCCTATGAGTACTTCTACCATTGAACCCCTCCCACCTCCCAAAATTATACTCTTCCTCTGTGTCCAGTGACCACTCCGTAGCCAGAAAATAGTATTTTTTTTATACATCTCACTTGTGAAACAGTGGGAGAAAATGTAAGGTGGATATGCCTCTGACCTACTTTGGATTTTACAAAATACAGATTGCCCGGGACCTGCCTGGCCCTCCATAAGAAATGGTTTATTAATAACATCAAATCCCAGCTCAGATTATGGCAGAATCTTGTTTTAACTTGGGCCAGCCCTAATTCCACTACTTGCCGCATTCTCTTAAATTAGCATTCATTTCAATCACATCCTATTTCTCTCTTTCCGTGCTTGCTTTTTCAGTTTTATCATCCAGCTATGCAGTCCCGTGACCACACTCGTCGTCAGCATTTGAACTCCCATTCCAATTCAACTTCAAGCCTGCACCAGGGGGTGCAAGCTCACCTCCTCTGGGGTGGCCCACCAGCGTGTGGCCACAGCCTGTGCAGCATTGTCCCCCATTTGTTGGTGCTTGGCCCCCGTTGGGTAACGGGCAGCAATTGCTCTGCATTTCTCTTTACTAAATCAGATGTGGTCATGGACAAGGGAACTCTGGGATCAAAGGGATTAGGCACTAATGTTTCCCATTCAGAGTTGGCCATCACTTCCTCCGTCACATTCACCTCATTCCATGCACTTGGCCATAGGGCATGGGTCCCAGTCTGAGTCGGAGAGGTGAGGTTTAGACAAAACACATCCAGATTCCCCTGACATGGCGTTGCCCCAACTGAAAAGCAGCGGTAACCCACCACTCACATGGTATCACTGAGCCTTACCACCTCCTTCCCACTCTCCTTGGAGACTAGTTGGGCCCTACTTCCTTCGGAGACAGATGCATTTACAGAACCATCTATGCTGGGTTCTTTGGCAACATGCAATGTTTACCTCTACACCGTCCTTGCTGCCAGCTTACCACTCGGCTAGTGTTGTCTATACGTTCCATTCTCAAAAGTGCTCAGACTGTGAACATACACGAATTCTCTAGGACTCCCTGTCCTTCTGGGAATTGCAGTCATGACTGGCACAGTCTCATTATTAAGTGTGTGTGGTGCCCAAAGCTCAGGACCTTCTAGCCTTGCGGATTGCAAATTTTCTTCCCTGATATTACAAATTCCCTTTTCCACTAGTGTGGTCCAGATCAGTGTGCTGTTTAACAGTCTCGACCAGCCCCCTCCACTTAATTTCTTCTATCGCCTGAGTTAAACACATAACAAGTTTAGTACCATATAGGCTGCAAGCAATTGCTTGAGAAACATTAAACAAATCACAGAATTTACAGATAGATTCATCCATTCCAAAGTTGGTGCAAGAGCGTGCATATTGCTAAGAGTCAGCGCCTGCTGCTGCAGCGTTAGGCTACCGATTCCACCTCCTTTTCTGATTGCGTTTCCAAAACCATTGACTAAAGCGTTAATTCTAAGATTCAACCCTTCAGCATCTGCAGAATTGCATCGTGAAACCCCCAACTCCTGCTTCACTCAATATAGTTGCCAAAGTGTCTCTTTTCTTCCTACTATTTGTAGACCCTGGCTGTATCCGTCCCACCAGATTCTGCAGGACTCTGATCTGGGATTTGATATTATTAGTAACCATTTCTTATGCGGGGTCAGGCAGGTCCCGGGCAATCTGTATTTTGTAAAATCCAAAGTAGGTCAGAGGCATATCCACCTTACATCTTCTCCCACTGTTTCACGAGTGAGGTGTATAAAAAAAATACTATTTTCTGGCTACGGAGTGGTCACTGGACACAGAGGAAGAGCATAATTTTGGGAGGAGGGAGGGGTTCAATGATAGAGGTACCATAGTTGGTTTAGTTGGGGATTGGTCCTGCTTTGAGCTGGGGGTTGGACTAGATGACCTCCTGAGGTCTCTTCCAACCCTCATATTCTATGATTCTATGATTGTAGGCTGGGGCAGGCAATGTTGCATATCATTTGTTATTTGTCACCAAAAGAGTTGGGGTTTATGTACCTATATGCCCACCAACCATCCTGGCTCTACTGAAGCACAATTGTTATGCCTTAAAAAAAAAACACCCATATTTTATTTATATACCAAAGAATTCCAAAGTCTCTTTTGATATGCCCATAAACTCTCAAACCAGACAGCCTCTTCTCCAGCTGTCCAATTTGGCCCACTGATACCATCCAAACACACCCTGTGTAGTTCTCTACATTGCTGCACATGCTATCCAAGTCTCCAAATGAGAGAAATTTCCTGCAAAGGTGGATCGACTTCATTTAGCCCCGGACGGTGGTTTGTAGATCATGCCCTCCATTCTCACTCTACGGCTGGATCTGACGTGCTTCTGCAGTGGTTTTGCAAATCACTGACCAGAGTGTGTCTGAACCTGGGGGCTATCTCTATGCCCTCTGTCATGCGCTCTGGAATAGCTCAGACACCCCAAACTGGTGGTTGATTCCATTATTAGATTTCACCAAGCGAGTAACAAATGTGAACTTCTGGATCACTGTCCCAGTCTTACCACGGAGTCACAGACAGTCCCCATAGACGCTCCAATATATCTTGCCGCTCAAACAATCCGGACTTTGTGATCAAAGGTTATACCAACCAAAAATCACACCACAGCAGGTTCCTCCCCATCCCAAAGGATCAGTCACTTAGCCCAGATCAAGTTGATACTCTGGATCTCACATGAAAAACAGACAGTTCTCTAGTAAACTAACTAAAGATTAGCTAAGAAAAAGAAATGAGAGTTATTGAGATGTTAAAGCAGGTAAAATACATTAACAGGTGAGACAAAATGTGTAAGTCCTGGCAGTTGATGCAGTAATCTGCCAGTTTCCCAAGCGTCTTTTCAGGGAACTCAGATGATCCTGGGGGACCACCACTTTGCATTTGGTATCTTCCTGGAAGAGTCCAAACAGTCAGCGAAAGAGGATCTTCCTTTGAATCAGTACTTATAGCTTCTTCTCCAGACAACAATCGGACAGGTGTTTTCACTCACTCCATGGCCACTTGCTTTCAAGTTAGCACTTTTCTTCATTTGCATTTCCAAGGCTCCAATCGTGCTTGACGGGTAATTTTTGGTTACAGGGATGGGTATACACCATGTAAATGTAGTTACAGGGGCACACGCAATGTAAAAGCAATGCGCCAGCAAACGACAATCTTGCATTCGTTTTCATGAAATATACACATCAAACATCTTCTCGTTTTAGCACTAACACCCACTTGGATTCAGGATTATCTAATTACCGGGACATACATCATGTAACATAATAGCAATCAACAGGTTATAGCTAAGTGAAAACAATACCATTAGCATTTCCTTTGAACTCTAGGAACACACAAGTAACTTGGCCTGATTACACTACGATACCTACCTCGCCTTGGTCTTCTGAACGTCTGTCTCCTCTATTGCCACCCCACACTTTTGCACCTGTATAATCTGCTTCTGCAAGTCCTTTATCTGGGCCTCCAACCAGACTGCCATAGCCAGATGGCTTGGTACAGGGTTAATCATATTCATAGTTTCGTTGGTCTCCCCTTTAAGGTCTCGAATGCGGACACTCCCCCCCAGATCTACATTCACTAGCTCTGATGCACATTAAGAACAGTGGCGATATTTCATCCCAGTTACTACCCATGCTCTTTACTCCCTTCCTGAGTTCAGTTTGAACGGTTCTATTCATCTGCCCCGCTGCTTTGAGATGATAATGTGGAGTTTCTCATCTCTGTCCAACAGTGTCCATATTTCCTTAACCCCTGAGCCAACAAATCCACTACCATTGTCGGAATCAATCACCTTAAGAACCACCCAGCCACTGAACAAATCATACTCCAATTAGCTAGCTCTTGTCAGTGTAATTAGTGGAGAATGCCTCCACCCATCTCCTAGAACTGGAAGGGACCTTGAAAGGTCATTGAGTCCAGCCCCCTGCCTTCACTAGCAGGACCAAGTACTGATTTTGCCCCAGATCCCCAAGTGGCCCCCTCAAGGATTGAGCTCACAACGCTGGGTTTAGCAGGCCAATGCTCAAACCACTGAGCTATCCCTCCTCCCTCAACGTGAGAAGGAGTCCACTACAACTAGTACGTATTTGTTCCCTTGGGATGTTAGGGTTAGTTCCCCAGTGTAATCCAGCTGGATCTTTTCCCAGGGTCCTTGGGAGCCTGTCTCGTGAGTGCCCCTCTGCAGTTTCTCTTTGCTGGATCATATCAAGCACAAACAAGGCGAGAATTAAGATGTTCATTCAAATCCTGCTCCCACCGTCCTGTTTTTGCCAGCCTTTCCTGGGCTTCCTTCTGTTTGGCGCGAGCACCCGTAGGGCATGCATGTATCCATGCCGAGAGATCCTTTTGCATATCCCTTGGCACTATCCAAACCAAGCCAGCTCCTGACCTCACACATAAGAGCCCTGGCTCTGCTACTAATGCCTGGCCAGCCGCTTTTCCTCCCAGGCTTTGAGCTTACTTCCAGAGTCGATCTAATGCTGGATCCTGCCACTGGGTGCTCTGCAATCGCTCTGCCTTAGCTGGTAATGATTGCCGATGGCCCCCGGTGACCGCTGCCCCTGGAATGACTGTTCCTTCCTAAGTGCAGTACTTTGCATTGGGGCTCATTGAATTTCATTCTATTTAATTCAGACCATTGCTCCAGTTTGTCCAGATCGTTTTGAATTCTAGTCCTGTCCTCCAAAGCCCCTGCAGCCCCTCCCAGCTTGGTATCAGCTGCAAACCTTATAAGTGTCATCTCTATCCCAGAGGTTCTCAACCTGCGGCCTGTGAGCTGCATGCAGGCTAATTAGCGCACAGCTGTGTGCTAAGGCCGGCACCCATGGCAGGGTCCGGGTTCCTGGATGCCCAGCATGGTGGGGTCCGGGCGGCTCTGCAGGGCTGCTGGCCTGCCCCACAAAGTGGGGGTCCAGGGTTGAGACAGCCGGCTGGCGACATGGGTTCAGAGGTCCGGGGCAGTCGTATGTCAAGGGTCCGGGGCAGACAGCCGGACAGCCCCACGTGGTGGGGATCTGGGGCAGCCATGCAGCAGGGGTCCGGGGCAGGCAGCCGGCTGGCCCCGCGTGGCAGGGATCCGGGCTGGGCAGCCAGCCCACAATGCCTGGGGCGGGCATATGCTGCCCACAATGATAAATACGTTGAGAACCACTGCGCTATCCAAATAATTTATGAAGATATTGAATAGAACCAGACCCCAGACAGATCCCTGTGGGACTCCAGTCAATGTGACCTTTCTGCTCGATTCTGAATGATTTATAACTACTCTCTGAATATGGTTTTCCAGCCAGTTGTGCACCCACCTTATAGTAGGTTCATCTAGGCTGTATTTCTCTCATTGGTTAATGAGAAGATCATATGAGACTGTATCAAAAGGCTTAGTAAAGTTGAGGTATATCACATCTGCTGCTTTCCTGCTATCCACAAGGCTTGATACCCTATCAAAGAAGGACATTAGGTTGCTTTGACATGATTTGTTCTTGACAGATCCATGATGACTGTTACTTATCACCTTATTTTCTTCTAGGTGCTTACAAATTGATGGTTTGATTATTTGCTACATTATCTTTCCTGGTACCAAAGTTAAGATGACTGGTCTATAATTCCCTGGGTTGTCCTTATTCTCTTTTTATAGGTAAGCACTATATTTGCCCTTTCCCAATCCTCTGGGATCTCTCCCGTCCTCCAGGAGTTCTCAAAGATAATCGCTAATGGCTCAGCGATCTTTTCAGCCAGCTCCTTGAGTATTCTAGGATGTATTTCATCAGGCCCTGCTGACTTGAAGACATCTAACTTGTCTAAGTAATTCTCAGCTTGTTCTTTTCCTATTTTAACCTCATGTGCAGTGTTAGTCATCCAATCACTGCTAACTTTTTTGATGAAACCTGAAACAAACAAACAAAGGCATTTAACATTATGGTGGTTGCTGCATTTTCTGTTATTGTCTTTCCATCCTCATGAGTAATGGGCCTGCCCTGTCCTTGGTCTTCCTGTTGCTTCTCATGTATTTGTAAAATGCTTTCTTGTTACCCTTTATATCCCTAGCTAGTTTAATCTCCTCCCACCTGCTGTCTTTTTCACTGGCCGTGCTGGAGAATTACACACCGAGGACAGATCCGCTTTATCAATCCCTGTTCCGACAGTGCCTTTACTACCTCCTATATTGACCCTATAGATTTCTTACGTATTGGCTATTGTCTTTGGGGTGGGGGGGATCCCCCCCTTCTAGTATTATCTGGGTAACCATTCAACCACAGTCCAGTTTAGAAATAGCCTATGCACTTCCTGGTATGCTTCTGCTACTTCCGGGACCCACTCTGGTGTGTCCACAATGTACTGAATAGATGCAGCTTGTTTTCCCTTTATGGACCCGACTGCTGCTGCCTTGGGTATGAACTCCCCCCAGAGCCATGTTTGCCAAGCGCAATGCCAGACACGCTGCCACCAACACTGGAACTCCCAGAATCTCCGCCTTTGACGGCACTCCCATGGCGCACTGACTTTCCAATTCCCTATCCGAATTACCTGCCCGTCAGGATCCTAACAAGATCAGTCAGGCTCGAGGGCCAGAGCAAAGTCACACCTGAGGCTGGGAGTGGCGGAGGAGTTCGTAGTCAGGTTTCAGGCCAGGGTCGAGGCCAAGGGTCAGAATCAGGTTTCAGGGTCTGGGTCTCTCCCCATATGTACATAGAAAGCAATGGTCGCAGGCCCTGCAGGGCACTCAGTACTGCGCTGGTTTGTTCTGTAGGGCATCGAACTGGTTTTTGTTTGGATCAGATTAACTGGGGACAGAATAATTTTTAGTGGGAGCAGATTCCTACGGCGCTTGGGAACAGCCGACTCTGTTACTGTGGTAATAGTCCCCACTTTGCTGGATCAAAGAGAACAATCCGAACGTGGGAAGCTAATACGCCCCCTTTGGATAATTTGGCAGCGTGTTTCTAAGTGGCAAAGAAATGTGTGCTTAAGCTCTCTCTTCAGGAGAGCACAAACCGTTGGCACATCAGGCTTGCGCTCAAAGGACAGATTCGGGACTGGAAGCCAAGGGCCCAGAGCTCGCCGGATGATGAGTCACAGAAATGGTCCAGTCAGAGACTCATCCGCACTGAGCCAGGGGACATGGCTAGAGTTGTAGTGTAGATGGGACCCAGCCTCATTCCCAGATATGGGATAAAGCCTTGGACTCTCCAAGGGTTTCACGCAGTTATAGGGAGACGGTTAGGTCTTGTACCCGGCAACTTGTAGTCGGGTCTCCTGACTTGAGGACAGCGGAAGTACAGCTGGGCATTGTCAGGGATAGCCAGGGTTGGGGGTATGGGTTCTGCAACTTTTAGCCAGGCTGTCCCTGGGCCGGCAGGCCCCGAATGAGACCTGTGCCGGAGGGGCCTATGCACCCTTGGACCTGACATAAGGCATCCATATGTCTGTTCCCCTATTTGCGATTCCTTGATGGAGTTTCTCGTTCTTGCTAAGAGCTGAGCCTCAGAGTCCACCAGCAGGTCCTGTCCTTGAGCCCCCCTTCCCAAGTCAGCGCAGGACAAGGGCACGGGAGAGGCACTGCCAGAACCGTTCCAAGGAGGGGCTTGTCCCCAGCATGCTGAAATTACTGCTCGCAGCCATTTAGCTCTGTATAAATTACGGCGTCATTTAGATGCAGAGCATTTCATGCTCAATTAGTGCCACTTCACAGGGAGACGGTTCTGTGCCGAGGGTGAAGCACAGGAATCGCACTCCAGGCTTGGAAAAAGGTAGTTCTTAAAGGTAAGGGGTAACCATGGAAATGACAGAACTCTAGGCTGGGGGAGGGAGGGAGAGATACTGCAAAAGGAAAGAAAAGAGAGAGAGAGAGAGACAAGTAGATACGAGACACGGCTTATTGGGGAAATGGACACGCTTACCAAAGGAAGAGGCATTGCTGATTGGAGTAGACCAATATTTTCTTAGTAACTAACCAAGTCAAGGTCAGAGGACCTATTCTCCCTGCCTCCCTGCCCTGCCAGTGCCACTGTCACCAGAAGGGGGCGCTCTGCAGTTTTAGGCAAACCTAACTAGGGAGGCTGAGAAACCGATCATGAAATCGAGGGAAGCCCATGTGCATAGTCAGCTGAGAGCTCCCTGCTTCAGAACGGACCCGACCCGTCCGTGATGCCGTGACTGCCCTGAGAGGGGAGGGATAGTGTGGGCGGTCTGCAGAGGTTACAATATAGGAGGTCATTGCTGGGGGAGGAGGGGAGAGAGGTCTAGTGGTTAGGGCATGGCTCAGGGAGTTAGTGACTCATGAGTTACAAACCCAACTGTGCACATTTGGGTGAGTCACTGAAGCTCTGTGCCTCGGTTTCCCCATCTGTGAAATGGGGATAATATTACTGAGGCACTTCTGTGGGGATTGTGGGGGTTGGTTGGCCTGTACAACACCATGAGGCTGCAAAGTGCTTTATAAGGGCTTAGTATTATCGTGGCGGGGGAGAGAATTGGAAGGAGTAGGCCATGTGTCCAGGGAAGGCAACACTGGGGTTGTGCAGCAGGAGGCAGCACACACAGCCCCTCTGCCGGGACTCTGGGACATCAGGTCTGCGTGTCGTGGCGAAGGAAGCACAGAGGAACTGTCTTTCCGAGCAGGGTCATGTTCTCCCATTCAAGCCCTCATTAGACACACTCGTTCTAACCTCAGACTGTGTCAGCACAAAAGTCTCTGCATCTCTAAGAAGGGTGACCTGCCCACCAGACCAGGAATGGCCTGGCCCCTAAAAGAAAATGCAGCGAAGGTTTTCACATTGTTTTTTACTGACATGGAGAAATCAAGCAGAACTTTCCCTGATATCCTTCTCTGGAATGGTCCACGCACCTCCCCTACCAACCCCTCTGCATTCACTCACCAGCTGGGCTCCTATGCTCTGAAGATGGGGGGGGGGCAGCTGAGCACCCAGAGACAGAAAGGTTGAGGCTACGTCTACACTTAAAACGCTACAGCGGCAGAGTTGCCGGGTTTCAGTGTAGACACTCACGGCTGCGACGGAAGCAGTTCTCCCACTGCTGTAGTTAATCCACCTCCCCGAGAGGCGGTCGCGAGGCTGACAGAAGAACATGTCTACACGGGGCTTAGGTCAGCTTAACTACATCACTCGGGGGTGTGGAGTTTTCAAGGATCTATCTGCCTTTCCCTAAGATCACAACCAAGGCTTCCAGTGTCTCTCTGTGGGAACGCACCACAATTGCTCTCTGCCCCGTGGTGTCCTCACCACACGAACGGCAGGACTGGTGGTGACCTACGGACACTGGAGATGGAGCCGTCCAATCAGGCTATTTCTGGGAGCCAGGGGAGGGTTATTCCTTACAGTGTATTCTCCTCCATTTTCCAGTGTATAAGTTGTCTAAGTCTCAAACAGTGAGGTCCCCTCCCCTTGCTTAGAGAGCATTCCCCAGCGACGGAAAGCATTTCCTGATCGTCTGACTCGATTTTTCTTTGCTTGATTTCCTCCCACTCCTCCAAGTGAAACTTCTGCTGCCCCCCACATACATCTTTCAAATACTTGCAGGCAGTTAACTCCCATCTTACTCATCCTTTTTAGCACTCTCTCTATAAATCAGCCCCTTTAACTCTTTCATCTCTGTTGTTCTTCTCTGAATTCCCTTCACCATCCTGAGAATGTGGCCATATTAATATATGGAGCTATACCTATCTCCTAGAGCTGGAAGGGACCCTGAAAGGTCATCAAGTCCAGTCCCCTGCCTTCACTAGCAGGACCAAGTACTGATTTTGCCCCAGATCCCTAAGTGGCCCCCTCAA
This sequence comes from Malaclemys terrapin pileata, assembly GCF_027887155.1. NCBI lineage: Eukaryota > Metazoa > Chordata > Testudines > Emydidae > Malaclemys > Malaclemys terrapin. The sequence continues at coordinate 130,655,252 of NC_071510.1, read as the reverse complement.
GGATTGAACTCACAACCCTGGGTTTAGCAGGCCAATGCTCAAACCACTGAGCTATCTCATTAACACCGGCTTCTAGAGGAGAGGTCCCCTAACACATCTGATATTCAGCAGCAAGCCTCATGTTTCCGTATATACATCACAGAACATGTATGAAAGCAGGTGGAGTTCCCACCCAGCTCTGAACAGAGCTGCACACACTGTGTACCGTGCAATCGTACTCGCTATCCGGACTTTGCTTTGATTGCTAACGTAAGTGATAACAGCCAAAGATATTAACCGTAAAAGACAAACCTCAGTCTAGCCTTTCACCCCAAGTCTGGCTGTTCCTCGGGATTTTTCCTGCAGCACCTTCTCTGTTTCCATCCCTAGTTTCCTCTGCTTCAGAGAGACAATGAAGCCCTTTTATAGTCCTACCTCAGAGCTAATTAGACACACCTGTTCTCAGCTCAGACTGAGTCAGCAAAAGTGCCTCTATCTCTACGCTGGGTTCAAAGCACTTGGCACCCACACTACCATAGCTGCACTTCTATTTTTAGCACGCTAGATCACATGAGAGCTAGCACAAGTATGTCTGTGCAAACAGGGAATCACACCTCACAGGGAATCAACAGGAAGAAAAGTAGTCCCCATGAGAGAGCATGGTGTGTGACTCCTTCTTAACAGGCTGCAGCCACTCTGGGAGCAAAATGGCTGCTGTCTGTACAGACAGGCAGAGTTCTTAGACATGTCAGGGGAAGTACGCAGAGAACAAAGGCGGCATCGTTTTCAAACTTCAGACAAAACACTGCCACTTATCTGCTGCTATCTGAGCTGAAGGATCTACCATGGAGGCAAGACAGTATCTAGTTATGAGATAGGTAAATGAACACTACTCTGGACAAGGTATCGAGAAGACCATTGTATCTCAGTGTGCATCTATGGCAGATATATCTGGAGCTATGGCACAATAGTTGGATACGAATCTAGATGAATATGATATTGTAGAAGTATCTAGATGATTATGGTGATAAGATACAGTGGGTACAACAACATCTATGGCAGGTATGAGCTATCTAGGGCCACTAATCAGTAAATCACCCCTACGCAGGACAGTACTTTCAAAGATTAATAGATTTTTAAGGCCAGAAGGAACCATTAGATCTAGTCTGACCTCAAGTATAGCACAGGAATAGAATAGCACTGGAGAATTTCTCCCAGTTACCCCTGCATTGAATCCAATAACTTCACTAAAGCATCCAGGCTGGATTTGGAGACATTAAGAGATGCAGAATATACCACTTCCCTTGGGAGTCTGTGCTACTGGTTAGTCACCTTCTCTGTTAGACATTTGTGCCTCATTTCTCATTTGAGTTTGGCTGGTTTCAGTTTCCATTATTTATTATTATTATTATTCGCATTACTGTAGCACCTGGGGGACCTAGTCAGAGACTGTGCTAGGTGGTGTAGAAACACGGAACATAAATATGGTCCTGCCGATCTAAGTGTAAGACAAGAGACAACAGACGGACACAGACAGATGGGAGGAATATGAGGAAACAATGCGACGGTGTTGTGGAATCTCCATCATTGGGGATTTTTAAGAGCAGGTTGGACAAACACCTGTCAGGGATGGTCTAGATAATACTTAGTCCTGCCCTGAGTGCAGGGGACTGGACTAGATGATCTCCCAAGGTCCCTTCCAGTCCTATGATTCTATGATTCTATTGGTCAGCGTGATAGTCAGTGGTGTCACCCCACCAACAGCGGAAACATCGTCACGTTTTTTTGTCGGCCTCACGGCAAAGGAGAGTTTTGAGGAGGAGTTGAAGGAGGACAAGGAGGTGGCTTTGCCGATGTCTATGAGGAGCACCCCCAAGCGTGAGGAGCAGCCTGGGAGAAAGCATGAAGGCGCTTGTTTGGAAATGTAACAAGTGGGTGATGGAGGCTGATCAAGGACCGACAGGAGGGCGCAATGAGATAGTCAATGAGAGATGACAGGAAGACAGGCAGCTTATGTTTGAAGTGACAGAGAAGTGGGGAGCCAATGGAGGGATGCAAAGAGAAGGGTGACATGGCCAAACGATGGGATGGGGAAATAATCTTTGCAGCAGCATTCTGACTGGAGAAAAGTGGGGCAGGATGGCCTCTGTGAAGGCCAGAGAGAAGGAGGTTGCAATAACCGAGACGTGAGCTGATGAGAGCCTGGAGGAGCATTTTAGCTGTGTGGATGGGTAGGAAAAGCCATACCTTAGAGATGTCACGCAGAAAGAACCTACAAAACTTAGACATTACCTGGATGCAAGGACCTTGAGAGAGACCCAAGTTGAAGACGACCACCCAGGTTACGAGGTGACAAGCAGGAGGGTGGTGTTGTTCATGGTGATAGAAAAAGAAGGTTGTGGGAGGAGCTTGGCTGGGAAGATTAGGAGCTAAGTTTATCCAAATTGAGCTGCCAGGTAGATCTGTGAGCTGCCAGCATAGAGTTGGTAGCTGAATTTGTGTTCAACTTCCAGCCATTGGTTCTTGTTCTGCCTTGCTCTGCTAAATTAAAGAGCCCTTTAGTGACCAGTGTTTTATCACTGTGAAGGTTTTTTATACACCGATCAAGTCACCTCTCAATCTTCTTTAAACTAAGCAAATTGAGCTCTTGAAGTTTCTCACCACAAGGCATTTTTTCCTGTCCTCAAATAAATAAATACAAAAATCTGGCTCTTTTCTGCATTCTCCAATTTTTCAACAACCAACATTGTATTTTTCTGTCTGAGTTTTTATCCCCAATCAATTTTGCTTATAATTTTCCTCAGCTTTGGAAAACAAGTCCTTTTTGAGGCACCAAGTGTATCTAATACTGATTGGGGCTGCCCTTGGTACCGCCAAACCAAATGTAATCAAGTCATGAGTGCTGGTCCTGAGGCAGCCACCAACTTCCAGTTCAGTGACGAATTCATCTTTCATAATGAGGTCCAAAATAGAGCCGCTGTGTTGACTGTGATAGCTTTTGTGTGAGAAAATTATCATCTATAATGTAAAATGCTTTCCTGAATGTGTCCCAGGTGCACTTGGTACCTAGAGGAAGTGTCTAGCTGAACATGATGTTCTGATATGGTTGGTGCCATAAAAAATCAAATATCGTTGCATATGGCTCTGACACATAGGTGTGTGACAACTAGATAAACGCACAGGTTTCGAGGTCTGGTGCTCCTACAGCCCGAACTGCATTGTCTTGACTTCCTGTCACCTCGCACACTGTGAATTCGTCTCTCCAGTTTGATGCCCACCACCTTCTCTTAGACGGTCCCTGCTTTCCCAGGGCCTCTCTCCTGCTGGTTGTCCATGTTTTGGAATCCCTCCCCACCCCAGCATGTGAGCTTATATTTTCCCACTCTGCTCATTGCTCCTCTCCCTGGAGTTGCACCTTGGGATGTTATTAATATCTTGTTTACGTCTCCTTCCATCTCATTAATAAAGATGTTAAAACCAAGCCAGCTGTAGCTTCGATCTCCGCAACTCCCTCCGGACGCCTCTCCCTCTTTCAGTACTTTGCTGTTTATCATCCCTTTTTGTTTACGGTCCCTAAGCCAGTTTTCAGTCAGGTGTCGGGGCTCATATCCAAGGCAATTGGAATTAATTAATTAATTTCCCAAGTAACATTTTGTGAGACGCTGTAGCAAATGCTTCCCAAAAGGTGGCCTCTAGGGGCTTCCCTTTTTCTTCTCTCAGTATAAGTTGCTTCCTTTGAAGAGGTAACACACAGGTTGCGACACGTATTGGAAAGTAGATGGAGCCTCATATTTCTGATATTGGCAAACCAGAGGAGCAGACTGTTCCCAGATGGTGGCGTTCTCGGCGCGGTTGGCGCTATATTTCAGGTGGTCTGATTTGCTTAAAGCTGACCAAGCTGCATGCAGGGAACAATGTGCACAATTCATTTCACCCTTTTGCCCGGTTTGTGAGCTGCCCTGGATTTTTTTGCTCGTGAGACCCTGGATGGAATAGATTTTCAGAAGTGTTCAGCACCCACCAGAAGGGCTGAAAATCTACCCAGGAAGGGCACAGTGGGAGCTGCTGGATTCTGAACATGTATAAAGAATCTGTCAAAGTGGGGTTTGAGATCTGGCATTAGCCTTGGCATTACCAAACAATTCCCTGCTCTACCACAGGCTTCCTGCATGATCTTGGGCAAGATATTTAGTCTCCCTGTGCCTCAGTTTCCCCATCTGTACAATGGGGATAATACCCCTGTCTCACAGGGGTGCTGTGAGGATAAATACATTAAAGCTTGTGAAGTGCTGAGAGATCTGTTGAAGAAAAGTGCTATATAAGAGAGAGAGGTATTAATATTAAAAATCCAGGGTTGGCTATGGGGGCTTAGTCCTTGAGAATCTGGCCCAGAGCACTCCTGAAGTCAGTCCCTATCTGACTAAATTTCAGACTACAGATTGCTCTCAAACACCTTATTATAGAATCATAGAATCATGGGACTGGAAGGGACCTTGCGAGGTCATCTAGTCCAGCCCCCTGCACTCACAGCAGGACAAAGTATTATCTAAACCATCCCTGACAGGTATTTGTTTAACCTGCTTTTAAAAACCTCCAATGACGGAGACTCCCTGGGCAATTTGTTCCAGTGCTTAACTACCCTGAAAGTTAGGAAAGTTTTTCCTAATGTCCAACCTAAACCACCCTTGCTGCAATTTAAATCCATTGCTTCTCTAATCCTTAGAGGTTAAGGAGAATAATTTTTCTCCCTCCTCCTTGTAACAACCTTTTATGTACTTGAAAACTGTTATCATATGCCCACTCAGTCTTCTCTTCTCCAGACTAGACAAACCCAATATTTTCAATCTTCCCTCATAGGTCATGTTTTCTAGACCTTTAATCATTTTTGTTGCTCTTCTCTGGACTTTCTCCAATTTGTCCACATCTTTCCTGAAATGTGGCACCCAGAACTGGACACCATACTCCAGCTAAGGCCTAATCAGCGCGGAGTAGAGGAGAAGAATTACTTCTTGTGTCTTGGTTACAACATTCCCGCTAATACATCCCAGAATGATGTTCTCTTTTTTTGTTTACACTGTTGACTCCTGTTTAGTTTCTGATCCACTATGACCCCCAGATCCCTTTCCGCAATACTCGTTCCTAGGCAGTCATTTCCCATTATGTGGGTATGCAACTGATTGTTCCTTCCTAAGTGGAGTTCTTTGCATTTGTCCTTATTGAATTTCATCCTATTTATTTCAGACCATTTCTCCATTTTGTCCAGATCATTTTGAATTTTAATCCTATCCTCCAAAGCACTTGCAACCTCTCCCAGCTTGGTATCATCCACAAACTTTATAAGCGTACTCTCTATGCCATTCTCTAAATTATTGTTGAAGATTCTGACCAGAACCAGACCCAGAACTGATCTCTGTGGGACTCCACTCAATATGCCCTTCCAGCATGACTCTGAGCCACTGATAACTATTCTCTGGGAACTGTTTAAACTGTTTTCCAACCAGTTATGCATCCACCTTATAGTAGCTTCATCTAGGTTGCATTTCCCTAGTTTGTGTATGAGAAGGTCATGCTAGACAGTATCAAAAGCTTTACTAAAGTCAAGTTATACCACGTCTACCGCTTCCCCCCCTATCCACAAGCCTTGTTACCCTGTCAAAGAAAGCTCTCAGGTTGGTTTGACAGAACTTGTTTTTGACAAATCCATGCTGACTGTCACTTATCACCTTATTATCTTCTAGGTTTTTGCAAATTCCTTGCTTAATTATTTGCTCCATTCTCTTTCCAGAGACGAAAGTTAAGCTCTTGTAGGTATTCATTCATTGTTTGCTATTCGCTCTGTGCGATTGGCCACTAAAGATATGTGGTATTGCTTCTGCTCCCCCACTGGATGACTGTGACTTTTAGTTTCCAGCAGCAGTATTCAAAAACAAATATTGGCATGTAATTAGCAAATACAAGCTGCCCCTAAAGAAAACTTTGACCTGGCAAATTAAACTCACTGGGTTTCTTGCACCAGTGCTTCCACATGCCTCTTCGCAGGATTCACCTGGTTCTGAAATACAGCAACCCTGAATCCTTAGAACATTTCTGTGCACCCTCGTAGTACCGCAGGTCCCAAACTGAAGTTGGTGGATCACTGGTGTCGCAGAAAATTTCCATTGAGGTCCAGCAGTCCCAGTGCTTAATTAGTAATGAAAGAGGTGCAAGGGCTCACGCAGTTAAGTGCCGGGACTCAAACTTTTTTTTTGCATTCATCACTGATGCAGCAAGCCCAGAGATGCCGGGGCTATGAACTGCCAAGCCCTGGCACAAGTTAAGCACTGAGCAGCCCAGAGCTGGCAAGGCTCATGGTGCTGGCTTTCCACCTCGTTTACGGCTGCTCGCGACAGGTGCCCAGGCTCAAACGAGGAGGACGAGCTGACCTGGATGCCTCTTGTTAGGGGTCATGACCAACCGGCAGGTGCAGAGGGAACCGAGCCACCAGTGGGACTGGAGCTGCCAGCCATCAGCAGGAGAGGAACGTCCCGGGGAAGACAACGAGGCAATATGTCCCAGGGGAGAAGAGGAAGAGGAGGCTGGGCAGAAGGTCAGTGAAGAGAAGGGAACCAATGAGCCAGGGAGAGGTGCAAGGAATGGCATAGCCAATACTTCATGCTGGGCCCTCCATGTACCGCGCTGCGCTCCAGCAGCACTTGGACAGGGGGCGCTCTGCCACTGGACAGGTGTGGTAAGTGCCTTTGATGACAAAACGCCCCTATTTATCACTACTCTCCCAGCTCTCCTCCTCCTCCAGCCCCACCCCAGCCAGCATGGCTCCTAGAGCCACCACTGAACCAGCAATGCCTCCATCTGGGGTGGGCGATATTCCGATTCCCTCCCTCCCTGCTGTACAGCTCCCTCTGGTGGTCGAAAATAGACAGCGACGGATTAATCCAAGAACAGATTTAAAAATTTTATTAAGATGATGTAAAAAAAAAGTGAACAGAGTTTGAGCATAGACGTTTCTAGTTATCAGGGAATAATGTACAGATTATCGAGGTAGCAAGGTTTGGTTTAAGATCGGGTGGCATAAGGAATACATAAAATGCAATATCCCCGATTGGGGGTAAAAGGTTGATGGTCAAAGTACAGGCATTGAGATATGAGGGTCTGAAGTTCATAGAGTGGCTATGTTCGGGTGTGGGGTATAATGAGTGGATATGATGAGGAGGATGGATTGACCCTCATTTGGTGAGATTTAATGTTCAGGAAGTTTATGGTTCCAGTTCATATGATCCAATGGAGAAGGTCCCTTGGTCCCTTTCTCGTAGTGGGAGAATGATGTCACTCTGGCTTTCGCCTCCTGGTACTGTCGGTGGCCGGTGATGTGCGCGATGTAGATGGCCCTTCTACATTCTGAAGCATTCCCATTTGGCCCAGCTCTGTCATTGGCTGGAAAACGGAGGGGAGGTGTGTGTGTGGGGGGGGGAGTTTTGTGGATGGTTTTCATCCAAAGTTTGACATTTCACTGTTGTTTTGAAACCTGGAAAACGGTGGCTGAAACCAGCGCTTGCAGGTTTGTGGGCTAATCTCACCTCAGGGACTGTTTCTGCAGGATATCTCTTCCTTGGTATAATCAGGACGGGGGGAATCGTTGCTTTTTTCAGTCATGGTTTGGACAGCCACGGGGATAGGAATTCTGCCTGGCTGGGTGGCACCTGGAGAGGGGATCCGGACCATCAGAATCAGGGTGATCGCCCCGAGCCTCTGTAGAGGTGTGGCTGGAGCAGCACCCCCTTGTGGACCTTTCAGGTGCCTCAATGCAACCATAGTTCTCCTCATGGATAAAGTCTCTGTTTTCAGTGTTCACTGAGGCAGACTCTGACCCACCAGCCTATTGTCTCTTTGGTTCTCTCCCTTTCTGGGGGGGCACTGGAGGGGCTTAGCAAACCTAATTCAATACAGAGCTTCCCGCCAGTCGGAGTCCCTTCCCTTTCCTTCAGGTCTGGTTCCCAAATAGTCTCTTGCTCATGCATCGCTCGCTGCTTAGGGACTAACTGCTCCTCCCCAGTGGCTGCTCCAGCTAGCAGGGCCCATCTCTGTGCGATTCTACAGCCAAAGCTCCCTCCAAGTGCAGCTGCATCCTCATTCCTGGCCAGCGGAGCCAGCCCTGAACTGAGCCAGGCTCTCTCCCTTTAATCTCCCTCCAGGCTTGGCATTGGCTGCAGGTATAGTGGGGCGGGGCTAGCTGGGCCCATAGGCTGTCCTTAGCCCTGTCTCTGCTGCCGTGGGGCCTCTCAGCCCATCAGGCCTCCCTTTGGTTTGCGGCTAGGATTCAGTGGGAGGAGCATGTTGTGTCTTTTTCCCTTTACAGAACAAGAATAGTAACGAGCCATGGCTGTGCACCATCCAGTGCACCACAACCAATCTGACCATCACATCACAGGGGGGATAGGGCCCAGATCTTCCTTTTCCAAAGCCCACGCTCTCTATCATCAAGGGAGGATCTCTATTGTTAGCAATATAGGGACTTTGACACACAGTTGAGCAGTTCTGAATGCAGCCAGTAGAGGGCAGCGGTGTCCATACACCCTAGGCAAAAATGATATACTGGCATTAGAAAAGGTTCAGAGAAGGGCAACTAAAATGATTAGGGGTTTGGAACAGGTCCCATATGAGGAGAGATTAAAGAGGCTAGGACTTTTCAGCTTGGAAAAGAGGAGACTAAGAGGGGATATGATAGAGGTCTATAAAATCATGAGTGGTGTGGAGAAAGTGAAGAAGGAAAAGTTATTTACTTGTTCCCATAATACAAGAACTAGGGACCACCAAATGAAATGAATGGGCAGCAGGTTTAAAACAAATAAAAGGAAGTTCTTCTTCACACAGTGCACAGTCAATCTGTGGAACTCCTTGCCTGAGGAGGTGGTGAAGGCTAGGACTATAACAGGGTTTAAAAGAGAACTAGATAAATTCATGGTGGTTAAGTCCCTTAATGGCTATTAGCCAGGATGGGTAAGGAATGGTGTCCCTAGCCTCTGTTTGTCAGAGGATGGAGATGGATGGCAGGAGAGAGATCACTTGATCATTACCTGTTGGGTTCACTCCCTCTGGGGCACCTGGCATTGGCCACTGTCGGTAGATAGGATACTGGGCTGGATGGACCCAGTATGGCCGTTCTTATGTTCTTACATTCTTAACAGCAGAGAAAGCAATAGAAAGATCGCAGTCCCATCGCTCTGCTCCACCTTTTCTTCCTCCTTTTCCGGGGAGGATCCCTGTTAAAAATGCACATCAGCCATCACTGCCTGCATCCCCACTGGGAGAGTGGGGGGGGGTCTGATCATTTTTCTGCTCTATCTGAATGCAGAGCCGGCTCCCGGAGAGGCTGTCAAAGTGGAGGCCCGGCCTAGTGTTTCCTTTCTAATAACCCCCTGCCGCTAACCCCCAGCAGCGACGCTCAGGCAGAACTGGACGGCACCAATGGCTCCTAATCTCTCCCTCTGTGTGTGGCTCCCCCTGATAGACTCTCCCTCCAACTCTCATTAAGCACCGGGGGCTATCTGTCTTTGCAGCTGCTCACCTCTGGGATCATTAGGAAAGGGCTCTACATAGCTTGACATTCTCTGCTTCCGGGAGGAGGGGGAGCCACTGACAGATCTCTCCATTGGAATATGAAACCTATTTGTTCAGATGCCTAATGACTGATGAATCGTCTCGCCGGGTGGCAGCTGAGTGCTGTGCTGGCATGGTTGGCTGCAGTCAGTGCCACTGCATTTCAGCTGCATGACATAGCGTGGCAGGCCCAGGACTGAAACCCCTCGCATCCCCAGGTGAAGTGTCTCCAAGGAGCAGGGAAGACAAGCCCCTGAGTAGATGGTAAGGGAGAGAAAGAGATGGTGTCTCTGGGGGTGGGGGCCCTGGCAAGGGAAGGAGATTGAAGCCCCATTAGCATAAAGGGAGGCAGGGCCTGAAGGGGTCAGAGTTAGTGAGAGGCAAACGAGCCCTGGTGGCTGAGAGGGAATGAAAGGAGGGAGCGCTGGCCCTGAGCACAAGTGTGGGGTCAGGTTGATTCAGGGCAGCTCAGCAAACCGGTCCTTTCCTCTGGGGCTGCTGTTTCCTGAGTCTGCAGGCAGCCTGAAACAGCATCTCAGAGAGATGTCAGCTGTCTCTATCACCTCAATATAGTGTTGACTCTGAAGCCTAATGGTGATACCAGCACTATTAATTATTTCACTGCTGTTCAGAGCATGCAGGGAAGAAGAGGAATGATTATATACTGCGAACGGCATCTTATTTTGGCACCTCAAGTGGGTCCAATTTGGTTAGTGGGAGGAGTTTAGTTTGTGGGAGGAGCTTAGGAAAATACCACTTCTTCTCTCCCTCCCCTTCAATCCAACCCCTGCCTTAGCACCAGCCATGGAGCCATGGGACAAGAGGAGCAGAGTGGGAAAGAAGGGCATGGAGTCCCCCTGAGAAGGAGGGATTTGGGACAGCAAAGGAGAAGGGAGGTGGGGGAGAGCTGGGGATAGGGGATTGAAAGTATGAAGGGAGAATGAGAGGGAAGTGGAGACTCTGGGAGCAGAGAGGGCCTGGGGAAACAAAGACAGAGAGGGAGAGATGCTAAGGGTAGGACACAACCTGGCCCAACTCACTCCTTATCCCTGAAACTACAGTGGCATTGGCAGTTCCCATAGGTTCCCAGTACAGTCACCTGGGTCCAGGCATTGAGAATGTTCATGTTCAGTTATTATCTGGGCAGATGGCCAACATTTTCCTGCGGAGAGCAAGCTCTATTGGTGGTGATTTTTTTAACCCACTAAACCTGAATGAAGTTCAGGAGATAAAGAAAAAGCACTTCTCTAGGCCAAGGCCTTTCTCCCTGCTAAATTGCTGCAAACAATGGAGGTGCCAGAGCTTTTCAGAAAAAAGGAAGTCAATATTTTTTTTATAATGGTAAGTGTTCTGAAATCTGCATATAGGGGTCGCTCTGATACCTTTCTTTGAAATACTGTCCAAGAATTGCACCACATTGCTGTATAAACGTAGAGACTAGATAGCTCAGAGGATACAGAATCTTTAATTTCTAGGATACTGATTAGTAGCAGATTAGTAGCATCAGCGAGGTATTCAGTAACCTATGTCACATAACTTAGGCCCAGATCCTCAAAGGTATTTAGGCACCTTCGTGGTCTTAGTTCCTAACAGACAGGTATCTGTCACAAAAATTATTATGGGTTTTATCATCGTGTCATAGAAGTGTAGGATTGGAAGGGACCTCAAGAGGTCAGCTAGTCCAGTCCCCTGCATGGCTGAGATTATGGGGCAAGTGATGCTGCTTTCCACAATTTCAACCCATGCACATTGGCGGAAGCGCTCTATGTAGAAGTCCAGTCTGTTGTTTCAACCTTCAGGAGGAGTCCAGGCAGACAGCCCCCACAACCTGAAGCAAATACTTACCAGCAACTACACACCACACAACAAAAACACTAACCTAGGAACCAATCCCTGCAATAAACCCCATTGCCAACTCTGTCCACATATCTGTTCAAGGGACACCATCATAGGACCTAACCATATCAGTCACACCATCAGGGGCTCATTCACCTGCACATATATCTACCAAGGTGATATATGCCATCATGTGCCAGCAATGCCCCTCTGCCATGTACATTGGCCAAACCGGACAGTCTCTAAACAAAAGAATAAATGGACACAAATCAGACATCAAGAATTGTAATATTCAAAAACCAGAAGGAGAACACTTCAATCTCCCTGGTCACTCAATAACAGACTTAAAAGTGGCAATTCTTCAACAACATACTTAAACTTCAAAAACATACTTACTTCAGTGAGAAACTGCAGAACTGGAATTAATTTGCAAACTGGACACCATCAAATTAGGCCTGAATAAAGACTGGGAGTGGATGGGTCATTACAAAAAGTAATTTTCCCTCTGCTGATATTCACACCTTCTTGTCAACTATTGGAAATGGGCGACATCCACCTTGATTGCATTGGCCTTGTTAGCACTACAAAAGTAATCAACTCTTGAGAATCGGCCACTTCCACCTTAATTGAATTGGCCTCGTTAGCACTGATCCACCACTTGGTAAGGCAACTCCCATCTTTTCATAATATATACATACTGCTTACTGTATTTTCCACTCCATGCATCTGATGAAGTGGGTTCTAGCCCACGAAAGCTTATGCCCAAATAAATGTGTTAGTCTCTAAGGTGCCACAAGGACTCCTCATTGTTTTTGCTGATACAGACTAACACGGCTACCACTCTGATACTCTCTGGGAATGGTTTTCCAACCAGTTCTGCACCCACCTTATAGTAGCTCCATCTAAGTATTTCCCTAGTCTTTTTATGAGCAGGTCATATAAGACAGTATCAGAAGCCTTACTAAAGTCAAGATATACCACATCTACCACTTGCCTCCTATCCACAAGGCTTGTTACCCTGTCAAAGAAAGCCATTATGTGTTTGCAAATTGATTGCTTGATTATTTGTTCCTTTATCTTTCTGGGTTCTGAAAGAGGCACCAAACAAGGTTCAGGTCCCCATTGTGCTAGGAGCTGTACAAACCAGGAATAAAAAGAGACTCCTGCCCCTGGGGCTAATTATCTAGGATTATGACAAGAGACAAGTGATGGATGAAACAGACAATGGGGGCAAGTGTATGAGATCGCAGCAAAACAAGGAGACTTTGCATTTCAGGGGAGGTAGTGTGATCTAGTGGATAGGGCACCAAAGTGGGAGTCAAGAGAGCTGGGTTTTATTCCTGGCTCTGCCACTGACCTGTTGTGTGCCTGTGGGCAAGTCACGGCATCACTTTGTGCCTCAGTTTCCCATCTGTCTTGTCAACTTAGACTATAAGCTGGTGCGGAGCAGCTGCCTCTTGCTATATATATGTACAGTGCCTAGCACAGCAGGACCCCGATCTCAGAAGGCACTACAGTAATACAAATCATCGCTAAGAAGATCGACAATAATCTCAGTTTGCCCCATCCCTAGCCATTACCAGCTGGCAACCCTACCCCTGCAAATGGCGACTGCCTGGCAGATGCTGCGGAGGGGCCAAAGATTAAATGGTTCCCTCTGATCCAGAGTTGGGATCACTAGGCCAGAGGTGAGGCACAGCAAGTGCCGTCCCCACTTTGTGTGTATCTATGTGACTGATACATACCTGACTTCGGGCTCATCAGTCTGCCCCCTCCACCAGGACCAAATTCCTTTTCCAAGAGGAAAACAGCAGAAGACATCAGGGCTTGAACCGGTCGGATGAAATCTGTTCATGGCGGTGATGAGCCCTGATTGCTCTCTGTGTCCCTCACTGCACCGCTTGCTGCATTGCCTGCCTCAATCAAATGCTTTAATTTAATTGGAAGTACAGAAGAAAAGAATCATAGAAGATTAGGGCTGGAAGAGACCTCAGGAGGTCATCTAGTCCAACCCTCTGCTCAAAGCAGGACCAATCCCCAACTAAATCATCCCAGCCAGGGCTTTGTCAAGCCTGACCTTAAAAACCTCTAAGGAAGGAGATTCCACCACCTCCCTAGGGAACCCATTCCAGTGCTTCACCACCCTCCTAGTGAAAAAGTTTTTCATAATATCCAGCATAGACCTCCCCCACTTCAACTTGAGACCATTACTCCTTGTTCTGTCATCTGGTACCACTGAGAACAGCCGAGCTCCATCCTCTTTGGAACCCCCCTTAACGTAGTTGTAGGCTGCTATCAAATCCTCCCTCATTCTTCTCTTCTGCTGACTAAACAAGCCCAGTTCCCTCCAGCCGCTCCTCATAAGTCATGTGCTCCAGCCCCCTGATCATTTTCATTGCCCTCCACTGGACTCTCTCCAATTTGTCCACATCCTTCTTGTAGTGTGGGGCCCAAAACTGGACACAATACTCCAGATGTGGCCTCACCAGTGCCGAATAGAGGGGAATAATCACTTCCCTCGATTTGCTGGCAATGCTCCTCTTAATGCAGCCTAATATGTCGTTGGCCTTGTAGGCAACAAGGGCACACTGCCGACTCGTATCCAGCTTCTCGTCCACTGTAACCCCTAGGTCCTTTTCTGCAGAACTGCCGCTTAGCCAGTTGGTCCCCGGCCTGTAGTGGTGCATGAGATTCTTCCATCCGAAGTGCAGGACTCTTCACTTGTCCTTGTTGAACCTCATCAGATTTCTTTTGGCCCAATCCTCCAATTTGTCTAGGTCACTCTGGACCTTATCGCTACCCTCCAGTGTATCTACCTCTCCCCCCAGCTTAGTGTCATCCGCAAACTTGCTGAGTGTGCAATCCATCCCATCCTCCAGATCATTGATAAAGACGTTGAACAAAACTCTCCCAGTCAAGTTCGGCTTGGCCTTGGGTGAGGCGGTAGGGTTGCTTTCCATCCCAGCACTGATGCGGCTGTCCCGTGACTGGCAAACAAGGCTTGGTGGACGTTAAAAAGAGGGTGTTTACACAACACTCACAAAATTGGTGTATAACCCCACCGTGCATGCCAATGCATGCAAACCCCCAGGCCGCGCGGGCACAAGCAACCAGGGATGCTCACATTTAGTATCCAATTTCTGGAAATTTAACGTAAACGTACCCCCAAAAATACCTTCCGGGCCAGCGCGACACACTAATTCCTGCTAATGCGCTGCTCTTTCCTCCACAACATCCCCTGCAGGGAGATAGGAATCAGTTCCCGGAAAGACATTACCTACGTAGTGCAACCTTGATGCGTAGGAGGACAAAGTTCATGTATGTTTCAGGAGGCAGTGGAAGATAGTGGAAAGGACACTGAACTGGGCCTCACGAGCGCCCCTGACTTCTAGTCCCAGCTCCACCACAGAGCGGCACTCCGCAAGTCGCTCCCACCCTTTGTCCGTGTGACCCATTTCAGTGGTGAGACATCTGGGACAGGAGCTGTTTCGTAGCCTTCATGCTACATAGGACAATCGGTTCACCATTAGAGCTGGTCGGGAATTGTCCAGCAAAACAGTTTTTCGTCAGAACATGTCGATTTATCGAAACCAGCGCTTTTCAAGGGAATGCACCAGTCTCCACAAGGCTTGTATCAGGAAAGAATCCCCAGCTCCAGGGTCTAGGAGACCCATCCCAAAGTAACTAATAGCCCATTGGTTAGGACGCTCACCTGGGATGTGGGAAAATGGTAAATCAAGACCTTAAAGTCCCTTTTTCCACATCCCATGTGAGTGCCTTAACCATTGAGCAAAAGATTAAATCTCTCTTCTGCACAATGGGTATTTCAGTGTGTGTACAAAGAAGAGCAGTTCCACCAGCCCCAATTCGGAGACCCACCTCAGAATGCCCATTAGCCTGGCCCTGGCCTAGGAGGTGGACATCCCAGGTTCAAGTCCCTTGATGTGCCAATCTCCCCCCTCCCAGCTGAGTGTCCTAATCACCTGGCTCATGGCTGGAGTAGAGGGCGTCTGTTTTTTTGTGAACAACTTTGAAAGGTCTCGGGTTGGTCCCGATTTGGGATGGGAACATTTCGGAAATGTCAAAAACTTTCTGAGGCTGAGAAAAGAGTTTCCCACCCTGTTGTATTCACCATCTCAGGGCCTCGCGGTACTAATGCAATATAAGGGGGTCGGATAGCTCAGTGGTTGGAGCATTGGGCTGTTAAACACAGGGTTGTGAGTTCAATCTGGGAGGGGGGCCATTTAGGGATCTGGGGCAAAAATCTGTTTGGGGATTGGTTCCCCTTTGAGCAGCAGGTTGGGCTAGATGACCTCCTGAGGTCCTTTCCAACCCTGATATTCTACGAAATAATACCAAGCTTGTGCAGCTCAAGGGGTCTCCTTCCCAAGCCCCATCAGGCTCTAGCTTTGTGCAGAAACCAAACACTTACAACTCAGAACCTATTTTCTGAGGGATGTTTTCATTTTTACTTAGCCCTTCCTTCCAGCAGCCTGAGTGTTTACAGCCTTCCTCCTGTGTCCTCTGCATGGTGACCCTAGCCTGGTCATCTGCTTGTCTGTTTCCCCGTGTCCAGGCTGGAGTAGGTCTGTGCCTCCTCAGGGGATAGGAGCAAAGAGTCTCCAAGGGAACCCACCATCTGCAGATGGGCTGTGGTCAGGGTTAGTAGTGGCTAAGCCTCGGATTTCATGGGGAGGGAGGCAGATCCTGGGGAAGGATGGTTCTCTCCTGTGCTGTCTGAGGCTGCTTTGTGCTTCAGGGCTTTACAGGAAGTTCCCTGTCACCTGCAGGGAAGGAGGGAGAGAGACTCACAGACACAGCGGGAGGGGTTTGGGGAAAGGAATTGTTTCCTGCTCCTGCTCATTTTCCAATGGGCCAGTCCCAGCCGCCGGGCTGAGCTACGCGCTGCATTACACTCACACGGCTGAGATTTGTTGCTTCACAAACTGTCGAAGCCGCCAGGTTCTCCTCAGAGCACGGCCCAGCAATGGGCACAGAGGGGCAGCACACGGTACACAGGGGAAGCCTTCTCTGCGAACGGGTGGGCGAAGGGAGCCCTGGCCTTCCCCCTCTCCTCCTGAGCAGCTACCTTTTACAGTCTCTTTCCTGTCCATAAAAATCTTAATAGCCCTGCTCTGGCCCTTGTCCCCATAAAAAGCAGCTGCCACCGCAGAGCAGATGCAAGGCCAAGGCTTTTATTGCTGCGTGCAGCATCTCAGCCTGGGCAGGAAACTCCCTGCTCATGAGAAGGACTTGTTGGTCACCTTTGGGGGCAGGAGGCCATGCGCCCCACGTGGGTCCGGCCTGCAGTGCCCCTGGCAGGTCCTCTCTCTTGCACTTGGGCGTTTGTCTTCTGTGGTCATTGTGTGATGGCCACCACATTGGGGATTGAACCGGAGATCACCAGAGCTAAAATCATGAGCTGTTACAACTTGAGCTAAAGAATCAAGCCTCAGGCGCATAACCTCCGTGGATCAGCCCAGAGGGTGACCTGTAACGCACACCCACCAGTGGGTTACAATGACACTCTGCCTGGAGAAACCTCTCGTGAACTCACCGCAAGATCGTCAGGCTCTCTCAATTGTCATACAGTCCTGTCTATCTATCTACCCACCCTACATTCATCACCATGGTATCTTCACGTGACGCTCCCATGTGACACAGACGTCCGGTACTGATCTCTTCTTCCTCCCACCCTCTAGTCATGCCCTCTCTCTAGGCCCTGACCCTGCGAGGTGTTTATAGTGTTGCCAGCACGTTGATTTTACCACCCTCTGCACAAGATTTGCTGTTGTTCATCCAGCCCCAGCTCCCAGAGTCAGGTGAATTCACCAGAATCTCAGCTGTCGCTGTTTTAAAAAAAGCAAGGCTCTAGCCCACAGGATTGGGGAGACAGGGTTACAAACGTGACCCCCCCCCCCAAGGTGCAAAAGCTAGGAAGCAAATCAAAACAGCTCCAAATGTATTCTTTGTAAGATCCCAGGATTTTAAAGCCAAACTCATGATTTTTGATGGCGGGTTCACAATTTTCTAACACTCAGGGTTGGCAATACTGTGTGCTAGCTTAACTGTCTAATCAGCACCCTCAGGTTTGGGCCCCGGCTCTGTGTTCCTGACCTCTCTCCAGAGCCGTAATCTTTGCGGGTTCCCCATGTGATGGAGCCAATTTAGCTATTTCTTGGGGGGGGGGGGGAATTCTATTCCCTGCTCTTCTCCCCTGCAGAAACTCTGGGTTTCCCTCAACTGGGGATCTTCTCTCTCGGCCACCCACCCCATACAGGAACCACTGTCACTGGGAGTCTAGTTCTTGGCAGATTCCCTGTGCGCCGGGTCACAAGACCATTTGGCCTGACCACCCCTCCGTCTGGATGGAGGGATGGCTGGCTCAAATTTCAGCAGTGCTGCGACCACACAGCCGGAGCGATGCTCGGACCGCTCCAGCAGCGGCTGTACCGATTTAGTATGGGACCACAGATCAAAAGTGGTTGGGCTGTGGCCACCCCCTGCTCCGTGGCTTATGCAGGTTTGAGCAAATGCAAAATCCTTTGATGGGGGAAGGATTTGCCCCCTCCCCAGCCCCCTCTAATTGACACCACAGTCCTCATTGCCTTCTTTATCTGCCTCTGAATCTCTCCAAATACTCCCTTCTCCTCCCTGCAGCAAATGCTCAACATTGTGCATGACATTCCAGTCCATCCAGCGAAGCGCGATGAATGAGGAGCGTTTGCTGCGCCGGGAGCAGGGCTGCTCTCCTGTGCTGTAGTGAGCTCATTTGCTGCCGGCTTTTGGCTTTTGAACAACAAATAAATTAGCTTTAAAGAGCAGCTTATTGCAAGCGCTCCATGGACTACTTTGGAAATTGCTCTATTTAGAAACAAATGCCCTCTTTCCCAGATTTCTTTTCTCCCCTCGGAAGGGGCATCTCCATGGAAATGGTCTCTCTTTTCTTTTCTAAATCATCCAAAATGTTAATGGAGAATGCAGGGAATGATCCCGCTACCTCTCACGCGCCAAGCAAGCACTCTACCATTTGAGCTAATTCCCCATATTCAAAGAGTAGTTACCAACGGTTCACTGTCAAACTGAGAGGACATATTTAATGGGGTTCAGAAGGGGTGGCACTGTTCAATATTTTCAGTAATGACTTGGACAATGGAGTGGAAAGTCCGCTTATAAAATTTGCAGATGATATCCAGGTGGGAGGGGTTGCAAGCACTTTAGAGAACGGGATTAGAATTCAAAATAACCTTGACAAATTGGAGAATTGGTCTTAATTCAACAAAATGAAATTCAGTAAAGACAAGTGCACAGTACTACACTTAGGAAGGAAAACTCAAATGCACAACTACACAATGTGGAATAACTGGCTGGGCAGTAGTTCTGCTGAAAAGAATCTGGGGGTTATAGTGGATCACAAATTAAATCTGAGTCAACAATATGACACAGCTGCAAAAAAGGCAAATATTCTGGGCTGTATTAACAGGAGTGTCACATATAAGACACGGGAGGCAATTGTACTGCTCTAGGGATAGCTCAGGGGTTTGCGCATTGTCCTGCTAAACCCAGGATTGTGAGTTCAATCCTTGAGGAGACCAGTTAGGGATTGGCCCTGCTTTGAGCAGGGGGTTGGACTAGATGACCTCCTGAGGTCCCTTCCAACCCTGATATTCTCTACTCAGCACTGGTGAGGCCTCAGCTGGAGTCCTCTGTCCAATTCTAGGTGCCACACTTTAGGAAAGATGTGGACTAAGTGGAGAGAATCCAGAGGAGAGCAACAGAAATGATCAAAGGTTGAGAAAATCTGACCTATGGGGCAAGGTTAAAAAAAACTGGGCCTGTTTAATCTTGAGAAAAGAAAAGTGAGGGGGGACCTGATAACAATCTCCAAATAGGTTAAGGGCTGTTATAAAGAGGACAGTGATCAATTGTTCTCCATGAAGGGCAAAGGGGTCCAGGAGAGCTGGCTGTATTTTAAAGAATCCTTATTGCGGTTGCAGGAACAAACCATCCCGATGTGTAGAAAGAATAGTAAATATGGCAGGCGACCAGCTTGGCTAAACAGTGAAATCCTTGCTGATCTTAAATGCAAAAAAGAAGCATACAAGAAGTGGAAGATTGGACGAATGACCAGGGAGGAGTATAAAAATATTGCTCAGGCATGCAGGAGTGAAATCAGGAAGGCCAAATCACACTTGGAGTTGCAGCTAGCAAGAGATGTTAAGAATAACAAGAAGGGTTTCTTCAGATATGTTAGCAACAAGAAGAAAGTCAAGGAAAGTGTGGGCCCCTTACTGAATGAGGGAGGCAACCTAGTAACAGAAGATGTGGAAAAAGCTAATGTACTCAATGCTTTTTTTGCCTCTGTCTTCACGAACAAGGTCAGCTCCCAGATTGCTGCACTGGGCAGCACAATATGGGGAGAAGGTGACCAGCCCTCTGTGGAGAAAGAAGTGGTTCGGGACTATTTAGAAAAACTGGACGTGCACAAGTCCATGGGGCCGGATGCGCTGCATCTGAGGGTGCTAAAGGAGTTGGCGGATGAGATTGCAGAGCCATTAGCCATTATTTTTGAAAACTCATGGCGATTGGGGCAGGTCCCAGATGACTGGAAAAAGGCTAATGTAGTGCCCATCTTTAAAAAAGGGAAGAAGGAGGATCCGGGGAACTACAGGCCAGTCAGCCTCATCTCAGTCCCTGGAAAAATCATGGAGCAGGTCCTCAAGGAATCAATTATGAAACACTTAGAGGCGAGGAAAGTGATCAGGAGCAGTCAGCATGGATTCACGAAGGGAAAGTCGTGCCTGACTAACCTAATTGCCTTCTATGATGAGATAACTGGCTCTGTGGATGAGGGGAAAGCAGTGGACGTGTTATTCCTTGACTTTAGCAAAGCTTTTGATACGGTCTCCCACAGTATTCTTGCTGCCAAGTTAAAGAAGTATGGGCTGGATGAATGGACTGTAAGGTGGATAGAAAGCTGGCTAGATCGTAGGGCTCAACGGGTAGTGATCAATGGCTCCATGTCTAGTTGGCAGCCGGTTTCAAGCGGAGTGCCCCAAGGGTCGGTCCTGGGGCCGGTTTTGTTCAATATCTTTATTAATGATCTGGAGGATGGTGTGGACTGCACTCTCAGCAAGTTTGCAGATGACACTAAACTAGGAGGCGTGGTAGATACACTAGAGGGTAGGGATCAGATACAGAGGGACCTAGACAAATTAGAGGATTGGGCCAAAAGAAACCTGATGAGGTTCAACAAGGACAAGTGCAGAGTCCTGCACTTAGGACGGAAGAATCCCATGCACTACTACAGACGAGGGACCGAATGGCTAGGTAGCAGTTCTGCAGAAAAGAACCTAGGGGTCATAGTGGACGAGAAGCTGGATATGAGTCAACAGTGTGCTCTTGTTGCCAAGAAAGCTAACGGCATTTTGGGCTGTATAACTAGGGGCATTGCCAGCAGATCGAGGAACGTGATCGTTCCCCTTTATTCGACATTGGTGAGGCCTCATCTGGAATACTGTGTCCAGTTTTAGGCCCCACACTACAAGAAGGATGTGGAAAAATTGGAAAGAGTCCAGCGGAGGGCAACAAAAATGATTAGGGGTCTGGAGCACATGACTTATGAGGAGAGGCTGAGGGAACTGGGATTGTTTAGTCTCCAGAAGAGAAGAATGAGGCGGGATTTGATAGCAGCCTTCAACTACCTGAAGGGGGGTTCCAAAGGGGATGGAGCTCGGCTGTTCTCAGTGGAGCAGATGACAGAACAAGGAGTAATGGTCTCAAGTTGCACTGGGGGAGGTCTAGGTTGGATATTAGGAAACACTATTTCACTAGGAGGGTGGTGAAGTACTGGAATGGGTTACCTAGGGAGGTGGTGGAATCTCCTTCCTTAGAGGTTTTTTAGGCCCGGCTTGACAGAGCCCTGGCTGGGATGATTTAGTTGGGAATTGGTCCTGCTTTGAGCAGGGGGTTGGACTAGATGACCTCCTGAGGTCCCTTCCAACCCTGATATTCTATGATTCTATGATTCTATGTCCAGTGAAGGTAAGACAAGAAGTAATGGGGCTTACTCTGCAGCAAGGGAGACTTCGGTTGGATATCAGGAAAAAAACTTTCTAACTATAAGGATAGCTAAGCTCTGGAAGAGACTTCCAAGGCAGATTATGGAATCCCCGCTATTGGAGGATTTTAAGAACAGGTTGGACAAACATCTGTCAGGGATGGTCTAGGTTTGGTTGGTCCTGTCACGGTGAAGGGAGCTGGACTTGATGACTTCTCAAGGTCCCTTCCAGTGCAACATATCTATGATTCTCCACCTGAACTTACAGTCCTCAATTCGTGCCATTGTAATTGGTTACCATGAACCATCAGTTGCACACAGACAAAATGGGAAATGACTGCTTAGGAAGGAGTACTGCGGAAAGGGATCTGAGGGTCATAGTGGATCACAAGCTAAATATGAGTCAACAGTGTAACACTGTGGCAGGAAAAGCAAACATCAATCTGGGATGCATTAGCAGGAGTGTTGTAAGCAAGACACGAGAAGTAATTCTTCCGCTCTGCTCCGCACTGATTAGGCCTCAGCTGCAGTATTGTGTCCAGTTTTAGGTGCCAAATTTCAGGAAAGATGTGGACAAATTGGAGGAAGTCCAGAGAAGAGCAACAAAAATTATTACAGGTCAGAAAACATGGCCTGTGAGAGAAGATTGAAAAAATTGGGTTTGTTTAGTCTGGAGAAGGGAAGACTGAGAGGGGACATGATAACAGTTTTCAAGTACATAAAAGGTTGTTACAAGGAGAAGGGAGAAAAAATGTTCTTCTTAACTTCTGAGGACAGGACAAGAAGCAATGGGCTTAAATTGCAGCAAGGGAGGTTTAGGTTGGACATTAGGAAAAACTTCCTGTCAGGGTGGTTAAGCTCTGGAAAAATTGCCTCGGGATGTTGTAGAATCTCCATCACTGAAGATTGTTAAGAGCGGGTTGGACAAACACTTGTCGGGGATGGTCTAGTTAATACTCATTCCTGCCCTAAGTGCAGGAGCCTGGACTAGATGACCAGTCCTATGATTCCATGAAGATGGTGCTGAGATCCCAAGCAGGAGGCTGGCAGCGGAACATTGTGATTAACACCCCGGGTTAGGAGCTGGGATTCTTACAGCTCCTGGGTTCTAGTCCCTGCTTTGTTTGGAGTTTCCTCTACAAGCTGAGGGAAGTGATATGAATTAGTAGCTTTCAACAGCTGTAGAATCAGGAGAGTATTTCTGTGGTGAGGATTCTGCTTTGGGCGCTGTGCTGAATGCCCTCACTGCTGAGAACTTCATGTGAGCAACAGAGCTAGAGCCCTCTTGCTGCAAAAACACATCCTTGAACTAAAAGAGAATCCCCCATTAGTTGTCATCAGTAGAGGGGTCTATGACACGCAGGAGTGCAGTTCTGACCCTATCCAGTAGAGTGCAGTCGTGCACAGTTAACTAATGTGCATAAAGCATTGTGACCTAGTTAGACAGAAGGGGCTTCAGAAATGCAAGCGAAATTGGTGGCGAAAGCAATGTGTTATCATAGCCATTCATAGATTCTAGACTGGAAGGGACCTCGAGAGCTCATCGAGTCCAGTCCCCTGCCCGCATGGCAGGACCAAATACTGTCTAGACCATCCCTGTTAGACATTTATCTAACCTACTCTTAAATATCTCCAGAGATGGAGATTCCACAACCTTCCTAGGCAATTTATTCCAGTGTTTAACCACCCTGACAGTTAGGAACTTTTTCCTAATGTCCAACCTAAACTTCCCTTGCTGCAGTTTAAGCCCATTGCTTCTTGTTCTATCCTTAGAGGCTAAGGTGAACAAGTTTTCTCCCTCCTCCTTATGACACCCTTTTAGATACCTGAAAACTGCTATCATGTCCCCTCTCAATCTTCTCTTTTCCAAACTAAACAAACCCAATTCTTTCAGCCTTCCTTCATAGGTCATGTTCTCAAGACCTTTAATCATTCTTGTTGCTCTTCTCTGGACCCTGTCCAATTTCTCCACATCTTTCTTGAAATGCGGTGCCCAGAACTGGACACAATACTCCAGTTGAGGCCTAACCAGAGCAGAGTAGAGCGGAAGAATGACTTCTCGTGTCTTGCTCACAACACACCTGTTAATACATCCCAGAATCACGTTTGCTTTTTTTGCAACAGCATCACACTGTTGACTCATATTTAGCTTGTGGTCCACTATAACCCCTAGATCCCTTTCTGCCATACTCCTTCCTAGACAGTCTCTTCCCATTCTGTATGTGTGAAACTGATTTTTCCTTCCTAAGTGGAGCACTTTGCATTTGTCTTTGTTAAACTTCATCCTGTTTACCTCTGACCATTTCTCCAATTTGTCCATTGCCGTGGTGAGTTCCTGGAGTGACGCGGGAGACAGCCGCGCTCCCCGCAAGAATCGATGAGCGTTTCCGGGGTACAGAGGAAACTCCATGATGCTGCCTCCAGGCCACCTTTTGTGAAACACAAGCGTTTACATTTTGACGGGGAACAACCTCTGCGAACCCTCGAGGAAAAACTAAGTGAACATGATTGAAAGGAATAGCATATAGCTAGAGCTGCCCTTCTGTTTTCCCTGCAGGCAAAAGCAGATCACTGGGTCTCAATGAGATGGTTCATAAGGAAACGTTCTTTTGTTTCCTTTGACGTGTTAGCTGCTTTTATTCTGCAAGATTGATGTGCTGTCTTGGGCTCCTTTTGGTCTTTGGATATTCGCTCTCTCTCTGGACTTTTTGTGCCAATGAATTTGTCTCCATCTAGCCACGGTTCCCCTGCTGCGCTCGCTCTCGTTGGCTGTAATGCCTACCATACCAGGACTTTGGAGTGACAAGTGGAGAGAGTGCTACTGAAGAATCCATCCTGGCGTTTATGCAACCAGACAAATGACGGCTGGCACAGAACACTTTGGGCAGGGTTAGCGTGAGCTCCCGTATACAGCAAGTGTTGTTCCCCTATACTGAGTCTTAGGACCTCACAGTAACAACCTTTCTGCTGGGGTTCCTGGTACCCGCTGCTCCCAGGTGGGCCGGAACTACAGGAGAAAGAGCCATTTTTGGAGGTATTTCATCCCTCCGAGCCGCAGCCAGAAGCAGAAGCCACATACATAAAGAAATATCAAAGCTCCAGAAATGTTCCACGAATGAGTTGGGTTCAGGTGGAGTTTTGAGCAGAGGATCGGGGTTCTGATCAAATCTCTGGAACCATGGAGATGAAGGGCTATTTTTTTGAAATCACCGAGCTCCCACGCGCACCTAAATAAGCGGCAAGATTTTCAAAAGGGCTCAGTGCATTGGGTGAATGTTGGAGGCTGAGTTCATGTGAGAATCTGGCCCTGGCTGCAGGGATGGTACTGAGGAATTCCTCACCAGTTCTTTAGGCTGCGTTATGTGGGAGATGAGTCCACATGATTACGGCCTTAAAATCTACGGATCTCAGCACGGCTCTTCATCTGCTGCCGTCTCCTCTAAAGAGGAGAACATTTTCTAAAGGCAAATTAGACACACTGGCTCCACGACGGAGATTTTTTTCTAGAACAATAATGACAATTCTTCACCCTTCTACAGGTTCTTCCAGCCAAAGACCTCAAAGCTCACACACATCAGTGAACTGAATCGTCACAGCATCTCAGCGAGGCGGGTCCGTGTCAATATCTGCATTTCACAGCTGGGGAAAGGGAGGCGTGGAGCAGGGGACTCGCTGGAAGTCAATGTGAAGCCAATTGATCTCTTTTCTCCTTGACAACCTGCTCCAGATTCCTAATAAGTGGGGTCCAGCCAGCAGCAGGCTTGGATAATTTCTCCTGAAGATGATTTGAGTTTTGCAGAGCCCACAATTGAGCCTCATGTCTCCCAGTCTTGTGTTTTAGCCATCCTTGCCCATACACCCAGGTGCACACCCATCCACATGCCAGCACCATTCAACAGCCCCTGCTGGGTTTTTATATGCAACTGTTTGTATGGGGGAGGGGGGAGAATTGGTGTGGTGATAAACACCCCAAATACCACACAGTAATACCTCAAACACCATGGTGCAATACCCCACGCCGTGCGATGCAAACCAGGAAATGAAAATTGCTGCTCAGGGTTATTAAGGAGAAATTCTCATTACAACCGCAGCGAATCCTGTTTCGGGAGCAATTTGTGTCCAACGCCACACACACACACACCGCCCCCAGTGGTGAGGGGGTATAAAGAGGGTTGACTGATCAGATGTTGGAGCTGTACGTAGAGTATTAGTAATGCTGCCCATTAAAAGCCCTGAATATAGTATTAAACCACCTTCCTCCAAGCTGTCTCCCTGCTTTCCATGTTCGCTGAGGAATGGGTTAAAAACGACTCCGGCTTTGTATTCCCCAAGAATTTTTTTGGCCTGGAGCAAAAGTAAAATCCCAACAAATTTTCTACATCACAAAATCAGCTGCACTTAATTTGCCAAACAGCAGGAGGGGACCTGAGCTATTTGCCAGGACCCCAGTGTTACCAACATTACCACATTAGCACATTCAGGTCCCTAACTCTTATTCCATGCTTCTCACAGGCCCCTCATCCAGCGTTACTGAGAGCCAGAGAGAGGAAAATGCAACCTAGTTTCCTGTGCATTAAACCTGCTGATTCCCTCTCTTAAAGTTACACTGTACCAAGTCCCGCTAAACAGACAAAATCATGCACGGAATGGGTAACTTTTTTCTCCATCCAGCTGTTCAGTAGCTCATAATAATGACTGATAGCATCTGTCCTGCTCTGCAAGTTACCCTTTAAAGGTCTATTGGGGTCATTCCTTGTTATGGAAAAGAAGCTGAGAGGGGGGATGATCCTGAGGGAAAGAGATAAATAATTCTTCAAATGGAACAATTAACAATCAGTGGTGACACTGCTGGAGCACCGCGATAACCCCATAATTCTGGCTTATCTCTGATTAATGAAGAGTCAGGCCCAGCATCCCCGGAGCCCCGAGAAACAGCTCTCCTGATTATGTCACAACTGATCTGCAACTGTTCCGTCTGAAGATTGTTTATCTCTTTTGCCCATGACCGTCCGCTCCAAGTCACTGATAAATTGGATCCAGCTATCAGCAGCCTTCGCTAATTTCCCCCGAAGATGAGCTCTTTTGTAGAGCCGAGTGTCTTTTTGCGTCGCCGTTTTTCAAGTTGCTGCTTTTTTAACGTCTTTTTGGTTTCTGCAGCCTCAAAACTCGTGGTTTTTATTTATTTGCAGCCAGAGGCCCCAACTCTAATAAGTATCAGGGGGCAGCCATGTTAGTCTGTAGCCACAAAAACAACGAGGAGTCCGGTGGCACCTTAAAGACTGACTGATTTATTTGGGCATAAGCTTTCGTGGGTAAAAAACCCACTTCATCAGATGCATGGAGTGAAACTC
Source organism: Malaclemys terrapin pileata (assembly GCF_027887155.1). Lineage (NCBI taxonomy): Eukaryota > Metazoa > Chordata > Testudines > Emydidae > Malaclemys > Malaclemys terrapin. Next base: position 130,628,432 of record NC_071510.1, on the reverse strand, counting down.
GAATAAGGGCCATGTTGTGCTAGGCGCTGTACGCCAGGTCGTAATACCACTCACTCAAATTTGGCCTACTTGCCCCTTCATCCATGGCTGAGCCAGATCTGCTCAGCTCTGCAACCCAATACACTGGGTCGCAACACCCAGAGCAGGGAGCTGGGCCCAGCCCCATGGTACAAGAGTCACGGGAGCTGCCACTGCAGGGTGAGTGTTTCATTGTTTACGTTGCTTTTCGTTCTGTTTCGCATTTGCAAAAGACACAGGGCTCTTGGGATAGACTCAAGGAGCTCAGTCTATTTATCTTCACCAAGAGAAGCTTAAGGGGTGACTTCAGCATCTACACGGCGAAAAAAATATTTGCTCATAGAGGGCTCTTCAGTCTAGCAGACAAAGGTAGAAGAAGTTCCAATAGATGGAAGTTGAAGCGAGACAAATTCAGACTGGAAATAAGGTGCACAGTTTGAACAATGAGGGTAATTAACCATTGGGACGGCTTACCCAGGGTCAGGGTGGAGTCTCCATCATGGTCAATTTTCAATCAAGATGGGATGTTTTTCTAAGAGATCCGGTCTAGGAATTATTGTGGGGCAGGTCTCTGGCCCGCGCTATAGAGGAGATCAGACGAGATGATTGCAGATGTCCTGTCTGCTCTTGGAATCTATGGATCCATAAATCATTGCTCCACCCAACAGAGAACACCGCTGTCCACTCGCTGAGTTAGACAGAGGGAAGTGGAGAGAAGGGCAGGAATGCCTGGCTGCAAGGTTGGTTCGTCGGCTGACTCAGTTGAGGGTGGAAGGACGATACGACGAGAGTAAAACTGAATGTTATGCTGGTGAAAGATGATAGGTTAAAGCCCTTTGCACTCCAAGGGTTCTACCTAGCTACAGCCCAGGTGCAGCATGGGCAGCTTCCCATCTCTCACTGTACTTTACTCTCTGCACCCATGAATCCATAGTACATCTGCTGAGACTGTCACAGGACAGCCAGCTAGTGGCTGTAACACACTGCTGGGGATACCCAGAGCTGTGAGCCACTGGCCTCTCTGCTTCAGCACGAGTGACTTTTGCTGGTGCCTAGAGTGTGTTTCAGCTCCCTGCCACACCAACCTGTCTGCCTCACCAGCAAACTCCCCAGGGATGTCCTGGCCCCAGCCTCACCTAGCAGGTAACAATCAGTGAACTCCCACCGCCAAGCTCCTCAGAGACGTTTCTCTGCGATGCACAGCCCCTACCAGGGAGCATTCACAGATGATATTATCTTCACTGCTCTGTTAAAGAGCACAGCTCTTACCTCACAGCTCATCAGTTTAACTGGGGTAAATACCCACTTCCTTTCCAGCACAGCACTGCATTGCTTTACAGTAAAAGTAAAACGTTGATTAACAAAAGAACATGGATTAAGTGATACCAAGTGAAAGGGAAAGAGGGAGAGAGGGTTACAATCAAATAAAGCTGAAAACTCATATCTAAAAGGCTAAAAATTAATCTAGCACAATCCAGTCTTTGTTCAAGATGGTTTCTCTCACCCTCAGTGTCCTTTCCAGCTTTTACTGGCTGGCCTGGCCAGGGCCCATCACAGAGATCAAATTGCTTGGTTCCTTTGACTCCTAAGGTGTAGGGTGAAGATGGAGTCTCTCTCTGTTCCTCATATCCGCAAGGGGACATCTTTGTCTTACAGCCATGAAGGCCTCCTGGGGATTCAGCCTCCTATGTCTGTCTAGGGTGTAGGTGCTATGTTCATTCTGTCCCTCCCTCGAGTTCTGGCTCAAGGCAACCCCTGGTGGGTTAGTTTGATGGCTTTGTTTACAGCTAGTATGTAAACTGATGCAAAGCCCCTCTCCCTTGTCTAGGACAGACCTGTGTATCATCTTTACCTAGGCGAGGCTGTCTGGCCTTAAACACGTTCTAGTAACATCATACAGCGGGAATTCATAACGTCACATATACCATTACCCCTGCATTTTACAATGGTATTGATAGCCAGTGTGGTGTTAGCTTTCCCCACAAGGGATATGTTGGACGGATGCCATTGCAGTAGTGTGTAGGGTGTAACTGCAAGAGTGCCCAGTGCCACTTCGGAAAGAGGTTTCTGACATGGAGACACCTCTCCGACCAGGCCCTAGAGATCCACCAAACTCTTTCACGTGCCATGACTTTAGAGTATTGCTTGAGCTGGGCTGGATTGGAGCCAACGATCTAGAGCTGAAAGGATGCACAGCTCATTAACCTGAGTCACCAGACTCCCCAGGTTAAATCCTGACTGGATTAGCCATGTCATGATACTGTGTGAATTCCCCACTGAGGAAGTAATTTCTACCTGTGCAATGTTTCAGCCCCTAGTTCTGTTTATAGCTATAGATATCTTAGGCACTTTCCTCCATATCAACTCCCAATCTTTAAAAAATGTATTTATCCTCACAACCCCTTCCACCCCTTGAGGCAGGGCAGGGCTATAATCCCCATTGTACAGCTGGGGAAAATGAGGCACAGAGCAGCAAAATGACTTGCCCAAGGTCACACCGGAAGTCTGTGGTGGAGCATGGAGTTGAACACAGGTCTGCCAAGTCTCAGGTTAGTGCCCCAACCACTTCCTATTGAATGAGCTCCCACCTTCATCCACTAACAGACTTTAAAGGATAAAGTCAACTATGGCAACTAGATTTCTCAGGGGACTGGGATCAGGGTCTGGGGCTTTTCATCATTAGGACCTTGGGGTAAAGCCAGCTCCAGGTAGGTAGTGTTACCTTCTGTGACGAAGTGGGATTGTTCTTAATGTTTCCTCTGAATACTGTAAAAGTGCCTCAGTTTCCCCTATGCATTTCTTAAGTCGCTAGGTGGTGGGATAAGGAGGTGTAATTCTTGCAGAGCAAAGGGACAGTGTGCATAAATGGCCAACACTCTGTCTCCCGGCAACTAATGGCCGGGGCCCTTCCCCCCTGCAAGGGGATAGCTAAAGGTGTTGGAGAACACAGGAATCAGGTGACCTCCTGGCCCGGGAAAGTTGGGGTGCAGGACTCTCTGGCTTCCCCAGGACCCCGCCAGGGCGGACTCGCTGTGGGAAGCGCACGGTGGGGTAGAGGATGCTGAATGCTCCAAGGTCAGACCCAGGAAGGTGAAGCCGTGTGAGCTGCTTGCCCTGGAGACAGTCTGCTCCCAGAGAGGAGACTTCACCAGAGTCCTGACTGGCTTTGTGGGGAGCAGTTCCAGAGCATCGCCCGGGGACTCCGTGACCCCTTCCAATGGCAGAGCGCAATTTTGCTACCGTCTGACAGCCCTGTGGTGGCCTGTATGAAATGAGCTGAGTGGAGCAGGCCAGGAGGTGAAGTCACAGCTAGCAGTGACTGGGTCCCATGTTCACAACAGAAGAGCCAAGACTAAATGAAGCATGACTTTGGAACCTGCTAATTCCCTCTGGAGGTGGCCACCGGCGACAGGACTGTGTAGGGGCTGAGAAGCCGGCGTTGCTGCCTGCCGAGGCGCTGTGCTGTGGATAAAAAGAAGACTTCGCTCTCCGAAACTAGCAATGGCAGGAGCACAAAATTTAGGGTAAAAGAGCATTATTCAAATATCCTAACAATTAGGGCAACCGTACGTCCCGTTTTGGCCAGGACAGTCCCTTTTTTAAGCCCTGTCCCGGCCATCCTGACTTTTTTGGCAAAACTGGGCATTTGTCCTGTTTGCTCTCGCCAACTGATCACCAGCTGGCAAGAACCAACGGGACAAATGCCCAGTTTTGCCAAAAAAAGTTGGGTGCGACCCCTGGCAGGGCATGGAGGAACCTGCCGGGGCGGGAGGGTGAGCAGTAACACCAGCCCTGTGTGGGAGAGATGGCTTCGGAGAGCGACTCGGGCCTGGCCACATGGGCAGGTGGCAGGGGGTCTTGGGCCGGCCCCATGTGGGCCAGAGGCAGGGAGGGCTCAGGCCGGACCCACAAGCTGAGGAGGGGGGTTCAGGCTGTCCCTATGCAGTGTCTCATTTCCCTTTGGGAACATATGATCACCCTACTAACAATGGCACAAAGTAAATGAAAACTATCTGGTACAGACGATGAGATCAGAATTCTAATGTCTCCCTTAATGTCCTTCACGGTTTATGTGGTGCTTTCCTTTCTCTGTTTATGGTATTTATAAGGTATCTGCAAACATCTAAGCGCCAAATAAAATGAGGAACCAAAATTGCTCCGAGTGAATGGTGTGTCTTCTGTGCATTTCCACAGGCTATAGGCATGCCTGCATGTATTAGCTCCATGAGTTATATGTAGTTACTGATGATGATTTATTATTTGTATTATCGTAGCCCCTAGGAACCCCAGTCATGGGCCAGGACCCCATTGTGCATGGTGCTGTACAAACACAGAACAGAGACAGTCCCTACCCCAGGGCACTTGCAATCTGAGTATAATAGAAGAGACAACAGAGGGATACTACTGGAATACTGTGTCCAGTTCCCGCGTCCACAGGATGTTGCTATTTGGAGAGTGTTCAGAATGATTAAAGGATTGGAAAAGATGCTATATAATGATAGACTCAAGGAGCTCAGTCTATTTAGCTTAACAAAGACGAGGTTCAGGGGTGACTTGATTACAATCTATAAGTAACTAGGTGGGGGGAAATATTTGATAATGAGCCCGTCAGTCTAGCAGCAAAAGGTCTAACCTGATCCAATGGCTGGAAGTCGAAGCTAGACAAATTCAGACTGGAAATAAGGTGTACGTGTTTAACAGTGCCAGTGATTAACCATTGGAACAACGTTCCAAGGGTTGTGTGGATTCTCCGTCACTATTTTAAAATCAAGATTGGCCGTTTTTCGAAAAGATCTGCTCTAGTTCAAACAGGAATGAATTCGGGCAGGTCCTATGGCCTGCGTGATGCAGGAGGTCAGACAAAACGATCATCGTGGTCCCTTCTGGCCTTTAATCTATGTATCTATGCAGACAGACAGACAGAAAAACAGTCAGGGGAGTGCAAGGAAACAGTGAGATGTCCTGCCTCAGTGCCGGGGACTGGACGAGATCAGTGGTTCTCAAGCTGGGGTATGTGTACCCCTGGGGTACGCAGAGGTCTTCCAGGGGGTACATCAGCTCATCTAGATATTTGCCTAGTTTTACAACAGGCTACATGGAAAGCACTAGCGAAGTCAGTACACGCTAAAATTTCATACAGACTCAGTGACTGGTTTGTACTGCTCTATGTACTATTCACTGAAAGGTAAGTACAATGTTTATATTCCAATGGATTTATTTTATAATTCTGTGGTAAAAAGGAGAAAGTCAGTCGTTTTTCAGTAGCAGTGTGCTGTGACACTTTTGTGGTTCTACGTCTGACTTTGTAAGCGAGTCGTTTTGAAGTGAGGTGAAACTCGGGGGTATGCAGCACATATCAGACTCCAGAAAGCGGCACAGTAGTTTGGCAAGGTTGAGAGTCATTGGATTAGATGGCTTATTGAGGTGCCTTCCAGTTCTACATTTCTCTGATTCATTTCTGTGGACATCGTTCAGCGATAGGCCTTGGTCTCAGTGCCCTAACTGGTGTCACGTTTTTTGATACTTTTGGGTGGGTTTTTATGTAGACACGGGAATTAGGAGTGTGTGTGGGGGGGTGCAGCACCCCCAGGTTTTATGTGGGCCTCCCGGCTGCTGGCCCCGTGCCCAGGGCTCTGCACCTGTCGCCAGCTGTGGCCCCAACCTCGGCCCCCTTACCCCTGTCCATGTCCCCCCCTCCTGGAGCCTCCTGCTCCAGACCCCAGCTCTAGGGGACCCGGGCAGCAGGAGGGGTAAGAGGGTGCAGCACCCCCATTCTATAAAGTGTTCCAGTGCCACTGGGTTTTTCATTGATTCATGGTCATCATTCCTGGAGAAGGCTGCCTCGAAAAGGTGCATCTTCCACTTTCATAGAATCATAGAAGATTAGGGTTAGAAGAGACCTGAGGAGCTCATCTAGTCCAACCCCCTGCTCAAAGCAGGACCAACCCCAACTAAATCATCCCAGCCAGGGCTTTGTCAAGCCAGGCCTTAATAACCTCTAAGGATGGAGATTCCACCACCTCATTAGGTAACCCATTCCAGTGCCTCACCTCCCTCCGAGTGAAAAAGTTTTTCCTAATATCCAACCTAAACCTCCCCCACTGCAACTTGAGACCATTGCTCCTTGTTCTGTCATCTGCCACCACTGAGAACAGCCGAGCTCCATCCTCTTTGGAACCCCCTTTCAGGTAGTTGAAGGCTGCTATCAAATCCCCCCCCCCATTCTTCTCTTCTGCAGACTAAATAACTCCAGTTCCCTCAGCCTCTCCTCATAAGTCATGTGCCACAGCCCCCTGATCATTTTCTCTGCCCTCTGCTGGACTCTTTCCAATTTGTCCACATCCCTTCTGTAGTGGGGGGCCCAAAACTGGACGCAGTACTCCAGGTGTGGCCTCACCATTGATCTGAACCCAGATCTGAACCTAGCCAGCTTTGGGAAAGGAGTGCCACAGCTTGGCTGTTGCCGCTGGGAATGCTCTGCCCCCAAAGCCTAATAATCTAACCCTGGCCCTGACCCAGACACCTTTTTCCTTAGGCGAGCTCCAGAGCCCACTGCAGTCAATGTAGACACAGACCAGAAATGTATATAGCATGTGTGGGCAGTGCCAGCGTAGCATGTATGGGCAGTGCCACGACTGTTTTCTTATCCACGAGAGAGATGGGAGATCACAGCTGGGATTCTGCATTTGTCTCCTGCGTGTGTTGTAATAACAACGCCACGCTTCCATGCCCCTAGCTGGTAACTGGCTTTGCGGGCAGCCGAGAGGTGTTGATGGGTTTATTTAATGCTCTGCAAGTGTAGATTAAACAGCCTTGTTCTTCTCCCATTCTGAAGGGGTGTGTATGGGGGTGTATGTGTGTGTGTGTGGGGGGGGGTGTTCTCCCATTCTGAAGGGGTGTGTGTGTGTGTGTGTGTGTGTGTGTGTGTTCTCATATTCTGAAGGGTGTGGGTGGGGGGTGCGTGTGGGGGTGTTCTTGCATTCTGAAGTGTGTGTGTTCTTTTCACAGTCTGAAGGGGTGTGTCTGTGTGTGTGTGTGTTCTCACATTCTGAAGGGTGTGTGTGTGTATGTGTGTTCTTCTCACATTCTGAAGGGGTGTGTGTGTGTGTGTGTGTGTGTGTGTGTGTGTGTGTGTGTAGTGCATTAATGCTGCCAGATCAGGAGGGATCCCTAGATATTAATAATTCCTACTGTTTTTGTGTTAGTATTACAAACATTGCACGCTCGAGTGGTAAATGAACTGTTCTTATTTCCCTGATGTCCTTTATTTTCTAGTTCTGTATCTAGTATTTGCTCTATTAGGTACAATCCCTTCCCTCCTCTCCCCAATCCCCATGAAGCCTGTCTTCATAATGTTTAGACTCAGCCTTTATGTGGTCCAATGGGATCATCTGAACAAAACCTTTTGCTCTTAAGTTCCCTTGGAGAGAGGCCGAAGCAGGGTTTTTCTCCAAAGCGAGTCCTTCCCTGGGGCCGCCTGCTGTAAATGGTTTTATTAGCCGGGCGTTTCCTCTAGATTGCAGCAATGAAATTTACACCCAAAAGAACTTGGAAAAAGTATTTTTCCTGGGGAAACCAAAGAGCAGGTTGGAAAGCCAGCTCCGTTGGAAACCTGAATCAGGATCTGGGTGCTTTAAGAGGTCCCTGCACAATTTAAAAAGCGTCTATTTCAATCGAAGCTCCTTGGCTTTGACTTTTTAAAATCTAGTTTCCTTTTCACCCTTCACTCTGTGTTTCTCCCATCCTGGGACGGCGCCAGAGGGGCCACCTTCACTTGACGGTTCCCACGCCCTGTGGGGTTTGGGTCTCCAGCAATGCTGGGGAAGGCATCGATTCCAGCTAGAGAAATGAAGCTGAGTTCTAGTGAAACAGTTCTGAGTCAGACTGGGCCCAAGCCAGCCCCCAGCTCCTAGCCGCGGAAACAGCATGGCTGTGCTGTGCACGGGCCGGAGAAAGGACGTAGAAAGGAAGTCTGTGTGGCACAAAGCCTGGCACACTGTGGGTGAAACTTGCTGTGCAGAGATTGGAATGGGCTTCTCCTGGGGACAGAATTCCTCCCCTCCTGCCCTGCAGGCATTCCCACTGCCCAGCCCGGATCCTGGAGCTGGGCTATGGGGATTGGCTTTACCTAATTAGGGTTTGGAGGTGCTTTGTCAAACACACCTGTATTGGGAGCTTTAATGCCACTGATGGCATCACACTGCAAACATACCTAATTCAGCCCATATTCCTGGCCATGCTTTCAACATGCTTGGCCCCGTGCTGGTTCATAAGCCTGCAAACAGATCTGGTGGCAGGACCCGGGTCTAAGAGACCTTCCTCATTTTGTTTTGTCACACACCCCAGCCTATAAACCAGCATAGTCATACACAGCAGCAACTCCTCAGAGCTACTGCTAACGAGAAGAAACCTCCTCACATAATTATGTGCGATAAGGGCCCATCGCCTCAGATCAATATGAAAATCTGCATAGGCCCGGACTGAAACTCCCTCTCGGGTCCGTCGGTGGTCCCACAGCTCCAAGGTGATATGTGACTGCCTCCTGCTCGACAGCATTAAGATAAAGACTTTGTTATAGGCATCCTAGCAAATATCCCTTCAGATCTGCCTCGGAATGCAATTGGGTTATTAAAGGGCTGCAGCGGTGGTGGAATGATAATCCCTTGATTTAAAATTAAGTCGACATTTTATTCCAAACCTGTATGATCATATCACCAGGGCAAAACACCGCCTGCTCAGCCCAGCCCTGCACTTGGCAAGTTTGAGGGGGGCGTGGGGGGGTGTCAAAAGTGCTTCTCACCAGGAGTAAGCTGCGAGTTGCATTTGAGAAGGCAAGTTGTTAGCTGCAAGAGACAGCTGAATTCCTTAACACATGGGCAAGTCGGAGCAATCGCAAGGGCTTTGTTCATGCTGCAACTTTTAAATGAGTTTTACATTAATTGGTACTGTTTGTGTTTGGGAAATCTAGCTGTACAATTTATGAATTCTGGTTGATCTGATGACGTTGTTGCTATGAAAATTGCTGTATCACTGCGTGCCCCTACGCAAATATGGACTGCACAGGACCTGCAGGAGGCTCACACCAGACTGAGGACAATGAGGAGTGCTTAACTTTAACGACCGAGCTTTGACCTCACAATAGTTATGCTAAGGAGGGTGCCTGGGGTGGGAAACCAGTTCCACCAAGTTGGTCTGCAGGGGCTGAGGGATTTGGAGTGGTGGAAGCAGGACAGAGAGAAAGATGACTACGCAGGAGGTTATAAGAGGAGTCACAGGGAAGAGACCCACAAGGAATTTTGAGCAGGAGAGGGAAAGGAGAGAAGAATCGAGGGAGAAAGCTCCAAACTAGCGAAATACGACCTAGATGGAGCTACGATAAGGTGGGTGCAAAACTGGTTGGAAAACAGTTCCCAGACGTAGTTATCAGTGGTTCACAGTCATGCTGGAAGGGCATAACGAGTGGGTCCCGCAGGGATCAGTTCTGGGTCCGATTCTGTTCAGTATCTTCATCAATGATTTAGAGAATGGCATAGAGAGTACGCTTATAAAGTTTGTGGATGATACCAGGCTGGGAGGGGTTGCAAGTGCTTTGGAGGACAGGATTAAAACTCAAAATGATCTGGACAAACTGGAGAAATGGTCTGAAGTAAATATGATGAAATTCAATAAGGACAAATGCAAAGTGCTCCACTTAGGAAGGAACAATCAGTTGCACACATACAAACTGGGAAATGACTGCCTAGGAAGGAGTACTGCGGAAAGGGATCTAGGGGTCATAGTGGACCACAAGCTAAATATGAGTCAACAGTGTAACGCTGTTGCAAAAAACAGCAGAAGTGTTATAAGCAAGACACAAGAAGTAATTCTTCTCTATTCCATGCTGATACGGCCTCAACGGAAGTATTGTGTCCCGTTCTGGGCGCCACATTTCAGGAAAGATGTGGATAAATTGTGGAAAGTCCAGAGAGGAGCAACAAAAATAATTAAAGGTCTAGAAAACATGACCTATGAGGGAAGATTGAAAAAACTGGGTTTGTTTAGTCTGGAGAAAAGAAGACTGAGAGGGGACATGATACCAGTTTTCAAGAACATAAAAGGTTGTTACAAGGAGGAAGGAGAAAAAATGTTCTCCTTAACCTCTGAGGATAGGACAAGAAGCGATGGGCTTAAATTGCAGCAAGGGAGGTTTAAGTTGGACATTAGAAAAAACTTCCTAACTGTCAGGGTGGTTGAGCACTGGAATAAATTGCCTAGGGAGGGTGTGGAATCTCCATCATTGGAGGTTTTTAAGAGCAGGTTGGACAAACACCTGTCAGGGATGGTCTAGATAATACTTAGTCCTGCCATGAGTGCAGGGGACTGGACTAGATGACCTGTAGAGGTCCCTTCCAGTCCTACAATTCTATAAGAACATAAGAACATAAGAACTGCTGTACTCGGTCAGACCAAAGGTCCATCTAGCCCAGTATTCTGTCTACCGACAGTGGCCAATGCCAGGTGCCCCAGAGGGAGTGAACGTAACAGGTAGTGATCAAGTGATCTCTCTCCTGCCATCCATCTCCATCCTCTGACAAACAGAGGCTAGGGACACCATTCCTTACCCATCCTGGCTAATAGCCATTAATGGACTTAATCTCGATGAATTTATCCAGTTCTCTTTTAAATGCTGTTATAGTCCTAGCCTTCACAACCTCCTCAGGCCAGGAGTTCCACAAGTTGACTGTGCGCTGTGTGAAGAAGAACTTCCTTTTATTTGTTTTAAACCTGCTGCCCATTCATTTCATTTGGTGGCCCCTAGTTCTTGTATTATGGGAATAAGTAAATAACTTTTCCTTATCTACTTTCTCCACATCACTCATGATTGTATATACCTCTATCATATCCCCCCTTAGTCTCCTCTTTTCCAAGCTGAAAAGTCCTAGCGTCTTTAATCTCTCCTCATATGGGACCCATTCCAAACCCCTAATCATTTTAGTTGCCCTTCTCTGAACCTTTTCTAATGCCAGTATATCTTTTTTGAGATGAGGAGACCACATCTGTACACAATATTCAAGATGTGGGCGTACCATGGATTTATATAAGGGCAATAAGTTATTCTCCATCTTATTCTCTATCCCCTTTTTAATGATTCCTAACATCCTGTTTGCTTTTTTTGACTGCCGCTGCACACTGCGTGGACATCTTCAGAGAACTATCCACGATGACTCCAAGATCTTTTTCCTGATTAGTTGTAGCTAAATTAGCCCCCATTGTATGTATAGGTGGGCTTATTTTTTCCAATGTGCATTACTTTACATTTATCCACATTAAATTTCATTTGCCATTTTGTTGCCCAATCACTTAGTTTTGTGAGATCTTTTGGAAGTTCTTCACAGTCTGCTTTGGTCCTAACTATCTTGAGCAGAATCATAACTATCTATGATTCTACATTTCAGCACACAAGCAATACCTTGCGGTAGGTTGCTGAGCAGACCCAGACAATTCTGATTCCAGGCCAAATAATGCTCTGGAATGGTGAGGAAACTAAAGGCGGGAAATGCATGTAGGATCTGTGTAGTTCTTATGTTACTAAAGAACAATGATGTGTTTGCACTTTGTGCAAAGCCGGTGTGGATTATACGTTTAAGGCTATCCCACGAGCCTGGAGGAGGCAATCCAGACTCACACCTTTAGGAGATCTGGGAGAGGGTGCGTTTCACATGAGGGAGGAGTCTGAGGGAGCAGTACTGGTTCTAAGGACTTGGCAGTTGGATGGCATGGTCCAAGCTCTGAGGAGGGGGTGCCAGATTGAAGATCTGTATCCCACGTGTGTGCCCAGAGGCCTTAACGTAAAGACAGTGCTTGGACTCCGTTCAGAGTCCAGAGGCTTAAAACACCTGGAAATTCACTGGCTGGATCCCCTCGTGGCAATCTGGTGAGCAAGCAAGAGGGGGCGCTTGACTGGACCTGTGACAATGTTCACACGCAACGCTGGTCACTGTAGCGGCTCAGTCTGCCCACCCTGTGGATGGGATAGCCCCTAACAGAGCCCCTATCACCAGCTGGGCGGCACCTTTATTCTCCCAGCATTAGGGAGGCATCGAACGCACGGCCCCAGGGGTTTCCTGTGCTGCTGGATTTGAGGGGTGTGTTACCCCATAACTGATTAAGCTAATCGCAGCCCTATCGGGTACATTCAGCCATCATTAAAAAATAAAATAGAATACCAACCACATAGTTCAGGGTTCATTTGGACAAGCAGGGCTCTTGGAGGCAAGGTCAACTGCTATCCGCAGGCTTGACATTTCTGCTAATCAGAATGGGAGGAAGAGAGAAAAGAGGCCGCTAATTATGAGCCTGAAAGAAAATAAGTGGCTGGAGACCTTGAGTTTGGGCGCTTTGATATAAAAGCGTATTATGGCTCAGATTGTTAGGAATGCTTTGTTGATAAGTAGTTGATTGAAGTGAGGAGACGTGATGACCCAGTAGGGGTCACAACGAGCTGTGTGTTTTGTAAAAGCTAGTTACAAAAAGACTAGATAATAGAGTGTACTTTGGAGCAGTTCTCTGAAGTTGTCCTCAGAGACTTTTTCCTGACACCATATTCCCCGGCAGGGAAGCGACCGGCCATCGCTGACCTGCTGCTAAGTACTCGATACCATCTCAGATTTTAGATAATTATTTGAGATGTTCTAAACCTATTGCTTATGTCTTTGTGTGCTTAAATCTAATAAATAGTGGTTTTAGATAAGAGCACGCTTAGTTGTATCAATCTTTCATCAGCCGGATGTGCTGTGTTCCCATTGATTTATTCCGGGCACCGCCTGGAGTGAAACAGTGACGTTTCCACTGCATTGGGTTCTGAAAACCTTGGGTAACAGTGCCACCGTGGGCACATGCCCTCCACGCATGCTGCCCCCTGCGGAGGCCTTATAAGAATGCCGCTCGGATTTTCCCTGCGTGCTCCAACAGGAGCACACGCTCAGGCAATGGTGAAGGAGTGAATGCGCAAAAGTGGTTGTGCTGGTGGAAGAGCTGCTGGCATGCACAACACACCACACTGTGCTATTTGTGACTGGTTAAAGAACTCTGACCGGTTACCACATCGCAGTTAACAGCTGTGGTAAGGACAGGGTGTAAGTGGACAACAAACAGTTTCCAGGCAAAGTAGGAACCAATAGTGAGATCCAGCTAATAGAAATTATTTGCTAACGTTTTTCCCATTAGGGAGAACGTGTTAGATCTCATGGTTCTGGGTCTAAACCACCCTCTCTCTGTTAGAGATCAGGATGGGCCCTTCATGGAGGGCGGATTGTCCCACATCTGCTGCAGTGGGGCTTCTGCATTTTTCACTGAAGCTCCTAGTGCAGGCCACAGTCAGAGACAGGACACTGGGCAAGGTGGGTCCTGATTCTGATCCAATCTGACAATTCTTATGTTTGGTTTGTGCCTTCACGTGTCAGTGTCACCAGCCAGGGGAGGCAGGGACAGAGCCTGCTCAGAGACCAGGACTAGTTTTCTATTGGCACAGTTAATGTGCTTCCTGGTTGTCATTATGGAGATGGGGCGGGGGTGTCATTCTCAAATGCCGTGACAAGCTACTTTTCAGACGCTCGGAAGCCGCAGCCAAGGATCACAGACAACCGCTTATCAAATTGCTAGGCACAAAGATCCCTCTGACAGAACTGCCCAAGGGACTGACAACTTTAAGTTGCTTAATTGAGGTGGCCTTCTAATGAAGGTGGAGGCCAACTGCACAGAGAGATTCAAACCTCCAGCTGGTGTAACTCACCATAGCTCCATGGAGGTCAATGGGTCAGATCCCCCACTGGTGGAGCAGCACCCTTCCACCGATGTCAATAGATCTGTGCACATTCACACACCAGCTGACAACAGTCGCTTTGCTATGGAGGTGCCCTATTCAGACAGAGGTTGCCCAGGAAGGGGCTGGTTTCTTTATGGGTTTTGCAGTACTATCAAAATATGGTGTGCTTTCTTCCTTTTCTTGTAACGGTCAGATGGAACAGTCCACCCGTGGGAACGGAGCAGCCTAAAAACCAGTTCACGCCACAATGTGAGCAGGGGTGTCATTTGCTAGGGGCGAAAGTGGGGCCGTTGCCCCCCTCCTGGTCTTTGTTCCCCCTCCTCAGACGTTGTATAGGTTGGTATGCTCCAATATGTCTCCCACTCTTTGCCTCCCTGGACATTGGATGCGGTCACGAGGAAAGCAAGAATTGCCTCGTTTTTTTCATCTGTGCTGCTGTTTGGGACAGAGAATGTCTGCTCCTCCCAGTCCCAAATTTTTCGGAAATGATGCCCCTGAGGGTGAGGTGTTTGGTAGCCAAAATTACAGGGGTTGGAAGGCAGCACAGCCCTCTGATTGGCTGGTCTTTCCTGAGTGCTGTGGAATTTGTCATTTTTGTTGCTCGCATCCCCACACTTCCATGCTCTATAACAGGGGATGCTTATTTTTGCGGCTCTGTTGCCTTATTCTCTCACCACCGCTCCTCCAACAACAACAACAACAAGTCTTAAGAGGCCGTGCATTTTTTGTGGTGATGTTTTATGATGTGTTAATTATGCCAAATTCAATATATGTCTCTGCGCTTCCACTTTTACTCTCTGCATGTCTGCAAAATAAATTGTCATATTAAACACACTTTACCCTTCACTCTAGAGATCTCAAAGCAATTTACAAATGTTGTTGAGGTTAGCCCTGCAACCTTCCCGGAAGGCAGCTGGTTGCATTGTCTCCATTTACAGATGAGGAAACCGAGGCACGGAGCCTTAAAGCACTTGCCCGAGGTCACACAGGAAGTCAGTGACCAGAGTCAAGAATAAACTCCAGGTCCCCTGGGTTCCAGAATGGGATTATGATGGTCATGGACAGGAATGGGAACGAAGAGACCGCGATTAGAGTTGAGTGAATACACCCCTCCCCGTTTCAATCATTCACTTCTTTTAGGTGCCCGGAACCGTGGTGCTGGTGACGGAAAGGACTCATGCTGCCACAGGGCTGAAAAAAGAGCTGAAAGGGGAAATTCCCAGCCTGGAAATCGGAATCAAAGCGCCAGGCTACTTACTGCCAACTAATTGTTCAGCAGCGGTCGAACGCTGCTCCATCCAATAGGGAGATTTATTGAGCAAAGAGGGTTGATATTGATGAAGGTAAATCTAATGCTTTAAATGGAATCAAGCCCAATTCCCCCTCCCTCATCACACCTACGCTCCTGCTACAATAAAACTTTTTTACTGTAGTCCAGCCCTGGCTGCACCTGTCTTTCCTCATTCTTAATTTGGAATGACTTCATTTACATTGGCTGCCAATCTGCTGACACCTGCCGTCAGCCCCACACCTCTCTCCATAGGAGCAATCAGTGACCGGCGGTATCCAACATGGTGGAATGTGTTATTAATAAAAATAATGTCACCCTGCCCCTGACAGCATTGTGAGCAGGGAAAATCACTTGTTCTCTCCCATTAATTGATATATACCTATCTCCTAGAGCTGGAAGGGACCCTGAAAGGTCATTGAGTCCAGCCCCCTGCCTTCACTAGCAGGACCAAGTACTGATTTTGCTCCAGATCCCTAAGTGGCCCCCTCAAGGATTGAACTCACAAGGCTGGGTTTAGCAAACCAATGCTCAAATCACTGAGCTATCCCTCCCCCCCAGGAGACTGTGTTCCATGTTGTATTCAGTGTAACAGTTTGGGTCTGGATTCCTAAATGATCAGTGTGCAACACACCAAAATAGCAGTTATCACAACTGTGCGTGCAAACGGAGCTATTGCACTTGCAAATTAGCAGAATTTGCTGGGTGCAATGAGGGAAAACGGGGGAGGGGGGGGATTTTGGATGTTGGCACCTTCATGGTCCCCCTTTTCACTAAGGAACCAGGGAGCAATTGTGAACCCCCCCAAGACATGTCCCTTCTGGAGCTCCTCCAGGACTGTGCCTGTGCCTTTAAGTCACAGTCTAGCTCATTGTGTAGTCTCTTCTGTACAGTTCAACTCTTGAAGAGATGCAAACAAACTGTACACAGTGATGTAAAACAGAGTAGCAACACTGGAGTTGGTTTACACCAGCCAAGGATCTAGCCCTAGATGCCTATATATGTGCATTTCAGGCATTTGGAATTGCTATCCCGGTTGCTCCCAAACCCATCCACCCAGGTCAGATTCTGCTGTCAGTTACACCAGTGTATATCTTGGGTAGCTTCACTACCACTCCACATGCCCAACACACACACATGCATATGAAGGTACAGCACATGGAGGAAATATCATGCTGTATTAGATCCCTGGGACCATCTCATTCAGGATGCTGGCTTAGCAATGGGTGGTGCTTGAGGCGACCTACAAAAACAAAAGAAAAGCACTTAATGCTAGACAGACAGACAGATGCAGCCGACATTAGAAATGGTCAGACCCGCTCAGATAAAATAGGAATCAGCCTGAACTTTTGTCCACAGGCCAATCTGAGCCCCAAAGCCCCAAAAGTTTGGTCAAGTTTCTTTCTTTCCCCAGCATTCCCTGGTCCCAGCCAGACAGCGGTTCTGAGACGACCAATGCAAACAAATCCTTCAGATCTTCTGAAAAGACATTTCCAGCCCAATTTCCACAGCAGACACAACTTATTGCGCTCAGAAGTGGTAGAAATTCTCAACTGGGATTCTGACTGGGGTACCGCCACTGTCCCGTCACCTGACCACGCTGCAATGACTTGGGGAATCTGTCTGTACAGCTTAGGAATTCTGGTCAATGCTATATTTGAATGCTATATTTCTGAATGCCTCTATGTGAAGGCTGTGCCACATCTTTCCCAGATAAGGGGGGTCATTAGAACTCAACAGCTGCCTATCAGTAATAAGTAACAGGACCAGATGGTATTCACCCAAGACTGCTGAAGGAACTCAAATGTGAAATTACAGATGTACTAACTGTGGTATGTAACCGATCACTTAAATCAGCCTCTGTACCAAATGACTGGACAGCTAATGTGACACCAATTTTTTAAAAAGGCTCAAGAGGTGATCCTGACAATTACAGGCCAATAAGCCTGACTACAGTATTGGGCAAACTGGTTGAAATTATAGTAAAGAAGAGAATTGTCAGACACAGAGATGAACATAATTTGCTGTGGAAGAGTCAACATGGTTTTTGTAAAGGGAAATCATGCCTCACCAATCTACTAGAATTCTTTGGGGGGTCAACAAGCATGTGGCCAAGGGGGATCCAGTGGATATAGTGTACTTAGATTTTCAGAAAACCTGTGACAAGGTCCCTCACCAAAGGCTCTTAAGCTAAGTAAGCTGTCATGGGATAACAAGGAAGGTTCTCTCATGGATCAGTAACTAGTTAAAAGATAGGAAACAAAGGGTAGGAATACATAGTCAGTTTTCAGAATCGAGAGAGGTAAATAGTTGTGTCCCACAGGGGTCTGTACTGGGACCAGTCCTATTCAACATATTCATAAATGATCTGGAAAAAGAGGTAAATAGTGCGGTGACAAAATTTGCAGATGACAGAAAACTACTCAAGTTAGTTAAATCTAAAGCAGACTGCAAAGAGTTACAAAGGGATGTCACAAAACTGGATGACTGGGCCACAAAATGGCAGATGAAATTAAATGTTGATAAATGCAAAGTAATGCACCTTGGAAACATAATCCCAACTATACATACAAAATGATGGGGTCTAAATTAGCTGTTACCACTCAAGAAAGATCTTGGAGTAACTGCAATGTGATATATGCCATCATGTGCCAGCAATGCCCCTCTGCCATGTACATTGGCCAAACCGGACAGTGTCTATGCAAAAGAATAAATGGACATAAATCAGACATCAAGAATTGTAACATTCAAAAACCAGTAGGAGAGCACTTCGATCTCCCTGGACACTCAATAACAGACTTAAAAGTGGCCATTCTTCAACAAAAAAACTTCAAAAACAGACTTCAACGAGAAACTGCAGAACTGGAATTAATTTGCAAACTGGACACCATTAAATTAGGCCTGAATAAAGATTGGGAGTGGCTGGGTCACTACAAAAAGTAATTTTCCCTCTGTTGATACTCACACCTTCTTGTCAACTGTTGGGAATGGGCCACATCTACCCTGATTGAATTAGCCTCGTTAGCACTGACCCCCCTCACTTGGTAAGGCAACTCCCATCTTTTCATGTGCTGTATATTTATACCTGCTTACTGTATTTTTCACTCCATGCATCCGATGAAGTGGGTTCTAGCCCACGAAAACTTATGCCCAAATAAATGTGTTAGTCTCTAAGGTGCCACAAGGACTCCTCGTTGTTTTTACTGATACAGACTAACACGGCTACCCCTCTGAACCAGCGTGTTAATGCTAGCCTTTAAAAACCACAGAGGCTGGGTGGGTCGGGGGAAGATTCACAGTGTCACACAGGAAGTTTTGGGCAGGAGAGGGGACGAGTCGGGCATGCTTTCCTGGCCGGGAAGGGAGGCGGTTTAGCTGTGGGACCAAGTGAAGTCAGAAAAAGCAAGCTGACGTGCAAGGAGAGAGGGTCCATGGTTCAGGAGTTAAGCCATGAGCTGCAGCAGAAGGATCTTGGATGCCCCAGAGCAGTGGTTCTCAGCCAAGGCTACATGTACCCTGGGGGTACACAGAGGTCTTCCAGGAGTACAGCAACCAGGGCCAGCTCCAGCGTTTTTGCTGCCCCAAGCGGGGGGGGGGGGGGGGGGGGGGCGAAAAGAAGGCGCGATCGGCGGCAGTTCAGCGGCAGCTCTACCGCTGCCGCTTCATTCTTTGGCGGCAATTCGGTGGCAGGTCCTTCCCTCGGAGAGGGACCCACCGCCGAAGAGCCGGACGTGCCGCCCCTTTCCGTTGGCCGCCCCAGGCACCTGCTTGCGGTGCTGGTGCCTGGACCCGGCCCTGACAGCAACTCATCTAGATATTTGCCTAGTTTTACAACAGGCTACATAAAAAGCACCAGCGAAGTCAGTACAAACTAAAATTTCATGCAGACAATGACTTCTTTATACTGCTCTGTACACTATCCACTGAAATGGAAGTACAATATTTATATTCCAATTGATTTATTTTATAATTATATAGTCAAAAGGAGAAAGTCAGCCATTTGTCAGTAATACTCGGCTGTGACACATTTGTATTTTTATGTCCGATTGTGTAAGCAAGTCGTTTTTAAGTGAGGTGACACTTAGGGGTAGGCAAGAGCAATCGGACTCCTGAATGGGGGACAGTATTCTGGACAGGTTGAGAGCCACTGCCCCAGAGGACCGAACCCCTAGCCCAAAGATGACTTCACAGGGGTGAGGAACCTGAGGCAGGGAAATGCATGTAGGGTTTATTTTGTCGAGATCTGTGTATCTCTCCTGCTACCTAGTTAAGACCAGTGGTGTTCCAGAACCCTGGACAACATCTGTCTGTCTGTGTTGTGTGCTACACCTATCACCTGCCCTGGAAGAGTTAACCTGTGGACCCAGAGTACCCAAAGAGCTGGAGTTCTGAGAGAGGGTATGTTAAAGCTATGGCAGAGTCGGAGGGGTGAGCACTCGTTCGAGGAGCTGGGTAGTTGGATTGTAGGGTCCCAGCCCTCAGGAAGGGGTGCTAGACAGAGGATCTTCACCACAAGAGGTACCTAAACAGCTGGGGGCAGAGTCTGGACTCTGCTCAGACTCCCCCAGAGGAGGAAAGCATGTGGGGGATCAGCGTTTGCATCCCACACAGCAGTCTGATGGGCATCCAGGAGCGGGAGCTCGACGTGAGCCGTGACACACAGCCTGCGTGAAGCGGAACGCATAGGCATTGCCTGGCTGCTGGTCTCCCACTCTGCCCAGCGGAGCAGGAGCAGGCGCCACTGCTGGGAACCGACTCCCAGGCTGGGGCAAAGGCCAATGGCAGGGCAGTGGAAGTGCAGAGTCATTGAAAGAGCTGGCAAAGCGCTGCGGGATTTGTTTTGTTCGTGGTTTCCAAAACATTTAAGGCCTGATTCCCCTTTGCACTTTATCCTCAGTTATCATCACCAAATGAGAAGAGTGGCCAGAGCTGGTTGAAATTTTTTCATTGAAACTCTTTTATATTTTATAACACTGAAAATGGCTTTTCAACCACACGATCATTGGCTTGGAAATCTTCACTAGCATTGCATCGAAGAGAAATGTAAATATTTGGGGGGTTAGAAAACTGTAATTTTTTACCCAAAACTGAATATTTTTACTGTAAATCAAGAATGTTTTTGCAAGAAATAGATAGATAGATAGATAGATATCAACCAACAATTTTTGGCAAGAAATATATATATATTTATATATTTCTTGCCAAAAATTGTTGGTTGATATCTATATCTATCTATCTCCAGTTAAAAAGAATGAGCAAGTTTTGACCAACTGTAATGGTGCAAGTTATTGGTCTCAATCCAGGAGCAACTGGGTATTATTCTCTGGCCTGTGATATACAGGAAGTCAGACTAGATGATCTAATAGTCCCTTCTGGTTTTAAACTCTATGGTAGCATTTTATACACACTTCACACTGGTCTAAGTGGCAACCCAAGGTGCAAGGCTACAGAGAGTCAAGCCCTGGATATTAGATGTCACTTTCAAACAGACCATCAGAAACATTGCCTACCCACGGAAGAGAAACGAATGAACTCCAGCTGGATGTGTTTGCAAAGTTTGCTCATGGCTCACACAATCTTGTTGCTGCAAGTTTTCAATTCTCATGCCATCCAGCTAAGTGTGGGAAGCCACTTTCTGACAGTGGTGTGTCAAGGGGGCAAAGTTATCTTCATCTGATAGTTTGAAGATTTTCCCAGCGAAGACAAAAACTGCGCAATTCATTAACGAGTTGCCACGCAGTAGAAATCCTGTTAAAAACAGAGTCCAGAATATCAGTGAAGATATTTAAAATTGACTTGGAAACTACCAGCACATTCTCATTTTGTTTAGCTGAGAGCACTTCTATAAATCCACAGACATGACTGGTGGGGATCACAAGGATTACAGCAGGAGACAAAACGCAAGAAGAACTAATTAAATATTTTGGGTGCAGTGGCCTGAGCATTTTTTAGCAACGGACAAAATCAAAATCTTGAATGTTGTAACAGATGCAGCTCATGGGAAGGGGGCTGTAATGGGGTAAGGAAGGCTAGAACACTAGCCAAGGACTTAGATTTGAACATGGGGCCAAACCCCTGCTGTGCCACAGGTTTCCTGTGTGACCTTGGGCAAATCACTTAGGCCCAGATTCCCAGAGACTGAGTTAGGTGCCTAGGCCCCCTATACAATGAAGAGGAGAGAAAGGCACCTTAGAATGGGATCCACAAAAGCCAGCGTGCTAGGCGAGGAGCTGCCTAAACCAGCCAGTGGGGGACACCAACCAGAGGGGTTGTGTCCTAAGTCTCACCCCTCTCCTGGAGTCAGGCAGTTTAAGAGCCTTACTTATTTCTTGTGAGAATGAGTTAGGCACCATGCAACCAGCCAGAAGAGGAGTATTCAGTGCAGTGGAGTAGAAGAGGAGTAGGTAACTAGTGGCTGGACCCACTTTCCAGATTTTAACCCAGAGATTAGAGTGCGCAAGTGAGAGGGAGGAGACCCAGGTTTACTTCTCCACTCAGGCAGAGGGCGGGAAAGGGTTTGTGTTGGGGTCTCCCACCTTTCACTGAGCAATGGGATAGTCTGATTTCTCCTGGTGAAGCTGTTCCACTGAGTATAAATACTTACAAGAGTCCCTGGGCCAGAAAAAGAGAGAAAGAGAAAGATTCTATAGCAGGGGTCGGCAACCTTTCAGAAGTGGGGTGCCAAGTCTTCATTATTCACTCTAATTTAAGGTTTCGCGTGCCAGTAATACATTTTAACGTTTTTAGAGGGTCTCTTTCTATAAGTCTATAATATAGAACTAAACTATTGTTGTATGTAAAGTAACTACGGTTTTTAAAATGTTTAAGACGCTTCATTTAAAATTAAATTAAAATGCAGAGCGCCCCGGACCGGTGGCCAGGACCCGGGCAGTGTGAGTGCCACTGAAAATCAGCTACGTGCCGCCTTCTGCACGCGTGCCATAGGTTGCCTACTCCTATTCTATAGGCTAGAGCTGGGAGACTCAGGGTCCAGTTCTCCTGCTCCAATACAGGGATAATAGCACTTCCCTACCTCACAAGCGTGTTGTGAGGATAAATACATTAGAGCTGGTGAGGCATTCAGATATTACAGTAATAGAGGCCATGGAAATACCTAAGCTAGATAGATTCAATGTCTTCCTGAGGGAATCAACTGACAGTAGTTAGAATCTCATTGGATTGGGCATCAAGAGGGGTTCTTTGGCAAAGGAAGTTTAGCAACACTTGGAGAGGTCATGAAAGTGGCATCGGAAGTTGGGAATTTCATTGCTCCTAACACCTGAGAGTTTAAAACACTTGTAGGAGAAGCAGAGAGTGTTGACATTCTTCATTTCTGGTGAACAACAGTGTCAGAAGGTTGCAAGAAAGCAGGCAGGTCATAGTTCAGAAAGGACAAGATTTCTCAGAGCTAACAAATGTGTCAGGGGTGAATGACTTGATTTGATTTAATTTTTTTTTTTTTTTTTTTTTTGCTGACTTCACTCAACATGTCAGTGAACTAATGCAAAATGTGATGGCCAAGAAAATGTCTGACAACATCGATACTTATGAAAAGAATCTGGAAATGTTCAAGAAAGATTTGGACACCAAAAACTTAAAAAGACTTTCCCTTCATTGAGCAGACATCTGGAAAACTCAGGTATTTTCATGGACAATACGAACATAAAAATGACCATACTGGATCAGCCCAAAGGTCCATCTAGCCCAGTACCCTGTCTTCCAACAGTGGCCAATGTCAGGTGCCCCAGAGGGAATGAACAGAACAGGGAATCATCAAGTAATCCATCCCCTGTCGCCCATTCCCAGCTTCTGGCAAACAGAAGCTAGGGACACCATCCCTGACTATCCTGGCTAATAGCCATTGATGGACCTATCCTTCATGAATTTATCTAGTTCTTTTTTGAACCCTGTTATAGTCTTGGCCTTCACAACATCCTCTGGCAAAGAATTGCACAGGTTGACTGTGCGTTGTGTGAAGAAATACTTCTTTTTTTGTTTGTTATAAGCCTCCTGCCTATTAATTTCATGTGGTGACCCCTAGTTCTTGTGTTATAAGGAGTAAATAACATTTCCTTATTTACTTTCTCCACACCTGTCATGATTTTATAGACCTCAATCATATCCCCCCATAGTCGTCTCTTTTCCAAGCTGAAAAGTCCCAGTCTTATTAATCTCTGAAACGCTGGCACCATTGAAAAAAGGCACAGATCATTTCAGATATATTTGGGGAGTGGTTGGATCTCTTTTCAGAACAGTTTCTTGAGTTCCAAGAGCTAGAAAATACATTGGAATTCATCACAGCCACATAGGGAGAAGTAGGGCAATCTCTACATGTCAAGACCCGGAAAACTAAATATCAATAAGCTTGAAATGGTTGAATTCAGGAGAGTACTTGCAGGAAAAATGAGTTTGTTGACCTCAGTTCCCAGCTGGAAAATATTGAGCCTAGTAGGACTGAAGTAAATAATCGCTCCAAATGGAATCAAAATGTTGTGGTCTTGGAACACATTGCTTGATTATTTTGTTTCAGTGAATAAACTACCCGTAGTTTCGTGGACAGTCGTTGGTTCAACGGGCTCCTGTGGACAACTCTTCTCAGTGATGAGCTTCATCAAGTCTGACACCGAGAATTGACTGATGGCTGACATGAGTGCAGCATGTGTGGCTGTAATGGTCTGAACCGCCCCCTTAAAGGTAGCAATGCCTAGGGGTCAGCCAATCCCCATCAGATTGAAGATTTTGGGAGGTCTGGTATACAAAGACCAAAGAGTCCTGTGGCACCTTATAGACTAACAGACATATTGGAGCACGAGCTTTCGTGGGTGAATACCCACTTCGTCGGATGCATGTATTCACCCACGAGAGCTCATGCTCCAATACGTCTGTTAGTCTATAAGGTGCCACAGGACTCTTTGCTGCTTTTACAGATCCAGACTAACACGGCTACCCCTCTGATACGAAAGACCAAAGAGATATCGGAAGAGAAGAAATAGCTCAGGAAATAAATAGTGTTTGGGAGGCATCTTGTTACTGACTCTTTAAAAGGCCAGGACTTGAGGACCGAGCTTAGAGGCCACCAGACTTTGGGTTTCCTATTTTGGTCTTTTCTGTTAACCCAGGACGGGAATTGACTGAGAGGTGAGCTGGCTGAAGGGTGAGGCCATGGAAGCAGCAGGCCGCTGTGGAACCAGGATGGGCAAGGTAGGGTATTAGAGTGAAAGAACCGGTGCAACCCTGCATCCTGACACGAGGGGCCGCTCTGGTGGTGAATGCACCCCAGAACCAAGGCACCCTGCAGCAGCAGAACCCCACTGGCTGTTGGACAGCTGCAAAGCGAAGGTAATAACCTGTCCTTTCTCCCACCCTGCATCTGCTTTCTTTACGCAGGCTGAGCGTCTCACAGGTGCCTAAGGGATTTTGATGCCCCATTCCAAGTAATTTTGCCATCAGGGCCAGTGGCACTGCCAGGAAAGTTTCCTCACTCCTTCACCAGACCATGCTGCTTCCCTACCCTTTCCTCTGCAATCTCCTCTCATACACAGGCACCTCCAACCTCTCCAGGCCTGACACAGTATCTCTTTGGGAGGGCTGGGCACCCAACACACTTATGGGCATTATAAATAGTAGTGGATTTTTTTCCCCCTGCTTTTCTCCAGGTCCTTCCCCATCTTTGTTGCATCTTTGAGGAGGAGGCGACCCAGTGAGTCACGGTTCCTTGGGCTGAACCCAAATCTTCACATCCTATCGGGACACTGACATTGTGTTCTTCTCGATCTTTTTTTTTTTTTTCAAGAATTCACCCAAATATCCCATTTCCTGTTCAGATAGCGGCTGGCCTTTGAACGAACCTCTTCATTGAGCTGCATGCAGTGACCGCAAGCTCATTTTCCTAAGGGGCTTCTGCTTGCTCAGAGCCTGTCAGAGGAGAGTCCGCAAGCAGTTATCTCGGTTACATTTCATCAGCCAGCTTGGCCGCCCAGTCTCCCAGTTTGATTAAATCCTTCTGGAGTTTCTCACAATCCTTCATAACTAACTTTTTTTTTTCCTTTAAAAAAACCACACACAACCGAAATAGTTTTGTGTCACATGGAGGGATTTCACAAACTCTCTGTCCTCTTCCTCCTCCAAACCATTAATAAATATATTAAATAACACCAGTCCTGGTGCAGGCCCCTGGAGTCCCCCTCTCTTAACCTCCCTCCACCCCAAGGAGCATTCATTCACTCCAGCTCTTTGTTTCCTATTGCTCGAGCAGTTTTTGATCCACAACAGGATGCTGCCCCTTACCCTGTAGATATTTATTTTCCTTAATAGTCTCTTGTGGGGAACCTTGTCAAAAGCCTTTTGAAAACCCAAGTAAATTACGTCCAGAAGTGTCCTTTATTCCACTGTTTTATTAACTCTTTCCAACCATTCTAGCAGGTTGCAGAAACACAATTTGCCCTGGTAGGTGGCATGACGGTCTGACTGGATCATCGTATCATAGTTCTCCCAAGTGTTGTGTTATTAGACTCTGAATCTACTAATGGTGGTGGGGCCCATAATATTGCCCATTGTTGGTTTTCTTTGGATGGTGCAGTGCCCTCTAGCTTACTGGTTTGAATCCACACAATAGTATTAGAAACCACAAATGAGTCATCTGTTTGTGGGCGTTGTGGAAAAAAGAGTTGTTGGATCTCAGTCCAGTTGCCATCAGTGGCTAGTGATCCCATTACATGCCTCTCACCTTCCCTGTTGTGGTGTCAAGGACATGGAATATGTAGTCTCCCCAGTCCTTAGAGGTTTTTCATCCTGCTTGGTTACGTACCCTGTGCTCAATGTTAGAGCTGATTAAAAAATTCTGTCAAGATGTTTTCTTGATGGAAAGTGGCTTTTTGACTAAAGGGAAGTTTTCACACACACAAAAATAAGTATGTTTTCGGGGTCAAGGATATTCAGGTTTTCCTGAGGAAAAACAAATTCAAACTTTTGGGGTTTTTGGCAAATTAAATTGTTCAGTTTTAAACCAAAAAATATTGATCTTGGGAAGCAAACCGTGAAAAAGTTTGAAAAAAAAAAAACCCCGATGATAATAGGGAAAAAACCATGAAGGACCCCAGGGCTGTGCGCCATTTTAATGACAGGAAGACCAGACACTTACGATGGCGTGCAAGACCACGGAGTTGCCCGGTTCTTCCAAATACTTCCCTCTTCCGGGAGGAAAATATTTTGATTTTCATGAATTTTTCTGGTTTTGGATCAATTTTTCCTTCGTTTTTAATTTACTGTTTTTGTTTCTTTTTTTGTTTTCCGTTTCTGTTTTTGCTCCCCATTTTTGCCCATGTTGTTTGGTCAGCTGAGTCCTATGGTGGGATCGTGCAAACTAGTTTTTAAAGTGCAAATTTTCAACTGTGAAGGAAAAACATTTCATTTTTGAAAATGACAGTTTTTGAAAGCAAAAAAATGAGGAAATCTGCAGAAAATCTTTGAAAAGCAAGAAAAAATTGGTCAGTTCTGAAAATCAGATTGGCTAACATGATCTTTGGATGTATAAATAGGAATACAGTAAGCAGGAATAGGGAGGTGATATTACCTGCCTCTATGATATGACTGAGACCACTACTAGAAAGTCATGTGCTGAGGTCTGGAATACATACCTTAAAATGGGATTTAAGGACCCCAGTCTACTTAGTTTACAAAGAGAGGTTAAGAGAAAACTTGGCCATGCTTTATAAAGTATCTACACAGGGAGAAATTATCTGCTACTACAGGGATGTTTAATTTAGCAAATAAAGGCAGAATGAGATCCAACTGCTGGCAGCTGAAGCTAGAAAAACTCAAATTGGAAATAAGGTTTCAATTTTGAACAGTGAGGGTAATTAACCTTTGGAATAATTTATCTAGGGACGTAGTGGATTCTCCATCGCTTGAATTCTTTAAATCAAAATTGGATGTCTTTCTAAAACATACGCTGTAGTTCAATCACAAGTTGTTGGACTCAGTGTGGGAATAGCTGGCTGGAATTCTGTGCCCTTTGTTATGCAAGAGGTCAAAATAAATTATCATAGTGGTCCCTACTGGCCTTAAAGTCTATTAATCTTGCCAATTCATTCTGCATAACATGTCTAAGATACAGCTATTTCTCTCCAGCCACTGCAAAAACTCTCACCCAGACTCTCATCTTGTGTGTCCGTTAGTGCAACATACTTGACAAATGCAATCTTCTCCATTTCAAATGCTGATGCAAAGATCATTCTCCTAGCCCGTTGCTTTGATCACATCGCCCCTCTGTTCTAAGCCCTCCGCTGGCTCCCCCTTCTCTATGGCATCAAACATAAGCTACTTGTCTTCACTTTCAAGTGCTTGCATGACGTGTCCCCGCCCCATCTCTCATTCGCTATCGATAGAGCCCTGTGTTTTTCACAAATGCAAAACAACACAAAATAAAGCAAAATCAAACATATACAATGAAAAACTCACCCCGAAGCAGCACCTGTCCTATGGGGCTGGACCCGGTATTCCACTTCAGGCATTGGTCCAGCTGATTCTCTGTCATGACAGCGTCAGTGGCTGGGCCAAATATGAGTGAGTGGCTTTGTGACTTGCACTGTTGCATTAATTTAGATGGAAAAAATAGCTCAAAGGCGTTAACGTAACCTAGTTACAGTCTAACACTAATCAGCAAGGGTCAGTATTTGGTATAGAGAGACCGCAGCCTCCTTAGGACTAATGCAAACACCATTAAAAATCATTTTAACCTTCTATTGAAGATCCACAAAAGAAAGAAAACCTTTGAAAGCCTTTGAAATGTAAGGTAATAAACAAGACTTTCATTTTAACAACATCCCATGTTCCCTTTAGCT
This sequence comes from Malaclemys terrapin pileata, assembly GCF_027887155.1. NCBI lineage: Eukaryota > Metazoa > Chordata > Testudines > Emydidae > Malaclemys > Malaclemys terrapin. The sequence goes on along the minus strand of NC_071510.1, from coordinate 130,600,480 downwards.
GGAGAGAGCTTTTAAAGGAAACAAAAAAAAAACCTTGTTGTTTGACAGTCTCTTAGATGGTATCAAAGATGGTAAATAACTGTCCTTTTGGGGAAAAGAGAAGTTAGTTGAGATGAGCTAAAGCTGTTGTTGCTCCTACTGTTGGTAAAGTCTGATGCTGTTTCATGGCAGGTGGTGTTTGGGTTTCAGCTGGAGTTGGTAGAGGTGATGATGTCACTTGGGTTCCTCTCTCTGGCCCGGTCTGGTTAGGACATTTCTCAGGATCTGGATGATGAAGACTCAGGGACCCAGGAGACAGGGCGGGTGGCAGCCATTATGGTGAAGCTCACCCCAGTAGCTCTGAGTGTTCTTTCTGTCTGTTCCTTTTTGTTCTTTCATACTTTCTCCACAAAATCTTTCTTCTAAGGACCCAAAAAGGGAGTGATGGATGCAACAGCCCTTCCCTTCTTTATTCTGTCCACCAGTTAGTACTTATATCCGACATACCAGTTTGGGCTCATTAACTTCCGGCTCCGCATCACCTGTTTTTAACAAGCAGAATTTCAACACAGTCCTTGAATCAGATCAACTTGGCCTTTCTGTTTAGACTAATTCAGTTATTCTGTCTCCCTTTCGTATCTTTTCCCATCAACATTTGTTCTTGTAGGTAAATATAACATCATATGAACTTTTACATACTTTTTATAATTGAGCTCACGATTCAGGTAAATGTGTAGGCCCAATTGTCACAACACCATTCTCTCAAATTTGGCCCAGCTGCTCCTTCATGAGAGGGGCAGACAAGCCACACCTGAGCAGAGAGATGGCCCTAGACCAAATGGTGCCCCAGGCGAGGAGCATCTTCTGTGCCTGCCCCCTCCATTTGTTAAACTTTAGAATACCTTACAGCATCCCGAGCCCGACACTCTCCCAGCCCGGCACCCCAGGCAGTTGCCTGGGTCGCCTGTCCCTAAATCTGGCCCTGCCTGAAGAGTCCTGAGACTCTGTGTGCCAGGTCACAATACCCCAGCTGCCTGGGTCAAGAGCTGCTGCTGCAGGATGAGTGTTGGGTAGGCTTGCTCTGCAACCCCATCAGGACCACCCCCACCGCCGCGGCAGGAGTCACAGCCCCATGCATGGATAAAACAAAATAACCCAAAATTCCTCAAAAATTGTAAAAAATCAAAATAAAAATTCACCAGTCGCCTATCGAAATGTCGACTCCCACCTCCGATTGGTCCATGATGCCAGCCTCCATTGTCCACTTGTTAAATTTTCAAACAAGCACTTTTGCGTTTTCTCCCATGCTGGCCCTCACACTTGGGAGAAGCTCCCTATAAACATCTGCACACAGGAGCGGCGCCAGGGTTTTTGGCGCCCTAGGCGGGGGTCCTTCTGCGCTCCTGGTCGTCGTCGGCAGTTCTGCGGCGGGGGGGGGGGTCCTTCCACGCTCCTGGTATTCGGGGCACTTCGGCGGCGGGTCCCAGAGCGAATGAAGGACCCGCCGCAGAATTGCTGCTAAAGTCCCGAAGCGCAGACAGACCCCCCCATCACCAAATTGCCACCGAGAACGGCAAAATGCCACCCCCACCCCCAAATCCTGGCGCCCTAGGCAACCGCCTAGATCACCTAAATGGAAGCGCCGGCCCTGCCTGTCACAGCCACCTCATTATCCTCCTTCTAATTCCTCCATAAAACTCTCTTCTCCATGATTCTGACAAGAAGCTTGACAACAGTTAAGCGGCTGGTGAGCTGAGAGCACTGCCTGTCATGGTGACCAGTGTTGTCTCATTGTTTCCTTGTTTGCCCCGATTGTCTGTATCAATCTGATATCTCATGTTTTTTATTTAGTTTATACGTTGTATGGGGCCAAAGGCTGTCTCTCTGTTCTGTGTTTGCACAGTGCCTTGCACAATGGAATCCTGGACAGTGACTAGGCATTCCTAGCTGGTATGGTAACACAACTAAGTATTATTATTAATAACAATAATAATAATCTATGAAACTAGCAATAAGATTTTCACAAATTATTTTTCCAAACAAGTTCTAGTTTCAGCCCCTTTTTTCCTCCAGATGCTAATCTCAGTTAGAGCACTAGGACAAATGTGATGTAGTGCTACATGCAGATTCATGTTGTGGATCAAAATCTGCCTAAGATCACAAGACATTACAGACTCAGATGCCAACAATACACTGATGAAACACAGATCTATATCTCTGCATTTCAGTCAATTCAGAAAAAAGCAGCCGAGTGTGTAGAGTGGTATTTTCTGCTGCAGGTCACACATGAGTTTATTCTGGGTACAGACATTATAAAGTAGCCCATGACCACAGTTTATAGTATGTCAAATAGACTAGCATCCTCTAACATTGAGTTAAAAAGGGGGAGCCAGTTAGGGATGTCCCTTGACAGCTAGCCCTAACAGCAATGGTACTCACACCACAAGAGCATTAAGGAAAGGAGGAAGTCCTGTTGAGAAGAAACTTAAACTTGTTGATTGTGAGCCAGATCCACAACTAGTGTCAGCTAGTCATCAGTGGTGAAGCACTGGAATCGGTTCCCTAGGGAGGTGGTGGAATCTCCTTCCTTGGAGGTTTTTAAGGCCCGGCTTGACCAAGCCCTGGCTGGGATGATTTAGTTGGGAATTGGTCCTGCTTTGAGCAGGGGGGTTGGACTAGATACCTCCTGAGGTCCCTTCCAACCCTGATAGTCTATGATTCTATGATCAGTGGAGTGGTTCCAATTCACTCGAGCTGAGGATCTGACCTAGAGTATATTTGAAGATGTAAAATTAACCTCACATAAGAAGGTTCCTCATGTTAGAACTGAGCTCTTCCCATAACAAGACAAGTTGCCAAGGCAGTCATAAAATATTTAGGCTTTCTACAGCCATATGAATAAGCCTTAAAATTAAGGTGGAGAACTCTACCCTTTGAAGCAGCGATACTTAACAAGACTCAGGGTGGATAACCATTTAACAATTCTCCCAGTGGGATACTATAGCTATGAGGGTGAATGTGATCTTTGGATTTTTAAATAGGGGAATAGCAAGGAGGAGCAGGGTAGTGGTATTACCTATGTATATGGCATTAGTGAGACCATTACCGGATACTGCGTCCAGTTCTGGTGCCCATATTTCAAAACAGTATGTTAACAAATTAGAAAGAGCTAAAAGAATGATTTGAGGTCTGGAAAACCTGCCTTATACTGAGAGACTAAGCGCTATAGATTATCCAAGAGAAGATAAGAGGTGACTTGATGCCGGCCTACAAATACATACACGAGGATGAGATTTCTGGTAATAGGCAGCTCTTTGATCCAGCAGAAAAAGGCAGAAAGAGATCCAGTGCTTGGAAGCTGAAGCTAGACAGCTTCAGACTAGAAATAAAATGTAAATTTTTAACAAGGAGAGTAGTTAACCCCTGTAAAAATGGACCTAGAGATGTGTTGGCTCAAGACTGGATATCTTTCTAAAAGATGTACGCTAGCTCAAGCGGAAGTTATGGGTTTGAGCCAAACTTTCTGAGGGAGGTTCTCTGACCTGTGCTACGCATTAGGTCCCACCAGATGATCACAGTGCTCCCTTCTGGTCTTAAATGTTGGAAAATGTCTCCGTTCGATGAGAAGAACATAGAACTGTCAGGGACCTCTTGTGTCACTGAGTTCAGTCCCCGTTTCTTTCAGGCGACCACGTCCTACAATCCCTTTCATAAACTTATGAAGCTTTATAATCATGGGCGGCAGGTATAATAGACCGGAGGGGCTTAGCCTCCTCTGGCACTGCCGCGGCCGCCGAACCCTGGTTGCAAGGTTTGGCGGGGGAAATTTTTACTTTATTATGCCCCATGCAGGTTCCGGGGCAGCTGAGGAGGCGAGATGTGCTACTCCCTGGACTCCAGAGAGATTACTGATGAACCCAGGAAGCTGAGTAGCAAATACCACCTCCTCAGCCAGCCCGGAACCTGCATGGGGCATATCAAAAACCTCTTCCAGACGAGAGTCAAAGATGCTTTTCCCCACTGCGGCTTGGGGCCTGGAAAGGGGAGGCACGGTGCAGGGCTCTGACCATGGGGGGGCCTGCAGGCAGAAGGGGCAGAGCTGGGGGCTAGCGTCTCTGAAGAGGGGCTCCACCCGCCGCCCACGTTTATAATGCACAACGCTTCTATGGGATACAACAGTACAAGACATAGAAATATGAAGGAACCTGCCCTGAGGCTTACACAGTGGATGTGTGGTGATAAAAATGAACACAGCTCCCGTAGCTGCGCCAGATGTGTCCCTATGGTCCATGGACTACATTTATTAAAAAAATAAATGGAACAATAAAAAGCTACGGCTTGCATAAGAATCCTCCAATTCTGTTGAGACAGAGGACAGGTAAACTTCCCCATCAGATCTCCCTAAGGGCCAGTGTGAGCCTTCCCACGGATTCCAGTGGGCTTGGAAACAGATCTGAAGTTGGGTCCCTCAGTTAGGATGTATATTACTGGATTGATCAGTAAGCTACTGTCCACTGGGCCTACGGGGAGAGCATTTCCAGCTCCTGTATTGTTAGTAAAGGTGCTGTATTGCCCCTCGCCTGAGCTTTAATAAAAATGAAACATCTCTTATGGGCGGCATATTAAAAATATGGTCTGATTGACGTCAATGGGAGTTTTGTCATTGGCTTAAGGAGGGTTAGGATTTCACCAATAGGAAGTTATCCAGCAGTTTACAAGAATTCCTTCCTAGGTTGCCGGACTACACTTTTGGAACATGGGAAAAAAGCAGGATCCAGAATTGTAAAACATTATCAGTGGGCCCTGGTGCGCTGATCTGATCCCGGGCTGTATAAACAGGCGTAGGGAGAAAGGAGGTGATTATAGCTCTCTATACAGCATTGGTGAGGCCAACATTGGAACGCTACGTCCAGTTCTGGTGTCCCCATTGATAAAAAATGGGAGAGTGTGCAGAGAAGACCCACAGAAATGATTTGAGGCTGGAGGAAATGCCCGAGTGAGAGACTTCAGCAGCTCAGCCTGTTTAGATTCTCAAAAGAGAATTGGGAGTTGACTTGATTACAGTGTGTATGTACCCTCACGAGGAGAAAATACCAGGTACAAAGGGTTCTTTAATCAAGCAGAGAAAAGCAGACAAGAACCAATGGCGGGAAGTTAACACTACACAAATTCCAATTAGAAATAAGGCATAAATGTTTAACGGGGAGTGTGATTAACAATTGGAACAAACTGCCAAGGGAAGTAGTGGATTTTCCATCTCCTGCAGTCTTCCAATTAAGGCTGGTTGCTTTTCTGGAAGAGATGATTTAGTGACAGTCAAACACAAGTTATTAGGCTCAGTGCAGGGGTAACGGTGACATTCTCTGGCCTGTGCTACAGGAGGTCAGACTAGATGATCTAATGGTCCTTTCTTCCCTTGAAATCTATGAAAATATAATGCAGACTTTCCATGTCTCACATACACATGCATTTCATTGGGTAGGAGCTAAGCACATTTGCATAACAAAGAGAAGCCATTAAGGAGTAAATGTTTTTGTTTAGTTAAATAAAAAAAAGTGATTAGGAGGTTTTAGACAGCAAGGAGGGAAGGGCAACCAAATCCATGGCCTCTAATGACTGGAAAATGGCACAGAAAGTAACAGCTGGATGCAGGGCGTGTCAGAATCTGCTCCCTGGGATGAAGCGAGAAACCCAATTTCTTATTTTATTCAGAAGTTTTATTCTCACCAAATTGCATCGTATAATAACACGCTAGCAGAACAGCTGTGCCAAGTATGAAATGGGAAATGTGTCACGATTCCCAATGATCTGGAAGAGTCTTTTAATAATGCAAAAGTAGCAGGCAAAGATTTGCTGTGTTTTGCTTGTTTTATAGGGTGTCTGTATCCCTTGTTCATGTACTGCCCGATCCTGCCAATATCACAAAAGGTAGCGCTGCCATGCAGATGGAATCCACCACAGGGCTGAGCATGGCACGGGGACCCACCCGTATGGCTCCAGAGAGCTACGCACACAAGGCTGCCATATAGCAGAGGTCACGCACCCCTGGTGCCCGCTGGAGAATAGGTGTGCACTCAACTAGTTCTCCAGCGGGCATCAGGGGTGTGGCACCCTCCCAGTGGATGCAATATCTAGAAGGCAGTGACTGGGTGCAGATGATGCCCCTCCCACCAAATTCCCTTACCGGCTGCAGGTATCAGGACCGTCCACACAGACAGGAAGGGGCCTGAGAGAAACCCTACAGCTGGCATTACGAGTACCAGGCCCCTGGATGCAGGCAGCCTTGTTGGAGAAGGGCCATACCTGATGGCTTGCCAGCCCATGGTGTTCCCAGCTCAGCAAACCAGAGAGATGGCCCTGGACAGAATCCTCCCGCGCTGGTGCAGAGCTATGTGATCTTAGTCTGCCGCATGTGGAACACTTCTCCGGGCAGGCGGGGGCCTGGCCCTTCCTGCACAGGCAGGCTTTGGATTGCAATGCTCAGCGTAGTCCTACAGCCTGAGATCCATGCGGTGGTGGGATCAAGCCCCTTAGGACTAGACTGGACAGTGCGGTAAGAGAAGCACTGGGAAGGGATTGTACCCTAGAGACAGAACTTCTCTGGCTGGAGCTCCCCTTTCCTGCTGTTGGGGGAGGTATGTGCTGTCCAAGAGGCAGCATACTCATAGAATCATAGAATATCAGGGTTGGAAGGGACCTCAGGATGTCATCTAGTCCAACCCCCTGCTCAAAGCAGGACCAATTCCCAACTAAATCATCCCAGCCAGGGCTTTGTCAAGCCTGATCTTAAAAACCTCTAAGGAAGGAGATTTCACCATCTCCCTAGGTAACCCATTCCAGTGCTTCACCACCCTCCCAGTGAAATAGTGTTTCCTAATATCCAACCTAAACCTCCACCACTGCAACTTGAGACCATTACTCCTTGTTCTGTCATCTGCTATCACTGAGAACAGTCTAGATCCATCCCCTTTGGAATCCCCTTTCAGGTAGTTGAAAGCAGCTATCAAATCCCCCCTCATTCTTCTCTTCTGCAGACTAAACCATCCCAGTTCCCTCAGCCTCTCCTCATAAGTCATGTGCTCCAGCCCCCTAATCATTTTTGTTGCCCTCTGCAGGACTCTTTCCAATTTTTCCACATCCTTCTTGTAGTGTGGGGCCCAAAACTTCCCCAATCACATCCAGTTAGCTCCAGTGGCTAGTCAATGAACTACCTATTCCCTACCCCTCCTGGCTGACCTGCTCCTGGGAGGAAATATGAGCCCCTTTCTTCTCCCCTCACCTTGAGTCATGATCCAGGAAGGTCTTACGCAGCCATGGGGTAGTAGGTTTAGCCCCGCCTTACTTCAGGGTTTGGCTATGTACGGCTAGAAGGTCCTAGTCAGAGCTGATCAAAACCAGAAAGTCTGATGCACTATTTAAAAACAAAAAGACATGAAAACTTGATTTTCCATGAACTGTCATAAAATTTTGTTTTGTTTTGGTGGAAATGGGAGGAACACAGATCAACCCCTCACCATATACACATGCCTGCACACTCCCACCTTTTTCCCAGGGGGAAAAAAGAGAGTGATTTGGCCCCGAGGCAAGCCTTTTCAAACAGTGAAAAAAATTGACCATTTTCATAAAAAAAAAAATTAAAAGCTTCAATGACAATGAGTTTAATTTTTTTTGCCGAAAGTTTTCATTTCAAATGAAAAGGCATTTCCCATTAAAAAAAAAAAAAAGTTTCAATGCAAATGTTTTCCTTCTATTCCATGTAGGCCTGGAGCATAAACTAGCCCTTCCATGTTGTGTTCTGAGCATAATGAAAAGTATTAATTTGATAGGATTATTAAAATGGTAGGTCTGCTTATGCTATTAATAGCAAAAATGCCTAAAGGAATTCAATGACAAGGTGTGGGAGGTAATATCTTTTACTGGATGAACTTCTGGTGGTGAGAGAGAGAGAAGTTTTTGAACTTCTCTGAAGAAGAGCTCTGTGTAGCCCGAAAGCTTGTCTCTCTCACCAACAGAAGTTGGTCCAATAAAAAGATATTACCTTGTCCCCAGGGCCGCTGAGAGTGGGTTCAGATCCCGGTGAAAAAAAATTTTTGGGCCCCCCCAGCAAAGGCGGACCAACTAAACAAGGCCGACAAGAGGGGGGGGAAGCCGGACCCAGAATTTTTTCGGGCCCCCCCAGCAAGAGCAGACAGGCTAAACAGGGCCGACGAGGGGGGGGGGAAGCTGCGCCCCGGGACCCCTTCCCGACCACCGGGCCCCGGTAATTGGTACCGACTTCCCCGCCCCTCTCATCGGCCCTGCTTTTCCGCCCTGGTCTCTCTAACATCCTGGGATCGACACAGCTACAACACTGCATATAGGAACACGGAGCATGAGAGACTGTTTCTGTTGTACTGGACTGGAATTATTCTTGATTAACATTCATATTGTGGAAGTGCTGAGAGAGCTTAGTAAGGTCGGGGTTTAATTCTGCTAGACTCTGTGCAAATAGTAAATCACTGGTATTCCACTTAGGGTTGCCAAGCATCCAGTTTTCGACCAGAATACACAGTCGAAAAGGGACCCTGGACCGGGCCATTAAAAGTCCAGTCGGCAGCGCAGCAGGGCTAAGGCAGGCGCCCTGCCTGCTGTGGCTCCCCACGGCTTCCGGAAGCAGCGGCATGTCCCCCCGCCGACTCCTAGTGTGAGGGGCAACCAGGGGGCTCCGCACGCTACCTCTGCTGCAAGCACCAGCCCTGCAGTTCCCATTGGCTGGGAATCATGGCCAAAGGGAACTGTGGAGGTGGTGCCTGCAGACAGGGCAGTGTGCAGAGTCACCTGGCCACACCTACATGTAGGAGCCGGAGGGATGACATACCGCTGCTTCCACGAGCCTGCACCCCTGACGCCCCCCCCCACGACCCGACCCCTTGTCCCAGCCTTGATCCTCCCTCCGCCCTCCAAACCCCTCGATCCCAGCCTGGAGCCCCCTCCTTCACTCCAAACCCCTCAACCCCAGCCCACCCCATAGCCTGCATCCCCAGCCAGAGCCCTCACCCCCCTGCACCCCAATGCTCTTTCCCAGCCCTGATCCCCCTCCCACCCTCCAAACCCCTCACCCCTAGCCCGGAGCCCCCTGCTGACCCCAAATTGCTCATCCCCGGCCCCACACCAGAGCCCGCATCCCCAGCCAGAGCCCCCACCCCTTCTGCACCCCAACCCCTTGCCCCAGCCCAAAGCCCCCTCACACATCCTGAACCTCTTATTTCTGGCCCCACCCCAGAACTCACACCCCCAGCCAGAGGCCTCGCCCCCTCCCGCACCCCAATCCCCTGCCCCAGCCTGGTGAAAATGAGTGAGTGAGTGAGGGTGGGGAGAGCGAGTGACAAAGGGAGAGGGGATGGAATGAGTGGGGGGGCGGGGTCTCAGGGCAGGGGCGGGGCAAGGGTGTTCGGTTTTGTGTGAGTAGAAAGTTGGCAACCCTAATTACACTAAGCCACTGACTGAGAATCTGGCGCAGGAGGCTTTCATGCATGTACAAATTTTCATGTTTATATATGTATGTGCGTGTGTATGTATGTATGTGTGTGTGTGTATACACACACACACACACACACCATTTTATAGCAGACAAAAAAGTAGTCAAAGTGGATGGATTCTGCAGAAACACTTCCCATGGATTGTGGTTTGAATTTTCTGGCAAATTCTTTCTGAATTCATTCTTGCCTTTTTGATGCTCGCTTCCCCTGATTCTCACGTCCCTTACGCGGATAGAAATCAGGAGTTACGCTGCTGATGTTGTATGTTTCAGCCTGGGCTAACAGTCACGGTTGTTAGGAGGGAGAACAGCATGAGATGTTTGTTCCCATGAGCGAGCTGGTTTCTCAGCCGAGCTCAAGAGATGAATTGTTTCGAGGAAAGCTGACTAGGTGAACTGGACTGGGATGCTTGGTCCAGGCCCCAGAGGAAGATTTAGAGAGCGGAGGATTGGGAAAGGGATCCTTATTGCAAACCATAGGGTGGTACCTAAAAACCACAAGGAGAGTCTAGGAATAATTATCTTCAATAGGACATGGATGAGCCTCTACCTGGCTCAACCTTATGGTGGGGGTGGCTGGGGGAAGGGGCGGGGAAGAGATATAGGCCTCTCCGTCTTCCTTTTTTGTTATTCCCAGTCTATCCATCTGTGAAGGATCGGGGCCTGGGAATCTTGGTTGTATTCCCAGCCTTGCCATGGGCTGTGTCTCACCTCGCAGAAGTCATTTGCCCTCTCGGTGCCTCAGTTTCCCTAGTCTGTGCAGTGGGGATTCTGGCCCTTACCTCTCAGAGGTAACTCTGTTGTGAGGCTCAGTTCGTTGATGCAGGCAGAGGTTCAGAGCACCTCAGATGGAAGACAGCAGAGAAAGGCCAATAAGAGTCCATTCTCTGCCCTGCATCACCCCTTTGCCGGCACTCACTGGTGAATCCAGGCTTAGCTTTTCCTTTGTGTATCTTCTTTCATTGAATAAAAGGCATTGAGGTGCGTAGCGGGGTGGTCACCCCACTCCTGCCCTGAGGAGTTTAAAGACAGCCCTGGGGGGGGGGGGGGGTGGAAGGGAAAAGCTGCTAGGCTGATTGGGGAAGCAGCCGCAGCTGGGCCATGCCCCAATCAGGGCCCAGCTGGCCCTATCAAGCATTCAGAGGGAGATGGGCCTGGCTGCAGGAAGCTAAGAGACAGGGTACCTGAGTGGAGCAGGGCTGGGGAAAGGCAGAGGAACTGGGGAGCTCCAGCCTGGAAAGCCCCAGGCTGTGGCCTAGCAGAAGGCCAACAGGTACTGGGGGTTGCAGAGGGCAGCCCAGGGGTAGGCCAAGGGAGCAGGTCCAAACCCAACCTTGCCAGTGATGAGTGGCCTATACTGCAATCTGCCCCAGGGAACGGGGGCCAGCTGGTGACTGGCAGTGGCCTTATTCTGAGGTGAGGTGGGGATAGTGGGTGGGGGTTCCCTGGAAAAGGGAGACCCAAAGAAAAAGGGGTTACTGCCAGAGGGCAGCACCCAGAGAAAGTGGCACCAGGGCCTGGGAGGGACACTGGGCCAGTTGCAAGGCGGATCACCGGCCTGCAGAGGGCGCTCCGGAGGCTGGAGACGCTAATTCCCTGGACGACCAGCCGGAGGCGCTGCAGCGGTGAGTCCCACACTGCTACATGGTATTTCTAAAGCACCTGGTTAAAACAAACTCAGATGCTCAGTCCCCTGTGCACCTTGGGATAAATACATCATGGACACCAAACCGACATTGCAATAAGATACACCCTTGCACTCGGGGGCAGCTCCAGGCACCAGCGCGTGCCTGGGGTGGCAAGCCGCGGGGGGCAGCCTGCCATTGCTGTGAGGGCAGCAGGCATGGGGGCGGCTTTCAGCGGCATGCCTGCAGGAGGTCTGCCGATCCCGTGGCTTCGGCGGCAATTAGGCGGCGGGATTGCCGATGGCGCGGCACCGGCGGACCTCCCGCAGGCACGCTGCTGAATCCACGTGACCACCGAAAGCTGCCTGTCTGCCTGCCGTGCTTGGGGCGGCAAAAAACATAGAGCCGCCCCTGCTCACACTGGTTTTCCTGGCTTGGTTTGCTTCCCGCTGCACTGAGATCCAGGTGCCTGCCTGCCTGCATTGCCATTACATTCGGCAACAGGGCAACGTGAGAAAAGCACCTCAATACTCCGCTATAGCTTGCACTCATGGTTTGAAAACACAGAGAGAGAGAGAGCACGAGCGTTCATGATCCCTCCAGGCTCTGATGGAAAAGAATCCGCTCTGGAAACGATCCAGGGTACAGTCAGGAAAGAGGAAAACCAGCAGCCAGTGCTCGGGGCTGGGGGTGTGCGGAGAAGGAAGCCGACAGAGCAGGGAGGTGAGCTGGTATTAAAGGTCTAAGATGGAGGGCCAGAAGCAGCCCCGGCCCGGAGCCAGTGTTATTATTTCCAATCTTCAATGCGCTGGTTTTAATTACATAAAAAGCCTCCTGTAAAGTTCCCATCAGTCTTGCTCATTACGTTGCAATTTCTTTCCCATAAATCATGCCGGCAGAAACCCATGCAATATTGTATCTCGCCTTCCCAAGCCAGGGAGAGGGAGACTGAGTCTTGTGTCTAAGCGGCGATGGAAAGCGTGGCTTGGCAGAAGACTTTTATTCCATGTCCCTGCCATTGTACATGTGTATCGTAGTTAGGAATTGGCCCTGTGTTACGCCAAAGAGACCAGGCTTTCAGCAGGAGCACATCCCGATCTGGAGACCGTCCCACCAAGTGTCATGGGATTGCACATGGCTCAGAGGGGAGGTATTAAAATCCTGCCACTCTGACTCATCAGTGGGTTTGATGAACCACAAGAAGGCACCAAAGGGGCTGGGCGTGTGTCTCTAATCCGCATTAGGAGGCTGCTAATCATCAGACAACGTCTATTTGTTTGTGGAGACTCTTCTTTTGCCGCACAGCTACACCCTGTTAGGCCTAAACAGTTGTCACCAGGCTGCACATCAGCACCACACAGCAACAAAGAGAGAATCCAGATTCTCTTCCCCTAACATTTGCTGCTTGAGTTACAGGGGGAATGTCTCTCAACTAACTTATCTGATATTGAGACACACTGGAGCTCCCTGCAGCAGAATTTGGGCCTGGGTCCTGGTCTCGTTGGCACTGTAATTAATTCTGCCCTGAGCCACCACATCATTGCAATGTGCTAGGAAGGCCACCTCTGAAGAGACATCAGTCAAAGCTGTGATGTGGTGCCCAGAGGGATCTCTTGTCTCGCTTGATAAGGGCTTGTAGCACCACCTGGACTGACAAGCAGATACTGAGGTGCGCTTACGGCTTAAGGTATCAGAGGGGACTCAAGTGGAAATTCCAGTTGCAAATTTTCAGCTGCTCCCTGCTGGTTCCAGTTGACCACCAGGTTTTGGAACGGCGCACCAGGCCCTCCAGCTAACACCCAGTAGAGGAGAATAAAAACCATTAGAGGCCAGTGGGAGGAGTCTAATGGAGTTGGCTGGAATTTTTGCAAGGGTGTCTCCCGTGTCGCAGGGATGGTATCCAGGAGCCTTTGAACAAGCTAGTTATTACCAGCGTTCAGAGAAAAACAACAAGGCAGGTATCTTTAAGGCCATAAATCCCTGGGGAGCGATTCTGAGAGCTGTTGGAAGGTGGGGGAGAGCAGGAGTTCTGTGCACATCACGTAAAGCAAAAGGCAGGACGGAAGCTGGTAGCAGGTCCAGGAAAGACCGACCTACCTATCTACCTACTGTACTCATAAAGCATCCAAGTACTGTCATCAGCTGCTGAGCTCCAGATGGCAGGTCCCAGCCTGGGACATAGAAATTATTGGTGGAAATGACCTTGACCATCTCCCCACCAATGCATTAGTAGATATCGTAATTAGCTACCGGGTGCTGTCAGTGTGCCCAGTCATGTATAATGGAGGGGGGAAGTCAGGGTCTTATAAGGACTTGAAGATGATGATTCCAGCCCTCTCTCCTCCTCCTCCCCCCAGGTGCAGGTTCATTAGAAGTTTATTAGCCTGCTGCACACTAAAAGCTCTTGCACTAGACTAAACCCCAGCAGTGCCAGGGTTCTCAAATTACAGCATTATGGTGGCTTTAAAGGCGCTCCCCCTGCAGTCCCACAACCTTGCTCCTCCAGGTGGGTCCAGAAAGCAGCTGGTCCAAGGACAGGATTTTTCTCCAGTATTGCCAACTGTTAGCATCCAAAAGTCATGAGCCAAACCCCCAGAATTATGAGACGGGGCTTAAAAATAATGAAATTGTAAATGACAAGCAGTGTGACTTGCCTTTCAGCCTTTAGCGTTCACATTTTCAAGCTTTTCTCTGGAACCATAAGGACTAGAAATTTACTAAAAAGGAAAATTAAGATTCTCATATCACATGAATCCAGGAGATGGGGCTTTAAGAAAACAATGCACCAGATATCCCAGGACTCAAAATAAAATGCTGTTTCCCTACAATACATTCTCCAGTGAAGTGTCTAGGCTCAGTTTAGGGCTTGTCTACCTAGCCCTCAGAGTGGACTACAGGGAGTTTACATTGCAACATGCATTAAAGTTGTCAAACATACAGCTAAGGGGAGCATAAAATCCCTCTTTTACCTGGAAAGGGCTAAGAAGCTCAGATAACCTGCTTGCTAATAAAGCATCTGACTTGCTGTACCCAAACAAAAAGTGAGAACTCTGTTATTCTCCGACAGCACCTGACCAGAAGGGCCAATAAGGGGAGAAGATAATTTCAAATCTGTGGGGGAAGGTTTTTGTTTGTGTCTTTGTTTTGTTCTCATAGAGTCAGCAAGGAACCAGGGCAGGAAAAATACATCTCTGTAGACATGTGAGACTCACCCCTGCAGTGCCTCCTGCTGGTCATCTATGGGAATTAGCTCACCAGCCCTCTGGAGCACCCTCTGTCAGCCAGTGACCTGCTACACCCCTGTGTCCCTCCTGGACCCCGGTGCTCCTTTCTCTGGGGTGCTGCCCCCCTGGCAGTACCCCCACACTCAGGTTCTGGGTCTCCCCACCCAGGGGAACCCCCACCCCCTATCCCCACCTTGCCTCACTGTAAGGCTACTGCCAGTCACCAACTAGCCCCATTCCCTGGGGCAGACTGCAGTGTATGCCACTCATTACTGGCAAGGGGGGTTTGGCCTGCTGTCTTCTTCTACCATCCAGTACCTCTATGGGCCTGGAACCAGGCCCTGCGGCCTAGGGAGTTGCCAGCCTGGAGCTCCCCTGGCTTTTCCCCAGCCCTACCCCACTCCCAGGTACCTCTCAACCTTCTAGCAGCCAGGCCTGTCTCCCTCCACAGCTAGAGGAGAAACTGCTAAGATCCTGGCTGCCCTGGCCTTCTTATAAGGCCCAGTCAGTCTGTTTGAGGCGTGGCCCCAGCTGCAGCCACTTCCCCCAATCAGCCGGGGGTTTGCTCCCTTCCCCCAGCCCCAGCCCTCTGCAGGGCTTTTCCAACCCCTTCAGGGCTGGAGCAGGTGCTCACCCTGCTACAATCTCCTTAAGCATATCTGGACTAAGCATCTAGTATTGCACAAATAGTAAGTAATAGCAAAGAAATGCATTAGATTATCTTTTGTTTTAGCTTGTGAATTTTCCCTGTGCTAAGAGGGAGGTTTATCCCTGCTTTTGTAATTTTAAAGTTTTGCCTAGAGGGGAAATCCTCTGTTTTTGAATCTTTTGTTATTCTGTAAAGTACTTACCATCCTGATTTGTACAGAGGTGATTCTTTTACTTTTTCTTTCTTTATTATAAAGTCTGGGGGTTTTTTAGAATCTGATTGGGTTTTAGTGCCCTAAAACCCAAGGGTCTGGTCTGTGCTCACCTTGTTACCTATCTGGTTGGTCAAGTATTCTCAAGCCTCTCCAGGAAAGGGGATGAAGGGCTTGGGGGGATATTTTGGGGAAACAGGAACTCCAAGTGGTCCTTTTCCTGAATCTTTGTCTAACTCACTTGGTGGTGGCAGCGATACTGTTTAAGGACAAGGTGGAATTTGTGCCTTGGGAAAGTTTTTTAACCTAAGCTGGTAAAAATAAGCTTAGGGGGTCTTTCATGCGGGTCCCCAAATCTGTACCCTAGAGTTTAGAGTGGGGAAGGAACCCTGACAAAAGTATTGAGCGGTAACTGCCTCCTGTAGACCCTGCTAGCATGAACTAAAAGGTACTTAGTTTGCATTAACATAGTCCCATTTCAAGCTGGACCACTTCAACACGAACTAGTTACCTTGTCGTTTGCAGTAGCAGGGTCTACACAAGATAGTTACTACATAACACTTCTGTGTGTGCTGCAGTTCACACCCCCTTAGTCTGCACTGCAAAGCCACATAGACAGTGACTTAAACTGATGGACCCCCTTGAGCAAATAAATATTCTACCACCAAACAGATCTCACTGTTAGAACATGTCTTAACTGATGTTCAGGCTAAATTTCCTTTTGCTCACTTTCATCCCACTGTGCCTTCACGCAAAGGAGCTGAGGTTTATTTGTGTGTAGCCTCTTCCAGGCCAGCTCTCTCAAAGTGCTCAGCGTGACACATGACAGTGACAATGTTAAACTAGCCCATTGCACAGGGGAGAGGAACGCAGAGGCTAAGGTGAAGGAAGAAATAAAAAGCTACGTTCCTGGTTGAGATGGAGCATTGCCAGGGCTGGGAGATTCAGGTTTTTCAGGCAACAAGAGCTGCTGCCACAAGGGGAGGTTTGTTAGAAGATAGGCGCTCGGTGAGCAGAGAAGAGACCAAGTCAGCAAGATAATCGGGAGCAAGTCCAACAAAATGCTCTTAACAGCAAGAAAGACAGGCTTGAACTGGATCCTGAAATGACCAGGGAGCCAGCGTTGTTTGATGTTGGGGCTACTTTGCTGATGCTTCTTGGCACCTGTAAATAGCCTGGAAGAGGTGGCCTTGTGGTTAGGAACTGGAGTAGGACTCAGGAGATCTGTGTTGAATTCCTGTCTCTGCCACAAACCTCCTGTGTAACCTAAGGCAAGTCACTTAATCTGAGCCTCAGTGCCCCATCTGTAAAAGGGGGAGAATAAGAAGAAGTAAAGACTCCACATGCTTGAGATGTGAGGAGCTGAGCTCTGGGTTGCCACGCAGAAGGAAGATGAGATGAAGCCCTGGAGGGTGAGGAGAGCGATGCAAGTTCTGCGCTGATGCAGAAGGGTGTTAAACCCAGTACCCGCACTCTTAGGGGAAAAAAAACCCACAAGACTCGGAAGCCCCAATTCTTTGCTATTTTGAGCTGCTTAACTTTTTCTCTCCACTGAAGTCTGCCTGGTTTGTGGGGAGGTTTAAGTGAAACCTTTTAATCTAAACTACCTTGTCAGTCTCAGACTCTGGGCTGATTTACCATGTGGATTCACAGAGTTCAGCGAATGCAGACTTTGAGAAGGCTGAAGGGAAGAGTGAGGTGCAGTGGGGTGGTAGGGTCGTGGAAGGGCGCTAAGGTTTGCCCTGGGTGGTGTTGGGTTGTTTTTGTTGGATTTTGCACACTCGGGACTAGAGAAATCCTAGAGAACCTGAGAATGGTGAATACACCAGCGACCATGGGACTTACTTCCCAGACTGTTTGATCCCACTTCCCTCTGTCTTGCCTGTTACCCTATCTCCTGCCTGATCCAAACAGAGCATTAGCCAGTCCTGCTTCTTGTGAAACTATTAGCCCATGTAGTCTAGTATCCTCGTGAAGTCCTTTGGCCTGCGTTATGCAGGAGTTCAGCCTAGATGAGCATAGTGGTTCTGTTTAACTTTAAAATCTATTACTCTTTCCTCAGGTGCTGGCCAATGCCAGAGGTTAGTGAGATGTTAACGTGTACGAAGCTTTGGCTTGGATAAGTACCCAGCACTTGCAGTATTGATCAAGATCTTCTCTGAATCTTTTCAGCTCTTGCATTTCTTAAACTGTGCTGGAAATCTCATGATAAGTCTCTCATCCACACATCAGGAACTCGGAGGGCAGAGGCCACACGCCAAAATGAAAAGCAGAGTAAAAAAAAAAAAACAGCCCCGTATGTGAAAAATACAGCTAAACAACTGGCCTGTGCTGCAAGCTATTCCTTCCTGGCCTCTCAGGTGATCATTTGATCAGAGCTGGGCAACTAATGCATTTGCTGGCATATCCGAGCAAATGTGAAACCATTGTTTTAGATTGAGCTGAAAACAGCATTTTTCGAAAAATTCAGTAAATAAAAAAAAAAAAATTATTTCCGGTTGAAGGAAACATTTTGTTAAGGGTACGTCTATACTACCCATTGGATCGGCAGGTAGTGATCGATCTATCGGGGATCAATTTATCGCGTCTAGTGTAGACGTGATAAATCCATCCCCGATCGGTCTGCTGTCGACTCCTGTACTCCACCGCGGCGAGAGGCGGAAGCGGAGTTGACGGGGGAGCAGCGGCCGTCGACCCCACGCTGTGAAGACGTGAGGTAAGTTGACCTAAGATACGTCGACTACAGGTACACTATTCTCGTAGCTGAAGTTGCATATCTTAGGTCGATCCCCACCGCGCCCACAGTGTAGACCAGGCCTCAGACTGTGACACTGTGTAAAAAGAAAGATGGCCTTGTTTATACTAGGGTCTGACCACTGATGTACCGACACTGTTGCAACCACTGATATATAATTACTGTTGCACGACTGTGATAAATCTTATACGACGTTTGCCTTGTAAGGTATCATTGGAAAAGTTGTGATCTGTTGCACAAAGTTATCCTGTTTACAGGCGTGTTTTATCATTGTACATGAAGTTGAGTCTTTGCTGTTTGTATTTCAGACATGTTGTGTTCCTGGGTAGCACCCACCAGATAGATTTAAATCCAGACCAACAAGCCATGATTGATGGGCCATTAAGGAGAATCAACTCTTCCAATCGGCTCCTCCCGAGACCGCCTCAGAGAGCGTGAAAGCAGAGGATGCCTCATGACTCAGAGAGACATGTAGAACATGTGATCCCTGACTCCATGTTTGAGACTGTAACTTTCCATGCACATGGACTGAGGGATATAAATGGAGACTGTGACATCATCCCCTGGCCTCTTTCCTGCTTCACATCTCTGGACTGTGATTTCTAACAAAGAGAAGCTTTGAACAATGCACTGATGTCTGGGTTCCCTCCCCACTCTGGAGTACAGATGTGGGGACCCACATGAAAAAACCCCTACGCTTATTTCTACCAGCGTAGGTTAAAACTTCCCCAAGACACAAATCCTTTCCTTGTCCTTGGACGGTATTGCTGCCACCACCAAGTGATTTAGACAAAAATTCAGGAGAAAGGGCCACTTGGAGTCCCTGTTTCCCCAAAATATTTCCCCAAGCCCCTTCAGCCCCTTTCCTGGGGAAGCTTGAGAATAATATACTAATCAATTGGCTACAATGTGAGCACAAACCAAACCCTTTGGCTTTTAGGACACTGAATCAATCAGGTTGTTAAAAGAAAAATTTTATTAACAAAAAAAAAAAAAAAGGAAAAGAACCACACCTGCAAAATCAGGATGGAAGGTAACTTTACAGGGTCAATAAAAAGATTTAAAACACAGAGGATTCCCCTCTGACTCTGCTTCCCAGCTACAAAACAGGAATAAAATTACCTCTTAGCATAGGGAAAATTCACAAGGTAAAACAAAAGATAATCTAACGCATTTCCTTGCTGTACTTACAATTTTTGTAATCTTAGATGCTCATTTCAGGTATGTTTCCAGGAGATGTTTTTCCTGCCTGGACCCTCTCTCCGTCCAGAGAGGGAACAGAGAGCACAAACAAAACCTCTTTCCCCCTCCACCTCCCCCCATTTGAAAGTATCTTCTTTCCCCATTGGTCCTTCTGGTCAGGTGCCAAATAAGTTAATTAAACTGATTAACCCCTTACAGGTAAGGCAATTCAGTATAGCTGCCCTGTGTATATTTATGACCACTGAGGACACCCCAGTTTTTTGGGTAATCCAGGGAGACTTATTACAAACTGGCTGATTTAACATCACTGCTATTATCCTGATCTACAAACTCTGAAATCAACTGTAATGTTGATGATTCATTTTAACTGTTTAATCTCTTTTTCTTTTTTTATTAATACATCTTTAGTAGGTTTACTAAAGACTGACTGCAGCATGCTGTTTGGCAAGATCCCACCGTATATATTGACCTGGGATGGGTCTCTGGTTCTTTGAAACTGGAAGAATCTAATATATGTGTTAATAATCATTTATTCCCGAAGTCTGGGTTGTCTGGGTGGTGCATGACAGGCTAGAGGTTCTGAAGGGGACTGTCGATGGCTTCATAATAATTAGTATAGTATTTTGGAAACAGATATTTGTGACTGGCTTGGTGAAATCTTAGGATAGAATAGACCACCATTTCGGGGTGCACGCTCTGTCTTCTGGCAGTCTGACCTGAGATTGGTGCTGTTAGCCGGGTCCCACACCAGGCAGCCTGACATGGATTTCGAAAACAAAAGGGCATTTTCAAAAGAAAAACCAAAATGTTTTTTGTTTTGAAAATGTCAAAAATGAAATGTAGTTTTTTAAACCGATAAGAATTTGTTGACATCAACATGAATTCGTTACATTTTTTTGTGGAGCCGAATCTACATTTTTTTGCCAAAAAGTTTTGGTCCAACAAATGTACCCACCTCTATATTTGATATCCTGTAACATGGCAGTGAATGACCCTTTAGGGTTAAGTGGCCTCGCTATAAGTGCTAAAGGTCATGACATTATCCATTCCTTTTTTATTATGATTAATATTAATTCTATGTTGACCTAAATATGCTTAGGGGACTGATGGAGAAAGTGAACAAGGAAGTATTATTTACCCCTTCACATAACACAAGAACCAGGTGTCCCCCAATGAAATTAACAGGCAGCAGGTTTAAAACAAACAGAAGGAAGTATTTCTAACAACTCACAATCTGTGGAACTCCTTGCCAGGGGATGTTGTGAGCCCAAAGCTAGAACGGGGTTCAAAAAAGAATTAGATAAGTTCCTGGAGGACAGGTCCATCAATGGCTACTAGCCCAGACGGGCAGGGATGCAAGCCAATGCTCTGGGTGTCCCTAGCCTCCGGCTGCCAGAAGCAGGGGCTGGACAATAGGGGATGGATCATTTGAAATTGCCCTGTTCTGCTCATTCCATCTGAAGCTGCCAGACTACAGGATACAGGGCTAGATTAACCATTGGTCTGACCCAGTATGGCCATTCTTATGTTCTTATATGACAAAAATATCCTTGGGCAGTAATTTCCTTGGACATCCAACAAGCCTAGGTCCAATAGTTCCATTGCTTTCTGTTACTTTATGTGGCTTGCTGTACATGTTACTGTGTTCTTTTTGTTAGAATCCAACCAGGGTATTTGACTTATTGACCTTCTGGAGTGTCTGAGTTTCCAGCCCCTGGTTATCCCTGAGTGTGGCTGGATTTCTGGCTGTGGCTTATGTGGGCTTGACTGCCTATCAAAACGAGACTGCTCAAATAACTCCAACAACCTTTCTTGAAATATGTGCAGGGGAAACAGACACACACACAATGTCACAGCCTTGCACGCTGGCTGTTTGAAAATGCATTATATTTACCACTTTATCTTCTACAGAGAGCGACTGATGCCACATTGTGCCGAGACTCTATCCCTCAGATCCTGATTTATGGAGCATGTCTTCCCTTTCTCAGTAAAAATTATAAATTGCACCGAAAGGAGAGGAAAGAGTGACATTATCTGAACCTGATCAGTTTGGGCTCTGCCATCTCAGCTGACAGGAGGAGTGGATGGAGAATACCTGCTGAGGATGAAAGAAACTCTTCTAGGCAGAGATCTTGCTCCGGTTATCAACACCCTGTTGAGAAAGGCAGGAATCAGAGTATGAAAATAACACTGACTGTTGTCAGATCCTGGGCCCCGCAGTGCACACAGCCAGACGGGGCCTCAGAACGAAGGAGCAGCAAATCCAACCGGTTTCCAGAGGCTCAACCAATGACAACTGTCACGTTGCTGAGCCTCTCCGGTGCCCTACAGTTGTTGGCAATATTAAGAAATTACCCTGCGCTAAACTATATTGATGTGGCTTGTGAAAACCGTCTGTTCCACTGATGCAGCTGCAGTCAGGAAGCCAGCGCTGTCGTGTGCTCCGGAGCTCAGGGGTTAAAAGTAGAGCTGGTTGGGAATCTTTGGACATAATGGTTTTTATCTCCAAAAAAATTCAATTTGTCAAAAACGAAACTTTTTGTGGGAAAGGGTCAAGTTACGATGAACTTCTCCACTCAAAAAGCTTTCGGGGAAAAAAGCTTTGGAAATTGTCAAAACATCCTCTTTAATTTTTTTAAAACTAAAAATGATTGCAATCCAAACAAAATATGGACTAAAAATTTTGGCATTTGGTTCGCAATCCCTCTCTTCCCCCTGCCAATTTCAATTTTTTTCTCCTGCTTTGAGATGGAAAAAAATTTCAAAATCTCAAAACTGTTCACGGGACAGGAAAGCTGTTTCCCACCCCATTCAAGTGACGAGTGAAGTCAGACTCTAAACAGCCTGGGTGTTCACCTTGGACACTGTGCTGAGCTGCTGGTACTGTGAGCAGGTGGGGGTCTGCACAGCTGGAGATGGTCCTCCATTTTGGAAGGCACAGCTCTGGCCTGCAGGAACAGAAGAGCGGCTGCTGGCTGCAGCCTTCCATTGCTGTTATGTAATGTTTAAATACAAATAATTCAATTGTTGGCTAGAGGCCTTAAGAAGAAGAATACCACGGACACCAAGGCTCTTCGGAAGGAGGCAGGAAGCCATTGAAATGTAAAGCCATTACAATGTAAACCAGCTTTATTTTGTCCTATAAACTACCCTAATGGGTTTTGTACTGACCCCAGAGCTAGGTTATGTCTTAGCGCTGGCTCAAATACTGGCTATACCCAGTGTGTACTGTAGCTATAAGGTTACCTAATGGGGAATCCCCATTAGATGTTTCAAGTATAGGTATTATATCACACAGATGAGAATTTCTGATTCCCTCCAGCAGAGTGATCTCTCTTTCTCTCGCCCTCTCTTTCTCACACAGGTTTCAGAGTAGCAGCCGTGTTAGTCTGTATCCGCAAAAAGAAGAACAGGAGTACTTGTGGCACCTTAGAGACTAACAAATTTATTAGAGCATAAGCTTTCGTGGACTACAGCCCACTTCTTCGGATGCATATAGAATGGAACATATATTGAGGAGATATATATACACACATACAGAGAGCATAAACAGGTGGGAGTTGTGTGTATGTATATCTCCTCAATATATGTTCCATTCTATATGCATCCGAAGAAGTGGGCTGTAGTCCACGAAAGCTTATGCTCTAATAAATTTGTTAGTCTCTAAGGTGCCACAAGTACTCCTGTTCTTCTTTTCTCACACACATTCTTCCCCCCCCATCTTAATTCAGACTTTTTGATTTTCTGAGTAAATTTTTGTTTAAAACAACAGTTTCTAAAAGTTTCTCTCCCTTAAGTTACTGATAGGGATTTACAATCTTCAGTTCCAGTTATTATAGGTTGTTGGGGTTTTTTTGTCCAGGGATGTGCCTAAATTTTATTGAACTTGCCTCATAATCTAATTCTAGCAAAGTCCCAGTGATATTGTTTTAATAGGAACTCCACAAAATACAGCTCCAACTGAAACCAATGGATCCTTTCCGTTGAGTTCAAGTGGAAGTAAATTTTGTCTGGGGGTGATTATCATGGACACAGCATCTCATTTGGGAAGAAGAGGATGCCACAAGAGTGACTATTGGTATCCAAGTGGTCTTTAAAATCTTCCAACGCAATCTAGAAGATAGACATTGCTCGTAAATCTCATTCAGAGATGATACGGAGGCAGGGGAGCTGGGAGCCCACCGGAGCACAGAGAACAGTTACAGAAGAATGTAGAGCAAAAACAAAGAGAAGCCGGGAGACACCAATGGGGAAAGTTCAATTCAGATACATTAGTACTTTGGGAATCCTACTAGCAGGCACCGAACAAGAGGAGAGGTTATTGGTTCGAAAGCAGAAAAGCGAAGGGAACTCTGGGAGTGAAAGGGGCTGGCAGTTTAGGGGAGACTTTGCTGAATTTCTTGCACTTGTGTGTGACATTTTATGTCAAGTTATTTAATTAACTGGCATATTTTCCTAGAACTGTTACTATTGTTATTGGTATTATAAGTTTCAGAGTAACAGCCGTGTTAGTCTGTATCCGCAAAAAGAAGAACAGGAGTACTTGTGGCACCTTAGAGACTAACAAATTTATTAGAGCATAAGCTTTCGTGGACTACAGCCCACTTCATCCGAAGAAGTGGGCTGTAGTCCACGAAAGCTTATGCTCTAATAAATTTGTTAGTCTCTAAGGTGCCACAAGTACTCCTGTTCTTCTTTTTATTGGTATTATAGTAGCTCCTAGAAACCCTGGATAAAATTGGCACGCCTGTGGTGTAGGTGCGAGAAAAGACATAACCAGAGACAGCCACTGCCCCAAGAGCTTACTTAATCTGACCAGACAAGGGGGGTAACAGGCCTGGGGAGGGAAAATTTCTGCTGGGTGATTGTGGGCAGACAAGCTGGGCCTAGAACCAAAGCTGTCTGATTCTCACTCCCGTGTCCTCCTACCTAACCTATCAGAGACATGTAGATGCTGTCTCCAGTCTTCTCTTTGGTGAGTCAAT
This sequence comes from Malaclemys terrapin pileata, assembly GCF_027887155.1. Classification (NCBI taxonomy): domain Eukaryota; kingdom Metazoa; phylum Chordata; order Testudines; family Emydidae; genus Malaclemys; species Malaclemys terrapin. Next base: position 130,576,332 of record NC_071510.1, on the reverse strand, counting down.
TTAGCCCTTCAGCAACTGGGCACTGAGAGCCCGAACCCAAAGCATCACTGGGGTCTGTGTTCAGCTCCCACCTAGGCATGGTGTGGGGAGAGGGACCCTCAGCCTTGGGCCCCTACAAAGGAAGCAGATTCCCCCTGCAGGCCTCCTGGCCTCTTCCTAAAGCCATCTCTTTCACCGCATTCAAAGTCGCCCGCAGGCTGGGACCTAATGCAAAATCCCAACACTTCCAGTCAATCCAAAACGCAACCCCTCTCCAGGGTCTTCCAACAGCTACCTGGATCCTTTCACAGGGGAGACCAAGAACTCCTGCTACTTCCGCGTCTCCCTCTGTTCTGAGGAAATGGGCTTTCTTTATGCTCTTGCCCCCTTTCCCAGCATTCCTTGCTGCAGCCTATAATCCCATCCTTTTAGGAATGACAACTCATGGCATTCCTCAAGGCTGCAACCAGGAGCAGGGCAGAGTGGGGTCTGGACCCCATCTCAAAGGGACAGCGTTTCCTCTTACGTTGGGCCCAGGATCAGCTATCCCCTGTACAGCCAGCCAGTGAGGAGGTGGTAGGTCAACCACCTCAGTATGACCGTACTTGGAGTGTTAGACTGTATGGGGCTTGATCCTGCAAAGTACAGAGCCCCGTTGTGTGGTACCCTCAACTCCCAGGCATCGCTCAGCGCCTTGGAGGAGTCAGGCCTAGATGTCAGGCCCATGACAAAATCGAAGGAATCCAGAGGTGAATGGAAGATGCTAAAAGGCTTGACGGGAGGGAGCTGTGGAGAGAAGTTAAGGGAACATATAAAATAGAGCTGGAAGGAAAAAAAAAATGGTGAAACATTCTGTTGACCAAAAATGGCTTTTTGACTGAACATTTTTGATCAGTTTGAAACTTCTGGGTTTTTGGCAAGAGAGTAAAAACTGTTTGAAAACAACAACAACAAAGTTTTCTCCTTTGGTTTTTCAGCTTTCTGCACTCCTCCATTTTCTCTCTCCCCCTTTTCAGGATAAAAAAGGGAAACCCAGAAAATTGATTCTTTTCCCCCACTTTTTGAAAACCAGAAACCAAAAAAATAATTTTTCATTTCATTCTTTTTTTTTCACGGCAAATAAACAGCATTTTTCAACCCGCTCTATTCTAGACAAAAGAGACAAGCAAAAGGGTTCTGAGGACCAGGAATAAATAGTGGAGAGGGAAGATGAGGGGGGTGTATTTATTTACAGGGTTAAAGTGTTAGAAAAAGGAGTAGTTCCTTGCAAACAGTGCTGATTACACTGAGGAATCAGGCGGGGGAATAAATTGCCAATAAAAGTCACTTAAGCAGCAACAGAAGAGGTCATCAGTAAGGGACTAGATATAGTTGGAGCTTGTCATAAATTTCCAAAAAGTTTAAAATGTTAACAAAAATTGACAAAATATTGTGTGAATTTCTCTTTCTCTTGCTATACACACACACACACACACACACACACACTTGAAATTTTGTTGAAAAATAATGAAAATAATTATTTTTGGCAGAAAATGTTTCCTGGCTTTTGATATAATCGATGGGGAAATGTAGAGGAAGGCATTATTGTGCAACTAAGGAAGAATATCACCTCCCCATCCCAACTGTTGCTAAATTAGCATATGGGAAACCTCTCAAAGTTTGGTGTTGATCCAGACCTTACCTGAACCTCTGGAGCGTGCAATAGTAGGTAGGAATTTCACAGACCAAGCTTCCCCGTGAGAGTCCCAGGCTACTTCTCGTGTCCCGTTGGGCCGGTGATCACAGCGGGACAGCCTTGCCTCCTGTTATTTCAGCTCTTCTGCTTCCAAGGCGCACAGAGCTGGGCACGCAGGGGGGATTCAGAGGGTGCTGGAAGTTCAGTGAACGTTTTAGAATCTCAGAGCAGATTAGGTTTGGGTCTGCGGGAGAAAAGCATGCGCGGCCAGTGCTAGCCCCTTAGGGGCCTTGAGCAGGACTATTTTTGGCCCTGTGACGGGGCACCTGCCCCGCACTGGCCCTGAGAGGGTTAAAACCAGCCTAGGGAGGCTGAGCGGCAGGCAGCCAAAAGAGTGACCCTGTGGCACACCCCCCCCCAAAACATACTGATAATTAATAGGAGACCTCCTTGAGCTACTCGGGGGCCTTAATCAATTGCTTCGTTTGCTTGTGCCTAGTGGCGGCTCTACAACCATCTTATGACTGAGCTAGTCCATTTCCTACGATAAATGTTAGACCCAGTCCCCTGCATTTCCTAGTTAACAGAAAGCCAGTTTCCTGAAGTGCTCCTGTGATGGGGCGGCCACTCCACACAGGCTTGGAAGGGGTTAAGATGGGCAGGCTGGCCAATTAATTCCCCTGGCTGCAGCTGGAGGAGGAGCCAGGGAGCTGGGAAGGAATTGAATGGACACAGGCTCACCTGTGCAGGAACAGGGGCTTATCAAGCCAGGAAGCTGGCTACAGATGGGGGCTGCAGGAAGGCAGGGAACTAGGCTGCAGCCACTCCCTGAGGGGGAGGGAGTCAGAGGCTGGCAAACCTAGAGAGAGGCGAAGCCAGATGAGTAGGAAGAAGCCCAGGGAAACAGCAGCAGTAGGACCGCACAGACCTTAGCTGCTTGTTCTAGGGTCCCTGGACTGGAACCCAGTACAGAGGGTAGGCCTGCTACCAGCCACTGGGGAGTGTCAAGGGCCTTGGAGACACAGCCAGCCAGTAGGTCCGGAAGGACTTTGAATTCCCTGGAAGGGGAGAACCTTAGTGACCTGTCTGGAGGGCCAAACCACGACGAGGAGACTGCAGTCCCTGGGGTGAGAGAGGCCACAAGGTAAGACAGCCCAGAGGAAGACACCGCCAGAAGGGGAGTGCAACCCCTGGCAGAGCTAATTCCCGGGACAGCCAGCAGGAGGTGCTGCTAGCAGTGAGTGAATCCATGACAGCTCCACAGACCTCTAACCATTTATCATTCCAACTGTCTGCTGGCATAGTGTGATTGCTCCCAAGAACTCTAAGAACAGAACATAAGAACGGCCATACTGGACCATCCATCTCTTGCCATTCAGTCCCAGCATCTGGCAGTCAGAGGCTTAGGGATACCAGAGCATGGGGTTGCATCCCTGACCATCTTGGCTAATAGCCACTGATGGGCCTATCCTCCCGGAACTTATCTAGATTTTTTTTTTTAACCCTGTTATAGTCTTGGCCTTCACAACATCCTCTGGCAAGGAGTTCCACAGGTTGACTGTGCGTTGTGTGAAGAAATACTTCCGAATGTTTGTTTTAAACCTATTGCCTATTAATTTTGTCGGGTGACCCCTGGTTCTTGTGTTATGTGACGGTGTAAATAATATTTCCTTATTTACTTTTTCCACATCATTCATGGTTTTATAGACTTCTATCATATCCTCCCTTGTCATCTCTTTTCCAAGCTGTGTAATCCCAGTCTTTTTAACCTTTCCTCATAGGGAAACTGTTCCATACCCCCTAATCATTTTTGTTGCCCTTCTCTGTACCTTTTCCAATTCTAATACATCTTTTTTGAGATGGGGTGACCAGAACTGCACGCAGTATTCAAGATGTGGGTGTACCAGGGATTTATATAGTGGTACTATGATATTTACAGTCTTCTTATCTTTCCCTTTCCTAACATTGTTTGCTTTTTTGACTGCCGCTGCACATTGAGCTGACATTTTCAGAGAATTATCCTTGATAACTCTAAGATCTCTTTCTTGAGCGGTAACAGCTAATTTAGACCCTATCATTTTGTATGTTGTGAGAGACCCAGACCAGTGGGGTGCAGGAGTCTGGTAGAGGGCAAATATACTGGTCACTGGATGAGTAGTTTTCTGTTCCCTGAGTGACCAGAGAAGGGGCTACACTAAAGTAATCAGGAACCTGCTAGAACCAGTTAAGGCAGGCAGGCTAATTAGGACACCTGGAGCCAATTAAGAAGAAGCTGCTAGAATCAATTAAGGCAGGCTAATCAGGGCACCTGGGTTTTAAAAGGAGCTCACTTCAGTTTGTGGTGGGAGTGTGAGGAGCTGGAAGCAAGAGGTGCAAGGAGCTGAGAGTGAGAGGGTGTGCTGCTGGAGGACTGAGGAGCACCAGCGTTATCAGACACCAGGAGGAAGCTCCTGTGGTGAGAATAAGGAAGGTGTTTGGAGGAGGCCATGGGGAAGTAGCCCAGGAAGTTGTAGCTGTCATGCAGCTGTTACAGGAGGCACTATAGACCGCTGCAGTCCACAGGGCCCTGGGCTGGAACCCGGAGTAGAGGGCGGGCTCAGGTTCCCCCCAAACCTCCCAATTGACCTGGACTGTGGGTTCTTCCAGAGGGGAAGGTCTCTGGGCTGTTCCCCAACCCACATGGTGAATCTGAGGCAAGAAAATCCTCCAATAAGCGCAGGACCCACCAAGATAAAGGAGAAATTTTGTCACAATGTGTAGTTGGGATTGTTTTCTAGTGTGCATTACTTTGCATTTATCAATCCTGAATTTTATCTTCCATTTTGTTGCCAAGTAACCCAGTTTTGTGAGATCCCTTTTGTAATTCTTCACAGTCAGCTTTGGACTTAACTAACTTGAGTAATTTTGTATCATCTGCAGACTTTGCCACCTTTCTGTTCACCCCCTTTTCCAGATCATTTATGAATGTGTTGAACAGCACTGGCCCCAGTACAGATCCCTAGGGGACCCTGCTATTTACCTCTCTCCATTTATTCCCACCCTTAGTTTCCTGTCTTTTAATCAGTTACTGATCCATGAGAGGACCTTCCCTCTTACCCCATGACAGCTTCCTTTGCTTAAGAGCCTTTGGTGAGGGACCTTGTCAAAGGCTTTCTGTAAGTCCTAATACAGTATATCCGATGGATGACCCTTGGCCACATGTCCATTGATCCCCCTCCAAGAATTATAATAGATTGGTGAGGCATGATTTCCCTTTACAAAAGCTGGGTTGGCTCTTCTTTTATCGTGTTCATCTATATGTCTGATCATTCTATTCTTTACTGTAGTTTCAACCAATTTGCCTGGTACCAAAGTCAGGCTTACCAGCCTGTAATTGCCAGAATTGCCTCTGGAGACTTTTTTAAAAATTGGTGTTACATCTGTTATCCTCCAGTCATCTGTAACAGAGACTGATTTAAGTGATACATTACATACTACAGTTAGAAGTTCTGCAATATCATTTCTGAGCTCCTTGAGAACTCCTGGGTGAATCCCATCTGCTCCTCTTTAATTTATCAATTTTGTTCCAAAACCTTCTCTATCGACACCTCAATCTGGGACAATTCCTCAGATTTGTCACCTAAAAAGCATGGGTCCGGTATGAGAATCTCCCTCAGGTCCTCAGCTGTGAAGACCAATGCAAAGAATTCATGTAGCTTCTCCACAGCAGCCATGTCTTCCTTGAGAGCTGCTCTCTCACCTCCATTGTCCAGTGACCCCATTGGTTGTTTACCAGGCTTCCTGCTTTTAATGTACTTAAAAACATTTTGCTGTCAGTTTTTGTGTCTTTTGCTAATTGATCTTCAAATTCTTTTTATTGGCCTGCCTAATTCTACTTTTATAATTGACTTGCCAGAGTTTATGCTCCTTTCTCTTTTCCTCAGAAAGATGTGACTTCCAATTTTGGAAAGATGCCGTTTTGCCTCCAACTGCCTTTTTTGTTCTGTTGCTTAGCCGTGGTGGCATTTTTGGTCCTTGTGTTATTTCTATTTGGGGTATATATTTAATTTGAACTTCTATTATGGTGGGTTTTTTTTAAAGTTTTCATGCAGCTTACAGGCATTTCACCTTTGTGACTGTTCCTTTTCATTTCCATTTAACTAGCTTCCTCATTTTTTTGGGTAGTTTTCCTTTTGGAAATTAAATGATACTGTGGTTGGCTTCTTTGGTATTTTCCCCCCACAAGAATGTTTAATTTAATTACATTATGGTCACAATACAGAGCTGTCCAGTTCTAATCACTGCTTGGACCAGAATCTGTGCTCCACTTAGGACTAAATCAACAATTGCCTCTCCTCTGGTGGGTTCCAGGACCAGCTGCTCCCAGAAGCTGCCATTAATGGTGTCTCGAAATTTTATCTCTGCCTCACGTCCTGAGGTGACTTGTACCCGTCAATATGGGAATAGCTGAAATCCCCCATTACTATTGGACTCTAGTGCTAACCAGTCAGTCCCCAGGTGGTACCAGCTCCATCCAGTTTGTGGTCAAGAGCGAAATGTCTTTTCAGCATTCATCAAGTTCCATTGGCCGGCTGTCGGTGACAGTCTGCTCTTCCTCAGGGGAAACAAAAGAAGGAGAGAGGATGTTATTGTAAAGAGATGCTAATTGCCCTACAGGGATCTCCTTAAGAAAATTGGTAGCCTTTTGTGGAGAGATGCCACATCTTGTCAGACTTCTTTGTTTCTCCTCCGATTCTCTTTAAGACGCAGGGTGTGCCAGCAGAAGGGGAAGCATTTGTGAAGATACTGAAGGGCAGAGCTTAATGCTGATTGTAAGAGATTGCTGTAAGCTCTGCTGAGCTGGGAGTCTCTCTTTGTTGTAGATGTGTGCAGAGCCTAGCACAATGGGGCCTTGGTCCTCCTCTGGGCTCTACTATATTTATTCATGATTATTTTTTATTTATTCCCATTTTATTTTTTTCCTGCCAAAGGCTGTGCATCGATGTCCCACCACTGCATGTCTGGGAAGTTATCGCTTAAGCCTCGACATTTATTTTTGTGGAATTCTGGAAAGGCAGAAAAGAAACTAAGTAGTTCAATGCAGTGTTGTAACCCAGGAGATGAGAGACAAGGTGGGGGAGGTATTATCTTTTATTGGCCCAGCTTCTGTTGGTGAGAGAGACGCGCCTGTGAGCTTACCCAGACCTCTAGGTCAAGGGTGGCCAACCTGTGGCTCCGGAGCCGCATGCAGCTCTTCAGAAGTTAATATGCGGCTTCTTGTCTAGACACCGACTCCGGGGTTGGAGGCGCCAACTTTCCAATGTGCCAGGGGGTGCTCACTGCTCAACCCCTGGCTCTGTCACAGGCCCTGCCCCCACTCCACCCCTTCCTACCCCCTACTCTGAGCCTGCCAGGCTCACCCCCTCCTCCCCCCGAGCCTCCTGCATGCCACGAAACAGCTGATCGGGAGGTGCGGGGAGGGAGAGGGAGGCGCTGGGAGCGGGGTGGGGGAGCTGATGGGGGGGCTGCTGACATAGGGGGTGGATAACTCTGGTTTGAGCATTGGCCTGCTAAACCCAGGGTTGTGAGTTCAATCCTTGAGGGGGCCACTTAGGGATCTGGGGCAAAATCAGTACTTGGTCCTGCTAGTGAAGGCAGGGGGCTGGACTCAATGACCTTTCAAGGTCCCTTCCAGTTCTGGGAGATAGGATATCTCCATATATTATATTATATTATATTACTGTGGCTCTTTGGCAATGTACATTGGTAAATTCTGGCTCCTTCTCAAGCTCAGGTTGGCCCCCCCTGCTCTAGGTAGTTCTTTGAGCCTGCAATAGAATGCCCTGCCTCTCACCTCGAGGTTACGGGCGTGAACCTTTGTAGATTGGTAGTGGCTGAAGCATTGATGACTTTGGTCTTGATGCCTGAATCAGTCCCGTTGGCTTCCGTGGGGCTCCAGGCAGGTGCATTTGGCCTTCACCTGCGACGAATGAGAGGGCTCAGTCCAGTTACTAGATGGCAGGTGTCCATGTCACTAAGCTAGTCTCATTGTCCCTGTCACATGAGAGAGAGGCCATGGAGGGAATGCTGTGGAGACAGGTCGGAGCTGACTAGCAAGACTGATCCTAGATGGGGGTTCTTCCAGGTCAGATGGAGGGTTTGTCAACTTCCGAAAAGAAAACATTGTCACATAGTAAGACACAAAAGGATCAAACTTCTCCCTCTGCGGCTTGATTCTAAGATGCTTCCTCTTCTCTTTCTTTTGACAAAACGCCACGAACTGTGTGTTCCTTCCTCGGTACAGGAGTCCCATGTCAGCCGCTGGGTGATCGTTTGGAAGGCATGGCCAAGCCCCCATTCTCCGCCAGAAAACAGAGCCGTAACCCGTGTAAATACAGGCCAAAAAGAGGCTGCATCCCAGTTTGGTCTCAGTGGATGTTCCGGAAATTGTTTGAAATTGGTGTGTTGTGTAAGGGGGATTAAATTTCTCCTTCGCCGCCGGTCTGCTGCATTTGCTGTGTTGCTCCTGGCCATTGACTTTCCATTGAAATCCACTACTGTTCTGGACATGCTAAATAGCACCGCTGGGCATTGGGCAGTGCTTGGCAGGTGTTCTCCACCTAGGCTTACCTTGCGTTTTGAGTGGTGCGCCACAGGTGTGTTCTAGACTTGGGGGAACCTGGCATGATTGGCAGTGTGTTGGCAGGTAAGTTCTACACAGGCATGCCCTCTACACCCAGTAGGGGCCTCTACCTGCGCCCCTTTGCCATGTTCCAGAGTGCTTGCTACGTACAGGGAGTGCCCATCGCTGCGTTCCACCCGGCTCTGGGAGCACGATCAATGGCTGGCCATCACCCAGGCCTGTGGAAGCACTCAAACGGTTAACGTCCCTCCAGATGGTCTCAAGTTTGAAGCCTTGAAACGGGACCGTAAGGCTGCAAAACAAAGACGGGAGCAGACCAGCCAACCATATGCTGCTACACAGGAATAACAGCATCATTAAAATCCTGAACTGGGAGCTCAAAGGAGCATTTATTTGGAAAGTAAACGGCTGTGGAAGCTGCATCCTAACTACGAGCTAAGCTTCAAAGTTGCTTCCCCCTCCCTCCTCACCCCCTTGTTTCCTTAGCATGAACTGAATGTAAAAGCAAAATGCCTCCATCACAGCAACGGCCCCCTTTTACCCGGAGTAACGCTTCAGGCTTCTCCACTCAGCGGAGGAGTGCTGCAGTCCATAACAACAGCCGGAGAAGGAGCCGGGGGAAGCAAACAGGTGGAACAGCCAAGAGTGTGTGTGTCTGAGAGACCGACCCCGGGTCACTGCTTAAACTTTGCTTATTTACAGCAGTAGCATATACACGAAGCTCAATGGCACTTCCACCCAAATCAATCCTCCCCTAGAGACAGGTGGCAGATTTCCCACTCCATTATTTACAGCCACTTCTCGGTGGAAACTGCAAGCTGTAAAATGCCCATATAGCGTTGGAGAGATTTATGGCTGTCCTCTATTTCAAACGCTGCCTGCCCCACCGGGCTGCATCTGGGATACACTGGAAATGCATTCCGAGGTGTTGGATGAAGATGAAGGCTCATTTATTACTCAGTCCTTTGCAGAAAGGTATTTGTACTCGCTGCGGTAGACACGGAGAAGCCAAAGGCTAATGCTCCCCCATCCATTTAATGGTGGGGTTTATGAACACTGATGATAGGGGCTGGATTGATATCCCTGGGGAGGGAAGCTCTCTATTGATCCACAGAAGAGGGACACCGGGGGCAAGATCAGGGCGAGCTCCCATCACACGGCTCTGTTGACTTAGGGCAACCCTTGCTTGGTTCATTTGGCATGGACTGTTCTGTCCTGAGCCCTTCTGCTGAGGCTGCCAGCAAAAGGGACAATTAGTAAAGCCAAGGTCACCGCTTCATTTAGTGTGGAAATGTAGAACCTCAGAGTTATGAACACCAGAGTTAGGCACACGCCTCATCGGGAACCGGAAGTACACAAGCCGGCAGTGGCGAAGACCAAAAAAAAAGCACAAACAAAAAAGCAAATCAAGTGCAGTGCTGTGTTGAATGTAAACTACTAAAAAATAAAGGGAAAGCAGAATTTTCCCTCTGCATAGCAGTTTCAAAGCTGCGTTAAGTCAATGTTCCGTTGTCAACTTTTGAAAGAACCACCATAACGTTTTGTTCAGAGTTACGAGATTTCAGAGTTCCGAACAACCTCCATTCCTGAGGGGTTCGTAACTTCGAGGTTCTACTGTACACTGGAATTTGATAGTGGGTGAGAGTTGGTGGGTCTAAGTCCAGGTCCCAGTGGTAGGTACCCTGACCAAAAGCAGCCCCACCACTCTAACTGGCCCTAATCCCCCACCCTTGTCTGGCAGTCTCAACAGAGGGGTCAGTGGGGCTCAGTGACCAAACTCTCGAGGTGGTCAGCAGTGCAATATACAAGTCAGAGCCGCCAGAGCGCTGTCGTCTTTTGGGATAAAGAGAAGCCTTCAACCTCCGGAGTTGTCAAAATGGTGCATTTCACCAGCTCTCCATTCCCACAAACCTTTAACCTGAAAACAGAAAAATAAAAACACAACATAAAAATACACAATAAGTGATAATTTCATATTATATTTTTAACTCTAAAAGTGTTGACTTAGTGAGGTTGCCATTAATGCTCTGTTGGTGAAGATGCAGCATTCCGACTGAATACTAACGGTGGTTGCAAAGCCTCGTCCCATCCTCGTTGCTCAGGAGTTTTGCTAATGAATCCTTCCTGTTCTGCTGTGATCAGGAGTACACCCTTCCCTTCTGCATTAGCCTTTCTTTACGGCTGCAGAGCGGCAAAGAATTGTTTTCCAGCCATCATAGAATCATAGAAATGTCAGGCTGGAAGGGACCTTGAGAGATCACCAAGTCCAGCCCCCTGCACAGAGGCAGGACCTAGAATAACTCACATCATCCCAGACAGGTGTTTGTTTAGGCTCTTCTTAAAAGCCTCCAGTGACGGAGATTCCACAAACCTCCCTTGGAAACCTGTTCTAGAGCTTAACTGCTCTTAGAATTAGAAAGATTTTCCTAAAATCTCACCTAAATCTCCCTTGCTGCAGATTAAGCCCATTGCTTCTTGTCCTGCCTTCAGTGAATGTGGAGAACAATTGATCACTGTCCTCTTTCAAACAGCCCTGAACATATTTGAAGACTATCAGGTCCCTTCTCCGTCTGCTTTTCTCAAGACTAAACATGCCCAGTGTTTTAAACCTTTTCTCAGAGGTCCGGTTTTCCAAACCCTTTATCGTTTTTGTTGCTGTCCTTTGGCCTCTCTCCAATTTGTCCACATCTTTCTTAAAGTGTGTCACTCAGAACTGGATGCAGCACTCCAGCTGGGGCCTCACCGGTGCTGAGCAGCGTGGGACAGTTTCCTCCTGTGTCTCACATATGATACCCCAGAATGATATTAGCCTTTTTTGCAACTGCATCACATTGCTGGCTCTTACTTGTAGAACCTTTTTATTGCCTTTATCTTGCTGGGTGTAGCTCATTTTGTGCCTTTCTGATTTTTGTCCCTGCCTGGGCCCTTATCCTCAGCCAGGAGGATGGATGGGAACACAATCTGTGTCCCTAACTCCTTCACCCTCACTCCCAGGGCCTTGTAGTCACCACTGATCTGCTCGCGGTCAGGCCTGGCACTATTGTCCAGAGGGGAAAACGTGTCTCGTCAACCTTTCCATAATATCTCAGAGGCGGGCTACCTCCCGGGATGTCATGTCAGGTCAGCAGATGGATGCCTCCATCCTCCTCTCGAATATCCTGAGTTGGACATGGCTATCACAACACTGCATCCATGTACTCCCAGTGTAAGTTGGCCTGGGGATGTGCTAGTGTCAGCAGAAACGCATCTTCAGAGCCAGTGTTCAGCTTCTATCACCTGTCACTTAACTGCTTGGCATTTTAATAAGCTCTGCCCCTGCCAGCTTTCCAGCTGAGGGAGATTCCTATGCAACCAGTGGGTTAAATTCTGCTCTCAGCGGTCCCGTGGTAAATCCAGAGTGGCCCCTGCCTCCTGCAGGGTTTACACTGGAGTAACAGAGAGCAGGATTTGGTTCAGTGAACCTCCTTTCCAGAAGCAATCTTTTTTCCACTGAAGATAGTCCTCCTGTGATCACGTGACATAGGCAGTGGTTTGTGAGCCAACAGAAAACCGTTTTACGAGTGTGTAAAGCCACTGGCCACAGGTCATCAGTGGCGTTTGACCCCGCATAAAAGCAGAGACTTCCTATGAGAAGAATAACTCCAGCAGGGGCAGCAGTATTAGGCTGTTATCCTCTCTGGGGGTCAGCCACTAGATGGAGACACAATACATTCTCTACAAGAGCGTGTGCTTGGAGGAGCCTCTAGGTTTTAGTCATCCCTCAACTATTCGCCCATTACCTCAGCTCACCATCAGTGGGGGCATGTCACGGCCTTTTGTGGGCTATTTGGCCATGATTGCTCCGGTGACATCTCCCGGGTGGGTTTGCGACTGTTTGTCTCAATGCTGTAATGACCAATTACAGAGCCTATAAATTCTGTAATGACCAGTTACTGAACCTATAGAACTGAGCAGCCAGCTACTGATCTCTTGCATTATTTGATCCATTACAGATTATAATAGAAACTCCTGGCAATGCTACTCGAGTTAATGGCCCGTGTGTCTATTATGTATATGAAAGGGTAGCCTTAGGAATGCACATGGAACCGTTGCATGGCCCATATCCTGCACATCCCACTGCTTCTGCCTCATTCTTTGTCTCCCTGAATAGTCCCCGGGGAGGAGGTCAGGTGTGTGGCAGCTCCAAGGTCAAAGTGGATGAGGACGGGTGATGGAATTTAATCGCCCTGAAAGTGAGAAACTAGCTGCCCTGACACAGGCAATGGCGTGGCACAGAAAGGACATATGCAAGCTTCCCCCAAGGGCTCTGGAGTGTTCGTCCTCAGCTCCTGCCCTCCCTCCCCGCTACTCCAGTCCTGGGACTCCCCACAGCTCTGAAGCCCCATGCCCGCTGCAACAGTCCTGGGCTCTACACCTACAGCTCTGCCAATGCCCCTTGGTCCTACCCCACAGCCCCCTAGTCCTGGCTTCCCCACACATCTCCACTGGTGCACCTCAGTCCTGGCCTGCAGCCCCTGCCTCCTGCATCGAGGTCCTTGCGTGGAAGATGTAGATATCCCCAGGGGGTTTAAAGAGGGCATTAGCCAGGCCCTGCCGGGGGGGCAGCCTGTGGAGTTTTGCACTGCAAACGCTCTCCAGTTTAATTAAGGCACTGAGGGCCTCAGTTAAACAGAGAGAAGAGGAAATGCTAAGGCCAGCTAATTTCTTAAACTGCTCTTTGGCACCTGCTGAAACTTACCTCATGTAGCAAATTAAAAATGCTAAGAGACGGCCAATAAAAAACTCTTCTTCTCTGTAATTTCAGCCAGCCGAGTGGCTCTGTGCATTAATTAATGGTGGGAAATGAGGCTCGTTCGATTCAGGAACAATTAGAAAGGAGATCTATACGTACAGCCGGGCTGCGCTCTGGACTTGCACTCCCATCCCACAGAGTTACAAAGACTCAGGGCCGCGAGGAGCTTTCCTTGACACCCGTGTAACCCGGGACCCCGCCCTGCCAGCCCATTTGCCCTCTTCTCCTACCCGCATCTTTGCACTTTCTGACGTGCTGCCCATGGGATGCACTTCCTGCACCAACCCATGACAGCCCTACCCCGCCCTCCTCCAAATCCCTCTGCAAGACCCACTTCGGCCTTGGCTGGGTCCAATTTCAGATGGAGTGTCTCCTTCTGACAAACATGCCGTGTCTCTGGGTTGATGCAGGAATCACTGAATGTCTGCAGGGGTTCCAGCTAACAGGCCCTTCCCACCTTAAAATCTACTACCTATATGATGTGTGACAGGGTCAGGGCAGATGGCTACAGGAGAGTGATAGAAGGCAGATATATTAGCCCCAGATTAAGTAGGTCTCTCTTCCCTGGGTAAGATAACAGGGAAGGTTCCAGAACAATCAGGAACTTTCTGGAAACAATTAAGACAGAGAGGCTGATTAGAACACCTGCAGCCAATCAAGAAGCTGCTAGAATCAATTGAGGCAGGCTAATCAGGGCACCTGGGTTTTAAAAAGCTCACTTCAGCTTGTGGTATGGGTGTAAGGAGCTGAGAGTGAGAGGACGTGCTGCTGGAGGACTGAGGAGTATAAGCATTAACAGACACCAAGAAGAAGGTCCTGTGGTGAGAATAAGGAAGGTGTTTGGAGGAGACCATGGGGAAGTAGCCCAGGGAGTTGTAGCTCTCATGCAGCTGTTACAGGAGGCACTATAGACAGCTGCATTCCACAGGGTCCTGGGCTGGAACCCAGAGCAGAGGGTGGGCCCGGGTTCCCCCCAAACCTCCCAATTGACCTGGACTGTGGGTTCTCCCAGACGGGAAGGTCTCTGGGCTGTTCCCCAACCCACATGGTGAATCTCTGAGGCAAGAAAATCCGCCAATAAGCGCAGGACCCACCAAGATAGAAAAGGAACTTTGTCAGAGATGCCACGGTAAATTACCATCTGAACATGGTTACCCAGGTGGCCACCTCAAAATCTGAAAATGGTGCCCCCATAGCTAATCTATGTAACCATATGTTTCTATTACACTCCTCCTCATCTGCCCACCTCCACTTCCTTCCCTTTGTTTGTCACAGCTCCGTGTTACATCTTCATTTCGACCAGAAGTTCCCAGGGGCAGGGACTGTCTCTGAGCATGTGCAGTAGCTAGCAGAATTGGGCCCTGATCAGGGCCCCCGGGTGCTACTATAATATCAATCACTCGAATGGTCACGCACGGACACTGTCTTTGTACCCGCTTACATCGCCTTGTCAAAGCAGGTGTGCTCACATGCGGATCTTAGATATTATCCTACTGGCGGCAAGCGTTACCGACGGTTAAAGGGAATTAGACCTGTGCTGCAAGAGATGAGAACATATCCCCTCCCATGCTGGCTTTGACATTAGACAGCTGCATCCCTAAAATCATGGATTAGAAACGGCCACATCCTGTTAGAGCCCATTTTGTCCATTCTCCCTCCATCACTGCTAGGCTGTGAGTGCTGAATCTAGAGAGAGAAAAAGTCTCTTGGATGGTCCAGTCTGGTTCCTTACTGATGGGGTTCTTATCGATTACAGGGAGGCACTGTTTACAGCAGCTAAACAATGTCGCTCCCTCCCAGCTGTTTGCACTGTTGTGTTCTCCCATAACTACCCTGTGGTGATGTAGATATCAGAGGCCTCAGTCTGGGGCCTGACCCAGTCAGCTAAATATCCAGTCAAAGGGGATTGATTTTACAGGTCACCTGGGATATCTTGCAGGTAAAAGGTACAGCATGAGTGATCTTGAAGGAGCTCACGGACAAAGAAGCAGAGACACTTCTTGGCCTCTATCCAGTGGCTGTGTGTTTAAAAGCTTTCAGCCAACTATACCCAGCCTTGCAGCACCAGGAAGGTCTGAACAATAAATCTTGAGCATGTTAATGATGCTTCTGTCTTTGGTGTATTTCACCCGTGCAGCGTGTCCTCTCTTCTCCCACCCAGCCCTGCTTCAGCAGAGCGGACAGAGGGAAAGACAAAATAAAAGTGGACGTTTCTACTTTCCCTCTTAAATTGTCTTGACTTCTGATTCCCCCGAGGGCCGGCCGGGTCTGGCACACTGCGGGGCTGGCCAAATGAACAGTGACACATTTGTAATTGCACCTGAGATGGAGTGGTGGCTGGGCCAGGGGAGGCAATCCTTTCCATCGGGGCTCTGGAGAAGAGTGTGTGCGCGATGCATCAGGGAGACATCTAGCTGCACCCTTCCTCACCAAACGCACAACTATGCTGGAGAAAGGATGAGGTCGGGGGGACATAGGCGTAGCTGGGGTCTGAGCTCAGTGGTCATATTCTCCCGTCTGCTGACTTCAGGGAACTCAGATTGACACCAGGAAACTGGGATCAGAATGTGGCCCCTAATGGCCAAGAGATGCGACATCAAGTGCTTGCTAGAGATTCAGATTAGAAGAGAACCACTGTCTTGTCTGACCTCCTCTATCACACACGTTATAGGACGTCCCTGGATTAATTATGAGGGTGCCACAGCTGGGGAAGGTCACAGCAGGAGCAGGGCCTGGGTTTTTCTCCAGCCCCAGTTGGACCTCCATAAATCCCAGACCCGTGGGAGGTGGTGGAGAAGGAAGATTTAGCTGGCTGGGTTTGGGGCTCAGGTGTTGATTGTTCCTTTTTCTGGGAGCAGAGAGAAGCCACCCGGATCCTGACGTGTTCAGGCCCAGCCGCTGCCCCCAGGGATGTCTGACAAACAGGACTGAATCGCAGGTCTGTTTAGATGCAGGGCCAGACTGTGTCTAGACCTGCATTGGTGCACTGCCAGGAGACGGGGCGGGGTGGGGACAAGGTGCTTTTCCCTCACCCTTTGCACGTCGGGCAGCCGCAAGCATAGCCCTGGACTCAGCTGCTCCAGGCTAGCGCTAGCCCCCCCAAAGCAGGGGTCGGGGGGGGGCAGGTCCATGGCTCCAACTCACCTTGCTCACTGGCTAGTGGAGCCGAACAGAGATGGAGAGGGGGCAAGGCAGTAGGAGATGCTGCACCCTTGGCGAGCATGGCAGAGCCACTGTTCCAGGACTCTGAGTCCCTCGGGGCAGGATTCCCTTCTGGACCAGCCAGTCTCTCTCACAACTCCAGCTGCTGGGCCTTCTCCTCCTCCTCCACCACCACGTGGGCTCAGGGTGAGTGTGTGCACACGGGTCCCTGTGTCTCTACTACCTAATGGGCAATTTGTCAGCAATGGGTGGGCTTGTGATGAAGGCTGTATCCTGGGATTTGGGAGATTGGGGGTCTGTTCCCGGCTCTGTCACGGTTTCCCTGTGTGACCCTGGACAAACCACTCCATTCCTGTTCGCCTTCATTTCCCCTTTCTGTAGAACGAGGGCGCTGATGACAGCTCCCTACCCCATGGGGTTGTTCTGTGGCACATCTACGAGATAGACAGACTCTAACGCCCTGATGCATTGGCTGGCCCCTGCCCACCCAGCACTGCAAGTTGCCCCCCTCTGATTTCTGTCAGTGGCCCCGGGGCAAAGGGATGTATTGCACTCCCGCTCCGAGCAGGCAAATGGAGAGGCTCCATTATTGGCAGTCATAGCAGAGAGGCCAAGGACTGGGTGGGACATGGAAACAGGCTCCCCCACCCCAGAGGAAGACCATGCCAGCCAGAGGGGAGGAAAGCTTATTCTAAGGTGGGAATTGCACCTTCCGCAAACATTAACATCCCTTTCATAGGTGGCGGGAGAAAAAGAGAGATTTACATTTTCCAGATTCCACAGACTTTATTAGAGTTATTGGAACCGCTTCGTGTGTAGTTCATTTCCTGGAGGAGTATTTGAGTATTTTCAAGCCCAAACCATCTTTCCTGAATGGTTGCAGAGCATGCGATCGACTGAATGAACCTGTGCACTCGATTCACTGCTCTTTATGCATCTGGGTTCTCACCCGGGAAGAGCTTGGAAGTGCCCTGGTGAACGAAGGGAGCTGCCGGGCTCGCTCCCTGCTCCATTATTCTGGGGACATTCCTAGGCCTGAGGATGCTTTTGCAGCCTTTGGAAGCCCTGGGGATGGCTTAACTCGACACGTCGCTTAGTGACGTGATGCCACGCCACTGGGACAGCTAAATGCAACTCACAGGACATTTGGACCGAGCGTAGGTCAGTGCGTTCTCTCCCTGCTTCGGTCATGCAAAGCGCAAATTCAGCCCTGTTGCATCAGGGTGCAATGATCTTGCACCGGTGAAGGTTGACGTTCGCTGTTGGCCTGACCATGCCAATATTGCAAGGCGATTATTTCACCCAGCAGGATGCAAGGTGACCGCCCTGGGCATCTTCCCGGTCTCTGTGCTTTCCGTCTCTGGGTTCTCTGCGAGTGACTGCTCTAGGGAAGGGGCAGGAGATGCAAGCAGGACTATTCCATCTCTAGTTGCTAGGATCTGGGTGATTCTGGAGAGGCCAGGCTTGCAGGTAAGATGGCGAGGTGGCCACAGAAATACGCCTGCACTCGAGGGTTGGAGGGAGACTCTCAAATTCTCCTACAAGTTCTCCCTGCTGTATGCGGGGCTGGCCCTGGAGAACGCTGGGGCATAGCTCTGTAAGGATCATCATTACACTGAATGCCGGGGCATGTGACGTGGGCTAATTCTCCACGGAGCAGGTGCAGCATAGGCAGGAACAGGACATGCTCCTGTCCTGCTCCCCCCGTCCTGCACGGACTCCTCAACAGGTGAGAGAGGAGGTCAGCCTCCAGGGCTCATCCCTTGGGCTTCCTGTCCAGGAAGGAGCCAGCTCCGGTAAGGGCTGAGACCTCCTGGCTCCATTCCCACACAGACGGCCGAACAGCTGTCAGCTGGTAATGGATATGGGCGGAGCTTCCGGGGGGAGGAGCCTGGGGATGGAATTTCATTCATTTTTAGCGTTTTGTAGCCCCTTCCCCATCCTCCCTCTTTACCAGCGTCCCACCTGCTGCACCTAGTTTGGCCGGTGCTGCAACCTGGCCCACATCATGCCCTGGCCTTTGGTCTCCCCAGCCTCACCTGAGCCCATCCAATCCTGTATCCTACTACAGCCACGTGGGCAGAGCACATTCCCAGCACAGTGTGGGCATGTTGGGATTAGCAGCACGGTCCCCTTCGAGGGAGGGCATGCCTCTAACATCACGAACTCGCTTGGACCACTCCTACCCTGTATCTCTAATGGCAAACGGCTCCTCCCACCGCAGCCTGTCCTACACACCACAATCTCCTCCGGGCCCTTCGTGCCCCAAACCCCCTTAAGCGATCAGTTGCTCAGTTTCTCTTCAATTACTCAGGGCTGGTCTTCAGACCAATGACCCCGTTCGGCTTCCCTCTGTGCATTTCCTGCGCCTTTCAAATGTGGACCAGTTAATTGCCGTTCACAGCCCATCCTAACGCTTCCTCTCTCTCTGCCTCCCTCCTTCCCTTGTACATTTCTGGCACTTGCGAAGCAGGTTCAGGTTGCGTTGGCAGCTGGATTCCACGATAACGATTTTTGACACCTAGTGATTGTTGGTTGATAACATTTCTGTCCTGTAATGGAGAGGGGAGGGGGGAGGAGAAGGCGCGAGCTTCACAGTTAGGCGATGAGATCATTATCTTCTGAAGTGTGGGAGTGAAAGAGAAACAAGTCCTCACCGCTGACAGCAGCCCAATAATCACCTCTAGCCTTCCGGGCCAGAGATGGCTCTCCATATTCATGGCTCGGCTCACTGCGTGTCTTAGTAAGGGATTCGGATCAGACTTCACCATGCCAGGGAGGGGGAACGGTGGGTTTCTCTTCCTCTCCAGTGATCCATGTCGCTAGGGGCTGGGGCTGCCAACGGGGGCCCAGACACTACAATGGAAGCAGCTAGTCACTGGGGTGTGTCTGTGTGTCCTGCATGGGACTCGTGGGGCCCACCAGCACAGCTGCCATCTCTTTTCTCCGCCTGTCTAATCTAGGTATCTCTAATACACTGACAGGGCTGGTCTCTAAGCAGCATAAAAATGATGGGAGTCAGTAACGCAGCCAGTAGCACGTGCTGTCAAGTGGTTAAGGAGCCCACCTGGTACACTAGCTACTAGGGGTCTAATCCCAGCTCTGTCCAGGGGCGTCCTGTGGAACTGGTCTCTTCATCTCTCTGTGCTCTGTGAAATGGGGATAATGCTAGAGCCTTGGTCTATTTAGACTGTGAGCTCTTCCAGCCAGGGACTGTCTCTGCAGCACCCACTGCTGTGAGGCCTCAGTGTGTGACTGTTATGCAAATAATAATGATCAGAATACCTGCTTCACCTTGGCCTCAAGCTCAGGCTAGAAGGAGAATCTCCCTGCCCCCGTGCATCTATTTAGACACCCAGAGGCAGTGCCTGGGCGCTGGTCAGACAGAGGAAAGTTTAAAAGCACATGAGTCTAGCACGTGGGACGCAAACGCACCAGTCTGCCGAGGGCCCAGATGTGGGGGCTGGAGCAGGACTGGTCCGGTGTTCCTTGGCAGCTCAGGTGGTATGTCAGTTGGGGAGCTAGACGCCTTCAGGGTATATGTGTGTGACCATCAGCCCCAGTGAAGAATCCTCAATTATATTTATTACTGCTGAATCCCACCCGCCTCTCCTCTATGTAAGTCCAAAATAAAAGGAGTGTTATTGTATGGAGGGAGGGGTAGCTCAGTGGTTTGAGCATTGGCCTGCTAAACCCAGGGTTGTGAGTTCAATCCTTGAGGGGGCTACTTAGGGATCTGGGGCAAAATCAGTACTTGGTCCTGCTAGTGAAGGCAGGGGGCTGGACTCGATGACCTTTCAGGGTCCCTTCCAGTTCTAGGAGATATTATTATTATAAGCCACTGGCCAGTCAGGGTGTGTTATGTATCCCCAGCTACACCCAACCCTCAGAGGATGTTGCTAACAAAAACTGCAGCAAAGAAGAGTGGAAACGCAGGAAGACATATCAGTGGGGATCCTTAAAGAAGTGACAAAGGGCGGCCTGAAGAAATAAGCAGTTGCAGTCCAAGTACAAGAGACTATTCTGCAGACATGAACTTACTGAGTAGTGGAGGCACAAGGCCCAACTTGTTTCAAGACTGAGCTTGATAAATGTATGGAGGGGATGATGAGGTTGTTCACAATGGCATACGGACCATCCATGTCGGCTATGAGCAACTATCTCCAGCAGGCAGAGATGGGGAAGGCTGGTGGGTCTCGCCTACATGCTCAGGGTCTAATTGATCACTATACTTGGGGTTATGAAGGAATTTCCCCCAGGTCAGATTGGCAGAGACTCTGGGAGGGATTCACCGTCTGTGACACACTGTACCTCAGAATGGCACCCTGTAACCCCCATATTCATCATTTATATTTGGTAGTGATATTTCATGCAAAGCAAGCCATGAAAGGTCATGATCTCCTGAAACCCATTGTGTGTATGAAGTTATGAGATTTTGCTGTATGGTTGGTACTGATATATGCTGTACGTTTGCTAGTGACACACAAAGGACCCCCCCACACCCAACAGGGTGGTCAATGACTGTTAATCAGCAGGGGAGTTGTAATCAAGGGATTTACAATTCAATGACAGCTGCCCAAGCACCACACAATGGGGATTGCTTAACCCAGTGACTCAGCAAACCCAGCCATATCCTGGTGGGCTAAGTATCTTGCAAGCACATGGACTGAGCACTGGAAGGGGTTACCTAGGGAGGTGGTGGAATCTCCTTCCTTAGAGGTTTTTAAGGTCAGGCTTGACAAAGCCCTGGCTGGGATGATTTAGCTGGGATTGGTCCTGCTTTGAGCAGGGGGTTGGACTAGATGACCTCCTGAGGTCCTTTCCAACCCTGATATTCTATGACTGAGGATATAAAATAGGGGACAGTGGCGTCTTGTTTTTGCTTTTCTCCTCCCCGCAGCTACGGTGGAAGCAACAAGAATGCTGAGAAGACAAAAACTTCAACTGAGGAGACTGGTCCAGGCTTAAGGAGAAGCCTGTGCATTAAGAACTGTAACATCCAGTGGGGTGAGAAAACTGCTGATCTACATTCTGCCTAATGTAAGAAGGCTTAAGATTTAGATGGCGTGTTTATCTTTTATTTTCTTTAGTAACGTTCTCTGATCTTTTATGCCTCCTACTTATGACCACTTAAAATCTCTCTTGCTGTAGTTAATAAATCTGTTTTATACTTAAAACAGTGTGTTTTGCTTGAAGTGCTTGGGAAATTACAGCTCATTTTACAAGGCTGGTGCGTGTCCTCTCCACACCGAGGGAGGGGCGGACTGGGTGATGACCTTACATTGGTCAGCTCTGATCAGAGCAAGATGGCACAGCTCTGGGGTGCAAGGCAGGGGAGCTGGAGCCTCTCTATTATTAGTTCATGAGTGGCTGGGAGAAGCATTCATGTACCTCAGTTGGGTGTGTCCCTGCCTGTGAATGTCTGTGTATAAGGGCATGGCTACACTTGCAGATGTAGAGCGCTGAGAGTTAAACCAGCCCTCGGAGAGCGCAGTAGGGAAAGCGCTGCAGACTGTCCACACTGACAGGTGCCAGCGCACTGGCGTGGCCACATTAGCAGCTCTTGCAACAGCCACAGAGAGCAGTGCATTGTGGTAGCTATCCCAACAGGCAAGTGGCTGCAATGTGTTTTTCAAATGGGGGGAGGGGTGGAGTGGACAGGGAGTGTGTTGTGTGTGTGTGTGTGTGGGGAGAGAGAGTGGGGGGCTGTCAGCATGCTGTCTTGTAAGTTCAGACAGCAGCAGACCCCCCCTGCCCCATCTCTCTCTCACACACACAGCATTTCACAGTAATGGTTGTTTGTCTCGGAGCAGATAAGCAGCCGGCTGTCAGATGGAGCTTTCAAAGGGCATTTCCGCATTCCTGTAGCGATTACAAAACAATGACAAGAGTGGCCACTTGACTTAAGGGGATTATGGGATGTTCCAGAGGCTGATCAGAGCGCAATAATGCAACATCTCGTTCACACTGACGCCCGGGCATTTCAGCCAATGTGCACCAAGCATTATTCCTCTCGCCGAGGTGGCATACCAGCAGCGCTGTAGCCCTGGAGTCAGAGCGCTCTACGTGCCTTGCCATTGTGGACGGGGAGTGAGCTAGGGCGCCCGGGGCTGCTTTAATGCGCTGTAACTCACAAGTGTAGCCAAGCCCTAAGTGTAATACCTGCCAGAGGTTTGCAGCTTATCACAGTGTGCAAGGGAGCCCAGGCTGGTGAGTCAGAGGGCTCAGCCGTACCCCAGTTCCAGGTTGCACCCCAGGGAACTCATCAGCCCTTCCTCTACAGTGTGGGGCATTAGTCACTTGTTGGTTTAAACTAGAGTAAAGGATGGATTCTCTGTAACTCAAAGTTCTTACCTCAAGATTTGAGGACGTCAGTAACTCAGCCAGAGGTTCTGGGCCTATTGCCGGAGCGAGCAGGCAATGTTCTATGACCTGCAATATGCAGGGGGTCAGACTA
The DNA here is from genome assembly GCF_027887155.1 of Malaclemys terrapin pileata. Taxonomy (NCBI): domain Eukaryota; kingdom Metazoa; phylum Chordata; order Testudines; family Emydidae; genus Malaclemys; species Malaclemys terrapin. The sequence continues at coordinate 130,553,645 of NC_071510.1, read as the reverse complement.
GATGATCGTGATGGTCCTGTCTGGCCTTAAAGTCTATGAGATGTGAGTTTGTTACAGCCACCTTTACAAAGCCTGCTTTGTTAGCTCATGCTGTGACTGCATGCTCTCGGCTCTGGAGGTCCTAGTTCAATCCCTTGTGTTAACCAAACTGGCAGTCCTGTTGTTTATCGCAGCCGTTCTGAGTTGATCCCAGCGACGACCTGCTCTTTGCCGCTTTCACTGCTGAGTCAGGTCATCGTGTGAAACCTCTGAATTAAATCATCAATGGTTTTCCATGCTCTTTCCATTGGCAGAGTCAGGCTAGGGTGGAAACGTCCCACATGTTCTCACAAGTAGTCCCCCTGTCAAATCAACAGGGGATTTCAGATTCAAGGGGCTTCAGGCAAACCAAAGTATTTTATCAGATGGGGAAAAAAATCCCATTTGGACTCTTGCTTTCAGTCAGCAGTTGCAGGTGGCTGCTGGGTCCTGCAGAGTGCCCGCTGCATTGCCAACCACAACTATCCTGCGTCTGGCCCCAGAAAACACAGGAGACTGGCTTCAAAAGCAGGAGATTTTAAAAGTAATACATCCAAGGCTCTTTTTCTTTGCTGGCTGGTGTGGGGGGCTCAGAGTTCATATTCTTAAGCTTCAGCTCTGATGCCGGAAGGGCTAGAAACTGACATTAAAAAAAGTGGAGATTCCCCGGTGACAGCCTGATTCCAGCATGCGGGGCCTTTAGAAAAACACTAACACATCATGATAATAGTGTCAGACTTGGCACCATTACGCTCTGCCTGTCCAGCCTAAAGGCCCGCCGGGGAGTTGGAGGCCTACAGAGAGGCACGGTAGTTTAAGGCAGCGTTGGGGATAGGCAGCTGGGAGGGTGGGGTGACTCTGTGCAAGTACCTCACTGCACTGCCCTCTGTTGGATGATCACAGAAACTCAGCTGGTCCCACTTCTCCTTAGCTCTGCCCGGTGTCCCTTTGACATAACTTAAGCACCCAAAGAACCAGCCTGAGTTTCAGAGCTGCTAAGTCCTGGCCACTCCCCTAGAAGCTGAGAGAGCCCGAGGTGCATAACTGGGCTTTGTTGATCACACCTGCATTGCAAGAGGATCCCCTCCCGTGACAACCCACAGAACAGCTCGGAGTTGGCCCAGGGGCTTCTTTAAAGAGAAAGACAATTACATTTCCTAACTCCCACTGGAATGCTGCCCCTTCCTTTGCCAGCTACCAATTGCCAGCCATCCTGTCTAGCCCCAAGACCCCCTCCCCAAACAGAAATAAACACAAGATTGCCCCTTATCATACAGCTTTTCACCCAGGAGAAGCCTCTTCCTCTCACAACGCTTCTGCACCTTGATTCTCAGCCTTTCTCCCACCCTGAAAGTGGGTTTTAAAGGCCACAGGCTGCCCTTAATTAGACTCAGGTATCCATAATTAACCTGCAGTAACCTCTTTCGGGGCCTAGGAGAAAGGGCTCTAACTATGCTAAGGTTTCCTTCAACTACCTCTCCAGAGCTGACAGGGTTCACAACCCCAACCCTGTGTCCCATCACAGCCTGCACCAGGCTCCGTGTTACACATGCAAGGGTTCTCTGGGGCCAGTCCCTTCTGCTGGACGGGTGCGTGGAGGGGACGTGCCAGGTCCCTGCCGGAAGGTTCGACCCAAACCAAGTCGTAAAGTAACAAAACATGGAGACACAAAGCCAAAGAGGCCCTTCTCCTCCTCCCAGCCCAGGGAGCCAGCTCAGTGTGGAAGGACACAGGGTGGCCGTGCACACAGGAGGGAGAAGGGGCTGCAGCTAAGGAACTCCTCTCAGGATGAGTGAGAAAGAGATGGGCGGTCTTTCACCTGGCATATCCCCCCTGCATTTACCAGCTAGTCCCAGTGGCCTGTTCCTCCCTTGGGGGCACCACATGGGACTGGAGCTCGCCCAGCTGGTGGAGCAGAGCAAGATTTGGGCCAGGCTCCCCTTGGCCCATCATAGAATTTATTTTTCCCTTTAACAAAAGCCCCTAGGAAATTACACGCAACAAAGAAACCTTAAAAAGAACAGGAGTACTTGTGGCACCTTAGAGACTAACAAATTTATTAGAGCATAAGCTTTCGTGGACTACAGCCCACTTCTTCGAATGCATATATCCTTAGAAGAACGTAATTTAGGTTGCAGACTCCTGCGCTCCAAGGACAGCAAATGCCAGATTTATGGTTGCCCAAGAAACCATATTTCTGGCCCCTTGTGCATGTGCGCAGTGATGCAGCCTTTAATGGCACGATCCCAGTCTGTTTTCTCCACAGGCCCCTGCCCCATTCCAGGCCCAGGATGGATGCACAAGGAGGCCAAATTAAGGTCGTCTAGGCAAGCATAAATGGGTCGTTTCCTAACTTTTGAGAGCTTGGCTCTACCACCTGGAGAACATTCTTGTAAAGTAATTTTTGTAGGGAATTGTGTGTCTGTTCATGCATACCCCGACCCCCACAGTCATGCACACAACGTGCTAGGAGCTGTACAGTCATGTAAAAAGACACGGTCCTCTCAGAGCGTAAGACTAGATTAGCCATTTCTTAGCATCCATCCATAAAACGGGCCATATGCTTCAAGCCCAAGAGGAGAGGAAGCTGGTCTTTTATTACACAGTATAACATAATACCGCAGCAAAGCACAATAAAAGAGAGCAATATCCCCACCACATAAAACGCTAAGCTGCGACTATGGAACACTCAGGGTCAATTACATCAAACTCTCCCAGGCTGCAGAAAGCTGGGGAATTCTGCTTCATTGACTGATATTGACCAGACCTGCTGTCAGGCTAGTTAACAGAGGCTGGCCCGCTTAGAGTGGCCTTTCCCAGCATGCTCTCCTGGGAGCTGGCTCTTTAAATCTGGGAGCGACAGCCAGCTGCAGCCCTAATGGGCCCACTTTGCAAGTGACCTGCTGCTAAGCCACATCTCTCTCCTTCTCAGGGGTAAGTGTTTGGGCTTGGCTCTCCCCCACTGCTTCCTGTGGGGCTGGCCCTTCCTCCCAATTTACCCTGGCCAGTGTGATTTAAGGGTCATAATATTCTGCTCCCCTAGGGGAGAGGAACCCTTTGGAAAGCGGGTGGGGCTGCCTCGCCTTCGTTCTCTGCCCCCACCCTCCTTGTAACTAAGTTGTGATGTTCCTCTGTGTCAGATCTGGGGTGGGGCTAATGGGGCCTGATCCTGACAGGTGCTGTGCACCCCCCAAAGCCTGCTGACTGCAATGGGAGTGTGCAGTTCTGCAGCCCCTTCCAGGAGCTGGGCCCAGTTTGTTTGCCTGGATCTGGGGCTGTGCTTCATTGCTCCTCTTTCCCAGTGAGTTTCTGAAAGTTTCTGAGCTTTGTCCCTGTTGTGAGAAGCCAGGGCCTTGTCCCCAGTGCTGCAGCCGGGATGGGCATCCCCGAGGCTCTGAACTCCACAGACTCTTCACGCTCCAGGCCCTGGCGCTACCGAAGCTGCTGCCTCCTGCTGGGAGTGGCGGGAGAGCTCCTGCTCTCTAGCTACAGAGCTGACCTTGTGGGGTGGCCGCAGCCGGTGCCTTGGTCCTTTTAGGGTGGAGCATTCGGCTTTCTCTGCAGTCTGGCTGTTTTGCTGGGTGGGATTTGTTGGTAGCAGGGGGGTCCGAGAGGGGAATTGTGGTTAACACTTATAGGACTCCGGTGGCACCTTAAAGACTAACAGATTTATTTGGGCATAAGCTTTTGTGGTTTTTTACCCACGAAAGCTAATGCCCAAATAAATCTGTTAGTCTTTAAGGTGCCACCGGACTCCTTGTTGTTTTTGTGGATACAGACGAACACGGCTACCCACTTATAGGGCTGAGAGTCAGTTCTGGGTTCACCTCTTAGCTCCGTGCCTCAGTTTCCCTTGCTGTGTAATGGGGATCTCAATACCTCCGGGGTGAGGTAAGAGCAGAATGTTGGGATCTCCGTGGCTGCATTAGCCTTACCCTGGGTGACAGGCTATGCGGGTGGGGCTGGGTTTTCAGCTGCCTCTCCCGATCTTGCGCTAGCATTTCATGTCCTGTAACCATTAACCCTTTGGGTGCTGGGGCTCTGTCGCCCATTCCGTTTCTGTTGCAGCCATACTAAGTTGTGCTGTGGCCAGCAAAGCAGGTGCGGTCCAACCCGGCACATGTGGTACCAGAGCAGATGTGTTCAACCCAAGTGCCCCTGGTATGTTAGGTAGCTGAGTGGGTGTCTTCTTACTGCATCTACCTGGCATGGTTTGATGGGCAACACAACAGGTGTGTTCTGCCTGGACATGCTTACGGGTGGCGGGAGAAAAGTCTGAATGCTGCTTGGAAGGTGTAACACCAGGAACGTGCCGGGGAAAGGAGCCGCTGTCTATGACTGTTCTGCAACACTGAATGGGTGGTTGAGGGGTCCTGGTCCTGCCCCTGTTGGAAAAATGTCCGCTGGGGACATCCAAGTTTCACATGGGGAAAGGGGTCTGCGCTATTGTAAGCGGGGGAATGGTCCCGCTATTGTGGGGAACTTTCCTGGCTTCTGCACTACCCCAGTGAAGTGGGCTAGCGAAAGGATCTGAGTCCTCGCTCCCACTTCCTTTACCCAGAGGCCTCCCTGCCCTTGAGGACTCTCCTTCCACTCTCCTGTGTGGCAGAGTCCTTGTAACCCCCGACAAGGCTGGGCCTAGGATTCCTGGGGGGCTTGACCCGCAACCCTGCTGTAGTCGCCTGGGACAGGGGCTAGGGTGTCCCCACTCCGGGGTACTCTCTCTGCACTGGGCACCTCCCTGACCCACTGATCATTACATACAATTTAAAGCAAATACAAGTTGTTTAATTAACAATTAATTTAAAAAAAGAATAAGGAAAAATGGGAAAGGTTAAAGGAAACACGTCACCCCGCTCTGTGGCCGGGAACATCACAACCAGTGTCTCTGGAACATCAGGGCAGTTCAGTCTGTTCCTTGTAGGTCCCAGGCTCCTTCTCAGGCCCTGGCCGTGCTGCAGAGACGCTGTGGGTTGGACACTTGCTCTGGTGGTGGCCACACGCTCTCAGGCTCTAGGTGGCAGGACCCGTCTTCCCAGCGTCGCCCCTGCCCGGTCGGGGTTATGATCCCCCTCCAAGTCTGGCCTGCAGAGCCTCTTGGCTGAGGCGTCTCCCTGCGCTGGGCCACTGCCCAGGGTCCCCCTCCTCTCCCCAGCTGCTCCCCGCACCCAGTTCTGGACTGCTCCAGCCCCAGCTCCGGCCCCGGCTCCAGCCCCAGCCCCAGCCCCACTCGGCCTCAGCCCGGCTGCTGCTGCTGCTCCACCTCCAGCCCCTGGGCTGCTTCTTTGGCCCCTCTGGCTCTGGTTGCTGCAGGTCTCCCACCAGGGCAGCTCTGCTCTCTCTGGGCCGTGCTCTGGCTTTGGGGCTGCAGCTCTGCCCCCAGCTCAGCTCGGGCCCCTGCTCTCTCCTTAGCTCTGCCCCACTCTGTCTGACCCAGGCCATTCCAGTTCACAGGGAGGACGGGACCCCCCCTGGCCTCCTGACTCTCTGACTAGCTGCCCGCCCTGTCAATCAGGCTGATCTGGAACATTGGCCTCTCCCCATTGTTCCTGGGGACTGTCAGTCTCAGGTCCCGATTTGCCATTGACCCCTCCCCTTTTAGTGCTGGGAGCAGCCACCAAACCCCCCCACTGAGTGTTAGTACGGGGGCAACAGTCCCCTCACACTATCTACAGATGCGCTCTATATTTCTAGGTCATAAAGGAAAGTTTCCCATCACGTTGCAGCTGAAAATAAGCTACTTTGTCCCCCGGCACTGCGTCCTCCCCACCCATGTTTGGAGGCAGTTTTTGCTTCGTGGATAGGGCCCCGACACACCAGTGCCCTGCCCCTCACACAGTCATTTGCACCAGGGCCATGGGAGTTTGTAACACCGGGGGTTCGTGCCTGTTTGGCACTGGGGTCAAACCCGGCTGTTCTTGGTTCTGCAGTCGATTTAGTGGCGTGGATGATGAGCTGGTGAAATGGTGAATTGAGCCTGTGGATTCTCCATTTGCCATCCCCTCCTCCCGGCAGACACAGGTATCCCAGATCCAGGGAAAGCCTCCCTTTAAGAGCACAGCACTGAGTAAGGAGCCGTCTAAAGTCTGGCCCACGCACAGTGTTGCACTGGTGTATCAAAGGTGTGACACTGAAGCCAGGGCAGCTCTGTGCGTGGAAGCTCGTATCAATGTAAGCGTGTCTTCAATCAGTCTCGTTTTCCATTGGTTTGTAAATCAAGGTGAGCTAAGCTTAACACTCTCTTAAACAGATTTAAAAGTATCCTGGGTCGGGTGGATTGTCTCTGAGATTCATAGGGTGGGTCTATCCTGCATTGGAAACCCAGGGCGGTGGGACCCGGCCTTGTGGACTCACTGTTTCCAAGCTTGTATTGGAGCGAAGGACCTGCTCCATTGTAAACCTGGTTTTGCAACTGCTACACTCGGGTCTCGCGGCCGTGCTAACACGTCCCGACTGCTCAACTCGGGTCTGCGGCTTGAGCTGTGGCCACACTGCAGAATGACACCGCTCAGACCTGAGTCTCAGCAGGACGCAGGCTCGGGCCCACCCCCTGGCGGGATGCTAAGACCTGGGTCCTGAGTGCTTGCTGACCTGAGTCAGACAGACTTGTGTGTGGACCGTAGGGAGTTTGGGGCTCCAACCCGGGTCTGAGTCCAGGTTTACAATGCAGTGTGGACCTAGTCAGAGAGTTTATGGTGAGAAGGGACCAGATCATTGAATGTGAGCTCCTGTATAGTACAGGCCACTAAACATCAACCCCCCACCCCCACCTTAACCAATAACCAAGGTTAGACCAAAGTATTAGTCTTAAGTATTAGACTTCAGTTTTCAACTTACGAGGAGAGGCTAAGGGAACTGGGGTTATTTAGTTTGCAGAAGAGAAGAATGAGGGGGGATTTGATAGCAGCCTTCAACTACCTGAAGGGGGTTCCAAAGAGGATGGAGCTCGGCTGTTCTCAGTGGTACCTGATGACAGAACAAGGAGTAATGGTCTCAAGTTGCAATGGGGGAGGTCTAGGTTGGATATTAGGAAACACTGTTTCATTCAGAGGGTGGGGAAGCACTGGAATGGGTTCCCTAGGGACAGGGCCGGCTCCAGCATTTCTGCCGCCCCAAGCAAAAAAAAAAAAAATGCGATCGGCGGCGGTAGTTCAGCGGCAGGTCCTTCGCTCCTAGAGGGAGCGAGGGACCTGCCACCCCCGAATTGCCACAGGTGCCGCCCCTCTCCCTTGGCCGCCCCAAGCACCTGCTTAAGCTGGTGTCTGGAGCCAGCCCTGCCTAGGGAGGTGGTGGAATCTCCTTCCTTAGAGGTTTTTAAGGCCCGGCTTGACAAAGCCCTGGCTGGGATGATTTAGTTGGAGGTTGGTCCTGCTTTGAGCAGGGGGTTGGACTAGATACCTCCTGAGGTCCCTTCCAACCCTGATAGTCTATGATTCTATTTATTACAACCCTCAAGAGTCTGAACTAGTGTGTGCCACAGGCAGAGAACAGGAGGGACCGAGGCGCACCAGCGCCCAAGGCCCTTGCAATAGCAAGGAGTTAATTAAGATACCCAGAGGTATCGGTTTTAAACAAATGTGTTCTCTGATTAAACTCACCCTAATTTTAGGGTTGCTGAACCGGTTTAGTTAAATTGCTGCACAAACTGTGTGTTGACAAGGCCTTTGCGCTAAGTATGATGGTGGTTCTGGATGTACCTAGTGGCAAACAATTGGTTAATAGCAGTAGGCACAATCCAAGCTAAATATAAATACTTCCCAGCGCCCTTTGGGTACGTCCATTGCAGGTCAGGGCCGTCCCACGCTGACCCCAGTAGGGGGGATGCAAACCACCATCTGTGAGTTTTGGTGTGGAAAATATTAGTCATTAAAATAGTCATAAAAAAGAAAAACATCTGCCATCTGCAGCATCTGTCGTTTTGCTTCTTCAGAGCTTCCAGCTCGGAAACTTTTAAAACAAGCCGATATTTTTAGTTTGACAAAAAAAAATGAAAAGCAGAATTTTAAAATTCAAAACTATTTTTTCATTGCTCTGTCCCGAGCCTCTGACATGCACTTTGGATTGATGTTCAGGCAGGGCTGGGAGGGGTTGACCCGTCTCTCCCCTGGTCTAGATCCAGATTCAGTTTCCTATTTTTGTAGGGGAGGGGTGACAAGGAGCAGATCGGGGTGAGTAGCTGCCTCTGCCCCTTATTCTAGCTGAGCTGTTTGGCATGTGCTGAAAACAATGTTTTGTTAATTACCAAGCGGGGGAGAGACATCCTCGCTGCTAGTGCTGAAAAGAAAACTGCCTGGCTGGCAAGCTGGAGGCAAATGAAATACATTCATTGAACAGTCAGTGATGGTGAGAGAGAGGAGCAGAAACGTACAGGTAAAAGTGAGGAGCTGGTGACAGGTACTCTGTGAATGCTATCAATGCACTTTAATACTGACCTGCAGTCCTCACGCTATTCCAGCCTGGAGCTCCCCATACACACACCTCTGAATCCTGCCTCTAGCCCTGCCGGCTATTCCAGCCCTGGGCCTGCCCCCACCCATACCCAGCTCTACTGATGCCCCTCAATCCCAACGCAACGAATCCCCTTGGCCTCTGTCCAGCTGGGCCAATGCCCCTCAGTTCTGACCTGCAGCTTCTCCCCTGCAATTTCAAATCAAAAAAGAAATAAAGCTAAACCTTTGCTTCCGCATCAAACCCTTGAAGTTCACAAGCCTTTCTGCATTTCCTCAGCCTGGCTGAAATCTTGTGATGGAGCCTATATGCACTGGGCTCATCTTACCTGGCCTTGTGAAGTTCCCAGATAAAGGTCTGGTTGGAAAAAATATATATTTTCCATAACAAACTTTGTTTTAATTTTTTTCTGAAGGTTGTCATGGTTTTTTTAAGAACATAAGAACAGCCATATTGGGTAAGACCAAAGGTCCATCTAGCCCAGTATCCTGTCTTCTGACAGTGACCAGTGCCAGGTGCACCAGAGGGAATGAACAGAACACATATTCCTCAAGTGATCCACTCCTGTCGCCCATTCCCAGCTTCTGGAAAACAGAGGCTAGGAAAACCATCCCTTCCCATCCTGGCTAATAGCCATTGATGGACCTATCCTCCATGAACTTATCTTGTTCTTTTTTGAACCCTGTTATAGTCTTGGCCTTCACACCATCCCCTGGCAAGGAGTTCCACAGGTTGACTATGCGTTGTGTGAAGAAATGCTTCCTTTTGTTTGTTTAAAACCTCCTGTCTATTAATTTAATTTGGTGACCCCTAGTTCTTATGTTATGAGACAGAGTAAATAACACTTCCTTATTTACTTTTGCCACACCAGTCATGATTTTATAGACTTCTATCATATCCCCCCTTAGTCGTCTCTTTTCCAAGCTGAAAAGTCCCAGTCTTATTAATCTCTCCTCATATGGCAGCTGTTCCATACCCCTAATCATTTTTGTTGCCCTTTTCTGAACCTTTTCCAATTCCAACAGATCTTTTTTGAGATGGGGGGGACCACATCTGCATGCAGTGTTCAAGATGTGGGCATACCATAGATTTATACAGAGGCAATATGATATTTTCTGTCTTATTATCTCTCCCTTTTTTAATGATCACAACATTCTGGTCGCTTTTTTGAGTGTCTCTGCACATTGAGTGGATGTTTTCAGAGAACTATCCACAATGACTCCAAGATCTTTCTTGAGTGGTAACAGCTACGGTAATTTAGACCCTATCATTGTAACTCTTTACACTTTGCTTTGGATTTAACTATCTTGAGTAGTTTTGTATCATCTGCAAATTTTGCCACCTCACTGTTTACCCCTTTTTCCAGATCATTGATGAATATGTTGAACAGGACTGGGCCCAGTACAGACCCCTGGGGGACACCACTATTTACCTCTCTCCATTCTGAAAAATTACCATTTATTCCTTCCCTTTGTTTCCTGTCTTTTAACCAGTTACCAATCCATGAGAAGACCTTCCCTCTTATCCCATGACAGCTTACTTTGCTTATGAGCCTTTGGTGAGGGATCTCATCAAAAGCTTTCTGAAAATCTAAGTACACTATATCCACTGGATCCTCCTCGTCCACATGCTTGTTGACCCCTCAAAGAATTCTAGTAGATTGGTGAGGCATGATTTCCCTTTACAAAAACCATGTTGACTCTTCCCCAACAAATTATGTTCATCTATGTGTCTGACAATTCTGTTCTTTACTATAGTTTCAACCAGTTTGCCAGGTACTGAAGTCAGGCTTACTGGCCCGTAACTGCCAGGGTCACCTCTGGAGCCTCTTTTAAAAATTGGTGTCACATTAGCTATCCTTCAGTCATCTGGTACAGAAGCTGATTTAAATGATAGGTTACAGACGACAGTTCTGCAATTTCATATTTGAGTTCCTTCAGAACTCTTGGGTGATACCATCTAGTCCTGGTGACTTATTACTGTTTAATTTATCAATTTGTTCCAAAACCTCCTCTAATGACACCTCAATCTGAGACAGTTCCTCAGATTTGTCACCTAAAAAGAATGGCTCAGGTTTGGGAATCTCCCTCACATCCTCTGCTGTGAAGACCAATGCAAAGAATTCATTTAGTTTCTCCACAATGGCCTTATTGTCCTTGAGTGCTCCTTTAGCATCTTGATCGTCCAGTGGCCCCACTGGTTGTTTAGCAGGCTTCCTGCTGCAGATGTAGTTAAAATTTTTTTTGCTATTACTCTCTGAGTCTTTGGTTAGCTGTTCTTCAAAATCTTTTTTGGCCTTCCTAATTGTATTTTTACACTTCATTTGCCAGAGTTTATGCTCCTTTCTATTTTCCTCACTAGGATTTAACTTCCACTTTTTAAAGGATGCCTTTTTGCGTCTCACTGCTTCTTTTATTTTGTTATTTAGCCTCGATGTCACTTTTTTGGTTCTCTTACTATGTTTTTTAATTTGGGGTATACATTTAAGTTGAGCCTCTATTATGGTGTCTTTAAAAAGTTTCCATGCAGCTTGCAAGGATTTCACTTCTGGCACTGTACCTTTTTAATTTCTCTTTAAGTAATTTACTCATTTTTGTGTAGTTCCCCTTTCTGAAATTAAACACTACCATGTTGGGCTGCTGTGGTGTTTTCCCTGCCACAGGGATGTAAAATCTAATTACAATACGGTCACTATTACCAAGCGGTTGAGCTATATTCACCTCTTGGACAAGATCCTGTGCTCCACTTAGAATTAAATCAAGAATTGCGTCTCTCCGTGTGGATTCCAGGACTAGCTGTTCCAAGAAATAGTCATTTCTGATGTCTAGAAACTTTATCTCTGCACCCCGTGCTGAGGTTCATTTAAGATTTTTACTTCAGTACTTCTACTACCTTTACAGTTTTTTAAAAAGTTCCGTTCTTGACATCCTGATAATTTCCCCCGTTTTTTTGTTTTTTTTTTACATTTTGCATTAAAGACAAAACTTTCTGTGAAAATATTTTGCGCAGAAATTCTAGGCTCAAAGAAAAGTTTAATGGAAAACTGCGTGGTAGCTCTGTATCTGAGCCTTCCCGGGCTTGTCAGGACCACCCCTCCAACTCCACAGTAGCAATTGTGTGTCCTAGATGATGTTGTTTTTCATAGTGCGGCAGGGCTGGGTAGGGTGGTTTGAGGTTTATCTTCAGCCAGACTTGTGCCCAGTTTTACAGAGATGGAAGATTAATGTTCTCATCTAGCCACCTTCAATGCCGACTGCCCTAAAACCTGGCTAATGTCATGAGCGCATTATGTAGGCGATTGCTATATAAGATCAAATACATCCACTTACCCCCCTCTCTTAACGTGAATTTACTGCAGGTGAGATACAGGGTTGAAAGCCCTGAGGATGGATGCTCTGAACCCCAGACCAGGTACAGCATCGATAGTAGCAGAGCAGAAGTCCTCCATGTCAATATGCTTCTGAAACCCAGTGCTAGAACAAGGGAATCTCTGGCGAGACCCAGCCAGTTCTTAGGCCTCTGCTGAGACTGATCAGTGAGACTCCTGCTGCCACGTGTGGCCGTGCTTGTGTGAGCTATGGACACATCTCAATCTGCTCTGGGGTGGGATTGACTATCGATTATTCTGGCCTGGGCTGGATTGGACTCTGAGTATCTCATTCCTGATGCCCGAAGTCACCCAGTCCCCTGCTAAACGCTAATTGACATTCGGGAGGGGGGGCAAACGTATGCAAATGGCCCCCCAATTAAAGCTGTTGGCCCATGCCCGGGTCAAGCTGTGCATCTGGGGATGAGATTATACTTTCATAGATTTCAATCATCTAGTCTGGCTTCGGTATGACCCAGACCAACCATCCTCACCCAAGAATTTCTGCAGCAAGCCCATAGCTGCTGCTTAAGATATTGCATACGGTGACATTGCACTCCATGTGCTTTATAAAAATATGTTTATAAGTGTGGATATGATGTATCTGGAATATGCTTTATGCAAAAGGCTTCTTGTAAGGTATCATTACAAAGCTTAAGATCTACTGAGTGTGGTCATCCTATTTGTATGAATGTGTCATTCTTGTATCTGAAACTAGGAATATGAAATATAACTCTGAGTAGGGTTACCATATTTAACAAATAAAAAAAGAGGACCCTCCACGGGGCCCTGGCCCCGCCCATTTCCCACCCCAGCCCCGCCCCAACTCCACCCCTTCCCCGCCCCAACCCCGCCCTAACTCCGCTCCCTCCCACTCCCAGCCACGCGAAAAGGGCTGCCCGAGCGCTACTGGCTTCACGGTTTGCCGGGCAGCCCCCAGACCCTGCGCCCCCGGCCGGCGCTTCCCCAGCGCAGCTGGAGCCCGGGAGGGGAAGCGCCCAGCCGGGGGCGCAGGGTCTGGAGGCTGCCTGGCAAACTGTGAAGCCGGTAGCGCTTGGGCTTCGGGCAGCCCCCTTGTCTCCGGACCCTGCGCCCCCGGCCAGGCACTTCCCCTCCCGGGCTCCAGCGGCGCAGGGTCCGGAGGTATGGGGGCTGCCCAAAGTACGTAGCGCTTGGCTCTTAAACAGAGCCGAAGAGTCGGGGAGGAGCAGAGCCGCCGTGGCCGGAGGCTCTGCTCCTCCCCTGACTCTTCGGCTCTGTTTAAGAGCCGAGCTGCCCGAGTGCTACCGGCTTCGGGCAGCCCCCATGCCTCCGGACCCTGCGCCACCGGAGCCCGGGAGGGGAAGTGCCCGGCCGGCGGCTGGGGTCCGGAGGCAAGGGGGCTGCCTGAAGTCCATAGCGCTCGGGCAGCTCGTCTCTTAAACAGAGCCAAAGAGTCAGGGGAGGAGCAGAGGAGCCGCGGGAGGGGAAGTGCCCGGCCGGCATTTTCCCGGACATGTTCAGCTTTTTGGCAATTCCCCCCGGACGAGGGTTTGATTGCCGAAAAGCCGGACATGTCCGGGAAAAACCGGATGTATGGTAACCCTAACTCTGAGGTCCTACTGTAATGATGCAAAGTGTGGGCCATTAATGGTGGCTTGGAATCTTGATGGCTCCCATTAACCAGGACAATTGGTTGTAAATGGCTCTGTTTACTTGCAAAACTTCCTGGGTACATGCAGGCCAGCCCTGGAAGAATGGAGACTGGGGTCTCACCGGACGGGACCGTTTCACATGATACTGGAATTCATCTTAAACCTGGTGCTTTTCCAGTTAGAAGGAGGGGTGGGGACCCAGAGACGCAAAGGATTCCCGCCTTGTGCCAAAGCTATACAAGGGGGTGGAGCAGAACAAAGGGGGCTGCAGTCATGTGGAATCCCCTGCTTTTCACCTAAAATGCCTGCTGAAACTAACAAGGACTGTACAAGGGGAAAGGATTTGGCCCTGATTAGGAAGGAGACTAGTCTGTGAAAGAAGCTTATTGGAACATCTCTGAGGGTGAGATTTACCTGTATTCAGTTTCTTAATGTATTAGGCTTAGACTTGCGTGTTTTGTTTTGCTTGGTAACTTACTTTGTTCTGTCTGTTATTACTTGAAACCACTTAAATCCTACTTTTTATACTTAGTAAAATCACTTTTGTTTATTAATTAACCCAGAGTAAGTGATTAATACCTGGGGGAGCAAACAGCTGTGCATATCTCTCTATCAGTGTTAGAGAGGGCAGACAATTTATGAGTTTACCCTGTATAAGCTTTATACAGAGTAAACCAGATTTATTTGGGGTTTGGATCCCATTGGGAACTGGGTGTCTGTGTGCTGGAGATAGGTGACCTGCTGAGCTGTTTTCAGTTAAGTCTGCAGCTTTGGGGGCGTGGGTCAGGTCAGACCCTGGGTCTGTGTTGCAGCAGGCTGGCATGTCTGGCTCAACGAGACAGGGTTCTGAAGTCCCAAGCTGGCAGAGAAAATGGGCTCAGAGGTAGTCTCGGCACATCAGGTGACAGTCCCAAGAGGATCTGTGTGACTGAACCCGTCACACATACCTTTTTGAAAGAATTTTGTTAAAACCTGCAAGCAACAGAGACTCCCCCACATCCCCAGCCACACAAGCTGCTCCAATGGTTCATTCTTCTCATTGTTAAAAAGGGGCGCCGTATTTCTAGTATGAATTTGTCTCAGCTTCTGCTTCCAGCCCATTGGCTCTTCTTCTGCTGGATTCAAGAGCGCTCTGCTGCTAGAAATCTCTTCCCCACACAGATGCTTGTGGACTGTGCTGGAGCTCCCTCTTCCCCTTCTTTGGAAGTGAAATAGATTGAGCATCTTTAGTCAGGCTTTCCAGACCTCAGACCGTTCTTGTAGCTCTTTTCGGCACCCTTTCCAATTTCTCCACATCCTTTTTGAAGTTGAACACAAGAGCTGGGCCTGGTCTCCAGTCATGCTCTTGCTAATGGACTATGCAGAAGAAATCACCCTTCCTGGCTCCTACTTGCTATTCCCTTTTGAGACACCTCCCAACGATAATGACCTGAGTGAGTTCCTTTCTGCATTGCCCTCTTCCTGTGCTCCTTCTGCTCTGCCAAAGATGCTGCCCCATCCAGCCTCTTCTCCCACAACCATCTCAATGTGGCACACCCTTCCTCTCCCTCCTCAAGACCCAGCTCTGCTGTGATGCCTACATGAAAGGATAGGTGGCTGGATAGTGAAATAGGTGACTTTTAAGAGACCCTCTAGCTATTGGGAGTTAGCAAACTTCCCCTGAGGTCAGATAACCCCGTAACTGCCTGCTGCAGGATTTCTTGCACTTTCCTCTGTGCTGTCAGAGACACGCCACTGGGCGAAAGGGAGCCCTGATCTGATGCAGTGGGGCAATGCCTACGCTTTACTCGTGGTGTAGATATAAAATGGTATCTATTTGACTTAATTCCCTCTGTCCCACCCAGAAGTGTCACTTCTTTTCTAAGGCTATGTCTACACTACAGATATTACAGTGGCACAGCAGTAGTGGTACAGCCATGCCACTGTAAGGTCTCCCGTGTAGCTGCTCTTTGCCAGTAGGAGAGATTTATGTCGGTTGCACTTTGCACACTGGGGCCCTGATCCTGATTGTGGTCTCTGGCAGCTCCTACAACACACAGCGCTGGTCAGAGAAATGTTGTTGGAACCATATTCCATCAGAACATGCAATTCTGCTGAAATCAGGCCGATTTTGCTGGAATTTTGTTTAGGAAGAAAACTGGGGCGGGGGGGGGATTGCTGACCGTGTGACACATCCTGTTTTGACCTTTTCGGAATGAAATGTTTGGGACTTTTTAGTCTAATGACTTTCTGTTTTGAATTGTGTTGATTTTGTACTGCACTATAGATAATAGAATACAGGGTTTTAAAAAGTCAAAATCGAAACCAAACATTTTTGTCGACCGGAAATTAAACTTTCTTCTGGAATGAGTAGTGATGTTCGATGTTTTTGGGTGCTGTCCTGATTCACAACGTTGGAAATCTGTATCACAGCATCCTTCACAAAATGGAACTTCCCTGCTCCACTTAGCAATAACTACAAACAATAACAACTGTGTCAGGGACCAAGCCTGGCCAGGAGAGGATGCTTAGAGGAAAGGAGGTGGCTGATGAGGGGGTCTGACTCTGCAAAGCCTGATTAGTCAGTGCCAGCAGGAAATTCTGAATGAGGAGACAGGTGCCCACCTCTGAGAAATGAATCTGGGCACATGTAGCTTACTTTAAATGGGGGCTATCTAGATGAGCGCACAGGCACTGGGCTGGATTTATGGAAAATCGATGATGTCAGACTAACGTGATATCCTTTTTTTGCTCAGATTACAAGTTTGGTTGATAAAGGGAATAGCGTTTATGTAATATACTTGGACTGCACTAAGGTGTTTGACTCAATAGTACCGCATGACATTTTGATATCAAATTAACATGGCCCACATTACATGGATTAAAAACTGGCTGACAGGTCTCAAAATGTAGCCGTAAAACAGGGCATCATGGAACAGGTGTGTTTCTAGTAGAGTCCTGCAGGGATCAGTTCTTGGACCTATATTTAACATTGATATCAGTGACCCTGGAGAAAACATAAAACCATCACTGGGAAAGTTTGCAAATGACACACAAATTAGGGGATTTGTTAATAATGAAGAGGACAGGTGGCTGATACCGAGTGATCTGGATCACTTGGTAAACTGGGTGTAAGTAAACAAGATGTGTTTTAATATGGCTAAATATAAATGTCTGCATCTAGGAACAAGGAATGCCGTCCCTACTTGCAGGATGGGGGACTCTACCTTGGGAAGCCGGGATTCTGGAAAAGATTGGGGGGACGGTGGATAATCAGCGGAACATGAGCTCCCAGTGAGACGCCGTGGCCAAAAGGGCTAATGTGATCCTGGGATGCATCAACAGGGGAATCTCGAGTAGGGGCAGAGAGGTTATTTTACATCTGTATTTGGCAGTTCTGGTGCCCACCGTTCAAGAAGGATGTTGAGAAATTGGACAAAGTTCAGAGAAGAGCCACAAGAATGCCGTAGGGACTGGAAACCATGTCTTATAGTGCTAGTAGTCCCAAGGAGCTCATTCTACTTCGCTTAACAAAAGGGTTAAGGAGTGACTTGATTAGTCTATAAGTACCTATATGGGGAACACATATTTAATCATGGGCTCTTCAGTCCAGCAGGGAAGGTCTAACATGATCCAATGGCTGGAAGTTGAAGCTAGACAAATTCAGGATGGAAATAAGGTGTACATTTTTAAGAGTGATCGCAATTAACCATTTGAAAAATTTACCAGGGGTTATGGTGGATTCTCCATCACTGACCATTTTTAAATTAAGGATTGGATTTTTTTTCTAAAAGATCTGCTCTGGGAATTATTGGGGGGAGGAGGGAGAAGGTCTCTGGCCCGGGTTCAACAGGAGGTCAGACTAGAGGGTTACAATGGCCCCGTCTGGCCTTGCAATCAATGAATCTGTAAGCCAAGGAGTCAGGAGACCTGGATTCTCTTTTGAGCTCTGACCGGCTGTGACACCTTGGACAATCTTCTGTTTAGATACCACGAGACAGCGTGATACAAAGACCAGGGAATCATCCATTCAGGCAGAAGGGATATGTCACCCCTCCCTGGTCAGCTGGTGATGTAACGCACCGATCATTCGTCTACTCTTGCCCCATCCCAGAACAGTCAGTGGAAAGTCATTCAAGACAACTGGAAACAATGGGAACCCTTTGAAGGCTAAAGGGATCATTACTTTACCCGTTGGTGAATAAAGCCAAAGGACTGATTCAGTCCATCCCAGGGTGGGGAAAGACACTTCACATTCATTCACTGAGGAGACCTCTTGTGGAGCAGGAGTGTGTCATGTAAGATTGGATCCTGGTTCCTGGGAAGCCAGCCAGTTCTGCAACAGACTGAACTTTGTGGGAGACCTACTTTATTAGATAGGAAAGGAAACTCTTAATAAATGCAGGCCCTAGGTCACGGTTTATTATTTTGTTTTATATCGTAACATTTGTTTCCACCACACTCCCTTGCTTCTGGTGGAATCGCTATCCTTTGTCAATGAAATATTTTGTTTTATTATACATGCGCTATACAGGAGCGGTGATTGAAGGTAAAACTGGGGTACCCTGTTCCTTTGGGAGCAGAGGATCTGGGATGTCTGTGAGTAGCCAGTATCGGGGGCTGAATATCACAGGGCAACGCTTCCAGGGGACTAGGGGGCATCTCTTGTTAACCTGCAAGGCACAGAGATGGCTGGTGTAACCCAGAAAAGAGTACTTGAATGCCCACCCAAGCACAGGTGAGACAGGGGGTAAAAGTGACTCTCAGTCCAGGGTACCTCGAGAACCATCCCAGATGGGTGGCAGTATAAACCTCTAAGATGGTGCTAATATTTTGGGGCTCATGCAGCCACTGTAACAGATCTGTTCTGAACAGCCAGGGCAGCCTTGCATGGTCACTACGAAGCACCCCCGCGGGAGTGAGACTAGACCCCTGGTCTGAAAACCCAGGCATCCGCCACTCCAGCTAGAGGAGACCTCCCATGTCTAGCCGCAGTAAGGCCTGGACTCACAGAGGCACCTAAGTCTGGGTTTAGGTACCTAAGGCCCAGTTTTAGGCTCCACAAAACCCAGTAGGCACCTAAACTCTCGCACCGCCTAAGTGTTTGCCTCTGAGCATGCGCACTGTTGCCTCCCTGCAGGTGTTGGGACGCCTGTCTCAGCCCCGCAGCAATTCACCAACCAGAGATTGGCATGCGACCATGTAACTCGCATGCAGGCACGACTGGGTAGGTGGCCTCTGCTCATGCCTACCGGATTGGGTCCCCTTGGTCATAGTGGCCGTGGTACCCACCTGATCATGTGAAGCCCAGTGGTCCGGGCACACAGCTAGGCCATGAGAAACCATCAGCCTGAGGGGGAAATTGAACCTGGGTCTCCCGCATCCTAGGCAAGTCCTCTAACCACTGGGCTACCCGTAAGGTGAATGCCACCACGCTGAATGGGACCCAATCCTCTAGGTGGGCAGTGGCTCCCCGGGCTTGGGCACTGATCTCGGAGGGAGGGGCAGGGCATAGCGCGCAAACCTGCTGTCAGCATCTTCCCTTGGCTAGCTTAGGCTCCCCCACGTGCCTGGCGTGCTGGCTTTTGGGGATCCCCTTCTTAGGCGCCCCTCTCTCCCCATTCATTGTCGAGGCAGCCGGGGCCCAGACCCCAGCTTTGGGGGTCTGTGTGTTCCTGGGACTTCCTAGGGACCTAAAAGCGAGGTGTTGCAATACTGCCCATCCGGATCCAAGCTCCCTTTCCTGGCCGTGGCCAGAGAGTGACAGGATCCCCCTTTTCTCACCCCAAGAGGCAGCGCTTTCCAACCTCGCCCCAGCAGGGGCAGCCCTCCAGCCGTTGCCAATGTCACACCCTTCTGTCGCTCCCAGCAAAGGCCCAGAGGTGCTAATTCATTGCACCGCGGGAGCCAGCAGGCATAATGGTTACTCTGTGGCAAACTCCAACTCCTGTATTGAGCAAGATGCAAGCAGTAAATTACCTCGGGGGTGGGCGAGGAGACCAGAACAGTGCGTTCAGAGAGAAGGATTGCTTGGAAAAACTGGTGGCATGTCCCGTCCAAGCTGCCCCATGTTGGCCGTACAGGGGTGTTGGAGAGCAACACAAAGCAACACAAAGCCAGCACAGCATCCCAGGGGGCGGCTGAGAGCTAATCCCCCACCCCCGGTTGTTGTTGGTTCGTATTGCAATCATGTCCAGAGCATCCCATGGTTCTCGGTGCGGTGTACGCATAAAACTCAAAGGCGGTCTCTGCCCCTAAGACCTTACAGTCTCAGGGAGCTGGGGGCTGTTCCAGGGTCACCTCCTGGGTGGATCCGGTGTCCCACATGCTGGCCAGTGGGTCACACTTCCAGAGTGTCAAGAGGCATTGGTTGCATCAGAATCCGCTGCTTGCACTGGGCAGCTGGGAAGCAGAGGTTGACAAATGGAAGTGAATTTGCTGGTCTGCGTGACTCTGGGACCTGCTTCCTGACCATTAACTAGTTGTATTTTGTGGCCTTTCTTGGATGCTCACCACAGGCGCCTCACAAACGTCAGTGGATTTATCCCCCTTGCACAGAAGGGGAAACTGAGTCACAAAGCAGTTAACTGACACCCGGGAAGCCTGGGGCAGGGCTGAGAGCAAACCCTTGGATCTCCTGACTCTGAGCTCTGTGCCATGGCACCATCCTTCTCCCGGGAGAGAGCTGGGGTAGGGTGACATGAAGCCCTTTCCCTTCATTGATAAATCAATGAATTTTTCTCAGCTGCGGGAGCCGGGAAATGAAACGCTCGCAAGGGAGAGGCAGGACGGTCGTGGAATTAAGGCAAACACTGGGAGTCAGGTCTCCTATTCCCAGTTCTGCCACTGACGTGCTGGGTGACCTTGGCCCATCACTTCTCTTCTCTGTGCCTCTGTTTTTTCAGCCGTGAAATGGGGATCATAATTCATAGCGCAGGGCGGGTGCAGGGCTGCCCAATAACCCTCGTAAAACACACCCAGATCCCCAGACCGAAGGTGTTAGGCAAGTGCAGAGCATTGTTACTGTAGGGTTACCCCTAGGTGGCTGGCTTGCTAGGATCCGAGAGCTCACACTGCTTCGTTGTAGTGGGGGGTGTCTCGTGAACTGCTTTGTTCTCAACAACCCTCCAAGAACAGCCTACCCAGCTCTGCCCAACGTTCGTTAGTAGGGGAACAAACCCTGCTCTGTTATTGGAGGGTCACCCAGGAGTCAAAGGAGACATTCATCCAGGGAGTGTATCTTTTGGGGTGGGTAGGCTCTTTTGTTTATCAACAACGTTCGGGGTGGGGGGACCCATCTGGCATGAGCTTCCCTCCCAAGGCTCTCTGAGACGTTGAGTTATCTGGATTCCCTTTCGAGCCCCATTTAGCCTGCTGTCCGTATGGTGACAAACTGTGTGTGTGTGTGTGTGTGTGTGTGTGTGTGTGAGCGCACGCTCAGGAGAGCCTACACGAACAAGCGGGAAGCAATTTCAGTGACAGAACTGTAAACAAGCGTTGCTTCAGCTGTAGCCTATTAGCCGACCGATCCTCTCTGCTCCTAAATCATTTCCTGAAGGGCTTTTTGAGACCACAAGAAAAATTCCCCCTCCAGGAAAAAAAAAAAATGGTGAAAAGTTCAAACCCAGGCTGGTGTCCCTGCGCTCCTTTCATCGCCGGCTCGCTCCGACGGGAGCCTCGGCCTGGCGTGTGAAAGGTAACGCTGAGTGAACAGAGCCCCTTCCCCTCCGTAGGGGTGGGAGCCCAGGCTCGGTTATTTAAGCCTCCATCTTCTTCCTGCTTGTGACTTTTTAGCAGCCCTTAGGGGACAGCCCAAGTATGTGGCCAGGCATGGAGATAGTTTAAAATGCATTAAGCTTGTGGACAAGGTGTCATTAGGGCTTCTTCAGAGAGAGAAAGGAGGAGGCCATCTGCTCTAGGAACTAGCTGAAGTTCATTTGCCCAGAGGGAGTCTTCGCCAGGGAGGAATAATTGTGTGTCTGCTCCAGGATTTTCTCTCTTCCGGCTACTAGGAAGAGAAGGTGCAGAGAATTTCTTTGAAGACACTGGTTATTGAAGAGGAATTGGGTTGGGTAAGGTCGGAAACCAGTTTGAGGAATACCTAATCTGCTCTGTCTTGAAAGTGCCTGTCACCGTGGTATCTAGGCTTTCTGAGGCTTCAGAGTCCAAAGTCCAGCCTGAGCCACAACTTCAAAGCACTGTCTACACAGCTGTTCATAGAGCGCTAGTTTGAGGCCTCGCTACTCCAAGTTTGTCGACCCAGGCCGGGGGGACGCTCACTCCAAAATGCTGTGTTGACATAACCTAGGGGAGCCGGTCAGAATGCAGAATTTCTGGTCCATGGGAGATTCTGGCATTTTTCTTTTTCCATTCCAGAAGGGAAATTTCAAATTTCCCATGAAACAAAAATTCTGAAATTTTCTTTTGGAAACTTGAAACAACATTTTGTGACTTGATCGAGTCGTATTTGATAGTTTCTAATATAACAAAAGTCCAAATGGCAAAGTAGAAACAAAATGGGTTGTTTTGATCTTTTTTTTTTTTTGCTGAAAATCAATAGTTCCCGCCAGACCTTTTGATTTCATCGAAAATGGCGTTTTCCAACAGAAATCTGAAAAAATTCGGCCCGCTCCAGTATCTGGGCACTTAACAAAGGAATCTAATCTCATCCTGTCTACACTACAATACGGAATCTCCACCATGGTATCTGGGAACCTCACTCAGTGTCCAATAGAAGAGGATTTCTTCCCTTGCCCATCTTCAGTCAGGTCATCTCTGGAAGAGCTGGGGTAGGTCTCACCAGCTAGGTCTCAGCTACGTTACTGAGGGCATAAACTTTACCCTTGTACCCTTCACCACAAGCTTTTTGGGGATGCTGGAGAACGTTGGGCTGATGATTAACATGTTTGGGGGAGGGTTGTGCTGCCCCTGCCCTATGGGAAATGCTAAGACATCCTGGGGGTGGTTAAAGCTGTCGGAGAAAAACTGAGTTCTCACTATTTGTTTAGGTACAGCAAGTCAGAGCTTTATTCACTCTCACATGTGCAGAGGGAGAGCAAACAGGTCTCTCTCCCTGGTAACTAATTACAGCAAGCATTTATACCTTTCATTACAAAAATAATGAGGGACAGCAGCATTTTTGTTTATACATAGGCCATCTTGATATCTCATTTCCTCAGTTGTTTTGACTCTTGCCAACATACAATTATTTTCTATACCTTATCTACCCAAGGTCTTCTACACTTTATCTATGCTGAGGTCATCATAACTTCTTACACAGCTCTTTCTCACCCGCCTCACACAATCCTCGCTTCTACAAATCTCGCGTTATCAGGGTTACAGTTAGCCTGACTCTTGCTAACAAACGTCATGCATTACAGTTCCCTTCTGTCAGTTCTTTTCTCTGCTTCCACAACCCCCCCTTTTGTACTTCTAGTACAACAAACATTCTCAAATCTCTATTTGCATCAAGTCCTGGACTTCTGATTCTAAATCAGATGCTTCAACCTTAGGGGTTTTGATTGGATGCAATGACAATGCATGATTAGCATGAACATGAAAGGTATTACTATTATTACGTCTTTTACAACAACAATAACATAATCCTAAGCTAACTAATAACAATACAAGCAATAACATTCCCATAGCAATACTATAATGGGGTTGTTGTACAGCTTTTGTCATAAAGCACAATACATCATATTTAGTACATAAGGTAGCTACTCTATAAGCAGTGTGAAAGGCATACTTTTCTACTTGATATACATTTTGAAGCATGTGAATTTGCCCTTGTACCTCAGAGATTTTCTGAATCTCAGGTAACAATGAAAGCAAATTTTGAAATCTATCAGATAGTAAACTAGTCCAATTAAAGGGTATCTGGAACCTAAGGGCTACTTGAAAAACTCTATCTGCAGGCCAATAAATGATATGATTGCCTGCAGTGGT
This sequence comes from Malaclemys terrapin pileata, assembly GCF_027887155.1. Classification (NCBI taxonomy): domain Eukaryota; kingdom Metazoa; phylum Chordata; order Testudines; family Emydidae; genus Malaclemys; species Malaclemys terrapin. The sequence continues at coordinate 130,530,251 of NC_071510.1, read as the reverse complement.
AGTGAGATTAAAATGTATGTCTTGCAATGTAGTGGCTTTAACATACACACAGCTATCATTAGCTTAAAAAAATAAGTGTCCTGTCAGGGTAGTTCCTTGTCCCCTACCCTCCCAGCAAATGTAGTCATGAAGAGTAACAACTTCTCCTGGCTTCAGTTTACGGATACACTGAAGCTGTGGGGGTTGTAACGGCCAAAATGTCCATTGACTCCCTAACCCCACCCAAATGTCAGATGTAATCCCAGGAGCACTGACTAAAAATCGATTGGGCATACCAGGAGGTCTAATTTCCCAGATGTCTCGGTGAATTACCCAATCCCACATGCATCCTCCCCATGGACCCGGCAGGATTCGGTATGTGGGAGCCCACACCCCCTGAACCGGTCCATATGCTTGGAAGGAGCACTGAGAACGTCCACACTTCCACCCAGAAAGTTTCCAAGTATGTCTCCATGGCCACAGATCAGATGGTACTCCTAACGTGTCTGTAAGGGCAGTGGGCCAAGCCTGGTGCTCTAGATCATTCCGAATGGCCATTAGCTGGTCATTCAAGAAATCCTGAATCTCTGAGCATGCTAGATCCCACTGCAATGCCTTCCCAGCCTCAGTGATATTCAATACCATCTCTGTCAGCAACTTCTGGGTCATTGAACTAAGGGCAGAAATAACATGTAACTCACCAACTCCAGCCTGTACCTGGGTTAGTTGTGCTCCAGAAACAAGGCCTATGGCCTTCTCTAGTTGGCCCAATTTCTCATCATGTTCCTGGTTCTTAAAAATATTCCAGACTGCTACTGCATTATTGGCCCCATCCCACAGGGATCCGGTCAAGTCTCTCTTCTTTCTAGAAGAAATAACCCAAGCCCTCTGTTGTGCTAATCTAATGGCATCCCCCTGTGAGCAATTTGGGTATGTAGAGGTAATCTGGAAACTGGATAAGGGTAATGAAAATTTAACAGTCCCTAGTGTAGTGTTAATCACAGTTCATTGATATCCTAATACATTTCTTTTTGGTGTAGTACTATACCACATTCCCAAGCATGGGTCCCACAAGTTTCTTCCTGCCAGTGTATAATTCTTTGTTTCTTCACCAGGGTCAGTTCTTAATGTCTCTTGTAGTCAGGAATCCCTGGACTTTGTGGTTTCAATGAAGCAAGTGTTCCTTCTTCTCTTTTCCTGAAACAGTGTGGTTTAGCATCATACAGGGGAGAGGTTACTAGCACATCACCCTGTAATGGTTTTGCTTCTTCTAGAAAAATCCAGAGGCACAGTAGGTCTGTCAGTGGACAAGGGAGAGGTTACTAGCACTTCACCTTGTCTTTTTTTTTTCTCTCTTTCTTTTTCCTGCTGTCCAGAAGACACAGCAGAGCTAGAAGGAGAAATAGGCTTATCATCAGTCGGAGAGTCCTCCCGAGGTGGAGGGGTCTTTTTACAGTGAGAAGCATGGGTCCAGGCAGGTAGTCCTTGGCACTTCACAGTGGTGGTGGTGGTTAACAGGACTTGGAAAGGGCCTTTCCAGTGTGGAGCCAAAGCAGTCTTTCGTTGATAGACTTTACGTAGACTCAGTCTCCTTGTTTCAATGAATGGCAGGGCTGCTAGGGTCTTTGGGTAGCACTTCTTTTATCTGTGAGAAAAGAAACCTAACACATTTCATTAATGCCTGGCAGTGTTTTTCAGATCTCATAGTTGCTTGGGCACATTCAGGCCCCCCTTTTCTTGGCTATCAGCCAAGTCTTAGCTGTGGGCAGTGTCCTTGGATGGTGCCAGCATCTTATCTTTGGACTGAGCTTGCTAGCTATTTTTTCTCAGTTAACTCATTCTGTTCTTTTTCCTTCTCCCCTTCTTGGCTTCTTTTAACCTACAAAGGAAACTTCCACTCTTCACTTATACACCTTTTCCCAACAATGAACACATACACATTGCCATTATACAGTACATTAGTCTTATTATTCAATGTATGCCATGTACACCCTTCCAGTAAAATAACTTTATTACAGAGCTTTGGACCAACAAACCAGGACAAGCACACCCACTTTTGAGGAGTCCACTCAGTACAACCTCAGGTGTCCAATAGCTTTCCTCCCTCCCCAGCCCTCTGGCTAGAAATCTGAGGTAGCCAGAAGGATCCCATGGGCAATATGGGGAGTGGGTTAACCTTCCATGTCCTTGCTTCCAAAGACTGTTGGTATGCAAATTTTAACAACAATTTTTTTCAATTAAAAAAAAATCTGGCCAATGAAGTTTTTTTTTTCTTACTTAAGCAACTGTATTACACTTTAGTATATCACATTTTCCTGATTTATCCAAACACTTTTTGTATTCCAAGTTGAATAAAACAAGTATCTGCTTTTTTTGATTTAACCCTTCTATTTAATTTTGAACTAGACTGTCTTATGAAAATATTAAACCCAACAATTCTGGCCACAAGACAAACACCACAAGACAGGACAAAGAACACAAAAATAATTCCTATTGTACCAGTAAATGCATGGTACATTGAATGCTGTTCAGCTGGCATCCGTTTTCTCTGATGATCTGAAAGACAAAAGAACAGAGGTCTACCCCTTCTGGGTAGTCAGTCATTGCTTAAAATATTTCCTTTATATACACACATACTCTTGTTGATTTTAGACAAAACAGAGGAATTACCCCATATTTCTTTGTATTTGTTTCATAGGCAGCCCAGGTTTCAGTGGCTTCTACCTTATTAGTTAGAAAATTGCATTAATACAGATGCTTTCTGGCTTGCTTCCAGATCCAAAGCTATCCACAGCTTAAAAATTCTTATGTAAAAAGTCACAATTAACTTTCCCAGACTTTTGATTGCCTTTTACTTCTAACTCCTGCTTTCAAACACCCAGTGATCTGAAAGAGACGACACAACCTATATTGGTAGGTTTGCATTTCTTTTACCTCTGCTACAATATACACTGCACATGTTCTGGGGAAAATGCACATCCTATCCACAATTCAATTTCCACAACACTAGCCACATCAATTTCTACACAAGGTGTAACTGTTTCTTTTGTGCTTACAAAATCTCCATGCACCCCTAGTAAAGTGACAGTTCGACCACACAGAGCCAGGGGCACTGTCCTTCTCTCTCTTTTTACCAGATCTTTTATCTGCTATTTTGTTACCCAAAAACAAATTCAAATCTTTATTCTTTCCTGAACACCGGGTAAAGGCCATTTACTTAACATATAATCCAAAGGGCTATCCTTAGAGTTTTACCAGAGACCCACCCATCTGCCTGCTGACACTCTAACAGAGAATTACACAGAGAACAGAGGGAATTATGGCCTAATAGGATCCTATTACAGGAATTTCTACTAATACTGACCGCTACAGGGGACGGGACAGAAGGATCCCAATTCAACCTCAGAGCTTCATTGCACGCGATGGCTTCCACTCTGAGGAATTACGAATGAGAGGCTCAGTTCCATCCACACACCTAACACCTAAATGTATAAGACAGAAATTCATTAACCGGAGTCGCCATTAACTGTCACCAAAATATCGGGTCCACCTAGCTGAGAGCCAATAACAGCCAGACAGGGATAAGGAAGAGTTGCTTTATTCTGCAGAAGAAAGGAGAGCCTTGCACCTTGGTACAAAGACTCTGTCTTACACACATTTTACCATTTCAATTATTATCCTGGGGATTTGAAATCCCCATGCTTATAATTACTTACTCCTTTCCTTCCACTATGCCCTCAAAGTTTCCAACCTGTTCTCCAATCTCTCTATCTATTGCCTGCCCGCTTGGGCCCGATCCTGCTTTTCTCGCTGAACCATCCCTTCCATGGGCACCAGCTTTTTCACTACCAATTTAGATAGGAGGGTGGGCTTCTTAACTAGCCCCCACCCTTCCTGGTCTCTTCTCTTTATCTTCTTACTCACAAGGCTACCCAAGTCCTCCCCCGTGAGGCTTGCCACTTGGGCAAAACGCATTGCCCATTGGCATTTAACTATTCAATTTTCTCTTGTGGCAAACACACTGCTCTTAATTGCTCAATTCTAGTTATCAAGTACACAACTCTTCCCTTTTCTCCAACTTCTCTGTTGCCCAGTCCTGCTACGACTGGGGTAGATCCACCTGACACCCTTCCCGGTCAGCCGGGGTGGAAAGAGGAATGCTAAATCCCTCTCCGGTTCTCAGACTTACTGCGGCTGAGAGTAGACACACTTTCATACTCACACACGTACGTCCAGACTGGCCACGTCTGTGTATAACGTTCAGAGAAGGTGCTGTGCAATCTCCAACTTGCTTCCTCTCTTGGGAGGGCAGTTCTTTTACACCCTGAGGTCTCCTGGGGCGTCTTTTCAGTGATTCCAGTCCAGGCCGGCTACCTGTGGCTTCTTCAGCTTCCCCAAACCACGCCAGCTCCAGGGTCGCAAAGGCAGACTGTTGGATCTCACTGGACAGTTAAGCTTTGCAAATGTAATCTCAGCACTTTAACTTGTATTGCCTTTGGTTTGACTATGTCTATATTTTTTCACAGTCAGCTGGGGCCGAAAGCAGTTTTTCTTTATACTTAGTCTGGTCTGCATTGATTCTTGACCTTGAACGCAGATTAACTTTCTCTTTATCTCTGGACCAAGCTGAATTTCAAATTAACCCGTTCCTTTCCTCAATAGACAAATTGCTCCCATTTGTGTCAGAGGCTTTTTTTGTGATTAAAAGCTCCTCTGAGATGTATGATCTTATCTAGATTGAAGGTACCTTCTAGTGGGCATTGTTTAGATGAATTTTCACGCGTGTAATGATTCCAATTCTCTAAATACCTGCAGGTTTTAGTACCATAATGTACGTACATGAAATAAGCTGGGGTACCCTTAGTGGGTGAGAGGGAATCCTTAGACTGTCCCCCACCCATTTTCCAATCACACACACAGGGAGGAGGATGCCCTGTCCGCGCTAGCGGCACATAAACTAAGGATCTCTCCCTACAGGGTATTCACACAGGAGAGACTAACGAGGATGGCCACGACCCTCCTACACCTCCCTTCAGCAAAGAGCGTCGGCTAGTCTCAGAGAGACGGCGCCGCTTACTCTGTTGCATCCAGTGAGATGATCAGACTGTCAGTGGCTCACACGGAGAGGAAAAGGGGAGGGAAGATGGGTGCACACACTCCTAGACCCAGGTAGCCTCCTCGCCGGACGATGCCAGGCCGAGTCAACCTACATGGGTCGGATCTCCTAAAAGATCCTCTAGTTACCGGGCTTGCGTTAGAGTAGTTCTGGTCACGAGCCAAAAGACTTCGCAGAGTACTCTGGGCGTCTTCCGGTAACACTCAATTCACACTGTGTACACACACACACACAGACCACACACACACCAAGGCCTTATACCAGGTACTACTCCTGAGTACCTCCAGGTACTATTCCCAAGTACCTCGATGCATCACTTGAGGCGGTAAAAACCCCTCTTGAGGCGGTAACAACCCCTCAACACAGGTGCAAACCTTATGCACCTAGCATATGCATACAGGGGGCGGCAAACAATTCCCCTATTACGCCGCTCAGCATCTGACCTTGCTGCACAGTCAATAAGTTCGGATGGCGTGAGCCCAACAGGGGCAGACGGCCCCACGGACAGTCCTCCTCCGACACCCCAATAGAGATTTCAAAAGGTCTCCTACCTCTATTGTGGCGCCATGGGGTTCGAAGGGGAACGATCCGTAGCAGCTGCCGGTGCCTCTGCGGGCGTTGCCATCCCGGACGAGCCCCCAAATTGTCGGAGAAAAACTGAGTTCTCACTATTTGTTTAGGTACAGCAAGTCAGAGCTTTATTCACTCTCACATGTGCAGAGGGAGAGCAAACAGGTCTCTCTCCCTGGTAACTAATTACAGCAAGCATTTATACCTTTCATTACAAAAATAATGAGGGACAGCAGCATTTTTGTTTATACATAGGCCATCTTGATATCTCATTTCCTCAGTTGTTTTGACTCTTGCCAACATACAATTATTTTCTATACCTTATCTACCCAAGGTCTTCTACACTTTATCTATGCTGAGGTCATCATAACTTCTTACACAGCTCTTTCTCACCCGCCTCACACAATCCTCGCTTCTACAAATCTCGCGTTATCAGGGTTACAGTTAGCCTGACTCTTGCTAACAAACGTCATGCATTACAGTTCCCTTCTGTCAGTTCTTTTCTCTGCTTCCACAAAGCCAAGCCTGGCACCGGTGGGTGTGTCTCCATGTTGTTCACACCCATTTAAACCTAGTCCTGGCCAGGGGATGGGGTGGGCTTGGGAACCTCAAAGGGAAGGTCCTTCCTCGGAGATGATTCTGGAGATGGCTGAAGTTTAGATAAGTTCTGGCTGCCCATTGGTATTTGGGGAAGGCGGGACTGACCTCCAAACCTCATGAGGTTTGTTCAACAGCGACAGTGACTCGGGGCCATCTCTGGCCAGGAGGAGGCGCCAGAGGACTGACTGCTCTGGGACGGGCCCCTCCAGTCTCCCACCGGGCGTGGAGGGTTGAACGTGGCCCCCTCTAGAACAAACAACCAGCACCCATCAGAGGGTCTGTCCCTGCAGGCAGGGAAGGGGGTCTCTAGAGAGGGAGGGGTGGGTGCTCCCCATTTCCGGGACCGTAGTGTGCTGCCGTTGCCACGCTCCTCCCCAGCAACGCTGCCCACTTGCTGCATGGCACTGCCTGGAGGGGGCAGGAAAAGCTGCAGGCACCTCGCACTGCCACAGCTCCTCTCCTGGGGGTCTACGGGGCAAGAGTGGGCACTGAGCAGGGTAGGGGAGCAGGCGTTCCATGAACGCTTGGCAGAAAAGCGAGGGGAGCCTTTGACTGCGCCCTGAATCCAGACAGCTGTGCAACAGAGGAATGGCCAGAGTGGATCAGACCCGTGGTCCTTCTACTCTGCTGTCCTGTCTCTGATTGCGGTGGACACCAGCTGCTTCTGAGGAAGGTGTCTCTCCCCATGATAGACAGATGTGAGATAATCGACTTCCCATGAAGGCAATGAGCTTCTCACCCAGTTCTGGAGGCGGGGGCTGACTGAGCAAGCAGTTCGGACTGGCTGGCATGTTGCGCCAGCTGACACTCGGCGCTCCCTGTCTCTGGCCAGCCGTGTTTAAGAGCAAGTTGAGCAGGAGTAATGGTCTCAAGTTGCAGTGGGGGAGGTCTAGGTTGGATATTAGGAAACACTATGTCACTAGGAGGGTGGTGAAGCAGTGGAATGGGTTCTCTAGGGAGGTGGTGGACTCTCCTTCCTTAGAGGTTTTTAAGGTCTGGCTTGACAAAGCCCTGGCTGGGATGATTTAGTTGGGAATTGGTCCTGTTTAAGAAGTATGGGCTGGATGAATGGACTATAAGGTGGATAGAAAGCTGGCTAGATCATCGGGCTCAACAGGTAGTGATCAACAGCTCCATGTCTAGTTGGCAGCTGGTATCAAGCGGAGTGCCCCAGGGGTCGGTCCTGGGGCCGGTTTTGTTCAACATCTTCATTAATGATCTGGATGATGGGATGGATTGCACCCTCAGCAAGTTCACGGATGACAATATGATGTGGGGAGAGGTAGATATGCTGGAGGGTAGGGATAGGGTCCAGAGTGAGCAGCACGGTGCTGTATGTTCTTCTGAACTGCATGATGGAAATGCCTGCAACATCCGCACTGACATCCAAGGGCCCTGCTTATGGAGTTGTTATAAATGGTGGCGAAGGAACTGGGAACCCCAGGGCTGGTGCCGGCTTGGCTGAGTGGGTACCGCCTTCACTCTGCAATTGCAGTCCTAGCGGTGGCTGGAATCGGCTGATTTGAATAATTGGTGCTGAGTCTCTATTTTGCATTTGTTTAGCTCTGTACACAATTAATTGAAATAATAACTTCATGGTCCCCCGCTGTGTGTTTGCTGCTTTGCGTCACAGTCTGCAACCGCATCTGCTGAGAGAGACACTTTCTTATGCCAGTTTACAAAGAGCAACTTGGCGCTAAGATAAGCCTGAACTGGGAGAGAGGCTCTGGTTCGGCTCTCAGAGCTGCCGCCTGTCAAGTCTGATTCTTAATCCCTGTCTCCCAACCTTTAATGTTAATATTATCTATGCTAGGACCTCAGACTATTTCCGATGGGTCCTTTACCACATGATCTGGCTGGCAGGTACAAAATGAACAGAGACACACAATATGTATCCCCATCACTCCCTGATTCTGTTGACTATCTGACATTTCGCTCAGCTTGGGTAGTTATTGGTCTGGGCATTCTAGCAAGTGCTGCCCACGCACATACAGGAAGGCACAGTCCTTGTTCCGAAGAGTTTACAGTCTAAGGCCATAATCCTGCAATAAGATCTCTGTAGGGCCATCTTGAAATCAGTGGGGCTCAGTGCAGGCATGAGGTCTGCCTGCACGGGTCTGAGAAGACAGATTGTTGGGGAGAAGGATAAATATCCAGGGTAAAGTTTTCAAAAGCCTCTTTTTCAAAAGAGGTTTAGGAAAGTAAGTCTCATAGACTAGCCCTGAGAATAGGGTCCTAAGTCACTTGGATGTTTCTGAAACTGTTACCCACATCACAACAAAACAACCCCCCCCACACACACACACACAATCACTTTCATTGGCTGCTCTCAACTAAGTTGTTATCAGCTGATCATCGCTGCCTGGTCTCCATGCACCAGCCCAAGGATCGTGAATGTGGGCCCACAACCTTGGCTGCAGGGGAAATGTTTAAATCTAAAAAGGAAACCATCCCAGTGGTTTCATTCATACTAGGTCCTTATTAAACCAAACCAAGTGTAGAGGTTTAAGCTATGCTGGCTGTCCACACGCACCGTGTGTCTAGTGTTCTGGATAGTCCCAAAATTCTGATCTCTCTGGAATAAACAAAGTTTCTGGGACAGTGATTCCTCACCCCCATCCCCTGGCTCCAGTAGCTTTTATTTGCTACGTTCTGTTACAGGAGGTGGGAGCATGTAAAAAGAATCTGGGGCCCAAAACCTCTTCCCCTTGTTCCCTGCAGGTGCAAGCAGCTAAAAAATTCTGTTCTTCCACAGTTGAGCACTTGTGCACATTCCCTGCCCGCTCCCCTTCCCAGCCAGCTCCCTCTTTCTTGCCCAGCTGGTGTCTCTTGTGGCGGCCAAGAATTCTCCTTCTAATCTCTGCCATCCAGTTGCAAACTCTCTCCCTCTCCCTCTCCCTCACAGGCTATACGTACCTTTGGGATCTGGGGTTGTTGTTTGCTGTAAGCTGTGTTGTAAAGATGTTGGCTTCCTGTCAGGTGGGGTGAGGGGGCTTAGGAGCTGGTATGTCAAGTGCTACTGTGACCCAGTGAGGTAAACGAGAACATGACAACGGCCACACTGGGTCAAACCAAAGGTCCATCTAGCCCATTATCCTGTCTTCCAATGCCAGGTGCCCCAGAGGGAATGAACAGAACAGGGAATCATCAAATGATCCATCTCCTGTCACCCATTCCCAGCTTCTGGCAAACAGAGGTTTAGAGACACCAGAGCATGGACTTGTATCCCTGACCGCCTTGGCTAACAGCCTTTGATGGACCTATCCTCCATGAACTTATCTACTTCTTTTATGAATGCCTCTTTTTTGGCCTCCATAACATCCCCTGGCACCAGTTCCACAGGTTGACTGTGTGTTGTGTGAAGAAAAAGTTCCTTTTGTTTGTTTTAAACCTGCCGCCAATTAATTTCATTTGGCGACCCCTGGTTCTTGTGTTATGTGAAGGAGTAAACAACACTTCCTTATTGACTTTTTCCACTACAATAACAATTTTATAGACCTTTATCATATCCCCCCTTAGTCATCTCTTTTCCAAGCTGAAAAGTCCCAGTATGTTGTTGTGGTTTTTTTTGGGGGGGGGGATAGTTCAGTGGTTTGAGCATTAGCCTGTTAAACCCAGGATTGTGAGTTCAATCCTTGAGGGGGCCACTTAGGGATCTGGGGCAAAATCAGCACTTGGTCCTGCTAGTGAAGGCAGGGGGCTGGACTCAATGACCTTTCAAGGTCCCTTCCAGTTCTAGGAGATATGGGATATCTCCATTAATTTATTTATTTATTATTAATCTCTCCTTGTATGGAAGCTGTTCCAAACCCCTAATCATTTTTGTTGCCCTGCTCTGAACCTTGTCTATTTCCAATATATATTATTTGGCCAGATCTGCACGCAGTATTTCAGGTGTGGGTGTACCATGGATTTATATAGTGGCATTGTGTCGGGCTGTCAATTAATCGCAGTTAACTCACACGATTAACTCAACAAAATTAATCGCAATTTAAAAAATTAATGGCAATTAATCACAGGTTTAATCGCACTGTTAAACAATAGAATAACAATTGATATTTATTAAATATTTGTGGATGTTTTTCTACATTTTCAAATATAATTGATTTCAATTACAACACAGAATACAGTGTACAGTGTTCACTTTATATTATTATTTTTATTACAAATATTTGCACGGTAAAAATGATAAACAGAAGAACTAGTATTTTTCAGGTCTCCTCATACAAGTACTGTCGTGCAGTCTCTTTACTGTGAAAGTGCATCTTACAAATGTAGATTGTTTTCTTACATAACTGCACTCCAAAAAACAAAACAATGCAAAACTTTAGCACCTACAAGTCCTCTAAGTCCTCCTTCTTGTTCAGCCAATTGCTAAGACAAACAGGTTTGTTTATATTTACGGGAGATAATGCTGCCCTCTTCTTATTTACAATGCCCAGAAAATGAGAACAGGCGTTCGCATGGCACTTTTGTAGCCGGCATTGCAAGGTATTTACGTGCCAGATATGCTAAACATTCCTATGCCCCTTCATGCTTCGGCCACCATTCCAGAGGACGTGCTTCCATGCTCATGACGCTCGTTAAAAAAATGTGTTAATTAAATTTCTGATTGAACTCCTTGGGGGAGAATTGTATGTCTCCTGCTGTGTTTCACCCGCATATATTTCAAGTTATAGCAATCTCGGACGATGTTGTTTGATTTAAGAACACTTTCACTGCAGATTTGACAAAACGCAAAGAAGGTACCAATGTGAGATTTCTAAAGATAGCTACAGCACTCAAGCCAAGGTTTAAGAATCTGAAGTGCCTTAAAAAATCTGAGCGGGACGAGGTGTGGAGTATGCTTTCAGAAGTCTTAAAAGAGCAATGCTCCGATGCAGAAACTACAGAACCTGAACCACTAAAAAGGAAAATCAACCTTCTGCGGGTGGCATCTGACTCAGATGATGAAAATGAACATGCATCGGTCCACACTGCTTTGGATCGTTATCGAGCAGAACCAGCCATCAGCATGGACGCATGTCCCCTGGAATGGTGGCTGAAGCATGAAGGGACACATGAATCTTTAGCCCATCTGGCATGTAAATATCTTGCAATACCGGCTACAACAATGCCATGTGAATGTCTGGTCTCACTTTCAGGTGACACTGTAAACAAGAAGTGGGCAGCATTATCTCCTGCAAATGTAAACAAACTTGTTTGTTTGAGCGATTGGCTGAACAAGAAGTAGGACTGAGTGGACTTGCAGGCTCTAAAATTTTACATTTTTATTTTTGAATGCAGGTTTTTTTGTAATAGTTCTACATTTGTAAGTTCAACTTTCATGATAAAGAGATTGCACTACAGTACTTCTATGAGGTGAATTGAAAAACACTTTCTTTTGTTATTATGGTGCAAATATTTGTAATAAAAAATAACTATAAAGTGAGCATTGTAGACGCTGTATTCTGTGTTGTCATTGAAATCAATATATTTGAAAATGTAGAAAACATCCAAAAATATTTAAATAAAAGGTATTCTATTGTTTAACAGCCTGATTAATCATGATTAATTTTTTTAATCGCTTGACAGCCCTAATTATGATATTTTCTGTCTTATTTTCTATCCCTTTCCTATGGAAACACCTGGATGATGGTGCCCCAGTTGGGACTAATGATGGTAAGGAACTGAGGACGGCTAGGCAAGGCAAGGCTGCCCTCACAGAGATTTCCTTGCATTTTTCCCCTCAAGGAAAATAGTGGGATGGGGGCGAGTGGGATCTCAAAACTGACAGATCCCCAGAGACCTGCTCAGATCCTGAGGCATCTGTATATGCCCTCTGCCCCCACTGCTCCAGCCCCACATTGCCAGGGGAAACTCTACCTTCTCCTGGACCTCTGGTGTCTCAGGGCTTGTCTACATGTAACACCGATAGACACCGGTCGTCGGTGGGCGGGATAGAATCTGGGACCTCTGGAGCTAAATGCATGAGCCTCCACTGAATGAGCTAAAAGCCATACGGCTGTTAGCTAAGGCTGTAGAACAGACTCATTAATCTCTCTCCCTCTAAGTGGTCTCGGTGTCACTAGATGGGACAGAGCACCCCAGCGAGAAGGTGTGTGGGTTACCTACACTTCAAACGCTCTGACCAGCTCTACTGGTGCCACCTACTGTAGGTTTTCTGGACTGGTCTGCAAGGGGAGGTCTCTGCCCTGAGACGACCCCTTCAAGGCTGGATTTGCTCTGACAGTAGTTCACCTCAGTGTGACGGAACAGCCTGACCCACAAAGGTAGTAGAAGACACTGCTGGAGATTACAAAGTCAGGGTGGCAGGTGGACTTGTCTAGATGCCGAATTTGGGTTTAACAAGAGGATGGCACTAGAGTTACAAAAGCCTTTTGTTCTAAACCTACTGACCAAAGCCAAGCTCCCCAACCTTTAAATATCGTTCGTAAACGTTACGGGCAGATGGGACAATTCTGATCATCTAGTTTGACCTCCTGCGTGGCACAGACCGAGATCCCTCCCAGGGCTGGCTGTATGGAGCCAGTGCCTCTGTCTGAGCTGCAGTATTGCAAGAGAAATCCAGTCTTGGCTGAAAGACCTCAAGAGATGATGCCTCCACCACACCCCTAGGTTAGTCTCAAATTAAAGCCAGACTTGCCCCTGGATGGGCTTGACGCACCAACTCCATGGTTAACAGCTGAGCAGGCTCATTGGTTGTGCCACAGAGAAACAGCTAGCTAGGTTGTGCTTATTTCAGGGCACCATGTTACTAGAAACTGTAGGAGAGAAAAGCAACCAGCGTGATCTGAGAGACGGAGAGGATTGACTTTGCAAGGAAAGACTAAAAGGAACTCAATCCGTGCAGCTTGGCTTAGTCCTTGCTGAACAGAGGGGATGCACAGGGACAGGCTGTGGAAACAAAAGGGGCTACGTGGAAAAGAGGGAGGAGTTCTTCGGTTTGGTGTAGCTTGGAGCAGGTTGGGATATAACTGAGCCAGGGAAAATTTCAGCTGAATTATCAGGAAGAAATTCCTGATGGGGAGGACAAGGGTGATGGATAAAAGAGAATTCAGAACAAAAAAATATTGATTGCATTCGAAAATTCTCCCAAAACCTTATGATTTTTTCCCAACAAAATGATTTGAAAGGGAAAACTTTCATTTTGATTCAAATCCCAACCCAAACATTTTGGTTTTGTCCTGCTCCCTTTTTTCCTTCCCTTTTCCTTCCCCTCCCTGCAGTGGAAATGGAGGATTGAGACAACCCCAAGGAAACATTAGGCTGTGACAGCGAGGCCCTAGGGGAAAGAGTCTGACACACAGACAGCTGTGGCAGCATGGGGACGGTTGAGCACTGTAACTCATGACAGTAAGGGTTATGTCTACACTGTGATAAAGGACCCACAGCGGGCCCAGGTCAGCTGATTTGGACTCGCGAGACCTGGGCTGCAGGGCTATAAAAGTGCAGTGTAGATATTCAGTTTCAGGCTGGAGCCCGGGCTCCGGGACCCTCCCCCTTGTGGGGTTTCAGAGCCCGGGCTCCAGCCTGAGCCAAAACGTCTACACCTCAAATTCATAGCCCCACAGACCGACTCAGCTGACCCGGGCCAGCTGTGGGTCTTTTATTGCAGTGTAGACATATGCTAAGTAATCTGATGCCCCAGGAGCTGGCCAGTAGATATGGTATAAGAACATAAGAACGGCCATACTGGGTCAGACCAAAGGTCCATCCAACCCAGTATCTTGTCCACCAACAGTGGCCAATGCCAGGTGCCCCAGAGGGAGTGAACCTAACAGGTAATGATCAAGTGATCTCTCTCCTGCCATCCATCTCCACCCTCTGACAAACAGAGGCTAGGGACACCATTCCTTACCCATCCTGGCTAACAGCCATTGATGGACTTAACCTCCATGAATTTGTCTAGTTCTCTTTTAAACCATGTTATAGTCCTAGCCTTCAGAACCTCCTCAGGCAAGGAGTTCCACAGGTTGACTGTGCGCTGTGTGAAGAAGAACTTCCTTTTATTTGTTTTAAACCTGCTGCCCATTCATTTCATTTGATGGCCCCTAGTTCTTATATTATGGGAACAAGTAAATAACTTTTCCTTATTCACTTTCTCCACACCACTCATGATTTTATATACCTCTATCATAGCCCCTCTTAGTCTCCTCTTTTCCAAGCTGAAAAGTCCTAGCCTCTTTAATCGCTCCTCATATGGGACCCATTCCAACCCCCTAATCATTTTAATTGCCCTTTTCTGAACTTTTTCTAATGCCAGTATATCTTTTTTGAGACGAGGAGACCACATCTGTACACAGTATTCAAGCTGTGGGCATACCATGGATTTATATAAGGGCAATAAGATATTCTCCGTCTTATTCTCTATCCCTTTTTGAATAATTCCTAACATCCTGTTTGGTTTTTTGACTGCCGCTGCACACTGTGTAGACGTCTTCAGAGAACTATCCACGATGACTCCAAGATCTCTTTCCTGATTAGTTGTAGCTAAATTAGCCCCCATCATATTGTATGTATAGATGGGGTTATTTTTTCCAATGTGCATTACTTTACATATATCCACATTACATTTCATTTGCCATTTTGTTGCCCAATCACTTAGTTTTGCGAGATCTTTTTGAAGTTCTTCACAGTCTGCTTTGGTCTTAACTATCTTGAGCAGTTTAGTACCATCTGCAAACTTTGCCACCTCACTGTTTACCCCTTTCTCCAGATAATTTATGAATAAGTTGAATAGGATTGGTCCTAGGACTGACCCTTGGGGAACACCACTAGTTACCCCTCTCCATTCTGAAAATTTACCACTTATTCCTACCCTTTGTTCCCTGTCTTTTAACCGGTTACCAATCCATGAAAGGATCTTCCCTCTTATCCCATGACAACTTACCATGAAAGATCTTCCCTCTTATCCCATGGCACCTTCTTCCTATGAGTCTCTGAGTTCCTGCTGGGTGATTTCTGTCCATTCCCTAGCAGGAAGGTGTCCTTGTCATCAGTTGGCTCCCTTGGCGGCAGTCAGACCAGAGAGGCCAAGGACTGAATGAGTGACCGAGACTGAATTACTCTCTGACCCTGCACGTCGGCGTCGTTCAAGGCAGAGTGGAGGCGCGTCGTTCTCTAGAACTGCTGGCCTGGTGTCCCTTCTGCAGCACCACCTGATGAGAGAGGATGGCCTTGGGATGAAGGCCCTGGACTGGTATTCAGGAGATGTGGGTTCATTTACCAACCCTTCCATAGACAACCTGTGCACGCGTGAGCAGCCACTTCATCACTCCCAGCTTCAATGAGACTTCCTTTTTGCTGCCTTGCCT
Organism: Malaclemys terrapin pileata; assembly: GCF_027887155.1. NCBI lineage: Eukaryota > Metazoa > Chordata > Testudines > Emydidae > Malaclemys > Malaclemys terrapin. The sequence continues at coordinate 130,514,669 of NC_071510.1, read as the reverse complement.
ACTTGCCTGCCAATCTGACCTGGAGGAAAATTCCTTCCTGACCCCAAATCTGGCGATTAGTTGGACCCTGAGCATGTGAGCAAGAGACACTAGCCGGCCATCTAGGATAAGGATTCTCCGTTATCACCTCGGAACACTACTCTGCCCCGCTAAGAACACGCTAACGTGCTTTGCTGAATCCGGGCCTCAGTCAGGAAGAATTCCGTTGACATCAGTAGCCTCCCGGTGGCATAAAAACTAGTGTAAGTCAGAGAAGAATCTGGTTTGAGGCCTGGAATTAAAGCAGGACAAACTTCCCTTAGGTGGGTCTACCCTGTCCTAGGCGTTCAAAGGTGATTCACGGACCATTTGTTCATATTATGAGCTTTGAGATTCAACAAGGGGACAGTTAGTTCTATCTGGGACTCCTACTGTCTATCTGGGAGCAGGGCCAAGAGCCATCAGCCTCTGGGGGAAGGACGTCTTCTCTCTGTCACTGCCAGGACTCCTGGGTTCTATTCTGAGCTCCGCCCGTGACCTGTCGTGTGGACATAGGCAAATGGCTACACCTACTTGAGTCTCGGATTGCCTGGGGCTGGGGGAGGGATTCATGATTCTGGGTGGATTCAGAAGGTGGAGGCCAGAGGGTCAATGAATAGATGCTGGGAGCGTGCGGTGAAGTCCTGAGATGGAAGGAGTGACCGATGTGTCCTGTCCCAAATGGTTGAGTGCTCCCCTCCCTGAGCTGAGGGCTGCACAGCCAACAGAAAGCACTCACAGGAAACCAAGGAAAATGCTGCACGCCCCACAATTCAACGCAGCGATGATCAGAGCCGAACACCCCCCAACCTTTGGAGAGAAGGGCCGAGGAATTTGGTGTGGGGAAAATCTGACAGCAGAGGAAGCATGGCCGAGCGGCTGGGCCATTGGACTCAGACTCAGGAGAATTCTGTTCTCTGCCACTGCCCTACTCTGTGACCTTGGTCAAGTCACTTTCCCTCTCTGAACCGCCATTTCCCCTCCCACCTTTTGTCTACCTTGTCTATTTAGATGGTTGAGGCAAAGCAGGGTCTGCCTCTCACAAGTGCCTAGCACAATGGGGCCTGGATCTTGCTTAGAGCCACCAGACACTCCTACAACACAAACAGCAATAAAATAACAGAGCACAGGTGTCACCGACTCACCCTACCTTTGCCAGCCTGAATGTCCCAGGGCCAACTTCTCAAGCGGCTCTTCACGCTGGTATAAGGGATCAGCCCCAGAAACAGACGTCTCTTCTTTATCCACCAGCTCGGAAATATTTTAGAATCACATTCGAAGGCACAGACCCAGAAGACTTGCTCCCAAGCGTGGCTTTACTGGCTGGAGTGGAAGTCACAGGTGGATTCATTTTGACAGTTGTGAAAACCCGCTGCTGTTGTTCAGCTTAGCTACCTCTTTGCTGCACAGACACATAGTAAGAGACAATCCCTGCCCCAAAGAGCTTGCAAACAGTCTGAATAACCAGGTCAGACAATGATTGGGGGGAAACTGAGTCACAGGCTGAGGGAGGGACATGACTAATGTCACACAGCAGGACAGTGGCAGAGCCAGGATTATACCCCGGATGTCCTAATTGCCAATCCACTGCCCTGGCCAGTGGGCCATGCTGCCTTTCCGTAGGTGGTTATATGAACCTCTCGCTATAACATCTGGCCACCCCCACAGATAAAATAATAACAAGGACCTCTCCCACCCTGCAGCCCCAGGAGGAAGGTCATTTTTTGTGGCTGTTTCTTGCACCCTTTCCTTGGGAAGAGAGACACCTGCTTTTCTAAGGGAGAAAATGACTCCATAGGATTGATTTTTTTTTCTCCCCCTGAGTGTACCTTTTGGAAGCTCTTCTGCCGACTGAGCACCCCCCAGACCTGCCCCACGCCCAGGCCTGCTGGGACGACAGACACTGGCAGGACAGACTGCCTGTTCCCTTCCAAATCTTACCACCACTGCTTGACCTAAATCCAAACCAAATCTAATCCATCCCCAAGCAGGCCCTGCCAGTAGGTGGCACTGCAGGCAAGGAGAATTATTCCAGAGGCGCTGTGAATGAGTGTCAGAAATCAATGAGGCAAAAGGTCTTTTGATTTTATTTATTTTCCTCCCGTGAGACGCAACTGGAGCATTAGTCCTCGGTTGCTTTTGAATGCTGCATCTTCGCTGTTCTTTAATAGTCTCTTTATGCCAGACAAAACATCCCTCTGACTGTCGTGTGTGTGTGGCACGCACTCTGGAAATAGCAGCACCGCGCCTACACAATGCAAGAGGGATTGGTGTTAAAAGTCTTTCCTTGTCATAGGGAGCTCACCTCCTGCTGTCGCCACCCGGCACTGGTTGTTCTGCAGTTGTGTACCCCCCTTCCAGGTGCACAAAATGCTTCTGCCACAACCTACAGACTCAGCCATGCGTAAACACGATCACAACTTTTGCGTGACGCTTCATGCACACAATAAGTCAAAGTCATTTTAAAGCCCCAGTTTCGCTGGGGATCAGTTTGCAACCCAGAAATGTTGCTGTTTTGCCAGATATTTTGCTAGGACCAGTTTAAATCAAGAAGTCATATGGACATAGTGATTTTTTTTTCCTGTTGAAATTTCAATGTCAAAGGATCAAAATTTGGAAAATTTCACCTAGCTCTAATTTTTTGGCCAAGTTGGCTTGTTTTTGCATCAAAGTGACAAGGAGAAGGGACAGTTCCATTTTTTGTCAGGATGGCCTCTTTTTTGCATCAGAGTGACTGGGGAAAGACTTTAATTGTCTCATGTTTTCATGTGAGGTTGGATCTTTGGCTGAATGAAATTTACAGATTTTTGAGATCTTTTTTAACAACAATCCATCTTTGTGAGTGGAAAAACATAGGACCTAACCACATCAGACACACCATCAGGGGTTCGTTCACCTGCATGTCTACCAATGTGATCTATGCCATCATGTGCCAGCAATGCCCCTCTGCCATGTACATTGGCCAAACCAGACAGTCCCTCCGCAAAAGAATAAGTGGACACAAATCTGACATCAGAAATTATAACATTCAGAAACCAGTAGGAGAACACTTCAGTCTCCCTGGACACTCAATAACAGACTGAAAAGTGGCAATTCTTCAACAAAAAACTTCAAAAACAGTCTCCAATGAGAAACTGCGGAACTGGAATTAATTTGCAAACTGGACACCATCAAATTAGGCCTAAATAAAGACTGGGAGTGGATGGGTCACTACAAAAACTAATTTCCCCCTGCTGATACTCACCCCTTCTTGTCAACTGTTGAGAATAGCCCACTTCCATTTTATTTGAATTGGATCGTTAGCACTGACCCCCCGCCCCTTGGTAAGGCAACTCCCATCTTTTCATATGTTGTGTATTTATACCTCCCTACTGTATGTTCCACTCCATGCATCTGATGAAGTGGGTTTTAGCCCCCGAAAGCTTATGCTCAAATAAATGTGTTAGTCTCTAAGGTGTCACAAGGACTCCTTGTTGTTTTAGCTAAAAACTAAATTTCATAGACTTTTCCACAAGATATCATAGGGTTTTCACTACCTTTCAGGAATGCATGACTAAAAATCTGGAATCATGACCGTTTTATGTTTTACTGTGAATATATCTGTGGTCCCAGAACAGGTGACATGAATCATCTCCATGTGGGAAGAAACTTTATGGTTCTCATATAAAAAGTAAATGGGTATCCTGCTTAGGGAGGTGGCAAAAGACTCAGAGCTCGCTGGGAATTTTTCAACAAAAAGGTTTTTGTCGGAAAATGCCAATTCATTGAAACGGAAACTGTGGGAAAGGGTGTCACGTCTGACAATTTCGCGCTTCGAAAAGATCTTGGAAAAAGTTTTGAAATTGTCAAAATGTCCAGTTTCAACATTTTCTAAATGAAAAAGTTTCATCGAAAAGAAAAACGTGCTCATTTTCTAAGTGGAAAAGTTCTGTTTTCTCACTTGGAAAAAAATGTTCGGTTTTGAAATGTACATTAATTTATAGTATAAGAAATTATAAAAGTTACAAATCAAAAGAAAACATTTCAGAATGATCGAAAGGAAATGGTTCAATAGACCCAGTCCAATTTTTTTTTTTTGGTTTGAGAAATTTTTTGAGATTTCAGGAAAAAATATTGAAATCTCAAAACTTCTCTCCAGCCAGGAAACACATTTCAGAGCCCTTCTTGGTGATTTTACAACCTGTTCTGCTCTTGCCTTAGCAGCTGGTGTATTTTCACGGAAGGACAAGGCCCTTTTTCCTTGAAGAATTCTAACTCCATTGAAAGCCCTTTGAATTCAGAGGAGTTCCACAATTTACTCTGGATATTTTGTCAATACTTTGCGCCCTGGCCCCTGTGACTTTAGGGCTGTCTTCAGCCAGCAGAACTGAGGAGCCTGGGGAAGGCAGCAAGGGTTGTGGTGGATTCTCCATCGCTGACAATGATTAAATCGAGAGTGGCTGTTTTTCTAAAAGATCTGCCCTAGGAATTGTTTTGGGGCAGGCCTCTGGCCTGTTCTCTATAGGAGGTGATCACAATGGTCCCTTGAAATCTACTAATCTATGAAACAGCATGGACATCCGTCTCTTGGTGCTGGTCCCAGCTCTGGGCCTGAGAAGAGGGGGAGAGACCAGGCGTTTGTGGCGATGGGCCCATAGAGAGGTGCTGAATCAAGGGAGGACAGGGGGGATGAGTGAAAGGGAAAGCGACATGGAAGAAAGGAATGGAAGAGGACAAGGGGGGAAGGAGTAAGAGCAGGAAGATGACAAAGGAGCCGTGGGTACCAAGAATATCCAGGAGCAGAGAAGGGAGAATTTCATTTATCCCTACCTGAGGGTGTTGGGGAACAGAGGTATCTACAGTCCCTGCCCTGTGAAGCCCATTGTGTGAGCAATACCAAGTTTAGAGTGACAGGGGTCCTTTTGGTGAGCTTTTGATCAGGCCTTCACGGAGGTTTGAACGAATGCTCTGAGAACGGGAAGCCAGAGCGAATGAATAAAACAATGCATCAAATAAACAGCGGGGAAAGGGAACACTGTAGCCCACTAAGACGGGGAGAGGGGGGCTGGTTCATGGGCAGGGGCAGGGAAGGGAGCAGGACCTGTCTAGACTGGGGACATTGGTAGCGGTTTAGTGACTCCATGCGGTACCCCAGTGCAGCGCTATGGAGCTGATGTTGGCACAGACACTCAGGGTAGTTGGTTGGGACATGGGAAGACAATTTCCTGAAAAAATGTTGACATTTCCAAGGTGTTTCCATCTTAGCGAGTTTGAAATGGGCCCATTTCTCACTACACTTTCCATCATATCTTTTTACCAAAATCTCTAGCTTGTCGAAAACCTTCCCACCCATCCCCAGAAGAAAATACACTTTCTGGTTCAAAATGAAAAAATTTTGAAAACATATTTGGCAAAATTAAAATAACGGGTAACGGTGATAATTTTTCACAGAAGTTTTGTGTGTGGAAAACGGCCGCTTTTTGACTCAACGCCTTTTTGGGGAAAAATCCCGAAAGCGCCAATCCCCTGGTACAGCCACATTGCCCTACCTGTGCAGGAGTTGGTCTGTTGGGTGGATCCCGGCTCTGAAAGAGAAGGATATTTAGATCCCCAGCCTGCGCTCGCATGGCAGGGCACATCTGGCTCTCTCTGGCAAAGGGAAGAAAGGAAACGAGGAAATGGAGAAAGTGTGGAAGTTAAAATAAATACAGCTAGAGCATCCCAGTGCTTTTCAGAGTGTGCACCAGAGGCAGAACTCCCCCCACCCTCCCATGCTAGTGGTTTTCCCCCATGGTGCTTAGACACCAAGGAGGTGATACGCAGCTTAGCAATTCCACAAAGAGAGTGTGTGTGTGTGATTTGGGGGAGTATACATCCTTTTGGGGGAGGGGGGTGTTAATATTCACCCCCTCCTCCTAAATTTGAGCACCAGAATTAAAGAGAAGAGCAAAACCCCAGGGGGAATGTAGATTTTTAAATGATCATGCCCAAGACCGTGGCTTGATTCTCCTCCTCTTCACACCAGCGTGACTCCAGGGAATCGGATGGGTGTCTCCTATACCACACGCTGGATATGTACGCTTCAACTAGACACCCACAGCTGCTGGCCTGTGCCAGCCGACTCGGGCTCGTGGGGCTCTGGCTGCAGGGTTGTTTCATTGCTGTGGGGCTGGAGCCCGATCTCTGGGGCCCTTCCCACTGGAGCCCTGCATGGGACCAGTGTGGAGCCCTGCAGTGGGACTGGGGTCCTGCGGGCCTGCAGGATCTTCTGCCGTAACAGCGGGAGCGGGTGGGAGCAGGATTAAAAATGGTCCGGAGCAGAGCTCTCCCTCCTACCTCCCACCCTATACAGGAGATGACAATCAGGTCCATTAGCGTTTAACCCTGCTAGGGCTGGTGGCCCAGTCTCCAAAATGTTGACCAAAAAAACCCAATTGTGAAAATGTTCATGGAAATTTTTCCTACCGTCTTCATAGATCCCAAGGCCAGACGGGACCGCTGTGACTATCGAGTCTGACACCCTGTAGCGCACAGCCCCCAAACAATTCCGAGAGCCGGTCTGCCCATCTCCACAATAGGTTCACACTGCATCTTTGCTGTTTGCTTTCAGATACATCCAAACCCTAAACCAACTCGACGGCTTGGACAAAGGGGTGTGGGGGTTGCTATGCAGAGAAGCATGGGACTGGGTGAGCACCGGGCCCGTTGCCTGGTGAAAGGGATTCAGGGAGGGGTTATTACAGAACGGGAGCTGAAAGTAGGTCCAGTCTCAGGTAGAAAATGTAGGGCATTATGTTCCTGCTGTTAACTCCTCGGTCTCAGCCCAGCTCCCTCCCTCTGATTGCCTACATGTCTGTCTGTGTGTCTGTCTGTTGGGGTGGTTTTTCCTCCTAGCAGAGTTCTTTCCAAAAAAAAAAAAAAAAATCAATCTTGGGTATTTATCACCATAGAATCTGAGCATTTCACAGTCTTTTCATGTATTATCCTTACAACACGCTTGTGAGCAGAGGGGCTGGAACAATGTGTAGAGTGGGGGTGCTGAGAGCCATTGAACCAAACTGTAAACCCGGCATGTAATGGAAACCACTTCAAGCCAGGGCGCCACAGCACCCTTAGTTCCAGCACCTATGCCTGTGAGGCAGGGCAGTGCTGTTAGCCCATTGTACAGATAGAGAACTGAGGCAGAGAGACGCTAAGTGCCTTGCCCTAGGTCACCCAGGGAGCCTGTGGAGAGCAGGGTATTGAGCCGTGGTCTCCCAGGTGGTAGGTTAGCACTCTAACCACTGGGCAAGCCGCCTTCTCTTGGTGCACAAGAGAGTGTATCTGAAGTGGCCAGGGATTAGATTTGCCGCTCCTCATGCACACTTCCGCCAGGGGGAGAGCACTCGCGTCTCACCTCCTTCTCCCAAAGGGCCGAACGCATGGCCCGAGGCAGATGTCTTTTATAGGCAAAGCGCTTGCGATGCAGAAGGATCCGGGGGGACCGCAAACTGGTGTGCAGGCTGCCGGGCTGCTTCCAGGCCAGACACCGGGACCATAAACACTCCAATAAAAATGTTTGCTTTCCAGTAAGTTTGTGTTCATCGTGGTTGGGGGTGCTGCACTGTGGTCGCCGAAGCCTGCTTTTCCCAGCCTGTGGAGCCGACGGTCTGAGTCAGTGCTGTTGCTGATAGAAGAATGGGTTCGCGCATGGAGCCTTGCGTATACACGGCCACATGGGAATGCCCCCACACCGCTCACTGAGTCACACGCTGTGGGTATGCGGACAAACACCCACTCTTGGCATAAACATGGTTCAGTTTGCACGCTGAAACAAGGAAGTCACATGCTTCTGTTCACTCTCACACACAAACACGGAGAAGGCGTGTGCGGACCCACCGAGAATGCACTCGGACACACCCACCCACCAAGATAGCTACAGCTGTTTCACACAGTGAAACCCACAGCAAGAACCTAATGAGGATGAGGTGAAGCGGCACATAAAATAATCTCTCAAGCCATGACTGCTGAGGAATTTTAATCAGTCCAAGAGTAGCAGCAGGCTGTGGAGTTCCTTTTCTTACAGTCTCTTCATGATCTGCCTTTCTCTCTTTCTCCCTCTTGTTTCCTGCATGCAACTTTCTCTGAGAACGTGAGCTGGTCTGGTTGGTAAATAGCTGGCAGGTTTCTTGGCTCCTGTGTTCTGTTGCTTCTTGCCTGATAATTCTTACTTGCTGGTATGTGATATATCAGGTCATCTCTTTCTGTGCATCCTCTGTATTTTTCCTGGCCACTGTTTATTCCCCCTCCCCTCCCCGTCCCAAGAATCTCTTTTGTGCATAAGATGGAAACAAGGATCCAAGCCCAATTTGCTACGTTGCTGTTCACCTGAAACCCTGCAGGGAATGTAGGGGTTGCTTTCCCCATAGCCCCCATCCACTCTGCTCAGTGAGATGCCTTCCTGGAAGGGGATATTTCTGTAAATGTCTCAGGCGTGAGTTAGGGAATCGCATCTACCCAGCCGCAAACCAGAGGGGCTGATGTTTGTCCCGTTTAGCCGGGATGCTGGAGTGCAAGAACCAATTGGAGTTTTCCGTACAGATCATTGACCCCAGGAACAATGGTGTTTTCCTTTGAATAAATGACTCCCCACCAATCACTCCACCAGCTGGCTGGATGGTTGATTAACCGCTGGATGATGCAGTCAGGTGTTTGCCACAAGATATGGAATAATTGGTTTGGAAAGATATTGGCAAGATTCTCAGCTGATGTAAATTTGGCTTCATGGACGTCAATGCTTGTACACCTGACAACAATGCTAATTCCACCAGAGGGGGATCTGGCCCATGGACTCCAGTGGAGTCACAGCCAATTTAGAGCAGTTGGGGACCAGATGGGCGAGCGAGACTTTCTGATGACGATTCATCACGTTGACACCAACCGCCCAGCACCGCTAGCACGCCATGGCCTAGGTGCCCTCAGCAGAGGGGCAAAGGACTTAAGGCTGGACTGTGGAGACCAAAGTCCTCTCTTAGCTTTAAAGGTGGCCAGGGTGAATCAGTGTGTGGACACAGCTTGCCGTGCCGCTAGGTGAATAACTGAGCACTTCAGTATCTAGGGTTGTCAGCCTGGCACTTCTCAGCGGCCTGAAATTCATTATTGTGTCTCAGCTCTCCTCCCAGCTAAACCCTCTGTCTATGCCCAGCCTGCCATCCCAGCAGCTCTGTGTCTCCTGCTGTCTCTTCCTGTCTAAGTCACCCACTCCTATGGCTCTTGTCACCGTGGTTTCTGAATGCTTCCTGCCAGGCTCAGATCTTCTCCTTTTGTCGCTTTCTTTGTTTCTATGGCGCTGATCAGTATCTGTGACAACTGAGCCTCGCTTTGCGCACAAGGCTGCTGCCAAACGGCTATTTACTTTTTCGTTTTCTGACTATTTCAGCCTGGAAACCCGCACTTTATCTGCAGCATGGCCCGGTGGTGAGGGTGCTGGACTGGATCTCAGAGATCTGAGCTCTACTCCCAGCTCTGCCACTGACTTATTGTGTGACCTTGGGCAAATCGCTTTGCTGCTCTGTGCCTCAGTTTCCCCTCCCACCAAACTTTCTGTCTCCTGTCTGTTTTGACTGCAAGATCACTGGGGCAGGGATTCTCTCACTATGTGTGTGTACAGCCCCTAGCACAATGGGCCATTAGGTGCTACCATAAAAATAATAATTATCAGCAAGGTTGAAGGTGAGGTTCCAGTTGGACAGTGATCTGACCTCCCAAGTCCTCAACGCCGGCGCAGGCAGAGGAAGAGAAAATTTCTCCAAACAGCTGTGAAGGCGGACGAAGGCTGCAGCAGGATGGCGGTCTCCAATCGTCTTGGTCTCCTTGCCACTGGATTAAGAGTCTCATCCTGTCTAGGGCTGTGTGGACACGGGTGTGTAATGGTGTCTCCATGTTAACAGAAATCACACACCGGCATCTGTTCGTATTCATTACTGTTATATAACGAACAAACAAGTTATGCGGGAATTCGGTCCCAGACAAAATGTCATTGTTTCTGCCCAGTGACCAGTGGCTTTTAGCAACATCGACAAAATCTCTCCCCGACCCCTCCCCTCTACAGCCAAGTCCTGGATTTGCTCCAAGTGGAAATTCATCAGTGGGTTTTATTTTTCTGTAGGAAAGAGGACGGACATTTGGGTTTGTGCAGCAAAATGAGCCATGCTAAGGGGATGAGGAGACTGTGGATGTGCTGAAAGGAATAGTTACGTATAATCCTCTGCCTCACGCACTCCTGGAGTAATAGGGCTGTCTGCTGAGAACTGCAACTGTCCCAGCTCTTCCGCGACTGGCCGGAAGCCAGAGCCTAGGCAGGGGGCTGAGAGTCCTGGGAGCCTCCTTCGGCCCATATCCCCCACCTCTGGGGTGTGCAGCCCAGGGCAGGTGAAAGGTCTGGGGCTCCCCACAGCGGCCCAGGCTCCCTAGGTGGCTCTTAGTACTACCTGGCTCTGGCTTCTGGCCTGGCCAGGGGGCGGGGCCTCAGGGGGGGAGGAGGAGCAGAGGCGGGGCCCCATGGCAAGGGGGCTAAGGCCCACCTCAACTTCACACCGGGAAGAGGCTGGCTTCACTGGCAGGGGCTGCGCTTCATGGCGGGGAAGCTGATCACCTTGTCACCTTGCCACCGCTGCGCCACACCTGCCTGAGGCTACTACGCCATTGTTAAATAGCGGAGGGCCATGGTGCCCCGGGGCCCCCGAGTGTGGGGGGCCCAAATGTTCTTTTTACTCGGGGCCCCAATAAACCTTAATCCCCCTGTCTACGTGTGCGCCTGCCTTGCCTTGCCTGTGTGCACCTGCTGTGCCGGTGCACATCTGTGCCTGCCTTGCTTTGCCTGCACACGCTTGTGCACTCCTGCAGCTGCCGTGCCTTGCTTTGCCTGCACACGATTGTGCACTCCTGCAGCTGCCGTGCCTTGCTTTGCCTGCACACGATTGTGCACTCCTGCAGCTGCCGTGCCTTGCTTTGCCTGCACACGCTTGTGAACTCCTGCAGCTGCCTTGCCTTGCTTTGCCTGCACACGCTTGTGCACTCCTGCAGCTGCCGTGCCTTGCTTTGCCTGCACACGCTTGTGCACTCCTGCAGCTGCCTTGCCTTGCCTTGCCTGCACACGCTTGTGCACTCCTGCAGCTGCCGTGCCTTGCTTTGCTTGCACACGCTTGTGCACTCCTGCAGCTGCCGTGCCTTGCTTTGCTTGCACACGCTTGTGCACTCCTGCAGCTGCCGTGCCTTGCTTTGCCTGCACACGCTTGTGCACTCCTGCAGCTGCCTTGCCTTGCCTTGCCTGCACACGCTTGTGCACTCCTGCAGCTGCCGTGCCTTGCTTTGCCTGCACACGCTTGTGCACTCCTGCAGCTGCCGTGCCTTGCCTTGCCTGCACACGCTTGTGCATTCCTGCAGCTGCCTTGCCTTGCCTTGCCTGCACACGCTTGTGCACTCCTGCAGCTGCCTTGCCTTGCTTTGCCTGCACACGCTTGTGCACTCCTGCAGCTGCCGTGCCTTGCCTTGCCTGCACACGCTTGTGCACTCCTGCAGCTGCCGTGCCTTGCTTTGCCTGCACACGCTTGTGCACTCCTGCAGCTGCCTTGCCTTGCCTTGCCTGCACACGCTTGTGCACTCCTCCGCTGCCGTGCCTTGCTTTGCTTGCACACGCTTGTGCACTCCTGCAGCTGCCTTGCCTTGCCTTGCCTGCACACGCTTGTGCACTCCTCCGCTGCCTTGCCTTGCCTTGCCTGCACACGCTTGTGCATTCCTGCAGCTGCCTTGCCTTGCCTGCACACGCTAGTTTACTCCTGCAGCTGCCGTGCCTTGCTTTGCCTGCACACGCTTGTGCACTCCTCCGCTGCCGTGCCTTGCCTTGCCCCTGTGCACTCCCGCAGCTGCCGTGCCTTGCTTTGCTTGCACACGCTTGTGCATTCCTGCAGCTGCCGTGCCTTGCTTTGCTTGCACACGCTTGTGCACTCCTGCAGCTGCCATGCTTTGCTTTGCCTGCACACACTTGTGCACGTCTGCAGCTGCTGTGCATTGCCGTGTTTTCCCCGTGTGCACTTGTGCACACCTGCAGCTGCCTTGCTTCGCCTTTCCTGCATGTGTCTGCACCTGCCTTTCCCTGCCTGTGTCTGGCCCTGCCTAATGGCACCTACTCCTGTGAGCTCTGCCTGTGTGTTTGCACGCGGGTGTGGGACACGTCGCCAAGTGGTAGACTAGTCTGAGGGGCTCCCTGAGTGTCCCCCCTCCCGGCAGAGCCAGCCTGAAATGCACCCCCCCCCCCGCTCAGCAGCTTCCCTCTGTTAAATCCCCCTTGCGAGTTCTGCAGGGGGGCCCCAAGCCCGGGCACTCTGCCCCCCAAGGCAGGGACCCCCCCCCGCGCTGGCTGGGAACAGCAGCATCTCGGCTCAGAGCCCTGCGATTCTCATGTTTAATGCAGGGTTCTCCGGAGGTCGGTATTGATTTGTAAATGGACAGGACACCCCTGCGTGGCGAGCAGCTTGCCAGCTTTGTCTGAAAGGAGAAAGGGAGAAAGTCCAGGCTTCGAAGGGAGCTGCTTTCCCAGGGGCAGGGGTGTGGGTGTGTGTGTGTGCGCGCGTGTGGAGAGGGGGGTGTCTGTGTGTGGAGAGTTGTGTGTGTGTGTGCGCGCGTGTGTGGAGAGTTGGGTGTCTGTGTGTGTTTGTGTGTGGAGAGGAGGGTGTGCGTGTGGAGAGGTGTTTGTGTGTATGTGTGTGTGTGTGGAGAGGTGTTTCTGTGTGTGTGTGGAGAGAGTTGGGTGTGTGTGGAGAGTTGTGTGTGTGTGTGTGTGTGTGTGTGTGTGTGTGTGTGTGTGTGTGTGGAGAGAGTTGGGGGTGTGGAGAGTTGCGAGTGTGTGTGGGTGTAAAGTTTGTGTGAGTGTGTGTGGAGAGTTGGGGTGTGGAGAGTTGCGAGTGTGTGTGTGGGGAGTTGGGTGTGTGTCCAGATAGAAAGTATGAACAATCAGGTCAGGATGCGGGGTAATAGGTGCCTATATCAAGACATCTGGTCACCCTAGCAAGTGTGTGTGTATGTGTGTGTGTGGCCTTTAAAAGGGCGGCACCGTCTGGCTTGGCTTTTCTCCCTTTCCCTCTTGCCCCCCTCCCGCCGGGCGCTCTGACAGGTTGGAGTGGAGCCGCGTGGGGCTGTGTGGGGTGGGAGGGTGTGTCTGTGTGGGGCTGGGGACAGTTGTGTACAGAACGGCGGGTGGGCTCTTGTTCGCGCCTGGCTGCGGTTGCACTGGGCCCGAGTTTTGTGGGTGTCAGTGTTGTGCTGGGTGTGTGTGTGCGCCCTGCCCAGAGCTGTGTGTGTGTGCGTCCTGCCCAACGCTGGGTGTGTGTGTGTCCTCCCCAGCGCTGGGTGTGTGTGTGCGCCCTGCCCAGAGCTGTGTGTGTGTGTGCCCTGCCCAGCGCTGGGTGTGTGTGTGTCCTCCCTAGCGCTGGGTGTGTGTGTGCGTCCTGCCCAACGCTGTGTGTGTGTGTGTGTGTGTTTCTGCAAGGAGCATTTCTAAAACCCTTTGCTAGGGGGTGCAGGGCTCGCTGGATCCCAGCGCTTCTCACCAGTGGCTTCCCTGGTCACATGGGCTACGCGTGAGAGTTTAAAAGAGCTTAAAACCCTTCGAGCCGGTGCAGAAGCTGGTGGCTCCATCGTCCGAGGAGCGCGGCCGGGGCGTGGATCAAAGGCCGCCGGAGGCAGCGGGCGGAGAAGCGCTGTAAGTACCGGACTATCATCCGGACACATCCCCATGCTGCAGAAACTCTGGTCCTGCTGCTCCCTCCAGCGCGGGGGGCTGCGCCCTGCCTTGGCCAGGGACCCCCCTCCAGGGCGCGTTTGCAGGGGCGCTAAAGGTGCCCGCTGGGGGCCGGGGGGCTTTTCGGAAATCCCCCCCCGATGCGGCTTGTGTGTGGACTGCTTGGTCCCCAGCCCTGGGGTGAGCTCGCTGCTCAGGAGGGGTGCGGGGGGACAGGGGGCTGCAGGGGGTCTTTGGGGGGGTGCAGAAAGCCAGGGCGATAGGTGCAGCGCCAAGCCCCCCATGCCGCGGCGCGGGTGCGGGCTTTGAAGCGAAGCGAGGAGAGGGGTGTGGTGAGCGGAAAGTGGAGCCTTTGCCTTTCGCGATGGGTTTGCAGCCCGGTTCCCCGGCTAGACAATTTGCTGGCGCTTCTCTACGCTTTTCTGGCCGGCCCTGCCGTGGCGTCCAGGGGTCAAAGGAGGCAGCGACCCAGTGTCAGGCGTCCCCCACGGAAGCTATTCTGCATTTCTGATTGATTAGTTGGAGCGGAAATGCTTTCTTCCTCCCTTGGCTTTTCTTCCCACTGTCTCCCCCCCGTTCCTCGCCCTCTGTCCTTCTTTATCAATCCTCTTCCCTTCGGTTTCATGCCTCTTCTCCCACCTTGGGCGGATCCGAGTTTCCCTCAACTCGCCCAAACTTGAGTGGAGAGGGGAGGTAGTTTAATTGTCAGGCTCCAAGACCCCTGCGCTGGGGTGGGAAGAGACCCAGGGCCTGTTTTCCTAAAAGCACTTCTTTAAGTGGGAACATCAATGGGACTGGACCTGCTCTGCTCTGCAAGGGACAGGAGCTCCCTGGACAGGCATGCCCCTGGAGCTCAAAGACTGGCTTCTTGTTTCCATGCCCAGTTGCAAATGGAAGGATTATTTTTTTGGAAGGGGGGTGGCAGGGAGGGGAATGCAGCGTGCCCCTATACTTTGGAAGTTTCACCGGGTTATTGTCAAGCTCTCTGAGCTCAGCCCAGCCTCTTAAAGCTGTGTTGGAAAATATTCCTCCCCTTTTGAAAGATAAAATTGGTGTGTGGGGTGGTGGGGCTTGGCAGGAGACAAGGGGTTGGAGCTTATTCTTTATTTCAACATTGAATGGATTTTCAGGAACAACAAAAAAGAGACATTTTGCAGAGGGAGAGAGAGTGAGTGTGTGATACACACAGACTTTGAGGCACTAACCTTTCCCTCTTCTGCTGAGCCCTCTGACTTTGTTCCTATCAGTCGGCCTTTGTGATGGTGTGTGTGTTGCCGAGGGGTCAGGCTGGGGCGGGGGTGTGTGTGAGATCTGGAATGTTTTGGGAAAGAATTAGACAAGCTTGTTTCCTGCTGGCCTGTTTCGCCCCTCTCCTTGCCGTGCCGGCGCTGGCTTGGGGTGGACTTTTGCGGGGCGACGTTTGGGCACGAGAACCTGCCTCGCCAAGACGTGTGCTAAAGTTTGTTCTTCGGGGCGGTTTCTGCCTCCTTCGTGCCCCTTCGTCCTGCCCTCTGGGCTTGAGGGCTATGCAGTGAGTGTGATGCAAGTTGAGAAGTTGTGTGGGGATCACCTCCCAAATTCCCGGCATCGGGCTGAAACGCGGGGAGCAAATTTTCCCTTTTTGGTGCCGTCTCGCAGCAGTGTCCGTGATAGCAAATGCTGGAGCTGAGGCTGTCCTGAAGTTCTCTGTAAATTATAGTGAAATTTACTTTTTTCCTTTTCCTTGCTGTGATTTTTTTTTTTCCCTTGCTCTGATTAAAATGACCACCAACCACCCAAAAGTTACATCAAAATAGTACCAATCAAGGGAGTGCTGTGCTGGGAACGGATGCTTTTCTTTCTTTATTGGCGGGTCTTTGTCGGAAACTAACATTTGGAGCTGCTGGGGAACTGTTCCAACGCTCAGCTTGGGATAAATCACCTAGAAGTGGAAGAACTACTTTCCAGGACCTGGTTTCACACACAAATCTGTGTCTGCCACACTGAGCCCCTCAGCTTTCCCCTGACCCTGGTTATAGATGTGTGTGCCGGGCTGCGTATCTCTAGCCTGAGCTGCGGAAAGCGTTTGCGGGATGGTGCTCTCGGGAAAGCAGTTTGAGTTGCTTGCACTCTGCGTGGGCCTGGCCTGGAGCTCCCTTACTCTATTCTATTCCAGTCAAAGCCCCTGGACTTTCAGTGAGAGTTTTGCCTGGGTACCTAACTGCAGGATTTGCCCCCGGTGTGTGTTGTGCCATGTTCCCGGCTGCGCCCCTCACCCCTCCACATGGCTTCACGGTCGAGTCCAACAGGCACGTGCACATTTTCGCTCGTGCTGGAGCACAGCTGGCATCAAAGAAATGGGAAGATTCCCACCCCCCAAGAACCCCACACATGTGGGCCCCTCTGATTTGGGCTCCCTACTGCCTGGGTGTCCGGTGAGTTAGTTGCGGAAGGGTAACTTTGCCTAGTACGTGGGGTGCTTCAGGGGGGACTCTAGACTCTGCACCTGCATAGAGCCCTTTAGGGCCAGGGCTGGTTGTAACAATCCCATCATGTTGGTCTGAATTGAGCTCTGAGAGCCTGATCCTGCGAGGGGCGGAGCTCCAAGTCCATGAGGGTCCTCAGCGCCTGCTAGGCTTCCCCGGGGTGCAAAGGCCGGTACATCCTTAGGGCGCCCACATCCAACTAACTGAGCTCCTTTCAGAGAGCATGTGCTTCTCGGGAGCTGGTGGCATGTAGCTCTGCTCTCCACAGCTGTGAGTCATTATATGTGAAGAGGAGAAAATCCCCTCAGCTAGCACTGTGGGTCCGAGGCTGGGCTGGCACACCCAGTGCCGCGGTCGCTGTGCCTGACCAATGGGGCTCGCCGAGTGACGTGCTGGGGCAGGTCACTATTTGAGCTCTCACCCTGGAGTTCTGCACTTGGGTGCCTTCGCCAGCAGCCCGCGCGGGGCCCTCTCCAGGCAGCGAGCAATGTGGCAGGAGCCTTCCCCAGATGTGTACCTTCCCTGCCTCTTCTGGGGGGGGGGGGTGGGCTGGCTTGGGGGAAAGTGCCCCCTTCTCCTAGACGCTGACCCCACTAGCACTTGTGGGCCGGAGTTAAAGCCCCACAGTTCTTCTTAGGATGAGCCGGAGTGGGAAGAGCCTTTTAGATCCGCTCCTGGGCACCATGGCAGGGTTGATCCCTGGAGAGAATTTTAGTGCCACCTTTAAGTACCCCAAGAGATGGGCTCTCGTTCCTTCCCCTGGTGACACTAACTAGATCTCCCACTCAGCTGAATGTTCCCTGTAATGTCAACCCACTGAAGCTAGCAAACCCCTCCCCCCAGCGCTAAACTCCCTTCCACCCCCTTTGCAGATTAGCATCCAGGCCACCCCGTCAGTACTTGCGTTGCCAAGTGAGAGATCCTAGCTCTTCTAAGTTTTCCGTGTCAATCAATCCCTCCTTCCCCTGCACAGTTTTTGTTCTTGGCTTTTCAGAAAATCCTGCCAATTTGCCCGTTTTGTTCTGGTGACGCAGTGCCCAGGCCTGGCTGCCATCTGTTCCGGGTACGTTTGCCTCAGAGCCACGCAGAGAAGGACGGTTAGCAGAATAGTGCCTCTTCCTCTGTGACGAGAAGCTCTGGCAGCACCAAACCGGAAGACATCGACTCTGTCCTAACCTCTGCCCCCCCAAACTATCCTAGAATCCTAGGGTTTTGTTGTGGCTACACCAGCCTAGACAGATGGCTGTCCAGCCTCTATGAAAGTGACCTGTCACCTGATGAATGGGTGGCCATGGTGAAAATTCCTCCCTGCTCCCAAATTTAGCCATGTGGTTTATTTGTACTCCCCCAATACTAAGCGTTCCAGCCAAGATTAATGCCCTGGTGTGCTAGGCGCTGTGTGTGCATGGAGGAAGCGACAGCCCATGCCCCAAGAGCTTACAGTCTCAATAGACAAAACAAGCAATGTATGAGAGAGGGGGAGGAATATTATTCCCATTTTACAGATGGGGAAAACTGAGGCCTGCTGAGATTTAAGTGATTTGCCCAGGATCACATGGGGAGTCTAGGGCAAAGCCAGGGTTTGAACCTGGGTCTTGTGAGTCCTAATCCAGTGCTTTAACTACAAAACCAGCCTAGTTGAGCACTCTGGCGGTGCGACTGAGAAGCCCCTGTGTACCCCTCCAGTACCCTTAGCACCCAGCAGTAACTGTCAGTTCGGTTGCTTGGCCTGGGTGGGGTGATGTGAGGGGATGCTGGGTGCCCTTTGGCACGGAAGGGCATTGGCTGAAACACATTGCTGTTCATGATACACATTGTTGTTCAGCTCAAGTATTGGGTAGTTGGACTCTGGCACCACAATGGAAAGTACCTCTGCCTCTGGGGTTCTTTGTTACCAGACTGCAGACTTCCAGCAGCAAGATCAAGCGCTCTGGTGATGTCAGTCCAGGGAAGAATTGTCTAGGAGCGATATCTTAGAAAATGGCCTCCGTGGCTGCCCACTGCTCCTTTTGTGTCCCTTCCACCCCCACGGGGCATCGTGATGTGATGGCGAGGCAGGTGTCACTAGAGCCCAGGGGAAGTTCCACACAGCAGGTGTTTGATGACACGGCAGGTGTTTTCAGTGCCACGGGGTATTCTGCAGAAGGTGGTCCCAGGCTGGGCCCCAGGTCGGGATCTCGCCCTTGGGAAGTACCGCCCATTACCAGCTGCTGCCGTGTTGATCATCACTTCCTTTGAAAGTGGTAACCAACAGGAAATGACCTCATTAGTCACACATCAGAATGACGCTAGGCATTTGCACTGCTGCCGGCTGGGATGATGTAAGGGGTCTCAAACACCGCAGGGTCAGGCCTGGCCAGAACTTGCGTGGAAGCCCGCGGAGCATAACCCAGGTGCTGCATTAAGGCGGTTTGGTGGTTCAGTGCTATTCCCCCTGAGCTGGTGCTGATCCAGTTCCCTAGAACGCCACTAGGGGGCACAGGTGCTGCTAGAATCTTTTTTGGAAGAGGCTTAAAAGTGAGCTGCTGACTGACCGTTCGGGCTCTGTGAAGGCCCCATGGCGTGTGTTGTAAGTAGAGCATCCATCCCACTGCGCAGGCCAGATTCTCATCTAGCTAAAACTGCCTTCTTCCTTCCTAAATCCCCCCGCCTTTACAAGGGGATGGAGCATATTGGTTTCCTGTTGCTGTAAAACCTGGCTTGAGAGACCTCGGATCAATGCATTTATGCTCGCTGCTACCTCGGGGGCTGAAGCACTGGGGTCAGGTACAGCAGCCCTAGGTAAGTTTCTTTTCAGAGACACTGAGGAGATGGAAGGGGCCAGACAGGCTGGGAGTCTCTAGGGGATTTTGGAAACTCAAGAAGTGCCGAGCGTGATTTCAGCTTTCTCGAGTGATAAAGCAAGGAAGGAGACCGTGCTCCGACCTGGGATGAAGTTAGGGGTAACGCTTGAGGTTAGATTCAAGGCTGGATCACTGTGTGGGTTCAGAGTCAACTAGGGGCGGTGATAGGAAGGGATCCCCATATGCTGTTTTCACAAGGTCATGTCCCAGAATGGCAGAAACCTTGTGAGACCAGTTGATTTCATGATTTTTTTTTTTTTTTTTTTTTGGCTATATCAAACAGGATGCACATGTGTCTCCATATATATGGGAGGTGTGTGTGTGTGTGTGTGTGTGTGTGTGTATAAATGTTTTTATGCATGTTTGTTTATGTATATGTACAAATAATGGTGATAATGCCTTCTGTCGTTAAATTTTATTACTCTATGAACGTGTGTGCATATATTTACATATATATACAAACACCTATTGTGTATTGGAATGCATTTGTCTTGGTGCAGCAAACCTTACCAAAAGACATTGTATCTATATGCAGGTTTGGGAGGATTCACTATCTTCCATGAATTTTTATAGTTAATAACTTTGGTATATCTGCAAGTATTTTTTCCAGTGTTTATCTACTTAAAGTTAAGCACAGCGGGAAATGGAAAATCTTCAGTTACCTACAGTTTGTTCAACACTTCATGACGTCAGAAATCCAGATTCTGCACTAAAAAATCTTAATGCTATTAATATTTTGAAAGATTCATTTCTAAATCGTTAGTTTTAAAATGCCTTCTGTGATGAGATACTGAATTATTTGCAGGAGCTACTGTCTGTCTATCATTAGCCCTCAAGTAATATTTCAAAGAAATGCTGACATTCATCACAAACATCAGTTCTGTCTAGACAGTGTTTGCCAACTGGTTTTGCATGTTGCACCTAAAATGATTAGAACCGAAAGATTAGAGAAAGAAAATGTGTTTTCTCTATGTTGTCAGTTTGTTTACGTTGTGTATCTGACAGCACTTTGACTAGTCTAGTCATTTTCGCTGGCTCTCCTTTGTGGGTCTGTATTATCATTTCCCCAGCTGTTGTGTGGGTCTTTCGCACAACAACTGAGGAAAGAAAAATGCTTAGAAATGTGTTGGTTTAGTTTAAAGCCACACAGATTGGCAGGGTGCCTGGTGGCAGGTTTTGGACTTTGGAACGACTTGGAGTTCAAGCTGTAGATGTGTCTAGGTTTGACAGGTGTCCCGTTAAAAGTGCACTTTGCGTCAGGGTGCATCAGCCCTGGCACGGGAGCCCCGTGCTAATGATTACGCTCATGCTGGCACTCCTCCCTGTGGGATAACACTGAACTAGTCCCCCAGCGTGGTGGTGAGAGGTGAGCTGTGCTGCGGCAGGCCAAGGAGCTCAAGAACTAGGGTTCTGATTGCCGGTGACGCTTTGAGAAAGAGTGAGTGAACATGAGCGGCCCAGTCCAAGTCCTTTTTGGTAAGGAAAGTCTGGTTCCGAGTCTGGTTCCTATCCTGGCGGTGCCACTTGTTTGGAATATTGGTTGTTTCCAGTCCTGACAGCTGTTCCATGTTGCCGTGCGTTGTCGAAGGGCTCTCCACAGGAGAGACCGCTTCTAATGTCCCTGGTAGATGAAGTTGTTCTATGCAGGTGACTTTCAGCACCCCCACAGGGTTGTTGCCAGGTTCATTGCTGCTCATAAAACACGTTGAGCTGTCTGGGTGAAAGAAAGCTGTGGCCAACAGGAGAATTAATGTTCGTTCCAGTTGCCAGGGAAATCACCTTTCTCTTTCCTTTCGGGTATTGCTCTGTCTGTCCCTGCTTGGGTTAAAGGAGCGAGAGGATCGTGATCAAGAGTTTCTGTAAGGAAGCTGCAGTTGTTGAAGGCACTGTGGCTGCTCTAGGAATTGGGACTTCCCATCTCTGAGCATTGTGGAGGGGCCCTGGGAGCCATTAAGTCTCTCGGAGCAATGTGGAGCTGGCTGGGTGGAAGCAGTGTGCAATGCACACAAAGCGAGAGGTTGAAAGTGACGCTGGAAATGCCCGGTGAGGCGGAGATGCTGAAGGCAAGATTTCTTTCTGATGCTGGAAATGCTGCTAGGCAAGAAGCTGGGCTTTTTTCCCCGTGGAACTTGTAATTAATATGGATGAGCCCAGAGCGTGCCTGGGATTTGTGAATACACGGGCTACAGCAGAACGTGGGTCAGCGCAAACCACAATAAGCAGGGATAGATTGAGCTAGGTCACTGGTGTGGACCTAGCAGGAAGTGTGACCCAGTGGTTAAAACAAGACTCATGGAACCTCTTAGGTCCTTCTCACTGACCCTGCTACTGACTCCCCGTGTGACCTTGGTCAAATCTCTTAACTTCAGCTTCCCCATCTTTAAAATGGGATAATATTTATCTACCTTAACAGGGATATTCAGGCTTAATTCAGTGGTCTAGGTAATACTTAGTCCTGCCATGAGTGCAGGGGACTGGACTAGATGACCTCTCGAGGTCCCTTCCAGTCCTACGGTTCCATGCAGATGCACAAGTGGAGAGAGGCATTCTTGGGGGTGGGGGGAGAGGAAGGATGTGTTTTCAACTGCCATATTCATAGGACTGGGAACAATCCCAGGACAGGGGAGCTGCAGGTTAAGCATTAAGCACCCCAGAGGGCCTGGAATGATGGTGAGGTCATGGGCATGGCCCTGCCACACTGGCCATCAAAGCCAGTTTAACGAACCCCCTGGGCTGTCAGCAAGGTTTGAACCCAACGCCTTCGCTGCCAACGCACAGACTTCTGCCACTTTTGTGTGAAAGATGGAACTCTGTCAACCGGTAGCAGTAGTAGGCTGTTATCCTGCATGTGGACCAGTCACAGGAAGGGGGCACTTGGCACATACTCCTCAAGCATGTCACTGGTGCACTCTGCCAGGCTGGAGCTCTCCAGCTCCCCAGGTCCCTGAGCAGCCCTGGATCACCCACAGGCTTCTGGGTGGACGTGGCATGTGTTTGCAGCTCTGCCTGAGGTCACGGACTGGGTTTGATGCTGCTCTCAATTTTACTACCGTAGATCTGGCTGAGTCCCATGGAGTCACCATGACAGGGCGCACGTCTGGCTTGGGGCCTACTGGGGGGTGGGGGGAGGTGTTTGAGGGCACAATGACCTTTGATCCCCATGGGGTTGCTTTAACCGCACAGTGGAGCAATACGTATGGAAGGCTTAAGAGAGACCTACCTACCTGTGACCAGCTACCTCCCCGTCATACGCTGCTGAGAAAGCCCTGCATTTCTGCTCCAGCTGATTCCCCACTTGAGCACAGGAATGGGGCTGCTGGCTGGGTGAACTCACTGCGGGCTCCCTGGCTTTGGGATTTGCTCCCTGGCTTGCTCTGAGATAGTCTGGAACTGGGGGATGCCACCACACTGGGTAAAAGACCAGAGTTATTCCCAGGCACTTGGAAATGGGGGTGGGGAATTGCTGGAGAGGATCTTGCTTCATGAGCTGCCCTTTTTGCTGTGGGGGCAAGTTGTGTTGCATTGGGCTGCTTGGGTTGCATTTGTAAGCGACATCCGGGACATCCTGGAGCAAACGTATCGCCAGGCATAGCCCTGGGTTAGCAATGTGTAGAAACCCAAATAAATACTAACTAGAGGAGACGTCTACTCTTAGTTACCCAGCTGTAAACGATGAGTAACCTCACTGCCTTGCAAGTACTCCCGGCACCTAAGACTGGGTCTTCAGTGGCTTCCAATATGAGCATCAAAGGCGCTGATGAGGAGGGTGGTTGCAGCGTTTGGGAATTGGGTAGTATCCCTTTAAATAGTTTGGCAGCCCTGTAGCGGCGCTCACTGTGTTGTGTGTTAGACCCCAGCGGTGTGTCTCTGTAGCTAAGCTTTGCAGGTTGTATGTTTAGTTAACGTGGTTAGTTAGCCCCTACCCTGCCCATGTGGTGCCTTTATCACATTTGCTGAATACAGCCCAGAGGTGCCATGCTTCTCCTGGGCTGTTCCTGAGTGTCCCCTGCCCTGCAGCGGCACACCAGGCCAGCGTGGGGCAAGAGAAGATGTGACGCCCGTTTTTGATCTCTGCCTCTGTCCGCTAATGAGCTCTTTAAGGGCGGCCTGAAAGGCCTTTTTCACAAAGTGCAGCGCGGCTGCGGTTACCCAAGGACAGAGCTGTAGATTAGCAAAAGTGACCTAGGGTTGCCTCTGTTCAAAGCCATACACGCAAAGTGGCTGTTTGATGCTTTATTTGATCAGCTACAAGAAGCATAAAGTTTCCTTGGCTTATGGGGCGGGAGGGGAATGGGGGTGGGGAGTCCTTAGCTCCAATTGGAAGCAAAGGGAGAGTTCTCGCTGCTGCCTATAGGACACCGTGGAGAAGGCAAGTTGAACACTGGGTTCATTGTAGCAGGATATTATTCTTCATTCATGAAATAAAACATGTCCTGCTTGTACAAGCGCCCGGGTTCTCTCGGCAGACTGTTCCTGCACAGTCTAAAAATAATGCTGGCAATAATGAGGCAGTCTGTGCTGCCTAGTGGTTAGGACACAGGACTCGGATTCAGAGGGCCTGAATTCTAGCCCAGTCTCGGCCACCGGGCAACTTTGGGCGAGTCACTGAACGCCTTTGGACCTCACTTGCCCCCTCTTTGACAGGAGGATTAAACCCTCCTCCCTTCCGGGCAGGGGCGTGAGGTTGAATCCATGAATACTTGGAAAGCGCAGTGAGAGCCCCATGTGGAAAGTGCTAGGGGGCAATCCTCAGTCCCCTGGCCAAGCTGCCCCCAAATCACTAGTGATTTATGGGGGTCTCAGTTCTTGGGTCAACAGCTTTCAGATGCCTGGTTTTCAGAGGGCTGGTTCTTGGCACTGTCTGATGCTCAGGGCCCTTAGGGGCATCACAAGTTGCTTTTGAGAATCTCTCCTAATGTTCTCACGCACTGAAATCCGGGAGCTGTCAGAGAGCGTTTCATCTAGCTCTCAAGCTGTGCTGAACGGGGATTGATATTTTTCGATGGCTTCCTAGCGCTGTGTTACGGAGCTGCTTGCTTGTAATCCATACCCTAGGCAGGTGCCATAGCTAGAGCCCGCATGTATTCCACAGACCCACGTTTACGTGCGTACTCCACTACGCCTGTCCGCCTGTTGGCTGCAGAAACGGCGCTCTCCTGTGTATTTGCTGGATGGTCTGTGGTTTTTATTGACCCTGCTCTGGGAATGAGAGACCTTTCTGTCTCCTGTATCCCCTGTTGCTCCAAGTGCTCTGGAGGGTAGACCAGTGTATCGTTCCAGTTCAGGTTGCCAATTTTGGTTGGTTGTATTCCTGGAGATTTCATTACATGACTTATTCTTTAGAGATTAATCTTTGATTCCTTGAGACTTTGGGACAATCCTGGGGCAACCCTATTTTCAGTTCAGTTCGTGTTAGTAACTTGGCAGGCGCACTGGCCATGCTGGGGAATCTAGCTTTTATTTGAGAAGTGAAACAAAGTCGTATTTCGGCTGCAGGGCAGGGAGCACCCTCTAATGTTATAATCAGAGGACTGGGGTTCGGCTGTTCCCACTCTGCCGCAGATTCGCCATGTGACTTCTGTTTGCCTGAAGCTGGGAATGGGTGACAGGGGATGGATCACTTGATGATTACCTCTTCTGTTCATTCCCTCTGGGGCACCTGGCACTGGCCACTGTCGGACGACAGGATACTGGGCTAGAGGAACCTTTGGTCTGACCCAGTCTGGCCGTTCTTATGTTCAGTCATTTCTCCTCTCTGAACCTCTCTATGCATCCATAAACAAGGGGCAATACCACAGTGGATTAGCTAGTGTGGGTGAACAGCATTGCCACCCTCTTGCATGGCATCAGGACTGCTCTGTTGCATGCCATAGCTCCCGTTCTGCCAGCAGAGATCATTTTTCAGCTCCAATAATGGGGGGCCGGTGGTTTCAGAGCAGGAGGGCCCGGCTCCAGCGCGCTCTGGTTCGGCGAAGCTCTAAGTGTCGCAGGGGGGCCATGGGTGTGCAGCTTGGCAACACATGGGAGTCCCCAGGTGGCTGTGGACATGTCTGACAACATGGGTAAGTGGACGCTCTTAATCAAGACATCAGGTACCCATAGTTCACACCCCCTTGGCTCTGAGTTATCTCAGGGATGTCCTGCCCAAGAGTGGTGAGAAGCACAGATTCCAGAGCCAGACGGGACCGTTGTGATCATTAATCTGACCTCCTGTAGAACACAGGCCATTGGACTTCCCTGCATTAATTAATTCCTCAGTGAACTTTATTTAAAAATTGTGCTAATGAACCTCTGTCCAACGGTGATGTTCTCCCAAGCATAGGCACAGGCTAACTGCTGGGTTGGGTTCCATCCCACACTCCTCCCCGGACCAGCTATACTGAGATAAAAGGAAATTACCTGGATCTGTGCTAGGAAAAAGGGCAGAGTTAGCAAACACACGCTAGCCAACCCCCACTTCTTCTCCTAATCGGGACAACCCCTTAGATTTGTGCTGCAAAGAGATGGTGGCTCTGGATTACAATAACATCTAGAGACCTCATTGTGTTGGGCGCACGCTCAGTCTCTGCCCCAAAGAGCTTCCAGTCCAAACCCAGAAGACAAAGGGTGGGAGGGGGACACAAAGACGGTGAGGAAAAGGGACTTGCCCAAGGCAGGGAGAGCACCCATGTCTCCTCTATCCATGTATCCACTGGGCCAGGCTGTTGATTGTTTAATGGTGACCTCCTGGCGCGCGGGGTTAAGATGTTGGTATGTTGCTTTGAGATCGTTGGCTGGATGGGTGGAAGGAAAATGCCCAGTGTCAGTAAATAGGCACCAAATGACACCTCCTCGCTTCCCCCCCCAGTCCTCTGACAGGTGTGGGACCCAAGGTTGCTAGGTGACCGTTCCCAGCTGTGGATTGGTCAGTATTCCCCATCTGTAAGACAGGGCTGGTCATTCTGTCCTACCTCCTTGGGGAATGGGGGTCTGGGGCACTCCCAGGGAGGTAGGTCCAAATTGACTGCAGCTTGGGCCATGGTCTGAGATACTTGGGCAGAAAGGATGGGGGAAAGACCCAGGATGGTTGTAATCGATATTATTTCTAGGAGTTGTCATGGCAACCTACCACCCTGCATCACGTATGGTGACTGTAACCCCCCAGGGTCCCTGTGACATAGGGAGGCATCCTTGCCTATGTGGGGAAACAGAGGCACGGGGAGATTCAGTGACTTTCCCTAGGTCATGAAAGGGGGACCTGTGATAGAGCGGGGAACAGAAACCCAAATCTCCTGAGTCCCAGTCCTCTGCTTTATCCCCTCACCCACCGTTCATGTGGTCACGGCCCAACTCTGTTAAGACATGAGATTATTATTTGAACCCGGTCTGTGTTTGTGCAGAGCGGACACTGCCTGTCTCTCCACCACCCACACTCCTCTCTCTGCCTGTGTGTCTGTTGTTGATCCTTCTGGTGACTGACCATGTGAAGGGTGACAGGCGAAATGGCATTTGGAGCCTCCAGGTCGGTTCTCCCTCACCGAAGCCTTGCCCAGCAGAAAGATGCCTTCCCCAGACGCTAGCCCTGCAAGCTCCCCCTGGCCGGGGCCCTTCCTGCCTCTGGCATCACCTGGAATAAAGACCCTGTCATGCAACCAGCAGTGCCCACTTTGATGTGGGAGGCAGAGGGGAAGCAGCCTGTGCAGGGCTAGACCAGCAAGGGTTAACGCTCCCTTGTGTTTTGGGGGTCAGGAGACTCTCAGACAGTGGAGATGCTGTCTGTGGGAGCATGGGGAGCACTTTTGTCTACAGCCCCTTTTTGGTTCCATTCGAATCCGGCCCAGGTCGGTGGTGGCTGAAATTTGACACCCTTGTGGGTGACGTGTGGGCAGGGGCCTCAGCGCATACCCCACAGGTCGGGTGCCTGCATCAGTAAAAAAAACCCCGGTGCAATTGACACCGATTGGCTGCTTTCTTGGCATCCTTCACCAAAAGACCAAGCACTCGACTGTCTGTGGGCAGGGTAAACTGGTCTGGTATCCCTAGGGGCTGTCACCCCAAAGCCTTCCTAAGCAGTGTGGGGAGGATGCCTGCATCACCTCTATCTGTCCTGTGCACAAATAGAGGCCAGTCTCTTGGATGGAATTCACTGATAGTCTGACCTGCTCTGGAACGCAGGCCAGAGGGCTGCTCTGAAGTAATTCGTGCTTGCAGCAGAGCCAATCTTTGAGAAAAACATCCAGTCTTGATTTAAAAATTGCCAGTGGTGGAGAATCGAGCACGACTCTTGTTTAAGCTGGTCAGTGGTTGGTTGCCCTCGGTGTTAAAAACGTATGCCTTCTTTCCAGCCTGAATCTGTCTAGACGGAATTCATAGCTTTGAGAAGAAAAAGCATCAAGTGTCAATTTCCAGGCTTCAGTTTTGTAACCATGTGCCCTAAGCAGGCAGGGAAGGCACTGGACTGTGAGTCAGGAGACATAAGAATGGCCCATACTGGGTCAGACCAAAGGTCCATCTAGCCCAGTATCCTGTCTGCCAACAGTGGCCAGTGCCAGGTGCCCTAGAGGGAATGATCAGAACAGGGAATCCTCAAGTGATCCATCCCCCAAAGCTCATTCCCAGCTTCTAAGACTTGGTGTTTTTTAGAAGGTCTCTTTCTATAAGTCTATAATATAGAACTAAACTATTGTTGTATGTAAAGTAAATAAGGTTTTTAAAATGTTTAAGAAGCTTCATTTAAAATTAAATTAAAATGCAGAGCCCCTCGGACAGGTGGCCAGGACCCGGGCAGTGTGAGTGCCACTGAAAATCAGCTCGTGTGCCGCCTTCGGCACACATGCCATAGGTTGCCTACCCCTGCTCTAGACTCTTCCTGTCTAGTCATGTCCCCTGCATTCTGGATCAGCATCCCTCCAGCTAACCCTGCAGGCTGGGCCGTGCCCTTTACCTGGTAGATGTCTGGGTGCATAGGGCAGGTCCACACTGCAATAAAACACCCGTGGCCGCCGATTCAGACTCACGGGACTGTAGAATTGCAGGGTTGCCGTTTTGGCTTGAGCTGGAGCCTGGGCTATGGGACCCCATGACGGGGGAGGGTCCCAGAACCTGGGCTCCAGCCTGAGCCTGAATGTCTACACTGCAATTCGTTAGCCCAGCAAGCCCAAGGCAGCTGACATGGGCCAGCCGGGGGTGCTTTATAGGTGCACCCTTAGAGATGCTTCTGGGCTGCTGCAGGAATTGATCAGCCCTAGGCTATTACAGCAGTTACGGGGTGTGATTGTTGCTTGTGTAGACCTCCTCCAGTTAGTCAGTGGGCGAATAACCTGTCCCCAGGGGAAGCATCTTCCTTAGAGGTTGTCCTGTAGCAGGACAGTTGCTTGTAGCTTTTCCAGTCTGCAGAAGGAACCTCGTTGTAGGCTCCTCCTTGTTATGGCTTCCAGTCCTCTTCTCCTTACCCAAAATACGTAACCACCTTCTTCTCTATTGAAGTTCAGATAATGGACGAGCACCACGTTGCACTGCAGGCGGTGAAGTCAGACACCAGTTAAGACTCCCCCTCCTCCCCCCCCCCCCCCCCCGCAAAACCCCCTGTTGCAGTTCTTGGTCTCCCTACAATTCTGATGGAGGGCCTGTCTCTCTGCATAGCTCTCAAGGCTAGCTTTGCTCTGGTTTCCACTGAGATAGCATTTGGCTAACGCTGCCAAACGCTATTGAAAACAAGCCTGGAGCTGTTCAGGAAGTGATAAGATAAAGCAGGGTTATGATTTGTCTGTCTAATCCCAAAGCATCTTGCATTATTTAGCGTGTGGAGTGTGAGGTCACTAGCCCCTTGATCATTTTCATTAGAGGAGCCAGAGAAGATAATCACCTGCTCGGGAAAACCAACTTGACACTGTTTATTCAATAGTTTGGGTTTAGCTGAAAATAAACACAGACTAATAATTATAGGGACATTGTCAAGGTCAAGAGGCTCAGAGAATCTCTACTTTTTTCTCATATGTTTACAAAGACGCTGATTCTTTATGGGAGTGTTTTTAAAATTCAAACCAAAAGCTTCAGACCTCTTGAAGGAAATGCAACGCTATTCAGCAACCTACGTGAGCGGCCTGCTGATAGCTTCCCAGCCATGCCCCCTGGGGCGTGCGAGCGACCCTATGCTAACAAACCACTGCAGACAGCCTAGTGCATTTGGGCAACCCTACACTAATAAAACCGGTGCGTGTGTCCTCGTGCGAGAGTCACCCTGCACTCACAAACCAGTGTGAGCACCCAGTGTGTGTGTGTGAGCAGCCTTCTACTAATGAACCAAGTGCACACAGATCAGTGCGTGTGAGTGACCCTACACTATCGAGGCAGCCTGTGCTGAATGGAGGAGGAAAGTATTGGAAGGGAAAGAGTTAGCACAAAGATCAACCTTGTACAAGGACAGTAAAAGGACTAAATTCAGTAGTGTCAGTGTCTGACAAGTAGCAATCTGGGTGCTGGGGAGAGAAGGCGTTGAGGTCTCCTGCCCATTTCCCTGACATAGCGGTGTTAATGGGCTCTGGGCACAGCCTGCTCAGGCAGGAGTGTCACTGGGACTTTGAGGGAATTGGGGGAGGAAGAAGAGGAAAATGAATGCCAGAGCAAGGCTTAGCTCTTGTGCAGTGTTGCCGCAAGCAGCTAAACAGCTGCCACGTTCCACCCCAGAGGTGGCTGCATTTCGGCACTGAGTGGAAAAAGTGATCTTATGTGCTGCCAAACAGCTGCTGAATACCTCATCACCCAGAGATGGTTGCATTTCATAGATTTTTTTTTTTTTTTTTTTTTTTTTTTTTTTTTTAAGGCCACAAGGGACAATCAGGTTCACCCAGACCGACCCCCTACATAACACAAACCAGAGGATTTCACCTAGCTAGGCAATCATTTTGTGTGGAGCTAGAGCTGATCTTTAGAGAGAGAGACACCCCGTCTTGATTTAAAGACCACAAGTGATGGAGAAACTACCACCCACCCTATTTCAGCACTTGGTGAAGTGATTCCTGTGCAGCGTTGCTACACGCTGTCACGTTCTGCCTCAGAGGTGACTGCACTTCCGTGCTGGGTGTAATGAGCATTCGGATCGCTTCAGTGGCAAGGGGCAGAATAAAGGTAGGTGGGCAGTAACCATTCTCCCATACAGTGGCTGAGCTAGGAGAGTCTGTCACCCACACCAGAGATTTGAACTGGGTGCCCCGCGGTGTGGCCAGCTGACACAGGATGGAAGCAGACCTAGCAATACTGACTGTACATCCCCTCTCCTTTGCTGTGGAACGGGTGAGCTGGGAGACCTGGCCTTGCTAAGGATTGGGGATATACAAAACGTCACGGCTAACAGGCAGCTGCTTTTATCGGGTGATCCAAAAGGGCAGAAAAGGGCAACAAAAATGATCAGGGGTGTGGAACGGCTGCCATGCGAGGAGAGATTAATCAGGCTGGGATTTTTCAGCTTGGAAAAGAGACGACTATGGGGGGACATGATTGAAGTCTATAAAATCATGAGTGGTATAGAGAAAGTAAATAAGGAAGTGTTATTTACTCCTTCTCAAAACACAAGAACCAGGGGTAACCAAATGAAATGAATAGGCAGCAGGTTTAAAACCAGCAAAAGGAAGTATTTTTTCACACAATGCACAGTCAACCTGTGGAACTCCTTGCCAGAGGATGTTGTGAAGGCCAGGACTATAGCAGGGTTCAAAAAAGAACTAGATGAATTCATGGAGGATTTTTACATCAATGGCTATTAGCCAGGATGGGCTGGGATGGTGTCCCTAGTTTCTGTTTGCCAGAAGCTGGGAATGGATCACTTGATTCCCTGTTCTGTGCATTCCCTCTGGGGTACCTGGCACTGGCCACTGTCAGAAGACGGGATACTGGGCTAGCTGGACCTTTGGTCTGACACTGTATAGCCATTCTTATGTTCCAGATATCTCTCCCCAGCCGAGGCAGTTGGAATTGGCGTGAGCCACATTGGGCCACGAGTGACTTCTTCAATGCGTCAGTTTCAGTAGCCTTTTGTGTGGTGATGATCTTACGAGAAGCAGAGAAGCGAGGACACATCAGTTTGAACCCTCCCAATGGCTTGCGTGAGCGGGTTTGCAGTGTGCTAAACACATGCACGCACACAGGCTGTTTCTCAGCATGAGAAAGACAGGAGGAGAGGGGACTGGTTGACAAGTTGTTTTGAAAGCAGGATCATTTGGGGGTTGGATTTTTTCCCCCTCTGTCTTTTTGCATGACAGATAAAGCAAAACTCCTTTTTGTTTCTCTGGCACTTTGTGCCTGTCTCCTGCCACGGCTGCGTAGATCAAACCGGCTCGGAAAGTTTGGAAGCTGCTGCACGTGCCGCATGGTTGTTTAAAACAAATCACAGAATTCCACTGTTTATTCGTCGCAAGCAAAGTCCTGGTGCATTGCAAAGCAAAAATGGTATATTCTGTTACCAGCCTCTCTTGCAAACCCTCCTTCTCAAAGGCTCCCTCTGAGGAACCCAACTGAAGTGGGAAGAGACACTCTGAGCACTGGAGAGAGACGGTGCCCGGTGAGCTTGACCTTCTCCTGATGGCAGAGTGTCTGAACACCTAATTGGTTCTGCCTTGTAAAGCTTCACACCGTTTTATGATGTTATAAATAAGACCTGGCGCTGTCTGAAACAAACAAGTGCAGCCCAGGATCGGATGGGACAGAGCTCTTAACCCTTTAGGCAGCATCAGACTGGAGCAGACGCTGGTTTCTTAGGGCAGGGAGAGCAATACGGCTAGCGCAGAGCAGGTGGCTCCGAGTGCCTTTGCATGGGTTGATTTATTGCCTGTGCCTCAGTTTCCCCATCCTCATGTAATAGTGGACCTGGCAGTCCCTCTCCTGCAAGAGAGGCCTTGAGGGCAGGAATTATCCACAAGGATTCTCTCATGGAGTTTCCCCGTGTTGGTCCATTGCATCTCCCCTGCAGCAAAGGCTACAGAGCCACCCCATGTCTGTGACACATTCCCCTTGTCCAGGAACTAACCACTCTGACTGTGGCAGCCTGCAGGGTCCCTGGGGAAGGGGGTGGCTCAATGAAGCTCCAGGCTGTGTAATCTTTTCCGTCGGTCTGGTGGTGGGGGCATAACTGGGTGCATCTCCACTGGTCCCTTCCACTCCTCCCCTGGGCCACCTCATCTCCATCCTCCCTACCCCACCTTGCATAGACCTCTGGTCCATGAACTGTCTAGCCAGTGGCATTCGCTGGCCAGCGTATGCCCTATGCACACCACTGTGCTTTACTGGATAGAATCAGAACTGTCAAAGGCCCTGGGGACAATGCAGTTCTCCAGTAGATCAAGTGGTTTCCTATGTTTATGAAGTAGAAGGATGGGAGTTCTAGTCCTGCTGTCGCTGCAAAGTGGCCACCATGTGCAGTAAGAACGATGGAGAAGTCCTAGCTAGTCCCATAATGTTACAATATTGACCTAGGGGTGGTGGGGATTCGGGCGAATCTTGGAGTGTGGCTAGAACATATGAACAACCATACTGGGTCAGACCAAAGGTCCATCTAGCCCAGTATCCTGTCTTCCAATAGGGGCCAATGTCAGGTGCCCCAGAGGGAATGAACAGAACAGGGAATCTTCAAGTGATCCATCCCCTGTCGCCCATTCCCAGCTTCTGGCAAACAGAGGCTAGGGACACCATCCCTGCCCTTCCTGGCTAATAGCCATTGATGAACCTATCCTCTGTAAATTTATGTAGTTCTTTTTTGAACTCTGTTATAATCTTGGACTTCTTGCCAGAGGATCTTGAGGAGTTCCACAGGTTGACTGTGCATTGTGTGAAGAAATACTTCCTTTTGTTTGTTTTAAACCTGCTGTCTATTTAATTTAATTGGGTGACCCCTAGTTCTTGTGTTATGAGAAGGAGTATATAACACTTCCTTATTTACTTTCTTCACACCATTGATGACTTTATGGACCTCAATCATATCCCTCCTTAGTTGTCTCATTTCTCAGCTGAACAATCACCATCTTTTTAATCTCTCCTTGTATGGAAGCTGTTTCATACCCCGAATAATTTTTGTTGCCCTTCTCTGTACCATTTTCAATTCCAATATCTATTTTCTGAGATGGGGCAACCACATCTGCACGCAGTATTCAAGATGTGGGTGTACCATGGATTTATATAGAGGCAATCTGATACTTTCTGTTTTATTCTCTATTCCTTTCTTAATGATTCCCAATATTCTGTTTGCTTTTTTGACAACTGCTGCACGTTGAGTGGATGTTTTCAGAGAACTATCCACAATGACTCTAAGATCTTTCTTGAGTGGTAACAGCTAATTTAGACCCCATCATTTTATAAAAAGCAACAGAGGGTCCTGTGGCACCTTTAAGACTAACAGAAGTACTGGGAGCATAAGCTTTCGTGGGTAAGAACCTCACTTCTTCAGATGCAAGTAATGGAAATCTCCAGAGGCAGGTATATATCTGTGTGGAGATAACGAGGTTAGTTCAATCAGGGAGGGTGAGGTGCTCTGCTAGCAGTTGAGGTGTGAACACCAAGGGAGGAGAAACTGTTTCTGTAGTTGGATAGCCATTCACAGTCTTTGTTTAATCCTGATCTGATGGTGTCAAATTTGCAAATGAACTGGAGCTCAGCAGTTTCTCTTTGGAGTCTGGTCCTGAAGTTTTTTTGCTGTAAGATGGCAACCTTTACATCTGCTATTGTGTGGCCAGGGAGGTTGAAGTGTTCTCCTCCAGGTTTTTGTATATTGCCATTCCTGATATCTGACTTGTGTCCATTTATCCTCTTGCGCAGTGACTGTCCAGTTTGGCCAATGTACGTAGCAGAGGGGCATTGCTGGCATATGATGGCATATATAACATTGGTGGACGTGCAGGTGAATGAGCCGGTGATGTTGTGGCTGATCTGGTTAGGTCCAGTGATGGTGTTGCTGGTGTAGATATGTGGGCAGAGTTGGCATCGAGGTTTGTTGCATGGGTTGGTTCCTGAGTTAGAGTTGTTATGGTGCGGTGCGTGGTTGCTGGTGAGAATATGCTTAAGGTTGGCAGGTTGTCTGTGGGCGAGGACTGGCCTGCCTCCCAAGGTCTGTGAAAGTGAGGGATCATTGTCCAGGATGGGTTGTAGATCACTGATGATGCGTTGGAGAGGTTTAAGCTGAGGACTGTAGGTGATGGCCAGTGGAGTTCTGTTGGTTTCTCTTCTGGGCCTGTCTTGTAGCAGGAGGCTTCTGGGTACACGTCTGGCTCTGTTGATTTGTTTCTTTATTTCCTTGTGTGGGTATCGTAGTTTTGAGAATGCTTGGTGAAGATCTTGTAGGTGTTGGTCTCTGTCTGAGGGGTTGGAGCAGATGCGATTGTACCTCAGTGCTTGGCTGTAGACGATGGATCGTGTGGTGTGACCGGGGTGGAAGCTGGAAGCATGAAGGTAGGCGTAGCGGTCGGTGGGTTTTCGGTATAGGGTGGTGTTAATGTGGCCATCGCTTATTTGTACGGTGGTGTCCAGGAAGTGGACCTCCCGTGTAGATTGGTCCAGGCTGAGGTTGATGGTGGGGTGGAAGCTGTTGAAAGCATGGTGGAATTCTTCCAGGGCCTCCTTCCCATGGGTCCAGATGATGAAGAGGTCATCAATATAGCGTAGGTAGAGAAGGGGCATGAGTGGACGGGAGCTGAGGAAGCGTTGTTCCAGGTCAGCCATAAAAATGTTGGCATATTGTGGGGCCATGCGGGTGCCCATAGCGGTGCCACTGGTCTGGAGGTATATATTGTCACCAAATTTGAAATAATTGTGCGTGAGGATAAAGTCACAGAGCTCAGCAATAAGTTGTGCTGTGTCATCATCAGGGATACTGTTCCTGACAGCTTGTATTCCATCTGTATGTGGGATGTTTGTGTAGAGAGCCTCTACATCCATGGTGGCTAGGATGGTGTTTTCTGGGAGGTCACCAATGCATTGTAGTTTCCTCAGGAAATCTGTGGTGTCATGGAGATAGCTGGGAGTGCTGGTGGCGTAGGGTCTGAGTAGGGAGTCCACATATCCAGACAATCCTTCAGTGAGAGTGCCAATGCCCGAGATGATGGGGCGTCCAGGATTTCCAGGACCCTCTGTTGCTTTTTACAGATTCAGACTAACACGGCTACCCCTCTGATACTTGACATCATTTTATAGGTATAGTTGGGATTGTTTTCCAAGGTGCATTACTTTGCATTTATCAACACTGAATTTCATCTGCCATATTGTTGCCCAGTCACCCAGTTTTGTGAGATCCGTTTGTAACTCTTCACAGTCTGATTTGGACTTAACTATCCACAATGACTCCAAGATCTTTCTTGAGTGGTAACAGCTACGGTAATTTAGACCCTATCATTGTAACTCTTTACACTTTGCTTTGGACTTAACTATCTTGAGTAGTTTTGTATCATCTGCAAATTTTGCCACCTCACTGTTTACCCCCCCTTTCCCAGATCATTGATGAATATGTTGAATAGGACTGGTCCCAGTACAGACCCCTGGGGGACACCACTATTTACCTCTCTCCATTCTGAAAACTGACCATGAGGATTTGTGTGTGGGGAAAGGAGGAGGGGAAGAAGGCCAGGCAAAGCAGAGGTGTGTTCCAGCTTTCCTCCACTGCTGGGGGTAACCGGTTTGCTAGCCCCAGGCCTGCAAAGCACACAGGCAGGTACTGTAGGTCCGGCTCTCTAGAGCGGATTTCAACCCTTTGGAGCTCCCTTAAGGAAACCTGGTGGGAGGGGAAAGTTTGCTTTAAATCAGTCACTCCCTGGCCAGGATGAAACAAATAGGTGTGTTGTGAGCAAGACACAGTCATTCTTCCGCTCTACTCTGCGCTGGTTAGCCCTCAGCTGCAGTATTGTGTCCAGTTCTGGGCACCGCATTTCAGGAAAGATGTGGACAAATTGGAAGGGGTCCAGAGAAGAGCCACAAGAATGATTAAAGGTCTTGAGAACATGACCTATGAAGGAAGGCTGAAAGAATTGGGTTTGTTTAGTTTTGGAAAAGAGAAGACTGAGAGGGGACATGATAGCAGTTTTCAGGTATCTAAAAGGGTGTCATAAGGAGGTGGGAGAAAACTTGTTCATCTTAGCCCCTAAGGATAGAACAAGAAGCAATGGGCTTAAACTGCAGCAAGGGAAGTCTAGGTTGGACATTAGGAAAAAGTTCCTAACTGTCAGGGTGGTTAAACACTGGAATAAATTGCCTAGGGAGGTTGTGGAATCTCAATCTCTGGAGATATTTAAGAGTAGGTTAGATAAATGTCTGTCAGGGATGGTCTAGACAGTATTTGGTCCTGCCATGAGGGCAGGGGGCTGGACTCGATGACCTCCCAAGGTCCCTTCCAGTCCTATGATTCTATGAAAGGGAACTAAAGAACCCAGCTGTGCACTGGCGGGTGTGCGTGTGTGCGTGCGGCTGAGAACTGACCCAAAGCAGAACTGAATGGGAGCTGAGAACTGGAAGAGCTGGGAAGGGGGATATGAAGGCATCAGCAGAGCTGGGTGTAACTGGGTTGCCCAGCCCTGGCATAGCAGTGGGGTCGGGACTGCACTGGCAGAGCTGTGTGTGGCCCAGCCCCAGCTTGCATGGCAGGGGTGCAGCAGGTCAGAATGGAGGGGTGTGCTTGTGTGTGGAAGCCCAGCACTGGAATAGTGGGGCGGGTCAGGATTGAGCGGCATCGGCCTCGCTGCATCAACCACTCTCCAGCGCTGAACCAGCCTGGCCTCTCCCTGCTCCTTCGGTGGGGCTCAATCCGAAGCAGCCATGGTAGGAGGTGGCGGCTTCCCAGCACGGCACAGCCCAGCACCCCATGGGGATTATTTGGTGTCAGGGATATTTGCAAGGAGGGAAGATGCACAAGCCCCACCCTCCACGAGGCCTGGCAGAGCCTATGTGATAAAGGTTACCCTGCCTGAGCCCCATTCCCCCTTCCCAGGGCTCCTGCTGGGGGTTATTTTAAACCAAGTTTCTACAAATCTTCCTGCTGTGGGTTTTGCACCTTCCTTGCCAGCAGCAGGGAACCTTCCTCGCACCTTGAAGCCAGAATGAGGTGTGAACGGTCTAACTCGCCAGAACCACCCCGGTCCTGCCCTCCCTAGGACCCCGGGCTTCCCTGCTGGGCTGCACTTGATAGTTCTTTATTATTTGTGTTAACATAGTGCCCTCATTAAAGACTGGGACACCCCCCCCCCAGGTGCTAGGTGCTGTACAAACGCAGAACATAAAGACAGATCCTGTGCCAAAGAGTTTACAATCTAAGTACAAGACAAGAGGCTATGGCTGGAGGCAGACAGATGTAGGAGTACAAGGAAACCAGGAGACAGTTTCCGTCAGCATGCTAGACAACGGTCTCAGCCTATCACCTGCCAAACCAGGGTCAGGCTTTTTGTGGGAGAGTTTGAGGAGGGATCTGACATGGATACAGGAGGCAGCTTTGCACGTTTATGGGGGGTGCCCCCCCAAGGGTGAGAGGCGGCAGAGGAGAAAGAACAAAGGGGCTTGTTTGAAAACGTAACACGTGGGCATGGAGGCTGGGCTTGACTGGGAATGGGAGTCAGTGGTGAGGGGCCTTGAACGTGGAAAGAAGTGGGAGCCAGTGGAAGGATGCAGAGAGAGGGGGGAGATGGTCAGGACGACCGGCTAGGAGAATGATCTTCGCAGCAGCGTTCTGACAGGACATGCACAGGGAAGTCGCAGTTGTGAAGCAGACGAGAGCTTGGGGAGAGTTTTAGCTGCAGGGATGGAAGGTGTGGCTGTGTCGTGGAGACTTTGTGCAGAAAGAATGGGCAAGGTTAAGACACAGCGTGGATGTGAGGATCTAGAGAGTCCGAGTCCAAGATGACGCCCAGGTTATGGGCCTGAGGGACAGGCAGGAGGGTGGTGGTGTCCACAGGGACTGAGAAAACAGGCAGTGGCCAGATTCCCATTTTGGTTGTGCCAGTGTACATCAGGAGCAGCTCCCATGATGTCAATGGGGTACAAGTGTGAGGAGATCTGGGCTGCGTGCCTTCTCTCCAGTCAAAATCCTGAGATCTTTATTCAGGGTTTACTCAGTCCTTGCTCAGTCAGAACTACCCCTGGAGTCATTGGAGTGACCCCAGTTTTATACTCGTGTATATGAGAGAAGAATTGGGCTCTTGGCCTGATCCAGCTCTTTTTCTACCCCAGAGTCACTCCACTGGTCTCGGGGGAGTTACTTCTGCTTTACTCCAGATCCCAGGCCCTTCCATGGTGACTCCGGAGTGAGGGGAAAACCGGAAGGCCAGTTACCTGACATAAATGGGAGTGGCGCCAGTTCTGTGCCGGTATAAATGAGGTCCGAACCTGGCCCTGAATGCAGGAGTCTGGAATTGAGGCCCCGGGTGAAGAAACAGGATTTTCTTCAGGAGAGGCAGAGGGTGGAGGAGGAGGAAGGCAAAGCAGGCGCATGGGGGCTGCTGAGGGTCTGAGGAAGCGGACTCCCAACTTGCTAGTTCTGTCTCACTGCGCAGCATTAAAAGAGCCGTGGATGAGGCTTACAAAGGGCCTGACCCACAGACCCCTGGGCAAGGATCCGAGACGAGCTCTGGTACAAAATACATAGCAGTGACTGAGTAGCTTGCACTGGTGGGGGAGTGGCACTATATGTGAAAGAAAGGATCGTGTCCAAGAAAATAAAGATCTTGCGTAAATCAAACTGTACCATAGAATCTCTGTGGATAGAAATTCCATGCTTAAAGAATAAGAATATAGCGGGAGGACTGTACTGACCATGGTGGTGACTGATTGTGAAATGCTCAGGGCGATTAGAGAGGCTACCAAAACAGAAAATGCAATAATAATGGGGGATTTCAGCTGTGCCCATATTGACTGTGTACATGTCACCTCAGGACGGGATGCAGAGATAAACTTTAGATGTCATTAATGTCTGCATCTTGGAGCAGTTAGTTCTGGAACCCACAAGGGGAGAGGCAATTCTTCATTTAGTCCTAAGTGGAGCACAGGATCTGGTCCAAGAGGTGACTAGAGCTGAACCGCTTGGTAATAGTGAACGTTATGTAATTAAATTGAACATATATATTTTTTTTTTGTTGGAGGAAAATGCCACAGAAGCCAACCACAATATCATTTATCTTCAAAAAGCAGAACTATACAAAAATGAGGAAGCTAGTTAAATGGAAATTAAAAGGAACAGACACAAGGGTGAAATGCCTGCAAACTGCATGGAGAGTATTTCAAAACACCATAAAAGGAGACTTTGCTGTTCATTTAAACCAAATAATATTTCATATTTTATGCTCGAGGGTTTTTACCAGTTCCTTTTTACACTCTTAAAACGGTTTTCAAGTCGTTTGAAACAAGAATTTTTCTTTCCTGGCAGCTTTTAACATTATTGCAATTTGTGTCTGGGGCTGCTGGTTAGAAGACAGGTTTCACAGTTGTGAATCGAGGGGTTTGCAACAAGAAAAGGACAGGATTTTTGGATTTGAAACTGGACCGGATAAACGATCTCTGAGCTGCTGTATATAGTTTTAAATAGTTTGTTGCACTTTAAGTTGCACTTAAGGGGAGTTGATAGAGGTTTTTAATCACAAAGTCACAGGACTTAATTTTCTTTTGTAACTGAGCTAAAAGGGCTGCGTCTTGGTGGGCAGACAAAGGTTCATAGGAGCCCTTTCTCTTTCGCTTAGAGGGGACAAGTACCTTTCCCTTTGTTTAAGAAATGTAAAAGCAACAGTGCAGTCAACTGAAATGCTGCTGGGATTTGAGAACTTTATAATTTATTTTTTACTTTCTTCTCTATTGGAAGTTGTGTGCCAAAGAACCAGTGTCCTATTTTTTCTCTTTTTCCTGCTGAGCTGATGTTGCATATCCCAGCTGCTCTTTGTGGGGTTTTTGTGAAGCTGTGTGTGAAGTCTCTACCTCATTGTAGTATATGCAGGCAAGACTGCACTCTCCTACAGGTGCGTGGAGTAAGCTGTGGTGTAGTTTTTGGCACATAATAAACACGTTGCAGCAAAAAAAAAAAAAAAAAAAAATTGGGGGGGAGGAGGGATAGCTCAGTGGTTTGAGCATTGGCCTGCTAAACCCAGGGTTGCAAGTTCAGTCCTTGAGGGATCTGGGGCAAAAATCAGTACTTGGTCCTGCTAGTGAAGGCAGGGGACTGGACTGGACTCGATGACCTTTCAAGGTCCCTTCCAGTTCTAGGAGATAGGATATCTCCCTTTTTTTATAATAAAGGCTCAAACTAAATGTGTACCTCCGAAGGGGGGGGGGACGGACAGACAGTAAGAGGATTAAAAAACCCCGGCCACCATGGCTAAACAGCATAGTACAAGAGGTGGTTAGAGGCAAAAAGGCATCCTTTAAAAATTGGAAGTAAAAGCCTAATAAGGCAGGCCAAGACAGAATGTGAAGACATCTAGCTAAGGACACAAAAACTAACAGCAAAAACATTAAGTATATCCGAAGCAGGAAGCCTGCCAGACAATCAGTGGAGCCACCAGATAATCAAGGTGCTAAATGAGCACTCGAAGACCAGGCTGTTGTGGACAGCTAAATGAATTCTTCGCATCGGTCTTCACTGTGGAGGATAGGGGTGAATCACTTCACCTGAGTCATTTTTTTAGGTGACAAATCTGAGGAGCTGTCTCAGATTCAGATGTCAGTAGAGGAGGTTTTGGAACAAATTGATAAACAGCAGTAAGTCTCCAGGACCAGATGGTTTCACCCAAGGGTTCTGAAGAACTCAAATACGAAATTGGAAAAAGCCCAGAGAAGGGCAACAATAATGATTAAGAGTATGGAACAGCTTCCATACAAGGTGAGATTAAAAAGACTGGGAGCGGTCGTCTTAGAAAAGGAGACAGCTCAGGTAGGCTACGACAGAGGTCTAGGAAATCATGAATGATATGGAGAAAGTGAATAGGGAAGGGTTATTTACCCTTGCACGTAATACAAGAACTAGGGGTCACCCAATGAAATTAATCAGCAGCAGATTTAAGACAAACCATCGGGGGTTAGGACTGTGGGTCGTCGGCAGAGCTGTGTGGGGTGCATAGGGCTGGAATACAAGGGGACTGGGGGTCACCGTCAGAGCTGTGTGGGGCGTGCAGGGCTAGACTACAAGGGGTTGGGACTGGGGGTCAGAGCTGTGTGGGGCGTGCAGGGCTGGACTAGCTGGGTGGCTGCAATTTGGGTCCAAGGGCCATCAGCAGAAGTGCTTAGAGGAAGTTGATCCAGTGGCTGCCTGCATCATGCCTTCCTCTAGCTAGAGCGATGAACTCCCTCCACGTGACAAGAGCTACATTCCCTCACGAGTGTTCTGGCAATCTCCGTCCACCTGGCCATTGGGAAGTCCCCACCGATCTGGTGACCCATCCTCACACCCGGGGTGCTCTTGGCCCAGCCACGGGGCAGGAGGAAGGGCTACTCCTCCATCTCAAAAGTGCCGATCTATGAGATTCAAAAAGTGGGAGGCAGGGTGGGCCGCTCTGCGCAAAGGTGCCACAAGTACTCCTGTTCTTCTTTCTGCGCAAAGGTAAGCCGGGAGCTCCGATGGGAGCCCTAATGGCCCTGCTTCCCACAGCCCTCTGCCCGCGTTAACGCTCTGTAACGGGGCTGTGTTTGCGTTAGCCTATTAAGCCCCACCGGGGTTCTTTGTCGACTTGAAAGTGTGAGGAATTTTGCCCAACTACGTGAAAACGTTTCCATCCCCTTACTAGCCCCACGCACCGGCCTAAGCCTGGGGCAGCCGAAAAAGCTGGCCGGGAAATTCCACATGTTTTCCCTGGTCTCCCACGCCGCGTTAATGCGGCTGCTTTGACCGCCGTTTGCATTTCCAGGGGATCTTGTTAGCGCACCACGCCGCCCTGGCTTTCCCCTGCTTTCCTCTAGGCTGGCTTGGCGGAGCCATTGCGGGAAGCAATTTTCCTTGAGCCGAGCCGAGCCAAGCGCCGCCTCGCTCGCTGTTTTAATGAGAATAATTTCGCCCTGGCTTGCGTCAGCCTCAGCCCACCTGCACTGCCAATTACACCGGCGGATCTGGTCTGGTCTGGCCCGTTGAGCTGGGCCCAGGGTGTCCGATTAAGTGTTCCTGAGTGGAAAGGTGTGAAAAATCGCACCAGGATTTAAATAGAGGGTGGGGGAGAGAGCTTTGCTGGGTTACGGAGGGACCTACAGATGTACCGTATCAGGTGCTTTTGATCTGTGGGGAATTTGCAGTGAATCAAGAGCTTGCTAATTGCAGGCACCTTGCCAGCATGTTAAGAAAGAAACGCTGCTTAATTATAAGGCACATGCCCTTGAATTTGTTCATTGAATTACTTAAATGTGTCTTATAAAATCACATTCCCCAGGTACCGTGCCATAGGAAGGGGACATGCAGAGATAAACATCCACAGATGCATTATATGCTCTCGTGTGTACGTAAACACATGGCGGGTCACACACACAGGGTGCTATAATGCGCTGTGTGTGTGTGTGTGTGTGTGTGTGTGTGTGTGTGTGTGTACACTGTGCATCTGGCCTACGTACATACGCAGGCACACAACATTGAGGGTTGTCTTCAGTGCTCCCGTTCCCAGCACAGCCAGATCATGTGTCCAGGTTCTTCCGCCACATGGTCCCAAAGACCTGACTCGTCCTCTCTATCCCAACAGTGAAAAGTCTTGTTCGTTCCCATCTCGATCACCGCAGCCTCTTCCTCGCTGGCCTCCCAGCTCCCCTTCCCAGTCTCTCTAGCTTCTTGTCTGTGCCCCTGCTGGCACCATAGTACCTGGGCATCTACCAGGGGGACGATTTCTGTTCTGCCCATGCCAGCAGAGGCCAGCCCAGCAGTTCTGCTTTTAGTGAAGGTGGGCGCTGCTGGATGAAGGGGGAGGTCTCTCGTGCAGCGAGTTGGGGGCTGGTCGCATTTCCATTGGCCAGGGTCTGTTCCACGGAAGGCTTTGAAGACCAGGACTGATGCCTTGAGTTGGGTGCTGCTCACTGGGGAGCCAGTGCAGGGAGCAGCGTATCAAGGTGACC
Organism: Malaclemys terrapin pileata; assembly: GCF_027887155.1. Classification (NCBI taxonomy): domain Eukaryota; kingdom Metazoa; phylum Chordata; order Testudines; family Emydidae; genus Malaclemys; species Malaclemys terrapin. The sequence goes on along the minus strand of NC_071510.1, from coordinate 130,471,581 downwards.
GTTGCCTTGGTGATCTGTGTTGGAGCTTCCTCATGGCACGGGGCCTCGTCCCCAGGTACAGAGAACTGTAGCAGCCGAGTCTGGATGTTATGGTTGTGCACAGGTCGTATGGCCAGATCTGAGCCTGCTAGGATGGGTGCAATCTCCTGGCCAGTTGCAGGTGGACGCGTGTGTGTCTTTTGTAGTCTTAAAGGATCCCAGCCCTGCAGACCAATTTCACAAGCTGGCGAACCCCTAATCCTCCAACCTATTCAGATACAGCTGCAAAAATGATCTTCCAGGCTTATTGATCTGAGCACTTTACCTCCTCCCTTGACTCCAGCACATCTACACAACGGCAAGTCCTTGCCCAGCTCCACTCTTCCCTATTGATCAGTCCTAAGCATATAACTCTCACTCACTCATGCCCATCACCCCAATCGGGGTATGGGCTGCCAACCACAGATCTCCAGAGTCCTCTATCCTGGGCCATTTGCTCTAGCTGGTTCCAGGTATAGCCCATTTTTATGCGATCAGCCTGAAGGTCGCGTCGCCAGGTGTTTCTTGGACAGTCTCTTTTCCGCTTGCCTTGGGGGTTCCACCGCAATGCCTGTCTAGTGATGTTGGTTGGCTGCTTGCGTAGTGTGTTTCCTATCCAGCCCCACTGTCTCCTAATTTCTTCCTCTGCTGGAAGTTGACGGGTCCTCTCCAAGAGGTAGATGTTGCTGATGGTGTCTGGCCAGCGGATCTGGAGAAGCCTTCTAAGGCAACTATTTGTGAAGGTCTGGATCTTCCTGGTGGTGGTTTCAGTTGTCCTCCAGGTTTCAGCTCCATACAATAAGACTGATTTCACGTTGGAGTTGAACAGTCTAATCTTTGTTGCCAAAGACAGCTCTCTGGAGCTCCAGATGTTCTTGAGCTGTAAGAAAGCTGCTCTTGCCTTACCGATCCTTGCTTTGATGTCTGCGTCTGTGCCACCCTGTTGGTCGATGATGCTGCCTAGGTAGGTGAAGGACTGCACTTCTTCCAGAGGGCTTCCATTCAGTGTGACTGGGTCATTACTGATGGAGTTAATCTTGAGGATCTTAGTCTTGTCCTTGTGGATGTTGAGGCCAACCTGTGATGACATGGCTGCCGCTACGTTGGTCTTCTCTTGCATCTGCTGTTTGCTATGCGAAAGCTTTTCCCATCTGTGAAACAGGGATAATAAAACTTCCTTTCTCCCACCATTTGTCTGTTTAGACTGTAAGCTCTTTGGGGGCAGGGACTGTCTCACTGGGGCCTGGTTTACACTAAAAAGTTATGTTGACCGTGCTACATCGCTCAGGGGCATGAAAAATCCATTTCCCCTAATGTAAGAACAAAGAATGAACGGCCATAGTGGGTCAGGCCAATGGTCCGTCTAGCCCAGTATCCCATCTTCTGACAGTGGCCAACAGCAGGTACTTCACAGGGAATGAACAGAACAGAAAAGGCTAGGGACACCCAGAGCATGGGGTTGCATCCCTGACCATCCTGGCTAACAGCCATTGCTGGACCTGTCCTCCAGGAACTTACCTAATTCTTTTTTGAACCCCATTATAGTTTTGACTTTCACCACATCCCCTGGCAATGAGTTCCACAAGTTGACTGTGCATTGTGTGAAGAAGTACTTCCTTATGTTTGTTAGAAACCTGCTGCCTATTAATTTTATTGGGTGACCATTGGTTCTTGCATTATGTGAAGGAGTAAATAACACTCTTTTCACTTTCTCCACACCTGTCATCATTTTTTAGACCTCCATCATATCCCCCCTTAGTCGTCTCTTTTCCAACCTTAACAGTCCCAGTCTTTTTAATCTCGCCTCATATGGAAGCTGTTCAGTAACTTTAATAATTTCTGTTGCCCTTCTCTGTACCTTTTCTAATTCTAATATCTTTTTTGAGATGGGCGACCAGAACTGCACGCAGTATTCAAGATGTGGGTGTACCATGGATTTATATAGAAACATTATGATATTTTCTGTCTTACTTTTTATCCCTTTCCTCTTGGTTCGTATCATTATCTTTTACTGCTGCTGCACATTGAGTGGATGTTTTCAGAGAACTATCCACAGTGACTCCAAGATCTTTCTTGAGTGGTAACAGCTAATTTAAACCCCATCATTTTATATGTATAGTTAGGATTAGGTTTCCAATGTGCATTATTTTGCATTTATCAACATTGATTTTCATCTGCCATTTTGTTGCCCAGTCACCCAATTTTGTGAGATCCCTTTGTAACTCTTAGCCAAGTCTAAAGCTGACTGCAATCTTGAGTAATTTAAAGGGCTGTCGATTAATCACAGTTAACTCACGCGATTAACTCAAAAAAATTAATCTCGATTAATCGCAGTTTTAATTGTACTATTAAATAATAGAATATGAATTGAAATTTATTAAATATTTTGGATGTTTTTCTACATTTTCATATATATTGTATTCTGTGTTGTAATTGAAATCAAAGTGTATATCATTTTTGCTTACAAATATTTTCACTGTAAAAATGATACTGTTTCTTTTATTTTTCAATTCATCTCATACACGTACTGTAGTGCAATCTCTTTGTCATGAAAGTGCAACTTACAAATGTAGATTTTTTTTTTTTGTTACACAACTGCAGTCAAAAACAAAACAATGTAAAACTTCAGAGCCTACAAGTCCACTCAGTCCTACTTCTCATTCAGCCAATTGCTAAGACAAACAAGTTTGTTTACATTTATGGGAGACAATGCTGCCTGCTTCTTGTTTACAATGTCACCAGAAAGTGAGAACAGGCATTTTCAGGGCACTTTTGTAGCCGGCATTGCAAGTTATTTACATGCCAGATATGCTAAACATTCGTATGCCCCTTCATGCTTCGGCCACTATTCCAGAGGACATGCTTCCATGCTGATGATGCTCATTAAAAATTTCAATTCTCCCCCAAGGAGTTCAGTCAGAACTGTATGTCCCCTGCTCTGTTTTACCCGCATTCTGCCATATATTTCATGATATAGCAGTCTCGGATGATGACCCAGCACATGGTGTTCGTTTTAAGAACACTTTCCCTGCAGATTTCACAAAACACAAAGAAGGTGAGATTTCTAAAGATAGCTACAGCACTCAACCCAAGGTTTAAGAATCTGAAGTGCCTTCCAAAATCTGAGAGGGATGAAGTGTGGAGCGTGCTTTCAGAAGTCTTAAAAGAGCAACACTCCAATGTGGAAACTACAGAACCTGAACCACCAAAAAAGAAAATCGACCTTCTGCTGGTATCTGACTCAGATGATGAAAATGAACATGCGTCACTCCGCACTGCTTTGGATCGTTATCGAGCAGAACCTGTCATCAGCATGGACGCATGTCCTCTGGAATGGTGGTTAAAGCATGAAGGGACACATGAATCTTTAGTGCATCTGGCACGTAAATACCTTGCAATGCCGGCTACAACAGTGCCATGTGAATGTCTGGTCTCACTTTCAGGTGACATAAACAAGAAGCAGGCAGCATTATCTCCTGCAAATGTAAACAAACTTGTTTGTCTGAGCGAGGACTCAGGCTCTAAACTTTTACATTTTTATTTTTGAATGCAGGTTTTTTTTGTAAGTTCAATTTTCATGATAGAGTGCACTACAGTACTTGTATTAGGTGAATTGAAAAATACTATTTCTTTTTTTTTTTGTTTTTTTACAGTGCAAATACTTGTAATCAAAAATAACTATAAAGTGAGCTCTGTACACTTTGTATTCTGTGTTATAATTGAAATCAATGTATTTGAAAATGTAGGCAACATCCAAAAATATTTAAATTATATTCTATTATTGTTTAACAGTGCGATTTAATCGTGATTCATTTTTTTAATCGCTTGATAGCCCCAGTAATTTTGTATCATCTGCAAATTTTTGCCACCTCACTGTTTATGCCCTTTTCCAGTTCATTTATGAATATGTTGAACAGCACTGGTTCCAGTGCAGATCCCTGAGGGACCCTGATATTTACCTCTCCATTCTGAAAACTAACCCTTTATTCCTGTCCTTTGTTTCCTGGCTTTTAACCAGTTACTGATCCATGAGAGGACCTTCCCTCTTATCCCCTGCCTGCATACTTTGCTTAAGAGCCTTTGGTGAGGGACCTTGTCAAAGGCTTTCTGAAAATCTAAGTACGCTATATCCAGTGGATCCCCTTGGTCCACATGCTTGACGACCCCCTCAAAGAATTCTAGTAGATTGTCGAGGCATGATTTCCCTTTACAAAAAACATGTTGACTCTTCCTCAGCAAATCATGTTTGTTTGATAATTCTGTTCTTTACTATAGTTTCAACCAATTTGCCTGGTACTGAAGTCAGTCTTACTGGCCTGTAATGCTGGCATCCCCTCTGGAGCCCTTCTTAAAAATTGGCATCACATTAGCTACCCTCCAGTCATCTGGTACAGAAGCTGATTTAAGTGATAGGTTACATGCCACAGTTAGTACTTCTGCAGTTTCATATTTGAGTTCCTTCGGGACTCTTGGGTGATACTATCTGGTCCTGGGGACTGTTTAATTTAACAATTTGTTCCCAGACCTCCTCTGTGGACAACTCAGTCTGCGACAGTTCCTCAGATTTGTCACCCAAAAAGAATGGCTCAGGTGCGGGAATCTTCCTCACATCCTCTGCAGTGAAGACCAATGCAAAAAAATCATTTATCTTCTCCGTAATGGCCTTGTATTCCTTCAGTGCACCTTTAGCATCTCAATTGTCCAGTGGCCCCACAGTTGTTTAGCAGGCTTTCTGCTTATGATGTACTTAAATTTTTTTTGCTGTTTAGTTTTTGAATCTTCAAATTCTTTTCTGGCCTGCCTAATTATACTTTACTTGCCAGAGTTTGTTCTTTTTCTATTTTCTTCAGTAGGATTTAAATTCTAATCTTTGAGGGAGGTCTTTTTGCCTCTAACTGCTTCTTTTACTTTGTTGCTTAGCCACGGTGATGCCTCTTTGTTCCTCTTATTAATTTTTTTAAATTTGGAACAGACATTTAAATTGAGCCTCTATTATGGTGGTTTTTAAAATTTCCATGCAGCTTGCAGGCGTTTCACTTTTGTGACTGTTCCTTTTCATTTCCATTCAACTCTGGCTTCCTCATTTTTGCGAAGTTCCCCTTTTCTGTGATTAAATGACCCTGTGGTGGGCTTCTTTGGCATTTTCCTCTAACAAAGATGTTTAATTTAATTAGATTACGGTTGCTATTACCGAGCAGTTCAACTATTCACCTCCTGGATCAGATCCTGTGCTCTACTTAGGACTAAATCAAGAATTGCCTCCCCCTTTGTGGGTTCCAGGACTAGCTGCTCCAAGAAGCAGCCATTAATGGTTTCTAGAAACTTTACCTCTGCAGGTGGGGTGACATGTACCCGGTCAATATGGGGATAGTTGAAGTCCCCCTTTATTGTTGAATTTTCTGTATGTCTAGCCTCTCTAATCTCCTGGGCATTTCACAATCCCCATCACCATCCTGGTCAGTTGGTCTGTAGTATAGCCCTACTGCTATGTTCTTATACTTCAAGCATAGAATTTCTATCTAGAGATTCTTTGGCACAGTTTGAGTCATGTAAGATCTTTACTAGATTTGACTCTGTCCTCAGTGGGGAGCTAAGCCGACCTCACCCGTGGTGTAGACGGTGCTCAGGCAACAGAAGAATTCTTCTGTTGACCAAGCTGCCGTCTCTTAGGGGTGGGGGGGATTACCTGTGCCGACAGAGACTCTCCTATCGGCGTAGGTCGTGTCTACACTTCAGCCCTGTAGCTGTGCCGCTGTATTGTTTCAAGTGTAGACAATCCCTGAGAGGGTGCACAGCACCCAGACAATGGAGTTCTGATCTCAGTTGGCACCTTTAGGGGCTACCACAGTATAAACAATTCTACAAAAGCTTGAAGGGTGAATCCCAAACTTCCATCAGCGTGGGAGATTCAGCTCCATTCAGGGTCAGGTTCCATCTAGGGTAACCAGATATCCCGATTTTATAGGGAGAGTCCCGATTTTGGGGTCTTTTTCTTATATAGGCTCCTATTACCCCCCCACCCCCGTCCCGATTTTTCACATTTGCTGTCTGGTCACCCTAGTTCCATCTGATTTTTGGAACCAAGGGGTGGTGGGGTTTGAAGAGAGTCTCAGATGATGGGCCCTGGGAACAATGGAGTCCAGGACCTCGAGAATCACAGAGCAAAAGCACAGGAAGAAGAACTCCACATGGACTCCTCCTGAGGGTCGAAATGACAGTCTGGACCTATACATAGAATGCTTCCACCGGCGTGCACAGGCAGAAATTGTGGAAAAACAACATCGCTTGCCTCATAACCTAAGTCGTGCAGAACTCAATGCCATCCACAGCCTCAGAAACCACCCTGACATTATCATCAAAGAGGCTGATAAAGGAGGTGCTGTTGTCGTCATGAACAGGTCTGACTACCAGAAGGAGGCTGCCAGACAACTCTCCCAATACCCAATTCTACAGGCCGCTTTCCTCAGATCCCACTGAGGAATACACTAAAACTGCACCATCTACTCAGGACACTCCCTACACTAACACAGGAACAAATCAACATACCCTTAGAGCCCCAACCAGGGTTATTCTATCTACTACCCAAGATCCACAAACCTGGAAATCCTGGACGCCCCATCATCTCGGGCATTGGCACTCTCACTGAAGGACTGTCTGGATATGTGGACTCCCTACTCAGACCCTACGCCACCAGCACTCCCAGCTATCTCCATGACACCACTGATTTCCTGAGAAAACTACAATGCATTGGTGGCCTCCCAGAAAACACCATCCTAGCCACCATGGATGTAGAGGCTCTCTACACAAACATCGCACACACAGATGGATATACAAGTATCCCTGATGATGACACAGCACAACTTGTTGCTGAGCTCTGTGACTTTATCCTCACGCACAATTATTTCAAATTTGGTGACAATATATACCTCCAGACCAGTGGCACCGCTATGGGCACCCGCGTGGCCCCACAATATGCCAACATTTTTATAGCTGACCTGGAACAACGCTTCCTCAGCTCTCGTCCACTCACGCCCCTTCTCTACCTACGCTACATTGATGACATCTCCTTCATCTGGACCCATGGGAAGGAGACCCTGGAAGAATTCCACCATGATTTCAACAGCTTCCACCCCACCATCAACCTCAGCCTGGACCAATCTACACGGGAGGTCCACTTCCTAGACACCACAGTACAAATAAGTGATGGCCACGTTAACACCACCCTTTACCGAAACCCCACCGACCGCTACACCTACCTTCATGCCTCCAGCTTCCACCCTGGACACACCACACGATCCATCGTCTACAGCCAAGCGCTGAGGTACAACCGCATCTGCTCCAACCCCTCAGACAGAGACCAACACCTACAAGATCTTCACCAAGCATTCTCAAAACTACGATACCCACACAAGGAAATAAAGAAACCAATCAACAGAGCCAGACGTGTACCCAGAAGCCTCCTGCTAGAAGACAGGCCCAAAAAAGAAACCAACAGAACTCCACTGGCCGTCACCTACAGTCCTCAGCTTAAACCTCTCCAACACATCATCAGTGATCTACAGCCCATCCTGGACAATGATCCCTCACTTTCAGACCTTGGGAGGCAGGCCAGTCCTCGCCCACAGACAACCCGTCAACCTTAAGCATATTCTCACCAGCAACCACGCACCGCACCATAACAACTCTAACTCAGGAACCAACCCATGCAACAAACCTCGATGCCAACTTTGCCCACATATCTACACCAGCAACACCATCACTGGACCTAACCAGATCAGCTACAACATCACTGGCTCATTCACCTGCACGTCCACCAATGTTATATATACCATCATGTGCCAGCAATGCCCTTCTGCTATGTACATTGGCAAAACTGGACAGTCCCTATGCAAGAGGATAAATGGACACAAGTCAGATATCAGGAACGGAAATATACAAAAACCTGGAGGAGAACACTTCAACCTCCCTGGCCACACAATAGCAGATGTAAAGGTAGCCATCTTACAGCAAAAAAACTTCAGGACCAGACTCCAAAGAGAAACTGCTGAGCTCCAGTTCATTTGCAAATTTGACACCATCAGATCAGGATTAAACAAAGACTGTGAATGGCTAGCCAACTACAGAAGCAGTTTCTCCTCCCATGGTGTTCACACCTCTACTGCTAGCAGAGCACCTCACCCTCCCTGATTGAACTAATCTCGTTATCTCCATACTGATTGTCACGGGTTGGATCACAGAAACCCCCTTGGGAGGTGCCACCCGATGTGCAAAGACTACCCCTGCTTCTGTTTTCCCTGCCAGCTCAGGACTTCAGCACCCTGTCTTGCTGAGCCAGACACTTCTGTCTGGCTCCAGACACAGATCCAGGGTCTGAATCTCCTGTTCCAAAGCTGCAAGTTTACCTGAAAACAGCTTACAGAAGTGTGCTTGTCTTTAGCACTTAGATGCTCAACTCCCAATGGGGTCTAAACCCAAATAAATCCGTTTTGCCCTGCATAAAGCTTATGCAGGGCAAACTCATAAATTGTTCACCCTCTATAACACTGATAGAGAGATATGCACAGTTGTTTGCTCCCCCAGGTATTAATACATACTCTGAGTGAATTACTAAATAGAAAATGATTTTATTAAATACAGACAGTAGGATTTAAGTGGTTCAAAATAGTAACACAGAACAAAGTAAGTCACCAAGCAAAATAAAATAAAATGCGCAAATCTATGCCTAATCAAACTGAATACAGATAATCTCACCCTCAGAGATGCTTTAGTAAGTTTTTTCTTAGACTGGACACTTTCCAGGCCTGGGCACAATTCTTTCCCCTGGTACAGCTCTTGTTGCAGCTCAGGTGGTAGCTAGGGGATTCTTTATGATGGCTCCTCTTCCTCTCTGTTCTCTTCCCCCCCCTTTATATATCTTTTGCATAAGGCGGGAACTTTTTGTCTCTCTGGGTTTTCACCCCCCCTCACTGGTAAAGCACCAGGTTAAAGATGGATTCCAGTTCAGGTGACATGATCACATGTCACTGCAAGACTTTATTACTCACTTGCCAGCACACACACATACAGGAAGACTCATAGGTAAATACAGCCATCTGCAGACAATGGGAGTCATCAAGATTCCAAACCATCATTAATGGTCCACACTTTACACAATTACAATAGGCCCTCAGAGTTACATTTTATATTTCTAGTTTTAGATACAAGAGTGGTACATTTATACAAATCAGATGATCATACTCAGTAGATTATAAGCTTTGTAATGATACCTTACAAGAGACCTTTTGCATGAGGCATATCCCAGTTACGTTACATTCACTTATTACCGCATTTACTCTAAAACGATCTCAGTTACATTATATTGACTTATTATCAAGTTTTTATAAAACCATATAGACTGCACAACGTCACACTGATTTATACCTGCCTCTGGAAATTTCCATTACTTGCATCTGAAGAAGTGAGGTTCTTACCCACGAAAGCTTATGCTCCCAGTACTTCTGTTAGTCTTAAAGGTGCCACAGGACCCTCTGTTGCTGCTTAGAGCAAAAGAACGGTTCCTGCCCCAAAGAGCTTACAGCCTAGTGAGAGTAAGATCCCTAGTATGAATGTTCAGGGTCTCTTGCTGTGCTTAGAAAGCCTCACGGAAGAATATTTGTTTAAATGTTGAGAGGAAGCCATGGGTTCCCTTGTCTCAGCGTGCTGATGTAAAGGGCTTTGCTCTATAGATTTAGCACGTTTTGTGCAATCAGCAGGCACTCTTCAGAATACAGAGGGCTGTGAAACGTCCGGCCAATTGGAGGGGCAGCATCCAAACTGGGAGGAGGAGGGAAGCAGGTGGGACACAAACTGGGGGGGAAGAAGAATTAATGTTTAAAACCATCTATTTTATCAGCCCCATTCCTCAATTAAAGGCTGTAGGTCCCTTGTGCTCCTTGCTGGATGTCCTGACCCAGCCCAGCTACAAACAGTTTGCAGTGATCATTATCCTGCCAATTCAAAAGTTAGCCTCGGCGACCTTCTTGGTTGTGTCCTGCTGCTCCCTGGAGGAAACAGGTTGAGCTGAAACGACTTTGTAGCTCTGAAGCTGATCTCCTGCCCTTTGCTCTGCCGAGATCTTCCTGCTGAGATGCCAGCAGGCTGGGACTGGCTGTAAAACTCCTCGATCGGCATCTTTCTTTGGTGCCCTAACTTGTTCTGAAGGACCCGGATTGGGAGCACGCATGATACCAGCTCATTGCTGGCTCTGAAGGCCAAATCGCTTGCAGCAGGGACAACGAAGGAACTCTATCGATCTCTGGAGATAGGTTTGTTCATCTGCACACAGTCCGGGGCGAGGGGATACGCAGTGGCTGAAAGGGAGTGTTTATCATGTTCCATTTGTGCTTTGCTCTTGTTTTGTCAACCCCTCTTGGAAACTCTAACTGCACAAGGTATTGTCTGCTATTGTGTGTGTCACACGAGCTTATGATTGCCCTGCGTGTGAGTGTTGTGATGGTGACACCCATTGGCTGTAGTAGGGTTGCATGTGCCGAAGTTGCACAGACTTAATTGTAGTAAGGTTGCTCCTGGGCTCTGGCTGGGCCGCACAGCAATGATTGCTGTTGCAGGGTTGCTCATGGGCTCTGGATTGTGCGTGCTGCTTTGTTGTTGCATGGTAGGTAGTGATGGGCGTCTCCAAGATGCCTATTGGGGGGAGAGAGACTAGGTCTTGCTCTTTCCATCTTCCGAGCCCTGTGCTGAATAGATGTTAACAGGAAAGCTGCTCGGGGCTCTAGTATTGGGGGAATAAAACGCCGAGATGCCTTGAACTGAGAAATAAATGTCAATCTATGTAGATAAGTAGAGGAATTTGCAATTAGAGAAGCAAACAGGCACCAGCGGGCTGCATGTTGGGCCCTTGAGAACGTGAAAGCGTGCCCTTGAGCGGAGGGAGAGGAGACTTGTGGGTGGTTTTGTTTTGTTTTTTTTTCCATGGCAAGGAACTGGATGTAGGAATTATGTCGGATTTAAAGGATGCTGGCTCTCATTTTATCTGGATCATCCATCCCCAGGTGCAATGGCGCTAGCTCGTTAATTATGACCTCATCATGTATGAACGTGACTTTTTTTGCACCAGGGCGGCATCCGGCAGTGCCCTTAGATTTGTCAAAGATCTGATGGTGACTCTCCTTCCTGTCCCGTAGGCAGCAAACAGCAGGTAGCTAGCGGGTGATAAAGCTGTTGACGCATGTCAGGGGTTCACCAGCCTGAGCGCCATGGCCTGTGTTGTGCGTAGCCTGATTTGCCGGGTTCCTGCCCTGTGACTTTAACACAAACAGGGCTTTATACAAGTGGGCGTGTGGTCCTGCATCCCTGCAGTTACACCATGCACTTGACCTGCTCTCACATGCTAAGCAGGGACAAGCCAGGTCCGTGCTTGGACAGGGGAGACCTCTGAAGCATGCTGTGGGACAGGATGCCGGGATTTCAGTAGTGTCCTAGCCTTTTACAAGGGTTGCAGTCTGCTGGAGGTACCGTCCATCAGGTGAGATGCCTCATCTGCGGCGATTAAAGATTCCACGGTTCCAGGAGTTGGCGCGTTTCTGATAGGGTGGCTAAATACCACCTCTGGGGGAGCCGGGCAACTCTACGCTACTCCCTTTGAAAGGCTCTGCCCAGCCCTGCCCTGCCGGTGAAACTAATGCTGATGTCCCTGTTAGCTCTGAACAGTCCTTGTGCTGCCAGGATGGGATCTGAAACCTAACTAGCTGCCATCTGGCCTTTAAACTTTATATACTGCATTCCATTAAGTGCTGTGTGCTGCTATTACTAGCCGGTCGTAGGGGTTTGCTTTCTCCATTAAGTGTTATTACAGTATGTTACACACACCAAGTTCTGGGCTGTGGGTGGTCAAATTGCTTTATAGAGGGCTGTAATTTCTAATCAGCACATGTGAAAGGCGGCTCTGCAAACGGCCGAGCATGTATATACTAGAGGGAGACTTGGACACTGCCCACACAGATTAACAGGCAGAAGAAAAAGGATTTTTTTCCCCCCCCTCTCTGAAATAGCTTTGATCAGTTTAAGAAGCCCAGAGTCCAGAGTCAGCTTCTGTGCTAAGACTGGAGAGACTGAGAGCGTGAGCTGCCAGTCAAACGACAGCCCAGAATACCCAGTGCAACCTCCGAGCTGGCTCCCTGGGCGTTCCCACTGGTGGAAGCTGTCAGGGGAAGGGATGAAGTGCAGAGGCCAGGCAGTGGCTGATGGACAGCTCCGCTGTGCCCTGCCTCCCAGAATCTGCTGGCCCAGGCATTCTTCCCTCCAGGCCTGGGGCCTGCCAAAGGGTGTTTTTGGCCCCCCTCCCCCCATAAGGCTTTCAAATGCAAAGTGACCTGGTTTGTCCAGAGCTCTCTGAATCACTGGGGAAATGCGCGGCTAAGTTCAGCTGAGGCCACTTCAGATCTACCTGCCCATGCCAGTGACCTCCAGAGGAAGAGCAGAGACCCCCTAGCAGGAGACAGGAAATAGAGCGACGGTAAGAAAACCGAACGTATGACAAAGGCGCCGACTGGCTTTGCTGTCATTTTCTCCGTCCATGACAGATTTGTGCACTATATTACAGAGCTGGAGTCATGGCAGGCACGTAGCTCCTGGGAGGAGACGTTCTTGTAGTGACAGGAGTGAGGGGCAGTGGGAGAGCAGAACCTAGCTGGGGTGGGGCTGAGGGGAGGAGGCTGGCTGGCTGGATCAGGGGGCTGGCAATGAACCTTCCACCTGGATCACCAATTTAAATCCAGTCCCGGTTAGCAGGGCCCCAGTTACCCTCGTCCAGAGGCCACTATGTCTGCCGGTTCTGTGCTCTTACAGTCTAATCCAGGCAGTGATTCGGCAGCTCATCCGGGTCAGAATGTTGAAACTTTGGACACCTAAAGTTAGGCTCCTAAATCCATGTTTAATAATATTGCCCATCTCTTGCACTCTTCATCACTACATCCTGAAGTGCTTCACCAAGGAGGCCAGTCTCATTATCCCCAGTTCTCAGATGGGGAAACTGAGACCCAGAGAGGGGAAGTGACTTGTCCAAGGTCACCCAGCAAGCTAGCAGCACCAGTCTGTCTGGTGCTCTATTCACCAAGCTACACTGCCTCTCCTAGGCACCTCCCTAGCTGGCTTGAGTTTCAGAAGTCCTGAGCACCCATATTGACTCTGACAAATGACAGAGCTGGTCAAAAACTGGCAAAACAATTTCATGGCAAAATGGGAAATGCTTGAAGCGGTTTTCCTTTCCCAGCATTTGAAACAGACCCGTCATCATTTAAAAAGAACAAATCTTTTGTGAAAGCATCCCTGAAATGGTTATTGAAATGACATTTCTGTATCCATTTTGATTTTACAAAAAGCTGTGAAAAATGTCAAAAGTTGACAGATTTTGCAAAAACATTTTCGTTGTAATAAAAAAGGCCACGTTTCAACAAAAACTTTCTGTTCCAAAAATTTGGAGCAGCTTTTCTACATAATGATGGCGACTGGAGGATTTCCGTCTCCAGAGCGGTGGGTCTGCCATTTCTCACCAGACTATGCTCGCTTCGTTAAAGGAATACATCAGGTCTAGCTTGGAGGTTGTTGGTTCTAGAGCAGCATGTCACTACATGTAGAAGACTGACCCCATTCCTCTGGTATCGACTCTACCCCTCTATTACTACACTAACCTGATAGCCCCGTTCTTTGCCTGTTGGAGTCACTTGTACAATACAGTTTGGGTTGGGCCGTGCAGCATTGCTCAGATCTATGTAAAGGCACACCTGGCTCCAATGCCAATGAAGTGGCTAGTGTGTGTGGACACAGCTGCCCTTTTCTGGGTGGAATCAGAGCAGCTCAAAAGTGTCATTGTACCCTATACTGCTAATGGCTGATAGTGATTCTCCCGTAGCTCAAGTGGTGGTGCGGGGCCTGTGCTCTTAGAGCCGGAGAGTCTGAGTTCTAATCTCCGGTCGGTCCCCGTGATGTTTCAAGGGACCATGACCTGCGGCAGTAGGTGCGCACAGATTTATTTCAGTGCATTAAACACTAAAGCGGGGGAGGCAAGGTCAGGAGAGGAAACTACTTTGTAGATAACACAATGCTAATCCAGTTCTTCCCTCCATAAGATTGGTAGAATCTGACTGCTTTCCGCAGTAAAATCTCTCCCCCAAAGAAGGATGGGCCGGAAGGACCCTGCTGGTGGACTGATCTCAGCTGCTGCATCCAGATGGGCTTTGTTGCTGCAGCGAGATCATTCAGCTGGATTCTCCCAGCGCATGCGATGGCCCGGGGCTCCCGGTAGGCTGCAGTGAGCAGCTGCTTAGATGGCGGAAGGGGCTTTCTTTACAGGTTGGTTGTTGGACGGAGCTGGGGACAGGGACAAATGGTTGAGAGCTGTGGAGGGACAGTGCCCCGGGTGGCAGCAGCCATAGAAGGGATGGCATTTTGGGAGCACGTTGCAGCAGAAACCGATTTTAGCTCCCAGTGAATGGTAGCTGGATTTCCAGGTACCTGGTTCAGCACCAGCACCTGCCCCTGCCCCTGGTCAAGTCCTGGGTGCTTTTCCAGTGACTTCAGTGGGAGCAGGAGCAGGCCCTAGATCAGTGGTTTTGAACCATTCCCATGCTGGGCCCTCTCCTGCATTTAGCAGTCTGGGTCATGGCCCATGTGACCCCCAGACTGAGAAACCCTACCCTAGATCTTCTTATTTGGCAGGGCCTTTCAGCATAACATCTCGTTAGCTGAGAAAAGTCTGGCCAGGTTAATATTTGGAGACTTCCACTACAAGAAGTGGGTGCTGGTGACCTCAGGGCTTGTCTACAAGAGCAGTTGTTCCGGAATAGCTATTCCTCACTCCACGTGTGGATGTTCTTAGTCTGGAATGCGAGTGCCTTGTTCCAGAGGATTAAACTCGTTTGGAATACGGCAGTCTTATTCTGGAATAAGAGCACCTATACATGGAATTAACCAGGGAGAGTTAATCTGGTTTCAACTCACACCCTACTTTTGTGACATTTGGGGGTCACCCAGACCAGTAAGGGGTTTTCACCGCCTGCCCTGTAACTTTGCGTGCCTTAATGCTGTGACTCAGAGCTCTGACCCCATTAGCCAGCCTTATACGCATTGGGGGTCTCAACCTGGCTACCATTCACCTAGTTACTCCCTGCAGAGTGATCCACTAGCCCTTCTGGTCCTGAGCCCCCCACAATCCATCTCCCCGAGTTCTTAACTGCCAGGCACTCAGACTTTTCCCCTCTGGTTTGTTGCCCCCGAAGGATCAAAACCTGCCCCCAGTTATCACCTCACTTTGGTGCACACACTCCCCACAGTTTGCACACCAGACACCTGCTGGGGATAGAAGTCTTTGGAGTTGGTTTAAATGACCATTTTCTAAACGTGCACACAGACAAACGCATAGTCAAAACCATAACCTGTCTACTTATCTCCTAGTGACCATCCAGTTCAGACCATCACAAGCTTTCATTAAAGACCTTACCTGACATATATTTATACGCAGTGACATTGTATACAACCAGTTGTTTCAATTGCTTATTCTTTGGGTTTCAGGCCCCTATTCTCCCCTTTGGTGTTCACACCCATCATCTGGACCCTGATTGTGGCAACCTCATTCCAGATTAACTTTCATATGTAGACAAGCCCTCAGTCGGTGTCACACTCCCATCCGAGTCAGAGCTGTCCCCAGAGATCCAGGTGCTAGGGGATGCTGTGACATTTTTCATACACAACATAAAATCTTAAAGTCCTCTCACCACTAAAGAGCTGTTGGCACTTCTTGGGGGAGAGGCATTAGCCTCTGTTCCCTGGCCATGTTCTATCTTCGGGAATTTTCTTCTGCCTCTGCATTGCCAGTGGCTTTTGGGTAGATAGGTTCTTCTTCGCGTCCTGCCCTACACCGCAGGGTGGTTCCGCTGGCTCTCCGAGTGGCAGCCCAGAGATGGCTGCGATCCCTGTAGGTGTGATTCTGGAGGCTTGCGAAAGGTGCTGCATCTGCCTGTAAATACAGGAATAATAGTGGGGTGGGTGGAAGGTCAGAAGGGGCACGTGGGTCTGGTTGAGAGAGAGGGACATACCCAGATGCTAAGGACTTGAAAACAGGGATGGCGTTAGGGATCATCCCTCCAGTTCAAGCGGCAGCAGTGATGGATCATTGGTTTATGGCTTGTTCTGCCCACCCCCTATCCAGAAATTCAGTGGTGCTCCTCTGGGCTCGCCTGGTCCTCCCGTAGGTTTTGCTTCGCCCAGACAAGGGAGGCAGGTCTAGGCCTGCTCATGTACTCAAGAGATTCTTCATAGGCTCCTTCGTATACAGAGCGGGAATGTCTCCGCTGCTCATTTATCTAAATTCATAGGGTGTATTTAAAAAGTTGCCTGTCTGATTGTCAAGGTGGTGTTTCAAATAACACCACAGTGACAACAGCAGCAGGAAAACTCCAGCCACGCTCTCCCAAGCAAGCAGGACTTTCCCCACTCCATCTCCATTGTCCCACAAACAATCAGGTACCAGCATCTTCAGTGCCTGGGCAAGAGGAAGGGACTTGCAGTGTGTCCTGAGGGTGAACACCCCCGACTGTCTCAAATCCAGGGTAGCGTCTGCTTTCTCCTCCCTCCAGCTGACAACACCCTGGCCTGTCTTCATCTAGAGCTCAAACAAGGGCTGAGCAAAAATCAGAATTCCAAGCCTCTGGGAAATTCTGATATTTCAACGCTTGGTTTGGGCCCAAACTGGGACCAAAAAGTTGAAAATCCAAAAAGTTTTATTGAATGAAACGTTTGGAAAAAATCTCAGAAATGGCAAAATATTTTGATTGGTTTGTTGAATAACTTGAAATGTTGAGTCCGTTTGATAGCTAACTGCATTGCCCTCTGTGGCCAAATGGGGGGAGTTGTTTGGCTCTGTTATCCCTGTTCTCCTCTATGGACTGGGATCCTTGGACGGACTACATCTCCCACGATGCACCTGCAGCCATGTGACTCCCATGCTGCACCATACTGCTTGGATTGGTGCAAAATTTTGTTTTGATTTTTCCTGATGGGGAAACTTGAAGGGTTTTGGCAAAAATCTAAATTTTCCTGCAGAAAAATTTTGATTTTTCCAGAAACTGCATTTTCTGTCCCAAAAAACCCAACCCCCTTTTTGACCAGTTCTATCTCTAATGTTACAGTCCTGCTAGTTAATATGCAAGGGTTCCTCCCGACCTTCTGAAACACCAGTGGTTTGCCCACAGCTGTTCCTGGAAACCAATTTCAAGCCCAGTTCTGGGAGCTGGTTAGGAGCCACAAAACTCTGAATGGCCCAGGACTGCTTACCTCCATGGCTGCCTCTCTCTCTATTCTGCATCGTGGCTTCCGTGCACATTAGTGTTGAATACCAGGGGGAGAACAGCAGATTCTTAGTTGGCAGCTTTCCCTTTGGACGTGGGAGCCCACGGCCTAAACCGTTAGGACACAATGTGGGACCTGCTTTATAGTCTCCAGCTCTTTAGTTGGTGTTGGGTCGATAGCCAGAGGGTGTATACCTCTTCAGTGGGGTTAGAGACACCGCTTTGATCTATGCCTCCTGCCGGCAATAGTTCCCTTTAATTTCCATAATATACCTGGATCTCGTGGAGATGGACACAATATAAATAAATAATTCCCAGCACTTAGAACTAAGCAGCAGGGCAAGAAAAAACCCCTGTTAAGTCATATCTGGATTCTCTCTCTCTCGCTCTCCTTTCCTGTACATTTTCCAGGATTTTCCCCAGCCTGGCAAGCGCCATGTTAATTACATTGGTAGATGAGGCTGACCCTGAAGATGTTCCGGACACTGGTGGGGAGAGAGGAACAGTGAGACGGGACAAAGAGAGGTTAGAAACCTGGACGATAAATGACCAAGTCCGTTCCAAAATACGGCTTCTCAGCGGGAGGGGGAATTCCAGGAGAGTCCTAGATTAACTGAGCAATTTCAAGGTGGCGTGGAGCAGGGAAGCGGTTGCCTCTCTCTTTGTGTCTGATTCTGGTGCCATCCCACCACTGAGAAACAGGAGGGAATTTGTTTTCTGTTCCTCTTCTCTAAGCAGGGGATTGATTTAAGAGGGCAGAGTAGACGTAGGGTTTGGACAGGTGCTGGTGGGGGGGGTGGGGAGGCGAGAGAGAGAGCAGGCTGCGGGGAGAGAGGAGGCTCTTTTGCAGTAATAAAAGCCGGTCTAACGAAGGGGAATTGGGGTGAAATTGAGCAATGGAGGCTGCGTATTAGGAAAAACAGCATGTTCTGGGCTGTGGAGTCCGTCCTGGCCAAGACCAGGCATTGAACTGGGCCCCTCCAGAGCTGAAAGCAGGAGTTGGGAGCGGGAGAAGACCCGTCCTGGATCCGGGGCTGTAACCGGTGCCCATCCCCTGTGGATCGGATCGGATGCAAAGGGGAACGCGCGGCAAACGCTGAGCAGCGTGTTACACAATCTCCACCTCCCTGCCCCCCAGCAAAGGGGCCGACTCCTCATTGCTTGCGCATGGCCACCTGTCCCATGCGACTGATCTCCCGTCCCTTCCCTGGCCGGATTGCTCCACAGCCTAGGACATCTCGCCATGGGGCACTTGCCTCTGCCACCATGTCTGCAGGGAGCTCACGCTCCCCAGGATTGCCTCATGGTTTCCTCCCGCTTCTCCAGTTTCCGACCTGTCTTGTACTGAGGTTGTCAGCTGTTCAGGGCGGGAACTGTTTTTTGGGGTGTGTGTTCATACAGCGCCTAGCGCGCCAGGGCCTGGTCTGTGACTGGGGAACCCCGAGGTGCTCCTGCAATACAAATTTTCCCTCCATCACTTCTTCCTGCTGCTTCTATTTAGAGCCCCCCACACACTCCGGCCCAGCTCTCTGCAGCCCAGAGAAAGAGATCTCAGGAGCATGGCTCTTCAGTGGTGGGGATCCTTGGGGGGGTGGCGTGTGGGGCACAGGGGGTTGTGGTCTGACACCTGAAATATCAATAGCTGGCTAAGGGGGGGGCACATTTGAAAGGGGGAGGGTGAAAGTATTGAGAGAGGGGGCTGTGGGGGCAGCTGCAGAGAGTGGATGTGCAACAGGCAAGAGAATAAAAATGACTAGCAAGTTGAAATGGACGAGAGCTGATGGAGTGGGAAGAAGAATAGAGTGATGGGAAAGGGGTGACTTAGGAGAGAAAGCAGGGGCAGGTCAAGGAGCCAGGAGAACTGGAAAACGTAAAGTAGTGTTAACCTGGTGTGAGATTAACTTGTGTGTGTTGGGGGGGTGGGGAGGGGAGTGAACCATAGATACAGGAGCGAAGTTACATCAGGAGATGGAGGGAAAGAAATCCAAGTGAAAGGAGGGTTTAAAAAAAAAAAAACCCAGGAGGCAGCATGAGTTAATTTTATTATTGGTGGTGGTTGCTTTTTAATAACTTTTCTGTCTGCTAAAATATTGCCTGATAAAATCTTCCCTAACCATTAGACCGAACTGCCTACCAGAGATGGACATAGGACCCAGGAGTCCTGATGTCTAGCATCCCCTACTCTAACCACTAAGCCATGCTCCCTCATAGAATCACAGAAAAGTCAGACATCAAAGACCTATTAAGTCACCTAATTTGGTCAGTATTATTGTTCTGTCTAGCTCCCATTATCCCTCCCCGCTGCCCCAATATACACACACACACACACACACACACACACACACACATATATATATTCCCTTGTTTGGCTGGCGCTGGGAGAGCGATACCAGAGCTAGATCCTTTGCTGGTGATGAGCGTGTATAATACGGATCAGAAGTGCCCTGGAAAATATTTTCCTTTGATTTTCCCTGCTTGTTATTTCTGGGTGTGGGGAGGAAGCGCTGTTGAGGGTGAAGGACAGGTAGAGATCATGTGAAATCAAAACAGCCACTTCTCTGCCAGTGCCCCCCCACCCCTCCCAAAGACTGAAGCGAGCGGATGCTGCTGGTGCATAGCTGGGCGGTGCCTTCCGTGCTTTGTAATGTGGTGTCCCCACCACTAACACCCTGCATCCGCCAGTCCTGCGCTGTTGCATTCGTAGCCATTGATAGGAGCTTCCGCGTCATCGGGGGCAGCACAACCTAGTGGAGAGAGTACTTGGCTGCGGGTCCGCAGACCTGGGCTCTATCCCCAGCTTTGCCCCTGGCCTGCTGTGTGACGTCTCTCTGTGCCTCGGTTTCCCCTCCCACCCTTTGTCTATTCAGATTGTGAGCTCTGTGGAGCAGGGTGTCTCTCTCTCGCTCTCTGGAGGTGTCTACCCCACACATGAAGGTGTGATTTTTAGCCTGGGGACGCATACCCCTACTAGGTTTGATCTAGCTAGCACTGGTAACACGAGAAATAAAGGCATAGCTGGGCAACCTGAGTCTATACCCAGCGGGTCCCTGACTGGGACAGTTAGACTGTGCCGAAGCCCGTGCTTCCATGTCTTCACTGCTGTTGCTACCCACGCTAGCTAGATTATAGCTGAGATGGGTATGCTGGCCTGGGTGCCAGTCTGCCCTTTGTTTGCTGTGTAGGCGTACCCGCTGTGTGTGCACCCTGGGTTCCTGGTCTCCGCTGGTGCCTTGCAGTGCCGTTGTGATGCAGACCGAAGATAGCAGGGGTGGGAATAGGAGAGGCGAGCATGGAGGCTGCTCGCCACAGCTAGGCGGAAACCTAGGTCCTTTTGCTGCAACTGTTCGTGTTCTGGTCGCGTCCCAGAGGGCTCAGTCAGGATCAGGGCCCCGCTGGGCTCGGTGAAACCAGAGGAAGGCCCGACTCCTGCCCCAAAACACTTGTGGTGCAACAGAAAGGATGCAACAAAAAGGAGGAGGGGACATGGAGAGAAACGGCAGTAACACTTGGCTACCTCGGCCAACTCTGTGCTTAACTGGATGGCCCTGGGTCACTTACAAGGCTTGTTTAGGGGAAGGGGTTCGCCCCTGACCTGTCAGTCCTTGGCCGGCCGGTTTCTTGCAGGGGTCTCGGCAGAGGTTTGGCGCTGAGCCGCGCTCTCAGAGTGCCGGGGCGTGGAGGAGAGAGCAGGGAAGACTGGAGGTTGCTATTGAGATTATAACTGAGGACATAAGTGGATGCTGTTGGGATGAGTCTCCTAACTGGAATGTCAATACAGATGGAGGCAATCTATAAAGGAGTGACAGAGAGGGAAGGAGAGGTGGCAGCTTGTGTCAAAAGTGGTTTATTTTCAGTGCCACTCAGATGAAATTTGACAATGAAGAGTGTGGTGGAGAACCAGGCGCAATGAAACAAAGGGAAAACTGCAGGGGGACCTCCAGGCCAAGAGCAAACAAATCGCCTCAACTACAGGTTAGTCTACTAATAGGGGACTTAATCCAGACAACTGTTTGAGAAATGTATCCCAGGAAGGCTTCTCTTCTATGTAGTGGACGAGTTTATGTCCCAGAAAATCCAACCTGTGTCGACTATTTACTGAGCTGGAGGAACTGAAAAGGGAAACAGACTTGAGGATAGCAGGGGAGCTGTGTCATTGTGGTGCATTGAAAACTGTGTTAAAACTGTAAGCTGTCACTTTAAAGTTAAGGGGTTTTTCCTGGTCCCGCTTGCATGCTAGGGGACTCTGTAGGAAAGCATGCAATCTGGGCTTTAAGCAGTTGGTCTGCAGAGAGGAAGCCTAGAGAGTAAGGTGGGTGAGCTGTGCCTCCGTTTTATGGAGCAGCCTGCTTTGTCTCTCTCTCTGTTTTGAGATTCTTGCATGCTAGGGTTCTGGATTTTAAGAAATAGTCATCTTACAGCCTTCCAGCAAGAGGGTATATGGTTTTTATCTAACTTCTCTGTGCGTAGCCATGATCAAAAGTTACCAGTGACTGTGAGATAAGAAATCAGTTAAGGGGAAGTAACAGTGCCAGTGTATTTAACTGCACCAAAGCACATAGAAGGGAATGAAAAAATTCAGAGCGCGAGATGTGGCGGGAGGAAGTGTTAAAATCCATGACCATGGAAGAAGCGGGATTGTAAACACTTCCTTCTGACCCCTAGAAGACAATGCCAGTTGGAACAGACTAACATTTTTCTGCTGAGGAAGAACATACTGTAGAAGAACCAGTTGATATAGCTTTGTGGCAAGGAGAATACTGAGAATATATACTGGCTTGCAAGGGAAAGAGAACAATGTAAGGCCTCGTGTCTACACTTAAAAATTAGATCAAACTAGCTGTGTTGCTGAGGGCTGTGAAAAATGTTGTATCCTGAGAGCTGTAGTTAAGTTGACCTAACCCCCAGGGTAGGACCCAGCTACCGTGACTTGGCGAAGTCGATGAATGACATTGATGGGAAAACCCCCTTCCGATGATGTAGGAGGTGTCTGGTGGCGTAGCTGCAGCTGTGGTTCTGTAGGGCTTGTGCAGATACAGTCTGAATGGAGTGAGTTGCCACTAACCAGAGAGGCTACAGGGAATACAGAAGGGTTTTCACAAATTTAGCAGGGGGAAAAGAAAGAAAGCAGACCCGTTAGGTATAGGGGAAGAAATCGATGGGAGTCCCAAAGTGGCTGAGATACTCAACTCCTCTTTAAATCTGTGTATACCAAGACTATTAAAGACGTGAGGAAGACCTTCCAAAAATAGCTATTGATAAAGGCCAGGATAAGGAGATATTGGGAGCTTCTTGAATGGTTAGCTGATCTGGATAAGTGGCCTTCGGGGTATTGAGGGAATTAGCTATTGAATTTAGCTAATCGCTGGCACTTTTTTTTAATTATCATCAAGATCTGGGAAGGTCCCAGAAGATGCAGGGAGGTGTAGAACCGGTGTTCTGAAGAAAGAAGGAAAATGATCTTAGCAATTACTGTCCAGTAAATAGCTTCTATCCCTAATAAAAGTAATAGCACTAATATAAACAAGCTGTAAATATCCGTGGGAACCACCGTAATAAACAGCAATAAGGTTTGTAAAACAAACATCGTTCCGGAGAGTCTGGATTGTTTTGGAGATAAGACCGATGTAGTGAATGGAAGGAATGTAGTAATAGAGCCAGACCTTAGTGGTGTGTCTGTTGCCAAGTCTCAAGAAATCTTACAGGGTTTAATTGCTTTCAGTATGGACACTGCAGGGCGGGCATAATGCGGTTTGCAAAGTGGCTGCTGAGGGGGTAGAGGGATATATATGGCACATCCTTTCCCTGCTCTGTCCAGCTGTAAGTCCTGCGTCTCCTCTGCTGCCTACAATGGCACTAGCTGACCGGTTTAAAAAAGTCAGCTTCTTGCTGGTCGTCTTTCCCGAACCTCTGTCCGCCTGCCTCTGTCCTTAGAGCGGACTCCTTGGTGCCCTCCTAGAACATCAGGGAAGTCTGTAGCACATTGCGAGCGTGATCCTACATCAGGAGGTAACAGTGTATGTAGTGACGGCTCTAGGTGGGGAAAGATGTCTAGTGGAGTGCTGCATGGCTTGATGTTAGGTGGCTCAGATTTAGTGTCTTTGTTGATCTGTTAGGGCCGAGCTATCTCTGTCTGAGTGGTTTAGTTGGTCCCACTCACGTAGTATCTGAGTATACTCCAGTTTTACTGAAACTCTGTTATCCAAACCACCCTGTTATCTGACTCCCTTCCTTGTCCCCCATGAGTCTCATGCTCGGGGACAAGGAAGGGATTGGGGGGGACGAGGCTACCCTGCTGCTGAATGACTCCTGCCCCTCTTGATTATCCAAGCACAACCCATGCTCCTCGGAAAATCAGGAGCATGCTGTATGTTATCCCAACACTTGTGTGAGGCAAGGTCATAGTGTTATCCCCATTTTACAGGTAGGGAATTGAGGTACAGAGAGATTAAGTCACACAGGATGTTTATGGCAGAGTAGGGATTGAACCCAGATCTCCCATAGCCCAGGCTGATGGTCTAGCTACTGGACCATCCTGGCTGCCTTTTGAAATGCCACCCACGTACCAAACTGCAAACACCAGCATGGCCAGGTAACTAACACAGAGACAGGCAATGGAGATTTGGAGACTTTCATCCCAGAAAGGACTCTCGTGATCATCTAGCCTGGCCTCCTGGAGAACACGGGTCAGACAAACTTACCTAATCATTTCTGCGTCAAGCCCATAACTTCTGCTTGAGCTAGAGCAGATCTTGTAGAAAGACACCCAGTCTTGATCTGGAGACTCCATGCGACAGATAATCCACCACCTCTCTTGGCAAGTTCTGGTGGTTAATTACCTTCGTTGTTAAAAATCGACACCTTACTTCTAGCCTGAATTTGTCTAGCTTCAGCTTCTGATCCTTGCATCTCATTCTGCCTTTGGTGGTGTGATGCTCTGTACCTCGGGGGAACACCCAGCACCCCCATGTTTATCCTTGTAAAATGATCGTGTGGTATCCAATGCAAAGTTTGTCATGTCGGGTGTCTTTGGCAGGCTCATGATGCACTGAGCCTTGTTGTTATAGTGATGTTATAGTAATTGTTGTTACAGTGATGTTATAGTGATGTTATAGGTTATAATTTCATGTATGTAGTTATGAGGCTGAAAACGTGTCTTCATGGCTTAAAATAAGCCCAGGCAAAAACGCTCCAGGAGCAGAGGGACAGTTCACACCTCATCGGGGTATGTATGGGACAAACCCAGCCCAGCCTCACAGGAGCAAAGGACGCTGGCCTAGGCAGCAACAAAAAGATCTGTTGGACTCTCAAGTGAGTCACCCCACATTCCTTTGCCCAGTTTGGGACTGCGATGAGGTAATGCTCACCTGACTCTGAAGAGGGAAGGAAGAACATGATAAAAGGGAGAGACGTTTCCCATGCTCTTCCTTTCTCTTCCACTCTCATCTACAGACATCACCACCAAGCGACTGAAGCGCTGATCAAAGGGGAGAGCCTGGCTGAAGGGCAATCAGCCAGTCTGTTTGTAAGGGCATTGGAAGTGTTAAGGTCAGGTTAGAATGCATTTTGCTTTTATTTCATTTGACCAAATCTGACTTGTTGTGCTTTGACCTATAATCACTTAAAATCTATCCTTTGTAGTTAATAAATCTGTTTGTTCTACCTGAAGCAGTGTGCTTGGTTTGAAGCATGTCAGAGACTCCCCTGGGGATAGCAAGGCTGGTACATATCAATTTCTTTGTTAAATTGATGAACTCATATAAGCTTGCAATGTCCAGTGGGCATAACTGGACACTGCAAGATGGAGGTTCCTAGGGTTGTGTCTGGGACCGGAGATATTGGCTAGTGTCATTCGGTTGCACAATCCCAGGAGCAGCTTACGTGCCAGAGGCTGTGTGTGAACAGCCCGGGAGTGGGGGTTCTCACAGCAGAGCAGGGTAAGGCTGGCTCCCAGAGTGAAGGGTTGGAGTGGACCAGATAACACCAGAGGGGAGTGTCACAGGCAGCTGGAAGGAAGAGCCCCTGCTGTGAGAAATCTTTTCCCCCTTGTCAGTACTTATAGACCGTGATCAAGTCACCTCTTAAGGAGGTGGTGGAGTCTCCTTCCTTGGAGGTTTTTAAGGCCCGGCTTGACAAAGCCCTGGCTGGGATGATTTAGCTGGGAATTGGTCCTGCTTTGAGCAGGGGGTTGGACTAGATGACCTCCTGAGGTCCCTTCCAACTCTGATATTCTATGATTCTATGATTAACCTTTTCTTGTATACGCTAAATAGATTGAGCTTCTGTAGTTTCTCACCGTAAGGCAGGTTTTCCAGACCTCAGATCAGTCTCCTCGCTCTTTTTGGAACCCTTTCCAATTTGTCCACATCCTCAGTAGACGCAGTGTCTAGTAATGGTCTCACCCTGCTGTATATTGTACTGTGTGCTGTCATACCACCTTCCTATTGCTACCTGATGGTCCTCTGCTTATCTGTCCAAAGATCGTGTTTGCCCTCTGAGCCGCAGCATCACACTGGGAGCTGCTATTTAGCTGGTTATCTACCACCCCTCCTCTGTCCTTTTCAGTCTTGCTGCCTTCCCGGAGACAGATCCCTGTCCTCCAAGTGTGACCTACATTCTTTGTCCCTAGATGTATGACCTTGCGTATGCCTGTGTTTAAAAAGCATCGCGTTCGACTTAGAAAGAGGATAGCTGGTAGATCTGAGGGAGGAGGGGGAAACGATCCACAGCACGGTACCCGGGGGAAGAGAGAATTCTGGGAAGGGTGGTGGGGGGGAGAGGGTTAGACGCTGTAACTGACAAAACGCAGGTAAGTGTTTGCAGTGGGATGCGGTGAGGGAGAGACTGCCTGTGCAGCGACCTCACCGTTCCAGAGCAGGGATGCAATACAGCCCTAGGGAGGCTGCCTTTGGGTTGTTCCAGTCACTCCTGGGATCAAGCTGCAGGCGGATGGCTGTAAGCTTAGGGAACAAGACAGCGGACAATAGTCTGGGCTGGAGGGGACTGGCTCCCTGGGGAGAGAGGGTGTCTCGCTCGGCTTGTTGTGGCTGTGTTTGCCCTTGGGATTGGGATTGCTCTTGGAGCTGATGGCTTTGCCCTTCTGTCCCTGTTGCTCCCAGCTCCTTTCCCTGATTGGCTTCTTGTTGCCCTGTGACCATTTTGGGCTTAATATCTTGTGACCTATTTCAGCCCTCACCTTGCCACTTGACACTTCCCAGCACTGAAGTGCATGAGCCACTTCTCTGCCCCAGGTCTTCGTTTTCCCACGTCCCCTTGGATCTCGGTTTGCTCAGGTATTTGCTTGATCCTTCCAGTAAATCCGCAGCACATGAAGAGGGCTGGTTCTGTGGTCGCCCCTCTGCGGCACTCCACTAGTCGCTCCCACAAGCTGGAGCCATTTCCATCTGCCACCGCTCTCTGGCCTCGGTGCCATCCTGGCTCTTAGCCCGCAGAGTCTGGCAGCATGGCCGTGCTTGCTAACAACATAGAGTACTCTTCTATGGCAGCCAAAGCTGCCTTGGCATCCACAAAGTCTGGATCTGGTCTCGTTTATGCTGGTGGGGCTCAATTTATTGTTGATCTATGAGCCTGGAGGGGCTGGGCCAGGGCTCTGAGGTGCCACCGGGCGTCCTCTCTCACACATGCTTACCTAGCTGGTTCTTGCTCATGCGCTCAGGGTCTAACTGACATATGTAGGGTTGGGAAGGAATCTCCTTTCCCCCCTTCTCCCCCGGGGCAGAAGGGCCGTCACTTTGGTGTTAAGCTGTCCTGCTGTGACTCCAGCATGTGCAGACTGTGAGAAGGCCGAGCACAACCCCCAAATTGGTTGTGAGTTCTCTACTTGGACTGCACCAATGAATTACCAAGTGTAAGCTCCTCAGTTAGGCACTATAACAGCTTAAACATGGAGTCACAGACAGTCCCCTTGGGTACTCCGAACTCTCTCACCATTCGGGTAAGTATCAGAGGGGTAGCCGTGTTAGTCTGGATCTGTAAAAAGCGACAGAGTCCTGTGGCACCTTATAGACTAACAGACGTCTTGGAGCATAAGTTTTCGTGGGTGAATACCCACTTCGTCAGACGCATTCGGGTAAGCTTACCTTTGTGATAGATGGTCCCTTACACCAAGAATCTCAGCAATATTCAGGTTATTCCCAGTCCCAAAGGGCCAGTCACTTATCCCAGCTCAGCTGCACCTTAGATCTCACACCAGAGACAATGCTGATAGCCAATCCTATGATAAACTATATACGGATTTATTAAATAGGAAAAGGAATCGAGAGAGTTATTTACAAGGTTAAAGTAGGGAAACGTGCATACACAAAGCAACAGAGTGTCCTGTGGCACCTTTGAGACTAACAGAAGTACTGGGAGCATAAGCTTTAGTGGGTCAGAACCTCACTTCTTCAGATGCAAGTAATGGAAATCTCCAGGGGCAGGTATATATCTGTGTGGAGTTAACGAGGTTAGTTCAATCAGGGAGGGTGAGGTGCTCTGCTAGCAGTTGAGGTGTGAACACCAAGGGAGGAGAAACTGTTTCTGTAGTTGGATAGCCATTCACAGTCTTTGTTTAATCCTGATCTGATGGTGTCAAATTTGCAAATGAACTGGAGCTCAGCAGTTTCTCTTTGGAGTCTGGTCCTGAAGTTTTTTTGCTGTAAGATGGCTACCTTAACATCTGCTATTGTGTGGCCAGGGAGGTTGAAGTGTTCTCCTACAGGTTTTTGTATATTGCCATTCCTGATATCTGACTTGTGTCCATTTATCCTCTTGCGTAGTGACTGTCCAGTTTGGCCAATGTACGTAGCAGAGGGGCATTGCTGGCATATGATGGCATATATAACATTGGTGGACGTGCAGGTGAATGAGCCGGTGATGTTGTAGCTGATCTGGTTAGGTCCAGTGATGGTGTTGCTGATGTAGATATGTGGGCAGAGTTGGCATCGAGGTTTGTTGTATGGGTTGGTTCCTGAGTTAGAGTTGTTATGGTGCTGTGCGTGGTTGCTGGTGAGAATATGCTTAAGGTTGGCGGGTTGTCTGTGGGCGAGGACTGGCCTGCCTCCCAAGGTCTGTGAAAGTGAGGAATCATTGTCCAGGATGGGTTGTAGATCACTGATGATGCGTTGGAGAGGTTTAAGCTGAGGACTGTAGGTGATGGCCAGTGGAGTTCTGTTGGTTTCTCTTCTGGGCCTGTCTTGTAGCAGGAGGCTTCTGGGTACACGTCTGGCTCTGTTGATTTGTTTCTTTATTTCCTTGTGTGGGTATCGTAGCTTTGAGAATGCTTGGTGAAGATCTTGTAGGTGTTGGTCTCTGTCTGAGGGGTTGGAGCAGATGCGATTGTACCTCAGTGCTTGGCTGTAGACGATGGATCATGTGGTGTGACCGGGGTGGAAGCTGGAGGCATGAAGGTAGGCGTAGCGGTCGGTGGGTTTTCGGTATAGGGTGGTGTTAATGTGGCCATCGCTTATTTGTACAGTGGTGTCCAGGAAGTGGACCTCCCGTGTAGATTGGTCCAGGCTGAGGTTGGTGGTGGGGTGGAAGCTGTTGAAAGCATGGTGGAATTCTTCCAGGGTCTCCTTCCCATGGGTCCAGATGATGAAGATGTCATCAATATAGCGTAGGTAGAGAAGGGGCATGAGTGGACGAGAGCTGAGGAAGCGTTGTTCCAGGTCAGCCATAAAAATGTTGGCATATTGTGGGGGCCATGCGGGTGCCCATAGCGGTGCCACTGGTCTGGAGGTATATATTGTCACCAAATTTGAAATAATTGTGCGTGAGGATAAAGTCACAGAGCTCAGCAATAAGTTGTGCTGTGTCATCATCAGGGATACTGTTCCTGACAGCTTGTATTCCATCTGTGTGTGCGATGTTTGTGTAGAGAGCCTCTACATCCATGGTGGCTAGGATGGTGTTTTCTGGGAGGCCACCAATGCATTG
This sequence comes from Malaclemys terrapin pileata, assembly GCF_027887155.1. Taxonomy (NCBI): domain Eukaryota; kingdom Metazoa; phylum Chordata; order Testudines; family Emydidae; genus Malaclemys; species Malaclemys terrapin. Next base: position 130,442,287 of record NC_071510.1, on the reverse strand, counting down.
TAGTTTTCTCAGGAAATCTGTGGTGTCACGGAGATAGCTGGGAGTGCTGGTGGCGTAGGGTCTGAGTAGGGAGTCCACATATCTAGACAGTCCTTCAGTGAGAGTGCCAATGCCCGAGATGATGGGGCGTCCAGGATTTCCAGGTTTGTGGATCTTAGGTAGTAGATAGAATAACCCCGGTCGGGGCTCTAAGGGTATGTTGATTTGTTCCTGTGTTAGTGTAGGGAGTGTCCTGAGTAGATGGTGCAGTTTCTTAGTGTATTCCTCAGTGGGATCTGAGGAAAGCGGCCTGTAGAATTTGGTATTGGAGAGTTGTCTGGCAGCCTCCTTCTGGTAGTCAGACCTGTTCATGATGACAACAGCACCTCCTTTATCAGCCTCTTTGATGATAATGTCAGGGTGGTTTCTGAGGCTGTGGATGGCATTGCGTTCTGCACGACTTAGGTTATGAGGCAAGCGATGTTGTTTTTCCACAATTTCTGCCTGTGCACGTCGGCGGAAGCATTCTATGTATAGGTCCAGACTGTCATTTTGACCCTCAGGAGGAGTCCATGTGGAGTTCTTCTTCCTGTGTTGGTGGGAGGGCATCTGTGTATCAGTGCGCTGTTCAGTGTTATCATGAAAGTATTCTTTGAGTCAGAGACGGCGAGAGTAGGCTTCCAGATCACCACAGAACTGTATCATGTTCGTGGGGGTGCTGGGGCAAAAGGAGAGTCCCCGAGATAGGACAGACTCTTCTGCTGGGTTGAGTGTGTAGCTGGATAAATTGACGATATTGCTGGGTGAGTTAGGGGTACCGCTGTTGTGGCTAGACAACTCTCCAATACCAAATTCTACAGGCCGCTTGTAGGAGAACACTTCAACCTCCCTGGCCACACAATAGCAGATGTAAAGGTTGCCATCTTACAGCAAAAAAACTTCAGGACCAGACTCCAAAGAGAAACTGCTGAGCTCCAGTTCATTTGCAAATTTGACACCATCAGATCAGGATTAAACAAAGACTGTGAATGGCTATCCAACTACAGAAACAGTTTCTCCTCCCTTGGTGTTCACACCTCAACTGCTAGCAGAGCACCTCACCCTCCCTGATTGAACTAACCTCGTTAACTCCACACAGATATATACCTGCCCCTGGAGATTTCCATTACTTGCATCTGAAGAAGTGAGGTTCTGACCCACGATAGCTTATGCTCCCAGTACTTCTGTTAGTCTCAAAGGTGCCACAGGACCCTCTGTTGCTTTTTACAGATTCAGACTAACACGGCTACCCCTCTGATACATGCATACACAAGTGAGTTACAATCTTAAGTTTCAAAAGGTAATAGGAGCTTTTATACTCAGCAAGCTCCATATGTCCTTTTAAGGCTAAGCCACTGAGGATCTCTTGCTTATGCTTAGAAAACCTTGCTCACCAGAGTCCGAGCAGCACAGAGATCCAGTTCCTTCTTTTTAGGGTGTTTTACTCCCTTTCTCCCATGTGCTGTGGACTGCAAACTCAGCTGATGGGAGGAATCCACTTGCACAACTCATCTTCGTGAGTGGGAGAAGAGCAGCATAACCATGACTTTTGTCCTCTTTAATGTCCCACAATAGTCCGTCTTGCGTCGATGGGTGCTGGGCATAACACCTTTTGTTGGAGGTCAGCGCTTTACCCTAGGATTAATGTATGCAGCAACTCACAAGCTTTTAATAAAGTCTAAACACATTTTTATAATCACACTACCTATTTTAACAATACTAACACAGTGATGAGCCAGACTGATTCCAGCTATGTATTTGTAAGTATTCATAGAATCATAGAAGATTAGGATTGGAAGAGACTTCAGGAGGTCATCTAGTCCAATCCCCTGCTCAAAGCAGGACCAATCTCCAACTAAATCATCCCAGCCAGGGCTTTGTCAAGCTGGACCTTCAAAACCTCTAAAGATGGAGATTCCACCACCTCCCTAGGTAACCCATTCCAGTGCTTTACCACCCTCCTAGTGAAACAGTGTTTCCTAATATCCAACCTAGACCTCCACCACTGCAACTTGAGATCATTGCTCCTTCTTTCTGTCATCTGCTACCACTGAGAACAGCCGAGCTCCATCCTCTTTGGAACCCCCAACTTCAGGTAGTTGAAGGCTGCTATCAAACCCCTCACTCTTCTCTTCTTTTCTGCAGACCTAAATAATCCCAGTTCCCTCAGCCTCTCCTCATAAGTCATGTGCTCCAGACCCCTAATCATCATTTTCGTTGCCCTCTGCTGTACTCTCTCCAATTTGTCCACATCCCTTCTGTAGTGGGGGCCCAAAACTGGACACAATACTCCAGATGTGGGCTCACCAGTGCTGAATAGAGGCGAATAATCACTTCCCTCGATCTGCTGGCAATGCTCCTACTAATGCTGCCCAATATGCCATTAGCCTTCTTGGCAACAAGGGCACACTACTGACTCATAGCCAGCTTCTCGTCCACTCTAATCCCCAGGTCCTTTTCTGCAGAACTGCGGCTTGAAGCCAGTCGGTCCCCAGCCTCTAGTGGTGCATGGGATTCTTCCCTGATAAGTGCAGGACTCTGCACTTGTCCTTGTTGAACCTCATCAGATTTCTTTTGGCCCAATCCTCTAATTTGTCTAGGTCACTCTGGACCCTATCCCTACTCTCCAGTTTATCTACCTCCCCCCCCAGCTTAGTGTCATCCATGAATTTGCTGAGGGTGCAATTAATCCCATCATCCAGATCATTAATAAAGATGTTGAACAAAACCAGCCCCAGGACCGACCCCTGGGGCACTCTGCTTGATACCAGCTGCCAACTAGACATCGAGCCATTGATCTGTACCCATTGAGCCTAATGATCTAGCCAGCTTTCTATCCACCTTATAGTCCATTCATCCAATCCATACTTTTTTAACTTGCTGGCAAGAATACTGTGGGAGACCGTATCAAAAGCTTTGCTAAAGTCAAGGTATATCACATCCACAGCTTTCCCCATATCCACAGAGCCCATATTCAACCGAGGCACGGGGACCTTGACATGAGCTGGTCTTCCAGCATCACTGTTGGGATGAGGGTTGGTTGTTTGCCGGGATTACCTCAGTTATTGAATTCTCTGCCATTGCAGAGGCATTGGTGCAACTTGGTCCCTCCTATTCTGTGCTTGTGGCACATAATAGTTTAGTCTCCTGTGGGCTGCAATACTTCGATCTAATTTAGGCTGCTGGGTTTAGTGTGTAGGTGCTGGGTGGTGTTGGCCTGTGATATACAGGAGATCAGACTAGATGATATGGTGGTCCCTTCTGGCCTTAAACTCTATGACTCTCTGACCGAGCTCTGCACTGCCTCTACAGGAGCCCTCTGGCACAGTGGCTATTCCAAGGTCAGAGAGAGGGTGTACTGAGAGAGTGGGCATGGGAGGAGGTGTGGCTGAAGCAACCCTGTGCCCTGATGAAGCAATGGCCCATAAGGGCCACTGAATCCAGGGAATAAGTTAAAGCAGCCCTCAGGGCGCTCTAGCCTGCCCTGGGGTTGTTTAATTAGGGGAGTTGCAACCCCCCCACTGGCCCTGACGTCAGTGCGGGGGGGAATTTTGGCATGCTGGTTCCCATGGGTTTACTCCTGATTTACAGTCGCATAAGAATTGGGCCCCCATAACTAACTGGCAGCAAACAGCTTTCAACGACAATCAAGTAAAGCATCCCCATTCTCCATAGGGCAAAACTGGCACTTCTGGGGCATTCGTTCAGTCTGGAAATGGGCTGTGCTTCTGTAGCTCCCGTATGGCCAAGAACGGGCTGCATTGCGGGATTTCATTTTCCTGACAAAGCCGGGGCAAGAATGGTCATTGTCTGCAAAAACATGAATTATTATTGTTGTATCTTATGGGTTTTGACAAGCCTGAAAGTTCTCTTTCCCCCACCCCTGCCCAACATCGACAAGCTGTCCAACAAAGTCCAAGCTGGGTCAAAGATTGCAATAGGGGGCATTGTATTCAGATGCCAGAAGGTGTCTGTTGGGATGGTGTTAAATTATTATAAATCCCTGTGGTTGGCATGAGTGTGGTAAAGTGTGGTAAGTTTAAATTTGCTGAAGAATTCTGGAAGCAGGGTTCTGTCAGCATCAAACAGGCCATATAAAAAGTTAGTAAAAAAGCAAACCTTGCACTTGAATATTGACCCAACTGTGTACTTTGAATGTGTTTACTTGTACAGATGTAAAACGGCTGTGGTCACAGTCAGTCGTGTTCATCAAACAAATTATGCAAAACAACATATAAATGGTAAACTTAGAACTACCTAACCTGGGTCAACCGACCCTGTAAAACTGCACAGCCACAAAAGTTGCCTCAAAAAGTAATTAATAAGCAAATGATTAAGAAAATAGTAAATGTCAGTCGGCCTCAGTCTGTCCATAGTGTCCCCTCCAAAATATTAATTTAAAAAAGTTATGTAATGCCAACATAGCATATTTTGAGAACATGTAACACTTCAAAAAGGGGTATAAATATTGAAAAATATCAGACTCGGCTCTCACCCTAATTAACATCTAAAAAGGCCCATAATGCTGTTGAACAAAGAACCCAACAGTCTGCTCTGGGAAACACTTAACAAACCAAGTGTTTAAAAAAGACCAAACAAACCAAAAATAAAGGCCTTCATCTAAAATGAGTAGCTATACCAGCTTTGTTTGCCAGTCAAAATACTTGCAAGGCCAACATAGTTACTAAGAAATTATGCTTTTAAAATTAAGGCTTATTAAAAAGTAGCATTGCAGAACCTTTTGCTGCCTGTCTGTAATTCTTTCAAATAAATAACTTTGCATTTAAAAAACCAAACCAAACCACCCTAAATCTGGGGTTTTACTGTCACTACTGCTGTAATCTCTGCCCAGCTGTGGGCCAATACAGGCCCCAGCCCTGCAAGGTTTAGCAAGGCACTGCAAGGAATTGTATTAGATCTGCTCTTATTTAATGTCTTCATGACTGATCTAGAAGGAACAGGCAATTCTCATAAAGATCAAGCTAATGAAATTCACAGATGATACTAAATTGGGAGAAACTGCACAAATGACGGAGGACAAAGAAATCAAAAAGGGATCTGTGGAAATTATAAACATAGGTGTGAGGAGAAGGAAAAATACAGGTTACTGCGAGAGAGAATTTGAAGCCCACGAGCTGACAGATTTCAGTGCAGGAGAGAAAGGGCAGATTTTCCAACAGGCTCAGCGCGTTGGGTGTTGAACTTTTTGGACAATCTGACTGGAAAGCTGGGTGCTGAGTGCTGTGAAATCTGACCCCGGGGGTTTACATTTGGGGCAGATGCCATCTTTTTGTTCTGTTTGTGCAGCCCCTGGCACAACGGGACCCTGATCCACGCCTGGCTCCTTGGTGCTGCTGTGGCACCAATACAGAATAATAGTAACAGAAAAGCCATAGCTATTAGAAAACCGCATGTGTGTGCTTAAAAACCACCACTAGGAAGAACTGGATCCGATCCCCACTGCTCAGTCATTTATACCTGGTCAGAATGCTACCAAATGATGGGTGTGAATGACCAAGGTGCTTGAGAATCAGGCCCAGTGTTTTCAAAATACAAAAGATTAAGAATACCAGGGCTTATGGGGAAGCTACCTGTGATGCTCATCAGCTGAGCATGCTCCAAACCCTGCTTGTTGAGGGTGCAGTTCCCTCCCCCCGCCACTTGTAGGATCCAACAAAAGATCTATGTGCCACGTATCCTCTTATTTGGAGGGCGTCAACGGGGCATGAGTGGTGCTGAGGCCCACCAGTCTGCACAGATGTAAAGTTCTCCATCAGCGTCTATACCGGGATAGGCAACCTATGGCAGGCGTGTCGATTTTCAGTGGCACTCACGCTGTCTGGGTCCTGGCCTGGGTCTGGGGGGCTCTGCATTTTAATTTAATTTTAAATGACGCTTCTTAAACATTTTAAAAACCTTATTTACTTTACATATAGCAATAGTTTAGTTACATATTATAGACTTATAGAAAGAGACCTTCTAAAAATGTTAAAATGTATTCCTGGCACGCGAAACCTTACATTAGAGTGAATAAATGAAGACTCGGCACACCACTTCTGAAAGGTTACCGACCCCTGCTCTATACTACCCTCGCAGTTGTCGAGCTTGTAAAGTGCAGGAGTGGGAAGCCCTGAGTGGGGTTTTAAGGGGAAAAGCAGATGATTCAGACTAAACAGGGAATTTAAAATACAGGAGACTTGACACTGGAGTGTTGACAACCGTGACAAAGTCAGGACAGGAAGATGTTTAGGTTCTCATGGTAACATTTGCCCAAAGCCTGAAGCTCCTTCACCTCGTAAATTACTAACCTAAGCTTCTCCACAGTAAACTGCAAGGTAAATAAATATTCTCCTTGGGAACATCTTTCCCGGATAAATAGACCCCCCTCCTCCCCGCCTTGGTATTTTCATGCATTTCAAAAAGTCGGAGCAGTTCACAATCCAATCACAAAACAAGCAGTGTTTAGCTCCTGCTGCGAAGGGAACGAGTTAGGCACCAGAAAGACTGTCATTTTAGCGGTTCTCCTACAAAGGAAGGTGTTACAGTAAATTTGCTTATTTCACCAAAGGAGAATCCGACGGGTTTGATGGAAACCGGATGAGACAGGCTCGGTAAATGGGTTTTGCTGGCCGAATTGAAAGCAAAGAAGCGTGCACGTGTGGTGGTGGCTGGTCAAAAATTGACTCTGGAAGGAATTTAAAGACCGTGAGTTAGCAAGCCCCTGAAACAACCTCTCTGTAGCCATCTAGGTACTTTCACGGTCCTCATCACCCGGGTGCCTCTCGACAAAGGCAACTGAACTTGGAGAGCAGGTGCTGGTATAGCCAGTCCTGCTGCTCCATCAGTTCAGTGACCGAGGGGTTGGGGATTGGCTGCTGGGTCGGGATTTGCTTGGATGATGCTGGAATAACGCTTCTGTAGTCTACAGCGCTCGAGTGGATCCGGGGCAAGCAGATGGGAACCTAGCCACTTTCTCCTTGGGCTCTGTTCCCTGCAGAGCTGCTGCTGGCCTCATCTTCTCTGCACCCAGCCAGCAGAGTTGGTCAGGTGTGGAGGGGAGCTTTTATTACACCCCATAGAGTGGGAAGAGCTGCTACCCAGTCTATGATGCCCCTGGGTCCCATGGAGAAATTGATTCAGCTAGAATTGCTCCGGAGGTGGGGAACTTTGGCCGTAGCATGGCCTCAGGATGGGCTGTGGCTTAAAATCTGCTCTTGAACGCAGAGCCAGGCTGGGTTAGGACTTGGATGGGGAACTGCAGGCAAAACACTGCGGTTGGAAATTGGGGGGGAAACTGGCTTTCTTCCCTCTCAAGCTGCACCCAAGAAATGCCCCTTCCCCAAGGGGACAGACATCACTAGAGTTGCCCTCTTTTAGAGACTGCGTGAAGCTGAGGTCTTGGCTGCTTGTCGGGGCCAGGTCCTCAGCTGGTACAAATCAGTATTGAAGTCAGTGGAGTGACTCCAAGTTTACTGCAGTCAAAGGGTCTGGCCTGGGGTGTCCGCTAGGGAGTCCTGGCCAAATTCCAGTTTGGATTGTTACCCTCGGACTGGGTTTCCCCGTGGTGGTCATTTTCTGAGCTGCTGGGAGTCTTGTTCTCTGTGTAAACAGTGGTTGTAGGTGCCTGCCCCCCTCCCCCCAAGATGGCTGCATGACATTCCACGGGGAGGGGCTGGTGGGGCTAAGTGATTTCCCTAGAGGGTCACAAACTAAGGTCTTTCCCAGGGAGTTTTGCCGGAGTAACCTCAGGGTCGGACCCCCTCCCTTTGTGCAGTCGGTTAGGAAAGCACTTGGGATGCAAGGCGCTGTAAGGAGAGATCATTGGGGCAAACCTCCAGGGTTGCGCTGGTGTAGCTGAGAGCCCATCATCCTTAGGTGACTTTCCCTCTCCGAGGAGGCTGCAGGATCAGCACTGCCAGGAGCTCTGGGGCTTGCTCAGGGGTGGGTCATTGCCTGTGGCCCCAGAGTGCCCCTTGGAAGCAGAGATCTGTCGCCCGTCATTAGCTGGCCTGGAGGAAAGGGAAACATGAAAAGCCAAAGGGCCCAAGTGCCAGAGCCCGCATCAGAGTCGCCTCCCCTGGCCCTTGCTTCCCCGGCCTCTTTTGGGCTTGGCCTGGGGCCGGCGAAGAGTCAGCGGGATGCGTCCATATGCTCGTGCCCTGCCGTTGCCAAAGGGACGTCCTATTTTCTATGCTAATGCGCTCCACGTGCTGGCCCATTATTCCAGACGCTTCAGAGCCTCGCTGCCCATGGCTCGTGATTTATCTGCTCTTCCTCGCCTCTCCTTGGCGGGCTGCTGTCCTTCCACCTCGCGGACCCTCTCCACCCTCTCCTGCTCCCTGATCAGCTGGGTCCCAGCACACACACGTGTGTGTGTGTGTGTGTGTGTGTGTGTGTGTGTGTCCTGTGCTAGTTTTGTGGTGTCTCTTTCTAGAGGGGCAAGCCAGGGACAGGTGCAAAGGGCCCTGGGAGTGTAATTTAGGGGAGAACGGCAAATCTCATTCAGGCCCCAAGGACAATGAAGGCGCTGGAGCAGCCCCAGTATCTCACAGGCGGGAGAGAGCGAACATGCGGGCGATGGAAAGCCATGCAAATAGGGGCTTTGATCTGCCTTCTGAAGGAGCCGGGGCTGGAGCATTGTTCCTATCACATCACATCAGTTTCACATTCCTCATGCAGGAGCGCTCAGCGCTTTCAGGGTCGGACAAAAGAACTCGGGGAGACGAACAAAGGGGGGCTGCTCTACCTCGCGCAGAATAGAGGGAGAGGTTGAATTGCTCTCTTGGCAAGTCATGGAAAAGGGGTTGTCGGCAGCGGCTGCATTTTAAAGCACTAGCTGGAAATTTTTCTTCTAAAAATAATTTTTTTTGTTGTTGTGGCTGGAGGGATTGCTATTTATTTTTTTGGCTGGGGGAGGAGGGGAGATAAATAACACAGATGACAAAGTTGAAAGGCTGGAAATGACCTGTGGGGTTTCGGTCCTCATGTCCCTTTCCCCCATGAGAACCGAGTGGGGAGAAATGAAGTATCATAGGACTGGAAGGGACCTAGAGAGATCATCTAGTCTAGTCCCTTGCACTCACGGCAGGACTAAGTATTATCTGAGTATCATTTCGGAAGGACCGGCTGGTGGAGCGTGTGTGGTGGTGGCGGTGATTACTCTGACTTATCTATATTTTATATACGGTTTGGGATGGGTGATACAATATCCTTAGATTTTTGATCAATCTGCGCTGTCCGCAGATCACGTGTTTGGGCTAGTGAGTTTCCCGGCTGGCTTTGCAAAGCCTGTGACGATGGCAGGCCGCCGCGCGGGCGAGTGGCATGGGGCAGTTGTCCCTTTTCCTGATGTTCCCCAAAGCATTAGGGGTGCAATCACTGAAGTTAGAAAAGAGAGATCCAGGGCGCGGGCTAGAAGAGAGGGGGCAGCGGTTTGCTGGAGAAGGCAGGCTGCTCCTACCAAGCGAGGAGATTGGTCCTGAGACGGGCCGGTTACGTATCCCAGGCTTTAGGAGCCGCAGCTGAGAGGCCATGGATACTTCTCTGAAGAAGTTGCCCTTCCCTGCTGAGGAGACTGTGGCAGCAAAAGAATTTTGATGCTTTTCTTTCAATGTGGCGTATTTTACTATCAGCGACGAGAGGAATACTAAGGGGTGCCGCATACAGCTAGGGACTGCGTGAGCATGCCCTCTGCACCACATGTGTGCACACACCGTCCCCGTCCCCCCCAGCGTGGCTCTGTCCCAGCACCTCAGTCCTGACCTACCGCCTGGATTGCTGATCTGTAAACCCCACCCTGCTTTTCCGGTCCTGACGGCACTCACGCTCAGATCCACCGGTGTGCCTTGATCGCAACCCACAGGCTCTGTCCCCTCCGTCCCTCGGGGCTCCCCTCAGACAGCTCTGCTGTGCCCCTCAACCCTGCCCTCCACCTCTGCACTTATTCCTCTCCTGGGCTACAGACCGTATAAAAATGCTGCGTAAAAATTACACCCGGAACCAACGTTATTTTACTGGCAAAAGTGTCTTGCGTTGCCCAGGTCTGTGCCCTCTTCTGCTATTCCGGCCCTGGGCTCCCTGCGCCCAGCTCCACCGCTGACCCACAGCCCCCCTTTTCTCCTCCTGTTCCAGCCCTGGGCCTCTCCTGGTGAAAGACTGTCAATCAAAGCGGAATTGTCTGGTGGTTTTGTGATGTGGACAAACTCCCACTAAGGAGTCAAGGGCCAGGCTGAGACCTTTAAACCCACTTCCATTGGTGTCTTAAATCAAACAGGAGCCCGGGTCCTGGGGTGCCGGGGATGGGGGGGTGGGGGCTGTCCCAGCGACCCAGGGTGCCCCCTGCAGGAAGTTTAGAGTTTGTTTCCCGTGAACTTCGTTATTAATCAGCTCGGTGGATGGTGTTATGCCCCTTCTGGTACAGTTGCATTCACAAGGGGTTAGCGGAGGCTCTCCCCACACCGGAGATCCTTTAATGCAAATCCCATGGGAGAGGATAAACAGGTGCGAGGAGAATATTCCCCATCCAGCTGCCAGGGAACGAGGGAGAGCGGGGGCAAGGTTCACGCTATGGTGATGAAACCCAGCAAAGCCGGAGCTCCGGGATCCAATTCTCAGAATGTGTGGGGTTGCGGGGGACACATGAAGAGTTCACTGTCCCTGTCCCCATGCCCTTGGCTTTCTTGCTGCCCTCCCAATACCACACGACCAGAACTGCAGTCCCAGCGGAGGGCTCTGTGGTGTCGGCAGCCGTCCCCCCTCGGCGGATCTCAGCGGCTGAAGATGGCGGCCGTGCAGGGCTAGGATCTCCCCTAAGAGTCCGGGATGGGGGGGAGTGTTTGGGAAACAGGGGCGTCAGTGGTGAGGAAGGCGGAAGGGCAGGTCAGTCTGGTGGAAACGGCACTAGATTGACACTCATGAGATGTCAATCTAGCGCCTGGTTCTTCTGCCCCAGGCTCCCTGGGCCGGTTGCTTAGTGTCTCTCGGCGTCTCCGTTACCAGGCAGCAAGGCTGTTGTGTGTGTGGAGTGGGAGCTCTGAGGGCCGCAGCACCCCCTGAACCTGGGGGCGGGGGAGCTCTCCCTCATTCCGGAGCTCCTGCTAGCTTCCCACCATCACCGCCCATGCCGCCTCTGATGGCCACTGTAGCGCCATCTAGTGGTCACCTGTCAAGGACTGAGGCCCCCATGTGCTGGGCGCTGTACTGAGCGGTAACCGAGACAGCTCCTGCCCCACAGAGCTCACCATTACAGATGCGACTCAACGGGTGCGTGAAATAAACAGGTCATGGGAAGGGAGGGGGAGACTAGGAATCTCCTTCTCTTCTTCGATCTCTCAGATGGGATGGCCTTCGGGACAGGGACTGTGGTGTCGCCAACCCCCAGGATTCAGAAATCATATGTCTGCCCCCTGCCCCCAAATCAGAGGTGGTTTAACTACCAGGAGATTTTTTTTTTTTTTTTAAATAACAATTTTGTGGTTCTTTTTCTCTGCTGTATGGGGTCTGAGCCTGTTGGGGTCACATCCCTCAGCTTTTCTTTACCATCATGGAGTCTGGCAGTGCAGCCCAAGTCAGGGTCCTACGGTGGGCGGCCGTCGGGGCTCATTCGGGCAGGCCCACGCTCTCCGGGAAGCCCGACTGGATTCCACGGGGACTTCCGAAGCAGACTTCTAGCCATCAGGGAAGACAGAGCTGCTTGGATGTGAGTCACCAGCTCCCCTGTGCTTTTAACAGAGTGCCAATGTTTGACACAACCATTACGTTAAATTAAGCCCTATGTGCTTCAAATGGATTCTGAGACTTCTGACTGACTCGCTATTAGCAGAGCTGTCTGTTCTCCCCTTCGGCTCGCGCTCTCTCTCTCTCTCACTCTTCCCCGCCCCTCCCCCTCCCCCCCCCCCCCCCCCCCCGCTTTTCCTCCTCTTCCATTTAATACTGTCTCATGTGTAGCTAGTTTTACTGCTGACATTTAAAAGCAGCAGGCCAGGGCTCACGGAGATGCTTGGCATTTGGAACTGTTGCAGCCGTCTGGGAGCTTTCCCCAGACCAGTGTCCCTTCTCCCGTGTCTGTGTGTGGGGGGCTTTGCCCAGGGGCTGCCACTCATGGAGGGGTGGTGGTGTGATGCGCTGGGCTCCCGTCTGTTAACAATGGGAAGTTCCTGTCCCCGGAGGACCAACCATCTCCCCACCAGCCCTAGTCACTGGAGTGCTGAGGTTGGTTGTTTACTGCAGAGGCTGCTTTGTGCTGGGGGTTTCCAAACACCGAGGAAGAATGTTCTCTGCTCCCAGGCGAAGGGCAGGCAAGCAGACAGAAGCAAGGGGAATTGGAATAGCAAGAGGCGGTTTCTAGCCGAGTCACTTTTGTTCACTTCAGGCACCGTGGCAGAAGTCAGCTTTTGAGAGGGACTCCTCTCTGGCCAGGGTGGGGGCCTCTTGGAAGAGCTCTGGGCATGGTTGGGTGGTGTGTGGATAAGAGCAATTGCAGAGGTGGTAGACGGGAGGTTGGGTCTGGAATGGTGGAGAGGTGTGGGAGGCGGGGCCAGGATAGAGGGGCATTGGGAGAACTGTGTGTCTCGAGGAACCAGGACTGGAAGAGCAGTGCGGGAGGCTATGGGGGATGACTGAAGGACAGCCATAGAGCTTCCAGATGCAGCTGGGAGACCATGTGCTGAGAGGCAGGACCGGGGGGCATTGGCAGAGCTGAGCGTGTGGCCCGAGGGGCCAGGACTGGAAGAGCAGGGGACACTGCAGTGCAGAGGCAAGATAAGCTGGATGAAGAATGTGAGGAGGAGCATGAAGAGCACATGGCCAGAAAATGGGTGTGCATTGCACTAGGATGCACGTACCAGAGTCCTGCCAATGCCCTCCTCCTCGTCACTGCAGGCGCACGGCCTGCTCAGTGCCTCCCCGATGGAGACGCCAGGACATCCGCACTGGCTTTGTTGTTGCTCTGTGTGACAGCTCAAAAAAACAGTCGCTGCAAACAGAAACGGGGACTTTCCTAGCGATCGCTGTGTTTACAGGTCCTTAGACCGCCACCGCCGTGTCATGAGGCCACACCACTCTGCACTCACAGCAGCATCTTCAGTGATCCCATTGCAGTCGCCGCCTCTGCCATCTCACCTGCCCTGCCGTGGACCTTCTAGTGCCTTGTTTGCATCCACACACCTGCTGTCTCCCCGCCTTGATGTCTGCCACCCCACTGCTCCATTTATCACACCGCTCTCTGCTGATCGGTGTCATTTCTCCATCGCTCTCCCAGTAGCACGGAGCTTGGAGGGAAGAGCACAGGTTGCAGGAGGGAAGGGGTTGGAGGAGACGCCAGGAAGTCGGTGTGTGTGCACATGGCTGGAATGCTAGTTGCAGCATCTCTATAAATAGTTCTCTTAGTAAAGAGCCAGCTTCATTTTAATAATGAGATAATCATCTCTAGCTATTCTATAGCACATATCCTAGGCGTGTCATCCTCCAGGACTGTCCTGGAGTCCCCGGGAATTAAAGATTAATCTTTAATTAAAGATGATGTCATGTGATGAAACCTCCAGGAATACGTCCAACCAAAATTGGCAACCCTAATTTCATCAGTAGATCTCAAAGAGCTTTACAAAGGAGGTCAGAAACATGGAATCATTTGTTATAACCCAGCACATGGTACAGGATACATTTCCCTTCGTTGATGGGCGCAGTTTTTCTCTGTTATCTTCTCCTTTCTCAATAGCATCAGATTCATTTCTGCCGACACGCTCAATGTCATCTGCTCGTTCCCTGGGGCAGGGAGTAGGTACCGTCCTTCATTTGCATCCTCACTTTCTGCCTCATTGCCCAAGCAATATCACATGCTTTGACGTCATCACCCAGGCGGCTGGCACCCTCTCTGCCCCATTAGCTCCATGGGAATCAGCGGTGAGCTGTGGGACTAGGGGAGAGAGAGCAGCATTGAGCTTGTATCATTGTAGAAAGGGGAATAAGTTTGTTTTTTGAAGGGAACCTGTGGCAGTTAGTTATTGTTAATAGAGCTGGTGCGGATCAGTGAAAATCCCCTGAGACTTGTTGAGATTTTGAAACAATTTTCCCTGCTCTAGGGATGAAAAGACAAAATCTTGAAAATTTTCTTTCTCTCTCTCTCTCTCTCACACACTGGTCTGAGTCAACTGAAATGTTTTGCTTCGATTTCAGCCACTTTTTAATTTATTTATTTTTACTCCGACAAGCTTAAATTTTGAAACAAAAAGTCATTTCAAACTGGAATTTTTCCGTTCAAAAATGTCAATCTATTTTGACAACTTCAAAACTTTTTTTTAAATTTGTTTGCATCATAATTCGTCTAAACCGACCCTTTCTCGCGATTTTGGTGAATCGGCATTTTCTGGGGAGGGAAAGTTTGTGCCACAGGGCTCAGAACACCGGGAGTAACAGCCCCATTCCTTTGGTTTTAAACATCCATGTTTTTGGCAGCAAACAGTCGGTTTCCCATTTCCCTTTTAAATCAGCAACGATGGTGAAAATAGGGCATAGCCTTGCGCATTGGCACTGGGAGGGGGAAATACCAAACCTGAGAGAGAAGAGAAATCCTGATATAAAACCTCCAAGTCAATAAATACAAGATGGGACCGGTGTGACTGAGACGCATGTAGGAATGCGGGAGTTACAGGCTGCTCTGCATTAAAGTGTGTTGAAAAAACTGTGCTCTGCTTTGATATTTGAGAAATAGTCTGTGCTGATGTGCTTATTACTGTGTCTCTGTCACGGAGTCCCCGGGCGATGCTCTGGAACTGCTCCCCACAAAGCCAGTCAGGACTTGGGGGAGCCGCCTCTCCCTTGGAGCAGACTGTCTTCAGGGCAAGAAGCTCACACGGCTTCACCTTCCTTGGTCTGACCTGGGAGCATTCAGCATATGCCCCTCCGTGCACTTCCCACAGCAAGTCCGCCCAGGCGGGGTCCTGGGGAAGCCAGAGGGTCCTGCACCCCCGCTTCGCAGTCAGACGTGACTCTCAGCCAGCCAGTAAAACAGGTTTATTAGATGACAGGAACACGGTCTAAAACAGAGCTTGTAGGCACAGAGAACGGGATCCCTCAGCTGGGTCCATTCTGGGGCCCAGCGAGCCAGAGAACCTCCTCTGCACTCACTTCCCGACCCCAGCCAGCCCCAAACTGAAAACCCTGCCAGCCCCTCCTTCTCTGCTGAGTTCCTTTCCCGGGCCAGGAGGTCACCTGATCTCTTTGTTCTCCCACTCCTTTAGCATCCCCTTGCAAGGGGGAAGGGCCTGGGCCAGGAGGTCACCTGATCTTTGTTCTCACACTCCTTTAGCATCCCCTTGCAGGGTGGGAGGGCCCGGGCCATTAGTTGCCAGGAGACAGAGTGTCAGCCAGAAACTGAGGCACCCACCCAGTATTCAAATAACACGTCAAGAACATTCCCACTTCGTCACAGGCTCATGATGCTGTGGCCAGGGGGGCTGAGTTAAGGTGACATACACAGCTGTAGCTCTTGGGTTTCTTGACTCTTCGGTGCTCTGTTGACCAACTTTAATGTTCCCTTAACATAGTTTTGGGTTTGTATCTGATTGCTTGGTGGTTTTTCACTCTCCAGTGGGTCTCGTGTCTAGAAATGTCCATAATAAGGGGTTATGATTCAAGTAAATTTGTGCTGGGAGCTCTTAGTATAGTATTGGAGTCTGCTGCACAAATCCCATTTGGAGAATTGCTATTCTTCCATGTTATGGGGCATCAGCCCTCCCCTGAAAAGCCAGCAAAAGAGAGAGCCAAACTTAAAGGTGTGGATTAGACCTTTGCTCCGATATACACGAATGCTGCCGTGACATTACTAGCCGTGTCGGCTCAGAATTTCAGTTTGCAGGCAGATGCCATGAAATTCTTTCTCTCGCTTTCCAAGAAGCACCAGAGGGTTTTTAACCCTCATCTGCGCAGCCACCAGTAATGATCAGAAGGGGCGTATTTCTGTAGAGTGTCTGCCCTACCAAAGGGCCTCAGCTGTTGGAAGAATCCCATGCACTGCTACAGACTAGGGACCGAATGACTAGGCAGCAGTTCTGCAGAAAAGGACCTAGGGGTTACAGTGGACAAGAAGCTGGATATGAGTCAGCAGTGTGCCTTTGTTGCCAAGAAGGCTAATGGCATTTTGGGCTGTATAAGATGGGGCATTGCCAGCAGATCGAGGGACGTGATCATTCCCCTCTATTCGACATTGGTGAGGCCTCATCTGGAGTACTGTGTCCAGTTTTGGGCCCCACACTACAAGAAGGATGTGGACAAATTGGAAAGAGTCCAGCAGAGGGCAACAAAAATTATGAGGGGGCTGGAGCACATGACTTATGAGGAGAGGCTGAGGGAACTGGGATTGTTTAGTCTCCAGAAGAGAAGAGTGAGGGGGGATTTGATAGCTGCTTTCAACTACCTGAAGGGGGTTCCAAAGAGGATGGATCTAGACTGTTCTCCATGGTAGCAGATGACAGAACAAGGAGTAATGGTCTCAAGTTGCAGTGGGGGAGGTTTAGGTTGGATCTTAGGAAAACCTTTTTCACTAGGAGGGTGGTGAAGCACTGGAATGGGTTCCCTAGGGAGGTAGTGGAATCTCCTTCCTTAGAGGTTTTTAAGATCAGGCTTGACAAAGCCCTGGCTGGGATGATGTAGTTGGGGATTGGTCCTGCTTTGAGCAGGGGGTTGGACTAGATGACCTCCTGAGGTCCCTTCCTACCCCGATAGTCTATGATTCTATGAGTCAATACAGGCCAATACCAACAAGAAACTTGGTTAGGTGTCGGGAGATTGAGGGCAGAGGCCAGCTGGCTCTGCGCACTGGGAGAAGGATCTTGTGGAAAAGCGGGGTTGAGGGTTGCTGAAAAGAGGACCAGCGAGCAAAGCAATATAAGAAACAGGCTGGAGAATTGTTGAGAGTTGTGTAGATGGTGGGGAATGGGGCTGGCACGTGCAGAGCCATGATGAGGGGAGATTTTTGTTCTGGCTGCTGAAATGGACCAGTCGTCACTGGGGGTTTCAGAGGATTGGGGGCATGTTCCCATTGGCAGCAGGAGGAGAGGATTCCAGGTGGAGGAGGTGAATTCCACACAGGAGGCAATTAGGCTTGTAAAATGCCTTGCCTGGAGGACGGGTACCTGGGTGCCTGTCTGTACAGCACAAACATCACCCCCTGTATCTGAACTCCTGGGTACAGCTTTGGAGTCCAGGGATCTTAGCCTGAGTGAGGAATGCCCCCGGTGGAGGTGTGCAAATCGCACTCCCTGGACGCAATAATCTGCGGCAAACCCCACACAGCCGTGCCGGGGAGTAAAGACTTCCCAACACGGCCCCATGTGGGAATGAGCGAAACGCCCGGCTGCGGGCAGCCCGTTGAGCCCGTTGTTTTGGTGTCTTCCTTATCCCAGCAGCATGTGCTCATTGTAGACCCCAAGAGCGGAGCCAGGGCATCTCGGAGAACAGTCTCTAAAGATATCCCTCTCCAATAGGGCCACGACTGCCCCCCAGAGCCGGGACTGGGTCTTGCTAGGTATAGAGCATCTAGTGCAACAGAGCCTGATCCTGGGCTGTCCTGCAATCCACCCAGTAATAGTGGCGGGGCGTAGGCAGGACATACCCACACGGGCATGCTTGGACAGCTGCACTTTCCTCCCCATGCTATGTATTACTGTAGCTTGGGGAGCAGATCCCCGTTGTGCTGGGTACGCTATAAACACATAAGAAGGCAGTGTCCCTGCCCTGAAGAACTTAGTAACACCGGTGGCTATCCTTTGCCTTGGCAGGTGGGGGAGCCCCGGAAGGCTGGATGGGTGTGGGCTGCACAGAGCTAAGCAGACGTTAGGGTGACCAGATGTCCCAATTTTATAGGGACAGTCCTGATTTTGGGGTCTTTTTCTTATATAGGCTCCTATTACCCCTCCACCCCTGTCCCGATTTTTCACATTTGCTGTCTGGTCACCCTAGCAGACGTTGACAGAAACCAGGAAGAGGACAAGAGCGAGTCTGCTGTAATTATGTAGCATTTATTATTAATAAGCTGAAATTGCTGGAAGCAGCCTCTGTAATGTGAATACTGATACAGCGTTTCAAAAGACAATTTAGCTGTCCTCTGTCTGGCTGCTAGCTCCCTCAGCTCCAGCCGGCAGGGAACCAAAGTCTCATCTGCTACTTCCTTATTGGTACCCTCCCCCCACACACACCCCTTAAACTCTTTGTTTTCCCATCAAGGAGCCCGTTCTCTGTCTCCCCGGATGCTGTAGCATTGCGTGGTGTGAGCTGTGATACCGAAGCTCTAGCAAACATTAAACTGTGTTGCCACAGAGACATCTCAACTGCGCTCATTGCCTGGGCCTACCCAGCGCCACCCTCGGGTGCCAGCCCTCTGCACTGTCTACTCTCTGCCGGTCACGCTCACCCCCCCGCATTCCTAGAACAAAGTGTTTCCCTCTAGTGGACTGACGCCCCCAAGGGAGAGACGGCCCCAGGGCTGAGGTTCGTGGGAGTTTGGAGTGAGTGTGGCTTTCTCGGTCTCTGGCTTCGGCTTTTGCTTAGGCCAGCTCACGTACGTTCCAAATAGTTGCCTGAGATATTTTAATCTGCTGAATTGTAACAGAGATATTGTGTGTGTGGGGGGGGGGGAAGGGGAGGAAGCAATGTATGTACCAGAGAGACTCAGGTACGTCTGCCCAACAGCTAGGAGGTGTTTCCCAGCATGGGAGCTAATGCACTGAAAAGAGCGTGGCCGCGGTGGCTCAGGCTAACCATCAAAGTACAGCCCCCTCCGGGGTCCTAGGTGTGTGCCTGGGTGGCTAGCCGGAGGGGCAGCGCTGCTGTTTGTTAGCTTGCTCTCTCCAGCAGAGCTAGTGCGCGGATGTCTACCCGAGCCGGGAATTACACCTCACAGCTGCTGTGTAGGTATGCCCTTAAGCTACATACCAGGGCGACAGGTGCCTTCTAAATGTCATAGGGAAAAAGGGAGACAAATCAGCTCTGGGAGATTGAATAGTTTCTCTTTTCTTCCATGACATTGTTGTATCAGCCATTCTAGCGTGCGCTCAAGCCGATTAGCTCCAGCATGTGAGTTTTAGCCCTTGCAGAACATCCATTCCCCTTATATATTATACAGTAGTTTAAAGAGGATTAAGACAATAGCTAATGTAAACGATGACTGATGTAGATTGCCCAGATCTTGAGCCTCCAGGGATTTCCCGGCACACAGATTAGCCGGCTCACTAACTAAACATTGGAGCACCCAGAGTAAATCCAGGCAAATAACCAGTTTCCTGGCCTGAATAGGATAGAAGGCTTTAACAACTGGTTTTGATACAGTTCTATATTTCCGGAGTCAATGCCCATGCTTCTGCAACAGCCGTCACCAAAGGATCCGCAACAGATTCTACTTCGGTAACAGCTGACGGATATGCCGGGGGTAGCCAAGGAAATGAAGCATCCAGAACTTCCTGATCAATACCATTATCAGATACAGATGGTAATTGGAGAGGAGGAGGATCAATGCAGCTGGGTTTGTTTCTCCCCCTCCCAGCCCCCGGATCCAAACACCTTCTAGTTTAGCCGGAGAAGCCGCTGGTTCTGTGGGTGTGTTTCCAGTTTCCTCACTTTTTGTGTGGGATCGGCAGGTTTGTGCCAACACTAAATCTGCAGAGACTAGGAGGTGATGTTTGTCTTTAGCCCCCATTGCCGTTCCTGAGTCGGAGGCTGTTAATGGCAGTGAGTTTGGCACGCCAGCTTAGGAGGCAAAGGATCAAAAGATGGCAGAGCAGTTACAGGAGGGATTTCTGCTCACCATGACACAGGTTCAAACCCCCTGAGTTGCAATGGGAGAGGAGAACTGCCAGAGCAGTCTGGTATTGCATCTCCATTCGTGGCCTCTAGTTTCTTCAGGTGAAGCTGCGTGATCCCTGTAGTGGACAATTAAAGAATGACCTATTATAGAAACGTAGGGCTGGCAGGGACCTCCCGAGGTCATCTAGTCCAGCCCCCCATGCTAAGGCATGACCAAGTAAGCCTAGACCAGCCCTGAGAGAGATTTGTCTAGCCTGGTCTTAAAAACCTCCAATGCTGAGGAGTTCACAACCTTCCTCGGAAGCCTGTTCCGGCGCTTAGCTACCCCGAGTGTTAGAACGATTTTCCTAATATCGAACCTAACTCTCCCTTGCTGATGATTAAGCCCATTACTTCTTGTCCTGCCTTCAGTGGACTCGGAGAACAATTGATCACAGTCCTCGTTATAACCGCCCTTAACATATAGGAAGACTGTTATCAGGTCCCCGCCATCAGTCTGCTTTTCTCAACACTAAACATGCCCATTTTTTTTTTAACCTTTTCTTATAGGCCAGGTCTTCTAAATCTTTAATCATTTTTATTGCTTTCTCTGCACTGTTTCCAATTTGTCCACCGCTTTCCTGAAGTGTGGCACCTAGAATTGTACATAGTATTCCAGTCAGAAGTAGAGCCAGACCGTTACCTCCCATGTCTGACATACAACACTGCTGTTAATGCACCTCAGAATGATAGTAACGTTTTTCGCAACTGCATCAAATTGTTGACTCCTATTCAGTTTGTGATCCTCTATAAGGGCCCTACCAAATTCACGGTCCATTTTGGTCAATTTCATGATCATAGGATTTAAAAAATCATAAATTTCATAATTTCCGCTATTTAAATCTGAAATTGCATGGCGTTGTAATTGTAGGGGTCCTGACCCCAAAAGGAGCTATGGGGGGGGATTGCGGTACTGCTACCCTTACTTCTGCGCTGCTGCTGGCGGCGGCTCTGCCTTCAGAGCTGGGTGCCCAGCCAACAGCTGCCGCGCTCCGGCCGCCCAGCTCTGAAGGCAGCACAGAAGTAAGGGTGGCAATACTGCAAACCCCCTAAAATAACCTTTTGACTCCCCTGCAACTCCCATTTGGGTCAGGAGCCCCAATTTGAGAAACATTGGTCTCCCCCATGAAATCTGTATAATATAGGATAAAAGCCCACAAAAGTCCAGATTTCATGGTCCGTGACACGTTTTTCATGGCCGTGAATTTGGTAGGGCCCGAACTATAACTCCCAGATCCTTTTCAGCAGGACTACCACCCAGCCAGTTATTCCCCGCTGTGTAGTTGTGCATTCTGATTTTTCCTTCGAAGTGTAGTACTTTGCACTTGTCTATATTGAATTTCATCTTGTTGATATCAGACCAATTCTCCAGTGTGTCAAGGTCATTTTGAATTCTAATCCTGTCTTCCAAAGTGTTTGCAACCCCTCCCAGCTTGGTGTCCTCCACTCATTTTATAAGCATACTCTCCATGTTAATATCCAAGTCATTAATGCAAATATTGAACAATAATCGATTCAGGGCTGACCCCTGCGGGTCTCCACTAGATATGCCCTCCAGTTTGACAGTGAACTGTTGATAATTTCTCTTTGACTACGGTCTTCCAACCAGCTGTGCACCACCTTATTGTAATTTTCTGTAGACCACATTTCCCTAGTTTTCTTATGAGAATGTCACATGGGAATGTGTCAAAAGGCTTACTGAAATCAAAGTATCCCTAAGGGAAAGTTTGCTAGAATGCTGCTCAATTCTTTTACCCTGAAACAGGAGGGTTTATATCCTTTATTTATGTGAGGCAAAATTTTACCATCAAACATTTTTTGACAGAACACTGTTTTGTTTTGTGGTCTTACTTAAAATAGATATATATTTTGGTTTTTGAAATTTTTTTCAGGGTGTTTACTTTTTTCATGGGAAATTGCAACAAACTGTTAATTTTTCTGACCCAGCATGGTGTGTACATCCTGTCATGTGGCTCTGGAGATGTTCTCATAATCTCTATAAACTCCGACTCCTTTTATGAATCCTCCCCAGCACTTAGTTCTAGAGATAGCTAGTGGCAAGGAGTTCCTCAGGCTAGCTGTGTACCTTTAAAAAAAAAAAAAATTAAAAAATAGTACTTCCCGTTATCAGGTCCTCAAGGAATCCATTTTAAAGCATTTGGAGGAGAGGAAGGTGATCAGGAACAGTCAGCATGGATTCACCAAGGGCAAGTCATGCCTGACTAACCTAATTGCCTTCTATGATGAGATAACTGGCTCTGTGGATATGGGGAAAGCAGTGGACGTGATATACCTTGACTTTAGCAAAGCTTTTGATACGGTCTCCCACAGTATTCTTGCCGCCAAGTTAAAGAAGTATGGGCTGGATGAAAGGACTATAAGGTGGATAGAAAGCTGGCTAGATCATCGGTCTCAACAGGTAGTGATCAACAGCTCAATGTCTAGTTGGCAGCCGGTATCAAGCGGAGTGCCCCAGGGGTCGGTCCTGGGGCCGGTTTTGTTCAACATCTTCATTAATGATCTGGATGATGGGATGGATTGCACCCTCAGCAAGTTCGGAGATGACACTAAGCTGGAGGGAGAGGTAGATACACTGGAGGGTAGGAATAGGGTCCAGAGTGACCTAGACAAATTGGAGGATTGGGCCAAAAGAAATCTGATGAGGTTCAACAAGGACAAGTGCAGAGTCTTGCACTTATCAGGGAAGAATCCCATGCACCGCTACAGGCTGGGGACCGACTGGCTAAGCGGCAGTTCTGCAGAAAAGGACCTGGGGATTACAGTGGACAAGAAGCTGGATATGAGTCAGCAGTGTGCCCTTGTTGCCAAGAAGGCTAATGGCATATTGGGCTGCATTAGTAGGAGCATTGCCAACAGATCGAGGGAAGTGATAATTCCCTTCTATTTGGTGCTGGTGAGGCCACATCTGGAGTATTGTGCCCAGTTTTGGTCCCCTCTCTACAGAAAGGATGTGGATAAATTGGAGAGAGTCCAGCGGAGGGCAACAAAAATGATTAGGGGGCTGGGGCACATGACTTATGAGGAGAGGCTGAGGGAACTGGGCTTATTTAGTCTGCAGAAGAGAAGATTGAGGGGAGATTTGATAGCAGCCTTCAACTACCTGAAATGGGGGTTCCAAAGAGGATGGAGCTCGGCTGTTCTCAGTGGTGGCAGATGACAGAACAAGGAGCAATGGTCTCGAGTTGCAGTGGTGGAGGTCTAGGTTGGATATTAGGAAACACTATGTCACTAGGAGGGTAGTGAAGCACTGGACTGGGTTACTTAAGGAGGTGGTGGAATGTCCATCCTTAGAGGTTTTTAAGGTCAGTCTTGACAAAGCCCTGGCTGGGATGATTTAGTTGGGGTTGGTCCTGCTTTGAGTGGGAGGTTGGACTAGATACCTCCTGAGGTCTCTTCCAATCCTAATGTTCTATGGTTCAAAGGATAGATATACTAACGATCGTGAAGTGCTCATGGCAGTGACCGGGACGTGGGGTGCTGTGCCTAGTGGTTAGAGCAGGAGTTGGTAGCCAGGAATCGGACCCAAGGGTTGAGGCCAGGTGCCAGAGCCAAGGTCAGCGCCGAAGTCAGGAATCGGAGCTGAGGGTTGGCACTGGGTTACCTGGACAAGGGAGGGCTTCGGGCTGGAATAAGGTGGGAGCAAGGCTGCGAACAAGCAGACACAGAAGCTATCACAGCTGTAGGCAAATGTTTTGAGCCGCCACTGAACTGCTGCTGGGCTTCAGGGCCAGGCTGCCGATTCGTCCCTGCTACAGGCCAGCTGCGCTCGTTAGGTTGTCTGGAGACTGGCTCAGCGGCAGGCCCTGATTCCTGACCCTGCAGCTGCTACGGTGACAGGTGCCACAGAAGTACCTCTTTTTGTGAGGCAAGGCAAGGCTGCTCCCTCAGATGGGGAACCGAGGCACAGAGTTGCCGGGCTAGATTCACAGAGAGACTTAGGGGCCTAAATGCCTCTCTGGGCACCTACGTCCAGCATTTAGATACCACTGGCATTCACAAAACCGCTGCTGAGATGCCAGCCACCCCCGCAGGCTCCGAGGTTTCTGTGGTCGGTGCTTGACTCTCTCCGTACAATGCGTGGGGAGCCCGGGCCTCAGAGTGGAGCATGCCACCGGGCAGCAGGGCACCTGCAAGCTGGGTAGGGCAAGGTCTGAGTGACATGTCCAAGGTCACGGGGTCTGTGGCACAGCAAGGAGCTGAACCCGGGTCTCCTGGGTGAGCACTCTAACCACTAGGCCACCCTGCCTTTCTACCGGGCACCATATCCCAGAAGCTGGGCCTTCGCTTTCCGAGCAGAGCTACGAGAGAACCTCAGGGAATTGGCTGTGGTGACCGGTACCTACGGGGAGGCAGTGACAGTCGTCCCTGGCTTGCACAGTAGCTGTACAGGACTCACACCCTTCGGTGTTCCAGGCAGACACCTGGCTGGTCCGCCTCTCAGGATGGAGTGAGAGAGCCCTGATCTCTCTTCACATAGGCGCTGGTTAGACCAGCGTAGAGTAGTAACTACCCCCACTGCCTACAGCAAGGCCAGAATTCCGGTCCAGTGGGCCCCTGGCTGGGGAGGGGGTCAGGATACCACCTGTGAGAGTCCCCTGGCTGGAGAGAGGGACCGGAGATCCCGAGGTAGGGCATTGGAGGCATTGTCTGCTTGGCTGTTGACTGGGTTAAAGTAAGGAGGTGAGGAGGGCAGCTCGTCTTCCTCTCCCGAACTTGGCTGAACAAGGCTCTGGCGTAGCCAAGGAGGAAAGGGAGCTGGGAGTCTGGGACAGTGACAGCTCCCCATCCTGTTTCAGTTGCTTTGACCACTGAGTACTGGAGTCCTCCCAGGTGACACTCCCGGCCTCAGTGGAGCTTCTGCAGGGTGCTCTGGACACGCTGCTAGGATCCCCGTCTTGGCATTGTCCCCGGAGACCCCCACCAAGCAGATGGGTCTGGCTTCTTGTCCAGGAGAAAATGGCAATGCCCCTCAGTCTTCTGCACCATCTCTGGGCTTGTGCACGGACCCTGCAGGAGTGACATCACGCTGGCTGAGTCAGGGCCAGAGGTGTCGTCTGAAATCAGCCGGGGATGATGCTGGTCTCACTGACAAACGGCCTCGTATTGATCAGCATGATACTGAGTCATGGGACCACAGATGGGAATAATGGAAGAGACCCATTAGGTCACCATTAGCTCATTGCCCTGGGCCTGGTGCAGGCTGCCTGGCTGTGATGGCTTTTCTAGTGTGTTGTCCTGCATGCCTGGTGGCTGAGGCTTTCAGTGGGGCAGGGAATGAAGGTTTGCTGTTGGATGGATTGCGGCGGTTAGGAGCCACTCGATGGCATTACCTGCCTCTGAACTTCACTGTCCTGCCTCCAGCCTGTGCACGAGCCCCTTTTCCACAACATCAGTGCGGTGGTTAGGGTGGGGCATGCGTGATGCAGCTGCGCATCTGAGTCTTTGCTTGGTGGGGTAGTCGGCGGTTTAGGCTAAGATCTGAGAAAACTCTACGTGTCAGGGTCTGGGGGTGTCTGGATGAGAGCTGCCCATCTCTCTCCACACTTGCCTGCGGGGAAGCTCTCAGCAAAGCGGATGCATTGAGTTGTCGTTTCCAGATTCTCCGCCTTCTCCAACCCAGGAGATGAGTGTTTGGCAGACAATATCGTTCAGCGCCCGACAGCCCAGCTAAAGATGCTTTAAACCCCCCTGGGAATGCCGCTGGCACCATCTCTGCTGGGGCACTGATGTTTCTCACTTCTCCTCTGGGGAGTGGGAAACTAGCCCTGATTTCTGCAAAGCGGGCCCAGCAGGATTCCTCACTCAATGTCGTGTATCCGGTGCCCCGCCCGACACATGCAACCCCCTGCCCCGAAGAGCTGACCGTGGAAACGGCAGCTCCAGTGGCTTCACAGTGAATCTGTGCACGTTACACGAGCTAGCTTGGATTCAGCTAGTGAGGGTACCAACGACAGTGCAGAGAGCACAGCGCGGGCCGCCCAAGGCTGGCACAGACTCTGGGTACGTCCTGGGCTCACGCGCACGCTCTGGAGCCTGCGCTGTGCTATCTTTGCTGCTACTGTTACCTGCATTAGCTGGATTCAAGCCACGCCCTGTCTGTCGGCCTCTGAATAAGTAGCCTGGTTCTCAGCGGGGTTAGGTGTCCGTATGGGAGCCAATGGGTGTTTTGCCCCATTAAGCACGAGAACCAGGCGAATCACTCACAATGGATTGTGTAATCAGTGAATTCTGCTGTTGCTTCTGCCCCTGCCCTGCCTTCAGTCAAACTGCAGCAGGCTCCGATTTAGCTGAGGTTCATGTGGGCATGACCAATCTTCTCTCTTTGGCCACAGGGAGAGTTGTTGAAATGCAGGCCCTGATTCCTGTGCACCGGCGTTAACTCCTAGACCCCACGGGAGTTACTCCTGATTTACACCCCTGGAAGTGGGAAGAGACTCTGGGAATAGGGTTCCTTTTTCATTGGCTGCAATACACCGGCCGGGCACCCAAGGGCGTGTAAGTGGGTGTGGTGCCCGCAGCCACATGCACGTTGCGCACAGTGCATCCCAGAGGCAGGGGTGAGGAGGGGCAGCACTGGCTGCCCCACGGCCACTCCCTCATGAAGGAGGGGGTTGCGGGGCCAAACCTGAGCGATGCTCTGACCCCTGGGCATCAGGTCAGGGTGCCATTTGCTCAATTTTGGGCCCAAAAATCTGGGGGACACCCTTGCTGAGTGGGAGACCCTCTCTGGCTGGAATTCAGACCCGCAATAGACAGGGCTTTTGTCGATGCTGCTTCGCTGTGCGATTTCTTGAGCTACTGTTCAGAGCCAGGTTGAAATGACGCTGCTCTGCCAGATCCTTCGGCCTGGTCAATAAACAGCGCCCTTACGTCAATTCAAACAAAGAACAGGACCCTTTCTTTGCTCCCCAGTGGCTCCGCTGCACTTGTGATTTCAGCCAACAAAGTCCAGCACGTCCCCAGCGACTCCCTGCCCACCGCCGATCCCCAGCCGCAAGTTGCTTGGAGAGCTCAGGACGTGCTGTACCGGCCACAGTTCCTGAGCCACATCCGATTCGTTGATTTGGCCCGCCGCAGGGGTTCCAGTTTGGTCCACTGATAGAGCAGGGCTTTGTTTCTCTTATTCCCCAGGTTGAAAATCTTCCTTGGGCTTCACTTGGCTTCCCCGTTCAGCTGCTTCTTCATCTCTCCGCCTTTCTAAGCTAGTAAATAAAGTTCCTGTCGTTTTATTTATGTGAGCGAAGGCAGAGACCAATAAAAATGCCAGGCTCTCCTGACGGCTACCGAGGCAACGGTGTTTTTTCTTTGCTGCCATTCCAGAAGCGATCACTCCAGCACAAGGCGGCGTCCCCAACAGGTGACCAGTGGGAGTGCTTTAGAACCAACTCTTACATTTCAAAATTGATTTTTGGACGACTCTGCTCCCAGATTGAGACATCTCCAAGGGGCCTGAATTTTAGACAGTGCTGAGCACCTGTCTTGCAGAATTCTAGCCCCTTCGCGGGGGGTTTCGGGTTGTGCACCCGCAAAGGGAGAAGACCGAAATCACCGTCTAGCGAATACATCATAGCATTGCTGTAGGGCCCTGTGGATTTATTGCCTCTGCATTTCTTGGTACTAGTGAGGTCAGCTTTTATTTAGAGCAACTGGCTTTAGGCAGGGAAAAGGATTTCCTTTGGTCAATAAGTGGGGGTGTAACTTACTACAGATGTGATGCCTATCGTTAAGGTTGCCCACCACAGTTGATTACAAGACTATTTTCAGTGATTGTTAATTACCAACTTTAACCATTGGGGCTGAGATGTCCCATTCGGAGCGTCTGCTTCAGCGTGAAATGTTCTGGGGAAATTGCAGCAAAACCAGTTTAACTTTCTCAGAATGAAGTTAGGGAAAAGAATGTTGTTTTGCCCAGACAAACACCTGTCCAGGATGATCAGGTAATACTTAGTCCTGCCATGAGTGCAGGGGACTCTCGAGGTCACTTCCAGTTCTATGATTCTTACAATGATGAATTCTATGATTCTGTTTCACTGAGATGCTCTTGCACCTCCCGGCTTTGGAACAAGGCTGTGATATTTAGCAGTGGGGTGTCTCGCTGGAGTCAGGGATGTACCTTTTGCTGTCCCCATGAAAATCCACCTAAATTTGGCCCAATGCTGAAAAATATGTGTGTGCGTGTGTGTTTGTGTGTCTGTGCATGTGTTTGTGTGCCACGGTTAAAGGGTTGAGATTAATGTCACACAGCGCAGGGATTCAACATCTGTGTACATATATATTAAAATAAATATTAAATACACACTCCTGCCCTTTATTGGACAGAGCTTATCATGTAAGCTCCTCTCGCTTGCACCCGTGGAACTTCATTGTCTTCAAGGGGATTTCCCCTGATCACCACCAGGATCGGTGAGAAGAGAAGTAGGCCCCATAGCTTCTGGGAGTGCTGGTTGCTGTTGTCTAGGGAAAATGAATCAGGACTGCTCAGATAGACCTCGGTGCTGTCTAATGTTGTGTGTGGGTGTGAGCCAGTACCCTCTGCTGGCTGAACAGTGTAGTGACTAGAAGCCTGAGAAGAGGAGGTGGATGGAGTTTTCTTTGGAAGACGACTGCATTTCTGTAGCTCGAGACCCAGAGTTCTCGTCCCTCGTGGGATGTGTGTCTGTGTGCGTGACTTAGCTTTTGTCTCCGCTATCTGTGTGCATTGGAGGCCACAGCTTGGTGTGCTGCTTAGTCCTCCTGCGATCGTGTGAATTCATCAAGACCTCCATCTTGCAAGGGTATCCAGGTGAGTGGGTGATATGTTACATTCAGTGCATATGGAGCTCCCGGTGGGATCCCAGCTAAATGCCTCTTGTGTCAAGCGAGCCCAGTTGGATCCTGTCAATCTAGAATTTCCCTCTGAAATTTGGCCACAATTTGCAAAAGATTCTGGGTCCTCGTTCAGGATTTTACAGAGCCGGGGCCTGTTTACAGAATTACTCAGTGGTTTGCATTGTAAGTGTTGCAGGCGCCTCGTGATTTTCAGAATGGAGAGAGGTAAATAGTGGTGTCCCCCAGGGGTCTGTCCTGGGCCCAGTCCTGTTCAACATATTCATCAATGATCTGGAAAAAGAGGTAAACAGTGAGGTGGTAAATTTTGCCGATGATACAAAACTACTCAAGATTATGAAGTCCAAAGCAGACTGCGAAGAGCTACAAAGGGATCTCGCAAAACTGGGTGACTGGGCACCAATATGGCAGATGAAATTCAATGTTGATAAATGCAAAGAAATGCACATTGGAAAACATAATCCCAACTATACTTATAAAATGATGGGGTCTAAATTAGCTGTTACCACTCAAGAAAGAGATTTTGGAGTCATTGTGGATAGTTCTCTGAAGACATCCACTCAATGTGCAGTGGCAGTCAAAAAGGTGAACAGAATGTTGGGAATCATTAAGAAAGGGATAGATAATAAGACAGAAAATATCATATTGCCTCTATATAAATCCATGGTACGCTCACATCTTGAATACTGTGTGCAGATGTGGTCGCCCCATCTCAAAAGAAAAGATCTATTGGAATTGGAAAAGGTTCAGAAAAAGGCAACAAAAATGATTAGGGGTATGGAACGGCTCTGTATGAGGAGCGATTAATAAGATTGGAACTTTTCAGCTTGGAAAAGAGACGACTAAGGGGGGGATATGATTGAGGTCTATAAAATCATGACTGGTGTGGAGAAAGTAAATAAGGATGTGTTATTTACTCCTTCTCATAATACAAGAACTAGGGGACACCAAATGCAATTAATAGGCAGCAGTTATAAAACAAAAGGAAGTAATATCTTCACACAATGCACAGTCAAACTCCTTGCCAGAGGATGTTGTGAAGGCCAAGACTATAACAGGGTTCAAAAAAGAACTAGATAAGTTCACGGAGGATAGGTCCATCAATGGCTATTAGCCAGGATGGGCAGGGATGGTGTCCCTAGTCTCTGACCGAAGCTGGGAATGTGCGACAGGGGATGGATCACTTGATGATTCCCTGTTCTGTTCATTCCCTCTGGGGCACCTGGCGTTGGCCACTGATGAACCTGTGCTAGATGGACCTTTGGGTTGACCCTGTGTGGCCGCTCTGATGTTCTTATGGTTTCCATCCTGTGGACAGGGAAATAGCCACGATACCGGTGTGTGAGTGTGTGCTTTGTTCCCCCCCAAGAATTACAAAGTGGGTTTCATGCTGGTGAAGGGTCCTGGACTGGGCAGTCCCTGGAGACTGGAGTCTTTTTATCCACGGGACAGCCTGAGTGCAACTTCTCCCCTGTCATGTCACCTGCCAATGGGTCTCCCTCTTTTCCTGCAACCATAGCAACGGAGGGCAAGGAGAGCGCTCAAGAGTCCTCTAGGCCAGAGGTGGGCAAACTACGGCCCGCGGGCCACATCCGGCTTGCGGGACCGTCCTGCCCGTCCCCTGAGCTCCCGGCCGGGGACGCTAGCCCCCAGCCCCTCCCCTGCTGTCCCGCCCCCCTGCAGCCTCAGATCGCCGCACCACCCGCGCTCTGGTCCGCAGCTCCTGCCGGGCAGTGTGGGCAGCAGGGCTGCAAGCTCTTGCTGCTCTGAGCGGCATGGTAAGGGGGTGGGGAGCGGGGCCGGTTGGATAAGGGGCAGGGAGTCCCGGGGGGCAGTCAGGGGACAGGGAGTAGGGGGTGGAGGTTCTGGGAGGGGGCCGTCAGGGGATGAGGAATGGGGGGGGTTGGATAGGCGTAGGAGTCCTGGGGGCCTGTTGGGGAGGGGGTGTGGATAGGGGTTGGGGCAGTCAGGAGACAGGGAGCAGGGGGGGTTGGATAGGGGGCGGTCAGGGGATCTGAGGGGGGTGGGAAGTGGGAGGGGGCAGGGGCCAGGCTGTTTGGGGAGGCACAAGTCCAGGTTACACTGGAGGCATCTGTCCCTCCTCTGGCTCATGGAAACTTCCCTGGGGCTTATCCTGTCGTCTTGCTGTGTCCCTGGGGTTTAGCCGGGTCGTACCTGGTTAGTGTTAATTCTTTGTATTACAGTAACCGGTAGAGGCCCCAGCTCAGATCTAAGCCACATTGTGCTGGGTGCAACATACACACCTAGGGAGAGGCAGCCCTTGCCCTGGGGACCTTACAGTCTAACCAGACAAGAGAAACAGAGGGCAGGAGGAGAAACTGAGGCCAAGGTCACTGAGTGGCAGAGCCAGGACAAGGATCCCAACTGCCTTGACTCCCAGCCCCGTGCCCTGTCCCCTGGATCACACTGCTCTAACTTGACACCTTGATATCTATCTTCTTCTGGCTCCGGGGGTCTCCCTCGGGGTCGGTCTTGGGCAGGGTCCTGGATAAAGCTCCCCCTTAGCGTCCTGGGTTGTGTGCTCCTTGCTTACCCCTTGGGAGCTGCATCTTTGTGGATGGATCTGAGGAATCAACTAAGAATTTCCCTATCCATCCAGGATCTCTCTCCCATTTCCCTCCCGCCATCACCCTGGGCAGCCTCAACTGCTCTCCGATAGGTGGTGACGAATTGGCGCTGTGATTCAGTTCCAACCCGGCCTTGTCTGTTTACTTCATCTGCAATTCAGAGCTGTAAAACAGTCCTGTCGGCCTCTCAGCCGAGCCGGCGAAGGGCGGGGGAGCCCTCTGTCATCTCCGTCCATCATTGCCAGCTCCCTCGATCGCTGGCTCCCATATGTCCGGCAGAGTCTGCTGTGAGTGATGGGGCGCGGCGCAGGCTCGGCTCGGGGCTGGCGGAGTTAAATATTTCAGCGCCTGACACCTGACAGGTGTGATAAATTGCAGCGCGCCACACGCTGCTGGCGTGACAAACGGGCTGCTTCCCTCCTTAGGCTCCGGGAAAACTTTTTAATTATTTCCCAGCGCTTTGCAAATGAGAGTTTCTCAATCAGCCGCACAGATGCCCAATGAGGTTTCACTTATTTATTTATCGTTTACAGGCCTTTGGGGTCGGGTTCTTTTAACCCTTGCTGTGGCCTGTTGAAGTCAACAGAAAGTCTTCTGTCGATTTCCCAGGGCTTTGGGGTGACCCCCTAAATGCAGATGGGACACGAACTTTTCCTAAAGTTGCTGCTGCTCTTGGGAAAGTCCCTTTGCAGCCCCAATGGCGTGAGATGTACTCGTTGTAACTGGGTTATAAAATGAGGTAGAGATGCCTATTGTGGTGGTTTTCAACGCGGACTATGTCTACGATTTCCAAAGGGGTCCGCACCTCCAGTCAAAATATTTTTGGGGTCCGCAAATGAAAAAAGGCTGAAAGCCGCTGGCCTATTGCAAAGCATCTAAATGTGCTATGCGCAGATTATCCCCTAATGCAAAGCATTAAAAAAAGCACCAAGGAAAGTTAATGAGCCTGAATATTCACCCAGACTCTCGTATGTGGCTGATCCATTAAATGCCAATAGTAAGTTTGGGACTATACTTTATGATCCTCATTTATTCCCCTAATAACTTAAGGCCCTGATTTGGGTTTGGCCCAAGCCTGTACCAACAAGGAGCAAAGACCCAACCCTGACTCAGTTGACAATCTTAAAAAGAAGAACAGGAGTACTTGTGGCACCTTAGAGACTAACAAATTTATTAGAGCATAAGCTTTCGTGGACTACAGCCCACTTCTTCATATGCATCCGAAGAAGTGGGCTGTAGTCCACGAAAGCTTATGCTCTAATAAATTTGTTAGTCTCTAAGGTGCCACAAGTACTCCTGTTCTTCTTTTTGCGGATACAGACTAACACGGCTGTTACTCTGAAACTTGACAATCTTAGGTGCTCCTCGTGCACATGGGCACCTGCCCCTGGTTCCACAACCTCCCTAGGCAGTTTATTCCAGTGTTTAACCACCCTGATAGTTAGGAACTTTTTCCTAATGTCCAACCTAGACCTCCCTTGCTGCAGTTTAAACCCATTGTTTCTGGTTCTATCCTTAGAGGCTAAGGTGAACAAGTTTTCTCCCTCCTCCTTATGACCCCCTTTTAGATACCTGAAAACTGCTATCATGTCCCCTCTCAGTCTTCTCTTTTCCAAACTGGTTCATATTATTTCTTTAAATCAGATCGAAGACAACGCCGGGGCAAACCGACCCCTCCCCCACCCCAGTTCGTATACATCGAACTAACGAAATTAACACACGTTTCGGGGTGGGGCAGGAACAACCCTATGAGAATTATTTTTTTACCTCGATGAGCCATGCACGCTGTTCTGGCCACCAGCTACCGAGTCTCAGCCAGAAGCGGGTCCCCACCCAGAGGCGTGAGCGTGGGAAATCCCACCCAGAAAAATGGTGGCGACAAAGTAGCGGTGCCAATCTCTGACAGTAGTTTTCTCTTTCTTTTTTTAAAGGAAATCCCAGTTCTACCCCGCCAGGGTCAAGTGCAGCGTGTGGAGGAATCCCGAGGAATTTGATGAGAAATCGGGGACACCCTTGGGAATTCAGACCGGTGGAAAGGTAAGAGGTTGTTTAGTCACAGCCCCATTTGTTTCGCTTTGAGCATCACTGCCAGACGGCGCATCCAGGAGCTCGGAATCTAGCCTGCCGTGCCCCCCACCTCCAGGCCTCTCCTCCTGATGCCGACTGCCAAGGAGGCAGGTGCTGCCTCGTTATTTATTTGGAGCTTTTAGACCGTGCTTTTGCCACTTGTTTAGTTATTTAGCTTCTTGGGAAGAGACATCCAGCTTCAGCTGGGCGACACATGAAAGCGCAGATCTCTGAGTGCTCACGGAAGGGGGTTCTGTGGAAAGGTTTCCTGCCAGCACGACTTGGGCTCCATTCTTGGATAAGCAGCGTCAACATTTGTTCTTGAGCTGAGCAGGGTCAGCATTTCTTTGGGAGACTCTCCAGGAAAGCAGAGTGGTTCTGGTGATTCCAAACAAGCAGGTCTCTCAGTCAGTCCCGAACCAGTGCAAGGGACGCTGCACCATCTTTGATGATGGCTTTTGCTGGCTGAATATCACCTCTAGCCTTGGTAGGTGGGTTCCATCTACTGCTCTGGCCGGTGTCCAGCACACAAGCAATTGCCTTCTGCCTCCTTGGCACAGTCTGTTGTGGGGAGCGGTTGGCCCTTCTCTCCCTAGATAAAATTGTCTCCTCTCAGCTTTGCGATCCAAGACTGAGCTGTCGTGTCACCATGTGCAGATGTTGTGTAGTGACACAGGGACATGTTGTCACAAGTTAGACAGCGGTAAAATGAAGTGGCCCCAGGAGTATCTTGGGACTGTTCTGACTAACGCAGGGGGAACTCCTTGACCTGAATTTGGAACCCCATCAGAAGCAGTGAGGTCATTAAAAGTTCTGGGCTGCTGCGTTTAAAAAATATGTATCTGTCCCTAGATTGCAGGGCAGGATGACTTTCAAATTGGAATCACCATTGTTTGCATAACACAGGGGAGTCGATTGCAACTGGGAAAGCCGGGGTGTAAATGCAGAGCATTAGAGTGGCTCCACGTTTACATTAGCATGGCTCCCTTGCTGCCGGCGGAGTCACTCCGGATTTACACCAGTGTGGCTCCGTTGCTGCCGGCGGCGTCATTCTGGATTTACACCAGCCTGGCTCCCTTGCTGCCGGTGGAGTCACTGCGGATTTACACCAGCCTGGCTCCCTTGCTGCCGGTGGAGTCACTCCGGATTTACACCAGCCTGGCTCCTTTGCTGCCAGCGGAGTCACTCCGGATTTACACCAGTGTCACCAAAAGTAGAGTTTGACCTTTATTTCATCCCATTTGTCCAGGTGCCACCTTTTCCTCCTCTTTCTGCCGCCTCGTTTTCCTGGCGGGCTGGCCTGCTTCCCTTTCTGATTCAGTGCATGCTGGCCTGATGGCTGGATTGCTTGTTGCTCCCTTTATTTGCAGGGCATCTCCAGTGGAGTACGTTGCTAATAATAGCAATTACCGGTACACATTGGCTACAAGGTACGGCGGTGGTAATGGGATCCGGGGGGACGAAATTAAAGCGATATAATATGCTAAGATAAATTAGTGTTGTAAAATTAGCCATGGGTCTAGTCAGGGACCTGACAAATGTGTCACAGCTTTGTTACAAGCGCTGAGCTCTGCTCAATTGGATTAGTGGCCCGGAGCAAGGCAGACAGGAACGAGGGAAAAGAGTTTATTAAGGGTCTCCTTACACACATGCTAATGGTTAAATGCTGCTTGTTTCTCTCCTTGGCTTTGCTGAATGATCCGTCCCCTGGCGCTCGCTGGCGTTAAGCAGTGGAGGAGTACGAATCCGGCTCTGTCACGTTGCTCTTAGAATCGTCCAAGCCAGGCAGCAGGGAAAGAGGGGCTTGGGTTAGTGGTGGTTCTGAGCGGTGGTGCTTCTGGCTCTCCGTCTGGGGTGCCCTTGGGCCAGCACATCTTGATCTGTTTTGATCCTATCCCTTTCCTGGTGGGGTCATACAGTGTCAAAGCACCGAGCCAGCCCTGGTTGTGGAGTGATCCCCTCCAAGGTGGTATCATTGCCAGGGCCCACATCAGCAATGGACACGTTCCATCTGGGCCTTTCTGTTAATCCCTGCTGGGCTGGTATTTTCCTAGCCTGTTGGCCGGATGCTCATTTAGCGGGAGAAGCGGGATGCGTGCAGAACACGTATGCCAACCAGAGAGACGGGGGTCCAATCCTGCCAGGAGCAGAGCACCTCCCGCAAAGGGTGCTGAGTATTGTCAGTTTCTGTTGAGGTCAACAGGCCGCATTCGACCAACTCCTGGCCTTGGCGCTGCCCAGTAGCTTGCAAGAGCAGGGTCTGAAAGCTCCAATCCCGCCAGGTGTTGGGGGCTTTATCCGTTATTTCTCACGTGGATTGTGGCAGTGCAGAATCAGGCCACGTCGTGCAAGGTGCCGGACAGACATAAAGCAAGAGACAGTCCCTGCCCCAAAGAGCTTGCAATGTAAATAGACAAAGGATGGAGGGGAGGGGTCTGCCGCACGAGCAGAGGGACCACTGTGTGATGGGGGCAAATGGCATGTGAGTTCCGCATTTGTTTTGTGATTGAAATCCTCTCCGTGGGGTTCCGCTAGCTGGGAATTGGCTGGGTGGGAGGCGGGGCGCAGGTGAGGGTTGAGGCGAGCAGCCAATCAGCACAGAGGATGGAACGTTCAGGGTGCAACGTCGGGAATGACATCAGCAGCGTCCGATAGTCCTGGCTTGACCTGCTCCCGGGCTGGTTCCTCCCTCCCAAAGGCCACGTGGCTGGGGGAGAGGGGATGCCACGTGGGTCTTACTGCCCTCAAGAAGCGTGTTCTCCCCTGCACAGTTCTGGGTCTGGGGGGTTCTAAGGAGGGGGAGGGATGTCCCCATTTTCCCCCTTGGGGGCCCCCGCAGCACCAGCAGGACCTCTCACCATGGTCAAGGGAAATTGAGAGCACGCAGCAGCTGCCCGGAGCAGGCCAGGCCTGTGTCCTAGAGCTGGCAGGACTCAGACATTTACTTGTCCAAAGACACGGGCCGGTCCCCCGCTCTCTGAGGAGGAGGCCGTAGTACTTTGGTAGCTCGTGGCACTGCAGCCGGTTCCAATGGAATTGGCTTGCCGGTGACTAATTAGACAGTGAACAAGATGGACTCAGCTGGTGGGAGGCATAAAATCCCCACTGGTGAGCGATGAATGGCTGGCCAGAGCCTTTTGCAGATTTGTAAATGCAGGCTAATTGCGTGTTTAATGGCAGGCACATTCCACAGGATCTTGGAGGTGGGGGCTGGTGGAGGAATGATTTAGGTCTGGCTTAATAAGGCATGTGATCTGGCCCATAAATATTAAAAAAAAAAATTATATTACCCAGTGCTCTGGAACAAGGGAGGCTGGCAGAGTGCCGCGGCTGCAAGCCGATCTGCCGATAAGGCCACGTTGAGCTGTCCAAGCCAAACAGCAATAGGTCAAGGAAAGGAGGGAGCAGCAAATCCATCTGTCTGGGGATCGTTTGTTTCATTACCTGGAATGAATTTTGCACGGGGCTGGTCCCAATTACATGTGCTTCCACCTCTCCTGCATCTGCGTGTGTGCGAGAGAGGAGCTTCTGTATGAATTGTGATAAACGGCACCCCACATTAGCCCTGTCGCACTCTTTTGGGAAGATGCCTGGCTGGCAGGAGGACCAGTCCCCACAGTCTTCCCCCCCTCTGCTATGCACACTGCAGTTCAGTTTGCCTGTGTTGGAGCCCACCGGGAGCTGCCAGATCCTGAAGGGCGAGGTGCAAATGAAATGGCGTCTCAGGGAGTGGTCCTCTTGGAAAGGATCTTCATTCCCCTGGAAGGCAGCAGCAACCTGGAATTACATGTTGCATCCGCATCAATACCAAGGGGTCAGCAACACTTGAATGACCCACTTACCGGGGGGGAGAAGAACAGAGGAGGGAGGGTAATTAACCACTGGAGCAATTAACCAAGGAGCGTGGAGGATTCTCCATCACTGACCATTTGGTAAATCAAGGTTGGATGTTTTTCTAAAAGATCTGCTCTGGGAATTAGTGTGGGGCAGGTCTCTGGCCTGGGCTCTACAGGGGGTCAGACTCGCTGATCACAATGGTCCCTTCTGGCCTTGGAACCTATGAATAACCTTGTAGTGGTCACGATGCTACACACCATTGGCCACTCAGGACTTCACAGCCACAACAGGCACTGTCTCTGGGTACTTACATTGCCCTCAGCACCACTGTATCTGAGTGCCTCATGGTCATGATACGTTCTAGCCTCTCTAACCGCTCCAGGGAGGTACGATATTCACCCCATTTTACAGGGGGGGAACTGAGCCATGGGGTCAATTAAGTGATATGTCCAAGGTCACACAGGAAGGCAGTGGCTGAGCCAAGAATTGAACCCAGGTGTCCTAGGCTAGCCCCCTCACCCCTGGACCACACTTCCTTGCACCAACCTTTGAATGGACAAATGAGCCAGTGGACAAAGTTATCATCTAATTTCTCTCCAGGGTCTTAAATGCTTTTCCTAGCAATCTCCATGGGGCAGGAGTTGTTCATTCGAGCCCGCCGTCAGACGGGTTTCAAGGGCTTGATGATCTGCATGCCTTGTCCCATGCTTTACTACGCTGCACTGCGCTGGATGCAGCACGCTCTGGGTACAGACCTTCCCACCCAAACCCAGTTGCCCCCCTGGGGGTTAGAACCAGCGCCGGGAGGGTAAAACAGCCGGCAGCTTGGAGCCACGCTGGGAAATCCGCTCAGTCGGGTTCCTCAGTGTGCCTGCAATTGTATGTGTGAGGGTTTTTTTTTTTTCCGGGGGGCAGTGAGGGACGGTGGAGAGGCTAGAAGCCTGAAAGGGGTTAGTTCAGTTCCGGGCCTGCTTTGCGGGAAATTGCTGAAGTCCTCACTTGGGTCGAGTAATAGAGACCAGTGTAAGGGCACTGAGCCCATGTTTCTGCAGGGGACTGGGATGCAGGAGCCGAAGAAGAATCTCTCTCTCCTGTCCTGTCTCCTGTTTGGGGGTTGGGGTGGCTTATGCTCTGTTGTTTTCCTTGCCCCCTAGCTGGTTGTTTGCCTCATTCAGCCTCGGTAGCACATCACACGGCATCATCCCAGGGCGTGTTTGACTTGGGGCTGTTGTCCATATGCTGCTGTTCTGCTTTGCAGGCTGTGTGACGTTGCGCGGCTTTGAATGGCCGGTGCT
Source organism: Malaclemys terrapin pileata (assembly GCF_027887155.1). Taxonomy (NCBI): domain Eukaryota; kingdom Metazoa; phylum Chordata; order Testudines; family Emydidae; genus Malaclemys; species Malaclemys terrapin. Next base: position 130,403,802 of record NC_071510.1, on the reverse strand, counting down.
GTCTGTTCTCACTTGCAGATGGCACATGGGAAGGGGGGAAGATAGGAGGTTGTTTGCACTTGTCTGGTTTCGTGGTTAGCGACCAGCTCGGGTGGCTTGTTTGATGGGTTTCATCTCTATTGGTGGCGTGTTAATTTTCATGCCTGAGTTGTGTGTTTCTCCCCATGTCGCACACCATTCCTGAGCCCCTGGGGAGATGCGTCTCTTCCCTGATGGTGTTTTTAATGCTCATGCAGAACATTCCAAACATCCTTCGCTCTCCGTTCGTTTGGGTTTTGTCCCTCTCCAGGGAGTTGTTAGCTGTTGCCCATGTTTTCCATTGACGAGTGGGCGAGACTGGAAGCGAATGCATTCTTGATAAAACCACGTATGGGCTTTAGACGGGCTATGAAATTTCACAAGAGTATTTATATTCATAAGTAACGTTCGGGATTTCAGTGCGGATGCCAGAACAGGGACAGAACTTCGATATGGGACTCTCTAGCTTTATGCATGATGGGCATTCGTTGGTGCCCTTATCCTGAGATAGAGAGAGAGTGTGTGTGGGTGTGTGTGTGTGCGCGCGCACAGCCAGAAGGATAGCAGCAAGATGACACTAAATACTTCTGGCTATAAAGGAGAAGACGAAAGAAAGCAAGGTCGGATGCACGGCTTGGTGTGTTCATATGGATAGTCCGCAGCCTAGATTGCTTTCATAGCTCATGGGTTTTTCCTAGCAGTAGGTATGTCTCAGCACTTCAGACAAACCATTCCTCTTGTCCAATACACGCTAAAGAGATGACTGTATTTCTTACTGGTATTGGTAGTTTGAAAATTGATCGGGGAATGTCTGTGAGCAATAGCCACGGTGTAACACACGTCCCTGGAGAAGGCTGAGACCTGCCGCGCGACAGAGCCCGTACTGACGATGCTGGTTCTCCTAGTGCAAACAGCATTTTTCTGGTAAAAGCAGCATCCTTCAGTGAGAGTGTCATTCTACCATGTCTGGCAAAGAGCAGTCCAGGCCACTGCAAGCATGTGCCAACCTGGGGCCAGGCTGTTTCCCGACGGCCGCCATGCTCTGGCTACACGCACCAGAGCCTCTCTTGCTGTCCGTTCCGGACTCCCTCTCTTCCCCCTCGCTTTCTCTCCTTCCCAACAGCCAGGTCCTCCCATTGACTTGGATCGAACTCTCCAGTCGGGATGGCGATCGATCGGGGAGCGCTCTCTTCTGGCCCCACTCCACATCTGGATGCCATCCCCCATGATCCTCCTCTCCCATTCCTAGCTCCTGCAACTGGGGACAGCACATGCTCTCAGTGCAGTCGCTGCATGTTCCTCCCCCTGCATGGGTTGGGGAACGGCTGATGGATGCACGAAGCAGTGGATGGATCAGACCTGGCACGTTCCCTCTGCATTGGTGGCATTCATGGAGCTCTCACTGGGTTTGGCTCTGCAAGGGTTTGCACCGCTCCCTCCTCCCCCCCCATGCGGTGCAGGGTCCCCAGTCTTGCCCCCTCCCCTAGTAGCAGCATTGCACTGCTCTGTGCTTTGGGCAGAGCCCTTTGCAGTCGTAGAGGGAAGGGAGGAGAAGGGGGACGGGGTTTGCCCCTTACTGCTTTTATTGACAGGGACAGGTGAATCCATAGGCCTGTGCCTATGGACCCAGCTTCTGTGATTACACCGGAATCCCTGCTCCCACTAAAAGAAAGTTTCTAGCCCACAATGGTTGCAAAGAAACCTTGAAAATGTGTCTTGAATGTAACCAATGGAGGGGCGTCTGCCTGAGTCTGCACAGAGCCTGCGACAGTAGGTTGGACATGGGAGTTGCCCCAGATGTGTCAATTAGTTGCAAGCTCCAAGGCCCACTTCTCTGGGGAGCCCCTGCCAGCACCCTCCTGGTAGAGGATTTAGTGTGTGGCAGAGGAGGTAGGCGCACTGGGTCCCACACGTGCAGCAGATAAACTGTGATTGTTGGGGTACATACTAGGGAGCCACCCTGCTTCTCCTCCAGCCTCTCTGGATCACAGGGGGACCCATGTTACTCCCAAGGAGGCAGAGTCTCCCTCTGCTTCTCCGGTTGGGTAAGGGCCTCTCGAAGTGGGGGCAGGAGCAGAGGAAGGGGGGCCCGCATCATGGTGCCGATGGGACCCTGGATTTCTTAACCCATCCCTGGATTGTGTGTGTTTTGCAGCCCGGTGCAGGGAGGGTGATACAGGGTGGCAGGGAGGGAGCCTGGAATGTCACTAGTGCATCTCAGCAACTTGTGTCTTCGTTACTGTCTGGCTCTGGGAAGCTTCTGCCGCGGCCCCATGGCTCCAGTGCAATCACAGCACACGCCAGCCACTCGGCGCTCGTTAGGGTCCCTAACGAAGGTGGCTAAGAGGCTGCTCTCCTGTAAGATCACACACCAGCGTGGCTCCTTTTCTTCCTAGACGGTCACACTTACACAAAAAGAGAGGGGAGGGGCGCATGCCGGCACTGCGCAATTTATGGACTGGAGATTTATACGCCACGGGGATGCTGTATTTTTTCTCTACAGTGACACTTTATTGCCACAAATTACTAAACAGGCAAGGTTACGTGAGTGACAGCAGGCTCGGCGGTAAAATATAGGCGCAAATGGAGGCAGGAGAGAGTACCCAGGGGAGAGGGGCTTGAGATGGAAATGGAGACAAGGCGGGGAGGGAGAGGAGGAAGGAGGTAGGTGGGCCCATGTGGAGGAGAAAAGGTTTGTGTAGTAATGTCCTGTGTAGGTGAGGCCCTAGAAAAAAAAATCACCCACTCCTACCCCCACCCACCCATACACCTGTGCATTTCTAGTAGCATGGAATGACGTGGGGGGGGGGGGGGGGTCATGGTTAAAGCACTGGGGTGGAACTCACGAGACATGGGTTCAATTCCCAGCTCAGCCTCCCTGCGTGAATCTAGGCAAGTCTTCCCTGTGCCTTGGTTCACCATCTGCACAATGGGGGAAAACCCCTTCTCCCCTCTCCCGCCATGGTGCCAAGCCGATGCAATCGGATAGGGATTGGGAGGTACTCAGATGAAGCAGCAGCGAGCACTCAGGAAGCAGACAAACAGGTAGGCAGCTGTGCTTCTTGGGCTGAGGTTTTTCTCTCTCTGTCTTCAATGCTATCGTAGTGCTAAAGCAACATCCGTATCAGGGAGCATGACGCTGGGGTGGTGGGAGCTCTTTGGTTTTAATCCCAGCTCTGCCCTCGAGTGGCTGAATGCTGGGCAAATCACTTCGCCTCTCTCTGCCTCTATTGCCTCTTGGATTCTGCTGTAGCTGTGGACTTAGGCAGGCTCTCTCCACTGCGTGATGCATTTCCCATGTTAGCACATCTCCTCAGCAACAAAGGAGCTGAATGCTGCGCTCGGGGGAGCCAAGCCACATGGGCAAAAGGGCTTCAGAAAACGCGAGTTAATTTTCCTTCTAAAGCTCCCTCGGAACTCATAACTTACATGGTGTAGACGGGCCCGAAGGCCTCCGCGTTTGGTGCCGGACAGGCAAATAGCGAATGACAAAAGGCCTTTCCCCAAAGGCCTTGGATAAAACAAGAAATGGTCTGAATCGTCACCTGAGACAGGAATTGAACCTGAATCGCTTGCTTTTTTTGGGGGTGCCTCTGAGCCCGGCAGCAGAGATGCAAATGGACTGTCCAATGGGTTCACCCCCAGCCTGGCTGGTACCGGGGAGCAGCTGGAATGGCACAAGAAAGCTTGCTCCTGACAGAGTATTTCCTGCTCCATTGTTAAGGCCTGGTGCGTGCAGGTGAACACACACACACACACACACACACACACACACACACCCACCCACCCCCCGGCACCAGTTTCATGAAAGGGACGAATCCAGACCCATTCACTTCAACAGATGCGACTTTGTGTGTGGATGTGTAATGCCGACAGACCCCAGTTGTCGGCGGGCGGGATCGAACCTGGGACTTCTGAAGCTAATGCATGAGCCTCTACTGCATGAGTGAAAAGCCGCACGGCCCTTAGCCAAGGCTGCCACAGACTTTCATCTCTAAGTGGTCTTGGTGCCATTAGAGGGGACAGAGCACCACACCCCGGAGGAGTGTGGGTTACAGATGCACCTAAATTGATTTAAAGCTGGCTTATATCAGTTGAATTTGTGTTGATAAATTTACACAAGCACCAGCAAACCGCTAGAACTGATGGAAGTGTGTCCCCAAGGAGTTTGCCCTAGGTTAGCTAAATCGGTTTGATTCCCTCTGGGGCAATGTTTGTGTGGACAAGGCGGAAGACTGAGTCTAAATGTTACATCTCCACTGGGTGAGGCGCTGCTCTGAGCTTTCGGAAGGCCTCCCGTTCTGCTCATAACAAAACCTGCCATAGGGGAAGCCGAGAAATACCCAGACTCTGGGTGCCACCGACGGAACAGTCCCTAACTTGAATGAATCATCCATAGCCTGGCACCCATTCCTTGCTTCCATCATGCACCCAGTTTGCCCTCGTTGGTCAGCCTTCACCGCGATCCTGCCCCCTTCCCGGGGAAGGGGGTGGGGCAGCGGAGGTGCTGATAAGGCCAGAGGAGTGCCAGGATGCTGCAGGAGAGCTGATGTGCATGACTATGTACTGTCAGGATCCCTTTCCCTGGCTCTAAGGAGCTGTAAACCCGATGGCTTAATCCACTGTGGGACTGTCTGAAGGGTCCGAAGTGCGCCTTCCCTGGCAGGAGTTTTAATGACTGGCATGCCGGGCAGTGCAGAGAGAGGAGGTTCACTCCCTTCACGCTAAGATCTGATTTGTGTTTCTCAACCCGATGCTTTTCAGCTCGTGGCTTGGTGTTGGGCCGGGTCCGATTGCAATTCTCCGGAGAAGAGGTGAAAAGCTGGGCATGTTTAGTCTAGAGAAGAGAAGACTGAGGGGGGAACCTGAGAACAGTCTTCCAATATGTTAAGGGCTGTTATACACAGGACAGTAATCAGCTGTTCTCCTGGTCCACTGAAGGTAGGACAAGAAGGAATCGGCTTAGTTTGCAGCCAGGGACATGTAGGTTAGATATCAGGAAAAACTTTCTAACTCCAAGGAGAGTTAAGCTATGGAATAGGCGACCTAGGGGGATTGTGGGATCCCCATCACAGAGTTTTTTAGGAGCAGGTTGGACAAACACTTGTGAGGGATGGTCTAGGTTTATTTGGTCCTGTCTCAGCGCAGGGGCCTGGACTAGACTAAGGGCTCTCAACCTTTCCAGAATACTGTCCCCCTTTCAGGAGTCTCCGTTGTCTTGCGTACCCCCAAGTTACACCTCACTTAAAAACGACTTGCTTCCACAAACAGACATACAAATACGAAAGTGTCACAGCCGCACTGGTACTGAAAAAGTGCTGACTTTCTCATTTCTACCATATAATCATAAAATAAATGGATTGGAATATAAATATTGTACTTGCATTTCAGTGTATAGTCTACAGAGCAGTATAAACAAGTCATTGTCTGTATGAAATTTTAGTTGGTACTGACTTCGCTGGTGCTTTTAACGTAGCCTGTTGTAAAACTGGGCAACTAGCTAGATGAGTTGATGTATCCCCTGGAAGACCCCTGCACACCCCCAGGGCTACACGTGCCCCTGGTTGAGAACCACTGGACTAGACGCCTTTCGAGGTCCCTCCCAGCCCCACATTTCTCTGATTCTAAAATCAATCTTGTTAAAGATTTCCTCAAGGAAGCGCTGAAAGTCATTCCTCCAAGTGGACCATTTCAGTGATTGGCCAGAACAATAATAAATACTCCATTCAGCAGACTTTGCTGAGGAAAGAGTGACTAAATGCTGAGTCGGGAGGCTGAGGAGTTTGGCCCAGTGCTAACAGTCCAGGCGGTTGTCAATAAAGCTCAATGCTGTTCACTCTGAATCTAGCCTCTCTTGGACACCAGTTGTGCACAAACCCGTCCTGTGGCCCTAGGGACAGACCAGGTCCTCAGAAGTGTTGGTTCACATGCTGTTTGCGTTGATGGCTAGCTGTTTGGGATTGGTTAGCTGAGCCTCATGGTGCTTGTATCTGCTCCCTGCCTGCCTGGTTGAAATATTTCAGACAGGCCTGCAATCGAAAGCAACTACCGCACTGTCTGGTCTGAAAGTTGGGACCGATAGCGATTCATGCAATGCTTAGAATTCAGGAGCGTTTTCACAACTGTTCAGTAGCCAGCATGAATAACGTGAACCCACGAGTCTCGGCGAATCTCACACGGCTTGTAAGTCTGCAAGAATATTCCTAAATCAGGGTCTTTTTAAAGAAACTAACCAGAAAGAAACTTTTTAAAGAACTTTACTAATAATTTTTCAAGAAAAATGACACTTTCCCCCTACTTTGGAATTTGTCTGGCAGTCACTTCACTAACTCTGAAGCAGTGCCTTGGATACCCTGGTGCTTAGACACTGCAGCGAGGCGTGCCAGAGATAATCGCTCAGTTAGACAGGGCGCCAGCATGGGCTTCACTCAGTCTCTCCATGAATTACATGGACACTGAAGTCTGTCGCCCAGGTGATGCCGTAATGTCAATGTTCTCCGGTGGTGGTAAATGGCTTGTATGCCAGGACGGCAGGGAACACAGGCTGAGCTGTATGGCCAAGGGCCGGTCATTGGTAGGATTCTGCCCCACGACAGAGGCATACGCCAGCAGGGAGCAAAGCGGTAGCCGCTGAGTGCAGGAGCCGTTCAGCATGCATGGTGATTGGCCGGGTGATCTGGAGTACAAACCACTTCTCCCGCAGCCTGGCTCCATACGGTGATGACAGCGTTTGGAAGAAGCAGTATGTGCAGGCTTGGCCACACCTCCCAGCTGGCCGGATACATCAGGCAGAGGCCGCTGTGCGCTGGCAGGTGCATTTGCTGGGCCCCCGACTAGCGCTCACAAGAGCACTATAAGCATTCGCCGCACAGGTTTGCCAAGGGTGGGGGGCAGGAATGGGAGGAAGAGATGCAGCTGTGGCCTCCCCCATGAACCCGTGCAAGGCAAATGAAACTCTTCTCTGTGGATGTACCAGCCACTCGTTACATTTGCTACGGTAGCGCCTAGAGACCCCGACTGAGATCAGGGCCCCTGTTGGGTCAGGGACTGTGCAGAACCCAACTGAGATCAAACCCCCAGTGTGTCGGATGCTGCGCAGACCCAGACCGGGGTCCCATTGTGCCAGGCACAGCACAGACATGCAGGAAAAGACAGTCCCTGCCCCAGAACTTAGTCTAAGTAGCTAGGACAGGCAGCGGGGGTGGGACCCTGGGCTTCTTTCGTGGCACAGAGGTTTAGTCTGTGCACCTGGGAAAAGTTCCCTCTGTGCTTTCCCAAGCGGGGAATTAAATGACCCTTCCCTTAGGCCATGAGCCGTCGTCTTGGGGCTCTTCATCAGCTGATGAATTCGACGTAATAAAATAAATACCAAGAGAAAATGTAATTGGCTCTCGTTTATTACCCAGTTCTGCCTAGCAGCCCCCAATTACACAAAAGCAATTAGTGAAAGTTCTCCATTAATAGTCTCTCCAAGCCACCCAATGGGTGTGTTCCATCAAACCTTCTGGCTCGTGTAATTTACCTTTCTGGAGCTAATTTCTGGCTGGGGATGCGCAGTGTGGACTGTAAACAAGTGGATAGGGTTGGCAGGGGTGTGACGGGGGGGAAAGGGGTTACCGCGCCGAAGAACCTGGTGAAGCAATGGTCTGTCTGTCCTTGGAGGGAAACGTACACCCAATACAACAGGTGTTGCTATTGTAAGCTCTTCCCTGACTCACTCCACCTCCCCGCCCATGTGCACAGCAGCTGGTGGTGGTGTATCGGACTCACCCCCTTGTTATCTCTGCTTTGCCGCTGTGCCTAATTCTATGCCGCCCTCTGCGTGGCATTCCCAGGGCCTCAGACCTCTGCCCATTCCACACTCAGGACCTGCCACAAGGCATCGCGTGGCATCCAGATGTCTCCCCCGCCCTGCCGTTGTTCAGCTAGGGGAGTGCCCAGGCTGAGTGCCCAGCCGTGTGCCGGGGCGATATGTGGCAAGGGGGTGAGCGTATCCCAGAGGTGGAACTGAGTCTGAACGGGCCACCCTGGGGATGGCTAAGCCTCCAGGCTACGGGGCACGATGGGCGTCAAACCCTGACTTATTCATTGCCCCTGGGATGCAGTCAAGTCCCCGCATCACAGATCTCTCTGCCCTGCCTCCAACCCACGCAGATTGTCGGGTAGCTCCCGCCTCGGTGCACTAAAGCCAATTACAAGAGCATGCACTGGTTCTCTCTGTGCAGGCAGACGTCAGGTTTTCATGGGAATGCCGAGGAATCTGGGTGCTTGGAAGGACTCGAAGCTGCAGCAGCTTCTCAGGGAGGGCCAGAGGCTAATGGCTCATAGCATCTCTCTGAAGCGCTAATTGACGGAGCTGGGAACCAGCTGTCACGTTGCAAGGGACAGAAGTCTGGATCTTATATTGGTGTTGTCACAAAAAACAACGTGCAGGTTAATCCACAGGGACGGCTCATCTCTGTCTCTCAGCCCCTAATCCATGTTTACAACAGCGGAGGAGCAACGACAATGATTATGGAAATGGTTTGCATGTAAGAGTCGAAATGTGATCCTGCTGTGTAGTAATTGAAGGCCGGAGGTACCCAGGCCTGTGAATGGGAGTGTGATGCGTGTGTGTCGCCGAGGGTCTGGAATGGCAGGAGACAATGCGAGGAGAGGAGAGACGGGGAGCGAGCGTGTGTGAATGGAAGTGTGTGGTGTGTGCACGGGAGGATGGGGGGCACAAGACAGGGTGGGGATGGTTAGTGTGTGTGAATGAGTGTGTGAGTGGGGCAGTGTGTGAACTGAGCCGCGTGGTGTGTGAATGGGTCCAGTTAGTAGATTTTAAAGCCGGAAGGCACCATTGTGATAATCGAGTCTGACTCTCTGTGTAACACAGGCCCTGCTGCAGCCAGCCCATATCTGGTGGTTGAACTAGAGCAGGCTTTCCAGAAAAACGTCCAATCTTAATTTATGCATCACGAGCAAAGAGGATTTGAACCTTTCCACCCCCGAATATCTTCTTGGAGCTTTGGAAGAGTTGGGTCCACGTTGGGGTCTCCCGTTTTCCTGCTGCTATCCCATCACAGACTCCTCTCGCTTGGCCTGGTTCTGATCTCAGGAAATCCAGAGCTGCCAGCATGAGTTTGCAGTGGTGTAACTGCCCCCCAATCTCTGACCCTTGGGGTGACCGCTGAGGGCCTCGTTCCGATCTCACCTAGATCAATGACTCAGCTAGAGTTACTCCTCCCCATGCGAGCGGGATCTGATTCAGTCCCTGCATCGGGAAGCTAAAAACAGAGCCCCTTCCCTGTACTGCACCTCCCAGGGCCAGCTAGTGCACTCGCTGCATGTGGAGCAGGCCCCGAGGCAGGAGGCTTTGAGCCTAATTTTGGGTCCCAAACGCCTTTGATTTTCCTAGGGCTCCATTCTGCAAGCTCAGGGCAAGGGTGCACATTGAAGTCCATGGGGTTTCTGTGTGTGAAAAGGTGGGTAGAATACAGTCCCTCGTGTGGGAAAGAACAAAGGCCTCATATAAAAGACTATCCCAGAGGCTTCAGCAAGATAAAAACCTGAAGCGCATCCCTCTTCGATTCCAACCTGTGCGGTACAAGGGAGGGGTGAGGCAATGCCACCTTGCCTGCCTGGCATCAGGAACCTGAATTTCTTCATTCAAGCTGGCCTTTGATCCCATGTAAGCAACTCAGCGGGAACACTGGTGGCTTCTACCTGCGCCAGGATGCATGAGCTCTCCTCCTCGTGCATCCCCGACCCCTCTCTGCGCCACTCGTGTTCTTTCACCCACTCTTTTGCGGTTGCTCCTTCTCTCACTCGCCCTTCGCATTGCCTCTCTCTCTCTGATGTGGTATGGACTCTCTGCGTGACAGGAAGCGCCCAGAGGCTGCACTCAGGGGCTTGCTAGGCCCTGTGAAAGCACCACGCAAGAGAGGCCCTCTGCCCCAGAGACCCTACGTTCTAATGAAGCCAAAGTGCAACGAGTGGCTGTAACCAGGGGAGGCAGGGAGGACGGAGGGAGTGCCAACGAGTACATGTGTTTTTCACAGGCCAAATAAAGAGGACCAACTTCAGCAGCCCATCCTGCCCCACTTTCTGGCTGTAATCTGCTGCCGGTTTCCCACAAGTGTCATAGAAGAAGTGGGTGAGATTGGAAGGAGATAGATAACTCTGTGTGCAAGGAGCAGCACGGGTGAGAGCCGTGGATAAATGGGCGATGGAGACTGGCAGAGCAGAAGAGAGGGCATGGGGCTGATGTGATAAGAGAGAAGAGTGGAACGGGAGGGAGGAGCTTTCCTGAGACGTGTCTTGGAGGTCGGGACCAGAAGCTTGTTCTTGGATGTGACAGAGAAAGTGGGGGAGCCAGGGGAGGGGAACTGTCCACTGGGGGAGGGGAACATTGGGCCCGAAAGGAGGGCATCATGGGAGAGTCAAAATGGAAGATGAGGAGGGACCATCTTTTTGTGGGTTGTTTGTGCAGCACCAAGTACAGTGGGACCCTGATCCATGATTGGGGACTCCCAGCAGTTATCGCATTATCAATCAATAATATGAAGAACAAAATGGGTCCGGGCAGTTCTCAGCTGTTGGGCAGAGAGAAAAGGCTGAATTGGAGGGGTGCTTATGGAGGAAGAAGCAGTGAGGTTTGGACACAGCCTGGATGTTGTGGGTCTGGAGACAGGGCTGAGTCAAAGATGATGCCCTGGTTATAGGCCTGACTGATAGGAGGGGGTGATGGTGTTTCCAACAGTGATGGAGAAGCAGATCATATTATGTTCACAGCATACACACAGAGGCATGGATAAAAACATAAGCCCTCTTGCTGGAAGGTTGCAACGTAACATGACGTTATTGCTTAGAATCCAGAACTGAAGAACAAGAACCCCAAAACAGAGAGAGACGAAGCAGGCTGCTCCCTAAGGCAGCAAGGTACAACTCACCCACCTTGACCAAGGCTACCTGTTTGCAACCTGACTCTGAAGACCCAGATCTCACGCTTCCCTACAGAGACCCCCTACCTTGCAAGCAGGACCAGGAAGCCCTTTAGAAACTTAGTCATAGCTTTATATTTTAACATAGTTTACCGTACATCACTGATAAGACTTAGGAGAAAAGATCAAGCTCTTGGGTTTGGCCATGTCATGTGTGATGTCTATCACACTTCCTCTTGTGTCATCGCCACTTGCCTCACATTCTCTCTCTCTCTCTCTCCTATAGTTCTTTCCCTCATGATGCTACCCTAATGTTAGCATCTCTCTCGATACCTGCTACTAAAGTGATAACGTGCTAAACAAACAACATGGTGTTCCTGCCTCTGACTCATCCAAATATTTCTGAAACAGTTAGATTCCGGCTCCTCCAAGGAGCTTCTGTGAAGCCTGCAGGTGGAAGGAACAAATGACTGTTCCTGGTGGAGTAGCTGTGGCTCAGATCTGCTGAGGGAGGGTATAACTGATTGTTTCACAGCCCTGCCATGCACTAAGAGTGAGGGGAGAGCCAGACTCTGAAAGCAGCAAATTCGCCCTGGAGAAAAATGGGCTTTTCCAAACCTTTTTTTTTTTTTTTTTTTAAATTTAATTTAACAAAGTGACCGCATGAAAACCTCGTTTTTTTTATCCCTTTAAAATCTATGCAGTTAAAGTGGCCCTATTAAAATGCTAACCTCTGCCAAGAATCTCCACTCCCGATAAAAAGCATTAAAGATTCAACAAATAGCAGAGAATTGGGATTGATCCTAACCTTCCATAACTGGGAGCTGCTTAACCCATTAATCAGCCCTGGTCTTCACTTACAGGCTGATGGCTTCAGAGCTAGGCCTTTTCAGGACTAAAAGCATGTTAAATATTTATCACCACCAAACATACACTTCCGTGTCCACCTGTGGAGAAATGATCTCTCTCACACATGACTGCGTATATCTTCCAGGTTGTACGATGCGGTTGCAGCATACAATTATTTCCTAGTCTAAGTCCGCAGGGGATAGCGGGATCTCAGATACCTCTTTGTAGTGACCATTGACAAATTCTGGACTTTTGAATGGCAGCCGCTGTGTGTCCATATCGCATCACAGACATACTCTCACTCGCTCTCCCTGCATAGGAAGACTATGTGTGGGTGTCGTATGTTTCACTGGCATGTTTTTGGGGTGGCTTCGTTGGTCGCAGGTGTTGAGACGGTGCTGGAGTTCCGGCGTGCGTGCCATCCCCAATGAGTGCAAATAAACCTTTTATACTGCACCAGGCTGCCTGTGTGTCACAAGCTTGTCAGAACGTCTATTTTAGGAACGTTTCAGAGAGTCATTTTTTAAATTGTTGGTACTATATCGGTTTAGGCCTCCGCCTGTAAAGCCAGATCATCACCGCTACCATGAGCCCAACCGCACAGGGCTCAGAAAGAGACAAAAACTAGAACTTGCGCATTGTGGAGGACCAAATCCAGCTTTTTTACATGTAATGCTGTGGGTTTAGTGTCTGATATCTTGGGATCTTCCAGTCCTAGAAGCAAGTGCTCTCCTACCCCAAATGGCATATAGCTCCTAGTTTTATACCTCTGACTTACTAGATCTGGGACCTTAGATCCATCACTGCTCCAGGAGTGAATTTTGCCAGTCCTTGGCCCTGGGCCAGTGTGGTTTGAGGACAGAACAGGGCTTTGCTCTACAACAAGGACTTGGTCTCTGGTGCCTTTTCATATCCCTAAGCCAGATCTGTCCAGTAAGAGCCAGCCAAGGTGTGCTCTGACTTCCATCGGTGTGAACCCAGAGGGCTCCCCGAATGGAGCTTCTCCAGGTTGATACCAGAGCAACATGTAATCCAGCATTTCGCTCCTCTTCCCTGATGTCTCCAGGTTTCTGGCTTTGGGACTAAAGGCCTGAGGGAAATGAAGACAGGCACAGGTTCCCAGTCGACAAGGCACACAGCAGTCCTGGTACAGTCAGGAACTGAGCACGTCAAGATGGGCACCCAGATGAGACATCAAGGTGTGAGATACCTGATCATGGGGAAAATGCAGGCATGGGTGAGGGACAGGATGCAGGCGTGGCCTGGGAACCAAAATCAGCCTGGATCTACATGGAGCAGTGTGTCCAAGGAGAGGGGCAGAGGATACCCCTGTGTCCCTGACATCCGGCAGGAACCTGCTTCTTTGGGGAGGAAATGAAAGCAGGGCCCTCCAGATCTCAAAAGCATGACAGCCATCCCCTTGGCCGACACACTGGGGTTTGAACCCGGGACCTCCACAGCTCAAAGCATGAGCTGCTACAGCTCGAGCGAAAGTTCTGTAGCTGGTGCTGCTAACAATTAATTTCCTCTGCAGATCAGTGCTGGGGGGTGGTGCCGGGGTGGGGTGGGGGGAGGAGGACCTATAACACACACACACACACACACACACACACACACACACACACACACACACACACACACACACACACACACACACGCGCGCGCGCGCCTGCGTCTCTGACATTTCGGCTAAAGAGCCAAGGCTCTGTAGCTGGGAACTGTAACAAATTGGAGAGAGCTTGTTTACAGGCTTTAAGTTTGGAGAGACCCTTGAGGGGTTTATCCTCTTCAACAGGAGAGGGGTCATAATTTACAACCCAAGTCATCCGGAGCCTGCTGTCTTTGCCCTCGCTCCGTACATTCAGACAACTCTCCCGAAGATGAAGGTGTGATTTTTGCTGGGTAAGGATGCAGCCGGTTCAGATGAAAAGCTCTAACAAATGAGCTGGTTGGTTGGTTGGGGATTTTTTTCTTTGTTAACATGCAGCAGTTGTTACAATGCTGCTGCTGTCCCCTGTTTAGTTGCTGATGTGCAAAACCTTGTTAAGGGTTTACAAAAAAAAAGAAAAGAAAAAGTGTTTCATTATCCACATATCAAACTTGTTTTGCTGCTGTCACGCACCAGAAAAGTTAAACACGTCTGATCAAAGGCGCGTAAACACAGCTTCAGAACAAATGCCCTAAAGCTCTGCCAAAAACCCAGCGCTGTCTAAAAGCAAGCCCTTTCCAAACACCCATCATGTACTCCCACATGTGCGGATCTTCTCTCCTCTCAAAACAGCTGTGTAGTGCTGTGTAATTTCATTTTTCAAAGCGCTATATATACACACTGCCTCGTGCCCAGCGAGACTTGAGGAAGGCAATCAAAGTCCTGCTGTCTAACGAGTGTCAGTAAGTCCTGGGGAGGAGCCCACCAGCTATCACACGGTGAGTACAGCCCTAGGGTGACCAGATGTCCCGATTTTGGGGTCTTTTTCTTATATAGGTTCCTATTACCCCCCACCCCCTGTCCTGACTTTTCACACTTGCTGTCTGGTCACCCTAGTATAGCCCAGCGCCAGCAAGAGGGGTTATTTTTTTGCAGGGATGTATTGGCAAACGGGCTTGAGGTTAAAATTTTGCTGCTTCTTCAGATCGTGTGAGTGCGTGCGCGTATGTGTCGGTGAGGTGACACCACTGGACAGGAAAGACTGTTTTCTGTGGCTAACATGGCTGACCTCTGTTCACGCTGTGATCCATGGAGAAATCTTGGGCCACGTTCTCCAGATCAGCTGAGCCACGCTTGCTCCAGGTCTGGCGTGGGGATGGCAGTGGTGGCTGTCCCTGACACAGGGGCTTTCGGATCCCTGCCCTGTCTCCAGCACCAGTTAAAGTAGCCTGAGAGTTACTGTCGCTGGCACCAGGGATCCTTCCGGCGGATGGGGATCAGCTGCAAGCAGGAGTATGCTGGCCACAGCCCTTTACCCCCCATTCTTGCCCCCATGCCAGTGGTCCCCAAACTTTTCACATCCTGCCCTCACACTCCCCTTACCCTGTTCGGGCCTCCCTGGGAGCTGCGGTCGGGAGCCGGGGCCAAGAGCAGGGCGGCAGCTCCCAGGGAAGGGAGGGGACGGGGGTAAGGAGGCCGAGGCTGGGGCTAGAGCTGGGGCCGGGCCAGGGCCACGGCTGGAGCAGAGCTGAGAGCTTAGTGGGGCAGGGTGGTGCTCCCTCCCTGCCTCCCTCACCCCCCCCCGAACGTTCCTCCGCTCCCCCTTAGTGTGCTGCTCGCTATTCCTCTGAGTTCCAGTCATCCAGTCAGAGAGCTGAAAAATTGCCATGTGACTTCAGCAGTGTTACCCAACCTCACACATTTAAAAAAATCACACGTAAGGCCCCAAATCACGAGATTTGCATGAAAAATCGGGCAATTAAAAAAATCCGTTTGGGTTCTTTTTATTTGCCTTCAGGGTGAGCGTGATGGGGGCATTTGGGTGACGTTTTTCAAGCTTTTCTCTGCAACCATGAGGGCTAGAAACTTATGTTTAGTTTGTTTTAAACCTGGAAGTTGAGATTCTCATGACTCCTGGAGCTTTAAGAAAAACACTAAATATCGCAGGACTCGTGAAAAAAATTGCTAGAGCTGGCAACGTAGCTTAGGCCACCAACATAAATAGAGAAGAGTGTGTATGGCGAGTTTGTGAATTGAGTTTAACACTGAAAACAAATTGTCTAAACCAGAGGTTCCCCCTGCATTCAAGGTCATGCTGGGGGTGGGACGTTCCCACGCATGGGGGAATATTCCGGAAGTACCAAGATTGAAAAGTGCAGGACCTCTAGTCAGATGCCGAAGGGGTCTTTCGGGGAAAAAAGTTTGGGACCCACTGCTCTAAGTCTTTGGCAAGGCCTGTGAATAATGGATGCGTCCGACATGGGCTGGGGTGTGCTAATCGCAAACAAAAGGTCTTGGTGCATGGTATCTGGGTCGAAGGGCTGGCTACAGAGCTCTATCTTGGAAGAACATGGAGAACTTCTCCATCTCAGCTGAAGGGGCAGTTGGATGGGTAGGCTGCAGCAATACGCTGATCGAATGCTTCCCTCCAAAGTGCCTAATGGTGCTACCAGGGAAGATCAAATGAAATCATCGTCCCGGCTGCTCTGGTACAATCCCGTGTGGCCGTGAGATGCCCGGCGGGGCGGGGGATGTGGACAAAGGTTAACAATGGCATCAGCCTTCAGAAATCATCCCCAATTAGTCTCAGCGGAATATTGTTCGGAAGGGTCTGCTGTCTGCATGTGTTTGGGGATCTTCCTTCGGTCTGTCCTCCTTGATCGTTTCTGTTTGTAAAGGTATGTTGGGCTGGGTTTTATTTGTGGAAGGCCAAAGTGAGTTTCGTGCTGATGAGAGGAGCCATGTGGGCCGCCCTATAGACCAAAGGCGTCTGTTATCCATGGGGTCTGCAGTACATGGGCAGCGAGCGAGCTCCCCCTGCCAATGCACCGCTGTGTGGGGAGACAGGAGTCTGGCCTCTTTGATCTTTGTTCCTGTTCAGTCCTTGGCCTGTCTGCTGAGATCCCCAGTGAGGGAGGAATGGTCGGTGACAGACAAATCAGTAACCCTTCCCACAGTCTTTCCAGCCCGGGTGACACCAGAAATTGGATGCGAGGGCCTGGCTATTCCATGCTGATTTCTAAACGTTAGTTACCCTCCAGAACTGCATGTTGTTCTGAATAATTCAATTGAGTTAAACGAATTACCCATGTGATCTGCTGGCTGGCTTAGGAGTTTGCTGCAACAGCGGGATGTGTAGGGCATGCTGACATGGGATCTAATCTCGGGATAAACAGAAGAATGCATTCTCTAGGGATGTCCTTTGGGCACTTCTCACCCACGTGAAAAGCACTTTAAAAGGGACGCTGTCGGGTCAAATTGAGCCTGTCATTTCAGTTTTGTGACATGAAGCTTTTACAAAACCTAATGTCACGTCAGGGTGTGTGACACGTCCCTCTCTGTGCCCAAGCTACAGACAATATGGTCTCTTATAGACCCCCTCACCTCTACTGGGTCTGGCTTAAGCAAGGAATGTTTTCAGAGCTGGCAATACCTAATTCAATCCCTAATGTTGATCAAGATGGCGGCCATAACATGCCTCCCCATTCTGTTTCTTTTTTAAAATTCCAGTCAACACCTCTTATTTCCCCCTCTCAGAACAGATCCGTCTTCCCCTACCATGCCTGCGACCCAAACTCCTGCAGTGCATGGGAGCCACAGACTGCAACTGTCCAGAGACCAATTTATAAATAAAAGGGAAGGTCTTTGGATAGGCCAAGCTGGGAAAATTGGGGGCGGGGAGAGGGAGATCAGCCAAAGAGCTCAGAGAGGGGAAAACTGGGGTGCTTTATTTTATAAAATTTCAGTGTTGATGATTTAAGATGTTGTCTGTAGGGTTAGCCAAGAAACGCGGTGCATGTTGGGATAGGTAACTATTTTGAACTGGAGTCTTCTCTCTCTTAGGCATCGATTGGGCTCGATTTCTCAAAAGTGCCTGGGGATTTGGGGGGCCCAAGTTGAGATGCCTTAAAGGGGGAGATTTTCAGAGAGTGCGGAGCACCCAGCCTATAAAATCAGGCCCATTTAAGGCCCCTCAAGCGGAGTCCCCAGAAGTTTGAGGCTTCTGAAATCTCTAGTCACTCAATTGTGGCTGGAGACCTTGCTGATTTACTTTGGGGTGAGCAAGATCAGAACAAGGCCGATGATCTCCTCCCTTGCAGAAGACGCAGCCTATCCATGCTGAACCAGTATCCTAGCACAGGAACACCCCGGTGTCTGAATATGTCATGTCCTTGTACACACTACCTGGAAACATGAGGGGAAAAATCAACCCCTGAGCTCCCTCCAGAGCCTGAACTGTATGTGTCCTGGAAGGTTCAGCCTCATCTGCTACAAAGAGAGAGAGCCCCTGTAGCTGTCTGTGAATGCTCAGTGAGAAGTCACAGCAAGCAAAGCCCCCTAGCAGCCCCTCCTCCCCCACGCTTATCCTTTCGGCTGGGCTCCTAGGCCATGGCGCGGGCTCCTAGGCACTATGGGGATACAAAGAATACTAGCGGTCTGCCCCTGCATGAATTGCATGCATTCGTTAGGTGGGTCCCTGCGAGCCTCTGCTTTCTCGTCCGTGAACTAGGGTGGCCAGGTGCCTGGTTTTCGACCAGAAACTTCAGTTGAACAGAGGGTTTGTCTGTGTCCAGTCAGATCTATTGACTGGACACCCAAAGTCTGGTTACTGTGGGCATCAGCCCCCACTCAGCTGGAGACACTTCCCATGTGCGTCGGGCGACTACAGCTCCCAGCCCCTGCTCCACAGGTGAGCTCCTGGGTGAGCGGGGAAGAGGAGTGGACGGGGGTGGAGCCTCAGGGGGAAGAGGCGGGCAGGGGCAGGGTCTCGGGGGAAGAGGCAGGGCACGGGATGTTCCGGCACTCCAGCTGGAGTGTCCGGTTTTTCAATATTACCAAGCAGGCAACACTACAGTGAACAACAGCCTGCTTGCACAAAGATGTGCCAACGCTGCTGGATGGAAATGCAACTGTGAATTCGCAAGGCCATTGCCGAAGCTCTGAAAATCTTCACTGCTTTTTGCCCCTTGTGGCTAAACTGCTGCCCACTGCTCGCTGTGGTCCGTGCGAAGGGAGAGAGCCTGGAGAAGGGATCTGAAGGCACCAACAGCAGAGACAGTTGCAGTGTGACACCCTGCTGATAAATCCATTGTAATGCCAGAGGGGAAACCGCAGAGCCACAGGGGTGGGATTCAAACACCCGGTCCTGCTCTCTGAATTCAAAAGGTGCTTAGACACTGACTGTTTGCAGGCATTTATGTGGAGTTCCGTGCTGTAGCATCGGAGTCTCTTGGATCTAGCCTCCCCGCACTTCTGTGAGGCAGGGTGATATTATCCCTGTTTCACAGATAGCAAAACAGAGGTACAAGGAGATTAAGTGACTTGGCCACCGTCATTCAGGCCCTGCTGATGTCCACACCTGCCATCCTTCATCCCATCAACAGGAGCAGGCTCTTTAACAGTGACCATGCCCCACCCCAGAGATGGCTGCATTTCTGTGGTGCAACTGACTCCAGTATATGTATTTTGCCAGGTGCTTGTGGCCAGCTAGATTATTCTGGCCACCAGCAAGTTCACAGTAAGGTGGCAGCCCAGGCTATTTGACGGAAAGTGCCCAAGCGATCATGTCCCACGACCTGCAATAATGTCAGTTCTCTGGCAGCGCGTCCCGCCGCTGTTGACAGCATTTCAGAATGGTGCAGCCAGTCTTGCCTCCTTGGTCGCTGGCTTTCTGCGCTGTGGTAGGTAAGCGGTTCCTCTGCTTGGGGGGTTTATTATTGACCTGCCTCTAAGACAGACTGACATCCTGATGACATTTCTCTTCCATTCGCCCGTGCTTCCGACTCCCTTCAAGTGATTAACGGGAGAGCAACACGACTGCTCGCCAGTCCCCGGAGGATTCCAAAGAGCTTTAAAACCTGTCTCTGCTTGTGCTTGAGCTCCCTGCACGCTGTATCTGCCTGAATAGCCCTTGCTTTTATTGTGTGCCATTTATTTTCCCCAGGAAGCTGGTGTCTGGTACAGCATCTGATTTCCACTAGACCTGGTTAAAGGGGAGGCGGGGACGGGGAATGGCTTTGTAAATAAGCGAGCAAAGAGTTTGGTTTGCTGCAATTCATGGCTCTTCCCATTCGTTACTGACGGCTGCCAGGCACTTGCTGGAAATGACGTCCCGTGACCATTTGCATCCACGATTGTCAGTCCAAACATTCATACTGCAAAGTGCATTATTGTTTGCTCTTCTTCTGTCTAAAATAAAGCCCGAGTCATCCAATCGGGGTGCGGAAACTACCGCACATGACTCGGGCAACCAACCACGCGCCACAATGATGAATAATGGCTACTTTGCAAACAGTCCACTGGTCCAGCCAACCTATTCAGCAAATACTTACAAAGAGCAAATATGTTCAAAGGGACTCGGGATCGGTTTGCAAATGAGCTGCTAATCAAACAAGGATCTAGCAAGCATTGTCCACAGCAGTTCTCTGTACTCAGCCCCGCTTCAGTTCCTACTCTGAGGCTTTGGGCTTTGCTCAGTGGGGCAGGACAGAGAGAGTGCGAGCTGGGGGAAATGAGGTAACTGGTCTAAAATTTCCCATCACAAACATTTTTTGATGGAAAATGGCCTCTCTGTCAATGCGCAAAACGTTTGTTCCTTTCAAACTTTGTTAGTTGTTTTGAAAAACCAAAATCTGTTGAGGTGGGGGGTAGGGCATGTGAAAAATAAAAGTGCAGAAAGTTCAGAGGAAACTTTTTTTAAAAAAATGTCCCACAATAAACAACTGACATTTCCCAAGCAGCTCCTGGATCTAGAACGGTCCCGTAACCCCTTCATTGCTGGGCTTGGCTATCGCTTTCCTTTCAGTTCCAGCATCCCAAGGGTGATGTACTAGCTGCATGGGAAAATCAGTGGTGGCTACTCACTACTTCCCAGCCTGGGTAGGTTAGACATCAAAGGTCCCGGTTCATCTCACCACTGGGATAGCATCCTGCACTCCCCCTCTCTCCTCTTCCCCCGAAAGCCCCGCAGAGAGCCTGGAGATGGCCTGGCATGCCTCTAGCACAAATCATGAACCAGCCAGAGAGAGAGAGAGAGAGAGTTGCTGCGGAACAAAGGAAGATGCTTCCTCTCTTTTCCCTACAGTCTGGTGGGATCAGAGGGCAGCATCCCACGGGGCAATGCCTCCGGCTCCCTGCTGGGCGGTGCCAGCCTTGTCTTTCGGGGGCAGTGGTGCCCTAGCAAGTGGGGTGGGACCATCTGGAATGCTGTGCAGCCCATGTGCAAACCAGAGCAGTTGGCGTCTCAGTCCTTTGACCTGTCCCGCTAGAGAACAGCCACTCGCTCTGAGCTACATAGGAACTGGGGCTGGGGGAGATGATTGGGAACATGCTCAGTCATGGTGCACAGGAGAAGCAGCAGATGCAGGCCTGTCTCCACACTGGCATGCAGATCCAAGCTGGCACAGGGGGGCTGGAAGCCCGGCATGCTCATTCGATGTGGGTCATTCTCGCCTTCCCTGTCCTGCAGACATCAGCTGGGGAAACTCATTAAAATCTGCAAGTGAAGAAACCCCAATGCACTCGGTGAAGCCTGCCATGAGTTGCAGGTTAGCTTTGCGGTGCCCATCTTGGCTGCGGAGATGCCCTTACTGAGGAGCGGGCTGCCCCCTGAGTCATCTCTCCTTTCCCCAGCTTGTGTCCTGTGGTGCGTACGTAGGGGCATTCACTGATCTGGATGCAGCGGGAAGATGCGCTGGCTCATGGAGGGGCCCACTTGAATGCCCACCTGGCCGGCAGATAACACAGCAGTGCGGCAGCCCCTTGGCAAGTCCTGTCTTGGGTGATTTGTGTTTCATTCCTGGTTTCTCTGTCTTTCCCCCTGTGAAGTTTAACCACCTTGAGGTATATTTTCTGCCTGGCCGATGGAGGCATCGTTGCCTTCAGCTTCAGGATCTCTTCTAGCAGCAAATTCTGCTCCCTCTTTACTTTTCCATGGGGCTTATTTTCAAAAGGCTTAGCATGAACTGCATCTTGGAGCAAGTCGAATGGAGCTCAGGACAAGGCGGGGTGCTTTAGCAGATGTCTTCTCCCCAGATGGCTGGCACAGAGGACATAAGGACTACCCGGGAACTTTCTCCCATTGCTGAGGTTCCAAAAACCTTCTCTTTCCATCGGTGCATTTCAGCTTCTGTTGCGAGTTTTTCTGTGCTGCTAGGGAACTCCGACCCAGACAGAAGAGGGGATTTATTTAAGGCCGCACAGCACTCCTGTGCCAGCACAGAACTAGCACGCGTGCTCTTTTTGTTGTCCTTTTTTGTACCTTTCCCAATTCCAATACATCTTTTTGAGATGGGGCGACCATCCTTGATAGGAGTCAGGATTTCATCTCATAACACTGCTCACATCATGACGGTGCTATGTCTTATGTAGATCAGAACCAGTCATTAGTAGCAGATCATTCTACAAGGAAATCTCTCCTCTTTCAATCTGTGTAGTGATTGGAAGCTGTGTAGGTAGATTGGAAGCTCTCTGGGGCAGGGACCGTGTATGTTTGTGAAAATGAAGCATAATACAGTTTTCTTTGTTAATTACAGTTATTTACAGAATAATTAATTACAGAATAATTTCTGCCAGTAGCTCTTATCCCCGTAGATCATTCAGGAGCAGTTTGTTGGGAGTTTTCCGTATTGGAAATTTGAGCTCCAGTAGCTACTTTTGATTGATATGCAGCTCACGTGGTATTGCATCTGTTCCCTGATCGGAGGAAGGCTCGTCTTGTGGTGAAGGGATTGGGCTGGGACTCGGGACATCTAGGGTCGGTTCAGAGCTCTGCCACAGACTCTCTGTCTGGCCCTGGACCTAGTCACTTAGAGCCAGATTTTCACAAGTGCTCAGGTCTCATTGAGAACAAGCCATTGGTTGCTGAATGCATTTGGAAATCTGGCTGTTTCAAGAGAAGAGTTCTCTTGAAAATCTCAGGGCATCAGTTACCTTCTTGCCTATTTCAACTGTGAGCTCTCCTGGGAGGAGATGCTCTCTCACTGGTTGTTTGTACACCTCCATCTCAGGGCAGGCCTCCGGGCACGACCTCAATGCATTTGATAAACACTGGTAATGGCTGAGCAAAGTTCTCGGAAACAGGTTTGTGCCAAGAATGCTCACCACAAAATTAGTTTTCTGTAACTATTTTCGAAGGTTTACTGCTTCCATGAACTTTCTTACCTAGAACTAGACTGCCTCTGGCAAGCAGACACAAACTTGGGGAGAGCGCGCACAGGTGAATGTAATTCAACCTTTTATGAGTTCATGGGAAATAATTCTGAGGCATTTGCTTAGCCTTGGTCATGTGTCATGAAGAAGCAAAAAGTGCTAAGCTATGACAGTTCATTACATTTTCCCAGCCTTTTTCTCTGTTTCCTTTCCACATGTTGCTGATTGCTTGTGTGTGTAGGCAAAATTGTAGTAGTTTAAAGTGACCAGGAGCCTTTATTTTGTCTGTGTGTGTGTGAAATTTTCCACACTCTCAATTTCTGAAGTTTCTCATCTTTGCAAAAATTTGTCATTTGACAGCAAAACCATTGTGTTCCGGATGTTTTTCTGGGCAAAACAATGTTTGCACAAAAATAGGGATCATCTTCTGTCCAGAATAGTCTCTCTCCTTTTTTTATTTTTATTTTTTTTTAATGTGACTTTTCCCCCAAAGTTTTGGCTGAGATTTACAAAGCAGACCTAGGGGATTTAGATGCATAATTCTCATCGAAATGAATGGGAGTTGTACCTCTAAATTTCCTAGGCAGCTTCTACAATCTCAGGTTTGTAAATAACATGGGGAGAAAATTTCTGATATTAGAGGGCTCTTTAATCTATCAGAAAAAGGCAGAGGTTGAAGCTAGACACACTCAGATTAGAAATAAGTTGTACATTTTTGACAGTGAAGGTAATTAACCACTGGAACAATTTACCAAGGGCTGGGGCAGATTCTCCATCACTGGCCATTTTTAAATCAAGATGGGATGTTTTTTTCTAAAAGGTCTGTGCGTGGAATTATTTGGTGGAAGTTCTATGGCCAGTCTTGGACGGTTAGGTCAGACTAGATGATCACATTGGTCCCTTCTGGCCTTGGAATCGATGACAAAACGAGATCCAGTCACTGGGAGTGGAAGCCAGACAACTACAAAGTGGGACTAAGACACAAACTTTTAATGGAGAGGCGGGTTAATCACTGGAACAACTGTCTGAGGGAAATGGTGGATTCTCTGTCTCTTGGAGTCTTTGGATCAAGACTGGGCGTCTTCACTAGGGAAAAAGGTGTGTTCTTAACTCATGTTAGCTAACGTGGTAACTAAGACAAGGGAAAAATCCTAGTTAAGACAAGGCTGTAAGACGGGGTTCTCAACCCTTTTCTTCCTGAGGCCTCCCCAACATGCTGTAAAAATTCCACGGCTCGTCTGTGCCACAAAAACTGTTTTTTTTTTTTTTTTTTTCTGCATATAAAAGCAAGGGCCAGCGTTAGGGGGTGGCAAGTAGGGCAGTTGCCCGGGGTCCCACGCCACAGGAGCCCTGTGAAGCTAAATTGCTCAGACTTCGGCTTTCTGCCCTGGGCCCCAGCAAGTCTAACTCTGGCCCTGCATGGCGGACCCCCTGAAACCTGCTTGTGGCCCCCCAGTGGGCCCCAGACCCCTGGTTGAAAACCACTGCTGTAAGACACACGGTAGTTCCACTACCACTCGGCTCGAAGCAGGAATGGCTGGGTTAAATCCTCTGCCCTGTGCTCTGTGGGCAGTCAGACTTTTTGGAGTCTCAGACCATTTGGGGGTTTGCAAGGAGGCGTGCGTTTCACGCGTTTCACTGTGAATGTTTTGCCCGCCTGAGGTGCAAGCGCACTTGTTAGCGTGGCCTCACCTGTTCTCCCAGAGTGCTGGCCGCAGTCAGGACCCCAGGCTCCGTGCCCCATGGAAGTGACTGGAATGGAACAAATGCCGGGGCGTTCGTTTATGTGGTGTCTAGGCCAGAGGCTGGTTTCACCCTACGTTGAACGCGAAGGGGTGGACGAGGTAGCGGGAAAGAGCGAGCGTCTTGTTGCAGACACAGAAAGCTCGGCTGATCCTGTGGGCTGGGAACACAACCGGAGCAATAACGCAGGCCAGATGAACAGGGATTGGGCGAAATACAGTTGTTTTTTAAAGCTGGTCTCGGCGCGATGAGGGCTCTTTGGCCCGGTCGTTGTGCTTGGCTCCGGTTTGCATGCTGGCACCAGCCACTTCGCAGGTGCATGCGTCTTTGGCGGAAAGGAGCTGGGATTAGGGGATTTGCTTTGGTCCAAAGGGGGGGAGGGGAAGAAGGGGAAAAAGCAAGAAGACAATGTGAGTGTCTTAAGGAAGCCCAGGATGCAGCTCGGAGCCGCTCTATCCTCTCTGCTCCCCTCTGAGTCGCTCAGCCTGGCCTCGGTGATTGGCTAAGCAGCATGTGGAGTTCCCTGCAAACTCTGGGCTGCCCCTGAGTGCCTTCCTCCTTTGCTCCCCCTGTACTCGCCTTGAGCCTGACTCCGTTCTGCCATCTGTCCGCGTCCTCGGGAGCGGCCTCGCTGGATTCGAGGGAGCTCGGCCTTAGTGAGAACGGAATGGGGCCCATTGACTTCACAGGAAGTTTGCCTGAGCTAAGCTTGACCGAGGAAAGTCCATTGAAGCGAGGGTCCTTGTCGCGTTCCTGGGCCTTTGGATGGGATTTCCAGAACTGTTTAGCGATGGGTTAACCCTGCTCTGTTTGACGTCCAGGCTGCTGGAGTGCCCGGTCAGGAACCCCTGGGATCCCAGACCTCCGCGGCTGCAGGCTGTCGGTGCACTGGGGTGAGCATGCATGTTTTCTGGGGGGCCTCGCTGTCTTTCATCCCTTGGGGTTCCCTGCTCTTCCCACGGCCCCTCTGCCAGGCTTGTGCGGTAACTCAGTTCCACCCGCTGGACAGTGGCTGGTCAGGGGCAGCATCTCCTGGGGAGGGGGAGTGGGAAAGGGGTGACCTCTAATTATTCCAGAACGGCAGGGCCTGCTCCCTCGATACACATAGTCCCACAGGAGATGGGCCACAGCCTTCTCTTCCCTGCCCAGGGGCCAATGGAGCAGGCCGAGCCCACCCCCAGGAACCATAAAGGCTGCCCAGCCCCCGTGCACACCAGACCTGGTTGTACCTCCCACGTCACAGTCCCTCCCCCTGAGTGTGGCCGGCGCTGCGGGCTGGTTTGGGCACTGCCTGCGGGCAGACCCCGCTCACTGCAAGTGGCTCCATTGCTTGTTGGCGTTCGCAGGGTGGCTTGGTTGAGTTGTTTCTGGCCGGGCGGGGAGGAGGGAGGCGCAGGTATTCACCAGCCACGCACGTCACCTCTCAGGGTGTTTGGCCTGTCGCACAGTACAGCTTCTGCTGTCTGATTGGCTGACCAAAGCTCGTTAAACTGGAGGATTTTTGACTGAATTAATCCTGGGCTGAAACTGGCAACGCCTGGGGGTTTGCCGCCGTTGATGTGAATCGCCCCCCCAAGAAGTCAAGCCACTCCAGGACTTTTAGTCATGAATCGGCAGGTCTCCAACTCACTAGCTATAGTCACAAAGGGGCCCTGATCTCGGTCGGGGTCTGTGCAGAACCCGGCACAGCGGGGGCCCCCGTGTAGATCAGGGTCTATGTCACGACCAGCACAATGGGGTCCCTATCTCAGTCGGGCTCCGACACACTGGGGCCCTGATCCAGCGCAGTGGGGCTCTGGGCACATCTGGAACTCCAATAAATAACAGCAATGCACTAAGAGTAACAGGTGGTTAAGTGCACGTTAGTATCCAAGGGGCATATGCCAGCTGTATCCATCTCCTCGAACAAAAGCCTGCATTGAAACCGGGTCCCCGCTCATTTCTCATCTCTGGCACATGCCCAAGGTATATTTGCTTGCTGCCACCCTTTCAAATTAAGGAAACGATTTATCCCTTTAATTTTCCAAATGGCTCCGCTGGCAGCTGCCTGACTGACGTCCCTGAAGAGCGAAGTCTTATAGCTTTCCAGAGAGAACAGGTACGGCAAGGGCCGGGAGTGGGGTAGCTCCCCTCTGCACATTCCTACCCTGGGCACGGGCCGATGTGCTCCCCACAGTCAGTCTGTCTTTGGCCTCTCTGCTTGGGGGTTTGTGTGACGTACCTGCCTAGCAGAGAAGAGCTGGTCTAAGCTCTCCTCTGTCCTCCTGAGCTGAGCAGGGCTGGGGCTGCTTGGTTCTTGCCTGGGAGATGGCCAAGGACACTCAGCACGCCTGAGGAAGCAGTGTTGGTTGCGTTTTCCTCTTTGAATCAGCACTGAGATAGTGTATCGGGGGAGTTGTCTACTGGAGATTCCGGCTTGTGATGTGAAACGAAAGCCTTTCGCAACCTTCATAGCCATTTTGGGAAAATAACTTTCTATCTTCTTCAATTGGCCCCTGCAGAGCCTATTAGATGCAGCATTTTCCTCTCTTCTTGGGCTGTGTATTGTTGCTATGCACTGTTGAACAAATGCCATTTTCCACCCTAGAGGTGGCTGCATTTTACACGCAGGCGCAGACATAATTTAGTTCCAAGTTTCTTTTCAGCGGTGCCAATGATAGATATAATATCAGGCGCCCTCTATGAACTCCTCCCTTTTGAAGTTTTATAACTATGGCTTTTACTTTCATGTATCTGCTATGCTTCATAACATACCTCCTTGCAGTACCTTACTTCCTCCAGGGGGACACTATATAATAATACACAGACCTGGCTTTTCTATGGCGCTTTTCTCAAAGCGCATCACCATCTTTAATACATTTATCCTCACACCCCCTGTAGGGCAGGGCTGTGCTATTATCCCCATTTCGCAGATGGGAAACTGAGGCTCGGTGGGGTTAAGTGACTTGACCAAGGCCACACACACAGGCTGCGACAAAGCAGGGAACTGAATGGAGGTCTCCCAAATCCTAGACTACTGCCCTAACTGCTGGCCTATCAAATCCCACTGAGAAGCTGCTTATAATAAGAACTCTTTCATGCCCAACCCTGCTGTGGAGTTGAACCGGTGACCTTGGTGGGAATGACTCAGTATGTATCCTACTTTACTCTTCCCCCCCGCCCTCCACGATGCTGTCCTCAACTGACATGGTGTTGTTTTGCGGGACACCTCAACCCACCTATTTTTGTCTCGTGGATCAAATGCTAAGGACACACACAGCAAAGAGATGCAGCCACATTTGTTGCCAATGCAGTGCTGTTTCCTCAGTCATTTGCCTGTTGCCCTGTAGTGGGTTAAGTGCCAGTAGCTGGCGAGGGAAAGATTATCTCTAGTACACTGTAGCTATTCTCTGTATCGGCGAAACAAACCGCAGCCGCTTGCTAGCTCCTGGGGCAGCCAGCATGGAATTAGGCCTGGGCCCACAGTCTCTGCTAAGACTCTGATCTCCCTTCCGAATCCCCCTGGAGTCTGGTCTACCTGGCTAATGTTAGCCCGGCAGCCCGAGCCCCGCGAGTCTGAGTCTGTTGACCCAGGCTTCCTATACACTGACTCTGTGGCTGCTCCGGGGCTCATGCACCCACGGAAAAAAATAAGGGGTGCTCAGCACCCACCAGCCACGGCTGCTTGGCAGGGCCGCCCATCAGCTGTTTGGTGGCTGGCAGGAGGGGCTTGCGGGAGGGCGGAGAGCGGCAGGCAGGGGAGGGAGTGGAGCGGGGTGGGAAGAGGTCGAGCAAAGGCGGGGCCTTGGGAGAGGGGGCGGAGTGGGGGCAGGAAGAGGAGGAGCCAGGGCGGGGCCTTGGGGGAGGGGACAGAGTGGGGGCAGGGCATCGGGGAAGAATGTGGATGAAAAATAAAAGTCAGCACCTGGGCCAGGCTCTGAGACTCGCTGGTGCTCACTCCAAGCTGCAGTGTAGACACATCCTTAGCTCCTGAACCCGGGCTGTTCAGAACCACAAACCCAGGAATACCTCCCCAGCCATCAGGAGCCCTGGGGCTTCCCGTGGCCGCTCCCTCAGTCGTTGGAGAAAAACGGTTTTCCTGAAGGACAAAGCCCAGGTTTCCTAGGGATTGACACAGGAGAGATTAGAGGAACGCAGTAGCTCGGCTAAGCTGCGGGTGAAGTGGGGGCTGTGATAGTTCTCAGAAGGGTGTTGGCAACAGGGGCTGATCCAAAGCCCATGGGAGGCCTCTCGGCAGTTCAGCTGGCTTTGGACCAGGGCCCAAGGAAGGAGAGGAACAGGGCAGGGCTGTGGGCAGTGGTGCATAATTCAAAGTAACGGGATGGAACTGGGCAAAGGAAGCTTCAGGCGGCACATCAGGACAACAGACCAATAGAAGCCAACTTGGGAGTAGACACCCCTACTCGGAACAGTAGAGAGCGAGCTGTAGCTAGTTCGACCCTGAGGACAACCTTGGGAACAGAAACTGCTGGGCCATGTTGGGCTGAATTGTAGAATCATAGGACTGGAAGGGACCTTGAAAGGTCATCTAGTCCAGTCCCCTGCACTCAGGGCAGGACTAAGTATTATCTAGACCATCCCTGACAGGTGTTTGTCTAACCTGATCTTAAAAATCTTCAATGACGGAGATTCCACAACTTCCCTGGGCAATTTATTCCAGTGCTTAACCACCCGGACAGGAAGTTTTTCCTAATGTCCAACCTAAACCGCCCTTGCTGCAATTTAAGCCCATTGCTTCTTGTCCTGTCTCCAGAGGTTAATGAGAACAATTTTTTCCCCTCTTTGTAACTTTTTATGTACTTGAAAACTGATATCA
Organism: Malaclemys terrapin pileata; assembly: GCF_027887155.1. Taxonomy (NCBI): domain Eukaryota; kingdom Metazoa; phylum Chordata; order Testudines; family Emydidae; genus Malaclemys; species Malaclemys terrapin. Next base: position 130,374,653 of record NC_071510.1, on the reverse strand, counting down.
TGTCCCCTCTCCATCTTCTCTTCACAAGAATAAACAAACCCAGTTTTTTCAGAATTCCCTTATAGGTCATGATTTTTAGACCTTTAATCATTTTTGTTGCTCTTCTCTGGACTTTCTCCAGTTTGTTCCCATCTTTCCTGAAATGTGGCACCCAGAACTGGACACAACACTCCAGTTGAGGCCTAATCGGCGAGGAGTAGAGCGGAAGAATTACTTCTCGTGTCTTGCTTACAACACTCCCACTAATACATCCCAGAATGATGTTTGCTTTCTTTTGCAACGGTGTTGCACTGTTGACTCATATTTAGCTTGTGATCCACTATGACCCCCAGATCCCTTTCCGCAGTACTCCTCCCTAGGCAGTCATTGCCCAGTTTGTATGTGTGCAACTGATTGTTCCTTCCTAAGTGGAGTACTTTGCATTTGTCCTTATTGAATTTCATCCTATTTACTTCAGACCATTTCTCCAGTTTGTCCAGATCCTTTTGAATTTTAATCCTACCCTCCAAAACACTTGCAACCCCTCCCAGTTTAATATTATCCGCAATCTTTATAAGTGTACTTTCTATGCCATTCTCTAAATCATTGATGAAGATATTGAACAGAACGAGACTCAGAACTGATCCCTGCAGGACCCCACTCATTATGCCCTTCCAGCATGACTGTGAACCACTGATAGCTACTCTCTCTAGGAATGGTTTTCAAATCAGTTATGCACCCACCTTATAGTAGCTCCATCTAGGCTGTGTTTCCTTGGTTTGTGTATGAGAAGGTCATGTGAGACAGTATCAAAAGTCTTACTAAAGTCAAGATATACCACGTCTACCACTTCCCCCCATCCACAAGGCTTGTTACCCTGTCAAAGAAAGCTAGTAGGTTGGTTTGACACGATTTGTTCTTGACAAATCCATGCTGACTGTTGCTTATCACCTTATGATCTTCTAGGTGTTTGTAAATTGATTGCTTAACTATTTGCTCCATTATCTTTCTGGGTACAAAAGTGAAGCTGCCTGGTCTGTAATTCCCCAAGTTGTCCTCATTTCCCTTTGCTATAGACTGGCACTCCATTTGCCCTTTTTCAGTCCTCTGGTGCCTTATTCACGTGAGGTGTTGCACTGAAGTCAGATGTGCTACTTTGCATGATTGAGGGTTGCAGCTTCTGACCCTGTGGCTGTTGGCAGCCCCAAGGTATAAACCACAGGGTATCTTCTGAGGAGTCACTCCAGATTCGCGCTGGCAGAACCAACAATAGAATTCATCATTATGTGCCAGCGGTGGGTGGGTAGGTGGGGGGGAATGAGTCTGGGCCAATCACTGGGAAATACACTAGGGAACAATCCCGTCTCGGCCGCTGGCTCGGGCGAGATGCACTGCATTGGGCCAGTCAGTCTCTGAGTCTGTGTTTGTGTTGCAGCGTCGTTAGCGCTGAGGAAGGAAAATGAGTCTGTTGGTGTCATGGTGATGATAGCATCCCAGCTATTAAAAGATGAAGCATAATTGGCCCTGGGAGGGAAAAGCAATTCCCACCTCATCTGCTCCTACAGAGAGCCACCCCACGGCCATCTCTAAATATCTTGGGTCTCTAGCGAGACGTTCTGATATTGGATCCAAGATGGCGGCACTGTCAGGACTACGAATGTAGGCCGCTCGGATCTCTGTCCGTCTGTGGACGGAGTTTTAATCAGCAGCTGGAGGCCAAGCCTGCAGAATTTCACTGTGAGCTGAGATTTGTTTAAATACATGAGAACAGACCACGGGGAGGTGGCAACAGGCTGAGGGCCCGTCTATACTGGTGCCCTCATGTTGCTGGACCTGTGCTAATCCCTACTGCGGATGCATGGCACCAGTGACATGGAGGTGAGCTGCACCAGAGCAGAGCAGATCTTCGTACCCATGAGTGGAGCGCAGTGGCGCTGGAACATTTTTTACAGTGGGGGTGCTGAAAGCCAGTGCTCCCCACCCCAAACTTTTTACCTCACCCCCCCTTACTCCCATCTGTGTCCCCCCCATCCCGCAGAGCTGGGGCCTGGGGCAGGGCCGGGAAAAGAGCCCTGGGCGCAGGTCCTGCAGCTGGGAGTCAGGACCCCAGGTGCGGGGCGGGACCCTGAGTGTGGGGTGGCGGGCGGGACCCTGCACAAAAACTGGGGGTGCTGCAGCCCCCCCCTGCACCCCTAGTTCCCATGTCTATGCTGGAGTGTTCAGCAAAGGTTTGTCTTGCTGCTGGCTTAAGCCCTGAGACCAGATAAAAAAGAAACTCACTGTCTCTCTTGGGCTCCCAGCTGAGCTGCTCACCCAGAAGCCCTCTGTTTTGCTGGGCTCTGTGCATGTGCCCGAGCGGAGAGGCTGGCTCGCAAGGCACAGCTCCCAGATGAGTTGGGTCCATCGGAGACAAGCCAGGACAGGGTCGGCATAATTTGAGCTGTCTGTGCGACTTGGCTGGCAGCCCCAGAGAGGCAGATAAAAGCTCCACTTTCTAGCGGTTAGCTGAATTTGATCTCTCGCCTAACTGAGAGTAAAAGAGAACTTGGCAAATGGGTTTTGTGCTCCCTGCCCGGGGGAGGTGCTGTGTGAAATGCAGTATCTGGCTCATTTTTACATGGGTATTAGGGATGTGACAATTTAATTGCGGGAAGTTCTCCAAAGGGGGAGCCGAAATCAATAGGTGTCGGTTAAGGCATTCGTTTGAAGATAAAGTCTATTTGTAAATTACAGTCATTTGTCTCCTTGCCGCGACAAAAGGAGTTAATTGCAAATTGCCTGCATGCAGGCCCTGGCGTAGCTTGGAGCCGAAGCCTCCCCATCTCCCAGAGTGAAGCCTGCTGCTGCTGCTTCTGCATGCAGACACCTAGAGAACCCCATCCAGTGTGCTGACAAGAGCTCGCCCCTGCAGCTACCTAGAGACACCCCCCTGTGCCGGCAGAGCCACACAGATGTGTGGGCTTGTGAAGCATGTGACAGATCTGGGGAGGGCAGCTCTCTGCAGCTGGCGCCAGCTAGTGGCGCTGCTCTTGCAGCTCCAGTGGGAGGGGAGTCTGCTTTGGTATTAAAATCCTGGTTCCAAACCGCGGTGGCAGTCGCTGCCCGTGCACAGACAGATGTGCCCTCACAGAGGCCAGGGCGTGCACCCAGCTGCAGATCTGGCCTGAGCCTTTTTAATGGGCTGGCAAAACAAACTCAACCCCCGCCCACCATCATCACCCCCAGCCAGGGGATCGGCAGAATAGCAAGGCATCAGCGGCTGTGGTGTTTGCAGTTCCCCAAGGCCAGGCCTGGTTGAGGTAGGGTTATCAGCCCGAGGAAGCTGGTTGCTCTGAGTCCTCCAGGCTCCCTTTGCTGGAGCAAAGGGCTAGGGCCTGTTTCATTTTAAACTAAAGCTGGGATGTTTGTGTCCTGGACATTGAGGGAGTTTGGGGGAGAGGCCCATGGGTTTCCTGGCTCCCAGAGGCTAGCTGCGTCCTGGTGCACACTTAGGTCCTGCACATGCTTGTACCGGCGCATGCGCTTACTAGGCATTTGTTTCCCTGAAGCGCTCCAGGGAGACGGACAGATATTACTGAGTTGAGAGGCATGTGGTAAATAATACATGATGCTTCAGTCAGAGGAGACAATTGATGCTTCCTGAATTTTTGTGCGGGGGGGGGAGGGAGGGGAGGTCTGCGTAGGACTCTGTACTCCTCTATCAGCAGGACAAGCAGTCCTTGTTCCCTTTTGCCACAAAGACATGGCATCGCTTGTGACATTCATCCCAGATCCTTCCTTTGTTGCAGAACCTGGCATCCATTCGTGCCAGTGACCTGGCCTTCAGCTCCCTCTTCGAATTTTGCAGCCTTGAACTCTGGACAGACCGTGTGTGTGTTTGTGCACACACGCGCTGGAGGTTAGCAATGCATGGGCATGATGGAAATACGTTCATGGGACAGAGGGATTGGGGTAGAAATGATCATGGAGGGATTGGTCCCTCTCTACAGACTGGGTCAATTTTGCACAAAAGTGCAATGCACCGGTTAGTGAAATGTGTTTGTCACAAAATCATTTCACAATAAAGAAGGAACATCTGGAGGGAGATGGCTTAATTCCCCAGCTGGGCCAGCAACAGCCCCCACAAACTTCTCCTTCCCTCTCTGGACAGGGCCAGGACACCATCCACTTCCTCACTCTTCCCCAGCCAGCAGAGCGGCTCTGCATCTCGGCTGAAGCCACAGACCTTTTCTCCTCCCCATGCCTGCCGGAGCAGAGGAGAAGGCAAGGAAGCTCAGGGAACAGTGATGGCCTGTGGCAGTAGGAGGGAAGCACTCCAACTCCATTCAGAGGGGTCAGGGCTGTTTCCCAACTGATTAGGTAGCAGGGTGGAATCCGGCGAGTAAGACCAGGACACTGCTTTCATGTAAGTCACATTTCATTGTATTCGAGCTAGGAGCTGGTTCGGCAGTATCCCAGGCAGAGGGGGAATGGGTCAGGGTGGCCCTATGGACTAAAGGATGCAATTAGGTTGGAGATCTGACTCTCTCCCTTAAGGGCAGATTGTTTGCATGGAGTAAAAGGCCCCCCACCAAAAATGCATTGTTGGGAGCCGCATGGTCTCTCCCATCTCTAACCTCCGTCTCCCTCTGACGTGAAGGTTTTCTTTTCTGCCCCCATTCACCCAGTCAGCTCCGCCTAGCACGTAGATTGTGCAGAGCTGTAATGGGGGGCAAGGAAGGGGAGGTAATTCTTAGCAGCCAATCAGGGGAGCAATCCCCTCTCCTTATCCCCAGCTCCCTGGGGTTTGATTAGGGAAACTAAAGGCAAATTCCTCTGGGGAAACGGGCAGGTTTTTGCTTTGGGGCGGTGGGTAAAAGTCACCGAAATCCGCCTTCTGCCCATGGGAGGGATAAACTCGCCGTTGTGTCTCTACACAGATTGTAGGGGCCTCGGAGCAGGGAGCAGCTTTTGTGACTCTCCGCAGAGTCACTTGCACAGATGCAGCCGACGGATCGGAACCGTTTGGCAAAGGTGCTGGCCCCTGGGTTCCTCTCCAAATCTCACTCTTCCCCCAGGGCCACGGACGCTTCCCATCCCGCTCGGCGGAGCTTTGCATTCCCACTGCAGCACCTGCCCCGAGCGCAGCGCTCGAGGGGTTAATGCTCCAGCTCTTCCCTCTGGCAGAGGCTGGGTTTGGAAAAAAGGCCTGGGCTAGTGACAGCAACAGGAAGGGGAGCTGGGGGAGAGGGGGGGTTGCTAATCCACTTTCCATTCCTCCCGCTTAATCCTGGTTTAACAATCAGAAACTGTTTGGGGAAAAAACGTCTCGGCCACGTCGGCCAACACGGGAGCAGCTTTTGTGTCCTAGTGTCAGTCACGTTCCACAGGTGGAGTTGCTCGCATGTGCGCACACGCGGGCGGATCTGCACAGGGACACACACCTGTGCAAAGAGACGGACACAGGAGACCCAGACAGACCGACCCAGATACACGGCCTGACATACAAAATGTTCGGGGACACACACGTCCGTGCATCCGTGTGGAGACACGCCGAGAGAAGCCTGTGTGTGTGTGTGTGTGTGTGTGTGTGTGTGTGTATGTGTGTGTCCATGCCTTCAGACCCAGATGCATGCAGTGAGAACATCAGTGGGTGGGTGGGTGGGTGGGTGCAGACATCCCTAAGCGCGTCTGCACGCACAAGGAGATCCGCGCACGGTGCTCGTGCGTGTGTGCACATACAGAGAGCGCAGGGCGTGCACCCGCCCCCCCCCCCCCGACATTCCAGCCCCGCTCCCTGTGTCCGCAGGGGAGCCCCGCACACCCACGTGACTCCGTAATGCCTTGCACGCTGAGCTCATGCGCTGAGCCTCTCGTCGGCACCCAAAGGAGCCATCGAGCGTGCGCTGAACGCCGCGCGTTGCCAAAAGCCTCTGGAATCCTTTCCCTTGCGTCACCCCCTCTCAGGTCAGCGGCCGAGTTCACAGCAGCAGGTGTTGAAACCCTGCCTTCCAGCTACCCGCCGCGCTCGCTTTTCCAGAGCTCACCCCCCACCAAACCTCAGCTTGTGTTCTCCCCTCCCTGTGTGGAGTGCGGGGGGGTGGAGGAAGGGAATGAAACCCCCTCCCTGCTCCCCAAATCTTGGAAACGTGTGGCTCTGTTCCAGCCGCTTTCTAAGAACCAGGGCTGGAACGAGTGGTGGATGCATCTGGGGACTGGAGTCCATTCCTTGCCCTGACCCCAAAGCTTGTCCAGCTCCATGAGGAGGGGCCTGGCTCTCCCCGCACAACGGGGCCGCGCTGCGAGCGATTATAAATAACCCCCAGGCTGCTATGAGCAGGGTTCTCTCCCCCGACCCCAGTGCCCCAAGCGGGGGGCTCCTGCGTGGATCAGAGCGGCTGCCCCCCCAGTTACTGTGGGGGTTGAAGGCAGTGCCCCCCTCCACTCCTTCCCCACAAACAGAGAGACCGGAGACCGCAGGCCGCTGGGACCGGCCTGACCCCGGATTGAGCAATCGTTTGGCCGTGTTGTTTTATTATGAAGAGCCGAGGTTTGGCAGCGGGTCCCCCCCTCTCCCCCTCCTGGCTGTCTCTCTGGGATGCTGCTTCGACGGCGCCAGCCCAAGTGCGAACAGCACACGACCCGACTAACGCACACGTTCGGCTCCCAGGCGGTGCGTGGGGGGCGGGAGGGGGCAGCCGGCTCACCTGTGACTCCCCGGTGCGTGGGGGGCGGGAGGGGGCAGCCGGCTCACCTGTGACTCCCCTCGTGGCTACGGTGGGATCTCGTCCGAGTCAGAAAGCAGCGAGGACCCCGGCGGGTTTGGCTTAGCGCCCCCAAGCAGCCCTGTTTCCAGCGACAGACTCCCCTCCATCCCTCGGTGGGATGGGGCCCAGTTCCCCGTAGACCGGCTCCTTGGGTTGGCTCCAGTGCAAAGTGAGTTGGCCGTGCTCCCATGCCAGGCCTGCTGGGGATGTTTGTGTGTGGACGGGTCTGGAGGGGGCGGGGGTCATCCTAGCTCTCCCCTGTTCTAATCCTTCCTCCGTGGGCCAGAGGGTTGGTATAGGGCCTCCCCCAAGGCCTAAGCATGTTGTGTCTAGAGTTCCTGGTGTCCCTGGAAAGGGCTGACCCAAACTCCTCTCCGCCCCAGGGCACCCTGGTATAGAAAGGGCTGATGTGACCCGGGACACTGGAGGGGGTTTCTCTCCCCCCATCGGCCGAGGGTTGAGCCTCCTTTCATCTTTCATCACACACCCAGGGACTCTCAACTTTCTGACCTTCCTTCGTCCATTGCAGCTGCCCCTGCCTGGTGTCAGTTCTTCCGCCGGGCCCCCTTCGTGTCCATCTCTTTGGTCAGGGCTGCTTCGTGGGCGTGTGCCAAACCTGTTCTGAACAAGTACAAGTAGGATCATATAGGGATCAAGTAGGGATAGCTCAGTGGTTTGAGCTAAACCCAGGGGTGTGAGTTCAATCCTTGAGGGGGCCATTTGGGGATCTGGGGCAAAAATTGGTTCTGCTAGTGAAGGCAGGGGACTGGACTCAATGACCTTTCAAGGTCCCTTCCAGTTCTATGAGATAGGTCCTCTGCATGTTTCCTCCTCCCTCAAGCCCCATCTTCCCTTTCCGCTCCCTGTCTCATTCTACCTCTTTTCCTCCCTCATGGTCTCCTAGTCCCTCCCCATCTTCCTCCTTTCATGTCTTTCTTCTTCGCTCCATCTCTCCCTCGCTCCCGCTCTGTCTCATTTGCTCACACTGCTCCGCACCAGGGTACCCTGTGCTCTGCAGACAGCCGTCGCCTGCTTTTCCGTCTCTGGCTGTAGATGTTTCTGCAGCGCGGTGGAAGTCACTGATGTATCTGAACAAAGGAACCTTTCATTTTAGCAGCAGGATGGAAAGTGCCTGTGCTGCTGGTCAAAAGGGTCGTCAGTCAAGCGACTCTCAGGCTTGAAACCAAGCCTCCTCGCCGATATGAAAGCAATTCTCAGACGGTGAAAGAGCTGAGCGGAGGGCCCCGGGGGTGGCTGGCGCTGCAGATGCATTCGGGGTTCATTTGAAAGCAGCTGGCTTCTCGTCTCTTCCTTTTGCAAAACTGGTGCGGCTCCAGCACGAAATTAAATATTTCGAAGGTTAAGGTGGAAAACTCAAGAGTTTAAACTTTTGGTAGGAGGAGTTCACACCGGATCACACTCTGCACACCTGTGTTGTTTGCTCAGAAGGGGAGGGGCCTCTCAATGTGGGAGGAGCCTCACAGTTAGAGCCCCACCCCTTATCCCATTTGGAGTGTTCACAGAGGAATGCCGTCTTTCCAGTCATTCCTGGCACTCTCCATGGTGTCTAGGCTCCTGCTGTATGAAAAGTTCATTTTTCTTTTATTTTTTCTACAGAATATGTATTGATCCTGTCACTGATCTGTTACCTCATGTTGTTACTAATTATTAGGCCATATTCTCAGGTGATGTAAATTGGCAGAGCTCCCTTGGAGTCAATGGGCCGGATCCCCAGCTGGTATTAATCAGGTTCATTGGAGTCAATGGGCCGGATCCCCAGCTGGTATTAATCAGGCTCATTGGAGCCAATGGGCCAGTGCTCATGTCGATGGATGCAGTCCACTGAAGTCAGTGCTGACTTGCACCAGGTATTTTTTTCATAGAGCACCGTAGCTTTGTCACGATGTTTTGCAGATGTGTCAGAAGACCAAGTCCCCACCGCAAAGAGCTATACAGGCTGCGGCCCCGATCCTGCAACTGGTCCTGCATGGGTGCGCTTCTGGGCGTCTCCCTTTGGGGGCAAGAGCCATGCAGATCAGATTGCAGGATCGAGGCCTACATTAGATGATTGATCGAAAGAGAAATGACAGCAGCTCTCCGGGAGAAAGGAAGGGAGATCAGAAATGTATGGGGGAGCAGAATATACAAAGATCTCCACCCAATAATTTTGCCTCAAGTGTAGCCTGGACTCTCCTCCCTTCCCAATATTATGGGTGGATCTGGTAGTATTACCTATTGTTAAGGTTGCCTGATGCTTCCCATTATAAGACCCTGTTTCCAGTTGCTTATAATTTTATCAAACTTTAACCGTTTATGGCTAAATTTTCCCATGCCAAGTGCCTGTCTCAGGCTGAATTTTTTTGGAAAGTTTCAGCTCAAACAGTTCAGCTGCTTCCAGGAAGGAGATACAGAAAAGTTCAGTGTTTGGCCCTTATTAAAAAAAATAAAGAATGGAACCAACAATTTGTTAAGGACATCCATGCTTTGGATCGGGGACTTGAAATTGAACAGGGGAGTCACCCCAGTGCCCACGATGTGCCTTTGCTGTTCCTGTGAACTTTGGCCCCGTTTTGAACCTTTGAAAAATCTGAGTTTGCACGTGCTCAGAAGAGGCTTATTAACGTTTGAAAGCTAGATTCTCCGAAGATTGTCAGCACTGAGCATGCTCCAGCGCCTCATAGCTCCCACATCAACCAGCCGGCCCACGCGCTACTCCCCTCTCCCCCCAGAGTGACTGGTGGGTGCAAAGGCTGAGCAGGGTGTCCCCTGCAATTGACAATACAGGGAGCCTGTCTCTCCGGGGTTATCAGTGCTTCCCCGGCTGGTTGGACGAGGAAGCTGCCTGACTCCAATGCAGAGGAGGCAAGAGCCAGACTGGAGTGGAGGAAGTAGATTGGAGCAGGGAGACTGGGCCAGGGCGTCAGTTTTGGTGGAAGGCAGGTAGGGAGCAGAAGCAGGATTGGAATGCAGTTCTCCGGGACTGCCTTCAACTGCCTTAACCATGAGTCTGTCCTTTCTCTTCCTGCCATCCCCTGCTGCATTCACTCCACCCTGGCCCTTCCAGCCTCTGCGGCCTCCTTCGCTGCACAGCCCGGATTCCTCCCCAGAGCAGGTGCATCCTGTGCACTGAATGAGACAGGGGTCCTGTGGAAAAAACAGCTCATGATTGTGGAATTAAAGGCTGTATCCTCGTGCATGCGCACAAGGTGGCTGAATTAAGTTTGCTGAGCGACTCTTCATTCCGGCATTTCCTGACTTCTGGGTGATTGGCTTTGCCACCTTAACATTCGTCTAGTATAGTGTTTTGTGTGTAATGTTCTAGATACGATATAATGGCAGAGGCAGATGATGCCAGGATGGTGGAGAACTGAGGGCAGTTGGGGAAGGGACATACGCATGGTGCCCCCGGGGGGGGAAGGTGATGGACACAGATAGGGCCTGGCTCCCATATGAAGATGGGATTGCCTGTGAAGAATGCAAAGGGACTTGTCTGTGCTGTCTGTAGTGGAAAAACAAGGTGCATGCCGAGGTTGTTCCCTATCTATCTCAGGCATTTTGGGAGATCTGGCTTTGAGCCTGACTTTGCACACAGATGGAACCTTGCCGTGCCTCAGTTTCTCCTCTGTAAAATGGGGATGCGGATGCATCCCTACTTCACAGGGCTGCTGTGAAGGTGTAGTCGATATTTGTTTGGCGCTCCAGATGCTACAGCGATGAGGTCCGTAGAAGAACCTTAGATCCTAAGGTGTCAATTAGTTTGATATCTGAGCACTGGCCTTTCTGAAGCCTTTGGTTTCAGCCCAGGAGGAGACGTGTTGTGTTTGCAATGGTTTGCTAGGGGTGTGGGCATTAGGCTGGGTCAGTGATAGATGGTGGTTCCATTAAAGCCCATCTGAGTTCCTCGCTACTCTATAAAGATGGGTGGCAGGAACATATGTTTTTCTTTAATGCCTCTTTTATGTCAGGCTTGGACTGTCTAATAGGCACTAGCGATGCCATTTTTTACTCTAATAGGAATCATTTGTAGAGAAATCTGCTGAGCTCAGCACCTTCTGAGGAGTTTTTTCATTATCCAGCGTCACTGTATTTCCAGATGGATGAGTTTCAAGATTTCTAAATATGAGATCTCTCTATCTATCCCTCTATCTCTCTATCCTTCCATGTAAAATCAATAGTAATAGTGAAGTCTACTGTGGACTCCGTGGAGTCTCTGTTCTCCCTTTTTGGGGTCAGCCCTCTGCTTGGGGCAGGGTTTTTTTGGGGGTGAGGGGAGAGAATAAAAGGGGTATTTGAATTGTGAGTGTCATGGTGGGAAGTCCTGCTCAAGGGGGAGGTTTTGCAATATTTCCTAAAGATGGTCAGATTCTGGATTCCCCAGATCTCCTCTGGAAGATTGTTCCAGAGCCGGATCCCCTTGAGCCGGAATGCTTTATCCCCAGCTCTCATGCACTTCAGCCTGGCCTTTGTGATCTGATGCTTTAAAGTGAGGGACACAGCAGGAAGAAAGAACAAAAATAAAGTCTTCAGGAGAGGGTGCGGTATGTGTGTGTCTGTGTCTGTCTGTCTGGTGTTTTTTTTTTTTTTTTTAACATGCTGCACCAACACAGAACAAAACGGTGTCACGGTTTCACAGGTACGTACACCCACACCACCAAGACAGGCCCTGTATAAGGGGCTAAAGTTTGGCCTGTTTAACTTGAGAGGGACTTACAAAGCCCTCTCTTTATATTGCAGCTTCTAGAGTGGGGAGAGCTTGAGGGAGTATGCATTGCCAGAATGCATTGCCAAGCCTGCCTGGGGACAATCTGAACCTCTAATCTGCTATTTACAGTACCTGGTGCTGAGCAGACCAAGAATTATCCTTACAGGTGTCTGACTGCACCTAGGGCACCTGCAATCCCTTCTCCAGGGAGGAGACTCACTGATGTCAAGGTGACTCCGCAGGTGGATAAAGACTGTTTATATGAGTAAGGTTTGCTGGATCCGGCCTTCTTTTTGCTCCTTGGGTTGGTCGCAGGTACCCAGCGTCAGGTGCTGTCACCTGGGTGGGAATGCTAGAATTTGGACGCTCTGGGTGCAATGGGGCAGTCAGACATTTATGGTCAATCGCTGGTGGCTGTGGGTGCAAAATTAGAGTCCTTTCAGTCCCTTTCAGAAGACTCTCACCCCCCCCCTCCCCTCTTTCTGTGCATCTGGGACAGGTAAATCCATGGCTGGAGTTCGGTGCTGCCTTCCTGGTGCTCCTCAAGCCCACCCAGTGCAAACAGGCAGTACTCATCCCTTGTGCTACCCTCTCCGGATTTGTCTCTCTCCACTGGCATCTCATGATCAAAGACCATATCGGGCTGCTCGGAGCGGATGGAGAGAGGACCCTTTCTCAGTGCAGACAGGCTGGACTTTGGCAGAGGGAGAGTTTGCTCCGGGGAGATAGAGAGGTCTGGAATGGGGGAAGGGAGGTCTCTTTCCCCGCCACCTGCATATGGTGTGAGTTTGGTTCAGACGCTCGTGTTCAGCCTGTGCAGTTTCCCAGCCCGTTTGTCTGAGCAGCTTGCCCGACGCCGGGACGACCGGGTTGGAGAGGAAAGGGATTTTCATACTTCATCTTTTTCTCGGCCTGCCTGAAACGCGAGCGGCTGCGAGGTGTTGCAGAAGGAGGTGGTAATGCGTTCATCGGCTAGGAAATCACTAGGCCCTGGAAAAAGGCAGAGTGAAATGCAAGGGGTGGGGGCAGGGCAGTTAGGGCAAAGCTGGGCGTGGGAAGAATGTAATTCCCGATGGGGCTTTTCGATGCCTGGAGAGCATGTGTGCGGCATCCAGAACGCTGCATCTCAGCAACACGGCTCTGGGACCTTTCAGTGGCAGAGTTTAACCTGTCCGTCAGAGGACTCTCTTTTTGCACTGACCCATCAGTCACGTCAGACCCATGTTTTCGTTGGGGGGGGGAGCTCCATTTTTCAGAATCCAACTTTGAGGTGCCTTGGGCTCCATTGTCAGGGGTGTAAGAGCATCCCATTGACCACAGTTGTGGGTCAGTACTGGTCTCAAATCAAAGCATACGAAAGTAGTGGCTATGTTACGTAAATGTTGGCCTTAATCTCCCTGCCTCGGTTTCCCCTGTCTGTATAGCTGTGTTCATAACAGTGGCGTCCCTCCCACACAGCGCTGCTGTGAGGATGAATTGGTGTGTGTAGAGTGACCGGTGGAAGAAGGAACATGCTGCAGGCCGTATCAGACTTGGATTGAGGATTTGTAGATTGTGTTTCCGATAAAAGGGATTAGACGGGTCTGTAACTAAAACCATCCAGTGGTGATATAGTAAATACCAAAAAATAATCAAGAGGTTCGCAGGAAACATAAACCCTCCTGCTTCAGGGCATGAGCTGAGCGACCTCGCACTAACGGTGAGCTGGGGGCAGGTTACCCCTTACATTCCTCCTGCACCATTTCTGGCACCTTCCTCTCAAGCATCCTGCCACCGGACTACGTGAACCTGGGATCTGATCCAGTCTGGTAGTTCCTAGAACACGGTGTATGTGTGTTCATCTAAGGATGTAGGAACTGTCCTATCAGAGCAGAGCCATGTATCTGGTCCCGGACAGGGGCCAGCACCACCTATTTTGCACAGAAGTGTAGGCTAGTGGTTTGAGCACTAGACTGGGATTCAGGAGACCTGGTTATATTCCCTGCTCTGCGACTGGTCTGCTGGGTAACCTTGGACAAATCACTTGCCCTCTCTGTACCTCAGTTTCCCATCTGTAAAATGAGGATAATGATACTACTCTCCTTGGTAAAGCACGCTGAGATCTACAGGTGAAAAGTGCTATATAAGAGTTAGATGATATTATTGTTGTTTATTATTAATGGACAATTATGGAATAATCTGCCAATAGATGATGTGTCCTCACATCAGTTAGCTGCTACGTTATACTCTGAAACTGTGGATTTTATGTCCCTTATCAACTTTTAACATATCTAATGTAACTGGATACTTTTACTATCACATAAATGTCTAAATCTTTTTTGAATCCAGCTAAGCTCTGGGTCTCTACGATACCTTGTGTCAATGAGTTCCACAGGCTAGAACCACACACTTTGTAATCTATCTATTTCTTGTAGCAGTTTTAAATTTGTTGCCTTTCAATTTCATTGACTGTCCCTCTGTCCATGTGTTCTAAGCAGGTATATAGGAGCACTTGATTTACCTTTCTGCACCTGATAATTTTATATTCCTCCATCACGTTCCTGCTTATTCATCTCCTCTCCAAATTAAAGTCTCAACCTTTTCAACCTCGATGCATATCAGAGTCTTTCCCTATAGCTAATCATTTGCATTCCCCATCTTTGAACATCCTCTCTTTCTCTCCCTCTCTTTAGAGAGACAACGACCAGAGCTGAACATGGTATTCCAAGTCAATTAATACTGTTGGATAAATGTTTTATTATTATATTTTCGTATTATTTTCCATCACATCCTTGATAGAGCCTGATATTTTGTTTCCTTTTTGGCAGCACTGAACAATGACTGGCAGAGGTTTTCACTCCATGGCCACGGTTAATTTAGAACCCAGCAATGTGTATGATTAGTTCAAAATATTCTTTCCAACGTGTGTTACCTTGTATTTGTCAACACTGCATTTCATGTGTGACTGTGCTTCCTGATTGTCTCACTTTGTTAGGCCTTTTGGAAGGTCTTTGCAGTCTATCGTATTCTTCTCTGCTCAGCTCTTTTCTAAACCATTAATTATCTTAGTCTGAAACTTTACGATGCCTCACTGTTAACCTTCCACCACGTACAAAACTGGCCAGTTATTTCTACTTTTTGTTTTCTGCCTGCTAGCCTGTTTCTAATTGGTGACAGACCTTCTCCTTCAACTCATGACAATTTTGTTTCCTTAATAGGCTCTTGTGGGGGACTTTGTCACAGTCTTTGGGAAAATCCAACTTTTCAACCAGAGGTCCAGGGCTCCCTGGGGGGCTGCGAGCAAGTTTCAGGGGGTCTGCCAAGCATGGCTGGCATTAGTCACACTAGGACCCAAAGCAAAAAGCTGAAGCCCCGCTGCGCAGGACTGCAGCTCGGAGCCCTGAGCCCCAACACCCAGGGCTGAAGCCGAAGCCTGAGCAACTTAGCTTTGTGGTTCCCCCTGTGGCGTGGGGCCTGGGCAATTACCCTGCTTCCTACCCCTTACTGCAGGCCCTGGCTTTTATAAGGAGAAAAACAGTTGTTGTGGCTCAGAAAGAAAAAAGTTGAGAACCCCAGAACTAAACTAGGCATCTGGTTCTCCTTTACTCACTATTTGAATAACACATTCAAAAATTCTAGTAGATTAGAGAGGCACAATTTTCCTTTTCAGAAGCCATGCTGGCCCTATCAGTCCTGTTTGTCTAAGTGTTTTATAATTCTGTCTTCAATTCAAAACCAAAAAACTTAGTTAAAAACATCAGCTAAAGGTGCTGTGTGAGAGCAATATCTTAACCTGTTCAAAGCAATGAAAAGGGGATTATAAGGAAGGCTGCTTCATAGAGTCGTAGAATATCAGGGTTGGAAGGGACCTCAGGAGGCCAACCCCCTGCTCAAAGCAGGACCAATCCCCAACTAAATCACCCCAGCCAGGGCTTTGTCAAGCCTGACCTTAAAAACCTCTAAGGAAGGAGGTTCCACCACCTCCCTAGGTAACCCATTCCGGTGCTTCACCACCCTCCTAGTGAAATAATGTTTCCTAATATCCAACCTAAACCTCCTCCACTGCAACTTGAGAACATTGCTCCTCATTCTGTCATCTGATACCACTGAGAACAGTCTAGATCCATCCTCTTTGGAACCCCCTTTCAGGTAGTTGAAAGCAGCTATCAAATCCCCCCTCACTCTTCTCTTCTGCAGACTAAACAATCCCAGTTCCCTCAGCCTCTCCTCATAAGTCAAGTGCTCCAGCCCCCTAATCATTTTTGTTGCCCTCCACTGGACTCTTTCCAATTTTTCCACATCCTTCTTGTAGTGTGGGGCCCCAAACTGGACACAGTACTCCAGATGAGGCCTCACCAATGTTGAATAGAGGTGAATGATCATGTCCCTCAATCTGCTGGCAATGCCCCTACTTATACAGCCCAAAATGCCATTAGTTTTCTTGGCAACAAGGGCACACTGTCGACTCATATTCAGCTTCTCGTCCACTGTGACCCCTAGGTCCTTTTCTGTAGAACTGCTGCCTAGCCACTCGGTCCTTAGTCTGTAGCAGTGCATGAGATTCTTCCATCCTAAGTGCAGGACTCTGCACTTGTCCTTGTTGAACCTCATCAGATTTCTTTTGGCTCAATCCTCTAATTTGTCTAGGTCCCTCTGTATCCTATCCCTACCCTCCAGCGTATCAATCGCTTCTCCCAATTTAATGTCATCTGCAAACTTGCTGAGGGTGCAGTCCACACGATCCTCCAGACCATTAATGAAGATCTTGAACAAAACTGGCCCCAGGACCGACCCTTGGGGCACTCTGCTTGAAACCGGCTGCCAACTAGACATAGAGCCATTGACCACTACTCATTGAGCCCGACAATCTAGCCAGCTTTCTATCCACCATATAGTCCATTCATCCAGCCCATACGTCTTTAACTTGCTATCAAGAATGCTGTGGGAGACCGTATCAAAAGCTTTGCTAAAGTCAAGGAATAACACGTCCACTGCTTTCCCCTCATCCACAGACCCAGTTATTTCATCAAGCCTAGGACTTGGGACCGCTGGGCTCAGTTCCCTTCTCTGCCACAGACTGACTGCATGACCTTTGACTAGTCACTTAGCCTCAATTCCGCATCTCTAAAATGGGGATGATAATGCTTCCATAGCTCACATGGTTGTTGTGCGGATAAATACGTTACAGATAGTGCGGCACTTTGAGATCTAATGAAAAGAGCGAGGCGTTGTTATAAATCTTAAACGGCTTAGATAATAAAGCCTTTGTTATCACAAATAAAGCAATGTATATTTCATCACAACATAACAACCCATGGATTTATTTTATGTATTATTTTCATTAAATTGTTTTAGGTAACTAAATATGTTCTTGTAATGGGTGCTTTTAAATGTGGAATATCATTACTGTATTTATCAACTGACAGTGGCATCCTTTGGTAAAGTACTTATAATTTCTGTTTCTTGAGAATAATGCCGCTTAATGGAGTGTAAAACAGTATTGATGTATGATAAAATTATTTATGTACGTGGACTTGCGTCCGAAGTTAGATCAATATGTGTTGTCAGTGTGTACAGTTATCATTTTTATGTTTCTTTTTCCAAAAGAGCTGTGTGGTTAGCCTATATTTTGAGATTATTGATGAAAGAACAGTATTTGTTTTGAAAAGCCAGTGTTTCAGGATAGGTTCATTTTGAATGGCCTGTAATTCAAAAACAGTTTTTAATAAATTTTCTGTATCCTTTACAGAAACATTCTCCTTTGTGTTCAGAATAAATATGGCAATCTTCAGAACCAACGACTTTGGTTAAGCCCAAAGTTCAGGGGAGCTAAAATAGAAGCTAAACAAGGAAGCGGCTGGGAACTAGAGCTGCTTTAAAAAAGAATGGGGGAAATAATTTCATTAAAAGTTTTTCAATTTTTTCTCCCTTATTTCCAAATGTTGAAATATTGAAAAATTTTGCCCAGGGGAAAAAAAAAGCTGGGAGTAATGACTAAAATATTCTTGAATTTTTTCCCCATTCCCCACCCCCCCTGAATATTTCAAAATCTTTATTTATTTATTTATTTATTTCAAAATTAAAATAAAAAACCAGTCTCGGTTATGGAGACACCACGAGCCACGTTTCAATTCACCTCTCCTGGAGTACGACCCGCTGCTCTGTCATTCTCAGGACTCATCGATTCTAAGGTCAGGAGGGACCATTCTGATCCTCCAGCCCGGCTTCCTGTAGAACACAGACCAGAGAACTTTCCGGCATTAATTCCTGTTTAAACTAGACCATAGTGCCTACCGCTAGTCCATCTTGCCTACCCCTAGTGTAGCATAGGTATCTTTCAGTCCGCCAGCGTGGCAACTGATTTTAATGATGGATTGAATGTTTTTTAGCAGTTCAGTCATTTCCTGCTTAAGCTCCCGGAGAACCCTTGGTTTTATGACTCGTTACTCTTTAATTTATCAGGGTTTGTTCCAGCAGCTCCTCTTTTGCCGCTGTATAAATCCATGGTATGCCCAGATCTTGAATACTGCGTGCAGATATGGTCGCCCCATCTCAAAAAAGATGTATTGGAATTGGCAAAGGTACAGAAAAGGGCAACAAAAATGATTGGGATATGGAACGGCTTCCATGTGAGGAGAGATTAATAAGACTGGGACTTTTTAGCTTGGAAAAGAGACGACTAAGGGGGGATATGATAGAGGTCTATAAAATCATGACTGGTGTGGAGAAAGTAAATAAGGAAGTGTTATTTACTCCTTCTCATAACACAAGAACTAGGGGTCACCCAATGAAATAGGCAGTGGGTTTAAAACAAGCAAAAGGAAGTATTTTTTCACACAATGCACAGTCAACCTGTGGAACTCCTTGCCAGAGGATGTTATGAAGGCCAGGACTATAGCAGGGTTCAAAAAAGAACTAGTCATAGTGTGTGCACATGGGTGTGTGTTTGAAAGAGATGTTGATTGGGTGCTATTTTTTCAAATATTATCATTTATTTTTACTTGTATTATCAAAGTACCTACGAGCCCCCGTCATGGACCATGACCCATGGTGCTAGGCGCTGTACAAACACAGCCACGGACCACGACCCAGGGTGCTAGGCGCTGTACAAACACAGCTATGGACCATGACCCAGGGTGCTAGGCGCTGTACAAACACAGATCAAGACAGTCCCTTCCCCAGAGAGCTGACAATTTAAGACAAGAGACAACAGCTGGATACAGACAGATGGGGGAGAGCTAGGAAACAATGAAATAATATTGTTCAGCACAATAGGCAGTGGTCTCAGTCCACCAGCAGTCTGTTGTCAAGTTGTTGTTGGTTTCTTTGAAGACATAACAGCAAAGCAGAGTTTTAAGGAGGGTCTTGAGAGTGGCTAATGAGTTAGTTTTGTGGATGTTTATGGGGAGCATCTCCCAAGTGTGAGGGGCAACATGGGAGAAGGCACGAAGGGGCTTGTTTGAAGGGCCTTGAAAGTGAAGGCCGGGAGCTTATGTTTGATACAATAGAGAAGAGGGAGCCAGTGGAGGGCTGCAAAGATGAGGGTGACATGGTCAAAGCAACAGGCTAGGAGAATAACCTTCGCAGCGGCCTTCTGGATGCATGAGTGGGGCAAGACTGTGTTCATCAAGGCCACACCCAAGGATGTTGCAGGGAATCAAGACGCAAGATCTGAGAGCCGGGACAAGAGTTTTAGCCGTGTGGGAGGAGAGGAAAAGTTGTATGTTAGAGATGTAATGCAGAAAGAATCTGCAAGACTTCGATACAGCTTGGATGCAAGGACGTAGAGAGGGGTCTGTGTTCGAGATGACACCCAGGTTCCAGGCAGGATGGTGGTGTTGTCCATGGCGATGGAGAAAGGAAATATCAGGGAGGGTTTCGGGGGGAAGATAACAGCTCTGTTTTTGCCATGTTGCATTTGAGCTGCCAGCTGGACATGCCTAGGAGCTGTCAGAGAGACAGGCTAAGATTTTAGATGGGCCGAAAGAGACAGGTCTGTAGCAGAGAGGTGGATCTGAGAGACCTCAGCCTAGAGCTGGTAGCTGAATGTGTGTTTGCGGATGAGATAAGGTGTGGCGGGAGACGAGAAGGGGAATAAAGACAGAGCCCTGTGGCACCCCCACAGAAAGCTGAAGGGGGAGGTGAGAAGGCTCCTCTGCAGGACATGCTCTCTTCTCTCATTTTCTTCAATAACTCGGATGAAAACAGATGAGGTCATTGGATCTATACAGGCAGATTTGGCCTCTGTTTTGTATTTACTAGGACTGCATTAGTTATGAATAATGGCTGGTCAAACTACTCGCGCTGAGCAATTTATCCACTGCATTTGGCCCTGTTTTCTGTCTGAATTGTCTGCCAACCAGTCCCAATTTTTAAAATCCATTTATTATTTGCAGTTGTTCGCTCAATAGTGTTTACAAATGTATTTGGGCCTCTGGGTTTTCGGGAATTGGGTATTAACTAGTTAGATTCCACTGGTCGAGCTCTGGGTCGCCAAAGTCACATGGAGTGATGTCTTGTCTCAAATTGGAGACGCTAACCTTTAGAAACAGGAGCAGTGCTATCAGTGTGTGAAATTCCCTGAAAAAAGGAGCCCCTCTAAACAGAGAGACCTCGAAGGCAAGAAGGCCTAGGACATTAAAAGATATTTATTTTGTATGTTCCTCTTGTCCTCCTTTTGCCTAAGGGAAATCATTCTATTTGGCTACACGCACACAGATCCCAACTTTTAAAATATATTGGTTCCTTCCTGACTCATGGGGAGAGAGGAACTAATCCAAATTGTTTGGCTGTCTAGCAGACTTTACATCCAGTTTTAACTTGTCACATTCCGACCAAGTAACCATGGATATATAGATGGTGGCTGAGTCCAGAACAAATATCCACATTCATGTATGGATAGCTGTGTTCTCACAAGTAAGTTCCCTCTGCCCAAGCTTTGATGCACAAAAAAAACAGTTGCCCAAATGTTTGTGGAGAAGTGAACAATACCCCATGCATGGTGAAAACAAATCACAAGTTGGTTTCGTCCATCCTTTGCCCGGCTCTGCTGGAGATGTGCAGTGCTCTGTTGTTTTCTGGTGTGTTTAATTTTTGATCGGGGTGTAGGCGAGATGCTTTTTTACCAGGGTGGATTTTAAGTTTTTCTTATGAGACTGTTCAAACTCTGTGATACCTCAAAGGGATGCTGTCAAGCTCAAATTCACATGGGCCAGATCTTGAAATCCAAATGATATTACTCAGGTAAAACTCCAGTTGACTTCAGGGAGAGTTTTCATGCATTAGAACATAAGGTTTGGGCCCGTATGTTTTTAAGAAATTTCTTTCCCCTTGTGATGCCTAAGATAATTAAACAGTAAGAACGATAGGATAATAAGCTATAAAATGGGGACATATCAATTGGAAGTGACCGAGGAGGAGAAAGACCTGGGCGTATTGGTTGATCACAGGATGACTATGTGCCACCAATGTGATGCGGCTGTGAAAAAGGCTAATGCCATCCTAGGATACATCAGGCGAGGTATTTCCAGTAGACAGAGAAGTGTTAGTACCATTATACGAGGCACAGGGGAGACCTCATCTGGAATACTGTGTGCAGTTCTGGTCTCCTGTGTTTAAGAAAGATGAATTCAACCTGGAACAGATGCAGAGAGAGGCTACTGGGATGATCTGAGGAATGGAAAACCTACCTTATGAGAGGAGACTAAAGAGCTTGGCTTGTTTAGCCTAATCACATGAAGGCTGAGAGGAGATATGATTGCTCTCTATAACTACATCAGGGAGGAAGAGAAGTTATTGGAGTTAAGCACCAATGGAAAGAAACTGGCCATCAACAAGATTAGGCTTGAAATTAGGTGAAGGTTTCTAACCATCAGCGGAGTGAAGTTCTGGAACAGCCTTCCAAGGGGAGCAGTAGGGGCAAAAAACCTAACTAGCTTGAAGACTGAGCTTGATAAGTTTATGGAGGGGACGGTATGATGGGACTGCCTACAATGGCATGTAGCCGATCTGCCACTGCTAGCAGCAAATATCTCCAACGACCGACCTGAGATGGGACACGAGATGGGGAGGGCTCTGAGTTACTACAGAGAATTCTTTCCCAGGTGTCTGGCTGGTGGATCTCTCCCACATGCTCAGGGTCTAACTGATTGCCATATTTGGGGTTGGGAAGGAATTTTCCCCAGGTCAGATTGGCAGAGACTCTGAGGGTTTTTTGCCTTCCTCTGCAGCGTGGGGCACAGGTCACTTGCAGGTTTAAACTAGTGTTAATGGTGGATTCTCTGTCACTTGAAGTCTATAAATCATGATTTGTGGAATTCAGTAACTCAGCCAGAGGTTAGGGGTCTGTTACAGCAGTGGAGGGGGGCGTGAGGTTCTGTGGCCTAGAGTGTGCAGGAGGTCATGATGGTCCCTTAAAGTCTATGAGTCTATTGTTTTCACCAAGTCTTTTCTTTCTTACAAATATAAGTGGAATTTTCCTCTCAAAACTGTGCAGTAGGACGTGATGTTATCCACATTTTACAGATGGGGAAACTGAGGCATAGAGCGATGAAGTGACTCGACCAAGGTCACACAGGGAGTCAGTGGCAGAGGCAGGAATTGAAGCTCTCGTGCATCTCAGTAAGTACCTGAAGCACAAGACCAGCCTTCTGTCATTTGTTGATTTTCAGTCACCATGGGCAATGAAAATTAGACCAGTCAGTCGTACGTTTCATTGTCCAGTCAGTGTCTTGTGCTGGATCTTCTGAGCTGGGACAGTGGGGCCGTGCACAACCATTTCCTATGGACGTGCCACCTGTCCATTGGTGACACCCCCTGCACCACAAGTCGAGGGGTGGCGCAACAGTCACTGTGGTGGCAATACAATACCCAAAAACTCCCTCCGGAAGGGGAAATCCCCAACTGTCCAGAGGCAGGAGTTCTTGTCAGGCCCATTTACGGGGCATGGAGACTAGCCATTGAGATTGGGGGGGGGAGCAGTGTTCAGAGAACAGCCGGTACTGGTAAACAATGCCTTCCCCTCCCTATTGTGTCTTGGGGATCCACCATCTTAGTGCAGGAGGCCTGGAGCCTCTATGTGGAATATGCAGCTCGACACTTAGCCCCGAGCCCCATCAACCTGACGCCTAAAGTCCTTGCTCGGCTTGTAAGAACATCAGAACGGCCATACTGGGTCTGACCAATAGTCCATCTAGCCCAGTGTGCTGTCTTGTACTTGGTGGAACTCCCGTTGAGTGGGTAAGAACCGAGTGATGATGTCAGGCTTTCTGCCTGACGATCCTTCCGTATGCCCAGTGCCGTTTAGGAGCATCCCGTGGAAAAGGGAACACTGAGAATCTGACCCGGCATGGGTCACACTCTGTCCTCAGTTCCATCAACAAGCCGACAGGTCAGAGTGGCCATGAATTTCCTTCTTTTGACTCTTAACACTTGATAAATATCCGTGTATGTGGCTCTCCTACAGTCCTTGCCTTTGCTGGAAGGGGCTCAGATACTATGATAAAGAGCACGGTACAGGAACGTGAATAAATCAGAGAGACTTCTCCCTGTTCTCCACCAAGTCATCCGCTGAGCCGGGACTAAACTCTGGATTATCTTTCTCACTCCAGCAGGTGGGCTGGATAGGGGCACACGTTCTTTCAGAAGCTTTCCAAAGTCGTTTCATGCCAGCCTCAGCTGCTTCTGAATCAGGTTAATCAAAGTCAACACTAGAGCCGGTCAAAACATTTAGAATGTCTTTTATTTTTTTAATTCCAAATATTTGGAAAATTTCACCCATTCTATCAACTGGCCAGAAAATAGCATGGCCCTGCTCCCCCCTTATCCCCTTTCCCCTGGAAAAAGTGTGTTAGATTTTTGACGGAAGTTTTTGGCTAGCTTTGCTTGGCACAATTTTGGAAAATCCAGTCTGAAAGCAGCCACAAAATCTTCTGGCTCGCTTTCAGATTTTGGCAGTTGACAGATCCCTAGGTAGCTTAATTATTTTGTACTAACTGGGCACCATGGGAGTAATGGTTTCTTCAAAGGCTAGATTCATTTGATGGCAACAGAGGTACTGCTGGACAATGCCGTGTGGGTCGTGGGTGCTAGCTCAGATTTTGCGCACGTGTGTGCAGCCACATCTAAATATGCCTGTAACAGGCTGACAGCGTTTGTCTGAAGCATCCCATTTATACCACCTGCTTAGAAGGGAGGCTGGAGGAAGATGATAGGATCTAGGGTGTGGGCTGAGCAGTCTGGAGGGAGGAATCTGGGTGCGACCAGCCTGGGACGAAGGGCGGAGTTTAACTTTATAGAATCAGAGAAATGTACATCTGGAAGGGCTTTGAAAGGCCCAGTTCCCTGGCGCTGATGCAGGACAAAGGACATCTAGACCATCCCTGGCAGGTGTTTGACTAATTTGTGCTTAAAAACCTCCAATGATGGAGATTCCACAACCTCTCCTGGAAGCCTGTTCCAGAGTTTAACTGCTCTTAGAGTTAGAAAAGTTGTTCATAATCTCTAACCTAAATCTCTCTTGCTGCAGATTAAGCCCGTTACTTCTTGTCTTACCTTCAGTGGACTGGAGAACAATTGATCACTGTTCTCTCAGTAACAACCCTTCATGTATTATCAATTCCTCCCTCAAGACTTATCAAACCCAGTTTTTTAATGTTTCCTCACGGGTCCAGTTTTCTAATCCTTTTATCGCTTTTGTTGCTGTCCTCTCGACTCTCTCCAATTTGTCCACATCTTTCTTAAAGTGCGGCGCCCAGAACTGGACAAACTGCTCCAGCTGAGGCCTCACTAGTGCCGAGCAGAATGGGACAATTACCTTCTGTACCTGATATACGGCATTCTTGTTAGTACACCCCACTAAAACGCTTCTCCAAAGTGCTTGCAGACCCTGCCGGGCAGGTGCTATTGGCTGATTCGATAAGCACACTCTCCACTCCATCATCCACAGCATTAATGGAAATTTGAATTGTACCAGATCCTTCCAGAACGCCGCATGATATGTCCTCCATATTCGAATGCAAACCATTGATACTTAGTCTTTGAGGAGGGTCTTTCAACCAGTTATGCTCCCACCTTATAGTAATTTTATCTAGATCCCTTTTCCCTCGTTTACTTTTGGAAATGTCACATGGGACTGTGTCAAAAGTCTTCGGGAAATCAAGATCTCTCCTGTCTGCTGCTTCCCCCATCCACTCGGTCAGTAATCCTATCAAAGAAGAAAGAAAACTAGGTTGCTTTGGCATGATTTCATCTTGACAAATCCATATTGGCTATTTTTTATCTCCCTATTATCCTCTACAAACTGATTGCTTAATAACTTGGTCCAGTATCTTTCCAGATGTCTAAGTGAGACTGACGGGTTTATAATTCCATGCGGTCTGTCGTGGTAATTGTTCTGGTTGCTGATTCCCAACATGTTGTGTTATTGCTAATTTCTGTATGACTAAAACTGAACCCCCAAGAAGGGGGAGAGTTTGGACTCTCTCTTTGATGTGTGGATTGGGTTTGAGAACAGTTTGGGAAGGGCACCTAGCCACAATTGATCTAGAACAGCGTTCTCAACCCGGGGTCTGTGGCCCCCTGGGGGACCGCATGCAGGTTTCCGGGGTTTCACCAAAATAAACCGGGCTTCAGTGGTGCAGGTCGGGTTTCAGCTTCAGCCCCAGACGGCAGGGCTCGGAGCGGGAGCGCCACCTCCACCCCTGACTCATCTCCGCGGGCCACACAGCCTGTAGGTCAGCACCGGCGACAAGGTTCACACCAAGTAAGTAAAACAAAAATAATACTCACTTTTTGATTTTTATACCTAGTTCCTATCAAAAAGAAAAGGATGGTATATGTATGTGTGTTTAACTGTATAACGACCAATTTAATACAGCTTCCATTCTCCTGGCTCTGCAGAAAAACTGTTGTTGTGGCACAGGTGGGCCGTGCAGTTTTTATAGCATATTGCGGGGGCCTCAGAAAGAAAAACATTGAGAATCCCTGACCTAGAGGCAGCTCTGGGGTTTTGATGTGTTGGTTGTTTACTCAGCCCTATGCTTTCTTCCCGGACTCCATTTCTCTGTCGCTCTGGGTCATTCCCAGAGCTGTTCCTCTCCAGTCATTCCTTGAGGCCACGGTTTCCAAACCGGTGCCAAGGCAGAACAGGGATTAGTCGCTTTGTCGGGTAACTAAGGAGAACCACGAACGTGTCCTAGTGGACAGAAAATAGCTGCCCAGTATCATACCACTTCTTCTCCTTATTTATCTTGACAGCAGCAGAGATGCGCTAGGCACCTTCCAGGTAAATAAGACCTGCCTCTTGTCCTGAAAAGTTTCAAAAGCAATGCGTTGGTGTAGGGGATGGGCAACTGGGCTAGGACTTGGGAGAAGTGGGCCCGCTGCTACCTTTGCCGTGCACCTGCTTTGTGATCTCTGGGCCCCTCCCATTCTTGGTCTGTCTTGTCTATTGAGATGTTGAGCTCTTCTGGGCACGAGCTGGCTCTCTCTATGTTTATGGGGAGCACCTCGCGCAACGTGGCTAGAGGTGGTAGAATTTTATTTTTTATGAAAAAAAAATTCTTTAAAAAATCAGGGGTCTCGCAGTTCAGTATAAATCGTAGAATCATAGAATATCGGAGTTGGAAGGGACCTCAGGAGGTCATCTAGTCCAACCCCCTGCTCAAAGCAGGACCAATCCCCAACTAAATCATCCCAGACAGGGCTTTGTCAAGCCTGACCTTAAAAACCTCTAAGGATGGAGATTCCACCACCTCCCTAGGTAACCCATTCCAGTGCTTCACCACCCTCCTAGTGAAAAAGTTTTTCCTAAGATCCAACCTAAACCTCCCCAACTGCAACTTGAGACCATTACTCCTTGTTCTGTCATCAGGTACCACTGAGAACAGTCTAGATCCATCCTCTTTGGAACCCCCCTTCAGGTAGTTCAGCAGCTATCAAATCTCCCCTCACTCTTCTCTTCTGCAGACTAAACAATCCCAGTTCCCTCAGCCTCTCCTCATAAGTCATGTGCTCCAGACCCCTAATCATTTTTGTTGCCCTCCGCTGGACTCTTTCCAATTTTTCCACATCCTTCTTGTAGTGTGGGGCCCAAAACTGGACACAGTACTCCAGATGAGGCCTCACCAATGCCGAATAGAGGGGAATGATCACGTCCCTCGATCTGCTGGCCATGCCCCTACTTATACAGCCCAAAATGCCATTAGCCTTCTTGGCAACAAGGGCACATTGTTGACTCATATCCAGCTTCTCGTCCACTGTAACCCCTAGGTCCTTTTCTGCAGAACTGTTGCCTAGCCATTCGGTCCCTAGTCTGTAACAGTGCATGGGATTCTTCCGTCCTAAGTGCAGGACTCTGCACTTGTCCTTGTTGAACCTCATCAGATTTCTTTTGGCCCAATCCTCTAATTTGTCTAGGTCACTCTGGTATTCTATCCCTACCCTCCATTGTATCTACCACTCCTCCCAGTTTAGTGTCATCTGCAAACTTGCTGAGGGTGCAATCCATGCCATCCTCCAGATCATTAATGAGAGATTAAAGAGGCTAGGACTTTTCAGCTTGGAAAAGAGGAGACTAACGGGGGGATATGATAGAGGTATATAAAATCATGAGTGAGGTGAAGACAGTAGATAAGGAGAAGTTATTTACTTATTCCCATAATACAAGAACTAGGGGTCACCAAATGAAAATAATAGGCAGCAGGTTTAAAACAAATAAAAGGAAGTTCTTCTTCACACAGCGCACAGTCAACTTGTGGAACTCCTTGCCTGAGGAGGCTGTGAAGGCTAGGACTATAACAGGGTTTAAAAGAGAACTGGATAAAATGGTTAAGTCCATTAATGGCTATTAGCCAGGATGGGTAAGGAATGGTGTCCCTAGCCTCTGTCTGTCAGAGGGTGGAGATGGATGGCAGGAGAGAGATCACTTGATCATTACCTGTTAGGTTCACTCCTTCTGGGGCACCTGGCACTGGCCACTGTCGGTAGACAGGATACTGGGTTAGATGGACCTTTGGTCTGACCCAGTACGGCCGTTCTTATGTTCTAATGAAGATACTGAACAAAACCGGCCTCAGGACCGACCCTTGGGGCACCCCACTTGATACCGGATGCCAACTAGACATGGAGCCATTGATCACTACCCATTGAGCCCAACGATCTAGGCAGCTTTCTATCCACCTTACAGTCCATTCATCCAGCCCATATTTCTTTAACTGGCTGGCAAGAATACTGTGGGAGACCATATCAAAAGCTTTGCTAAAGTCAAGGAATAACACATCCCCTGCTTTCCCCTCATCCACAGAGTCAGTTATCTCCTCATAGAAGGCAATTACAGTAACTCCTCACGTAACGTTGTAGTTCTGTTCCTGAAAAATGCAACTTTAATTGAAACGATGTTAAACAAATCCAATTTTCCCATAAGATTTAATGTAAATGCAGGGGGTTAGGTTCCAAGGAAATTTTTTTGGGGCCGACAAAAGGCATTATATCCTGTACAGTACTGTACTGTGGTGGGGAGGTGCCCCTGGCTTACTCCTGGGGCTCAGGGCTGGGGATGCGGGGTCTGGGAGGGAGTTAGGGTGTGGGAGGGCGCTCAGGGTGGGGTGTGGGGTCTGGGAGGGAGCTAGGGTGCGGGAGGGCGCTCAGAGTGGGGGTGTGGGGTCTGGGAGGGAGTTAGGGTGTGGGAGGGCGCTCAGAGTGGGGGTGTGGGGTCTGGGAGGGAGTTAGGGTGTGGGAGGGCGCTCAGGGTGGGGGGTGGGGTCTAGGAGGGAGTTAGGGTGCTGGAGGGTTCTCAGGGTGGGGGTGTGGGGTCTGGGAGGGACTTAGGGTGCTGGAGGGTGCTCGGGGGGGGTGCGGGAGGAGGCTCAGGGCTGGGGCAGCCAGAAGGTGCAGAGCACTTACTTGGGGCAGCTCCTATTTCATGCAGGGGAGTGCAGGTGGC
Source organism: Malaclemys terrapin pileata (assembly GCF_027887155.1). Classification (NCBI taxonomy): domain Eukaryota; kingdom Metazoa; phylum Chordata; order Testudines; family Emydidae; genus Malaclemys; species Malaclemys terrapin. The sequence continues at coordinate 130,346,305 of NC_071510.1, read as the reverse complement.
TCTGCGCAGCGTGGCACCGCCCCCATGGCCACGATTCTGGGAGCCGTGATTCTGGGAGCTGCCCCCCCCATCCCCTCAGGCAAGCAGGGCCACCTGGAACGCAGGGGATTCAGGGGTTGCAGGGCCCTGGGCTAAGGGGGCCACGGGGCCCTGGCCTACCGCTCTAAAGCCCCTTTCGGAATGCGGCCCTGCGAGCACGGGCCGGAGGAGCAGAGGCAGCCGCGCAGCCAGCGGCCGTAGAGAAGTGGCACTTTCCCCTTCAAAGTGCCACTTCTCTCCCGCTGGCTTTGAAGCGGAAAGCGCCGCTTCTTTCCGGCCGCTGGCTGCCCCTGCTCTTCCTGAGTCCTCCAGCCCCTAAGCCCCTGCGTTCCGGGTGGCCCTGCCTGTGGTGGGGAGGGGAGGCAGCTTCCCCGCTCGCTCGCTCCCTCCCTCCCAGAAAGCCCTAAGCAGGGGAAGCCTGGGAGGGAGGGAGGAAGGGATTGGGAGAAGGCGGAGAAGAGGAACTTGTGCAATGCTCCTTTGTAAAGTCAGCCAAAGGACGTTATAAGGGAGCTTTAAACGAGCATGTTCCCTAATGGAGCAGCGACGTAACTTCGAAACAACGTTAAGCGGGAGGACATTAAATGAGGAGTTACTGTAGATTAGTCAGGCATGACTAGCCCTTGGTGAATCCATGCTGACTGTTCCTGATCACCTTCCTCTCCTCCCAGTGCTTCAAAATGGATTCCTTGAGGACCTGCTCCATGAATTTTCCAGGGACTGAGGTGAGGCTGACTGGCCTGTAGTTCCCGGGATCCTCCTCCTTCCCTTTTTTAAAGATGGGGACTACATTAGCCTTTTTCCAGTCATCCAGGACCTCCCCCAGTTGCCATGAGTTTTCAAAGGTAATGGCCAATGGCTCTGCAATCTCACCCGCCAACTCCTCTAGCACCCTCGGATGCAGCGCATCCGGCCCCATTGACTTGTGCTCGTCCACCTTTCCTAAATAGTCCTGAAACACTTCTTTCCCCACATAGGGCTGGTCATCTCCTCCCCATGCTGTGCTGCCCAGTGCAGCAGTCTGGGAGCTGACCTTGTTTGTGAAGACAGAGGCAAAAAAAGCATTGAGTACATTAGCTTTTTCCACATCCTCTGTCACTAGGTTGCCTCCCTCATTCAATAAGGGGCCCACACTTTCCTTGACTTTCTTGTTGCTAACATATCTGAAGAAACCCTTCTTGTTACTCTTAACATCTCTTGCTAGCTGCAACTCCAAGTGTGATTTGGCCTTCCTGATTTCACTCCTGCATGCCTGAGCAATATTCTTATACTCCTCCCTGGTCATTTGTCCAATCTTCCATTTCTTGTAAGCTTCTTTATTGTGCTTAAGATCAGCAAGGATTTCACTGTTAAGCCAAGGTGGTCGCCTGCCATATTTACTATTCTTTCTACCCATCAGGATGGTGTGTTCCTGCAACCTCAATAAGGATTCTTTAAAATACAGCCAGTGCTCCTGGAGCTGCACTTATATCTCACCGCACCCCTTTTTTGGTCCAGCAAGGGCCCCCACTCTAGGTTCCCAGCTTTTCAGCCACCACCTCTCTTGGGTAAGGACCTGTGTCTCTCTCCCTCTTGAATGGGGTTTGTCCAGGGTGCACAGTTCCTTGCCTACCCTGACAAACGGGTAGGGATCGGATACAGAGGGACCTAGACAAATTAGAGGATTGGGCCAAAAAAAACCTGATGAGGTTCAACAAGGACAAGTGCAGAGCCCTGCACTTAGGATGGAAGAATCCCATGCACTGCTACAGACTAGGGACCGAATGGCTAGGTAGCAGCTCTGCAGAAAAGGACCTAGGGGTCACAGTGGACGAGAAGCTGGATATGAGTCAACAGTGTGCTCTTGTTGCCAAGAAGGCTAACGGCATTTTGGGCTGTATAAGTAGGGGCATTGCCGGCAGATCGAGGAACGTGATCATTCCCCTTTATTCGACACTAGTGAGGTCTAATCTGGAATACTGTATCCAGTTTTGGGCCCCACACTACAAGAAGGATGTGGAAAAATTGGAAACAGTCCAGCGGAGGGCAACAAAAATGAGTAGGGGTCTGGAGCACATGACTTATGAGGAGAGGCTGAGGGAACTGGGATTGTTTAGTCTCTAGAAAAGAAGAATGAGGGGGGATTTGATAGCAGCCTTCAACTACCTGAAGGGGGGTTCCAAAGAGGATGGAGCTCGGCTGTTCTCAGTGGTGGCAGATGACAGAACAAGGGGCAATGGTCTCAAGTTGCAGTGGGGAGGTCTAGGTTGGATATTAGGAAACACTATTTCACTAGGCGGGTGGTGAAGCACTGGAATGCGTTACATAGGGAGGTGGTGGAGTCTCCTTCCTTGGAGGTTTTTAAGGCCCGGCTTGACAAAGCCCTGGCTGGGATGATTTAGTTGGGAATTGGTCCTGCTTTGAGCAGGGGGTTGGACTAGATGACCTCCCTTCCAACCTTGATATTCTATGATTCTATGATTCTGATATTCCCACTCGGACAGACAGGTTTGCTTTCTCTCCCGAGATTATGAATAGCATAATTGTCCACAGTGACAAGTTACCACACAGCTCTTTCTAAGCAAGCCCGTTTGTTTTTAAGGTGGAAATGTTACAGAGAAAACAGGTTACAAACAACAAAAGAACCTATGCCTAAGCTGAAAAAGTTTTCCACAGGTCACCACAACTCCTACCTCAGCCCTCTGGTTGGTGTCAGTCCTTTGAAACCCACAACTGGGTTTTGCCCATGGTTACAAGTTCAGAAATGTCTCCGATTCAGAACCAGAACAATCGTGAATAATCAGTCTTTCTTTTAAGCAGTCTGGACCACTGATTTTGGCCCATGTCACCGGTGATCAGCAGATAATGGCCTGCTCTACACGGCATAGCTCCAAAGACTGGGTTTTTGTAAACCAGAGGTGCAGAATTTGCATTCTCTTCCTCCTAAAAATTCCCCAGGAACACTTAATCACAGCCCATTCTTGTCTGGCACGTTGTTCAGTATTGTCCTTTGAAGCCCCAGGTCTCTCATCTGTCGTATCTCCCCCCTTGAGAGGTTACGTACAATCTCGGCCCATGATAATACACACATACACCATTCATTTAATATAATGGACCACAAAGATGCTTAAACTGATTTCAATAAGACCTGCCAAGGATATGGCAGGAAATTGCCATTACTGTGATGGGGGGTGGCAGAGAATGAAAATGATTTTTTCACAAATTCATTTTTGGCTAAAACATTCATGTTTTTGTCAACCTTTCTCCTCCCGCCCCGCCCCCCCCCAAACCCTCACAAATGTAACGTGTTTTTGGGGGGGAGGGTTGATAAACCCTGAAATATTTTGTGGATTTGACAAAAAAATTATTTCCTGACCAGCATTAGTTGACGCCTCTACGCACTGCTGTGCTATAAACAAGAAATAAGAATCAAAGGGACTGATCTAACCCTAACTTACTGAACACATGATTGAGATCAAGAATATTGAAAGGCCAGGATTGTGTACTGGGATTCTTTAAGAACGGGTAGTGATCAATGAAAGCTGTACTCTGGAAATCAGGGGTCCGTCAATGCATTCCCGTTTTTTAACAATTATTTGAGTGTTACTCTCTAACCACAAGGAATAGCCTGAGTAATTTCTCCAGTGAAGGCCCAGGAAGGGCTCATAACGCACGTCAGATATCGGTGGGATGAAATAAGCAATCTGAGTAGTGGTGACTTAGAGAGAGAAATATTTCCGTAGAGTGCTGTCTTGTGTGAGCATGGCTGGGGGATCTGGAGTTGTATCATCTAAGGATGAGAGAAGTCAGGGAAATGGAAGATGACTGAAACCTTTACTGCCGGAGCTATTTCTTTAAAAAACAAAAATAAAACCCACACCTACACGCCACTCTCATCCCCTTAGCTCTACGCCTGGAACCAAGGGGAGAGAGAAATTGGTCAAGAGCCCCCGGAGGTCCATACAAAGAGTCAAAAACCAGTAGTCTGCAGAGGAAAAACAATCGACTTGGCAGGTCTGGCTGTTCATTGAGGAGTTATTGCTTTGCAAGGCATAGACAGATCCGTTGGGAGTCATAGAGGAGTTGTTACTGGGGCTGGAAGTTATGATGGAGAATTGCAGTGAAGGATACGGAAACTCTTATAGAAGCTGCAGTAAAGCTAGATGAACCGGCGAATCTATCTACCCAAGTACCCACAACTCACATTGAAATCCTCTTGAAACAATCATACACGTTTAGCAAAGGTAATAGATTTTGACCTGGAAAACTCAGCACGTGTCTGCTTCGTGCCTCCCACCTCTTGCCTGATCCCCTGCTGTATATTGAGGCTTTTCCCGGTCATCAAAGGTCCTACAGAAAATGTGACTTCGGGAAACTTAATCAGTGTCACATAGCGTAGACCTTATATTTAGCTGTGACACTGTAATTAAGTTTCCCAGACCTGCAGAAGAGCTCTGTGAAAGCTGGTCTCTCTCACCAACAGAAGTTAGTCCAGTAAAAGATATTACCTCACCCACCTTATCTCTCTAATATCCTGGGATTGACACAGCTACAACTACACTGCATGCAGGGAAACTGTTTCCCATGAACTATCCCCCCCTGAAAAGTCTTTTGAAGAGCAATTAGGAGCATAAATGCAAATTGCAAAAAAACAAAAAAAATATATTTTCATATATCAACAAGAAGCCTGGGATAGAATCAGTGGGTGTTAATTGTTTCATTCAAAAGAACTCCCACATCTCTAGCTCTTGTGGTTACAAAGAAAACCTTCTAAATGTGAAGAGAAGGTGACTGATACAGAGATGTCTGCCTGAATCTGTAGAGAGCCTAGAGTCACCACTCTAGGTGACTCACGAAGCTTTCACCCACGAAAGCTCATGCTCCAATACATCTGTTAGCCTTAAAGGTGCCACGGGACGCTCTGTTGCTTTTTACAGAGTCACCACTGTGGTCGCCAACTCTGATGCTGATACGTTGAGTGGCCACATTGCTCCTTATTTCACTTCTCGTCGTAGCATGGAAGAAAGCAGAGGAAGTCCCGTGTTTGGGAGCATGTTCTAAGATGGGAAAGGAGGAAGCGAGGAAGGAGTATGCAGGACTGCAGGGGGTGAAGAGATGTACAGGTGTTTATCCATATCTGGCGGGACTCCAGTGTGTGAGGGGACAGCACGACTGGTTTCATTTTCCAGAAGTGATGGTCTTCTTTCGAGGGTTTGGGGAACACTGACCTAAATGATCCTAGAGACACAAGGTAGGGGAGGTGATATCTTTTATTGGACCAACTTCTGTTGGTGAGAGAAATATTTCCAATAAAAGACATTATTCACCTGCCTTGTCTCTCTAATATCTGGGGACCGACATGCCTACAACAACGCTGCATGCTAAATGATCCTAGTCAGAGAGAAACCACCATGGCTACTGCGTAGGAAAACTGTGCCTCACTAATCTAGTAGAATTTTTGATTGTGTCAGTAAGTGTGTTTTTTCTTTCCTCCGCCATGGCTCCGCCTGGAGGGTAGGGCTCTCATTTCAGGTTCCTGAGCCGCTCAGAGGTAGAGCTGGGGGAGAATGGAATTTCTGCCCCACAGGAAATACCCAGATTTTGAAATTTTGTCCTGAATTGGAGCAAAAAGTTGAAATCTTGGACTTCTTTGTGAGATGAAATGTTATGAAATATTTTATTTAATTTTCTCAAAACACTTCTATTTTATATTATATTATATTATAAAGTCAAAATGAAACATGTTAGTTTCCCATCACACCTTTTGCCCTAATTGCTAAGTCCCCACGAAAGGTATCAATTTTGTCAGATCATAGAGCCACAGGGTTAGAAGGGACCACAAGGGCCATCTAGTCTAACCCCCGGCCGAGATGAGTTTTCCAATGAGACCTGTTCTGTCAGGGGACTTGCAGTCCGGGGCGTGAGTGGGGGAGGACGAGAAACGTCCCACAATGGGGCAGAGGACCCTTCCCTTAGGAAGAGCTATGCTACCTGAGTGCATCCTCATTGATACACTCTCCCCAGGGACAGGGTTCATTCACAACACCCGGCCCCTTGCTGGGGAGGCTGAGTGGGTGAGCTCGCCGGATGCACTCAGTGCTCTGGGTCTCCTTTGTTGCATTGCAGAACAGGTTGTGGTGGAGCTAAGCGGGGGCTGGGGGCACCCCTGGGGCCTTTAGGGGTGTGTGACACTTTTTCAAGACTGCCATGCAATTGACAGAAATTTTCACATGGGATGGGAGAGCAAGCCTGCCCTCTGCTCCACCGCTCCCCGCATACCTCCCACAGAAACAGCTCCTGTCCTGCAAGGCTGGGCCCGGCTCCCCACTCCGGCCATTGAAACCTGGCGCATGGGGTCCCATGGCGCTGAATCCCTGTGCGCCAGGTCGTAACGCCACTCGCTTCAGTCGTCCCTCCATCTTGACGGGGGCGTGGCTGGGCCAAACCTGAATGTGGCTGCGACCCCATGTGCCAGGTCACAATGCCCAGACTGGGGAGCTGGGCCAGCCGCTGGCTCTCCAGCCCACCCCCAATGACCCATCACTCTCTCTGCCAGCTGCCAGACCTGGCTCCGCCACTGAGAAAGGTGCATGAAGGGAAGATGGATGGGCAAGGGGGGTTGCCTAGTTGCCAAATTCAGGGGCTGGGGCAGGAAGAGGAAAGTGGTTTTTCTAAGCAGACAGCTGGGGTGCGAGTGGTGCCTGGTTTTTGACCGGAAAGTCCAGTCAAAAAGGGGACCTGACAGTGTCCGGTCACTGCGGGCGGGGGAGGCGGGGAGGTGCCTGGTCAGCTGGGGCCACCTCCTACCTGCATCGGGCGGCTGCAGCTCCCAGCCCTGGGTCTGCAGGCGAGTCCCTCCTGACCCGGGCAGGGGGGTGGGAGGGAAAAGCAGTGAGCCACAGGGGAGAGGGTGGAAGAGGAGTGGAGGGGCCTTGGGGAAGAGGCGGTGGGGCAGCGGCAGGGCTTTGGGGAGGAAGAGGCGGGGCAGGGGAGGTTTAAATATTACCAGGTTGGCAACCCTAGAGTGGCGAGAGTCCCCAGAGAGGGTGAGGGGCCTGTGAGTGTGGTGTCTTCCCCAGAGGGCAATGGGGCCATAGCCACCAAAGGTAGTCGCCTGCGTTCTCCCTGCTACTGCCCCTGACCCAGCAAAGCCGGTGTGTGCTCAGTGCGTAGATAAACCAAGTACGCTGGCTAAATACCTGACTGCACCTCGGCTGCTTCGGCCCCATCTGGGAAACCGACCTGCCGCGTGGCAGAATTTGCAGCAAAGCTTCCCGCAGCGTGTGGGTTCTGTTTGCTGCGTCAGGGGTGCATCCGAACCTTGTCGGGCTGACACCGAGCATTAAAACGTGAACTTTCCATGTTGGCCCCTGAAATCTGCCGCTCCGTTTCTAAGCCTCAGGCCTTCTTTCTGAGGGGGCTGGGGGAGGCCAGGCTGTTCTATCTGTTTCTGCACACAAGGTCTAAGCGGCTCTCCGTAGGGCGTCTTGGATGATGAATGGAGCCCAGCTCCCAGGCTACGTCCCAGCCGCAGTGGCCCGCACAAGTTCATTAGGGTTGCGCCATCACCTGCTCGTTAATTTATTTGTGTATTTTGGACCAAAAAACCAATTGTGCCCGGAGAGATCAATAGCCCAGCCAAGCGTCAAAGTTATTAACTCTCAAACAAAAGCATCGGGGCTGATGGGAAGGAGGACGAATGTCAATTTTCCGTGCAAATGTTATTACAGGGAGCCTTCAAGGAGTGTTTTATTTAGCAAATCAAGGCTATCAGAGGCAGTTATTCCCTCGCCGGGGGAAGGGAGGGAGAGTGGGGAATTGAATTATTTATCTGTTAAGGTGGCCCAGTGTAAACATGTAGGTTGAAGGACAATGCTATCAGACCAATTAGGGTGAGCATCTAGGACGTGAGCACAGAGTAATAACATGCCGTTTATGAAAGCGCATCTCTCTCTCTCTACCCATCCACAGTTGCGTTTGTCTCTGGTGTGGGCAGTTCTCCTTGGGAAGTCTGAATTCGTGAGGAAGGAAGGGGCTTTTACCGGGCTTTGCATCAACTCTTTTGAAGCCACAGTCCGTGGGAGGTGGGTGGTGAAGGGAAGAGCTCAGTTATGCCTAGCAATGTTGTGGCTGCCGACAACACAGGCAGGACAGAAGCGCCTGAATGCGTGCACTGGCTACTCCTGGGAGAATTCTGTGCCAAAAAATGAAAAATTCGGCGCAATTCTGCATATTTTATCAAAATAACACTATATAATCACGCCAGTTTCAATTATTTTGGTATTTATTTCAAAATACCTGTCAGCAAGTATGTCTGTAATGATACAGACACAGACAATAATTCCCCCAGAAGTAGAGTTAAAGAAACCCCTACGACAACCCAGGTCCTGTTTCTCTGCCCCCTCCCACCAGAGCCCAGATGTGGGGTGCCCCCACAGCCCAGACACCCACACCCCCTACCCCCCAAAGCCCAGGGATCCAGAGGGAGAAACTGCCTGATGCCAGGTCCCAGGCTTGTATGGAGTTTCCTGTGTGCCGTCTCCTTCCTTCAGGGCATGCTGAGAACTGCAGCGGTCAGGAACCCCCTTCTCCCTGGCAGTGTCTTCTATTTGCAAACTGGGCTTGGCTGGGTCCAGCAGCCCCTAGTGGCAGCCAGCAGCTCTGCAACCCATTTCTGTGGTGTGCGGGGGAAGGAAATTCTGCGCACACATTAATTTCTGCGCAAATTCTGCATATGCAGTGTTGCAGAATTCCCCCCGGAGTAATTTGCTACACTATGTATGGAGATGCAGCCTGCTTTCTCCCCATGCCACCAGCCCCAGATCCCTCCTTTGGGGGATAGGGATGTCTGGCTCCACCTTGGAGATCCTGATGAGGTGCCCCTTATGTGTGAATGAACTGCTAGTAAAAACTGCCTATGCCCTTTCTCCTACCCCATCCCTTCCGTGCCCATAGACAAACCGACCTGCAGTCTTGGCCCCGAAGGAAGAAATCAAGATCAATTGCAGATGAAATGAAGCAAATGGCATTTTTATCTCATCTCTTTATTCTGGGCTGGTGCTTCACGTTGCGTTAGATCTCTTCAGACGTGTCTTTTCTCTTAATGGGGAATGGCGTGTAATTAGGAAGATGGGCCATCCACTGGGGTTCCCCCAGTTTTAAGACCGTGCATTAAATCTTAAAAATCAGCCCTCTTCCCTGCGATTTCCAGTGTAGATGACTCACTGTGTAAAATATATGACCAAGGTCAAAGCCGATATTTGAAATCCCAGCTGCGGTAGAGGAGCCAGCTTTGTAGCATATGAAATGTCCTTGGTGCCCAGCCACATCCCGAACGTGCAACGTACCGTGCAGCGTGTTTCCTGATCCGGCATCTAAGACCGACAAGGGGAATGTTTCTTTGTTTATTTCCCCCCAGCCCGGGTTCTCCTATTCCTCAGTCCTGCAAAGAAATTGGTTCTTTTTATTAAGTCTTTGCAACCTGTCACTACAATTGCCACCACGGGTGGGTGCTCTTCCCTCTATTTTAGGTCACAGCCAGGGACCTCGGATAGCGCTTAGCCAGGCTGCAGTTCTGGAAGTTGCCTCTTTCCGATGGGATGTAAATACCCACGTCCTAACCAGCTGGGACAAGGAAAGTTCCCGTGGTACTTCGTGCAAGAGGTCCTGGCGAGATACAAATCCAAGCCGTTAGTGTGGGCCTGCCTAAATCAATTGGATACGGTGTTCTCCGTTGAACTGTTGTTGCACTGCGCAGCGTTACAGTGCGCAGTTAAACAACTGCCGTGTTCTTTCCCAGAGGTGGCTGCATTGTGGCAGCAGGTGAAAATTCCTGAATCTGAGATCCTGCTTGGGAAATGCGGGTCCCTATATTTGCTTTCTCTCCCTCCTCCCCTTCCCCCCTTAAAGGAAGATCCTTATGACTGACTTTGCACCAAACAGTAGCCCCTTTCCGAAGGCCTCAAAGTGCCTTATAAAGATTGGCAATTGTCTGTGTCTCCATTTTACAGCGGGGGAAACTGAGGCACAGAGCTGTTGGCTTTCCTGAGGTCACACAGCTAGGCAATGCCAATGCCCCCTCCAATGGTGCACGCTGACGGGGTACTTAAGGTCATTACAGGGAGAGTGGGCATCTCCCAGAGGCTGAAAAAGAGGGGCAGCTTAGCACGCTCTTTGGCAAACCCTGCCCCGTATTGCCTTTGGCTCAGGACTGGCATCGCCAACAAGGACTGCTTGTCCAGGTCTGAAAGGAAAGCTCTGCTCTCTGAGCAGAAAGAGAATACACCCAGCGTCTCTTATGCTTGCTGGCTCAGCCTTGACAGGAGCAGCCACTGTGCCAGCACAGCGGAGTTATTATTATTATTCTAAGGAACAAGGGAAGCATTCCAAGCAAGGTGTCTGGACGGAGTCTCGCTAGCAGGGCTGTCGATCCCGCGGAAATCCAGATCTAGGCGGCTGGAAGTTCACATTTCTCCTCTTAGCACAGCATGCCCTTGAGCTCGTCCCAAAGCTTTGCACAGAATACAGGCCTGTCGCCTTTTGGCACTGCATTTTTTCACCTCATGCCGGTTGTCTCATCCCATTGCTAGCCTTGCTTCGGTGCCTGGTGACCAGGCAAGATCATGTCCCGACATGCCGCTGTGGCCTCAGGGCAACATGTCACAACGCTGCCTGTGGTAATTTCAGGGCTCTTGATTTGACTTGCTGTAGAGTTTCCCCCTCCCACCCCCCCGATGCGAAGTTTGGAAACAAGGACAACCCGGGTGATGCGTGGATTGAGGTGCACGCTGCAGGTCACCGTGCTGACGCCTGACCATTTTTGCATGTGCAACTTGGATGCTCCTTTTCTTTGGACATGTTATCCCCGGTGCGACCTTGCCCAGTGCAGTGGGAGTGAGTGGGACCCACACGGCTACAACAACACTGCACAGTACAAAGCAGTGACTCTTCTCCACAATCCAGCCTTCTGCTTCCTCAGTAATTCTTCCTAGCTTAGCAAATTTGAGTGTGGCCACCTCTCCCTATGGGATACAGGAAGAGAGGCAGCAGGGCAGAGCCTAATCTCTCCTGAGAGCAAAGAGCGATTTTCCCTTAGCAGGGTCCCAGAAAAGATGTACTGGCAGCGCCATGTAACCATCAGACATTTAACAAAACTGTGTGTAGTTATGTCCCGTGCTGAGCGTCTGCAGGTCCCCGTTCTGTTCATCCAAACGCTGCCCAGAGGTAAGTGACTCTGTCCAGCATCCTGGAACAAACCTGCGTTCTTCAGAAATGGATTAATCACAAACGGGCCTGTCAGCTCCCAGAGCATAGAGCTCTGTCTCCTGAGCTAAAGGCGAGCTCTCTTAGCTGTAGGAATAATGCCTAGCTTTTATATAGCACTTACATAGCACTTTTCATCAGCAGATCTCAAATTGCTTTGCACAGGGATGGCTGTAGCATGATCCCCATTGTACGGATGGGGAAACTGAGGCACAAGTGAAGTGATTTGCCCAAGGTCACCCAGCAAGCCAGTAGCAAAGCCAGAGATGGACTTTCTGAGTGCCCAGTCCAGTGCTCTGTCCTCTAGACAACATTGTGTTCTCCTCTCTGTGGGCCATTCTGACACGCACAGCCTGTACGCAAGCAGCCCCTGAACTGTTATCTCGATTACCGTAACGTTTAGCTTCTGATCAGAACTGCTTTCACGCCGCCAGCCAAAGTGGTGGAAAGATAGATTCATAGAATCTTAGGGACCTCGAGAGAGGGCTTCTAGTCCAGTCCCCTGCACTCATGGCAGGATAGGGTTTGCCTGCAAAATTACTAGTATTCTTTGTGTTTTGTTGTAGCGGCACCTTGAGGCTTCGGTCAGGGATCAGGCCCTGATTTTATTCGGTGCTGTACAAACACAGGACAGAAAGATGGTACCTGCCCCAAACGAACTTACAGTCTCAGCAGCAGAACCTGTTGCAGTTTAGTCTCAAATGTTTGGTCAGTGCACACTGACACACAAGCGTTGTGTTTGCAATGTCGCTAATGACGTTCTGCTGCGGCAGACATCTCGCCCTGGCCCGTCTGCCTGCTGGTCTGCGATTCCTGGCAGGCCGGCACGCCGCAGTTCTTTGCTCCAAGACTTGTGCTCAGCAGGTGAAATCGCTACAATTTTGTCCTCGAGCAAAATTACGAATTCTTGCAGAAAACACGCCGAAACCCCCAGCGTTTTATTTGACACACGGCAGTTCGCAAAGTGAAACTTCATATTTTTGCCAAGCTCTGGTCCTGATCAAATAGCTGGACTGGGCAAGGCACCAGAACGTGGGGAACAATCCTGCATTAGCCCCTGGAGAGAGTTAATAGCATTTTTCCATCCTGAGTTCTAGGATTCTAGGATGCTATGAAATATCCTCTCCATCTAAACCACAGCTCTGCTCATGGTCTTACTCAAATCTAACTTCTCAAAAGCAGCCAGGTTTGTCTCATTAAATCTCCTGCCTTTCCGCTACTAAACTGAAAATGTAGACTGGCGATAAGGTTGCAGGTCTGTAGACTGTGGAATTGCCTCCTGAGGGAAATGCTGAAAGCTCCGTTGCTGGGAGCATCTACTAATTTTCCAGCTCTACTTGGGAGGGAAGATGGGAGCCAGGGCTCCTGGGTTCTCTTCCCGGCTCTGCCAAAGACTTCCTTTGTGACCCATAGCAAGTCACTCACTTCTCTGTGCCTTTATTTTCCCCTTTGTTAATGGGGATAATACCCTCACTCATAGCAGGGGGAAGGCTCAGCTAATTCATTAGCACTTGTAAAGGGCTTTGAAATCCTTGGATGGTAGATGCTAGAGAAGGAAAATATATTATTGTGGCTGGAAAGCAGGTTGGGCCAAGATCTCAGAGACTATAATGAGTGACACCCCCCCCCCCCATCCATGCACCCACCCACTTGAAAGCAGCAAGCCAGCTTAAATCCCTGGTGTATAACGTATCAGAGGGGTAGCCGTGTTAGTCTGAATCTGTAAAAAGCAACAGAGGGTCCTGTGGCACCTTTGAGACTAACAGAAATATTGGGAGCATAAGCTTTCATGGGTAAGAACCTCACTTCTTCAGATGCAAGTCATCTGATGTATAACGGAGTATCGGAGACGATCAGAAACATCCTTGCTACACCCCAGTGGTAGTTACCGCTAAAAAGTCAGCTGGGAATAGAACCCTGGCATCCTTACTGCCTGTCCTGTACAACTAGAACTGCAACAGCCCAGGGACCGTGATCTGGTGCCTAATGGCAAATGTTGACTTCTGGTTGGCGACGAGAGCCACGTGGATGGTGTTTGATATCTGGCTGTGGATGCGCTTACCCCACAGGCCTGCTTATTCCTTAGATCCTTATTTCTCATCGAGCCGCAAGCTAAACGTAGCTGTTTTTCCCCGGCTGCTTTCTGCGAGACGCCGCTGTGCGAGTGTTTCTGGGTGGGTGTACATGTCATAACTGTTTTTCCATTATTAAACTCTGTGATAACTCCCTGCCCGGGAGAGAGCGACCTGAGCATGCTCCGGTTGGAATGGTGTGTGCAATGTAGCTGTCCAAAAACTCATTTCAGGTGAGAATCACTCAACATCTGTGCTGGAAAAGCAGACGCCTTTGTTCAATGACTCATGTCCTTTTCCAGACTCATTAACATCCTTCCATTTGTTCAGGGTGGTAAATCACTCCTTGTCCTGGTGGGGAGTTTGCTTTCTGGAATGGGTTGTGGGTTCGCTTGGCAGGACTCATTCCCCCACGTTTTCCCATTGCATGGTGGGATGAGTGTGTGTGTTGCTCTCGATGTGCAAGTGCATGTGATAGCAAAGGGAATATGGGCCCTGGCAGTAGAGTTTGTACAGAGTGCATCACTCAGAATACTCCTTGGAAAAGGACTTTCCCACATGTGTTGAGGAGGGGGAATGTTTGCAGAAGACCACCGGGCAGTGTGTCCATATGAACACAGCATGGAGGACCACAGGCCATTTGCCGCCAGAGTGTTGCCAGCCGTGTGCTCAACACACTGCAATAAGCACAGTAAAGACAGTCCGGCTTCAAAGCACTTTATGGTCTAAGAGACATGCTCCAAGAATTGAATTTCCCTTTTGCGGGAAGCTTTGCTGTTTCAAAATTCCATTCCAAATTGAAACACGAAGTTGCAATATCGCAAATTTTCATGAAACAAAAAAATCCCCCTCTCCCCCCCCCCAACGTTTTCAATGGGAAACACCCCAAGGAAAAGCATGGACGTTTTCCGATCCAAACAAAATGTTCTGCCCCGGGGTTGAAAAAGAAATTTTTTTGTTTCAAATCGACATTTCAAAAAAAAAAAAAAATCTGGTTCCTTTTGAAATGTCAATTTGAAATGAAAATTTTTATTTTGATTTTCCCGATCAAAAATTGGGGGCGGGGAACTGCCATTTTCCTGAGGGGAAATTTCAATTTTGACAAAACCATATTTTCCAAGAGGAAATTTTTCAGTCATAAATTTTTGATCGGCTTCAACCGAGGGCTAGACGTTGAAATGCACTAGGAAATCCAGAGGGGATGGTGGCTGAGTGATCATTTCAAATAGCCATGCTTCCTTTGGGCCTTCGGAAAGAAATGGGTCGGTACAACAAGGTGGTGGGAGAGCGTTCTGTGCACAGGAGGCCGCGTGGGGGAAGGGATGGAGACAGGCGCGAGAGGCAGCAACCAACAGGATGTTGAGAATGAAATGAGGATGGACGACGCAGTGCATCAGCTGCAAGACATGGGGAAGGGTAGAGTTCTGAATGCTTAGGACAGAGGTAGCAGAGGCAGGAATTGAACCCAGGTGTCCTGAGTTCCAGCCGCACAAGGCCATCTTTCATCCAGTAAAGCAAGCACACGCTCAGAGGGTTTGCGAATCTCTCTTCTTGAAGAGGAGAAAATCAGAATCGTGGCTCGTGTCCCATACGATCCGTTGCGTTGACCCTGGTTTTAGCGATATTGGCCTAGTTCTGGTCGCCCGTCTGGACCAAGTGTATCCTTTTAATACTAGAAGCTTTAGAAAACACGTCAATTACTTTTTCCGTGTATTATCTTCGTTACCGTGGTGCCTAGGCATGCTAGT
This sequence comes from Malaclemys terrapin pileata, assembly GCF_027887155.1. NCBI lineage: Eukaryota > Metazoa > Chordata > Testudines > Emydidae > Malaclemys > Malaclemys terrapin. Next base: position 130,331,205 of record NC_071510.1, on the reverse strand, counting down.
CGTGGCCCAGGACAAATACAGAAAAAGTCCCTGCCCCAGGGAGCTAGTATAAGAGTCTAAGCACAAGACAAGGGACAACAAATGGATGCAGACAGCTGAAACCACAAGACGCTATTGGTCAGCATGGTAGGCTGCGGTCTCGGCACACCAGCCACCAAACCACTGTCACGTTTTCATGACGTTTAAATTAAAGGCGATCTCTCCAAAGTATGGCCCGTGTGCTAGGCTTCGAGCCGCATCTCTTAGAGACTCTCTTGGTTGTGTATTTCCCATGGAGACACCTGATGCAATAAACGTGTAGTTTAGGGATTGAGAATCTGATTCTGGCACCTTCTCCAACCCTTGTCTGCTGCTCCGGTGCTTTCTGGGACCATAAGTGACCTGCAAGGGGCTGGGGAGGACTCCTCCAGGGCAGGAACAGCATAGGACCCATGTAAGCGGCACTAGGCCGCCCCCATCAAAAGCACCGGCCTAGGGGGCAGGAAGTGGTGCATCCATATTGCTCAGCCCTATGGAAATTCTGCGTGGTGATGCAGCTGTGCAGAGGCTAGAGCAGCCCGGAGGGTGCTCTGACTTACCCAGGGAAGCCCTTTACTCAGGTTACTGCCCTGCGCCCTTCCTTGGATGTCAGCCAAGGCTTGGCTTTGGGTTCAGAGTGAGGCTTTGCCAGGCTGCCGTTCCCTCTGCTCTGCGGTTGTTGGCTCATCCCCTTGCGGGCTGTTCTGGGGTGACTACAGCTGGAGGGCCAGTAGGGGGTAGGGCCCGGTGGACCCATGGTCTCTCTTCAGCAGGGGAGGAGGATTTAAGAAGTAGGAAGTTGAGGCAACATAGCAATAAATGTATAAATAAAGTGACCTCCCTGGCGTGAGGGATGGACCCAGCTCCCACTGGGTCCAATCAGCAGCCTTTGCTCATGAATATTCATTTATTTTTTTCCCTTTCCTGTTCTTCTCAACTGCATTGGTATCTCTAACAGAGATTGGGGCTTCCTTGTGATAGCTTCTGTTTGCACACCTAATCAGAGGCAGCCCCTGATCTGAACAGCTTATGAGCTAAGTACACCAGGCAAAGGGTATGAGGAGAAACAGAGACACAAGGTGACTTGTCCAAGGTATTGCAGCAGGTCAGTGGCAGACGTGGGACTAGAACCCAGGACTTTTCACCTGCAGGCCAGTGCTCTATTCCTGAGAGAACACCCACTCCTCTGATTCATCAGGCCTTCTTTGAGTTTTCTTCCCTGTGGACTTCATGGGAGCTGCTCCAGTTTTGCCGCTCTGTAAGTGAGGCCATAGTCTGGCCCCTTGACTGTAATCAGAGCTGTGCTGACGTAAACCGAAAGCAGAATTTGGCCTCGGGAGATACAGAGAGATTGGGCAAGGCTCAGGTAAATTAATAGCTGAGTTTTGAGTGCTTCTGCAGTCCCAACTTCTGACCCTTCCACATGTGATCAAATGCACAGTGTGGAATGGAGGAGGAAAATGCATCTTCAGAAGGGAAACGCTTTGCAGGAGCCCTTTGGATTTGGGGCTGTTTTTCAAAAGGCATTTTATATTCACCTGCTAACCTCTTCCCATTTCTCTGCAGAAAACTTCCCTCTGGCAAGGGCCAACTGCAGGAGCACAAGTATCGTCTTATAAAACAAACAAAATGTGGCCTACATGTTTAAGGGAGGTTAGTGCTGGTCAAAGGTGCAGGTCTGACAGCCCTAGAGAATGGCAGAATTTCTCTGTGAAATGGGTGTAAACCGGAGATTTATCCCCCCTGTGGGAAGCTGAAATCTCCACATGAGTGACCTGCGTTTTCTCTACCGGTGACATTTCACCCTTCCAGGACCTGCTGAATTCCTGCTAATCCTCTCATCATTCATTTAACACATATTTCTTGGCCCTGCTCCTAAACTCATTCCCAGCCCAAGGCGCGTTGCTTAGTGTGGTAGTTAGCAGCGGGTAATTTAAACACACATCTGCTTGCAATCTGGGAGAAAGGGGAGGGGCAGTTTGTCTTTGTTATAAACCCAGCGATCATGACTCTTTGTTTACCTGGTGGCCTGGCTGTTCCCTCACCGCTTGGTGCTGATCAGGTGTGAGCCAAAGAAATCATCTAGAGCGGGATTTGCTAAAAGGCACAGGCTGGCCTATCTCTGTGCCCATCGGTGTCAGCAGGAGTTTTACGGCATGCACCCCTGTCCACGAGGGCATGGCACGATTATCACTGTGACTACGCTGCATCGAGGCAGGGAGAGAGGGCCTTGTTTCCTTTTTCTGACCACCACGCGGCAATGTTTCCAACGAGCTGTCCGCTCTGGGCAGCAGGTGTAACCCATAGGCCTGCATTGAGGGGCTGCAATGCAGAATGCTAGTTCTACCCACTCTACTGTCTTTCCTCCCTCGCCATGGAGACGCAGCCGGGCGTGTTACCACGGAGCCTGGGCTTGAGGAGCTCAACGAGGCTGTGATATTCCCTCTGCTCCGATGACTGAGATCCAGGCGGTGGAAGGATGACAGGCTCGGAGATGCGCTGCAGAGTTGGGGGAGTTGGCGCAAGCCAAGCGAGAGCTATTCCAGAGATGACGTCGCCTCGCGCAGGACCCAGCTAGCCAGGGTTACCCCCCTAGGGAGGCTGGGGCAGGAGCTTGACTCATCCTATTGTCTCATGTCAGTCTCTCCTGGGGCTCTGGTGGGACAGGAGGCCAAAGACGAGCTAGCTCTGACTTGTCCTTCGGGCCAGCTCTCTCAGACTGACGAGGCATCTCCCAGAAAGCAGGGGCCCTGGGACGTAATCCGTCTCCGTCTGCTGGAGTAGGGTATCCGCCGGCACCCGCATGACTCTGCGGAGCGAAGAATTGTGTTGTGAAACCCGTCTGGAGGGAGCGACGTGACAGACTGCGGGTGGCACTGCTATCAGGCCGGCAGCTCTGAGTGGGATAGGGAGGGGGCAGGTGACTCCGCGGGCAGGTGATCCATCAGCCAGAGCCTGAAAAGAAACTGCCTTTCGGAGATTACTGTCACAGGTTAGTTCCTCATCTCACTCAGCCTGACAAGAACTTTGTCCTGGCTGCCAGGGGAGAGTGGCTGCTACCTTGGGAAGGGATTTCTGAACCGCTGAGATCTAGGCGACGGATGGATGGGGCTAATTGTCCTGAGAGACTCATTTGTCTTCTGGGTTCGGTTTCACTTTTCTATCTCCTTCCCTTCCCCGCCCTCCAGCTCACGTCCTCACGAACTCCGCTCTCCCGTCGCTTCTGGAACAAGTGATTTTTACTGCTTATGAAATGGCAGGACAGCCGTGGGCCTAGAGCCCTGAACAGCGCAGGCCGGTGCTGTGTAATCTTCCCAGCTGCTGTGTGGAGCCGAACCCCAACTTAGAGCTAGGAGGATGGTGAAGCACTGGAATGGGTTACCTAGTGGAGTCTCCTTCCTTGGAGGTTTTTAAGGCCCGGCTTGACAAAGCCCTGGCTGGGATGATTTAGTTGGGATTGGTCCTGCTTTGAGCAGGGGGTGGGACTAGATGACCTCTTGAGGTCCCTTCCAACCCTGATATTCTATGATTCTAAGAGCTCTGAACTCCTTTTCACACCTGACCTCATCCAGGTCGGAATCCAGTGTTCACAGGTGACAGGCTCCTGCACTGACCCACAATGGCAGAGATTGCAGCTGCCTCCTTTATCAACATAGTAGCCAGGTCGGTGCCTTCATCAGCTGCAGTAACCAGCTACCCGGGTTCATTCTCTGCTCTTCCAACAAGTATCTACCATGTCACGCTTACAGTATCTTCAGTTTAAACATCGGTATTGCCAACTGGACCAGACTGGTGCTTCAGGCTAGCCCCCGTGTCTTGTCCCCAGCAGTAGGCAGCATTCGCTGCTTCAGAGCAAGGTGCAATCAACACTAGAATAGAATTAGTCAGTCCCCAGGGAAGCATCCTCTTGACCCCAATAGTTAGTGATTGCCCCGGAGCAGAACGGTTTAGATCCCTTGCAAAGGGGGGGGGGGGTAGCTCAGTGGTTTGAGCTTTGGCCTCCTAAACCCAGAGTTGTGAGTTCAATCCTTGAAGGGGCCACTTAGGGATGTGGGGCAAAATCAGTACTTGGTTCTGCTAGTGAAGGCAGGGGACTCGATGACCTTTCAAGGTCCGTTCTAGGAGATAGGATATCTCCATTTATTTAAAGCTCTTGTTTAGTTTTTTAGCCTTCACTGTTCTGACTCTGGATGTCTCTGTTCCCCTTATACACGTTGCCTCCTTCTCTGAATCCTGCTAAGTGAATCTTGCCTCCCTTTCCCTTGGCTTCCCGAAGCAGCTGCTGAACGAAGCCAGTCGGTTACTGTTATTCAATACCGTAGGTGGAAGTGAGTTGGAAACATGCTGATTCCTAGGACCGTGGGAAAAGACCCTGGCAAAAGCTGCTGGCAAAACCAGGTGACAAATAACAGGGTTTGTGGGTTCATGGAAAAGCAAGCCATTTTTCTTCATCGCTTTGCATTTTCCAGGGAGTTTCCCATAGGGAGGAAAGCCGGTTTCCACACAAACACACGTGTACTTACGGAGAAAGCAGCGCTCACTAGATTCATGCCGCTTGAGTGGATTCCAGAGCTCTGGAAAGAGAGGAACCCATATACACCCAAAGGTTTTCATTTTCACAATAGACAGGTACTGAGCTCTGCTAGCCCTTGGGAAAGCCCAGACCTGGATTGACTTAACTCGGATCTTCAGGAGGACATTGGAGGGGGTCTTGTGGTGAACAGCACCATCCTGGCACACGAGAGACCTGGTTTTAATTCCCAGCTCTGCCACAGACTCATCATCACATTTGGCAAGTCACTTAGCCTCACTGGGCTTCAGTTCCCCATCTGTGAAATGGGAATAAAATGTCCCTCCCCCACAAGGGTGCTGAGAGGATAAACCCGTTCATGTTTGCAAGGTGAACACACGGCATGGAGATGGGGGCCAGAGAAGTACCTCGAAAGAGGCGAGGTCCCAAACCTGAGACACTTTGGGCTCAACCCTTACTTTGGAACAGGTCCCATTAGCTCCATGGGCAATCCCCTAGGTGAGATTGTTGGGATTCACCCCTGTGTTAGGTATGTTCTACAATCCTGGCTCCTCTAAGGGTACGTCTACACCGCAAAAGAGAAAACTACAGCAGCGAGTCTCAGTCAGATGACCTGGGCTCTGAGACTTGTTGCTGTGGGTCTTTTCTTTGGCTGTCTCGACGTACCCACGAAGGTTTCCAGTAGTCTAGGTAACTGATGTCCGAGCTAAAGCTGCCAACATCGCTGCCAGCCTATCATGCAGACGAACTCAGCCACGGGAAGGGCAGGTTAACCAGGAAGCCAGGCTGTGATGAGATAAGCAACACGGCTCTAGAGTCGAGATGAAGGAGCCGTCTGAGATAACGTGAGCCCGAACCTTCCTCGACAATCAAATCACTCGTGGAAGTTCGGAAACGCTTCATTTCCAGTGGGCAACCTAGGCCCGCTTTGCCCGCCCCACCGTAGGAGTCTTTGTGGGAACAGTCTGGTCGCAGGAGGTGTCCAGATGGACCTTGCAGGCAGGGGAGGTTTGGCTCGGGTTCAGAGGAACATCTGGGGGTTGGTTCTGGTCTCACCTACGCTGCCGTAAGCAGGAGCGACTCCGGTGAAGTCAGTGGAAGTTATGTGGGGTCGGAACCACTTTCTGGAATTGGAACTCTTTGAGCTCTGCCTACAGTGGAAGGCCGAAGTCCAGAGACCACGACAACTCCCGTTAGTGTTACCGGCACGAAGTGGGCCAGCATGGGAGTCTGGTTCAGAGCTGCTGAGCTTTGTGGCTAGAACCAAAACCTGAATTAATTCCCCAGCATGTAAAGCTCCCTGGCTTAATTCCTTTGGTTTGCCTTCGGTTGTACTTTTTTTCTGATCTCCCCCGGCATCCGAGCTTCCTTTGTGATAGTCTGCCAAGGAAGTGGTGGAAAGCACCAGCACAGGGGACATGTAAAACCTGGATTGGACAAAAAATTAGCAAGAAGGCTGTAGAAAATAATTCTCCACCGGCCCAAAGAAGGTGGATGGGATAGGCCCAATAAGGTTTGGTTGGGCTGAATTCTCTACTGGTGTAGATGGATGCAGCTCCATTGTCTTTGATAGAGTTTGGCCTTTTTTCACTAGAAAAGAATTTGGCCCTGGGTAACTGTCCACAGAAGCTTTTCAGGCCACGTCTACCTACAGGTCTGTACAACACCTCACCCAGCAGGGCTCCAGTCTGAATCGGACAGTACTTAGTCATGAGTGTCCAATGAGAATTATCCTTTCCTATGACTGCCCTTACGAGATTTACGTACCTACGTTGTGCCTTTCCGCCCCTGCGAACATCCCTGCAAGCTCTCTCGGTCCTGCCCCGTAAACCAAGACTAGACTGAATTAAAGCTGGGTTATTTAGTAAACACTTTTCAGAAGAACGTTTTTGATTTATAGGTGCCCCAATCGTGCTCCAAGGAGGACTCGTACAACTTTAACTGCATTTTCTCAGCATCACACCAGCCCAATAAAAAAGAGCTCATGTGCACTGCACAAATTCTCACTTCCAATATAAAAAGGGTTTTATGAGACTGGAAGTCTCATTGGCTCTGTGGTGCAGAGCATATTGGCTGATACCCTGCATGACAGACCTTCTATTCCTCTTCAAGTTGTCAGACCTCAGTAGCATTTACAGCTATTTAGCTATCAAATTTTATGTGCGGCTCAGAGAGAAATGTGTCTCTTAAATACTGCTATTTCTCATAAACAGCAGTCTGTTAAGCCATGTCAATTGTAGAACTGTTTCATGGAGCCCTCAAATGCGATTGGGTAAAACACCCGTCATTACCAGAGTGGCAAAGCACTGAATTATGTACTGAACTGAATTTCCTAAGCAAGGCCTGTATTACACTTGTACCCAGAGGCCACCAGCAAGATGACAGCCCCATCGTTGTACTAGAGACTTTGCATACACATAGCAAGACAGTCCCGGCTGCAAGTAGTTTACAGCCAAAGGAAGATCATTGTCCTCACGGTACCAATGGGAAACCAAGCCCTAGAGACAAGGTCGCGCATAGAGTCTGCGGCAAAGGCTGGAATCAAACTCAGGTCTCAGAGCCTTAACCTCAACATGCTTCTGTTCTTTAAACTTCTGGCTCTAGCTGATGACTGACTCCTTTCCTCCCCCCTCCACCCCCCCCGCGGTCCTTACCCAATTGAGTGTTACGACTTATTTGTGTTTCCATAGGGTGAATGGGTTTTCCTGGTTGCATGTGCACTCTCTTTTGTGATGATGAGATCAGACCATTTTGGGCCACATCACCCACAATTTCTGGGAGTTTCAGAGTCAGGCAGAGTTTCGGCATTTTTAGTTTATTATCTTTTTTGCATCTTCGTTTTACTGCCTGCAATCTGCCGCTATGCTGATGGCAGAAGCGGTGCGTAAAGCCTTCAGCTGGCCTCGCGCAGGGAGTGAATGTCACCCAGAGGGTCTCCGTGGTAGTTGTTTGCTATCTAATTGCTGGTTTGTGCCGCACATCAGGAGGTCAGATGTCTCAGCGCTACTGTTTCCCACATGCGGCAAACTGAGGGCCGGAAAAATGCAGACACGGTTGTTTTCGAATGTGAACTCACATCTGCGAAAATAAAGGCAGGGGTCAGACCGGTTCGAATAGCAGAGCTGTTAGGTGCAACACATGTGGGGCCGTGCCGGGGGGCTGTTGCTTGTTGTTTCCTTCCCATACTTGGGCTGCTTGATGGTTTTAATCGAAGCAACTTTACCAGCAGAGAGAGTCACTCTCTCCCTACTTTTCAATTAATCATCAGCCTGTCAGCGGTCCTTCCCCCATCTTCTCCCTCCCGCTGGGGTTTGCTGAACTGCGCACACGCACAGGGCTTGCATCCTGATGTACCTCATTTCAGTGGTTAATAATTTACCAGCATCCTGGACTGCCGGCTCAGGAAGGAGCTTCCCTATCACAGGGAGGCTGGAGTGATGGACTCACATGCCGGAGTAATGGACCAGCTGTCCCCAGGTTCCTCACGTCTCCAATCACAGCACTGCCACTCTGAGTCACGGCCTTGGTTTCCAGGGCTATGCTGTCAAGAGCGCTCAGGGTCGGGTCAGCCTCTCTCAAGGCCAGAGGGTGCCACCAGTGGCATGCCACACAATGCACAAGTTCTCCCGGCCTGTGGGTCTTCTGTAGTGTTGTATTAGGGTTTTGCCTAGAGGCCCACACCAAGATGGGGGCCGTGTTGTATAGACAGACAGGAAGAAATAATCCCTGCTGGGAGAAGGAAGGATTGTCCAATGGTCAGGGTATTAACTTGGGATCCAAGACCCTTGGTGCAATTGTGTGACAAGTCACTTGGTCTCTCTGGGCGCATCTGCACACAGCTGGCACTTGAGACGCCCAGCCCAGGTAGAGAGACAAGTGATTGCACTGCTTGAGCCAGCAGACTACGAACAGCGGTGTGGACCTTGCTACACTAGCAGTGGCTTGGGCTAGCCGCCTCCGCTTGGCCCCAGGGAGTCAGGCGGGCGTGGACTCGGGAGGTTCGCAGGCTCGCTCAAGATGAGCTATCCCATGTCATAGATTCACAGACTCCAAGGTCAGAAGGGACCACTGTGATCATCTAGTCTGACCTCCTGCAGAGCACAGGCCAGAGACCTGCCCCAGATAATTCCTAGAGCCGAGCATTTAGCAAAACATCCCAACTTGCTTTAAAAATGGCCAGGGATGGAGAATCCACCACGGCCCTTGGTAAGTTGTTCTAATGGCGAATCAGTGTCACTGTTAAAAACGTGTACCTAATTTCCTATCTGAATTTGTCTAGCTTCAGCTTCCAGCCATTGGGTCGTGTCGTCTTTCTCTGCTAGATTGAACAGTCCCTTATTAAATATTTTTCCCCATTTAGGGACTTACTGACTGTGATCAAGTCACCCCTTAACCTTCTCTTTATTTAGCTAAATAGATTGAAATCCTTGTCTATCGCTACAAGGCATGTTTTCTAATCCTTAAGAACATAAGAACGACAACACTGGACCAGACCAATGGTCCATCTAGCCCAGTATCCTGTCTTCTGACAGTGGCCTGTGCCAGATGCTTCAGCAGGAACGAACAGAACAGAGCAATTATCAAGTGATCCATCCCCCATCATCCAGTCCCAGTTCCTGGCAATCAGTGGTTTAGGGACCCCTAAAGGTGGGGTTGCATCCCTGACTGTCGTGGCTAATAGCCATTGCTGGACCTATCCTCCATGAACTTATCTCGTTCTTTTTTTAACCCATTTTACTTTTGGCCTTCACAACATCCCCTGGCAACTAGTTCCAGGTTGACTGTGCATTGTGTGAAGAAATACTTCCTTTTGTTTGTTTTAAACCTTCTGCCTGTTAATTTCATTGGGTGACCCCTGCTTGTGTTATGTGAAGAGGTAAATAATGCTTCCTTATTCACCTTCTGTACACCACTCCTGATTTTATGCACATCTATCTCTGTTTGAAACTGAACAATCCCAGTCTTTTTAATCTCTCCTCGTATGGAAGCTGTTCCATATCCCTAATCATTTTTGTTGCCCTTCTCTGTATTTTTTTTTTTAATTCTAGTATATCTTTTGTTGAGATGAGGCGACCACATCTGCACACAATATTCAAGGTTTTGGGCGGACCATGGATTTATATAGAGGCAATATGACATTTTCTGTCTTCTTATCTATCCTTTTCCTAATGGTCCTAACATTCTTTTTTGACTGCTGCTGCACATTGAGCTGATGTTTCCGGAGAACTATCACAATGACTCCAAGATCTCTCTCTTGAGTGCTAACAGCTAATTTAGACCCATCATTTTGTATGTATAGTTGGGGTTATGTTTTCCAATGTGCTTTGCTTTGCATTTATCAACATTGAGTTTCATCTGCCATTTTCTTGCCCAGTCACCCAGTTTTGTGGGATCCCTTTGTAGTTCTTCACAATCTGCTTTGGACTTAACTACCTTGAGTAATTTTGTATTGTCTGTAGACTTTGCCACTTCACTGTTTACTCTTTTTCCAAATCATTTATGAATGTGTTGAACAGTACCAGTCCTAGTACAGACCCTTTGGGGGACCCTGCTATTTGCCTCTCTCCACTGTGAAAACTGACCTTTTGTTTGCTATCTTTTAACCAGTTACTGATCCATGAGAGAACCTTTCCTCTTATCCCATGACTGTTTACTTTGCTTAAGAGCCTTGATTTTGGGAGCCTTGTCAAAGGCTTTTGAAAATCCAAGTATATCCATTGGATCATCTTTGTCCATATGCCTGTGACTTGCTAAGAGACTTCTAATAGATTGGTGAGGCATGCTTTCTCTTTACAAAAGCCATGTTGACACTTCTTCAACATACCATGTTCATCTGCGTGTCTGATAATTGTGCCTTTTTATCATGCTCCTGGCTTTTCTCTGAATTGTCTCCATCTTATCAATATCCCTCTTGAATTATGGACACCAGAATTGGACACAAGATTCCAGCAGCGATTGCACCAGTGCCAAATACAGAGCTAAAGTAACCTCTCTGCTCCTACTCAAGCAGGGCCGGCTCCAGGCACCAGCGTAGCAAGCAGGTGCTTGGGGCGGCCAATTCAAAGGGGCAGCACTCCGTCCGGTCTCGGGGTGGCACCTGTCTTCGGCGGAAATTCGGCGGCAGGTCCCTCATTCCCTGTCTTCCTCTTTGAGTTGCCGCCGAAGAGGAAGAGAGGGAGGACCTGCTGCCAAACTGCTGCAGAAGAAACGGCGTGGTTGAGCTGCCGTCAAAGTGCCGCCGCTCGTCTTTTTTTTTTTTTTTGGCTGCTTGGGGCGGCAGAAAAGCTGGAGCCGGCCCTGTACCCAAGAATGCCTTAATTACGCATCCCAGGATTGCATTAGTCCTTCTGGCCACAGCATTATGTCGGGAGCTCATGTTCAGCTGATTATCCACCATAACCCCCAAATCTTTTTCAGAGTCACTTTTTGCCAGGATAGAGTACCCCATCCTGTAAGTATAGCCTACATTCTTTGTTCCTAGATGTACATTTCCATTTATCCATATTAAAATGTATATTGTTTGTTTGCGCCAAGATTGCTCTGTATCAGTGACCTGTCCTCTTCGTTATTTACCGCTCCCCCAAATTTTTGTGTCATCTGAAAATTTTATCAGTGATGATTTTTTGATTTCTTCCAAGTTATTGATAAAAATGTTAAACAGCGTGGACCCAAGAACAGATCCCTGCAGCATCCCATTGGAAACACACTCTCTTTCAATGATGATTCCCCGTTTACAATTAGATTTTGAGACCTATCAGTTAGCCAGCTTTTAATCCATGTAATGTGTGCCATGTTAATTTTATATCTTTCTAGTTTTTAATCAAAATGTCTTGCAGTACCAAATCAAATGTCTTACAGAAGTCTAAGTACATTACATCAACACTATTACTTTTATCAACCAAACTTGTAATCTTATCAAAACAGATTCTATCAATTTAGTTTGACAGAATGTATTTTCCATAAACCCATGTTGATTGGCATTAATTATATTACACTCCATTAATTCTTTATTAATCAAGTCCCATATCAGCTGCTCCATTATCTTGTCTGGGATAGATGTCAGACTGACAGGTCTTTAATTATCTGGGTCATCCCATTTACTCCTTTTAAATATTGGTACAATGTTATCTTCCTTCTAGGCTTCTGGCACATCCCCGGTGTTCCTAAACGTATTGAAAATCAACGTTAATGTTCTGGTGAGCTCCTCACCAATATGCTTAAAAAACTCCTCCTTATTGTCCTTAACTCTGCTGACCATAGATGTCTCCGTGTGTCCCTTTGCTTCTCTTATCAGTTTTCTATAATTCCTAGCTTGTGATTTATATTCATTACTACCAAGCAAAATAAAATCTGAACACTGGGCGCTGGGAATGTCTCTGTTAACTAACAATCCCACCACTGCCACCATGTCAGGGTTCCTTCCCCACTCTGAATTCTGGGGTACAGATGTGGGGACCCGCATGAAAGACCCCCTAAGTTTATTTTTACCAGCTTAGGTTAAAAGCTTTTTCAAGGCACAAACTTCACCTTGTTTTTGAACAGTGTGCTGCCACCACCAAGTGATTTAGACAAAGAATCAGGGAAAGGACCACTTGGAGTCCTATTTCCCCAAAATATTCCCTGAAGCCATCACCCCCTTTCCGGGGGAAGGCTTGAGAATAATATCTTCACCAATTGGTACAGATCAACACAGACCCAAACCCTTGGATCTTAAGAACAATGAAAAATTAATTAGATTCTTAAAAGAAGAATTTATTTAAAAATAAATAAATAAATAAATAAAAGAATTACCTCTGTAAAATCAGGATGGAAAATAACTTTACAGGGTAACAAAAAGATTTAAAACACAGAGGATTTCCCCTCCAGGCAAAACTTTAAAGTTACAAAAACAGGGATAAACCTCCCTCTTAGCACAGGGAAAATTCACAAGCTACAACAAAAGATAATTTAACACATTTTTTTACTATTACTTACTATTTTTGCAATATTAGATGCTTAGTTCAGATATGGCTTAGGGAGATGTATTTTCCCTGCCCTGGTTCCTTGCTAACTCCAAAAAACCAAAAGAACCCAAAAACAAAAACCTTTCCCCACAGATTTAAAAGTATCTTCTTCCCTTATTGGTCCTTTTGGTCAGGTGCCAACCAGGTTATCTAAGCTTTTTAACCCTTTACAGGTAAGAAGGAATTTTATGCTACCCGTAGCTGTATGTTTATAACAGCTTCCCTTATCAGTTTTCTACAATTCCTAGTTTGTGATTTATATTCATTACTACCAACTTCCCCTTTCTTCCATTTGTTATATATTAGTCCATTTGTTTATAGTTTTCTTCACTTCCTCTTTCAATCAGAACAGTTTTTCAACCTATATGGCCTCCTTTCTGGATTGTGACTTTTTAGGCAGCTAGTAAGGTGTTCTTAAAAAATTCCCAATTATCATTCAGATTTTTTCTGATTAAATTCTTCCTCCCATCTGATTTTGTTCATAACTATTTTCAGCTTTGTGATATTGGCCCTTTTAAAACACCAAGTATACAGATCACTGGTCTGGACTTTTTTCTGTTTGCCCATTTTGAATTTGATCGAGTGATGATCACTTGTACCTAAGCTACCATTAATTTTCAGTTCTGTGATTAGTTCCTCTTTATCTGTCAAGACAAGATCTAATATAAAATTCACCCATGTTGGAGGCAACCCTTTTTGTGATAGGAAATTGTCATCTATAATATGTAGAACTTCCAAGAATGTTTTAGTACTGGCGGCATGAGATCTCCAGCATGGGGGGGGGGATAGCTCAGTGGTTTGAGCATTGGCCTGCTAAACCCAGGCTTGTGAGCTCAATCCTTGAGGGGGCCATTTAGGGCTCTGGGGCAAAAATCTGTCTGGGGATTGGTCCTGCTTTGAGCAGCAGGTTGGATTAGATGCCCTTCCAACCCTGATATTCTATGATTCTATGTCACTCAAACTGAAGTCCCCCATGATCAGGCAAGTTTTGTTCCCACACATTATAGATAACTGCGTAAATTAACATCCTGTTCCCTAGCGTAATTTGCTGGTTTGGCGCAGACACCGACTTATACCCCATCTTTGGGCCTTGTCTGTCAGGACATTGATCCATAAGCATTTGGGATCATTTTCTTCTGAGTTATCGGTGACTCGGAAACAGGTCATGTCATTTTTGACAGCATGCTGCTTCCCTTCCCCTTTGGGCCACTTGATCCCTCCTAAATAGGTTACAGCCATTGATTTTAACATGCAAATCTTGGGAGTCCATCCCACCAGCTTTCAGTAACACCAACTAGATCGAATTTATGGTCATAAATGAGCAATTCCAATTCCTCTTGTTTGTTACCTAGGCTTCCAGCATTGGTGTATGGGCAAGCATCTGTCGACCCGGGCTAGGAATCATACCTCCCAGCTGCAGTGCGGACATGTCCTCCGGCCCTCAGTCTGCTGTCTATAAAATCGAGATAACAGCACTGCCCTACGGCGCCAGAGGGGTTGGGGGAATAAATACAATCGAGACTGTGAGATGGTCAGATACTAGGAACAGAGGATTGGAAGGGACTTGCTGGGTCCTGGGGACGGCAGGCAGCCCCATCGTATTATCCGGTTCCTAAATTTGTCAAGCTCCATCTTAAAGCTAGTTAAATTGTTTGCCCCCCTGTGCCTCGTATTGGAAGGCTGATGGGGGCCAGGTAAGTACCTAAGCTAGCCAGGATCAGTCTCCCCATTTTACCGATGGGGAGCGGAGACACTAAAGGTCTGTCTGCACTGCCGCCAGAGGTAGGGCTGCAGCATGTGGAGACATACACGAGCCAGCTGGCTCCGGAAGCCGCGGCAGCACAGCCCCACTCGGGCGCCTGGGCAATACTTGATTGGCTAACCCATGCCATTGGGGCTTCGCTGCTCTTGTTAGTGGTGTGAGCTAAACCCAAGGTTGCTGCGCTATGCCTACCTGCGCTGCAGTCACACCTCCACCTGCTCTGCAGATGTGCCCGCTGTGACTTGCTTAGAGGCACGTGGGGATTTCAGAGCCGGGAACTGAAACCGGAGCTTCCAGTGCCGAGCCTGGTGCCTGACCCAGAGCCATCTTTCCTGGGTCACGCGAGGGGCTCGTCACATCTTCCGGCTGCCCTCCTTTCACCCCAGCCCCCCGGAGGATTTCACATTGCATGTGGGAAGCTGCTGATACAGCTCAGTATCCGCGTGAGCAGGCACTACGCACCAGGCTCTTCCTCCCGCCCGTGCCGGGGCTCAGCCCTTCTCAGGTGTCCTGTGTAAAACTGCTTCTCTTTGGTTCCGTCTACACTTGCAGCTGGGATGTGATTCCCAGCTTGCGTCGGCGTCCTTGTGGCAGCTCTCACCGCGCTGGTGTGAGTAGTGCAGGCTAGTTTCTCCGAGTGCAAACCCACCTGGCCCTCCCCGGGTACGTACTCAAGGCCGCCATTAATGCTGGAAAGCCCAGGGAGGCTTTAGCGCAAGCGGAGAGTGGGGTGGACTGTCTTGCATTCTGGGAACGTTATTCAGCTGGCTTGCTGCGAATGAACTGCACTGTGATCTTCACTTGCATTGCTTGGCCTTCCCTTTCTTCTTCTTGACCTCATCCTTGTTCTCTGCCTTCTCTTTGACCTTTGCCTTGGCCGTTTGCCTCCTTGACTTTGTTCCTCTTTCCCTGGCTCTCTGCACTGTCTAGCTCGGGGTTCCTCTGAGAGGCTGCCTCACTATACCAAGCTGCTAGACCATTGACGCTGGTCAAGCCGTCTTCTGCTGCGTCACCCTAGCGGCCTCAGCTGCCATCTGCTGGAGTCCTTGTAGAGGGGAGGGGAGCTAGCAGGCAAGAGGCTATTTGTGAGGGTGCCTCTGCTTCGGAACGCCCCCTCTGCTTCGGAACGCCCTCTCTGCTCTCTTGGTCCATACCAGTTTACTCACCACTAGGGTAGGTTGTGCAGCGAAAGCTCTGCAGGGACAATGCAAAGGTCTTTGAGGTGGTTCCACCCTCGGTTATTGATTGATGCTGTGGCCGTGCTGAGTGGTGGTTGGAAGTTAGAGGCACAGTCTGTTTGGTGGCGGTGTGCTTAAGAATGATCAGTGAGTCCCTCCAGCCTGGAATACAGCTGCCCTTTCTTCATGGAGGTGTGTCTAAATCTAAATAAATAAGCAAAGTTGGTCAAAAGTTTTCAAACCCACTTGTTTTTGTCGAAAAGGGGAATGTGGGTGAAAACATTTTGGTTCCGACAAAAATTTTCAGGTGTACAAACCCCTTCATCAATGTTTGTCTGGTGTTTTATTTTTCATGGGGAAAAAAACACTTTTTTGTGTGGGGAGGGTGTCGAAATTGCTCATGTTTCCAGTTTGCCACTGTGCAACTTTTAATTGGGTGCATGTCGTGCCGTGTCGTCGTCAGGTGGCATTTTCCTGACTCCTTGATTGGATGAGCACGCATATAAATACTTGCAATGCTCCTTCCAGCTGCGTCTCTCATGGGGCTCTCTTGGTGGTTTGGAAAGTTTTTGGAAACCATGACAAATTTTCTAAGATGGAAAAAAAACTATTTCCATTTTGAAAGCTTCAGAAGGGGAACATTTTTTTTTATACTGTCCAGATTTTTTGTGAAAAATCAAAAGGACAAATTTTGACCAGCTCTATAAATAAATCAAGCGTCTTAAGTGCTGCTCCGAGTCCCAAATTCCAGGCTCCCCACTCTTCCCTGAGAGCTGTAGAAAAGAGCCTCACGCTGCTTGACTTCAGCAGCGGCAGTCTGCAAGCGGGGCCGATTTTTGTAAGCCCAGAGTGAGACCGGTATCTGTGCTAGGAGTCTCTCCTAATTGGTGCCCAGCCAGTGGGCTAAGCAGGGCTTTCATCTGCCTCGAGTCCCAGGTTCTTTTGAAGCTTTCAGTACTGGTATGTTCGCGGCTGGAGCCACTCCTGAGTTAGGTTCTTACCCACGAAAGCTTATGCTCCCAATACTTCTGTTAGTCTTAAAGGTGCCACAGGACCCTCTGTTGCTTTTTACAGATTCAGACTAACACGGCTACCCCTCTGATTCCTGAGTTAGGGTTATTACCTCCAGTTAGCAGCTCCTCTCTGAGAGATGGCCGCAGAGGAGGGAGATAGGGGGGATCTTCCGTTCCAGAACAGACAACAGCTGCGTCAGCATGTGCGCTGCAGGCCTCGCCTCTCCCTTGTTCCTGGTCACCACTCCCTAAGCTGTAGTGACCAGAATTTGGCAGCTCTACAGCTGTGTCTGCTGTGCACTGAGGGGCGCACTTTGGCTCTGTCACGGTTCCCCACACGGTTACTACGATTGTCACTTTTCTAACTGCTGATAACCAGACCCCCGAGGCCCCGCCCCTGCCTCTTCCTCCAGGCCCCGCCCCTTCCCTCACTCCTCTCTCTCCCACCCCCCGTCACTCATTGGATCGTCTCAAAGAGCCTGCCTGCAGGTAGGAGCCGGCGCCAGCTCAGGTTAATGACCCTCCCCTGCCCTACAGTAACTGGACTTTTGGTTCGGCTGCCATTCAGGGTTGTCAGGTCCCCTTTTCGACCGGCACCTGGCAGCCGTAACTGGCACTCGGACACACAAGTCAAAAACTGGACTGTCCAGGTAAAATCCAGACGGGTGGCAACCCTCAGTCACAACTGGCAACTAGCCATCCTGTAACTGAGTCTGTGGTGGAGTTCTCCCTTCTCTGCATCTCTCTCACTGTGGGTCACCTCCACCTACCTTTCAGGTCTGCGCCATCCTGCCTACTGTTTCCTGCCGCTCATGGCACTCAGCTTCCGGGGCCAGGCATAATTTCCAGGAACTCTCAAGAGCCTTCCTGCTTCTCCCCTTACCCCTCTCAATCTGCTGAGGCCCCGAAGGGGGGGTGGCTTATCCGCTGTATTACAGTAACACCTGCATGCCCCAGCCGAGATCAGGGTCCATTGTGCTGGGTACTGTACAAACACATGGTAAGAAACAGTCCCTGCCCCAAAGAGCTTACAGTCTAAACAGCCAACACAGACAAAAGAAGGATTATTATCCCCATTTTACAGATGGGGACCTGAGGCCCAGGATGATTGAAAGCTTGATCCAATGGCCCTTGGAGTTCAGTGAGTGGTGGATCAGGGTCTAAGTGACTTGGCCAAGGTCACACGGGGAATTCTATGGCATAGGTTTCTGAAGTGCCCTTTTGGAGCCTAGTCCTTAAGCCCATCCTTCCTCTCCAAACGTGGGCTGCAACATATGACAAGGAACCAAAATGAGAGGGACACGTGCAAGAAACGTCAAACGCCATGGGGTTCTTTCCTTTACTGTGAGTGACTCTCTCTGAAACCTCGGTTCCATGAGTCTTTATTTTGGCTATAAATAACTTCCAACAGTAAAAGGAAGGGACGCCAAATTTGGATGGAGTTAAGGGAACTTGGAGACTCAAATGAAAGATGTCACTCAGAACAAGGTAGAGGTGCAAGGCCTGGCACCCCCCAACCCCAGTTCTCTTTCCCTTGTTTCCTGTCCCCAGTGCCTCATAAGAATGGCCAGAGTGGGCCAGACCAAAGGTCCATCTAGCCCAGTATCATGTCTGCCGACAGTGGCCAATGCCAGGTGCCCCAGAGGGAATGAACAGAACAGGGAATCATCAAGTGATCCATCCCCTGTCGCCCATTCCCAGCCTCTGGCAAACAGTGGCTAGGGCCACCCTCCCTGCCCAGCAAAGTTGTTTTGTGAAGCGGCTCCAAAATTGTCTGTCGCAAGTCTTTTCCTGATGGAAATTGACATGATCATTGGGGTGTAAGTTGGTGTCTGCTCCAAACCACCAAATTACGCCAGGGAACAGGGAACTTACGCAGTTATCTATAATGTGTGGGAACAAAACTTGCCTGATCATGGGGGACTCAATGACATGGTTTTGTTTTTACTGAGCAACTGGTCACTTTTTGTTGAAAAGCCAAAACAAAATTGGTTTCAGGGTTTTTGATTTTGTCCCCCCCCAAAAAACAAACAAACAAACAAACAAACAAACCTGGAAACGTTTGATGAAAACAAACCAACTACAAAACTTTTGTTTCCACCCAAATTTTTCACTGGGCGAAATACCCCTTGTTTCCTGTGCTGCCTTCTGAGCTGTCCTGGTCGACCCTCCCTGCAGTGAAATCTGCATTCCCAGGGCTGTCACTCACATCTCTCCTTAAACACCGCTCCAAATAGTCTTGTCTCTCATGCAGTATGGCATGTGTGCCGAAGGCTGATTTTCAGTGGCACTCACACTGCCCGGGTCCTGGCCACCGGTCCGGGGGGCTCTGCATTTTAATTTAATTTTAAATGAAGCTTCTTAAACATTTTAAAAACCTTATTTACTTTACATACAACAATAGTTTAGTTATATATTAGACTTATAGAAAGAGACCTTCTAAAAACGTTAAAATGTATTCCTGGCACACGAAACCTTAAATCAGAGTGAATAAATGAAGACTCGGCACCCCACTTCTGAACGGTTGCTGACCCCTGGTCTAGCAGCACAGCTTGTGGGAGGGCTCATGGGGAAGATTCGCCCCGTTGTCCTGGGACAAGTAACATAGTTGAATATTTTTAACCTTTCTGCTACTTCTGTACCATTAAGGGAGCTTGTTTCCCTGTCCTGTGGAGAGAGCTCCTGTCTTCTGTTCCTAGGGTATCCAGGCCTTCTGGCCCACAGCCCATTTTCTTTGCCCACACTCCTCTTGTTGTTTGTTTTCTCTGCCTTCCCTGCTCTTCCTGCCCTCTGAACCCTTCCTGCTCTCCTCCTCTTCCCAGACAGCCTGTGTTGGTGATCACTCCTGGGCGTGGGGGTGAGGACAGCAAACCTCCCCTCACTGCAGAGGGGTCTGGCTAATGCTGTCTCCTCCTTTGGTCCTTCCCCCCCCCCCCCCATGTCCTCCCCTCTCTCTGATGCTTGGATTCGGCCAGCCCTGGCGCACTGCTGTGGTGAGGTGCAGGAGGGAGGCAGGGGTATAGAGAGTCCCATGTGCAGTTGCACCAAAAGCCAGTGGTTTATTAGTAATAACTCAGTAGCTATACTGATAGCCAGCACTGTCTGGGTGCAGGGAGACCAACAGCTTTGCCTCTTTAAGCGCATGATCGCTTGGCAACAGGAGAGCGCTAAGAACCTGGATGAGACACAATCAGACAGGTTCCATCCGAGCTGGAACAAGATGGGAATGCAGTAGATGATTGAAGGAAATGCAGTGGAGCAGGGAGAGATCAAGATATCAAGAGGCCAGTTTTGTTCAACATCTTTATTAATGATCTGGATGATGGGATTAATTGCACCCAGGGCCGGCTCCAGGCACCAGCGCAGCAAGCAGGTGCTTGGGGCGGCCAACGGAACGGGGTGGCACGTCCGGCTCTTCGGCGGCAATTCGGTAGTGGCTCCCTCAGTCCCTCTTGGAGGGAAGGACCTGCTGCCGGATTGCCGCCGAAGAATGAAGTGACGGCAATCGGCTTTTTTTTTTTTTTTTTTTTTTTGCCGCTTGGGGCGGCAAAAACTCTAGAGCCGGCCTTGATTGCACCCTCAGCAAATTCATAGGTAACACTAAGCTGGGGAGAGAGGTAGATACACTGGAGGGTGGGGATAGGGTCCAGAGTGACCTAGACAAATTGGAGGATTGGGCCAAAAGAAATCTGATGAGGTTGAACAAGGACAAGTGCAGAGTTCTGCACTTAGGACGGAAGAATCCCATGCACTGCTACAGGCTGGGGACTTACTGGTTAAGCGGCAGTTCTGCAGAAAAGGACCTGGGGATTACAGTGGATGAGAAGCTGGATATGAGTCAGCAGTGTGCCCTTGTTACCAAGAAGGCTCACAGCATATTGGGCTGCATTAGTAGGAGCATTGCCAGCAGATTGAGGGAAGTGATTATTCCCCTTTATTCGGCACTGGTGAGGCCACACCTGGAGTATTGTGTCCAGTTTTGGTCCCCCCACTACAAAAGGGATGTGGACAAATTGGAGAGAGTCCAGCAGAGGGCAACAAAAATGATTAGGGGGCTGGGGCACATGACTTATGAGGAGAGGCTGAGGGACCTGGGATTGTTTAGTCTGCAGAAGAGAAGAGTGAGGGGGGATTTGATAGCAGCCTTCAACTACCTGAAAGGGGGTTCCAAAGAGGATGGAGCTCGGCTGTTCTCAGTGGTGGCAGATGACAGAACAAGGAGCAATGGTCTCAAGTTGCGGTGGGGGAGGTCTAGGTTGGTTATTAGGAAACAGTATTTCACTAGGCGGGTGGTGAAGCACTGGAATGGGTTCCCTAGGGAGGTGGTGGAATCTCCATCCTTAGAGGTTTTTAAGGCCCGGCTTGACAAAGCCCTGGCTGGGATGATTTAGTTGGGGTTGGTCCTGCTTTGAGCAGGGGATTGGACTAAATGACCTCCTGAGGTCCCTTCCAACCCTGATATTCTACGGTTCTATGATTTCAGGCACTGCTCAGCCTTGCTCCTCTGCACTCACTCGGCAAATCCTCAGATCTTGGAGGACCTCCCCTGCTTTATTATTCCTACTTTCAGTGCTGATGAAACTTTCATTAGGACTGGCGTAAACAGTTCAATGAACTAATGCAAATCTGGAGCCAACCTGGGTTGCGCAGACATAGCTGAGGGCAGATTCTGGACTCTGGTTTACAGGGGAAAGGCTGAAAGTATTCAAATGTGTTTCAAAGGTTAAAAGGAGTCAGGGAAAATCTGCTGGTGAAGCACTGCGACAATTGCCTGGAAAAATTTGCTGGGCAGCAAGCAGAGGTGTTGCGTGGAGTGGTTCCCTAGGGAAGCAGTTCTCAACTAGGGGTACGTGTACCCCTGGGGATATGCAGAGGTCTTCCAGGGAGTACATCAGCTCATCTAGATACAGTAAAAGCTGTGTTATCCGGCCCAGTACCAGCCAGAAAGCTCTATAAACCGACATTTCTAATCTTCATAGAAAGTCCAGTTAATAGTCCGGTTGGCGCGGGGCTGGCAGGCTCCCTACCTGGTGCCGCATGGCTCCCCGGAAGCTGCATGTCTGTGCTGCTCCTGGGCGGAGGAATGGCCACAAGGGGTTCAGAACATGGGAGGGGATGCGGAGCTGGGGGTTGGGGAAGGGGTGCGGGGCGCGGGCTCTGGGAGGGAGTTAGGGTGCGGTCAGGTGGCCCTGCGCACTGCCTCCGCCTGCAGGCGCTGCCTCCTGCAGCTCTGATTGGCCGCAGTTCCCGGCCAATGGGAGGTGTGGAGCCAGTGCTCTGGGCGGGGCGGGGACAACGCACGGAGCCGCCTAGCTGTGCTTCTAACTGGGAACAGCAGGGACAGGTCGCCGCTTGCAGGGAGCCACCCAAGGTGAGCGCCCCCTCGGATCCAGCACCTGAAACCCCTCATACACCCCAACCCCCTGCCCCGAGCCCTCTCCCGCACCCAAACTCCTTCCCAGAGCCCATGCCCTGCACACATACACCCGAACCCAAACTCCCTCCCAGAGCTCATGCCTCCGCACCTAAACTCCCTCCCTCTTAGTTAACTGGAATTTTTCACTTACTGGCACCACCATTCCCCCAACATGCTGGATAACAAAAGCTTTTACTGTATTTGCCTAGTTTTACAACAGGCTACATAAAAAGCACTAGCGAACTCAGTACACACTACATTTCATACAGACAATGGCTTGTTTATACCGCGCTATATACCATATATTGAAATGTAAGAACAATATTTATATTCTAATTTGATTTATTTTATAATTATATGGTCAAAAGGAGAAAGTCAGCCATTTGTCAGTAATACTCGGCTGTGACACTTGTATTTTTATGTCTGATTTTGTAAGCAAGTCGTTTTGAAGTGAGGTGAAACTTGGGCGTGTGCAAGACCAGTCAGACTCCTGAAAGGGGTACAGTCGCCTGGACAGGTTGAGAGCCACTGCCCTAGGGGATTTAACTGGGAGTAATGGGATGGAATGGAGCAAGCAGTGCGTAGCGGCTGTTGGACTGTGGGTTAGTAGCCCAAGGAGAGTGGTACAAAGCTGGCATTAGGTGCCCAGTCCCACTGCAACTCATTGAGAGGTGAGTGCAAGGCTCCCTTAAGCGTCTTCACAGCCAAAATCCAGCCTGGGCCAAGCCCTGGGGAATAGTGTGTAGGGATGAGCTAGAGGGAACCCACTCTGTCTCTCATTTATATGGGCCACTCTCAGCCAGCAGGACCAGCTCTCATTGTCTCCACTGGGGGACTCCCCCAGGGCTCATTCTGGGGCCACCATTTTCAAGGCTCCGTGTTTTCCATGTAGCATCCCGGTTGGTTAAGAATCGGGGCCCATCCCAACCCAGCATGGGGCAGAGACGGGGGGAGCTCTTTTATATCCTCCTGCCCTACACGACACTGTGGTCTCCCCTACACCTTGCTATTTCCATCAACTGCTAATTTACTCCTGCCTCTCACTGCCGCATTGTGGGCGCGCAGAGATGGCAAAGGGAAATGCTCCGGGCCATTTGTTATTGGGAGCGCTGCACGCCACGGCCCTGTCTGATGGGAAGTTAGACAGCAGGCGATGGTGGCTAGACCACTAAGAGGCCCCCTCCCCAATGAAGGGCTCCAGTAGGACGAAGGCGGCCATTGCCAGATGCAGGACCAGCCCTGCCAAGCGCCCGTCTCTCTCCCTGGCATTAGTGGACCCACAGGGCACTGGGCCCCAGGGCTGAAGGCAGATGGCAACCTGCCAGGTTGTGAGATTTTAGAGCAAAACCAAAACCTTTTGCATGCTTTTGAGAAAACAGAACGGTGTTGAAATGCCCTGTGTGGTCCGGGCACCCGCCGGGGCTGTGGAAAACCCAGGTTTGCGTCCCTACGTTGCCTGATTCTGGGGTAAAATCCTCGGCTCTGAGTGAATCTGGGTTGTCAGCGTCCTAACCACCAGGCTGTAGAGTGGGGTTCCGTCTCTCTCTGCCAAACCTCCTTCTACTGATGAAGACGTTTTCAAAACCCAAAACATTTCGGCTTTGAGTGTCTGGCAGGGTGGTGGCTTATGGCGGGAAGAAGCCGGGCAGGAGAGCGGAACAGGTTTGCGGCAAAGAGGGAGCGTGTTCAAAAGGGCTCTTTCTCATTCGACTACCGGGCTCCCATCCCTCTGTCACTGCAGGTGGGGCAGGCTGCCTTCAGTTCTACCACTTTGCTTTCTCTCCCTGCATTCCCCTGTCTGCCCCGTCTTAATATTACCCACCCTTCCCTAGCGTACTGTGAGCCAGACCCTAAGAAAGGAGAGCCGGTTATTTTACTCAGGTACAGCAGTGCACCAGGACTGAGAGCCAGGAAACCAGGATTCTCCTCTTAGCCCTGCCACTGATCTGTGTGACCACGGGCATGTCGCTTTCCTGCTCTGTGCCTCAGTTTCCCCCGCTGTAAAAGGGGGATAATGGTTCCGACCCTCCTTTGTAAAGGGGTTTCCAAAGAGGATGGATCTGGACTGTTCTCAGTGGTAGCAGATGACAGAACAAGGAGTAATGGTCTCAAGTTGCAGTGGGGGAGATCTAGGTTGGATATTAGGAAAAACTTTTTCACTAGGAGGGTGGTGAAGCACTGGAATGCGTTACCTAGGGAGGTGGTGGAATCTCCTTCCTTAGAGGTTTTTAAGGTCAGGCTTGACAAAGCCCTGGCTGGGATGATTTAGTTGGGATTGGTCCTGCTTTGAGCAGGGGTTGGACTAGATGACTTCCTGAGGTCCCTTCCAACCCTGATATTCTATGATTCTAGGGCTTTGAGTCTTGTGGTGGATGGTTTGCTATACAACCTCGTGCACTGGCAATGCAGCTGCGCGAGCCAGCATTTGGTGCAATGGCCAAGCCGTGATGGATGCCTGGAGATGTTCTCCTGGGATGACAGGCAGATATTTGCAGAACGCTGGCTGTTGTTGTGGGCAGTTCCCCCTACACCTTCCCTGGTAGCACCAGGCCCTCCAGTTCTGACATTAATTCTGAAAATGCATCTCCATGCCTTCCCCAGCCACAGCTCAGTGAGCCCTGATGGGGCTCTTCGTGGAGCAGCTTCACTCCTGGTGCTGGGTTCCCATAACAACCATGCCAGGCCTGACATCCTAATATTCATTCTCAGCGTATGGCAGAGGACTGATTACCTGCCCCGCCTTCCTCTTTCTCTCTCTTTCTCTTTCTCTTTTTCTCCCTCCTTGGCTGGCTGCGGCATAGAATTACAGTAACTCATCAAGGGTGATGTGGCTGACTTTGATGGAATATTTCCACCCTCCTTTAATTTCACAGAAGGGCATTAGCTAAAGAATGTGCCCAGCTTTAATGGATTGTCTGACTAATACGCTCTGAAAGGGTCGGGCCAGAGGGAATAGATTTCTAATGGGCCTGTCAAACTCTGAAGCGAGGCCGGAAGAAAGTGGGGGGAACAAGGGGGAGCAATGGGGAAATCTTCAAAAGTTTGTAACTCGCTGCAGATCAAAACTAACCCACTCCTCTGTCCCCAGCCTCTCTATTAAAGAGAGAAGGAAGCAAGGAAGTGGGCTTTGGTTTGGTTTTAAATTGAAACCTTTCCTCTCTTCCGTGCTTGAGAGAGCCTCTCGGATGCAAGGAGCTCAGGTCATGCTGCAATGTTGCCCTTATCACAGTCCTGCAGCATGGGAGCCTGAAGATGGAGAGGAAGTGCCAGAGGGGAAGGCAGGAAGTGATGTCATTGGGAGGAGGAAACCAGAAAGAGGCTCTCCAAATCCTGAAAGATTTTTAAATTTGCAAGTTGAAAAAAATCCTCACAATTTTAGTTATTGAAAAAATGAACGGTTGTAAGGTGTGCTTGGCTCTTTCCAGTACAGCACCACTTTGATAGAAACGACATATTGTTCTCCGAAAAATGCTCTAGAATATATTTGTCTCCCTAGGCGTGTATATGGGACTTGTCACTGTCGTGTGTTGAATAGGGATGTTTATTTATTGGCCTCGGATATTGTGGTGTGACTAATGCCCTGGATTATCAGTACAGAGTGCTAGAGTAGCTTTTATTTTTTTTAAGAGAAGGAAGACAGACCACGGAAAGATGATTAGCAATGGCAGAAGGTCTTTAGCAGAGAGGTAGAGAAGGCAGCATTAGAAATATAACACAGGTAGGAAACGGCCCAAGATGTTTCAGACCCAATTCTGCCACCCTGGCCCACCGAGTTAGTACCTTAGGCCTGGGCTACACTAGCGGGGGAGTTTGAATTAAGATACGCAACTTCAGCTACGCTATTGCGTAGCTGAAGTCGAAGTATCTTAGTTCGACTTACCTGGCCGTCCTCATGGCGGCGAGTCGACTGCCGCGGCTCCCCCGTCGACTCCGCTTACTCCTCTTGTTGAGGTGGAGTACGGGCGTCGATTAGCGGATCAATTTATCGCGTCCAGATGAGACACGATAAATCGATCCCCGATACATCGAACACTACCCACCGATTCAGCGGGTAGCATAGACGTACCCTTAGCCTGTTAATGGTCCACCAGTGGTTTGTTTTCCTTGTTTTTCCCCCTCCTCCTAGAAATATACATTTGGAATGACGAATCTCCCAAGGTTTTTGTTTTCTACTGGATGCAAATGATTCTCTGCAGCTAAATGCATCCGACGAAGTGGGCATTCACCCACGAAAGCTTATGCTCCAATACGTCTGTTAGTCTTAAAGGTGCCACAGGACTCGCTGTTGCTTTTTGCAGCGAAATGGTTACCGAAGAGCAGCAATGTAGCAGGAAGGATGGAGTTCTGTGCATTGTGTGGATGACTGCTTTCGGACCAACTCGGCTTTATGTTCCCATGCCTAAGGATTTCATCCTAAAGACTCCTGCAGTCTCTGGGCCAGCTATACTGCGTTCCTCGTAACCCCTCTCTTTAGAATACTTCCCTATGAGGTGCAAGCATTTTGCATCATACACCATGTAGAGAAGGAAACATACTGCAATTTCGTTCATGTCGTACTCCCCATCAGGACCCGGGCCAGGGAAGCTAATGACCAACCAGCGGATCAAATTTGGTGATTTAGGACACCTGAAGCATGTTGCGCATATGCTAAGAAGAAGAGAGTTGAATCTAATTTTCTCTTGGGGGATGTTATCTTAGATCCTACCGCAGCAGGTCTTGATGCCTGGAGAGGGGGCCAGGGCTAGTAGCAGTATTCTGCCACCGGCATTACATCACATAGTAGGGTAGGGGGTTGGTTTGCTTTGGGAGCCCGCCGTACTTTCAGATAGAGGAATTAGACCCAGTAGGCTGGTGCATTTTCTTGCGGAGGGATTAATTTATAAGGAAAAGGTGAAAGAACTAAACACAGTCCTGGGCCTTTAAAATTCCGCCTCTAGTGCTGGAAAGAAGTGTCTCTCTTTATAGAGGAACTTGATGTTGTTTAATGGAATTCACCCTGCAGGGGAGTTGGAAACTTAAAGGGCCAGGACTGCACGGATAGCTTGATTTGGCAAATACGACGGGGTGAGTGGGGAAGGTCTGAACACTCTGGAGCTGCGGTGCGTGGAGGGTGTAGGCTGTTGAGGGGCATTATCGCTGAGATGAAAGTGAGCAAAGGAAGGTTTAAGATGAGTATCAGGATGGTGAAGTCTGACAGCTGGTGAAAGACACTCCCCAGGAAAGCTACTGCTGTCACTGGGAGGGGGAGGAGATCACCCACAACGTGGTAGGTGCTGTCTGCGCCCGCATGAAGACAGACCCCGGCCCCAAGATCTTACAGTGCAAGAAGATAATCAGCGTAGGAAGGGGGGGGGGAGTAGTGCCTGTACATTTGAATATATTTGTATTTGATATTAATTGAGTTTTAATTTTTAATTAACTATATTCACCCACCTGCGTCTCACCCTCTCCATGACTAGACACCATGGAGGACAGGGCCATTTCCCGGCAGAGATCAGTGCCGAAGGTGTTCCACGCCCAGGGGTCAGTGTGGGAGAAGGAGCAAAGACGGTTGCAGGTCAAGTCCTTGGAAGGGCGGCAGGTCGTTGGCAGAACAGTCGGGTTTTGGGCGAGTACAATGAGAGGCGAGTGGATAAGTAGGGAGGGGCAGATTGACGAAGGGCCTTGAAGGTGAGGACAAGGAGCAGGAACGTGATGCGTTGGGAGAGGCGGTGACGTGTTCGGAACAGCGGGCAGGGAGATCATCCGACTATTATTACCTGGTATTACTGTAGGGCTTAAGATCCCTCATCCTGGAGCAGCACTCCATTGTGTTAGGAGCTGTACAGACAGAACGAAAAGACAGTCTCTGCCCCAAAGAGGTTCCAGTCTAAGACAAAAGGCAAGAGACAGATACAGGCAGACCAACGGGAGAGTACAAGGAAACCAGGAGACAATATTGGTTGTTTTTCATATGGACTGGAGGTAAAAGGCTGTGGGGGAGATCAGATAACAGGCAGCCAGCAGGCCTGACTGACAGAGAAGGTGGCATGGCTGAGGACATGGGGAGTAAGGAGGGTTTGGGAGGAGAGAGACGCATTGGAAGCTGGCACCTCGGCTTTAGCACCCGGAGTGTGCCAGGCTGTTTGTACAACAGCTGCAGAGATACCTGCCCAGGCCCAGAGAGCTCACAGCCAAATGTGAAAGCGAGTGAGAGTAACTCCCGATGGGGACGGGCTGAGTGACTCCTGTTGGGGACGGGGTCAGGCTGAGGCAGGACAAGGCTGGCAGCAGTGAGATCGTGCGGCTACTCAGTGGTTTGGGTCTCCCTTCTCCTAGACGACGTGGTAGGGACTGGTTCCTGGGAGCAGTTTGTATGCCGACAGGAGGGGTGGTGAATGAGGATGGGGAGAACTGATCTGATGGTGGAGCGCAAGGATGGGACCTTGTGGTTCGGGCATCAGGCTAGCCCAGAGATACCTGCTTCAACTCCTGGCTCTGCCACCGACCCTGTGTACGGCCTTGGGCAAGTTGCTTAGGCCCCGCTTTAAACTGAGAATGGGTGTCTGCCGAGAAGGTGCTCCAGTGCAGGAATCCCTCCGGCCTGGAATGTATGGAGTCAGATGGGATGACCACAGTGGTCTCTCGTAGGCTCGGACTCTCTGAGATGGGCCTTAGGAAGATTTAGGTTCCCCCCCAGACTCTAGAACTGGAGTCTTCTAAGAGAGGGTGAGGTGTGGTTCGGGGGATGTTTCCTCTGGAGAACACGCTGGGAAGAAGCGAACGTTGACACCACTGTTTCTGGAAAGGGGGTGGCATCGTTTGCCTTGGCGAATATGTCCAGTTACAGTGTAAAGAGTAAGTTCTCGCTCCCTCCCACTGTCCCACAGCCAAATCAACTGACAGTCGCTCCTGTCTCCAGGTATCACGGGCTCTGGGTACCGGAGTCCCCTGGCTTAGAAGGGGAAGCACCAGTTTTGATTTGAGCAGCCAGGCAGAGACACCTCCACCCTGAACGTGTTTTGGGGTGGGGAGTGTTGGGAAGATGACCAGTCAGGGAGGTAAGGGAAGGGGAAGGGGTGGATCTAGGAGAGGAAGCCAGGAGGCCCGGCTGGACTCAGTGGCCAGTCTGGGATATGGTGCTTGGGGTCAGGGAGAGGGAGCTGGGAACCTGCACAGCTAAGACCATCAGTCTTGCCGGCCCCTTGTTTTACTAGCACTGTAGGTCACAGGCCGTTTGTCCCGGTGTTTGGAGGAGACGCAGCCAAGGCTGAATCCTGCCGCGTGCCCCTGCCCCCAGGGGCTTTCCCCAGGCCCACCTGTGAGCAAGGACCATTTGCCTCTGCAGAGCGAGTGACGGTGCTTGGTTCGTTCCAGAACCATGCACAGCCCAGAGCTGTAACCACCCAGCAGCCAGCCCCACACGCTCTTCCCCGCCCATCTGCCGTGGCACTGAGAGCAGCAACCACTCGCCCTACCCCCAGCTCGGTCAAACTGTGTCGCTTGTTCTAGCACGGCGTCTTCATCGCCTTTTTGTACCGGGGCCTCCCATTCAGCCATTGCCCACACCCGTGATGCCCCACGATCCTTCGCAGCGATTCTGTCAGACCAGGCGCAGTGGGACCGGGGGCAAGGTCCCTGCCCCTGCAAGGTGGGGAGGGCTTGAAGCAGAGAATGGGTGTGGGAGCGAGATTGGCAACTGGGGGGGGCCCACGCAGGAGTCACCACGAACCCTGGCTTGTCCCCCTCCCCGTGCTCTGGGTGATGGGACTTGCTCCACCCCACTGCACAGGGGCACTAGGAGGGGGCATGGAGCTCTAAGTCATGCCTTCAACTCCACCCCAGGGGAGTGCCAGCCATTGCTTGGCAGCTGCTCCGGGTACGAACCGTCGTGGTCAGACTCAGCCTGGTGCCCAGGGTGCAGGCGTCTAAGTTGTTGTCCCAGCTGGCCTGGGCACTCTGCTCATCAGAGAGGCCGTGGGTGGTGCGATGCCCCTTGGCACCCTCTAGCGAGGATCCCTTCCGGGCAGAGTGATGTGCTGCCCTGGAACGGGTAGAGGGAGCCTGCCCTGTGGGGGTACCTGCTGTGGGGATGAGCACCAAGCTTCATACTCCAGGGATGTCAACACAGCAGCTTTCACCTGCAATCAGTTCCCCGGGGAGAGGCCTGGCGGGGATGGAGATCAGTACAGACCCTGCTCTCCTGCTTTTCCAGCAGTGCCAGGGAGCCTGCTGACCCTTCCCCAGTAAAGCCCACGGGGCCCCCTCGGGAAGCTTGGGCCTGACATCACTGCCCATCAACTCCATCCACTGCAGCCCAATCTCTACCCCTTCCTCGTTCAGCTCTGCTAAGTGTAGGGTCAGCGGGCCAGATCCTCAGCTGGCCTAAATCCCCCAGAGATTCATTGGCTTCAGTAGAGCTCTGCCAATCTACACCAGCCGGGGACCCCAGGATCTCTCCTCCCATCCAAGAGGAGTTCAGAGGCAGGGATGGCGAGGGACGAACAGGCGGGCATGGGAGGAAGAGCCTGCTCCCCCCCAAACACACACAACACACACACTGTGGTAGGGACAGAGGGGACAATCTAATCAACTGTACCTTGGCCTGCTAAACCCAGGGTTCTGAGTTCAATCCTTGAGGGGGCCACTTAGGGAGCTGGGGCAAAATCAGTACTTGGTCCTGCTAGTGAAGGCAGGGGGCTGGACTCGATGACCTTTCAAGGTCCCTTCCAGCTCTAGGAGATAGGATAGGATATCAGCGTTCTTAGCTCCTCGTGCCACTTGACAGCTCTCTTAACACCTTGACTCGGGCCCTTGCTGACTGTACGTGGGTGTACGGGTGGAACACACCCTCCCCCATCTTTCCCGCCCAGCCTGGAGAACACCTCCCCCATCCACCTCCATGTAGACTATAGTGGTCACAATAACAATTTGCACAGATGCAGACGCTTTTGGCTGTGGAGTTCAGCTGATGAAGGCTCACGACGCCCCTCGGAGGCGGGGGGTGGCGTTACTGTCCCTACTTGACAGAGGCAAAAACTGAGGCACAATGAGATTAAATGACACCCATGCAGCAAGTTGCAGGAGAGGCAAGCCTAGAACTTCCCTCTACAATCCCCTGTTCTAAGTGGTGGCCCCACGCGCATCTCTAGATTGTGTCAGGAGATAACAGGTGCTGCCAGAGAACCGTGCAAAGCACGTGTTGCACCAAGTAATCTCCTGGTTCATAAACTTCAGTAAATAGGTTTTAAAATCTGGGTGATTTCTCTCCCTCCATTTTATTACCTCAGCCTGCCAGCAGACACCTCTAGAGGCAGCAGAAACACATTAGCTAATGTTTATAATTAGCCATGGAAAATACCTCCCGGTATTAGGTCACAACCTTACGGCCAGTGCGCCCCACAGCTTGTGCCCCAGGGCTCTGTCTAGCATCCAAGTTTAAATAACTCACAGCAGCAGGACTTCCACCAACCCTCTAATAGATCTGTCTGTAACAATCACCCTATGTTCCCTTTGTTGCATCCCCTAATTTCTAGCTGTGCCCCCGTGGACGAGCTTAAAGAATAGCCCTCTCTCTGCAGTGTGGTTTTAATGGAATAGTTGAGTGAACGGTGGTACAACCACAGCTAGACACAGTCCCTGCCCTGAAGAGCGTGCAGTCTGAAAAATAAAAGCCCACGCTCCAGCTACAGTCTGTGTTTCCGTCTCCTCCCAGCAGCCACGACTTGTCTGCTGCTTTGACAGGTGTATATGTTATGGGCCAATCTCAGCCCTGGTGCAAATTCACTAAAGCTACGCCAAGAGGAACGTGGCCCTGCGTTTGTACTTCTGCCCTCTCCTGTGATGTGGTGGGCTCATGACTTTACCTTGTAAAGCTGCTCCTTGTTTTTGCTGATCTGGGAAGGGAAGCTGGACTGGAATACTCTGCTCCTTGGGCTCACCGCCCGGACGCCAACAGCCAGCAGACAAGGGTGCAGTGCCCTTGGTGTCTGTTGCTGAACAACCCTGGTTCAGCGCTCTGACCCGGAAGCCTGCCTACAACTCAACAGCCCAACCGTGGTCTCCACCAGCCTTGCTTACTAGTTGCTGGGTGACCCCAACACACAGCCTGTCTCGAATTGCCCCGAACGGTGTGCCCTGAAGTGTCCAGCCCTCTCCTGGAACATTCTGATAATGAATAAGGTTCGTTGCTCCTTTAAAGCGACAAAAGCCCAGTTTATTATTTTAACCGGCGTGAACGATCGCTTCAGTTCAAACACAGCCCTGCGTTGGTTTAGATTGAAGGTAAAACAAGTTTATTTAATCCAAAAGAGAGTGGTGTTAAGTGAGTTCCAGTACAAGGGATAAAGACAAAAGGGGTTACAAACGCATACAAGTAAAATATGCTACGTTGTGGCTCAGATTTAACAAGTTACAACCTGAGTTCAAGGTAGATTCATTGCCAATCTTTTTTCTTCCCGGCCATGGCTGACTCTCTCTCGGTCAGGACCTTCCACAAAAGCACAAGATGCTGGTTTCCCTTCTTTTCCTAGACAAAAGATCTTTGCGTAAGCAGGTTTCTCACTTATGTTCAGTTCCCAGAGACTTCAACCTCCTTGGCTGACGGACCCACCTTTCTCACCTTGCAAGAGTGATGGATTCCAAAACGGCTTCGTCTCTCGCCTTATATCTTCCCAAACTCACTGTTTTATCCCCAGACTTGGGATGACCTCATGCTGTTCTTCCCTTCCTGGGAACTTCCCATCCCCCTGCTGATTTGTAGGTAAATGGGGTTTCCATCGTTTTTGGTCACACTTTGGTTAATTTCACTGAAGACATGTAACTAGCTACCTTCCCTCCAGCCAAACACTGTTTCTCCTTTTGGTCACAGATTTTAAAGCATAACATCTGTGGCTATTCATAATCCCTAATATAGTGTTAATACAGATATTTTACAATGATATTAATCACCAGTGTGTCATTAGCTTTCATAAATGACCTTACGTGATACACTTTGATAATGCAGCAACATTGTACACAATCAGTTCATCAATTGCTTATCATTTGGGGTTCAGACTCCCTGGCTTTATAGACCAGTGAAATTTTGAAATGTATTCTTAGCTGAAGTTCCTTTTCCACTCCTGGGAAGAGACACCGTGCGATCTGGTGAGGACTTCACGCCAGTTCCTCCCCCACTGCAGATAGTTGAGTCGTTATCTCGTCCCTTTTTTGGCTTGATGATTTTGTTTACCTTTTATGTAAATGTGCCTTAATTGTCTCTGCCTGATGACCAGGCTGGTCAGCCAAACAAATACACGTTCCTTTGTCTAGGGCAGAAGGGGCTTCTGCATTGCTTGCCAAACATGTTTGAAGAACCTAATTCTAGCGGGTATCTGTACGTTTTGACACACCCCATACATACTTCATGCAAGAGTATTAGTTATCAGTGAGTTGTTGGTTTTCCAGTGATCTCGTACATGCCACCTTTCGGGTGTATCTCTTGACATCAGTATCTCAGGCGGAGTGAATATGTCAGGCCTGATAAGAGTTGCGGACCCTGAGGAATGACTCACGAATGGGTTACAGTATCTCAGCACGCATTGCCAGGAGTAGGAACCCCATGTGAGTGGGGTGCCCAAAGCTGGATGCACTCTCTGGCCGACCTCCCCTCCTAAGGCGAGGTTCCCAGCATGTTCTCTTCCATATTTAGCACACCGCTTTGACAGTTGTCTGTTCTCAGTAGGAAGAGCAGGAGACAGCCTGGCTGGGAGCAACAAGGCCGGCAGACAATTGCAATGCAACATCTGGATAGTAGCAGCTATCGCCTCCAGCCCTATCACTTTGAGCTGTGGTCTAGAGAGATCTCATAAGCCAAGTAGGGCTGAGCTGGGCCACTGGGAGATTTCCATGGCAAACTCAGGCACTGCAGAAAGCGCTGTTGGTGTCTCAGCTGGCGATGTTGTTCTCCCTGCATCTGGTGTCATGAAGGAATGTGCTGTCTTTTCTATGAGACGCAGGGTGGGTGTGTTGACTATTTCTGGCCATTAAAGATCCCACAGCACTTTTCATAGGAGCGGTTTGCCTGAATTCTGCTTCTGCCTAAATTCCCCTCCAGTTTCAATTGGACATGCAATCCTTCTTCATTTTCTGCCCTCTGATGCTGAGTAGTATTGCTATAAAACAGCAGCTATGCTTCATCCCCGAGGTGAACACAACGCTTAGTGCAGTGATAGCAATATACATTACATAAAGTGCCTTTGATTTCTTTGGGGTAAAGGTACCACAGAAATATAAGTTGATCTATTGTTATTACCCTGTTTCCCCGAAAATAAGACATCCTCCAAAAATAAGGCCTACTTACAGTTTTGCCTCTCGTTGTAATATAAGGCATCCCCCCGATAATAAGACCTCCCCGATAATAAGGCATCCACCGATAATAAGGCATTTTTCATTTCTGAAAAATAAGACATCCCCTGAAAATAAGACCTAGCGCATCTTTGGGAGCAAAAATTAATATAAGACACTGTCTTATTTTCGGGGAAACAGGGTATTCACTAGAATGTGGATGTCAGATGGCTTAAACAATCAGTGACAAAGCACTTCTGCTCACTGCAACAGCTGGCACTAGGCAAAAATCCAATACCATACCTACCTTCCTTACTGCACCCAATCAACCATGAGAAGTGGAAAAAAAAGAGCTGCTCTATTTGACTTGACACTGGGGAAGAAATCAGCCGCTAGGCTTGGGAACATCAAACGTGTCTTCCCTTCCCATTGGGGCTGGAACAATGATTTATTATCACCGCGTTTCTCCAGTATTGATTTTTGGGAGGGCTTACTTAAAAAGCCAAACTTTAAGAACATAAGAATGTCCATACTGGATCAGACCAGTGGTGCACCTATCCCAGTCTCCTGTCTTCTGATAGTGGCCGGTACCAGATGATTCAGAGGGAATGAACAGAACAGGACAATTATTGAATGATCCATCCCCTGTTATCCAGTCCCAGCTTCTGGCAGTCAGAGATTTAGGGACACCCCAGAGCATGGGGTTGCACTTCTGCTCATCTTGGAAAATAGCCATTGATGGACCCATCCTCCAGGAACTGATCTAATTCTTTTTTGAACCCAGTTATAGTTTTGGTCTTCACAATATCCCCTGGCAATGAGTTCCACAGGTTGACTGTGGGTTGTGTGAAGAAATACTTCCTTTTGTTTGTTTTTAAACCTGCTGCCTATTCATTTCATTGGGTGACCCCTGGTTCTTGTGTTATGTGACGGAGTAAATAACACTTCCCTATTCACTTTCTCCAGACGATTCATGACTTTATAGACCTCAATCATATCCCTCCTTAGTTGTCTCATTTCTCAGCTGAACAATCACCATCTTTTTAATCTCTCCTTGTATGGAAGCTGTTTCATACCCCTAATAATTTTTGTTTCCCTTCTCTGTACCATTTTCAATTCTAATATATCTTTTTTGAGATGGGGCGACCTGAACTGTACTTATTTAAGATGTGAGTATACCAGGGATTTATACAGTAGCATTCTGATATTTACTATCTTATTATCTATCCCTTTCCTAATGGTTCCTAACATTCTGTTTGCTTTTTTTTTGACTGCCACTGCACATTGAGTGGTTGTGTTCAGAAAACTATCCACAATGACTCCAAGATCTTTCTTGAGTGGTAACAGTTAATTTAGACCCCATCATTTTATATGTAGAGTTGGGATTATGTTTTCTAATGTGCATTACTTTGCATTTATCAACATTGAATTTCATCTGCCATTTTGGTGCCCAGTCACGTTTTTAGTTAGATCCATTTGTAACTCTTCACAATCAGCTTTGGTTTTAGATATCTCGAGTAATTTTGTATCCTCTGCAAATTTTGCCACCTCGCTGTTCATCCCCTTTCTACATCATCTGTGAATATGTTGAACAGCACAGGTCCCAGTACAGATCCTTGGGGGACCCTGCTATTTACCTCTCTCTATTCTGTTCTTTGCTATAGTTTCAACCAGTTTGTCTGGTACTGAAGTTAGACTTACCAGCCTGAAATTGCCACATTTGCCTCTGGAGCCTTTTTTTTTAGAGTTGCATTGTGTTAGCTATTCACCAGTCATCTGGTCCAGAGGCTGATTTAAGCAATAGGTAACATACCACAGTTGTTAGTTCTGCAATTTCATAATTGAGTTCCTTCTGAACTCTTAGGTGAATGTCACCTGGTCCTGGTGACTTATTACTGTTTAATTTATCAGTTTGTTCCAAAACCTCCTCTAATGACACCTCAATCTGGGACAGCTCCTCAGACCTATCACCTAGAAAGCATGGCTCAGGTGTGGGACGCTCCCTCACATCCTCCGCAGTGAAGACTGATGCAAAGAATTCGTTTAGTTTCTCTGCAACAGCCTTGCTTTCCTTGAGTGCCTCTTTAGCACCTCGATCGTTCAGTGACCCCACTGCTTCTGCTTCTGATGTACTTTTAAAACATTGCTGATAGTGTATGTATCTTTAGCTAATTGCTCTTCAAATTCTTTCTTGGCTTGCCTTATGGTACTTCTATACTTGGGTTGGCAGAGTTTATGCTCCTTTCTATTTTCCTCACTAGGATTTGACTTCTAATTTTGAAAGGATGCCTTTTTGCTTCTAGCCACCTTTTTGACTCTGCTGTTTGTCATGGTGGCATTGTTTGATCCTCTTACTGTTTTGTTTTGTTTCTATTTGGGGCAGACATTTAGTTTGAGCCTCTATTATGGTGTTTTTAAATAGTTGCCATGCAATTTGCAGGCATTTCACCCCTTTTCCAAGTCTGCTTCTTGTACCTCTGTAATCTTCCTTCTTTGTCTGTAACCTCTGAAAGAGATGGAGCTGGTGACGAGGCCTGGTCACCATCCAGTGAGCAAGGATTCATCTGATAATGGTGATAAATTAACTCTAAAGCAACAGAGCCTTCTCCTCTATAATGGGGATACATTTTTAAAGGAACCTCAGCTCCAAGGTTAGTTATATCTTGTGACAGTGGTTTCCACAACAGCCGATATGAGGTTTATCCCAGATGGGCAGCTAAGGCGTGTTCCTAGCACCCTTTGGACATTTGATTGCTTGGAGGTTTAGGGCCCAGACCGTACAATCGTTTATCATGACAGAACCCCACTGGACTCAGCTTCTTCCAGAGCCCATGGAAGTCAACGGGAGTCTTTCCATTGACTTCCACTGGCCTTGGACCAGGCGCTTGGCCTGAGCAAGGCAGGATTCGAGGAACTGTCAGCTGAGCGCAGCGCTCTGGTACAGGAGATGCGCCAGGTGGCCTGAGGTGTCTCCTCCATCTCTGGATGCTGTCGTTCCTCACTAGAAGCATTTTGAGGGAGGGATGGTCTTTTCCTAGGTGTCTGTGCAGCATCCTGACCCTGAGCGTCTCCTCTGGGGACCACCAGAGGGTAAATAACAAGTCACGGTGGCTCGGCTGAAATTTAATGAGCTGTCCGAGCAGGTTGGAAACCTTGCAGCAAAGTTCATTGGCTTCTCTCCTCCCCGCTCCAGCTGTGCTAGTGTTCCTTGATCCTGTTGGAGTTAACCTAGTGAGGAGGGCTTTAAACTAGGTTCACCGGGGGGAAGGAGACCAAAGCCCTGAGGTAAATGGGGAAGTGGGATGCCGGGAGGAAGCACGAACAAGAGAGCACAAGAGGGGAGGACTCCTGTCCCATAGTGAGAAAGCAGGACAATCAGCGAGTTTTCTTAAGTGCCTATCCTCAACTGCAAGAAGTCTGGGAAACAAGCAGGGAGAACTGGAAGTCCTGGCCCAGTCAAGGAACTATGAAGTGATTGGAATAACAGAGACTTGGTGGGATAACTCACATGACTGGAGCACTGTCATGGATAGATATAAACTGTTCAGGAAGGACAGGCAGGGCAGAAAAGGTGGGGGAGTTGCGTTGTATGTAAGAGCAGTATGACTGCTCAGAGCTCCGATATGAAACTACAGAAAAACCTGGGAGTTTCTGGATTAAGTTTAGAAGTGTGAGCAACAAGGGTGATGTCGAGGTGGGAATCTGCTATAGACCACCAGACCAGGGGGATGAGGTGGACAAGACTTTCTTCAGGCAACTAACAGAAGTTAGTAGATCACAGGCCCTGATTCTCATGAGGGACTTCAATCACCCTGATATCTGCTGGGAGAGCAATACAGCGGTGCACAGACAATCCGGGAAGTTTTTGGAAAGTGTAGGGGACAATTTCCTGGAGCAAGTGCTGGAGGAACCAACTAGGGGCAGAGCTCTTCTTGACCTGCTGCTCACAAACAGGGAAGAATTAGTAGGGGAAGCAAAAGTGGATGGGAACATGGGAGGCAGTGACCATGAGATGGTCAAGTTCAGGATCCTGACATAAGGAAGAAAGGAGAGCAGCAGAATAAGGATCCTGGACTTCACAAAAGCAGACTTTGACTCCCTCAGGGAACAGATGGGCAGGGTCCCCTGGGAGAATAACATGAGGGGGAAAGGAGTCCAGGAGAACTGGCTGTATTTTAAAGAATCTTTATTGAGGTTGCAGGAACAAACCATCCCGATGTGTAGAAAGAATAGTAAATATGGCAGGCGACCAGCTTGGTTTAACAGTGAAATCCTTGCTGATCTTAAACGCAAAAAAGAAGCTTACAAGAAGTGGAAGATTGGACAAATGACCAGGGAGGAGTATAAAAATATTGCTCAGGCATGCAAGAGTGAAATCAGGAAGGTCAAATCACACTTGGAGTTGCAGCTAGCAAGAGATGTTAAGAGTAACAAGAAGGGTTTCTTCAGGTATGTTCACAATAAAAAGGAAGTAAAGGAAAGTGTGGGCCCCTTACTGAATGAGGGAGGCAACCTAGTGACAGAGGATGTGGAAAAAGCTAATGTACTCAATGCTTTTTTTGCCTCTGTCTTCACGAACAAGGTCAGCTCCCAGACTACTGCACTGGGCAGCACAGCATGGGGAGGAGATGACCAGCCCTATGTGGGGAAAGAAGTGGTTCAGGACTATTTAGAAAAACTGGAGGAGCACAAGTCCATGGGGCTGGATGCGCTGCATCCCAGGGTGCTAAAGGAGTTGGCGTATGTGATTGCAGAGCCATTGGCCATTATCTTTGAGAACTCATGGTAATCGGGGGTGGTCCAGTTGACTGTAAAAAGGCTAACGTAGTGCCCATCTTTAAAAAGGGAAGAAGGAGGATCCCGGGAACTACAGGCCAGTCAGCCTCACCTCAGTCCCTGGAAAAATCATGGAGCAGGTCCTCAAGGAATCAATTCTGAAGCACTTAGAGAAGAGGAAAGTGATCAGGAACAGTCAGCATGGATTCACCAAGGGCAAGTCATGCCTGACTAACCTGATTGCCTTCTATGACGAGATAACTGGCTCTGTGGATGAGGGGAAAGCAGTGGACGTGTTATTCCTTGACTTTAGCAAAGCTTTTGATACGGTCTCCCACAGCATTCTTGCCAGCAAGTTAAAGAAGTATGGGCTGGATGAATGGCCTATAACGTGGATAGAAAGCTGGCTAGATCATCGGTCTCAACAGGTAGTGATCAATGGCTCCATGTCTAGTTGGCATCCGGTATCAAGTGGAGTGCCCCAGGGGTCTGTTCTGGGGCCAGTTTTGTTCAATATCTTCATTAATGATCTGAAGGATGGCGTGGACTGCACCCTCAGCAACTTTGCAGATAACACTAAGCTGGAGGGAGAGGTAGATACGCTGGAGGGTAGGAATAGGGTCCAGAGTGACCTAGACAAATTGGAGGATTGGGCCAAAAGAAATCTGATGAGGTTCAACAAGGACAAGTGCAGAGTTCTGCACTTAGGATGGAAGAATCCCATGCACTGCTACAGACTAGGGACCGAATGGCTAGGTAGCAGTTCTGCAGAAAAGGACCTAGGGGTTACAGTGGACGAGAAGCTGGATATGAGTCAACAATGTGCCCTTGTTGCCAAGAAGGCTAACGGCATTTTGGGCTGTATAAGTAGGGGCACTGCCAGCATATCGAGGGACGTGATCATTCCCCTTTATTTGGCATTGGTGAGGACTCATCTGGAGTACTGTGTCCAGTTTTGGGCCCCACACTACAAGAAGGATGTGGAAAAATTGGAAAGAGTCCAGCAGAGAGCAACAAAAATGATTAGGGGTCTGGAGCACATGACTTATGAGGAGAGGCTGAGGGAACTGGGATTGTTTAGTCTGCAGAGGAGAAGAATGAGGGGAGATTTGATAGCTGCTTTCAACTACCTGAAGGGGGGTTCCAAAGAGGATGGATCTAGACTGTTCTCTGTGGTAGCAGATGACAGAACAAGGAGTAATGGTCTCAAGTTGCAGTGTGGGAGGCTTAGGTTGGATATTAGGAAACACTATTTCACTAGGAGGGTGGTGAACCACTGGAATGGGTTCCCTAGGGAGGTGGTGGAATCTCCTTCCTTAGAGGTTTTCAAGGCCTGGCTTGACAAAGCCCTGGCTGGGATGATTTAGTCGGAGTTGATCGTGCTTTGAGCAGGGGGTTGGACTAGATGACCTCCTGAGGTCCCTTCCAACCCTGATATTCTATGATTCGATGAATGGGAGTTGTACCGTTGGTTACAGTGGGAGCAGAAGCCAGTCTCTGAACTGCAGCACTTCCTACCATTCCAGTCCAGAGTAGATCTTCCTTCTAGCATACATCACCCCTGGCCCCGTTCCAGTCCTGAGCCCCTCCCCCCGCCCACACATACCTCCTGCCATGCCTGTCCTGCCCCACGAAACCCACCTCTTCCAGACCTGCAGCCTCGCCCTGGTGTTCCCATCTTGGATTCCCGCACACCCAGCTCTGCTGGTGCGCCTCAATCCTGCAACCCCACCCTGCTATTTCAGCCTGGGAATGTCCCCTGAGCAAAGCTGGGTTTGCGATCCAAGCAAAATCACGTTACCGTCGGGCTAAGTTCTACCAAGCTATTACCTTGATCCCTAAAGCGGATTGGAACCCAACTGGCTGGCTGAAACGTGCAAAACCAGCGCATGCGTAGGCTGGAATTGTCAACGGCTGCCCTTTGTGGTGCCTGGCGTTGGACGAGTTCAAAGGGTGACCCTGGAGGCCTGCTTTGCCAGGATGCAGAGCGCTCGCAGCGGCGGTGGGTTGAAAAACACCATGAAATTCCGTCCACGTTTTTCCCCATTAGTGAACATTTTAATTGAAATGTGAGAAAGCATCTCTCTTCTCCGGACCGGTTGGGGGCCAATGGGAAATGAAAGGGCTTAGCACCACGCAGGGTCAGCTGCCCTCATTCCTGTGCTGTGCCTTTTGGTCTAACTTTCCCCCTGACGGGCTGAAGAAGAAAGCTTATGCTTCTGAGAAAACCAGGGCCGAGTGGCTCCGAGAAATAGGCACTGAAAGGAGACAGAACAGTATTTCAGGGCTTTCTGTGGCTCTCCCACCCTTCTGTTTTCGACTGAACCATGTTTTGCTATTGTTCTGCATTATTATTATTATTATTCCTGGCCTTGAAAGGACTCCCCGTTAGCAATCCTAGGACAGAGGAATCTGGAGCCCTGCTCTCACGTTAGGTAAGTAAGAGCCATAGCGCCCCTCTAAGACGCAAATTTTATGTAACCATCCCACTCTTCCCTGCAACTCCTTCCCTGATGTGGAGCACTAATACCCCCTAACAAACATGCTAATTTAAGAGCTGTTAAAGCTAGGGGCCAGCGCGAGGTCACAGTCCACACAAACAGATGGTGTTTTGTCCTCAATAATTAAATTTTCCTGTATTTTGGGGCGAGAGACTTTTTGCCTTTGATTTCAGCCCAGCTGCTCCCAGCCCACTCCATTTTCCTCCTTTTTCTCTCCTCCTCCTCGGTTTGCACTAAACAAATACCAGCTTAATGGCTATGTCGGGATTCAGAGGTGGGGGGCTAGGGTTAAGGAAGGGGTGCATAGCTTCATACGTGGGTCCTGGCTCCTTTCACTTTTACAGGCAGCAGCCTGAAAGTGGGTTTTAAAAAAAAAAAAAAAAAAAAACCCTCGCTCCAAATCCCAAAGCATGTTCACAGCCAACGTTGGATGCCTCGCTAAGGAGTGACTTCAGAATCCAGGGGTCACGGAAGATGCACGGATTCAAAGCAAAGCCAGATCTCTTCCAGGTGAGCTCAAACCGGCTCTGTATGTGTCAGCTCTGCCTGGGCCAAGAGCATCTCTGATGTGCTCACCAGCTGTTCCCTGGGCTTTCTCAAAGCAAAGCTCTGATCTGCTGCTGCGCCTGCTTCAGCCGGACTCCGAAGGAAGCCACTTCCCTTTGCCCTGTGCCTGGAACCTCTGAAGAGCCCGAAGAAACACCGCATACCCTGGAGGTGGGGGACCGTGGAGCTGACGCACTGCGCTGGTCAGGGACAGAGGGCAGCCCCGGTCTGCCATATGCAGCAGTCCTTGCTGTAACGAATCCAGAGTTATTAGTTGAGCAGGGAGGATGTCCAGAGGCCGAGGGGTGGGGGCGCCGGGGCTTGGAGCTGAGTTATGGAGGTCCTACTGTAAGCTGAGGTGGTGTTGAGGGAAAGACAGTTGCCAGAAGGCGTCTGTGCTTGGTGCATGGGAGAGGAGGGGGGAGCAGAGGGAGGATTAACTTCCTCCCTCATCTCCCCAGGAAAGTTTTCAAAGAGTGACTTTGTTCTGGCACCCAGAGGGGGCAGAGACCCAACTCCTCTCCAGAGCTGGCCTCCTAGCCACGCTGTCCTGGTGGATTAAGAGGCCTGGACCCATGGGGCC
The DNA here is from genome assembly GCF_027887155.1 of Malaclemys terrapin pileata. Classification (NCBI taxonomy): domain Eukaryota; kingdom Metazoa; phylum Chordata; order Testudines; family Emydidae; genus Malaclemys; species Malaclemys terrapin. The sequence continues at coordinate 130,288,575 of NC_071510.1, read as the reverse complement.
GCTGATTCTTTGGGAAACTCAAAGGAGAACAAAGGTCAGCACAGCCACCTCCCACGCTCTGCTGGCTGGCTCCCTTCCCTCGTCTCCACGCCATGCAGCAGCTAATGGTTCTGTTGGTGAAACCCATTCGCTGCTGCTGCCATCTTTAATGTAGGTCTCACCTATTGACCGCAAGGATGGCTCAGTATTTAGGCTGCTAACCTAGGGTATAGGAGCCCTAGTTTCAGTTTCCTGCTCTGCCACCGACTCCCTGTGTGACCTTGGCCAAGTCACTTAGTCGCTTGGTGCCTCGGTTTCTCCATCTGTACAATGGGGATAACAGCCCTGCCCTACCTCACTGGGCTACTGGGAGGAGCAATGTGTTAACGATTGTGAGGCCCTCAGATGCTATGGTGATGGGGACCCGTAGGTAGGTCGATTGGATGTAAATCACTGGATTTTTAAGGGGTTTTCAATGATTATTTTTTAAAAGCAAATTTAGCATGGGCAGAAATGTGCCAGATCGAGAGCCTGGGTCTTCCAGCCAGGGGACAGCTCCGGGTCTCTGCTCCTGCTGAGTGGCAGAGCATGCTGCCCAGTACCGCTGTGCCCCTGAGGCAGGGCACAGGGGTTAGTGTAAGCCTTTTGTCATCAACCCAGGGGGATCGGTGGGCTGAGCCCCACTCCTGTGGGGCCAGAGAGAAGCCGATGGGCGGAGTCTTTGGGCCAAGCAAGAGGAATCCGGGACTTCGTAAGCAGCGGGGTCAGCCCTGACACTGGAGGGACGCTGCCTCCCCCAGTGCGTCCCCTGCAGCTGTGATCTGAGCCAGGAAGAGTGTGAGCTGCTACTGCAGCAGCTGGGCACCTCGGACTCGCCTGCTTTACACCCACATAGCTACCTTGGAGACCAGCACCTCCTGCAGAACAGGGGCCAATTAACCTGCCCCATCAGGGTGTCTCCCCCAGCCCCAGGGAGCCCCGTCTTCGGCATGAGAAGGGAGTTGGCTCTCTCGGGCCGACTCTGACCTATTCGCTGCAGAGGCTGCCGGTTGGGATGGGGGTTTTGGTGGCGTCCAGCGGGAGACGCACGGAGCCCCCAGGGGCGTTTGGCACGGACCTTGCTCGCCCGCCCGTCTCGCAGGAGGGGCGGCGTTGAGACGGCGCAGTGAATGCAGGCCAGGAAACTCTGCCATGCGAGCGGCATTGTTTGTAAACTGCCAGCCCAAGTGCGGCGCAGATGTTTGGAGTCAGATGTCGCTTGGGGAGGAAAACTCTGACCCAGCAGCAAGTAGGAACAATTTGACCTCTATTATCTCTTCTGCGTTCCCCTCCTCCTCCATCTCTTAGATTAAAACCCCCAGCCGAGGAAAGAACCTCCAGCCCCATTTACCCCCAACATAGTGAGAGTGGGGATGCCTGGGCATGAGGCGTCAGAGAGGAGAGTGGGATCGGGCAGGTCCCTGATACCCCACCTGCCCTCTTCACTACCTTGAGGGTAGAAAGAGGGGGCAATTAAATAGAATGGGGATTAAGGGAGCCTGACTGGACTTTCCGGTGGAAAACCGGACACCTGGCCACTTACCTATGTCCCCTATGAGGAAACTGCCACTTCAAGGGGTGAAGAGACATGCCCAAGGTCCCCCAGTGCTGGAAACAGAGCCCAAGAGTCCTGGCTCCCAGGTGGGCCTAGATGGCAGCAGATCCTCTCGTCATAGAACCGGGTTGTCTCTACAGATGGACACTCCCCATCACACAGGGTCTGATCCCAAAGTCATTACTCAGGATTTACTCAGTCCTTGCTCAGGCTAAGCTCCCAGTGGCTTCAGTGGGAGGACTGTAAGTGAAGTGAGGCCGGTACGGTGTAAACCGGAGACGTCAGAGGGAGTTTTGCCTGGGTGGAAAAGCAGGCAGGATGTCAGGCCTGGGGATGTTCCCGCAATAGAGTGTAAGGCATCAGACGGCATCTCCAGGAGACATGGAGGGACTTAAGTTCCCCTCTGCACCCAGGAGGCAATCTGGCCTCTTGGCAAACCTGCCTGGGGATAGGGAGGCTGGCTGGTACCCTCTTTGCTTGTCTGTATTTGTGTAGATTAAGCAATAGTGAAGGCCACTATATATTGGAATAGGAAAAGGTGCAGAGAGGGGCAACAAAAGTGATTAGGGGCATGGAACAGCTTCCATACGAGGAGAGATTAAAAAGACTGGGTCTGCACTGTTTGGAAAAGAAATAACTAAGGGGGGATATGATAGGGGTCTGTAAAAGCATGACTGGAGTGGAGAAAGTCAATAAGGAAGTGTTATTTACTTCTCATAACACAAGAACTAAGGGTCACCCGATGAAATTAACAGGCAGCTGGTTAAAAACAAACAAAAGGAAGTACAGGCAGTCCTTGGACTTACGACACAATTGGTTCCTGAAAATTTCGTCCTAAGTCAAAACATCGTAACTCGGAACCGCAATCCATTCAATTGCAGGACCAAGTGTCGTAAAGTCGAAACCAATTGTCGTCGGTCGAATCAGGATGTCAATTCAGAAGCGTCGTAAGTACCGTTCGTTGTAAGTCGAACGTCGTAAAGTTAAGGACTGCCTGTATTCCTTCACACAACGCACAGTCAATCTGTGGAACGCTTTGCCAGGCCAAAAGTATAACTGGGCTCTAAAAAGAAGTAGAGAAGTTCCTGGAGGATAGGCCCATCGATGGCTATTAGCCAGGATGGGCAGGGATGCAACCCCCTGCTCAGGGTGTCCCTAGCCTCTGTTTGCCAGAAACTGGGACTGGGCAGCAGGGAGTGGATCACTGGATGATTACGTGTCCTGTTCATTCCCTCTGAAGCACCTGGCACCTGCCACTGTCGGCAGACAGGATACTGGGCTAGATGGACCATTGGTCTGACCCTGTGTGGCCGTTCTCATGCCAGGGTCCTGCTAGGAATGGTTCTTTGAAAGCAAAATCACAAACTATTTCAGCAGCTTCACCCCTATCAGATGCTTTTAAAAATACAGTCTGCTTGTGTTTTAATTTCACCCAGAATTGATAATCTGGCTTCCAGCCTCCCCTGTTCTCTTACACATGTCTCCAGAACACAGACTTTCTAGCCATTTCAGTGTGCAGCACTACCTGTGCGGAAGAAGAGGGTGTCTTGGGGTTCTAGGCTCCAGTTCATTAGGGCTGGTTGTTTGCTGTGCTAGTCGATTTTAGGCCTGGATTGCGCCTCTAAGACTCAGCCCAGCGTGGGGTGAGGAGCTGCACTGCTCCAGCGTGAACTCTGTGAGAGATTCGACCCCAGGGAGACAGGATCCCTCTCGAAACACTTCCCAGTGAGCACAGCTGGTGTGTGGGGGATGGGGAGCAGAGCCAGGAACCCGTCTCCTTGCCTCCTTTGGGACCTGGGTACCCTTGGAGGGTGAGTGTGAAGGGAGTGATGCCTGTACGCTCCGCGGTACGTGAACAGCAAACCCCAGGGCCAACGCAGCCATTCGACAGCTTGCATCCAGCTCATCCAAACAAACCCACTTCCACATTGCAGGGCGGAGGAATGGCTTGGTTGGTAGCATCTGTGTCTGTCTGTGGGCAAGCAGATTGTGATTCCAAGCCCCCTCCCCCGGCCACGGGCTCCTACCCGCTACTGATGCTGCAGGCACAATACTAGGGTGAGGGGCGTGCTGCGCTGTTCAAGCTGCCGGGCGGCAGCGCAGGTGTCAAACCAAGGTCCCTTCCCCGGTGCCACTAGGTGCCCTCCAGGAGACAGGTAAAGATCCCCTGGCCATTTTAGGGATTAACCCAGTGTCCCAGCCAACAATACACAGGCTGGGATGCCCCGGGCTGTGTGGGAGCCGTTGCTGTGTGAGTGCATTTCCCAGCACTCGAAGCCCCTACGTCACCGCTCTGGGCTACGTGGTGTATGAAGGGTGCCGAGAAAACAAACTTGGTTCTGTTCTACTAATACCAATTCTACCATCTCTGAAGCCTTCTCTATGCCCGGATGGCAGCTGCCCCAGTGCAGCGACCAAGGACACAATTTACACCGGTGCCACCCTACCTGAGCCAGCGTCACTCACCCCGACATTGACAAGGCCCCAGAGTCTGCCCTGCACGTCCCCGCGGTGCACGGACCCCAGCTGCACATCAGCTACGCAGACCTCAAGACAACCTGATATTCCTTGATGGAAAAAGCAAACGCAGGAGCGAGTTGGACGCTGTGGGCGGCCAGGATGTTTCCAAGCAGGTCCGTGCCAGAGCCAGGGGAGGATTATGGAAACGAAATGTTAGTGCTTCAATCTGGGGCTTCTTTTCCTTTCCTGTTCGTTTTGGTTAGGACAGCGTGTGACTGAGAGACTTTGGGGACGCGCTGGTTCTCTCTGCCTTAGGGGCTTGTGGTGTTAGGGGGCATTGGAGAATTTGTAAAGTGGTCTGGCCGCAAACTTCACTAAGGCAGAATTCTGGGGTCATCTGCAAAATTGGGGCAGGGCGGGGCAGAATTTGGCAACATGGGTCCAATAAAAAACAATCATTGGCCTGAACCTTTGCCCAGAACTCTCAAACCGAACCCCAATAAACCCCTTTTCTGAGTTCCTAAACAGTTTGCATTGTTTTGTTTTTTTACACTACACTCCCAATAAGTTTCATGTTCGTGTCTGGAGACTAGAAATGGACGTGCCAAAATAAAGTGAGAAAGCGCTGCTCCTGCTCCGAATGGATGCAGAATGTACCGGGAGCCACATGAGAGAGGCTGTTCTTGGGGGACTGCCAGCTTCAGTTTGCAGATGCAAGAAGTTTTGATAAACATCTGAACTGTTCACTGCTCCTCTCTGACTGAAATGTAGGGTGTTTCCATCTTAGCCCTCGAGCCATTGTTACCTGATCTATTGATTGTGCATTAGTTCTAGTGATCAGTTAGAAATGCTAATTAACACTGTAGTTTGGCAGGGGCCTGCCTTGTGACCGGATCCAGAAGGATTAGATTTATTACAAGGACTCCAGAGTGCATGAGAGAGTGTCACTCATAGGAAAGGGGAGGGATAGCTCAGTGGTTTGAGCATTGGCCTGCTAAACCCAGGGTTGTGAGTTCAATCCTTGAGGGGGCCACTTGGGGATCTGGGGCAAAATCAGTACTTGGTCCTGCTAGTGAAGGCAGGGGGCTGGACTCGATGACCTTTCAAGGTCCCTTCCAGTTCTAGGAGATGGGATATCTCCATTAATTTATTATATTTATTTATTTATAAAGATATTGTGTCCTTGTAATATTTTTATTAGCAGATAGCAAAAGCACAAACATCCAACCCAGCAAAGTAGCTAGAGATAATACAGAATGCTTAAAGCAACCAGCATCAGAGCATCCATATACTCACACCATGCCCCTCAGAGACCTTCAAGGTGGTGAGACAGGTGATCCATGAGTGGTTCTATCTGCATGCCAAGAAGATCCCAATGGCTTATGCTGTGGAGCGCTCTATTATAGGGGTCTGTGGCTGACACGAATATTCATAAGGTTGTTCAGCATCATTAGTTCATATCTAATCGTCCTCACCCTGATAACATTGGGGGGGGCGCTCTCTTCTCATGGGCGATGTTATTTACCTCAAACTCATGATCATACACGTCAGTTGGTTACCATAGCGTTTTTGTAGTTGAACATCTGCGGATGTTCCTATCCTAAAATTTCCAAAACTAGCACTAACTAGTATTTTGCGCTTATCTATCAGCAGTTTACTCCTACTGGTTTATGACACCAGCCTGTCTTACGGTATTTTATGATCACTCAGCTGTTCATGCTAAGATGTACGCGAAGGCTTTTGGGCCCCATGCTTCAGTCTAAACTGTTGTCTTACAGGCTTCGAGGCCTGTAGGCTTCTTGCATTACTGCTCTAACGTACCGATACTTTACTTCCGCCTTACATAGGATACTTATACTTACAGGCTACACCATCTATCCACGCATCCCTGTATTCTCTCTCTCGTTTTTATACCATGCTCCTCATCTTTAGAATCTTGTGAGGCTTCCCCACCAGCAGCCCAAAGTTTCATTTGGTCATGACACATGACTCTGAATGCAGTCTGGGGGAGGGGGCAGGATTGACTTCCAGCACTAGGCTCATCGAGTGATGCAGCAATCTTGGGGTGAGCCCAGCAACAGAACAGGGATGGGGATGAGGGCCCCCCATGTTTGTCCTTCGGAGACAAAGGTGGTCACCATGTGTCTTCCTGACTGTGTGGCTTGCTGCCTTGAGGTTACCGCATTGCCACGCTACAATGTAAATCAGTCTTCCAGTCTCACTCCTTCGTTTTCATCATCCTGTGTCTGGCTGTAAACTCTCCTTCCTTCCTTGTGTCTCTTTATCATCTTCCCACTCCACCCCCTTGAGTCACCTTTTCAGAATTCTGGTCCAGTTTCACTTCCTAATAGCCTCCGTGCTGCTGGACCAGGTGCTACAGGAACAGACCAGTCAGAGCCAATGTCCTCCAGTCATTCCTTCACCCTCTCCTTAAACCTGCCAGTCTGGAAACACAAAGGGATGGCAAGAGGGCAAGGAGCAAAATCTGGTGCCCTGAGCAAGCAAAATCATCAGCAACCATCACATGAGCCATCTCTGCTCTCTTCAAATGCTTGTGTCCTCTGCGATTCTCTAGCCACTAGAGCTGGACACAGTTTACAGCTGAAATATTTTTGGCAAAAAATGCAGGTTTGCATCACTGAAATGTTTTGTGAATTCATAGCGAGACAAGGTGGGCGAGGTAATATCTTTTATTGGACTTCCTGAGCATCATGAATTCATGTCAGTTTCACCAAATTGTCCATGTCCCTCCCCATCCCCTCTAACAAAATAAAAAAAAAAATAAAGATGTTTCGATTTTTTTGGTTCGAAACATTTCATTGAGAAACTGTCTTCAAATTTATTTTGTTAAAGTTGAAAAATGCTTGAAATCAAAGCGAAATGTTTTGTTCAACCTGAAACAAGCATTTTGAAAAAATTTGATTTGACCCAAAATGGGTTTTTCCAATTTTTCAGAATTACCAGTGAACCAAAATATCCATTATTTACCCAGCTGTACTAGCCATGAGCGTTCCACACGGTTTCATGGTCTTCGGCAGCTCTGGCATCCCATTGTCAGTGGTGACAAATATGCTCTTAGGGTCAAATTTTGTGTAAATCTCGAATAACTCTATTGGCTTCAGTCAATTTACTGCAACTCTGTGCCAGCTTAAGCAAAAACAGAATTTGATCTCACAAAATGAATCCCAACAATGGTATTTCTCGATTACTGGATGGAAATGGCAGCATTATCAATAATAATCAGGGCCGGCTCCAGCTTTTTTGCTGCCCCAAGTGGCGAAGGGGGGAAGGGGGAAGTCATGATAGGCGGCACTTCGGTGGCTGCTCTACTGCGCCGCTTCATTCTTCGGTGGCTGGTCCTTGCCTCCAAGAGGGACTGAGAGACCCGCCGCCGGATTGCTGCCGAAGACCCGGATGTGCCACCCCTTTCCATTGGCCACCCCAAGCACCAGTTTGCTGCGCTGGTGCCTGGAGCCGGTGATGATACTGCAGAACAGGCAGAAGTGTTCAATAAATATTTCTGTTCTGTATTTGGGGAAACAACAGATGATATAGTCATATCATGTGATCACACCCTTTCCTTTCCACTGGTATCTCAGGAGAATGTTAAACAGCAGCTACTAAAGTTAGACATTTTAAATCAGCAAGTCCAGATAACTTGCATTTAAGAGTTTTAAAGGAGCTGGCTGGGGAGCTCACTGTACCATTAATGGTGATTTTCAATAACTCTTGGGACACCGGGGAAGTGCCAGAAGACTGGAAGAAAACTAATATTGTGCCAATATTTTAAAAGTATAAACGGGATGATCGGGGTGTTTTTTAGGCCTGTCAGTTTGACATTGACTCTGTTCAAGATAATAGAGCAGATGATACAGGACTTGATTAAGAAAGAATTAAAGGAAGGTAATATAGTTAATACCAATCAACATGGGTTTATGGAAAATAGATCCTGTCAAACTAGCTTGATATTTTTTTTGATGAGATTATAAGTTTGGCTGATAAAGGGAATAGTGTTGATGTAATATAATATATTTATACTTCTGTAAGGCGTTGGATCTGGTATCACATGACATTTTGATTAAAAAACTAGAAAGATATAAAATTAATATGGCACACATTATGTGGATTAAAAGCTGTCTGACTGAAAGGTTTCAAAATCTAATTGTAAATGGGGAATCAATACTGAATGAGTGTGCTTCCAGTGGGGACCAACAGAGATCTGTTCTTGGACCCACGCTATTTAACATGTTTATGAAATACCTGGAGGAAATCGTAAAATCATCACTGATAAAGTTTGCAGATGACACAGAGATTGGGGGAGTGGGAAATAATGAAGAGGAACACATTTTGAAAGAGAAAGTAGTTAAGGACATAGAGGTGAACAGTAATTGGGATAAAATACAGCATGGTTTTACAAAAGGTTGATCGTGCCAGACCAACCTGATCTCCTGCTTTGAGAAGATGACTGATTTTTGAGACCAAGGAAATGCAGAAGATCTAATCTACCTGGATGTCCGTCAGGTATTTGATACAGTTCCACATGGAAATTATTAGTTAAATTGGAGAAGATGGGGATTAAAATGAGAATTGAAAGGTGGATAAGGAACTGGTTGAAGGGGAGACTACAATGGGTCATAATAAAAGGAGAACTATCAGGCTGGAAGGAGGTTACTAGTGGAGTTCCTTAGGGATCAGTTTTGGGACCAATCTTATTTAACATTTTTATTACAAACTGGGAGTGTGCTAATAAAACTTGCGGATAACACAAAGTTGGGAGGTATTGCCAATACAGAAGTGGAGCAGAATCTCATAAAAGAAGATCTGGATGACCTTATAAACTAGAGTAACAACAATGGGATGAAATTTAATAGTGCAAAGCGCAAGGTCATGCACATAGGGACTAAGAAGAATTTTTTCTATCAACTGAGGGTTTATCAGTAGGAAGCGACAGAGGAGGAGAAAGACCTGTATGTATTGGCTGATCACAGGATGACTATGAGCTGCCGATGTGATGCAGCCATGAAAAAGGCTAATGGAGTCCTAGGATGCATCAGGCAAGATATTTTCAGTAGAGACAGGGAAGTGTTAGTACCACTATACAAGGCACTGGTGAGATCTCATCTGGAATACTGCAGCAATTCTAGTTTCCCATGTTTAAGAAGGATGAATTCAACCTGGAACAGGTGCAGAGAAGGGCGACTAGGATGATCCGAGGAATGGAAAACCTACCTTATGAAAGGAGACTCGTTTAGCCTAATCAAAAGAAGGCTGAGGGGAGATTTGATTGCTTTGTATAAATACATCAGAGGGATAAATACCAGGGAGGGAGAAGAGTTGTTGAAGTTAAGCGCCAATGTGGATACGAGAACAGACAGATAGAAACTAGCTATCACAAGTTTAGGCTTGAAATTAGCCCAAAGTTTCTAACCGTCAGAGGAGTGAAGTTCTGGAACAGCCTTCCAAGGGGAGCAGTGGGGGCAAAAAAACCTAACTGGCTTCAAGACTGAGCTTGATAAGTTTACGGAGGGGTTGGGATGATAGGACTGCCCCTACAATGGTATGGGACCCGTCAGCTACTGCCAGTAGCAAAAATCCTCAGCAGTGGGACACTAGATGGGGAGGGCTCTGAGTTACTACAAAGAATTTTTTCCCAGGTATTTGTCTGGTGGGTCTTGCCCACATGCTCAGGGTCTAATTGATCACCATATTTGGGTTCTGGAGGGAAGTTTCCCCAGATCAGATTGACAGAGACCCCGGGGTTTTCTCCTTCCTCTGCAGCGTGGGGCACAGGTCACTTGCAGGTTTAAACTCGTGTAAATGATGAATTCTCTGTAACTTGAAGTCTTTAAACCATGATTTGAGGACTTCAGTAACTCAGCCAGAAGTTAGGAGTCTGTTACAGAAGTGGGTGAGGTTCTGTGGCCTGCGTTGTGCAGGAGGTCAGACTAGATGATCACGATGGACCCTTCTGACCTTAAAGTCTATGAGGTCACTGATACGGAGCGATCTGGATTGCTTGCTAAGATGGATGCAAACAAACAATATGGCTAAATGTAAATGACATCTTGGAATAAAGAATGCAGGCCATGCTTACAGGATGGGGGACTCTATCCTGGGAAGCAAGGACTCTGGAAAAAAATTGGGGGGTCGTGATGCATAATCAGCTTGGAATGCGAGCTCCCAGTGTGACACTCTGGCCAAAAGAGCTAATGCGATCCTCTGGTGCATAGGCAGGGGAATCTCACGTAGGTGCAGAGAGGTTATTTTACATCAGTATTTGGCACTGGTACAACCTCTGCTGGAATCCTGTGCCCAGATCTGGTGTTCAGAATTCAAAAAGGATGCTAAAAAATTGGAGAGGGTTCAGAGAAGAGCCACAAGATTGCTTAGAGGATTAAAAAACAGGTCTTGTAGTATAGACTCAAGGAGCTCCGTCTGTTTAGTTAAGGGGTGACTTGATTACAGTCTATAAGTAGCTACATGAGGGACAAAGATTTAATAATCAGATCTTCAATTTAGAGAATGGTTAGTTGAAGCTAGAGAAATTCAGATGGGAAATAAGGTGCCAATTTTTAACAGAGAGAGTAATTAACCATTGGGACAACTTCTCAAGGGCTGTGGTGGATTCTTCATCAAGATGAGATGTTTTTCTAAAAGCTCTGCTCTGGAGATTATTTTGGAGAAGTTCCCTGGTCTGTGTTACACAGGAGGTCAGATGAGATAATGACAATGGTTCCTTCTGGCCTTGGAATCTATGAATCTGTGTCTGCCTTCAGGTTTGCTGGCCCAGCTCCTCTTGATTTCAGTGGGTGTTTGAGGGCAGAATTGGTCTCACAGCTAGCACAGTAAAAACACAGAGCTCTAACACAGACATTTCTGTAGGCCGAGGGTACTGACATCCATCCCGCAATGAGACAGGGCTTGCCTTACGTTCAGACTGTACCCGGCTATTCAAGATTTGACTTGGGTGTAACTGGCATCAAGTCCTCGCTACAGGTGAAAGAGCTTCAGAAAAAGAGGCTGAATCTAGAACTCTGGAAAGTTAACTTACCCGACACTCCTTTAACAGACGAAAACCTACAATTGCTTCCAGTTACCCAGCAATTTCACTCGCTGCAGGGAGCTTGGATGCCACAGCTGATAGCATAGCAGAGTAGAATAAAAGAAAAAAATCAGCAAGGAACAGCACAACCTCCTTGGGTCACTTTTAACCCAACCCAACCAGCTGAGTTTGAATGTTGAGTGAAGGTTTTGGCTCATTTATTCTATCTCAGCTGAACTCCTGTTCCTAGTTCAGTGGGAGCCCATGATGAATGGTTTCCCAGCTGATATTCCCCAGGGATGAAACCAGAGAACATCAGAATTCAGGGCTCCTCTTACCCTCCTGTGCGTTTTCACAGAGCTGGTTTCTAAGCCACACCTGATATGCCTCGCTATTAGTATGCTGCACCTTGCGATGGCTTTTATCAGTGCTGGAACAGATGGCTGGGTTTGGACTGGTGCCCTTTGTTTTCAGATAGACCAGTTAATTTTGTGGCAGTTGAGAGGACAGGTACAAGCCCAGGGAAGTGATCCATTACAGGATTCTGAAAGGGAGATGGGACCAGACTGTGGCAGAGCCAGGCAGCTGCATGTGCAAAAGGTGTGTGTGTAAAAATGTTATCTCACGCAGCAGCACCTGCATGGACCCGGAGTTAAGGCAACATCCACTGAGCCAAAGGCAATTTATAGCCGGGCCCAGCTGAGACGATCCCTGAAAGGTTGCCCGCTCATACTGTTCTTGCCATTGTTCAAGCACTGCCTGGTGGAAGTTCATATGGCAAGTGACAAAGGATGCGTTATTCATGGGGTCAAGGATTTGGATGGTTCTGGTAGCTTCTATTCTATTCAATTCAGGTTCTTCTACTGCACCCATCAGCGGGGTATCTGAGCACCTTCCAGTAGTGCATTAAGCAACGTAATTAACGTCTGTTCTGTCGCATGTTCTTTGTCCTCTCCAGGGCCGGCTCTGGCTTTTTTGCCGCCCTAGGGCGCCGAGCAATCCCCCACCGGCCAGAGCGCCGGGAGCAGGGCGGAGAGCCCAGCTGGGGCTCTCCGCTCTCCCCGGCGGCCAGAGCGCCGGGGGGAAGGCAGAGAGCCCCCGGTGGCCAGAGCGCCGGGAGGAGGGCGGAGAGCCCAGCCGGGGCTCTCCACTCTCCCCGGCGGCCAGAGCGCCGGGAGGAGGGCGGAGAGCCCCTGGCGGCCAGAGCACCGGGAGGAGGGCGGAGAGCCCGGCCGAGGCTCTCCGCTCTCCCCAGCGGCGAGCCCGGCCGGGGTTCTCTGCTCTCCCCGGCGGCCAGAGTGCCAAGGGGAGGGCGGAGAGCCCCCGGTGGCAGGAGCGCCGCGGGGAGGGCGGCGAGCCCAGTCGCGGCCCCGCTCTCGGGCCGGAGCGCCCCGCTGCGCCGCCCCCCTCCAGGCGCCGCCCCAAGCACATGCTTGGTGGGCTGGAGCCGGCCCTGGTCCTCTCCTCCAGGGGAGAAGTATGTGCAATGGAGTGTATTGTGTTGGTAGGGTTTTTAAATATACCGGTTGCTCTGTATTTTGTTAGAGAAGGCAGGTCTAAGAAATGTGCCTTGCACTTGAAGTGGAAGGTGGTGAGGTTTGGGAGGGTGCTTAGTTTTTTGGGGGGGAGTCATTCCGCAGTCCAGGACCAGCACCTGAGAAAGTGCTGTCTCCCACACAGATGAGCGTTACCCTTATTGTAAAGAGCTCCGTTGTACCAGAGGAGCACGGTTGTTGACCCCAGTTTTCATCTTAGAGTCTTAGCTCTTTTAGATCTCTGGGTTCAGGCCGTGGGGCGCCTTTCAGATAAGGACTGAGACCTTGAACTTGATTCACTATTCGATGGGAAGCCGGTGTAGTGAGTGGAAGACGGGTCTGATGTGCTTGTGGTAACCTGTGTGGCTGAGGAGACGTGCTGCAGCATTCTGTACTAGCTGGAGTTTCCTAAGCTCTGAAGGCTTCATGTCCAGGTAGATCACCAGGCGGTGGTGGTGGTGTGTCTCATGTGGTGGCGGATAGGTAGAGCTGTATGTCATCTACGTATTGCTCACCTTTGAGTCATGTCATCCCCAACCAGTTCACCTAGGGGCTGCATGTAGATGTTGAATAGGACCAGAGAGAGAATTGGTTCTTGTGGGACTCCGCAAGTGAGCGGTCTAGTGGTGGAAGTGTAGTTTTCCTTCACTGCTCATTGGGCGCATCCCTCCAAGAAGGATTCATTCTAGCACGTTACCCCGGACCCCCTGCCACCTCTCTCAGGCAAGGCAACAGAAACTCATGGTCAACAGTGCTGAATGCTGCAGTGCGGTCCAGCAGAATGAGCGTGGATGTCTGTCCGCTACCCATTGACGGAGGAGATCATTCATCTGTGCCATTGAAGCAATTTCAGTTCCATGTCCTGGCCTGAATCCAGATTGTGCCAGGTCTAAAATGTTGGCTTCAATCAGATGAGTTTGTAGTTGGCCTTTGTCTAGCTTGTCTCTGAGCTTGCTCAGGAATTGGAGGCTTGCCATTTGGCCGGTGGTTGGCTAGAACTGATATGTCCAGAGTGGGTACCCCAGCTAGCTCTGAGGGGCCTGTCATTGGATGGTGGTAGCAGTCTTTGAAGGCCAACCAGAGTTTTACTGTCTAGCCACAGGCAGCAGGTGACTGCGAAGGGGGGACGTTAGTACCAGGATGGAGCTGAACATCGTCACAGGTATGGTTCAGAGTAGCATCTAGATCCTAAGGGCCAAATCCTGAGCTCCTTGCTCTGATTTTATTCAGCCCTGAGTTGGGCAAAACTCCCATTAACTTCAGTGGGAGCTTGCTTGAACTCAGGGTACTGCCCGAGACGTGTGTCTGAAACGCATTTAAACCAACTTGTTCTGGAAAACCAAGGATAGAAATACCACGGGATTGGGCTTTCCCTTGAAATTACTGCTGTGTTCTGCGGCCAGTCTCGCTGCTTAGGGTATTTCAGCCTATTGGTCTTTTCATAGATTCCAAGGCCAGAAGGGACCACTGTGATCATCTAAAAGAACAGGAGTACACCTCTACCTCGATATAACGCTGTCCTCGGGAGCCAAAAAAATCTTACCGAGTTATAGGTGAAACCGTGTTATATCGAACTGGCTTTGATCAGCCAGAGTGTGCAACCCCCCACCCCACCCCACTCCACTCCATCCCACCCCCGGAGCGCTGCTTTACCGCATTATATCCGAATTCGTGTTATATCAGGTCGCGTTATATTGGGGTAGAGCTGTACTTGTGGCACCTTAGAGACAAACAAATTTATTTGGGCATAAGCTTTCGTGGGCTAAAGCCCACTTCATCGGATGCATGCAGTGGAAAATACAGTAGGAAGATTTATCTACACAGAGAACATGAATAGATGGGTGTTGCCATACCAACTCTAACGAGACTAATCAATTAAGGTATGGCAAAACCCATTTTTTCATGTGTATATATATCTTCCTGCTGTATTTTCCACTGCATGCATCCGATGAAGTGGGTTTTAGCCCTCGAAAGCTTATGCCCAAATAAATATGTTAGTCTCTAAGGTGCCACAAGTACTCCTGTTCTTTTTGCTGATACAGACTAGCACGGTTACCACTCTGAAACCCGTGATTATCTAGTCTGCCCTCCTGTAGAATGCAGACCATGGCGCCAAAGTGATTCCTGCTTGAACGGGAGCCCTTTTAGAAAAACATCTGAACTTGATATAAAAATGGCCAATGATGGAATCACCACCACCTTCATTGCTCTGTCGTTCCAATGGTTAATCACTCTCACTGTTAAAAATGTACACCTTACTTCCCATCTGAATGTGTCTAGCTTCAACTTCCAGCCATTGGATCTTGTTATAAACTTTGTCTGCTAGACTGAAAGGCCCATTCTCAAATATTTAGGTTCTTATCGACCTGTAACCAACTCACCCCTTAACCTTCTGTTTATTAAGCTAAATACATTGAGCTCCTTGAATCTATCACTAGGCGGCTGGTTTTCTAAGCCTTTAATCTTTCTTGTAGCTCTTCCCCTCTCCAAATTATTAACTAGAACTTTGGACAATTCCAGAACTTCTCCTACGTGGTGGTGGTATTATTTCAATGACCATTTAACAGGGAGGCACCAACCCGGACCAGGCCCCGTTGCACTAGGAGCTGTACAAAACACAGAGCAACAGTCAGCCCTTACCCTGAAGAGTTGACAATCCAAATTTGGCAGATGGGGACCTGAGGTCCAGAGATGAAGTGATTTGCCCAAGGTCACACAGAAAGCCGGTGGCAGAGTCAGGAACTGAATCTAGGATTCTTAAAGCCCAGGCTAGTGCTTTACTCCAAACAGCTTAACAGAGCTAGCCAAACTTTCTCTCCAAAATCCATCCGTGGGCCTGTGGAAGCTTCTATAACGTTCCAGCCAAAAGGACATCCTTCCCCTGAAAAACAGCCTGACTTTTCAGTCTCTCAGCCAGCGTTCGATGCCTGGGTGCAGCATTCCTACCCATGTCACACCCCCCATACACACACGCCCTCGCCCTCTTTTGTCTTGGAAGGGCCCTGGTCGAAGCTTGATTTGCTTAAAATAAGGTAGCATGATCCAGTGGGTAGAGCATGGGACTGCGAGTCGAGAGAGCTGGGTTCTAATCCTGACTCTCACCACCACCGCCCCCCGCCCGCCTGCTGCGTGACCTGGAACAAGTCTCTTCCGCTCTGTCCATCTTGTCTGTTTAGCTCTTTGGGGTCGGGCCTGCTTTTGGCTGGCCTCTCTCGGTCTTTCTGCAATACACGTAAGAATCTGAGGACTCACCTCTTTACTTGCAACCGTTGCTTAGACACCTCCCCTCCTGTCATTTAAAACAACCCCGCATTCTAAAGGAGAAGAGGTAGAAGTGGGGTTGGGGCACCAGGGAAAGCAGCAGGTGTGTTAATTCCAGCTGGCCGTTGTAATCCTCTGGGCGAGAGACGTCTGGGAGGCCGGCTCTAATTGTTGTGCTGACAGTGGGTGTTTAAATGAGATTAAAGGAGTCCTTTCAAGTGGAAGCATCTCGGACCCTGCAGGTAAGACTTTCTGAAGCATGTATTAGGAAGACGATAATTCCCATCTTTTCTCTCCTTTTAAGCAACAAAATGAGGTTTAGGACTGACAAGGACTCTTCTAGGCCTGGAGCTTTAGGCCTATTATGAGGGACATGTCGGGGCTCCTGTATAAGAAGGAAACAGGCACGGGTTTTATTCCCCCCTTTCCAGCCTGGGGAGTCTTTGCAGATTTTAGAGGACTAGAGATGACGCTGGATGGTTTCAGGTTCCCAAAGACAGCTTCCCCTCCTCCCCTCCTTTCCATCTTTTGCCCCCTGTTTGCACGCTCGTCCCCCTTCCATCTTTTTGCCGTCGGGGAGAAGAACGCGGTGCGCGGCGGTTGAGTGACAGCGGTGAGATTGGGACGTTCTGTTCAGCCCCGGGCAGTTTTGCGTAGCTGTTTGGCATTCCAAGCACTGCGCCGTAAGGGCTTGTGGCACCAACATCCACGCCGGAGAGCGCCAGAGACAGAAGGAATGGTCTGAGCCAAGCTAGTGCTGAGCAGGTTTGAGCCGGTTTCTCCACTGGCTGGTCAGTTCTGTTCATTCCCTCTGCGGCACCTGGCATTGGCCACTGTCGGCAGGCAGGATACTGGGCTAGATGGACCTTTGGTCTGACCCAGTCTGGTCATCACTAGTACAGCACTGCCTGGGGAGTTGTGCCCTTAGCAGCTCCTCCTTGTCCATCTTTCCAATACACATAAGTCTCCAGAAGCACCCAAAAGAAACAGCTTGAGAGATGGTTGGAGCTGGAGACCAAGGAAAGAGCTGATATGCTGGTAGAGCTCCGGTTTAGGTGCTCCGTGGCCAGAGACCAGGGATGAGCTGGTGTCTAGGAAAAGTCCTATGATACGGACAGTGGTCAGAGACTAGATCCTTTGCAGTGCTGTTGGATGAGAGGAAGTTCTGTGCACCTGGGGAAGGAGAATGGGTCATGAAGACTTTCCTTCCTAAGTCACCAAGCCAGTCCTCCGAGTTCCACATCCTACCATCTGCGAGCTATTTTAGTGGCCTTTGCTAAAGGAGGTGGTAGCCCCAGTTCAGTCCTTAGTATGAATTCGCACGGGATCTGACATTCGGCCACGATTAGATTCTGGGCAGGACATCTGCCCTGTTCATTCAATAGCTAAAGTGGCATTCCACCTTCTGGTTGGATCTTTGATCTCTTCTCACTCACCTCCTGCCGAGTCCTCGCCACACTCTATTCTGTCCTGTTCTCCTGCACCATGGTAGCTGAGCTCCATCGTCTCCTTCTCCACTTGCCCCATCAGCAGCTTCCTCCTGCTTAAAGAAGCAATCCAGGGCCTTGCCTCCAAACAAACTTGCACCCCTTTAGTTAATCCGGTGCAAAGCCTTGTGTAAACGGCCCATTCCTGACGGATTTAAGCTAAACTGAAATATGCTTGGGTTAGACCGAAATACCCTGTTTCCCCGAAAATAAGACATCCTCCGAAAATAAGGCCTACTTACAGTTTTGCCTCTCGTTGTAATATAAGGCATCCCCCCGATAATAAGACCTCCCCGATAATAAGGCATCCACCGATAATAAGGCATTTTTCATTTCTGAAAAATAAGACATCCCCTGAAAATAAGACCTAGCGCATCTTTGGGAGCAAAAATTAATATAAGACACTGTCTTATTTTCGGGGAAACAGGGTAAAAGCATCCATATGGCCACACCTGTGTCCATGTCTGATTCTCTTCTAGTGGGGCACCAAACCCACCTCTGCAACTGGTGCTAAGGAGGCCCCTCGCTGGCACTCTCAGCAGAGCGGACAAGAGCTGAACGGGCCATGGAGACGGCAAGCCCGCCTCTCCTGTAGACGTGTGTGCATCCGGGTCAGGGTTGAGGTGCGTTGAGAGGGGAAAGGGATGCGGGGAGAAGTTCGGGCTGCTGCCTGGCCATCAGTCTACACAGACTCCCAATCTCACCCCTTCCTGTAGCATTAACTTCACTTTGAGCACCCCTCACGTGAGGCACATCTCCAGAGTGAAGCACGAGACCCAGAAATGCAGACTCCTTGGGTGAGAGTCTGTAGCTTGGAAATCCACAATGATTCCTTCTGGCTTTGGCATCTATAAGCCTCTGAAGTGTCACCAAGAGAGCTATTGGAACCATATTTGAGTTGAATTAAGGAACCATGTGCCAGCAGCCTCCTCTTTGAGGAGCAGGTTCAGTGGAGGGCAGCCGGGGCTGCAGCCTGGGGTTCATGGCCATTGCACCCAAGATGGGGCGCGCTGCTGGCTCGTGTCATTGCTGCCGGTGAGAACGCACTGCTCCCCCGCTGCGTGTCTGACTCCTAGGAGAGCGAGCAGGGCGTGCAGCAGGGTGAGTTTGCTCTCCCTAGCTCCTGGGGGGCTGCGTGCCGGAGTGCCGGCTGGCTCAGCAAGTTTGTACGTGCTCCGTCCTCCTCGCGCTGGGGATTTTCTTTGCCTTTCCGCCAACCCTTCAGGTCTGGGAAGACGCTGAAGAGAAACGATCCTGATGTGCAGAGCGCTGCGAATGTGCTGGGCATTCAAATAGGTAACGCTCCTTCCCCCCGACACACCCCGGGAGATCTGGCTGTACTCGGGCAGGGCAGGATCAGCAAGGGTTGCTGCAGCCGGAGTGCAGCGCTGTACAGGTGGGTGCTGTGCTGAAGCCTTATGGGCTCTGAGGGGTATTGGGTCAGGGAAGGAAGCACCCAAGCTTTTATTCCAGGATCCGGGGGAATCACTGCTACAGATGCGTGGGCTTGTTCAGGTCAGAACTGGCTCAAAGCTTCCCTCAAAACTGGAGACAAATTCTAGAGGGTTGAGAAAACCTTGGTTAATGTTGCCAGTTTCCTAATTTTTTCAGCTTCATCTAAAATTGTTGGGGGGATGCTCTTTTTGTGTTATTTCTGGCCTGGACAAGAATCTTGAAGTAGCAGGAAAGCTGCTCTCGTGGTATTTCCTATCAGATCTCTGGTCTCAGGAGGTTCAGCCATGGGTCTGTCTGAACCTTTGGAGGTGTCTCCAACCTGGACCTCCAGAGCTAGAGATGTTCTCCTTTCGCTGCCGTCCCCAAGAGGGCACTTACTCGGCATGGCAGAAAAGTATCCCTCTCTTTTATTTTTGGACAGAAAATAGGGTTTTGAACAAAAATGCGTGGGTGTATGTGAATGGTCTGTTTTCTATGAAACGTTTTCATAGAGTGTCAAAAAAACAAATGCTCAAAACTTCGAAAGTTTTTGGGTTTCAGCTGAAACATTGAGCTAAAAAAAAATTATTTTCCACAGAAAATTTTGACAAAAATGAAAAATAATATAAAAAATCATTTTTGTCAAAATCATCTGCAGGAAAACCCCCATATTTTCCAGCCAGCTGTAGTACTGAAAACAATGGATGGCTTCAACGCAGGCATATAGAGAGGAAGGGTGGCTGTGTGGTTAAGGGCTGGCTGGGACTCAGGAAAGCTTGGTTTAACTCCAGGCTGTTTCGTAGACTTCCTGTATGGCCTTGGGTAAGTCACTTAAACTTTCTGGGCCTCAGTTTCCCCATCTGTAAAATGGGGGTGGTCATCCATCTTTTCCTCCCACCCTTTGTCTGTCTTGTTTATTTCGATCGTCGGCTCTTCGGGGCCCCATGGGGACTTCCAGACCCGAGGGTCAGAGCAAGAGAAGTAAGAGTAGTGATTTTAAACGGCTGAGAGGCTGGAGAGAAGCAAGGGAGCATATGGGTTTGCCTTGTGGAATGGGCAGCAGAGAAGGGTTGGCTCACGGGGTGACCAGCTGGTAGTGATGTGAGTTAACATAAGGGGACTATAATCAGATTTTACGCTTCAGGGCACAGCTTATAGCTGCAGAGGTCAGAAGGGACTTCTCCACACACAGACACATACACACGCGCACATGCACACACATGTTATCATTGCACAATTAGATGGATTTGGCAGGGTCATGTTTTTTCCTATGCATGTGGCTGTGGTGCCAGCCGGATGCAGGATACCAGAGTAGATCATAGAGTCATAGACTATCAGGGTTGGAAGGGACCTCAGGAGGTATCTAGTCCAACCCCCTGCTCAAAGCAGGACCAATTCCCAACTAAATCATCCCAGCCGGGCTTTGTCAAGCCGGGCCTTAAAAACCTCTAAGGAAGGAGATTCCACCACCTCCCTAGGGAACCCATTCCAGTGCTTCACCACACTCCTAGTCAAAAAGTTTTCCCTAATATCCAACTTAGACTTCCCCCACTGCAACTTGAGACCATTACTCCTTGTTCTGTCAACCCAATAGTCTGATCTGACCCCGCCAGGCCCACGCTGCTCTTTACAAAGCCGTGCTCTGCATTGTAATTGGCCCTCTCTGTCCCACACCTCACACCCCCTCAGGCTGCGGGCCACACCCCTGGCCGAGCTTATCCTTCAGGGGAGAGACCTTCCCATTCTCTCTGCTCTGTGCTCAGCCCGTAGCCTTTTCCCTTCCAAATTCGCCCAGGGCGACAGGAGCGCAGGGATGCCCAGGCTTGTGTGCCCAGCTGCTGTGCTGGGGCATGGCAGATGTGCGTGGTCGCCACAAGGGAAGAGCCATGCAAAGCAGCAACCCTCGCGCATCCACTGCTGAGCCTAGCCCCTGCATCTCCCTCTGCCTGGGGCATCACTCACAGCTGCTGTGCAGGGCTCGCCCAAACGGCGCTCACTAGGAGGTAGGGGGATCCAAGATTGATTTGAATTCCCCCCTGTGAGTCCCATCAAGGCCCAGCACAGCAGCCATGGCTCCGCTACACCCTTGCTGCGGTGTGGGAACCATGCCATTGCTGAGTTGGTTAGGGCGGATTCGTGTCTGCAGAGTGCTTTGTCAGTGTAAAGTAATACCAGGACGCACGAGCTGGAGTCAACCAGCACCTGAGATTCCTGAGCTTGCAATGATTTTAAAAGGCTAATTTAGTTTCCATCCCTGCAAACGCAGGTCAAACGCCTGAACAATAAACCCGCTGTCTTTAGTGTCATGCAGAAGCAAAAGCAGCCACCCACTGGAGTCTAGCATGGAGGTTCCCTGGCTGCTGGCTGCGGAATGCTCCTCCTTCCTCCAGCTGCTAAATCACATTCAAAGGAGCTACAAATGCATTAAATATCTCCGTAAGGTTTCTTCTCCCGGAGGCAATTGCTGGTAGCTACCATGCTGTTACACAACAGCCGATGGGAAGGCAGAGGGAGGCTGGGGCGTGGTGAAGGGTGGGGTGGAGTGAAGGTGACCCCCGTGGGAAGGGAAGTGGTGCTGGGTGTTGTCCAATGGGAGGAGAGGTGGAGATTGGAGGTTGGCGAATGGCAGGAGGTGCAATGAGATGCTCTCTCTTTGAAGATGGAGTCGACGCTTTGACTACGTTTGAGATCCCCGTTCTAGTACTGAGGTCACCAGCAGGCACGTTTGTGGGAGGAGCCAGTTCGTAGTGAGTGACAGAGAATAGGAATGGCAAGTGACTTTTGAATTGATAAGCCATGGGAATCCATGGCTAAGAATTAAGCTCATCCAATTAAGAACATAAGAACTGCCATACTGGGTCAGACCAATGGTCCATCTAGCCCAGTGTCCTGTCTTCTGAGAGTGGCCAATGCCAGGTGCCCCAGAGGGAATGAACAGAACAGGTAATCATCAAGTGATCCATCCCCTGTCACCCATTCCCAGCTTCTGGCAAACAGAGGCTAAGGACACCATCCCTGCCCATCCTGGCTAATAGCCATTGATGGACCTATCCTTCGTGAACTTTTCTAGTTCTTTTTTGAACCCTGTTATAGTCTTGGCCTTCACAACATCCTCTGGCAAGGAGTTCCACCGGTTGACTGTGCGTTGTGTGAAGAAATACTTCCTTTTGTTTTAAACCTGCTGCCTATTCATTTCATTTGGTGACACATTAGTTCTTGTGTTATGAGAAGTAAATAACACTTCCCTCTCTCCACACCATTCTTTATTTTATAGACCTCTATCATATCCCCCCTTAGTCGTCTCTTTTCCAAGCTGAAAAGTCCCAGTCTTATTAATCTCTCCTCATATGGAAGCTATTCCAAACCCCTAATCATTTTTGTTGCCCTTTTCTGAACCTTTTCCAATTCCAATATATCTTTTTTGAGATGGGGCTACCACATCTGCATGTAGTATTCAAGATGTGGGCATACCATGGATTTATATAGGGGCAATATGATATTTTCTGTCTTATTATCCATCCCTTTTCTAATGATTCCCAACATTCTGTTCACTTTTTTGACTGCCGCTGCACATTGCGTGGATGTTTTCAGTGGACTCTCCAAGATCTCTCTTGAGTGGTAACAGCTAATTTAGACACCATCATTTTGTACAGATAGTTGGGAATATGTCTTCCAATGTGCATTACTTTGCATTTAGCAGCATTGAATTTCATCTGCTATTTTGTTGCCCAGTCACCCAGTTTTATGAGGTCCCTTCATAATACTTTGCAGTCTGCTGTGGAATTAACTATCTTGAGTAGTTGTGCATCGTCTGCAAATTTTGCCACCTCACCGTTTACCCTTTTTCCCAGATCATTTAGGGCACAAAACCCAAAAACATGTGACCTAAGTTGTGTGCAGCTAAAACTAACCAATAACGTTTGCATTTTGAAAACCATGTAATCATCAGAACCAGCCCCTGAAAAGTCTCCAGGCCAATAAATAGCCACAAAGTGGAAGACAGTTGCAGCCCACTCCCTAGTAATGGCAAACAGAGAAAGAGGCTAAA
The DNA here is from genome assembly GCF_027887155.1 of Malaclemys terrapin pileata. Taxonomy (NCBI): domain Eukaryota; kingdom Metazoa; phylum Chordata; order Testudines; family Emydidae; genus Malaclemys; species Malaclemys terrapin. The sequence continues at coordinate 130,265,735 of NC_071510.1, read as the reverse complement.
TCAGTGGAATGAAGTCTCCCCTGCAAATGATGTCCTCAGTTCATTGATTCTGCTCACAGGCCTGTGCTGATGACCCAGCCCCTGGCACAAGCACGTGGTCCTCATGGTGTAGCAGCTCCCCACAGGACACCAAACGACACGTTGTACGGTAGACTGTCTAGCACTGTGTGGGTGTCTGCTGCTGCTTGGCAGCCGCCCTGCAATGGACTGTCAAGGCAGGTGCTGGAGACCAGGCCCCGAGCCGCTGGGACCTTGGGCTGAAAGCTGATGCAATTAATGTGGGTTTTTTACTGAATGTCCCTTGGAGACAATGTGGGAAGTCTCAGCCGTGTGCTGTCAGAATGTTGGCACACCTGGCACCCAGGGCCTGACTCTCAGATACTCTCTGCTTGAACCTGGGCCAGGAATGGAGTGGGAGGGGGCTTTATGTGTTCCGGGGCTGCACAGGGGAGAGACGGCAACTTCAGGGCTGCTCTACCTTCCGCCTTTCTACCCCAGCTCCCAGAAAGCAGAGAATCGCCATATGCTGTCTGACCGTGCCCTCGATCCACCCCCTATGCCAGGGGCTGAGGGCACAGAGCGGGATGCCCCTGTGCAGGAGGGATTCTCAGGGACTTCTCTTTCAGCCACTTTGATGCTGCAAAAAAGGGTCTTAATTTAACAGAGACTAAAGCCCAATGAATCTTCCAACATTGGCCATTGTCACCACCTGTCCCTAAGCCCGGGACCTGTCTCCTGACTGCCAGCTAGCCTCTGAGGGCTCTGTCGTCATTTCTGCATGAGCCGGAACTAGCGCCCGCGGTCAGTCAGTGTAGAAATACAGGGCCCTGCCCTGCCACTCTTCCTCCAGGTGGATTGCACCTTCCACTTAGCTCATTCTGAGGCACCTGGAAGGGATCAGGTCATTAAGGATTCGACCCAGCTGGGGAGAAGCAGGTTAGGTGGTTCCTATAAAAGAAGGACTGCAGGGCAATAAGGAGGGGAGACCCAGGGGTAAGGCAGTGGGGAGTTTCCAGGAAGGGAACCACAGAGAGGCTTGCAGGAAGGAGCTCTTGCCTTGGGACTGCCTTTGAAGGGAGCGGGCAGCTGGGACGAAGGAGCGTCCTACAGCAGGCCTAGGAGGAGAGTCTCCCGGGATGACACCCGGAGGGGCAGTGGAGGGGGAAAGCCCTGGAAGGCCAGCAGAGGGGAGAAGAATCTGCAGGAACTGGAGCTTGAGAGGAGTTTTCCTTCCTTTGAGCTGGGACATTGTTACCCTGGAAGGTCTGGGATCTCAGTGTGACCAGGCCGGAGAGCCGAGTCACCCCCAGGCCACTATAGCCCAGGCGAGGTGGCGGGTGAGGCAGAGGGGCTGCAGTGCTGGGTTTGGCCAGGCCGAGCTGCTGCAGAGCGGTAAGTCTGCGGCAGGATTTGGTAAGGTCTCAGTACTCTCTCCACTGGAGTGCCCTGCGTAGGCAGGGTGTCACCTGGTGGCAGCCTGCTTCGGGGGCTTCTCCCATCCCTCATAGGGAGGGAGGGCGGCCCTGCAGCCGAGCCGTGAGCCCTGCTCAGGGACGGGAGCTGGACGGGAGTTTAAACAGCAGGGAAAGGTTTGTGAGCCCAGGAGGGTGAGCTCTGTGCTCATTCATGGCACTTTAACCTCCTGCCCCCAAGATTCCCCCTTCCCCGGGTTTTCCATTGATCCTTCTATTTGAGGTTGGTGTTGTAAAGGGTGGTGATATGCCAGGCTGTGTCCAGATGGGCTCCCATAGCGTGCGTGTTTTATGTGGAATATGTTTTGCTGTTTGGGCCAATTACTGCTCCCCTGTTAGGAGTTTAAATGGACGCCATATGGCTAAAGAGCCTATAAGCATGTTCCGTGTTACAAGACAAACCTTCTGCGCAATACCGACGTAGCACCTGAGATTACTGAGCTTGCAATGATTTTAAAAGGCTAATTTAGTTTCTCTCTTTGTGCCGTCTACCCCGGCGTGAACCATGAAACCGGACTCCCGAATTGCCTGGTGCTTTGCACGCACGTTTCGCTCGATGCAGCGCTTGCATCTTCCCGCTCTCTGGGCCAGGAGGCCCGCTGCCCTGCCTGCCGTGCAGATGCAGAGGGCTAGGTTGAGGCTGGTCTCTCCACCCGGCTGAGGAGGTGGTGCGTCGCTGCGCCACCGCCGGAAGCAGCGCGGGCACAAATTGCAGCCGAATCTCAGTCGCACCCCGGCTCGGCTCTTGCTCCGAGTGGTGCTTTCCGCAGCCCTGCAAAGGATAGCGCTTGCTTGGCTAACCTGGCCCAGCAGTGGGAGGTGGCACTCTGGGGACGGGGCAGAGAGACACCTCCGCCCTTCTGTGCATACCTCTCTGCTCAGAGGACTGGGGGATTAGAAGGGATGATGCAGGGAGCTCTAACGTGGCTGTGAAGAGGATACCAGTGTCTTCAATCCTTGACTCTTTCTGTTTTTAATTACATCATTCTGTTTAACCCTCGCCCTTCCCCTACGCCCGTTTCACCCCCTCGTTACCTACATGGGGGCATGATTCTCCCCTCCCTTTGCTGTAAATCTGGAATAACTTCTACGTCAGAGGCCCTTAGACAGCATCCCTGCATGTCTGTCTCCTCTACGCCATGTTTTTCACACCTACGCAGCTCTAGGGAATGCTAAATAAGGAGGGGTCACCATGCTGGCGGTGACCCTACCTCTGCTCTGCAATCGGTGGTGCTGGAACTAGGGTTGCTGGGGGCACTGCCCCATCCCTGGGCTTCAGGTGGTAAAAAAACAAAATTCAAAAAATCTGGTTTCCATTAGCAGCCCCCCCAGTATAAAAATTGTTCCAGCCTGCAATGGTGGCAAGCCGCTGAAGGGGGGATTCTAAACAGGTGACGCCATACCCACCGTCAGAGAAACCGATTTCACCCCCTTGGTCTGGGGGATTGGAGAGGTGCCCTTCCAGAATCCCCAGCAACAGCCCTCTCGATTTAGCAAGATGCCAGGCTTTTCCCTCCGCTGCCCTGAGCTCCTGGTAGGATTTCAGCGCCCAGAATGGGGACGGTGGCTGGCAGCACAGCTCTGTCTCACATTGTTTCCAGCGCAGCCCCAGGCGAGGCAAACCGTCCAGCCAAGCTGTGCGGCTTGAAGTGCACCGTCCTTGTTGGTGCGCCGCTCTTCCGGTCAAGAGCTCTGATTTGTGGAGAGGGACGTGCTAGGGGGTCAGGCAGCATGCGTGATGCTGGAGGGGATGCTTTGGAGTGGAGGGGGACATTTTCTTACACAAACACAGCTGTGCCCCCATCACCTTCCCTAGGACACGTCTATTTAGAGTGCGTCCGTTGTGCCAAAGCGTGTGCCGGCTTCTTGACATGATCGGCGAGGCCTGGAAGAGCCACCAGATTCGTTTTCACTCCTGGCCTGAGCCAGGAAAGTTACTTCCCTTCATTCTATTTGTATTCTAGTAGGACCAGGCTCTCCCCCCACCCGCCCCGAGGGCTGGAACCCGCCCAGTTGTGTCAGGTGCTGTACGCACACATCAAATAGAAGAAAGTCCCTGCCCAAGTGCATTTACAGTCTCAAACACAAGGCAGACAGCTCCAAGGAAGCAACTTGCCAAAGTCCTCTCCGTCTGTTTGGTACAGCAGGGGATAGATAATACAGCTAGATGCCACGGTGATGGCATTGTACATGTGTCTATGGGCCAGTGGAGCAGGCAGGCCTGGGTGTATGTAGGCAGGATTACCTACAGCCTGGCCGTGGGACCATTCCAGAGCGGTCCCACCCCCTTAGCTGCACCGGAGCAATTTCCCAGCTCACCGGCCCCAACAGAGCACGTTAAAGCGAGCTAAAGCGACCCTTCTGAAGAACGGCAGCGCGGGCAGGGAGGGGCACGTGCTCTCTGAAATGGTGCGGTGCCCCTGCCACGCTGGAGCCAGCGCATGGATTGACTCACTTGCAGCTCGTAAAACTCTCCGCGGATGTCTTGCACGTCTCGGGCGCGGAAGGGATGGAAACCGGATCTGCGAGGGGAGCGGAGCTGCTGCTCCTGCGATGAGGCCAAACGGGTGTGCTGGGAGCGAGGGGGCACCAGGGGAGGGGCGGCTCATAGAATCGTTTGGGGCAGGCGGGACCGCTGGTGGGTTGTCACATCCTTCCCCCCGCATTGTGGCAGGATAGGCTGGGGTACTTCTGCCCCATCCTTCTGTCAGCCTGGAGCCATCTTCAGTGATGGGGAATCCAACACGCCAGCCCTGGGCAGCTCCTTTCTTCAGCCAAACCACTCTTCTCCCAGTTCCTCTAACGTCCCCGCTGAACCTCTAGTCCGTGACTTCCTCATGGACCTACTCTGTATAACTGGTCCCTCTCCCCTAGGGAAAGGCCCTGTCTGTATCTGCAGGCGGTTCTCATGCTCCCCGCGCCCCCCAGACAGAACGTAGCCCAGTGCCTCCCCTTTCCTCCCAGCTCCTGCTCCCCGGGCGATTCTTGCTTCTTCTCCTCTGCAATGTGTCTGAGGCTCGCCTAACATGCAGGGCCAACGGAGACCAGACCCCCAGCCTGGCCGAGCAGGGTAATTGCCTCACTTGGCTTCCACGTGTCACCCCATCTTCTGTACAGTGTCCTGGACAGGTCTGGGGGCTAATATAATAATAACCATACTACAGAGGGACCCACGGGCTTAAAGATGCATGGAGGAGGCATGCAATGATTGTTGCTGTTTCTATTTATTATTTCTAGTACTGTAGCACCCGGTGGTCCCATTGGGCTGTACACATCCACCATCAGGGACAGTCCCTGCCCGCACGAGGTTACAATCTAAAGAGACAAACAAAGGACTTGCCCAGGGTCACCCAGCAGTTCAGAGGCAGGAATAGAACCCAGGTGTCCTGGGTCTCGGGCCAGCGCCCCATCTGTGGTGCCTTATGGCCATTTCAGATGAGAGACCAACAGCTACTGCAGAGTTCTGTCACCTCCTCTCGTGTCTTAGATCCGGCCCCTGGGCACGGGCAGCTCCAGGGGCCGATGCAGTGGAGGGCATTGGAGCTGGCTCAAAAATAGGACCTGATTCCAAACTTCCTCTGGGAGTACTATTGTAATGTGTGGCTACTGAGCTCAGGGACCCAACCCCACGCTCTAGGTAGCCCTAAATCTCTGACTGACAGAAGCTGAGAGTGGATGCCAGGGGACGGATCACTCGATAATTGCCCTGTTCTGTTCATTCCCTCTGGGGCACCTGGCACTGGCCACTGTCAGAAGACAGGATACGGGGCTAGATGGACCTTTGGGCTGACCCAGTGTGGCTCTTCTGATGTTTGTCTGCCACACCATTCAGAGGCATCTACCTCTGGTGTGGAGTGCTGCAGCTGCTTAACAATGCACAGCAACACTACTAATGGGGTTGTTTGGCAGGAGGGGGTGTTGGAGCTTAAAAGGGGATGGGGAAAATAACATGCCCATAGGAATGTGTAATTATTTCTAAGTGCTCAGTTCTGCTCCCAGCTCCACCAGGGCTGTTCCCATCAAAGTCCGCAGAAGTTACTCCAAAGGAACCGTGGGCAGGGCCCAGAGCTCACACCTCAGCTCTAGTGAAAGTTGCACAGGCTATTTAAGGGCCGCCTCAGTGACCTTCCTCCTCAGCAAGACCGTGCCATCAGCTACCCAACGCCCCCTCGCCAGACGCCGGTGCATGGGGGGGTGAGTTTCTCTGCTGAATACAGAGTGCTCTCACCCGACGGACAAACCATGACTCATCCCTCTCATTTGCTTCCACAGATGGCCAGTCCTGTCCCGTCAGCCTGCTGCGTGGTGCTCGCCGCGGTGGTGATGGTGTACGCTCAGAGGCACAGCCAGATGGGTGAGTGACTCTCAGCTTCCCTCCCCCCGGCCCGCAAAGAATTCTGTCTCTGCGAGAACGTAGAGCCTGATTATTATGTATCTCTCGTAGCCCTCTGCCTCTTATCTCCCGGTCCAATCTGTGTGCTCCATCTGCAGTGTCTGTACCAAGCTGTGTGTCTCATCTCCTTTCATGTCCTCTCCGCCACACCCCGCCGCGTTTAGGAGGACAGCGCCCGGCCATGCACTGGGCTATGAGCACTGCGTTCGTCGCCTGCTATAGAGGTGGCGTTGGCGAATGGAAGGGGGTGACCATAATGGACCAGTGCAGGGACGCAGAGTATTCCCACCGTCTACCTCTGTGCACGCTGCCTGCAGCCTTTGAGAGTGCCCCCGTGGGAGTGCCGGGGTGATCCATGGCCAGTCGTACCAGAATGCACCCATTGTCCCTTGCTGTGATGCCCAGAGTCGCATTCTGCTGAGTCCCCATCACCAGTGGCCGAGACAAACAGGGCCTGTTTCCATTCTCGAGAGAGCAAGGAGTCACTGGTCGTGTGCGAGTCATGACAGCAGCAGGCAGAGCCCGAGACCCCTGTGTAATTTCCTGGGCACAGCTGTAACCAGGAGAACAACGGGGCCAGATCTCCCAGGGGGCCCCAGCTGCTTTGCGCAGTCCTGGCTGCTGAGGAAGGGTGGCTATCGGTCTTTGGTCCTGGGATTTCATCTTCGCTGAGTGCACCATTCCCAGAACACGCTCTGCCCTTTGAGTCAGCAGGGCTGCAGCCTGGGGGGAGTGCTTCTCCACGCCCCGAAAGGGCGGTGTGAAAATACCTCGTGCGGGGTAGTAGGGCCTGCAGCCCTGTCCATCTGGCTTCTTTGGAGAGCCGCAGCTTTGTGATTGGGTGGTGGGTGGGCGTCTGCACCCCTGACCCTTGTGGGTGGAACCAGCCCTGCTCAACCATGTGTCCTAGGCTCCCACACAGGAGGAAAGCTGGCCCAGTGGTTAGAGTGCTTGCCCGGGGCTTGAGGGAGACAGGCTTAATTCCCTGCTCTGCCATAGACTTCCTGGGGGACCGTGAGCAAGTCACTCAGTCAGTTGCTGTCTCGGTTTCCCAACTGTAAAATAGGGACCGTGGCACTCCCTAGCTCACAGGGGTGTTGGGAGGATAAAGACACTACAAACTGTGTGGGGCACAGATATGATGGCAAAGGGGGCCTGATGGGCACCTTGGCTGGGCAGGCTGCTAAGAGTTAAAGGAGACTCTCTGTGATTGTTGATCAGGATCCGGTATCCTTATGCTTCCCTAGGTGGGTCTCTTCGGTCTCTGACTCTGTGACCCCGGGCAGCTGGCTTCACACAGCAATTCAAGGCCCCTGAATATGCACAGCAGGTGCTGTGGGTGCCGGATACAATTCTACTTTGTGTGCGGCTGCCTGGTAGCCGAGGGGTCGAGGGTTTCAGCTATGTGCCCTCTGCACTCTGACCCTCCCCGGCGCTGTGGAGTGGGCGCGTCATTCCGTCTTGTCCCTCTGCAGCAGCTGCTTCCCAAAGGGCAGCGTCCTGGCCTCCAAGGCCTCCCCGGCAGCATAGCCCACTCTGAGAGGGCAGGCCCGGCTCCCCAGGGCATAACCCAAGGGGGTGCCACAAGGCAAAAGGGACCCTGCAGTCTTGGGGGAGCTAGGAGGGAGCTGGAGGCCTCAGAGAGGGAGCTGGGGAGCCCTGGGGGACAGCAAGGAGAGCTGTTCTGAAACCAGGCCTAAATCCAGATGTTCCCCTCAGCAACCCACACCATGGCCACGGATCTCAAGCCTGAATAATGGAACTAGGGCAGAATCCTCTGATATCCTCCCCCACACCCTGGTGCCCCCCCTTCCTGCCCAAGTCCCCCAGGCCTGTCCCATGTGCCCCAATGTATCCCTCCCCCTCGCAGGCTATTCCCAGAGCGCCTGTATCCCTTTTAACACCCTATTGAATAAATCCACAGAGCGGAAAATCTAGGCTGCGAGGCAAAAGCAGGAGAAGCAGCACACGGGGCTGCCCGACTCTACGAAAGCAAAGAGAGCCCTTGGCAATGGCCACCTCCCTATTTATAACGTGATTAGTGGATGTTCAGCTTTAATAACGTATGAAGCATTTGGGGAAATACATTAGTGCTAAATACTTAAGCGAGGAGACTCTGACAAGCGAGGAGACTCTGACGAGCCATTCTGTACAGGAGCTCACAGCCACGCTGGGCCAAGCGCCCCCCTCCTCCCCCCGACTTACTCAGTGCTAGCAATTAGCAAGCGTCCTACAAAGTGCCGTATGAATTACTAAAGATGGTGTTGGACTGGAAGGGGCTTAGGCTGCTTGCTTGCTAAGTGGCTCTCAGTCACCCGACGTGACCCAAAACCCCTGCGCTGCTATTTGGTCGTGGCCTCCAGACTCCTTGGATTCTCCGCTTTATTCTGCGGGGGCCAAACTCGTCTCCGGCTGAAGTCACCCAAGCAATGGATTTGGCCGTTCGTTCTGGTTGTGTCTCAGAACGATTCATTTCCTATCCTTTGAGCACTTGACTTCCCAACCTTAATGTTCTTTTTGAGTAGTTTTTGGTGCATAATTTCCTCAGTTTTTGTAGAAGCACACTGAAACAGGTTCCCTCTCACAGCAGTTAGGAGCAGCACTTGCCCCTTTAGCCCTGGGCTGGAGCATGCCCAGTGCAGATGGAATCTTCAGAGACTTTAGTTGCCAAACTCTAACAAGTGTCTACTGACCATCTGTAAACAGAGATTTTTCAGAGGCTCATTATTTGGCCAAATGTACGTGGGGTTCCCCCCCCTCCTCCATGGAAATAGCAAGACATATCCCTGACACAAAGGCCACCCCTTTGCCAAATTTCAAGTCACTGCTCCAAAGCATGGCGGTGTTAGATTTTTCTCAGTAAAACGGTCATAATAATGACCTTAACATGGGCATGTATTTTTCCCGAATCGTGAACAATTTTTGCTGAAACTTTTCAAAATAATGCAGCCTGATGCTGCCGCCCCAGCAGGACAAAATCTCAGCCTAAGCAGTTAACGTTTGGCTAAGTTCTAAGCAACTTGTAGTGGGAAGAGGTGGGCAACCTTAACTAGAGGTGGTGCTACCCGTTCCGCCTATGATCAGAAAAATAGAAAACAGATCAATAAGGGCCAGATTCTGATACCCTAACTCACACGGAGCAGTTACTGCCCTGGGTGACTAGCTCCATGGATTTCAGAGGGACTATTCAAATGGGAAGGTAGCACTCAACTAAAGGGCAGCAAAGTCTGGCCCTAGATAAATAAATATAAAGATGAAATGTCTCTTGCTTGGCCCCGTTCTCCTGACCAGTTTCCCTACAAGGCTGAGGCATGTGATAGCCCAGGATACAGTTAGGACTGAGAGAAGTGGGAAGCCTCTTCATGGGACTGTATAGCTAAATAGATTCCGAGCAATGTTTCTTTTGAACTAGGAGGGGGAAGATGGGTGAAGCCGAGGCAGCCATAATTGATGTGGGCACCCGAATAGTGAGGCCAGAGATTCCTGAGATGGTTGTGGTTAAGGAGCTCTGTTCTTATCCGGAGTCGCCAGCTTCCCTTGACCCTTCCCAGTCCCCATTTAGCCCTGGGTGTGACACAGGGACTGCCCTGCTCTCATTGGATGGTAATCTCCTTCTGGCAAGGGGCCACAATCAGGTATCTGTGCTAGTATTTTTTGTGAAGTGATTAAGGGGTGTTCTAGTTGCTGATTAAGACATGGCTTTGTGTGTTTATGTCCTTGCACTCCACTTTTACACCAGTCTGGGTAACATACTCTCGTCTACTCTGTGCATCCCCCTCTAGCGGCTGGTCCACATGGAAGATAACAGTCTACTGCTGCTACTAGCTAATAGAATTGCTCCCTTAGCTCTAGTGGTAGCCGCTCATGCTGACGTTCCCTGGTTCAAACCCAGGTCGGGGAAGGAGAATCAACAAACGTGGCTTTTATCACAATCACAGCCATGTGTCCGGTCAGCAATGCGTGTGCGTCTGTGCTGACGATGTTGCTAGAACGTGCATTGGTGCATGCCAGGAAAACCTGGGCAGCTGTGTCCTCTAGTGTCCTTTCAGTGGCCGGAGTGCTCCAAGGGCAGGCACACAGCTGGGGCAGGGTGTCCTAACACACAGCGAGGTGGGTGGATGGCGGAGCAGCCAAACCGATTGTACAGGCAGAGGGAGAGTCCTGCACGCACAGCACAATAACAGCCTGATGACCCGGTGACAAAACAATCATATGTCAGCCTAGGCCTGTTGGATGAGAGATCCACTCCACATAGTGACTGTTGCTTACCAGGCAGGACACAAGCTTGGGTTAGAGACACCATCCCAGTGTGTCCACCCTTGATTCAAAGTGATCCTGTAGACAGAGCAGCTGCTGTGGCATCCTATATACTTCACATCCCCCCTCTGAAATCCTGCGGGGAAGGGATTAGCGCAGCAGCATGGATCAGCACTGCGGATCGGCTCCCTTTCTCAGAAAGACTTTCACCACCCGAGTGATACCGCAGAGGGCGTGCGGACGGACCCCCGTTCCTGCCTGGGAGGGGTCTTGAATTTAGCAGACAAAGGCAGGATGGGATCCAATGGCTGAGAGCTTAAATCAGCCAAGTTCAAACAGGGAAAAAGAGGCAAATGTTTAGCAGCGAGGGTAGCTAAGCACTGGAACGGCTCAGCAGCAAGCGAGGCGGTGAATTCTCCAGCACTTGGAGTCCGATGTCTTTTTCCACGAGTGGTTGTTCCGGATGCAGGAATCCCTAGGGGAGGTGCTATGCAGAAGGTCACGCCGAATGGTCAGAAGGGTCCCTTTTGGGTCTGAAATCTACCTCCGCAGCCTAGCAACAACACCAGGGTGGTTTTACTGGGTAAGAAGACAGGCAGGATTTGGCAGGGACTTGGGATGAGGCAGATCGGGGCAGAGGGAGTCTGGAACTGGCAGGCTCCCATGCAAACCTGCTTCTTCAGACTGCGAGGGGAGGCTTTGGCACAGATGCCTCCCTGCCGAGTTTGATGGCTTGTGTGGATCATGCAGGCTTGGTGGTAAGGAAGAGCCCAAGGAGGGTGGAGGGTCACCGGGGCTGGGGGAGGGGAGCGGAGGGCCAGGCGAGGCAGCGGGGTACACATGGGGGAAGTTCCAGGTTGCCCGAGCTCTGGAGTGGGAGCTGACCATGTGGGGTTAGGGGGAGGATTTCTATCCGGCCAGTCTCTGCCCAGGGGTGAATTTTAACCAGCTGTCAGGAGCTCTAGCGGCTGGAACAAACCCTCCCTCTGCCAGTTTAAAGGGAGGGAGCGAAACACCCACAATTACAGCAAAGAATACTGGTTTATTTCGGTCTGACTTGTTCCAGCTCTCGCCTGCCAGGGCGGGGGGATGGAAAAAGGATTAACGAGGCCGAGCCGGGCGGCCTGCAGAGCTGGCTCCGGATTCTCTCTCACACGCACGTGCGTCCCTCCTCCCGTTTGCTCACACACTCGCCCTCGCACGCACACACTGCCTCGGTGTCGCACACACAATTTGACACCATGCACACACTCGCTCTGTTCCCCCCATGCTGTGCACAGCCCCTGACTCTTCAGTGGTCTTTCTAATGCACCCAGCCTTGTGCTGTCTAAGCATCAGGCCTTGCACTTGTTAGCAACAGACTTGTGGGTGGAAACATAAGGAGTCCCAGAGAAATCCTATAAATAACCGAGAGAGAGAGAAGCAAAAGTTTGCACTACAGTAGGTGACCAAATGAGGGTCCAGAGCCCTCTGCAGGCCCACGGAGGTTCTGCAAGATCTAGGAGCCCGGGGCGTTTGTAGATGAAGCAACAACTTTGCACCTATGCCCGCGTGTTGTCAGGACTCCGTGGACTGACACACTCACCGGGCTGGTGGTGATGTCTGCGATGGAGCTGCGAGGCACATATGTAGGTGGGAAAGGGGACCCCAGGGCTAATGGGGTGACCGTGTGAGTGCCCCTTGCATCTTCTGGCTGGGGAGCAATCCAAATCAAGGAGCCGCTTCCCGGGAGGTTATGTAATCCCTGGAGGCGATAGGAATTAGTGGCACTTCCAGGAGCCGGTGCCAGTTTGAATAGACAAGACAAAGCATGGAAGGGGAATAGAACTTGTCTGCCAGCCAGTCAGTGTCCAAGCCGGCCCTAGAACCCAGGAGTCCTGAGCCCCATGGGGTCCGTCTGTTAGACTTTGCTACTTCATTTTCTTCTTGGATTTTCTTCCTCGTCTTCATTCTCTGTGTCTATGGGATACTGTTAGTTTGCTATTTCCCTATGTAGGTACATTACATTATGGGGGGGGGGGAACGACACAAAACAGAACAGGGTATATAATAATGCTGCCCTCTGTGGCCTATGCAACTTTTATAGATACAAGGAGTCCATCTTGACCCCCATCCTGACCAGAATGACATTCACCCCATCGGCTGCTCCTTTTCCCCCATCCCCCCACCCCAAAGAAAAAGAACACCCAATCCCAACCAGAGCTTTCTGTATCTGGAAAAGAGAGACCAAGGGTCCTGGTGGATTCTCTGTCACTGCCATTTTCTAAATCGATAGTGGATGTTTTTCTAAAAGCTCTGCTTTAGGAATTAGTGTGGGGCAGGGCCCTGGCCCGTGTTCTACAGGAGGTCAGACTGGATAATCACAATGGTCCCTTCTGGCCTTGGAATCCATGAATCTAAGATCCTGGGGCTGTCTGAAGTTGCACTGGGGAATTTGCGATTGTCAATCTCTTTAACATGGAAGGCGCCCAGGTACTATGGTGATGGGTGGCCATGCAAAACTCTTAGGACTGAGTATATAAACGCCTCAATCAACTATAACATCCTCAACTACAAAAATACCCCAGACCTGGAATGCCCCACCCCAAGCCACATGCTCTCCCTTCCCCTATCGTTCAACTATCCCCCAGTTACATACACCTCTGTCCCTTACTGTGATTTCTCTGTTTGAAAGGAGCAATTCTGCTTTATTGATCCTCACCCTGCTGAATTAACTCACGTTTAAACAGTAATTATGTTTTCACTTTGGAGAGGCCATAAAGAGATAAAAGTCTCTTGAAATGAATGAACTTCTGAGGCCGGAGTATCTGAGGTTAGTTTATTGATGCACAAAGAAGCTGCTATCTCTCAGCTTACTAACCAGCAATGAGCAATTAACCCCAATCATTCCTCAACTGGGGGAGAGAGAGAGATTTGATTTTATTTATTCTCTTTCTCGCTTGCTCTCTCTCTCTCCAGCCCTCCTTGTAATCTTTTGCAATCTGTTCTGCTACAAAATCTCCTGGGAGTGCCCGTTTGCATACACCTTGTTAAAAATGCTGACCGCATTCCAGCCAAGACAAAGTCATTAGCCTGCAAGCAGCCTTCAGAATGCACAGCAAGGGGATGCAAATCGCCTGCCCAATGAGCAACCAACCTTCCTAGTTATTTCTGTCACCACCCCTCATTGGACTGGGAGAGAAGGAGCTCCTCTAGGTCTGCCCACTTCCCTTGGGGTCAGCTAATCAGAGCTTGGGGGATCCGCTAGCCCTGATGAGCTAATCACAATGGGCAAAGGCTTTGCCTTTATTTTCTGCCAGGGAAGCCATGGTGAATTCCAAAAATGTGGCGTTTGCAGTGGTGGTGTAGCCATGTTGGTCCCAATGTATGAGAGAGACGAGGCGGGTGAAGTGATCTCTTTTACTGGACCGACTTCGGTAGGTGAAAGAGACCAGCTTTCGAACTACACAGAGAACTCTTTGGCCCAGTAAAAGACATTACCTCGCCCCCACCTTGTCCCTCTCAAAAATATGCTGGAAATTTGTCATTCTTTGAGTTGTTTTTATCAAGCTAGCTAGGCCTGGGGGATTTTGAGCTCTGGGATTGGCTGCCTAAGTCTCCGGGGTATGATTTTTGTCCGCCGGTTGGATGACTAGGAACAGTAGCAATGAACTGACACTCTCTGAGGAAGGGACAGTTTCAGGGAGACGACCATAGGAAATAACAGGCCTCGGACAGTTTAGGTCACGCAGGCCAGGTCCACACCACAGACTTTTCCCGGCGTAGCTGCGTCCCTCATTCAGGGATGTGATTTGTGACCGACGCAGCCGAGCCTAGCGCAGATGGAGTTAGAGCAGCAGATGTGCGTTTTTACCATTATCGCTCGTTTTGCTCAGGGTCTTGGAATCGGCTTTGCCGGTGTAGACTGCATCCACGTGACGAGTAGAGCCATGCCAGCAAAGAGCTCCTCGTCTAGCCAGGGCCTTTTCCAGTCTCTTCTGCACGGGAGAGAGCAGGATATTTGGCTATGAATGCGCAGCCCAGATTGTAAAGGGGCTGGTTCCCTTCCTGAGGGGGAGAGAGAAAGAAAGAGGCCAGATTTGTTGATCTTATGGCTGCCTGTATGTCTAGTTTTCTCCTGCCACGTAACTGCCCCGTGATGGGGTTTGCAAACGCTGTGTCCGGATCCCTGCATGGTTCATCTACTGGCCCAAGTGCTGAGGTGGTGTGGAGTGCCTGGCTGTAAAGAACAATGCCCACTCTTTCACTTGGCTGCGTTGGGCATGGATTGAATCCACCAGCCTCCATTTTGCATCATGCTACCACTTAGCATGGTCGTTACTGCTGCGGCGGGGCTCGCTGGCCCGGGGAACCCACACGTGGCCCAGCCCTAAGCAGAGAAGTGGCTCCAGAGGGTTCTTGTGGCCTGGTGCTGATTTTCCCCACCTGCTCCCACAGCAGACATCCTCTGCCAGGATCTGAGACTGAGCACTCGCTGGAGATGTCTCCTCACAGCCTCACTCCCACGCTGTGGATGGGGTGGCCGGGGCAGCGGGTGCGTAGCTCGGGCACTCATACCTGTATTCGCACCAAGAGAGAGCTTCTCCTGGGCACCTGAGCGAACAAAGACTGGTCCACCCGCATGGAGGAACCGGGAAATGGCCCCGCAAATTGAACCAGGCAATGGAATTTGCAAATTCCTTCTGGGTGGCATGCAGCGATGTGCCACAGCAAGCCTGGGACCTGCCCTGTTTTTAGGGGGCAGGTACTGGCCAAGCCTCATGCTGGCTCCTCTGTGCAGGGCTGAACTTCCCCCTGTTAGTCTGGCACCGGTCTTGGCAGAGAGTATTGCGTGCGGTGTTCCCTGAACCAGCCACACAAAAGGGCTGCTGAGGGTGATGAAAGGCAGAGGTGCTGCCCGGCTCCGGAGTGCTGGCTTTCATGGTGCCTTTATTTAAAGCAGCTGCAAGGTACCTGCCTTTGCACAAACACACATGCATATTTCAAGGGTAGGAAGAAGCCCGCAGGCCCATGTGTGTCCACTGTCTCTCTAATAATGAATAATAGACTTTTCTCCCTGAGGCCAGACAGACACACGAGCCATTGAGGACAGGAATCTCGTGTCTCTCAGAGGAAGAGCTGTACAGGGTAGAAAGTGTGTAGTGAGGAGACCTCTAAGTATGTTGGCTTGTTTTCCAGGGGTGTTGGGTGTTGAGTACCCACAGCTCCTACTCAGCTCAATATATTGGGTCCCATAGAACACAGGGTGTAGGGCTGGCAGGGACCTCTTGGGTCATCGAGTCCACTACCCTACCATTGCTGGCAACCATCATAGCGGGTCTCTGAGGCAGGAAAGGTGGTCTTGTGGATACGGCTCTGGACTGGGACTTGAGACACGCGTTCAGTTCAGACGGAGTGACGCTTGGACCTTGGGCAAGTCATTTCATCTCTGTGCACCTTGGTTCGGTGGGGGAGAACAACACTTCCTCAGAGACTGTGTGTGTGTGTGTGTGTGTGTGTGTGTGTGTGTATACACGAACAGTACACATAGCACAACAGGGCACTGGCCTCAGTAGGGATCTGCTGGAATACTCTTTCCCTTCTGCCAAGCAGTAACAGAAGTCGGGGCCTTGCAGGTTGATTTCCCATTGGAAGGGAAATTTTCCCAGTTCTTTCTCTTCCTTTTTCAGCCAACTGTAGAGCTGGGGAAAAACATGTGAAGTTTGGGCGTTTCAGCATTTCTGAATGTTTAAATTAAGGGAGACATTTTCAAAAGCCCCAGAAATCATGGCATTTCTCCTCCCTGGGGCTTTTTTGATCCAGTTTCAATAGCTATATTTATATCCTACAGCCTGTACAGTATTGTAGACCCTGTAGGATCCTCCCAGATAAAAGATATGACTGTCTAGTAAATGTAAGTCACTGTCCTACCGTGTCTCTTGGGAATGCTCTTCCCAGAGTGGTGGATCTGACTGTTGCCTTTGCTTAATTTCATCCCATTACTCTCAGTTAAAACACTTCGGGCCAGCCGCGTGTTCCTTTTCAGCACAGGCTGTGATGGCAGCGCTGTTCTGCCGTTCGATCAAAGCGGGCGGCAGAGGCATGAGTGGGTTTTGCCTGTGTCCTGCAGAATGAGAGGTAACTATTTTGAAAGGGGCGTTTTATAGCTCAGCCATGGATCAGTGGGTTTGTGGCGGGGGGAATAATCATCCCCAAGCTTCAGGCCATGAGCTGGTCCCGGCAGTGTCAGGAGGGAACCCCCTCTGCACAGTGCAGTGTGACAAATTGCAAGAGACATTGGTTTTTTTCTTTTCCCTTTCTCTGAAGAAGCTGGCGTTGGCCGGTACCAGAGTCAGGACCTACAGTCTAATCTGGTTCAGCAAATCCTGTGTTCCTCTATTGCACTGAAAACCCAGAGAACTTTCTCCACTGGATTATTTATTAATTGCCAAGTTGAGAGTTGCGCCCAAATTAACTGACCGCGAAAAGATCTCTCTCTTTGAAGGTGCGAGATCAGAGCAGGGCTCCGTCCAGCCTACTATTGAAAATGGTCAGCATCAGGTGCTGCCAGGAGGCAGTTATGGGATACCCTGCTGTCCAGGCTGATTCCCCACTCTGGCACTCAGAGTGCAGAAAGTGGGGGCCTGCAAGGACTCTAAAAATTAACACTGGCCACTCCAGGCTTGTATTCAACTCCCAAGGTTACAGTTTTTCTCTGACCTTGGCTGGGTAGATGCTGCCACCACCCAAGTGCAAACCCCCCTTGGAGTCCAGGAAGGCACACTGGGGAATTCCTCCCTGTGGGGCACCCTCAAGCCCTTTCACCCCCCCTTCCGGGGAAGAGCTGAGAAAAAAACAAAGGAAATCAGCTGTTGCCACCAACTAATTAAACAACATATTAAATAATTAAACTAATTAAACAACATATGCACAAACCTCTTAGGGACACAAAAATCCAATCTTGTTCTTAAAAAAAAGGTACATTTTATTAAAAACAAAAAGAAAGGAAATACATTTGGAACTTAGGCTTTTTGCTAGATCTTAAAAGAATCAATTACAAAAATTAAGCATCAAGATAGCTCTCTTGAGGTTCAGCTTAAAGGTTACAAGCAAAACAAAAGCATCTGGGGTTAGCACAGAGGAGTCCACAAGCCAATAAGAAATAAAAGAAATAACCCTAATCGCATCTTTCTAGACATTCCCTGATTTACTTACATATTTGGGTTGTTAAAAGTAGTTCTAGATATGATCTGATGATTTTCATATCTGGCTTAAAGCTTCTCACAGCATAACTGCTCCCTGTTCCCCTTTCCCAGAGAACCACACAGAGACAAAGGGGAATTTTTTTTTTTTTTTCATTTTAAAAAGTTCTGGCCTTCCCATTGGCTCTTTTGGTCAGGTGCGCACTCCCTTTCCTTTACCCACCAAGAGGGACTTTATAGCTAGCTGGCTGGCTGCGTGTTCATAAAGGGGAGCTACCTCCTGCCCCTTCATTTATCACACCTGCACTCAAGGATACTTCTCTCCTAGCCCCTAGTCATTAGAGCTTAGCTCTTGCCCGAAGGCATGATGGTTTAGATCTCTTGGTTTTTCCATACATTCATAGAAGAGACCGTTATGATCATCTAGTGTGATCGCCTGCATGGCACAGCCTGAAATATTTTACCCCTTGTTTCCTTCATCAAGCCCATCATTTCTGTCTGAGCTGAAGCATCTCATTTAGAAAGGCATCCACTCCTGATTTAAAGACTTCAAATGCTGGAGAACCCACTCCAATCCTGGGTGAATTTTTCCAGTGGTTAATTATCCTCACTTAAAAATTTGCACCTAATTTCAAAGTCTGATTTTGTCTGGCTTCAGTTTCCACTTATTGGGTCTTGTTACGCCTCTGTCTGCTAGATTAAAGACCCCACGATCAGAAATCTTCTCCTCTGTGTAGATGTTTACAGACATTGATCAAGTTTCCTCTTAACTGCTCATGCAGATTGAGCTGCTTCTGTCTCTTACTGTCAAGCAGGTTTCCCATTCCTTGAGTCGTTCTCATGGCTCTTCTCTGAACCTTTTCCAGTTTTTGAACATCCTTTTTGAAGTGTGGACACCAGAACAGAAACAGCGTTCCAGGAATGTTCTCACCAATTCTGTATACAGAGCTATTCTATTCTATTCGGTTCAGGTTCTGATGCCGCACTCACCACTGTAGAATATGAATGCTTTCCAGTCGTGCTTTAAGCAACGTGACTAACATCTGTCACGGGTTTGCTTTCTCTTGCTGTGCCCAGGGGGAGAAGTGTGTGTAATGGAGCGTTTCACTATGGAATTTTTATATATATAATATATGGTTGTTTGAGAAGGCAAGGTCAAAGAAATGCACCTTGTGCATAGAGCAGAAGGACCTTGAGGTTTGGGAGGGCCGTTAATTCCTGGGGGAGTTAATTCCAGAGTCTGGGTCTGGCCCCAAGAAAACTCTGTCTCCTGGCTATCACCTGTCACTGCCGCTCCTACTTGGTATTCCCCTCTTGCCCACTGCAAAGCTCCAGGAGCTCATATTCAGTTGCTTTCCACCATGACCCTTCAGTCCTTATCAGAATCACTGCTTCCCTGAGCACAGTCCAGCGTCCATTAACCGTCATCCGCAGTCTTTGTTCCCAGACGTATGAACTTGCATGTGGCCGTATTAAAACACAGGCTGTTGTTTGAATACGCCCAGTTATCGAGGGGTCCAGCATGCTCTGTATAACTGCCCTGTCCTTATCATTATCTATCACCCCAGCACCCTGTGGGCCTTCAGCAAATTTTACCAACAATGATGTGATATTTTCTTCAAGGTCATTGATAAAGCTGTTGACTAGCATTGGGCCCAGAACAGATCCCTGGGGGACCCCAAAAGAAACACCCTCATTTAACGAGAAGTCCTTATTTTACAGCTCAGTCCCCCATTAGCAATTACATTTTTAAGCCTTCCTAATATGACTCCGGATGTTCTCCTTAGCACGCTGGGTGACCATATGAGACTCGTTCCAAACTCAGCTTTCTTTTGTCCTGAGAGCCAAGTGCATCATGTTTGCAAACCCTTTCTCCCGTTAGGGTTAGGTGAAGCCTGCTTAGACTTAGAATCTTGCAAAGTAACTCCCTTCTCTCCATGTGTCAGTATATAATGCCTGCATCTGTAACTTTCACTCTATGCATCTGAAGAAGTGAGGTTTTTACCCACGAAAGCTTATGCCCAAATAAATCTGTTAGTCTTTAAGATGCCACCAGACTCCTTGTTGTTTTTGCTTAGACTTTGATTGTTTGCTCTTCGCCGGCATTCTTGTGGCTGAAATTCTGTTCACATAAACATTCCTGACAAAGGAACTTGGGGCCTTGGAACAAGAGTCCTTCAATCAAGAAATGAAATTCGTTCTAGTCAGAAATACTGCATTGGAGTTAGCTCATCCAATCAGGGGGAAGAATCAAAGGCCACCTGACTTAGCGTGGCCAGTCACAAAACTCAAATAGCAACAACTGGCCAAGCACTCAACTGGAGAGTGATCCATAGGTTCAAATATGTTCAGGGAAAGTGTTCGCCCCACCAGATCGAATCATGAACAAGCTGTGGGGGAAGAGAAGGGGAGAGACAATTTTTTGGGATAAACTGTTTTGTTTAAAATGGCTGGGCCACCCCTCACTCTGGCTCAGACTCTGTATTAACACTCTAGGGGCCTTCTGCCCAGAGGGAGAACATACGCTCTGCAAAAGGGAGACCTGGGGTGGCAGACACATCTGAAATGCCTGCCCCCGGCATGGGACTTCAGGAACGGAGGCGTCTGACAGAGGTTTTCCTCATTCCCAGTGCAGGAGGGTGCTTCAAAAGAGAGCAGGATTGCGGGGGAGGCCCAGTGGCACCCCAGATCTTCCCCTGCCTTTGCTGACAGCATCCCGCTTGCTGTTGGCAGCCGGTGTTGTTGCACACGAGTCTGTGATTCTGCCTGCATCGGCCCCCTTTCTGGCACGCAAGTTGCTTCTGTATGCACCTCATGCGCAGGGCGCGTGAGTCAGCATGAGTCACTGGAGACACGTTACCCCTCACATGAAAGCTCCGGCGTCGGCTGCTTATGTACCATGATTAGAATTCAAGCTTCCCCTTTCAAGGAGTCTGTTTAAATCATTTTAACACCGCTGTTTAAAGGGAAACATCCCAGCGTCACTGCCGTCGTGTTCCCCTTTTTGTCCCTGCCCATTTCCAGATTCTGCCCTTTCCTTGACGCCCCTGGGGGAGCACATCCTGCCTGGGGGTGGAATGTACGTGGACCTCCTGTGTGCAGGTGTCAGGAACGCAGAGGTTCCCAGCAGCACCCTGGAGGACCAGCTCTCTGCCCCCTGCCATGTGCAATCTTTGCCCTAGTATGACAGCCGCAGAGGGAAGCAAAGATGTTTTGTGAACAGCACAGCCCCTAGGTCTCTTCTGTGCCCGGCATGTTTTCCTGGTGCTGTGGAAGGTGAAGTCGGATGTGGATCTGGCGTGGAGTGCTCCAAGTGAAGGATTTCACTCACACACACACACACACACACACACAGAGCAGGGGAGGGCACTGAATTATGCACAGCAGCCTCGGCTTGCACCATGGTTTTCAGCCCAGTGGGCCCTGCCTATTAGCCTTGCACTGTCAATCAGGTCCTCCCTGTGGGTCAGAAATATTGCCAGCCAGGGGGCTTCTTCTCTGGGTGGGTTCTGCGCTCTCTGGGTCGCAGAGGTGCCCTCTGGGAAGCTTTCAGGGCCTTTGGTTCCATGTTCTCTGCATGTGTAGCTAACTTCCCCCCGGGGGCAGCGTGGGCACCTGAGAGCGGTCCAGGTCTCTGCTAGCTCAAGTGAGGTGCGATAGCTGTGACTGTGTGGCTGACCTCTATCCCTTTAGTGGCCTAGCACAGATAACCACTGCCGTTCGCCCTCTCCACTTCCCATGTCCTCCTAGCCCACCATCTGCGATGCCCTTCCTCACTGCCAGAGCCACTGTCTCTCTCTCTCTCTCTCTGGGATCGTACAGACTAATCACACACAGAGCAGTGCTGCCCCATCCACACTGACATTCCAGCTTCGTCCCATCAGATGCTGGATGGGACGTTAGGACATCTAGGATCCTATGAATGTCTGTGGCCCCACAGCCCCATGCTGCTTTACTCTTTCCCAGCTTTCAGTGGTAGCCGTGTTAGTCTGTATCAGCAAAAACAACAAGGAGTCCTTGTGGCACCTTAGAGACTAACACATTTATTTGGGCATAAGCTTTCGTGGGCTAAAACCCACTTCATCAGATGCATGAAGTAAAAGATACAGGAGCAGGTATAAATACATGAAAGGATGGGGGTTGCTTTACCGAGTGTTAAGTCAGTCTAACGAGATAAATCAATTAACAGCAGGATACCCAGGGAAGAGAAATAACTTTTGAAGTGGTAAGAGAGTGGCCCATTACAGACAGTTGACAAGAAGGCGTGAGTAACAGTAGGGAGAAATTAGTATTGGGGAAATAAGTTTAGGTTTTGTAATGACCCAACCACTCCCAGTCTTTATTCTGGCCTAATCTGATGGTATCTAGTTTGCAAATTAATTCCAGTTCTGCAGTTTCTCGTTGGAGTCTTTTGAAGTTTTTTTGTTGAAGAATGGCCACTTTTAAGTCTGTTATTGAGTGTCCAGGGAGATCGAAGTGCTCTCCTACTGGTTTTTGAATGTTACAATTCTTGATGTTTGATTTGTGTCCATTTATTCTTTTACGTAGAGACTGTCCGGTTTGGCCAATGTACATGGCAGAGGGGCATTGCTGGCACATGATGGCATATATCACATTGGTAGATGTGCAGGTGAACGAGCCCTGAATGGTGTGGCTGATATGGTTAGGTCCTGTGATGGTGTCCCTTGCAGTGGGGGTTGGTTTAGGTTGGATATTAGGAAAAACTTTTTCACTAGGAGGGTGGTGAAGCACTCGAATGGGTTCCCTAGGGAGGTGGTGGAATCTCCTTCCTTAGAGGTTTTTAAGGCCTGGCTTGACAAAGCTCAGCTGGGATGATTTAGTTGGGGATTGGTCCTGCTTTGAGCAGGGGGTTGGACTAGATACTTCCTGAAGTCGCTTCCAACCCTGATATTCTATGATTCTATGTGGACAGAGTTGGCACCGGGGTTTGTAGGAAGCCCAGAACCAACAGTTAGTTCAGAGCAGAGTTGGAGGCACGGCCGGTTCTGATTGCTCCACCTTCTCGTCTCCTCTCCACCCTTCCTCCACCAGACACCTGGCTCTCTGCAGACCAAGAGGCAGCTCCTGAAAGGCACACGGCTTCCCTGTCTGCAAAGCAAAATAAAACAACAGCTCCTGGAATGTCTCTTTCTATTCCTGGACGTCCATCCCCCTGTGCTTCAGGAGATTTCCTGCCCAGATGCACGGTGCATTATTGCCACGCTCTCCCAGGCTGACCTTGTGGTCAGGCAGGTCATGGACACGCTAATGAATGTGGTCAGCCCCTACCGCAGACGCCCTATTTTTAGTGCTGATGTTTTCTTGCAAGCTTTGCTGCCTTGCCGTGCTGCCAGGTAGACACTGAGGGAGCGTGTTGTTGCTCTGGCCGGGCAGACCCCATTCCCTGCCCGCACCCCTCAGCAGGATGCTTGGGATTTGTCGGAGGTTGTAGTCCATCCCCCTGGGCAGCGGGCGGCCGGGTTCGGAGATGATCGTTCCCAGTTAGAGGGCAAGCAGGAGCTGAGGGTGTGACTCATCCCTGAGCGGCCACTCTTTAGGGATTGTTTTACAGTAGCACCTACAGAGCCCGGCCGGGAGTGTCTCACTTGGCAGAAAGCCGGGTCAGATGTGTCAGGGCATTAGCCTCACCCTTGGGAGACCTGCGTTCGAGTCTCTCTCGGCCACAGACTCGCTGTGGGACCTTGGCACATCACTTAGCCTCTCTGTGCCACGGTTCTCCGGCTACAAGCTGGGGGCCAGAGACCTGACCCGCCTCACAGGGCGCTCAGCTACTGCAGTGACGGGCTATGTAATGCCTAAGATCCATAGCCGGAAGTCACGCAGCAGGTCAGCGGTAGATCTGGGAACAGCACCCTAGTCTCCTGAGACCCAGTGCAGTGCAGTGCACTCTCCATTGGGCCATTCTGCCCTTTCCTCCTCTGTGCTGAGAGCAGCAGCAAGGATGCCGGTTGGTGCTGGTGGGTTTGTGGTTCAGACCCTGACCTGTTAAGTGCTGGACAAAGCCTGGTCTCCTCTCCTATAGGCTGCCACGGCTTTCACTCCCACCCAGCCCGGATGTGCAGTGAATCAGGGAAGTCAAAGGCTCCAGGTCCCATTCCACACCCCTGAGCCACCCAGTGTCCCTCCACCCCATTGCTCTTTGCTCTCTGATGTGGAGAAAGCGGATAAGGAAAAGTTATTTACTTGTTCCCATAATACAAGAACTAGGGGCCACCAAATGAAATGAATGGGCAGCAGGTTTAAAACAAATAAAAGGAAGTTCTTCTTCGCGCAGCGCACAGTCAACCTGTGGAACTCCTTGCCTGAGGAGGTTGTGAAGGCTAGGACTATAACAGGGTTTAAAAGAGAACTGGATAAATTCATGGAGGTTAAGTCCATTAATGGCTATTAGCCAGGATGGGTAAGGAATGGTGTCCCTAGCCTCTGTCTGTCAGAGGGTGGAGATGGATGGCAGGAGAGAGATCACTTGATCATTGCCTGTTAGGTTCACTCCCTCTGGAGCACCTGGCATTGGCCACTGTAGGTAGACAGGATACTGAGCTAGATGGACCTTTGGTCTGACCCAGTACGGCCTTTCTTATGTTCTTATGTTCTCTCCTTGGTCCTTAACCATGCTGACATGCGCCACCTGGGTTTTCCAGCCCTCCTTGTCTCCCGTGAACCCTGTGTTAAGGAACCGCCAGGAAATCCTGTGAAAGGGAGATGGACCTTTTAATAAAGCTAACTGAGAAGCGTACTTGGAAAGCCGAAGGGAACCCAGGAAACCTGAAAAAAGAACAGGAGTACTTGTGGCACCTTAGAGACTAACAAATTTGAGCATAAGCTTTCGTGGGCTACAACCCACTTCTTCGGATGCATGCAGTGGAAAATACTGTAGGAAGATAGATATATACACAGAGAACATGAAACAGTGGGTGTTACCATACACACTATAAGGAGAGTGATCAGTTAAGGTGAGCTATTATCAGCAGGAGAGAAAAAGAACTGCCCATTTCCAGCAAACTTGAGACTCTGCTTATTTCATACCCAAAATGATTTTCTTATTGTATCAAACACTTGGGCTAGATTTGCAAAGCGATTTAGGGGATTTTGATGCGTATCTCAGAAGCAGGAAGCCTGTGAAAGAACTGGTGGATTTGCTGGATCACTAGGGGTTAAAGGGAGCAATGAAAGAAGATAAGGACATTGCTGAGATGCTAACTGCTTTCTTTGCACCAGCCTTCACCCAGGAGGATGTTGGAGTTTTCCTACTCCACACCTGCTCTATCCTGGTAATAAAGAGGAGCTGCTCTCAGAGATTGAGGTGACAGAAGAAGAGATGCTGGGACAAACTGATAATTTAAAAAGCAATAAATCTCCAGGCCATAATAGTCCATACAGGGTTCTGAAGGAATTCAAATATGCTAACAAAAATATTTTTCAATCTGTCATCAGCTGCTGTTCCAGGGAATGGAGTAGCAAATGTTGTTCTTGTATTTCAAAAAGCTTCTTGCTGTGATCTGAGGCACTACAGACTAGTAAACCATCTGTACCTGGCAAACTGGTTGAAATGATCATTAAAAACAATCATAAAACACCAGGAACATTGTGATCTAATAGGGTTTAATCAGCACAGTTTGTGCAAAGAAAAACTGTACCTCACCATTCTGTTAGAATTCTCTGACGGTGTCAATAAAGCAGTGGATACAGGAGAACCAGCTGATGTTATTTATTTAGACATTTAAAAGGCTTTGACAAGAGGCTACTAAGTAGTCATGGGGTGAAAAGCAAAGTATTGTCACTGAGCAAAAGCCAGCTAGGAGACAGGAACCAAAGAGTAGGATTTAATGGTCCATTTTCATCACGGCGGAGCTCTGTGTAGGGATCCCAGGCCTGGGACAGCAGGGATGTCTGCAGCTCGGGACTAAGTGGAATCAGCCGAGCACCGTGGGGAGTTAGCACTGCACCTGTCCCCAGGAAACCAGGGACTAACCTCTCTTGCTCTCCCTGTTTGACGAGCTCTCAAATCCACACACGAAAAGCCCTGAGGAGGAAAATCCAAAGTGACCTGGGACAGATGCTTCCTCTGGAGTCTCCGTGTGACGGCCCCAGCCCCGTCCACGCCGGGCTAAGCCTGGGAACCTCCAACTAGCAGTTGAAGCAACATTCCTTAGTCCGTGGTGAGTATTCACCAACTGGGGCGTCCTGTCCCGGATCCTCTGGCTGCTGCAGCGATTGCAGCAGAGAGTGAGCGATGGGTGTTTATCCTGGAGAGGGGCCCGGTATTGACTGTCGGCGCGAGCGTGGCTCCGCTGTGCTTCTTGCCAGAGCCTGTCAGAGGGAGCCAAAAGCAGTGAGAGATGCCAGCTTGCTAATTCATAAAAGAAAGAGTGTGTGTCCCTCTGAGGGAGGCAGGGGGCTAGCAGGCCAGGGGAGGGAGGGGCGCTCCTGGTTGTATCCCACCTGGATGAATACAAGCGGGGTCTGTGAATAAAAGGACCCTGCTTGGAGGGGAGCGGGCTTGTGGGCACCGGGGAGGATCTAACTGCCCAGCAAGCTGCTGGCTTGGCAATCCCTGTCTAACCCACGGAGCGCGCTCTTGGATAACGCCCAGTTCAAGCACAGGACCCCGCAGACCAGATTTGGACAAAGGTGTCCCCAATTTCGCAGGATCTCTGCGTTTTGCAAATCGCCTGGGAAGGGCTCTGCTGGGAACGGGAAGCTCACATCTGCAGCGGGCACTAAGCCCTGAGCAAGACGCTCTGGCATGGGGACTGATCCCAGCAAAGAGGGCTGGGCCAGGCAGTAGGGCTCTGGTGAAAGAGCCCAAGCTGCCCTGGGGCTGGACTCAGGGCTCAGAGTGCAGGGGAGTGGGAACCTGGGTCTGCTGGTTGTGCCACCCACTGAGGGCCAGATTGGCAGTGCTGGCAGGTCCCTGATTGGTCCAGGTGCACTTCTTAAGCCTGGACCGGACACCTGGTGGAAGGTGCCTATGTAGCTAGGTGGATCCCCAACCGGCTGCTATAACAGACCCTGCTCCCTTGCCTTGCTCTGACCCTTGGCTTCTGACCCCAGTTCTGACCCCTGGCTTTGGTTTCTGGCTTGAGACCCCGGCTCTGACCCCCCGGCTTCCAAGCCCTGCTCTGACTCCCTGGCTTTCAATCCTAGCTCTGACCTTTGGCTCCAGTCCTACCCACCAGACCCAACTTTGGCTCCATCCCCTAGGCCTGACCACCCATGCCCCAGCTGTGCTAGGCTGTGTGCAAGAAGGCAGTAGCCAGTGCTCGGACAGTACCAACAGCGATGGCGCCCAGCCCTGAGAGGGGTCTCCCTCCAGCCTGGGAGCTGCTGGTTCCAAGAGCAGCAGCTCCCGCTGCTCCAGGTCTGGAATGCAGAATGCAAAGGCCGTGCAGACGCATGACCTGCAAAGGCCCCTCCGGCTTCCACTGAGTGAGGAATGGATTGGATCTGCCTTTGCATGGGAAATCCAGCAGAGGATCAAAGAACAGACAGAACATAGGGCTGGGAGCCGGGGCTGCCCGAGATTTCCTCCCAGCTCTGCCTCCCTGTGTGGGGCTGAGCAAGTCTCCTAACCCCGAACTGCTGTCTGTGCATGAATAAGCAGCAGTTTCCCAAACACTTGTGTGCGCCAAACCCCATTTGCATGAACGTTTCCAATGGGGGGAGAGGGCTTGAACGTGGCTGAATCAAACAGCAGCTTGGCCGCCGAGGGAATATTCACAGACTATATTCTACCAGCTGTAGTTCAACATCTGCTGTGTTCCACCCCAGCAGTAGCTGCATTTCAGTGATCCCCATGTAAAATGTGCAAGCTGGTTTGTTAAGTTTGCAAAGGGCTCTGGAGTGACGGGTCTGTAGAAATGCAGAAGCGATTATGGTTTGAGTGGAAATCCCAAACAGTTCAGGTGTTTGGCTGAATCAGCACCCAAAGGCATATGGGACTCTTGCTCCAGAATATCATCTACAGATGCCAATGGAAACAGGGTGTCTCTCTGTTTCAGTCCGTCCAGTCCAGTCCAGTCCAATCCCTGGCTGGCATGTGCCCAGTTCAAGTTTGGATTGAAAGTTCCAGTCGTTAATTACTTGCTCTGAACTGCTTCCCGCATCTAAACCCGTAGATTCACGTCAGCACAATTTCAACCTAGTGGCAGCTGAGGCAGGAGCCGGACTGAAATAGCAGGGGGGCTTCTGCTCAGGGTTGAGGTCCGCTGGGCAGGTTCTGTAGAAGTCCAAGACAGAAATAAGGGACGTTGCAAGTCAGAATTGAGGTGCATTGGCAGAGGTGTTTGTGTAGGGAGGATAGGGCTGAAATAGGAACTGGGCTGCAGGTCACGACTCCGAGAGATGGGCAGAGCTGTCTGCAGAGGACTGGAATAGCAGGGGGGCTATAGGTCGGGACTGAGAGCCGTGTGTGTCTGGAGCCCGGGACTGGAATATCCAAGGTACTGCAGGGGCAGAACTCAGCAGCAGAGCTGCCTAGAGACAGTCTCATCCACTGCCAATACTGTGTCTACATGAGCCAGCGCCACCAGCCTCTGTGGGATGCTTCGGTTAAATCCCCCCGTGACAAACGGCCATCGCTGTGCAGAGCCCTGGACGACCGGAACGGAGCTAAAATGAGACACTGAGACCAAACCAGCATTTGTGCGCCCCTGGTGGGAAGATGGTCAGATTAGGAGCCGAGGAGCAATGGGCAAGTTTAGGAGATGGGGCCCTAAGGCATGCTGAGAAAAGCAGAGGGGTATATATTTTGCATAATCCTTGTTTTAGGAGACTTTCTGAGTTCTAATCCTTGGTGCAATTAGCCAGAATCTCCGGGTGGACAGGGATAAAGATCAGCACAGCGTATCGACTCCTTGCCCCAATTGTAGCAGTATCAGCCAGGTAGGAGAAACTTAGATTTAAATACCATCCCCCCCCCCCCCCCCAAACTCAAACCCCAATGTGCTGGAGTTTGGGCCTGGACGGCTAGGTAAGTTTTAACGGCTTCCTGTTGAATAAGCAGGCCCTCGCGGTGCGAAACAGAGCCGATCGGTACAGAGACGCTGATATAATTGCGGTATGGATTTTTTTTTAAAAAGATGGAAAGGGACGTGTGGGGCAGGCTCATTACGGAGGGAGAAAGTGATGCGTGTCACCTTGTAACAAGCGCGTCAGGAAGGCCAATCGGGGGAGAACTGAAGTGAGACTGCAAAGCAATCGGCAGTGGTAGAGGCAGAGGGTTCGCAGTGTTGTTTGCTCGGCGTATGGACCATTGATCCGTGGGTGTGGGACTAGCTAGGAATGATTGCTCAGCTGCTCCCAGGTGCTAATGGAAACCAGACGCTAATTGTGTAAAGAGATGCTGTCAAGGCTGGCTGGCGGAAAATTGGACCTGCTTCCAGCTTTGTCCATGTGTATACCTGGGGAAGGGGAGGGTGGGGCAGTGCATTATGCCCGCCCGTGCTGCTCGCAGGGGCATTGCCAGGGCACTAGGAAGTGACAATCCTGGTCCCCGACGCGGAGCGTAGTGCTTTTCCGTGGACTTGTCGGCTGGAACTGCTGCCCTTGGGTCTGTCCTGGTGGCAGCATCTCTGGGTCGTGTTGTGAGAAGCATCCCACACTTAATTCAGGCAGGGAGAATCCGCGCTGCAGGCGCCACGCATCAGATCAAAGCGTGATGG
Organism: Malaclemys terrapin pileata; assembly: GCF_027887155.1. NCBI lineage: Eukaryota > Metazoa > Chordata > Testudines > Emydidae > Malaclemys > Malaclemys terrapin. The sequence goes on along the minus strand of NC_071510.1, from coordinate 130,236,748 downwards.
GAGGATGTGAACTGACGGAGCTCCACCTGCCTTCCTGCTGTCCGTCCACCTCAGGCAGTGTGTTCAGACACTAGAGCACAGAGACCCACAGAAGGACTGACAGCCGTCCAGAAGAAAGCCAAGTCACGGCTCTGAGGACCAGTCTAAGCAGACCACGCACAAAGCTTGGGAAACAAACACAAGCACAGTGGCTGAGCCAGAGAGTTCAGCCCCTGTCTTGCTAGTTCCATGACGAGTTTGTTAATGCTGCTTTGAAGGGGGGCGGGGGGAGGATGGCAGGAGTTCTTCCGGATGGAGTGAGTATTAAAGAGAGACTGAGAGGTGAGCTTAGTCGTCAGAGAGGGGGGTTGGAGGTGCCAGGTGCTGCATGGAAGACGGTACAGAGCTGGAGCGTGTGGGGCAGAGCAAAGGGGGGATGAAATGAGTGTCTGTGGATATAATCCCAGCATGTGGGGCGAGAGATTCTTCGGGCTGGGGGCGAGCATGGCTTGGGCCTGGCTCGATAACACTGGTGTTCACAGCGAGCGAGGAGTAGATAGAAAATCAACACGTGTATGTGTCAAAGTGCAGTCCTCCTCGGTGAAGTGGGTTGGAAAATGGGTCCCTCCTTACTCAGGAGCTCTGCTTGAAGTGTGGACCAGACAGAGCGACAAAAGCCAGTGTTTGCTGCTGCTAGCCCCTGTGAGCCGGGCAGAGGTAGCGTAGCTACGGGAGAGGGGGCTGAAGGTACTTCTGGTGCAGCAGCTGCAGAATCACTGCTGGAGATTCAGTGCAAACCCATTGAATGCAAAGGGGTTGTGTGGGTGTTGCTGTGGCCAGAACGTGGCTTGCAGGGTCTTTATGACAGAGGTATCAGAGGAGTAGCCGTGTTAGTCTGGATCTGTAAAAAGCAACAGAGGGTCCTGTGGCACCTTTAAGACTAACAGATGTATTGGAGCATAAGCTTTCGTGGGTGAATGCCCACTTCGTCAGATGCATGTCAGCGGATGATTCCTGGCATGAAATGAACCTGGCTTGACTCTCAGAGCCCAGGCTGAGTCTGCAGGATTGGCGGTTAGAGAAAATCTCTCTCCATTTGTAGGCTGGGCACATCTGATCTAGAATCACTGAGAAACGAAAACCCCTTGCTGCCCTTCTTCTGGTCACTTTTCAGAGCACAGTGACACAGTCAATAGCACATCGCGGGCAGGAGAAGCTCTACAAATGCTGTCCAGGTGTAAAACAGAGGCAGACGCCTCTGGCCTGCTGAGGCAGGCACGACCCACGCAGGATAGAGTCACAGGCTGTGCATGGGACTTGATCCTCTGTGTCTGTTTGTCAGCGGGGACCGCTCCAGATCTGGTGGCAGGTTGCTCTGTTGTGCCATGGCGTCTCTTGCCGTCTCCAAGGGTCAGGCCCAGTTTTTCCTCATCACCTCATGATCCCCAATAATTTGAGGCAGGATGACTCTTTCACTTCCTTGTTTGGGGGACATTGGAGGAGAAAGGGTCCCTGTCTCAATCTCTCCTCTGGTTGCACAGTTGTTCTTCCTATCCTGTTCTTATGCCATGCTCATCACCGTAGTAACTAACCACCTTCCAGTTGTGTGTTAAGCACCATGACTAACATCCGCCATGTGTCCATTCTTTCATCCTCTCCCCGGTGGGAGAAGTGTATGCAGAGAGGTGCTTTGGTTTGGAATTTTCTTTTTATGCTATACAGTAGACACACGTGACTATATGTTGGTTACAGAAGGTAGGTTGAAGAGATGTGCCTTGCTCTTGCAGTGGAAGAGAGGAGGGTTTGAGATGGTCCTTAGTTCCTGGGGGAGGCCATTCCTCAGTCTGGGGCCGGCCGCAAGCAAGTTCTGCTCCTGCACAGATGAGCTTTTTACCCGTGTTCTCCTGGGCCAGAAGAGTGAAGCTGTCGACTGTGGTCTTCATCCTGGAGCTTTGGGCTCTTTCAGATACCCCGAGCCCAGGCCTTGCAGCACTGTGATGATAAGGACCGAGACCTTGAACTTGTTCCAATAGTCTATGGGAGACCAGTGGAAGGAGTGGAGGAGAGGGTGACATGCTGCTCGCAGTTGAAGTCTGATGGAATTGCTGGTAGCTTTCGCTAAGCCCGGAGTGGCTGGATTTCAGCAAAGTACATGTGTTGCAAGAGGAACGCATTCCCCAAAGAGCAGACGTGGTGTGGTGTGGTATGTTTGGGAGGAAACTTTTGCTGTTCTCGGCTTTACTTGTGAAGGGACAGGGCACCCTGACAAGAGAGTCCGCAGGCAGCATAACTGAGTGTCCTCAGATGTGGCGTCTGTGCCGATAACCACAATAATTAGCACTTTACGGGTCAGGTCGTCAGCTAATGTAGATCAGTGGAGATCCAGTGGAATCAACATGGCTACTCCAATTTACACCAGCTGAGGGTCTTAAAGTGACTGAACAAACATTAACTACTTACTCGCCAGGGTGCTGTGAAGAATATCGTCACCTCCCTTGTCAGGTTGGGAAACCGAGGCACAGATGGGAGGGGGGAAGTAACTCTCCCCAGACCACCTCGGGAATCAGGGGAGGATTAGAACTCAGAGTCTGGCTGAGAATCCCCACGGCCTCTCCTGGCTGTATGCACACATACACCTGATACTTCCTGTGCAAAGCCGGCTACTGCAGCAGAACGTGAAGTCTGATTACTTGAGTATGGAGCCGCACCACAAGCTGTACTGGTTGCCACGGCAATCGGAGGGGCGAAGAGGGGAGCAACACACAGCGGCATGGGAAGGAGTTGTCAATGTGGCGAGATACATGAGCACCACACTGCCCCTCCGAGTTCAGAGGAGTTCTGGTTTTATCTGCTGGCCTCGGCGTGGCATAGACAGGTGTAGTAGATGGTTGCCCAGAAGTTTGGAGCTCGTATTCCAGAGCAGAGTGACAGATCCGCCCCTGTTCTTTTATCTGTAAGGATTCCTTTGTGGATTATGGTGCATACGTAATAAAATAAAGAAGAAGTTGTGTTCTGAGGACTCAGCTCTTTTTACCACCATTGACCAGGCCCGACAGGGCCAGCATTGACAAGGGTACCACACTAGAGCCTTGCAACGAAGGAGTCTAAGCTGGAGCAGTTGCAAAGGGCTCATCAGTGCCAGGTGAACTGCAGCACAGCTCAGCTCAGAGTCTCCTAGTGGAGCAAAGGGAACGCATCAATTCTGGCTTCGACCATCCTCCTCTCTGCTTCAACCATCCACCCATCAGAAGCTGAACCCGCTTTACCCAGTGACATTCCCCGCCTTCCCTCAGCATTGACTTGGTCTGCCCTGGCATTGCGCTTCTGAACAGAGTCCCATTCTTTCAGCGGCAGCTAATGACATGCCTCCAGCACTCTGCCCCCAATTCTTGGAACATCTTTGTGCTCTCGCTCTGGTCCAAAGTCAAGAATGCTCATGTCTGGCATTGGGCCACCCGACTCCAGGGCTCCCGGCCAGGACATTAATATTCACTGCAATATTCAAATGGTCTCCGCTCGCCCTCGTTCAACGTCTAGGTCATGAGCCAGATTCTGCTGCCAGCCTTGCTCGGGCTGAGAAGGTATCTCACACCTGTTCAATATGGCTCCACATGGAGTAAGGTGCTACTCGGCACAATGTGAAGCTGAACCTGGCCCCAATTCTGTCATCTCCAAGCCTGTGGAAGGCAGCCCAGGAGGAACACGTTTTAGAATCTGCCTGCTTACCTCTCTAGCCAGGGTCCTGTAATGGTGCCCAATTGCCCATCACTGCAGTACCTGAACGCCCACTCAGTACTTCAGAGACATCTGAAGGCACAGATAGAAGAAATCAACCAAAGTAGCCGGATTGGCTTAGAACACCCCTCCTCCCCCGGGGTGTCACCTGGAACTGGGATACAGCCCAGTCCTCTGTCTCACCTTTGGGTTCCCTCTTGCACTGTGACGTTGTGACAAAGCCCTCCAAGCTTGGACTCCCACCAACATCCACAGGCAGAGGCCACACCCCACTGTGTTCATGAATGCTCTGGCCAGCCACTGCCTGAACCAACAATAGGGAGGTTACAGCCAAATACTCCCGGCTCCTCAGCCTAGGACCCCAGAGCTGTTCTGCCCTGCCCTGGTCAAAAGCCTAACCAGTAAAGATTATTACAATTACCCAGTTCGCCCCCTCCCTCAATATGGAGAGGAATATGCACAAAACCTTTGTTAACTGAGCTGAGGTTTTTCCCAAACACTTCATTCAAAGCACACTGTTTTAGGTAAAAAAATATAAAATAGATTTATTAACTACAGAAAGATAGATTATAAGTGATTATAAGTGATAGCAAACAGATCAAAGATGGTTACCTAAGGAAGAAACAAAATCATAGAAGATTAGGATTGGAAGAGACCTCAGGAGGTCATCTAGTCCAACCCCCTGCTCAAAGCAGGACCAACCCCAGCTAAATCATCCCAGCCAGGGCTTTGTCAAGACTGACCTTAAAAACTTCTAAGGAAGGAGATTCCTTCACCTCCCTAGGTAATCCATTCCAGTGCGTCACCACCCTCCTAGTGAAATAGTGTTTCCTAATATCCAACCTAAACCTCCCCCACTGCAACTTGAGACCATTGCTCCTTGTTCTGTCATCTGCCACCACTGAGAACAGCTGAGCTCCATCCTCCTTGGAACCCCCCTTCAGGTAGTTGAAGGCTGCTATCAAATCCCCCCCCCCACTCTTCTCTTCTGCTGTCTAAATAAGCCCAATTCCTTCAGCCTCTCCTCATAAATCATGTGCCCCAGCCCCCTAATCATTTTCATTGCCCGCCGCTGGACTGTCTCCAATTTGTCCACATCCTTTCTGTAGTGGGAACCCCAAAACTGGACGCAATACTCCAGGTGTGGCCTCACCAGTGCCAAATAGAGGGGAATAATCACTTCCCTCAATCTGCTGGCAATGCTCCTACTAATGTAGCCCAATATGCCGTTAGCCTTCTTGGCAACAAGGGCACACTGTTGACTCATATCCAGCTTCTCATCCACTGTAATCCCCAGGTCCTTTTCTGCAGAACTGCAGCTTAGCCAGTCAGTCCCCAGCCTGAAGCAGTGCATGGGATTCTTCCGTCCTAAGTGCAGGACTCGGCACTTGTCCTTGTTGAACCTCATCAGATTTCTTTTCGCCCACCCCTCCAATTTGTCTATGTCACTCGGGAACCTATCCCTACTCTCCGACGTATCTTCCTCTCCCCATCTTAGTGTCATCTGCGAACTTGCTGAGGGTGCAATCCATCCCATCATCCAGATCATTAATGAAGATGTTGAACAAAACCGGCCCCAGGACTGACCTCTGGGGCTCTCCGCTTGATACCGGCTGCCAACTAGACATCGAGCCATTGATCACTACCCGTTGAGACTGACGATCTAGCCAGCTTTCTATGCACCTTTATAGTCCATTCATCCAATCCATGCTTCTTTAACTTGCTGGCAAGAATACTGTGGGAGACCGTATCAAAAGCTTTGCTAAAGTCCAGGAATAACACAGCCGCTGCTTTCCCCATATACGTAGTGTCATTTATCTCATCATAGAATCATAGAATCATAGAATATCAGAGTTGGAAGGGACCTCAAGAGGTCATCTAGTCCAACCCCCTGCTCAAAGCAGGACCAATTCCCAGCTAAATCATCCCAGCCAGGGCTTTGTCAAGCCGGGCCTTAAAAACCTCCAAGGAAGGAGACTCCACCACCTCCCTAGGTAACGCATTCCAGTGTTTCACCACCCTCCTAGTGAAATAGTTTTTCCTGATATCCAACCTGGACCTCCCCCACTGCAACTTGAGACCATTGCTCCTTGTTCTGTCATCTGCCACCACTGAGAACAGCCGAGCTCCATCCTCTTTGGAACCCCCCTTCAGGTAGTTGAAGGCTGCTATCAAATCCCCCCTCATTCTTCTCTTCTGGAGACTAAACAATCCCAGTTCTCTCAGCCTCTCCTCATAAGTCATGTGCTCCAGACCCCTAATCATTTTTGTTGCCCTCCGCTGGACTCTTTCCAATTTTTCCACATCCTTCTTGTAGTGTGGGGACCAAAACTGGACACAGTATTCCAGATGAGGCCTCACCAATGTCGAATAAAGGGGAACGATCACGTTCCTCGATCTGCTGGCAATGCCCCTACTTATACAGCCCAAAATGCCGTTAGCCTTCTTGGCAACAAGAGCACACTGTTGACTCATATCCAGCTTCTCGTCCACTGTGACCCCTAGGTCCTTTTCAGCAGAACTGCTACCTAGCCATTCGGTCCCTAGTCTGTAGCAGTGCATGGGATTCTTCCGTCCTAAGTGCAGGACTCTGCACTTGTCCTTGTTGAACCTCATCAGGTTTTTTTCTGCCCAATCCTCTAATTTGTCTAGGTCCCTCTGTATCCGATCCCTACCCTCTAGTGTATCTACCACGCCTCCTAGTTTAGTGTCATCTGCAAACTTGCTGAGAGTGCAGTCCACACCATCCTCCAGATCATTAATAAAGATATTAAACAAAACCGGCCCCAGGACCGACCCTTGGGGCACTCCACTTGAAACCGGCTGCCAACTAGACATGGAGCCATTGATCACTACCCGTTGAGCCCGACGATCTAGCCAGCTTTCTATCCACCTTACAGTCCATTCATCCAGCCCATACTTCTTTAACTTGGTGGCAAGAATACTGTAGGAGACAGTATCAAAAGCTTTGCTAAAGTCAAGAAATAACACATCCACTGCTTTCCCCTCATCCACAGAGCCAGTTATCTCATCATAGAAGGCAATCAGGTTGGTCAGGCATGACTTGCCCTTGATTAATCCATGTTAACTGTTTCTGATCACCTTCCTCTCCTCCAGGTGCTTCAAAATGGATTTCTCGAGGACCTGCTCCATGATTTTTCAGGAACTGAGGTGAGGCTGACCAGTCTGTAGTTCCCTGGATTCTCCTTCTTCCCTTTTTTAAAGATGGGCACAATATTTGCCTTTTTCCAATCATCCGGGACCTCCCCCGATTGCCACAAGTTTTCAAAGATAATGGCCAATGGCTCTGCAATCACATCAGCCAATTCTCTCAGCACCCTCGGATGCGTTAGATCCGGCACCATGGACTTGTGCATGTCCGGGTTTTCTAAATAGTCCTTAAACTGTTCTTTCACCACTGAGAGCTGCTCACCTCCTCCCCATACTGTGCTGCCCAGTGCAGCAGTCTGGGAGCTGACCTTGTCTGTGAAGACCGAGGCAAAAAAAGCATTGAGTACTTCAGCTTTTTCCACATCATCTGTCACTAGGTTGCCTCCCCCATTCATTAAGGGTCCCACACTTTCCCTGACCACTTTCTTGTTACTAACATACCTGTAGAAACCCTTCTTGTTACTCTTCACATCCCTTGCTAGCTGCAACTCCAATTGTGCTTTGGCCTTCCTGATTACACCCCTGCAAGCTTGAGTAATATTTTTATACTCCTCCCTAGTCATCTGTCCAATTTTCCACTTCTTGTAAGTTTCCTTTTTGTGTTTAAGCTCACCAAAGATTTCTCTGTTAAGCCAAGTCAGTTGCCTGCCATATTTGCTATTCTTTCTGCATAGAATCATAGAATCATAGAATATCAGAGTTGGAAGGGACCTCAAGAGGTCATCTAGTCCAACCCCCTGCTCAAAGCAGGACCAATTCCCAGCTAAATCATCCCAGCCAGGGCTTTGTCAAGCCGGGCCTTAAAAACCTCCAAGGAAGGAGACTCCACCACCACCATAGCGGGATGGTTTGTTCCTGAGTCCTCAATAAGGCTTCTTTAAAATACAGCCAGCTCTCCTGGACTCCTTTCCCCCTCATATTAGCTTCCCAAGGGATCTTGACCATCAGTTCCCTGAGGGAGTCAAAGTCTGCTTTTCTGAAGTCCATATTATGCTGCTCTCCTTTCTTCCTTTGTCAGGATCCTGAACTCGACCATCTCATGCCCAGGTTGCCACCCATTTCTACTTCCACTACCAATTCTTCCCTGTTTGTGAGCAGAAGGTCCAGAGGAGCATGGCCCCTAGTTGGTTCCTCCAGCACTTGTACCAGGAAATTGTCCCCAATGCTCTCCAAAAACTTCCTGGATTGTCTGTGCACTGCTGTATTGCTCTCCCAGCAGATGTCAGGGTGATTGAAGTCCCCCATGAGAACCAGGGTCTGTGATCTGGAAACTTCTGTTAGTTTTCCGAAGAAAGCCTCATTTACCTCATCCTCCTGGTCTGGTGGTCTGTCATCACCCTTGTTGCTCTCACCTCTAAACAGGGCCGGCTTTAGCAAGAGCGGGGCCCGATTCCTGGGGGCGGGGCTTGCTGCAAGCCCCACTCCCAGGAATCGAGCCGCGCTCCGGCCGGGGTTGCCGGGCTTGGGTCCGACCCGGAGCAGCGCCGCGGGGACCGGGCCGGGCCGGAGCCGCACCGCGGGGACCAGGCCGGAGCTGGGCCGGGCCGGAGCCGACCTGAGCCGCACCGCGGGGGCCGGGCTGGACAGCAGCCGGGTCGGGCCGGACCCGGGCCGCGCCGCGGGGGCCGGGCCAGGCCGGACCCGGGCCGCGCCGCGGGGGCCGGGCTGGAGCCAAGCCGGGCCAGAGCCGCTGGGGTCTGCGTGCTCGGCGGGAACGGGCCGTGCCTCCCTGGAGCCCTTCTCGCGCCCCCACCACCCCATCTTACCTGATGCTGCCTGCCCGCCCCTGCTTCTTTTCAGACTTCCCACAAATCTCTGATTCGCGGGAAGCAGGGGAGGGGGCAGAGCGTTCAGGGGAAGGGAGGAGGGGGAAGTGAGCTGAGGGCGGGGTGGAGAGCTGCAGCGCGGGGCCCTCTTGGCGCGGGGCCCAATTCAGCCAAATTGGCTGAATCGGCCTAAAGCCGGCCCTGCCTCTAAACTTAACCTAAAGACTCTCAACAGGCTTTTCTTCAGTTTCTTACTGGAGCTCTGAGCAATCATACTGCTCCCTTACATACAGTGCAACTCCTCCACCTTTTCTCCCCTGCCTGTCCTTCCTGAACAGTTTATATCCATCCAGGACAGTGCTCCAGTCATGTGAGTTACCCCACCAAGTCTCTGTTATTCCAATCACTTCATAGTTCCTTGACTATGCCAGGACTTCCAATTCTTCCTGCTTGTTTCCCAGGCTTCTTGCGTTCGTGTACAGGCAGGCACCTAAGATAACTAGCCGATTGCCCTACTTTATTAGTATGAATCAGGAGGCCTCTCCTGTTGCACCCTCCTCCTTGTGTTTCCTCCCAGTGTTCTGCTTCCTCACTTACCTCAGGGCTTGGGTCACCATCTCCTGGCGAACCTAGTTTAAAGCCCTCCTCATTAGGTTAGCAAGCCTGCCTGCAAAGATGTTCTTCCCTCTCAGTGTTAGGTGGATCCCGTCTCTTCCTAGCAATCCATCTTCCTGAAGCAACAGCCCATGGTCGAAGAATCCAAAGCCCTCTCTCTCTGACCTGCATAACCACACATTTACGCATTTATCACGGTTTAAGTTTTATACACTAGATAGGATTTGAATCAAGCAATGTCTCAGCCTGGTAGATAGTATAAACAGTCTATCAAGCTTCCATAAAAAAGCTAGAAATCCCTTTAGCCTGGGACAGGCACTTCCCCCGCTTCAGTCTTTGTTCCTCAGGTGTTTCCAGGTGTTCTCTTGTGTAGGGAGTGAGGCCTCGTGGAGATGTCACTTTGTCCTTACATAGTTTCTTCCATAGGGTGGGAACCCCTTTGTTCCAAGCCCAGGTACCAACATGGAGTTCAATATCATGTGATCTAGTCACAAGCCCTTGCCTGTTCCTGGTGAGTCATGGCAGCCATTGTTCATAGGCTGACTGAAGCTCCACAGGTGAGGATAAGCTCTTCCATGGTCCATTGTTTTCATTGATGGGCCATTAGCACTGTCTAGCTTCTTCATTGTTGTACCTGAAAGGCTAATTGTGGGTGTTTCCAGCTTCACAACATCTTTCAGTAACACACACATAGCAAAACTTCATAACTTCACATACAATACAACAGGATATTAATGTTCAACGGAACACGACTTTTAGAATGATAACTCACAAGGCAGACTTGTACAAAACATACATAATTATATGACAGTGATGATTGTGGGGATGCCAGGGTGTTGCTTTGGGACACAGAGTGTCACACCTCCCCTAGAGCGAATGGCACTCTGCTGATTGACACCAGCTGAGGACTTGGCCTGTTCCCCACTCAACACCAGTAATGGCCATCATTCGGCATTCTTACTTTCTTAGTTCAGGAGAATTAAAACCCCACTTAGCTGGTAACATTCCTTAAAGGTGCTTAGAAAGAGAAAAAGCTACCTCCAAAGAGATTAACCCCCAAGAACACCTCGGTGCAGCCTGGAGGGATAATGCAGAAGAGCACAGATTGGAGAAAACACTTAAGAGTGTTCCATCACCCTGCCAAATCTGAGCTTAAAGCAAGGAAGAGGGGGACATGTCCAGCCCTTTCTAGCTTGGGTTGCAATGTGTTTTCCAGTGACTTCTTTTTGGATCCAGTTCAAATAATTTAGGGCTGGGTTCTTCCCCTTTCCTTGTGTAGAGCAATATACCTTAATATGCAAGAAGCTCCGCCGAAATCATTGGGTCTGCTCGCAGGATAACATATGACTTAATTTGACTATGGTTGGCAGGTTCTGGCCCTTAATTAATTAGCATTGATTGAACTTCACTTACAATTATAAGGTGGGAGCTACAGCAAAATTAGAAGGCGGGCAGCAATGAAGTGGTACAACATAATCATTGCAACCATTTTTACATAACTAGCCAGCACTCTCCAGAAGCTACCTAGCAGCTGCAGTGACGGGCGAGACAAAGAAGGGAAACTCACCGAACGATCAGAAGATCCTGGAGTTTTAAAACGCGTAAATAGTTATTTTAAAAGAAACGAGTTCACGAGGGGGATTTTCAGAATTGCTCAGCGCTGGCCGAAATCCGCTCCTGCGGAAAGAGAAACTCCCATTGACTTCAGTCGGTCAGGGCTTCTGGAGATGCCCATCTGGGAGCTGCCCGTGGAATAAAAATGATAACTGGCTGCTAGGCTGTGTTCTCTCTCGTCCCCCTTAGTGTGGCAGGTGAGCACCCGAGCAACTTCCGAACATCCTGTGCGGGAGGGAAGTGCTACTTCCCCATGTCACAGCTAGGCAACTGCAGCCCAGAGAGACTAACGTATGGTGCATCTTCCCTGGGCCTGGAGGGGTAAATTCCAGCTCGAGGAGACGTGCCTGCGCTAGCTCCGAGCAAGCCAGCGCACTAAAAACAGAAGTGTGTCCGTGGCCACATGAGTGGCGGGAGCGGCTAGCCACCTTCGGATGTGCCTAGAGTCTCCGATGGGACTATACGCAGGGCAGCTAGCCCCTCCCTTGTACGTGTAGTGCGCTGGCTCAATCAGAGCTAGCACGGGTCTGGCAAACCCCCTGGGAATTACACCTCCAGCTCCATTGCAGACATGCCGAAAGGGGTTGAACCTGGGTCCCATGCTGACGCTCTCTCCAGTGGGCCTCTCTTCCTCTCCAGAGATCACACGCTTCTCTCTAACTGGCTAAATCTCTTGAAATAAGAAGCCACGGAAGCTGAGGTTACAGGGGGCTAGACTGTACGACCCTTCGCGATGGCAGCAAGCACTCCAAACCCGCTGGCTTACAAGGTGCTGCTCCTGGAAGGACGTTCTTGCCAGCTGGGCTGTGAGCTGCAGTCTAGCCCAGATACCAAATGGCCCTTAAGGCATCTTGCATTCAGAAACCTTCTTTCCATGTAGAAAAGCCAAGGCACAAAACACGATCAAACTAGCTAGAGACATAAAGGGTAACAAGAAAACATTCTACAAATACATTAGAAGCAAGAGGAAGACCAAGGACAGGGTAGGCCCGTTACTCAATGGCGTGTGGGGGGGGGAATAATAACAGAAAATGTGGAAATGGCAGAGGTGCTTAATGACTTCTTTGTTTCTGTTTTCACCAATAAGGTTGGTGGTGATGGGACGTCTAACATAGTGAATGGCAGTGAAAATGAGGTAGGATCAGAAGAGGCTAAAATAGGGAAAGAACAAGTTAAAAATTACTTTAACAAGTTAGATGTCTTCAAGTCACCAGGGCCTGATGAAATGCATCCTAGAATACTCAAGGAGCTGACTGAGGAGATATCTGAGCCATTAGCAATTATCTTTGAGAAGTCATGGAAGACAGGAGAGATTCGAGAAGACTGGAAAAGGGCAAATATAGTACCCATCTCTAAAAAGGGAAATAAGGACAACCCAGGGAATTACAGACCAGTCAGCTTAACTTCTGTACCTGGAAAGATAATGGAGCAAATAATTAAGCAATCAATTTGCAAACATATAAGGTGATAAGTAACAGTCAGCATGGATTTGTCAAAAAGAAATCATGTCAAACCAACCTTATAGCTTTCTTTGACAGGGTAACAAGTCTTGTGTATAGGGGGAAGCGGTAGACATGGTATATCTTGACTTTAGTAAGGCTTTTGATACTGTCTTGCATGACCTTCTCATAAACAAACTAGGGAAATGCAACCTAGATGGAGCTATTATAAGGTGAGTGCAAAACCATTCCTAGAGAGTAGTTATCAGTGGTTCACAGTCATGCTGGAAGGGCATAACGAGTGGGGTCCTGCAGGAATCAGTTCTGGGTCTGGTACTGTTCAATATCTTCATCAATAATTTAGATAATGGCATAGAGAGTACACTTATAAAGTTTGCAGATGATACCAAGCTCGGAGGGGTTGCAAGTGCTTTGGAGGATAGGATTAAAATTCAAAATGATCTGGAGAAATGGTCTGCAGTAAATAGGATGAAATTCAATAAGGACAAATACAAAGTACTCCACTTAGGAAGGAACAATCAGTTGCACACATACAAAATGGGCAATGACTGCCTAGGGAAGAGTACTGCGGAAAGGGATCTGGGGGTCATAGTGGATCACAAGCTCAATATGAGTCGTCAGTGTAATGCTGTTGCAAAAAAAGTGAACATCGTCTAGGATATGTTTGCAGGAGTGTTGTAAGCAAAACACGAGAAGTAATTCTTCCGCTCTACTCTGCACTGATTAGGCCTCAACTGGAGTATTGTGTTCAGTTCTGGGCACCACATTTCAGGAAGGATGTGGACAAATTGGAGAGAGTCCAGAGAAGAGCGACAAAAATGATTAAAGGTCTAGAAAACATGACCTATGAGGGAATATTGAAAAAATTTGTTTAGTCTGGAAAAGAGAAGACTGAGTGGGGACATGATAACAGTTTTCAAGTATGTAAAAGGTTGTTACAAGGAGGAGGAAGAAAAATTGTTTTTCTTAACTTCTCAGGATAGGACAAGAAGCAATGGGCTTAAATTGCCACAAGGGAGTTTTAGGTTGGACATTAGGTAAACCTTCCTAACTGTCAGGGTGGTTAAGCACTGGAATAAATTGCCTTGGGAGGTTGTGGAATCTCCATTATTGGGGATTTTTAAGAGCAGGTTGGACAAACACCTGTCAGGGATGGTCTAGATAATACTTAGTCCTGCCCTTAGTTCAGGAGACTGGACTAGATGACCTCTCGAGGTCCCTTCCAGTCCTATGATACTCTGACTCTATGTAAGCAAGGCAGGTTGTCCAACTTGCTGTATCGTCTGGGTGTTTCTTGCAGGCATGTCACTAGTTTACCATGAGGCTTGGTAAAATTCTATTTTTAATATTTTTTATAATTTTGATGGATAATATTGATGGTTATTTATCAAAGCACATTAACGAACTGTAGCAGTTAAAAATAGACTTGAAAAGATTGGAATTGTATTGCTAAATGTCGGTAAGCATTGATTCCACCGTACACACACAAACCGACTAAAAATATTGCCATCAATAATAATTGAAATTTACAGATAGGCAAAGTAAGAAAAATGCTGTTTGAGAAACTATTAGAGTCAAAATCCAGTGATTCAGACCTTTGAATTAGGTTTGTTACAAATGGGCGAGTGAGTGAATAGTAAAACCAAGTATGATTTGTTGACATAAGGCTATTTACTTTGTGTATCTTGACATGCAATGTTGACAATTCATGTTTTAACCATTTTTAAAGCTTTAACTTTTTTGAATCTCCAATGTCTACGGTCATGAAATAATTCTCTGACTCCCACCCCATAATTTTCTGCAACTGTGAAAATTTATATAGATAAAAATGTAAAAAGCCAAAAAAGAAATGTCTATTGAAATTATAACCATATAAAATGGAATTCTACCAAGCCTATTGATCACTGATAAGTACAAGCGGAGCTCTGTGGTTCCATGCACTTTCTATCCATGGTACATTTTCTTTCTCCAGGTTTTTGCAATTACAGTTTTGGCAGCTGAGCTGAGATGACGGCAGAGGTCTTTCTATTGATCTGTCAATTGGATTGTTGGATATATACCCAGAAGGAACATTTCAGAATTTAGGTGGCAGATCTAATCCTGTTATGCTATTCATCCTGCTCTAAATCATAGAGTAGGAATGAAGACTCCATGGATAGCACCGCCGTAAATGAAGGACAGACTTGTTCATGTTACAGTCTCTTCTAGCACGCTGCAAGTTTGCATTGTTGACCTGGTTAAGAATTCCTGGCGTTGTGTACGCTCTGACGACTAGTTTGGACTGAGTTTCTTTGGCCCTATACGAAATGGAGCATTTAGGCATGTGTGACCGGACAGCCCATTGCTCATTCGCTGTGAATACTCAGGCTAGACACAGACTGGCCCTTACAAGCGTGCTGAGGACAAGGAGACTCCCCCAGCCTTTCTGCAGTGTGTTTAAGGACCAGGCAGAACTGGAATACAGGGACTGGTCTCGGTTCCACACTGCATTCCACAATCCCTTGTGCCCCTCGCTGCCCAGGACACCCCAAGAGTGTGCTTGCAACATTTGAATGAATTTTATTTTTTTTATCTCCTTCGCACGGCATTAGTGAATCCGTGCTTTCTCACTGGACTTTCCTCTGTGCACCATGCAGCTTCAGTTCACTGCTCAACTTAGGCAGATTCTGCTAGATTTCTTTTCTACTGCATGGCACGTCCGTACCTACTGAGGGATAGCGTGGGAAAGAGTGTGGGTGGAGAAGGGGAAAGGTTGGGGGAGTGCTTTGCTGTGTTTGGAGGGAGCACTTTGAGACAGCGGGTGCTTGCCAGCTGGCATGGGGGCTGGGAATAGGAGGTGGGGGGTGGGTGCAGCATGTTATCTGTGCATGGGTAGTAGTGGGTGCTGTTAGGTGGCTTGGCATTTCTTTTCCTTGCTGTCGTGGCATTTTGCCAGGCGCATTCTCTCCCTGGAACCGTTGCACACGGAAGTGTTTTGAGTGCAGACAGTATTTACAAGAATCCCTTTTGTGTGCTGCTTTAAACGGAGTCACTTCTGATTGAGATCCCACAGCCGCCTAGCAGCACCGCTAAACAACTGGATTGTCCAGAAGAATTCTGCATCCGATGGAACTGCAGAGTGAGTGAAGACCGGTATATGCTGTGTGGCCCAAATGATTGTTCGTTATTTAATTATTTGTATTGCAAATGGCTCAGGTCAGGGCCCCATTGTGCTAGGCTGAGTTCAATTCCTAGCTCTGCCACAAACTTCCCCGAGTACCCTTGGGAAAGTCACACAACCTCTGGGTGGGTGTCAGCTCCTCATCCATAAAATGGGGATAAGAATACTTCCTTTGTCTTGTCTGTTTTGCTTGTAAGCTCATCTAGGCAGGAGATGTCATCTCTCGCTAGGTGTCTGTCCAGCACCCCACACAACGGGAGCCCAGTCTCGGCTGAGATCTGCATTCCTTGCTGTAAGGCAAGCAGTAATAGGTTCTTACACCTGAGTCTTGCATGGGCTTCATGCTCCCTGAAGCAGGGCCGTCTCTGGCTTTTCTGCCGCCCTAGGCAAAAAAGCCTCCCGCCACCCCTGGCCCACCGGCGGGGAGCGTGGCAGGGGAGGGCGGCGAGCCCGGCCGGGGCCCCGCTCTCCCCAGCCGGCCGGAGCGCTGGGGGAGGGCGGCGAGCCCGGCCGCGGCCCCGCTCTCCCCAGCCGGCCAGAGTGCCGCCCCTCTCCAGGTGCCGCCCCAAGCACATGCTTGGTAGGCTGGTGCCTGGAGCCGGCCCTGCCCTGAAGGGGGTCAGGAGAAGGCAAGTTTGCTGTAGAATGTGAGAGAGGATCACGGGAGCTTTCCCTGAGCAAAAGGACAGTTCAAAGCCTCGTCCTTCGCCGTTTGCATCCCACTCCATGTCCCGTATTGTCACTTTTCCTGCGCTGATCTGCTCCTGGGGGTCTTGATGGACGCAGTGTCAACTAAAGTAACTGAGATCTTCCCGCCCCTTGCCCCCGGAACCACTGCTCTCCCCCCAAAACCTTCCACGGTGATGTGCGCGTGAATGCAAACCCAGGCGGGGGAGGAGCTGTGTGTGGGCGAGCAAGAGGGCATACCCGGGAATAATGAGTTGGGAAAGCAAGAATGGGAAACGTAGGCTGAGCAGCGGGAATGATACTCTGACTGCGAGGCCTGTTAGATCATGGGGAGCCTCGTCGGTGGAGACATTTGAAACCGGGCTGGAGAAAGCCCTAGAGGCAACAGTCCTGCGCTGTCCCCCTGGGAGATGGGGATACGGGCCTTTCCCATCCCAATCTCCCGTGATTGGAGGAGAGGCTGAGGGAACTGGGATTATTTAGTCTGCAGAAGAGAAGAATGCGGGGGGATTTGATAGCTTCTTTCAACTACCTGAAAGGGGGTTCCAAAGAGGATGGAGCTCGGCTGTTCTCAGTGGTGGCAGATGACAGAACAAGGAGCAATGCTCTCAAGTTGCACTGGGGGAGGTCTAGGTTGGATATTAGGAAAAACTTTTTCACTAGGCGGGTGGTGAAGCACTGGAATGGGTTACCTAGGGAGGTGGTGGAGTCTCCTTCCTTAGAGGTTTTTAAGGTCAGGCTTGACAAAGCCCTGGCTGGGATGATTTAGTTGGGGTTGGTTCTGCTTTGAGCAGGGGTTGGACTAGATACCTCCTGAGGTCCCTTCCAACCCTGATATTCTATGATTCTATGATTCTCTGTCAACTCAATAAGTGAGCCAGGTGGCCTGTGCTGTGTGTGAGGATGCACCTATCGATAGATAAAGCTATGTGTATATAGTTTTTGCTTTGCGTTAGAAAATAAAAATGATTGTCGCCTAGTACCAGAGCGCTGGGTTTTTTTTGTTTTTTTTGCCCGGCAGAGTTGAAAAGATTGTTTTCTATTCATGGCTTCAAGTTTGGGACAGAAAAGGCATTTTCCTTCAGATAGCTGCTTTCTATGCATACTTGCCTAGATTTGCATTGATTTGAAGCAGGGATTATATTTCCCTTTGCTCGCTCTCTTTTCTTGGACTTTTTGTACTCTCTATCCCTCCGATAGCTGCTTTGTGCTTGTGTCTTGAGTCCTTTCTTTCTCTGCTACTATTATTCATTTCCTCTTCTTTTCTCTCTCCCCCTCCTGTTCCTCACAACCTTTTCACAGCAGACTCATTTCAAAACTGGTTTTTCACCCTTGAAGCCAAGAATTTTCTTTCCCCAACTCAGCTTGGTTTGGAGATGGAAGTGCAGGGGAAGAGGGTTTTTTTTTTTTTTTAAACTAATTAATTTCTGCATGTTAAAGGGACAGGACAGCTCCTCTGGAGAGTGTGGGAAGCAGCATGAGTTAGATTGTAATGAAATGTTCCATTTGTTCGGGGAATTTCTCTCCCCCAGGAACCTTTTCTTCTCTAGCGTTTAATTTAAAAACATGTCATTATTCTTATTTTTCATTTTATTCCGTTGCAGAGGACAGTCCCATATTTTTCTTGACACGGCTGGAGAATTCCATAGAGCTAAGGAATGTTCCCTGTTCCTCCCCCCTCCTCCCCCCCCCCGGAGTTAAAGACCCCAGCTCAGCAAAGCATTTAAACACGTGCTTAAAATTAAGGACTTGCTTAAGTGCTTTGCCGAATAGGGATGGAATTGAGCACGTGTGTAAGTGCTTTGCTGAATCACGGCCAAAGATATTTTCCAAATCTTTTTTAAAAGGCTTAAAAACCAAAATTCTAAATGAAAAAAAAACCCAGAACTTGAGAACGTAACCTCTCATATCAATGAGCACAATGGGACCTTCAAAATACTCTGAAACCATCTACCTGCTAGCAGCTGAGACTTTCGTTACAATTCTGTTTTCTGAAACCTGTGATTCTGTAGTCATGCTTACAGAATAGGAGGCTCTGTCCTGGGAGGCAGTGACTATGAGAACGGTTTGGGAAGCTGTGGTGGAGAATGAGCTACACATGAGCTCCCAGTGCAATGCTGTGGCCCAAAGGGCTAATGCAATCCTGGCATGCGTAAACAAGGGATTACTTGAGTATAAGTAGAGAGGTTATTTTCCCTCTGTGTTTGGCACTGTTGCGACCGCTGCTGGAATCCTGTGTCTAGTTCTGGTGTCCATCAGAACATAAGAACAGCCATACTGGATCAGATCAAAGGTCCATCTAGCCCCATATCCTGTCTTCCCACAGTGGCCAATGCCAGGTGCCCCAGAGGGAATGAACAGAACAGGTAATCATCAAGTGATCCATCCCCTGTCGCCCATTCCTAGCTTCCGGCAAAGAGAGGCTAGGGACACCATCCCTGCCCATCCTGGCTAATAGCCATTGATGGACCTAACCTCCAGGAACTTATCTAGTTCTTTTTGAATCCTGTTATAGTCTTGGCCTTCACAACATCCTCTGGCAAAGAGTCCACAGGTTGACTGTGCGTTGTGTGAAAAAATACTTCCTTTTGTTTGATTTTAACCTGCTGCCTATTAATTTCATTTGGTGATCCCTAGTTCTTTTGTTATGAGAAGGAGTAAATAACACTTCCTTATTTACTTTCGCCACACCAGTCATGATTTTATAGACCTCTATCATATCCTCCCTTATCGTCTCTTTTCCAAGCTGAAAAGTCCCAGTCTTATTAATCTCTCCTCATACAGAAGCTGTTCCAAACCCCTAATCATTTTTGTTGTCCTTTTCTGAACCTTTTCCAATTGCAATATATCTTTTTGAGATGGGGCGATGACATCTGCACGCAGTATTCAAGATGTGGGCGGACCGTGGATTTATATAGAGGCAATATGATATTTTCTGTCTTCTTATCTATCCCTTTCCTAATGATTCCCAACATTCTGTTTGTTTTTTTGACTGCCGCTGCACATTGAGTGGATGTTTTCAGAGAGCTATCCACAATGACTCCAAGATCTCTCTCGAGTGGTAACAGCTAATTTAGACCCCTTCATTTTATAGGTATAGTCAGGATTATGTTTTACAATGTGTATTATTTTGCATTTATTAACATTGAATTTCATCAGCCATTTTGTTTCCCAGTCACCCAGTTTTGTGAGCTCCCTTTGTAACTCTTCACAGTCTGCTTGGGACTTAACTATCTTAAGTAGTTTTATCTGCAAATTTTGCCACCTCACTGTTTAATCCTTTTTCCAGGTCCTTTATGAATATGTTGAATAGGGCTGGTCCCAGTACAGACCCCTGGGGGACATCATTATTTACCTCTCTCCATTCTGAAAACTGACCATTTATTCCTACCCTGTGTTTCCTATTTTTAACCAGTTACCAATCCATGAGAAGACCTTCCCTCTTAGCCCATGACAGCTTACTTTGCTTAAGAGCCTTTGGTGAGGGACCTTGTCAAAGGCTTTCTGAAAATCTAAGTACACTATATCCACTGGATCCCCCTTGTCCACATGCTTGTTGATCCCCTCAAAGAATTCTAGTAGATTGGTGAGGCATGATTTCCCTTTACTAAAACCATGTTGACTCTTCCCCAACAAATTATGTTCATCTATGTGTCTGACAATTCTCTTCTTTACTATAGTTTCAACCACTTTGCCAGGTACTGAAGTGAGGCTTACTGGCCTATAATTGCCAGGATCACCTCTGGAGCCCTTTTAAAAAATTGGCGTCACATTAGCTATCCTCCAGTCATCTGGTACAGAAACTGATTTAACGATAGTTTAATCACAGTTAGTAGTTCTGCAATTTCACATTTGAGTTCCTTCAGAACTCTTGGGTGAATACCTTCTGGTCCTGGTGGCTTATTAATGTTTAATTTTTCAATTTGTTCCAAAACCTAAAAAATCTAGGACAGTTCCTCAGATTTGTCACCTAAAAAGAATGGCTCAGGTTTGGGAATCTCCCTCACATCTTCAGCCATGAAGACCAATGCAAAGAATTAATTTAGTTTCTCCACAATGGCCTTGTCATCCTTGAGTGCCTCTTTAGCATCTCGATCGTCCAGTGGCCCCACTGGCTGTTTAGCAGGCTTCCTGCATCTGATGTATTTAAAAAAAAATTGCTGCTACTTTTTGAGTCTTTGGCCTGGTCCACACTAACCCCCCATTTCGAACTAAGGTACACAAATTCAGCTACGTTAATAACGTAGCTGAATTCGAAGTACCTTAGTTCGAACTTACTGCGGGTCCAGACGCGGCAGGCAGGCTCCCCCGTCGATGCCGCGTACTCCTCTCGCCGAGCTGGAGTACCGGCGTCGACGGCGAGCACTTCCGGGATCGATCCGGGATCGATTTATCGCGTCTAGACAAGACGCGAAAGATCGATTGCTTACCACCGGACCCGGAGGTAAGTGTAGACCTACCCTTTGGCTAACTGTTCTTCAAATTCTTTTTTGGCCTTCCTAATTGTATTTTTACACTTCACTTGCCAGAGTTTATGCTCCTTTCTATTTTCCTCACTAGGATTTAACTTCCACTTTTTAAAGGATGCCTTTTTGCCTCTCCCTGCTTCTCTTGCTTTGTTGTTTAGCCACGGTGGCACTTTTGAAGAAGGATGTTGATATATTGGAGAGGGCTCAGAGAAGAGCCACAAGAATGAGTAAGGGACTAGAAAACCTGCCTTACACTGATAGATTCAAAGAGCTCAATCTAACAAAGTTTAGTTTAACAAAGAGGGTAGGGGGCAACTTGCCTACAGTCTATATAAGTATCTACACAGAGAACAATCTAGCAGAGAAAGGTATAATTCAATTCAGTGACTGGAAGTAGAAGCTAAACAAATTCAGACTGGAAATAAAGTGTCCATTTTTGGTAGTGGAGGTCATTAACCATTGGTACAACTTACCAAGGGTCGTGGTGGATTCTCCATCACCGACAATTTTTAAAGCAAGATGGGATGTTTTCTGAAAGCTCTGCTCTAGGAATTATTGTGGGACAGGTCTCTCTCCTGTGTTGTACTGGAGGTCAAACTAGATGATCGCCGTGGTCCCTTCTGGCCTTGGATTCTGTCAATCTCTTTCAGTGGTTCTCAACCTGTTTACCGTTGTGGGCCGCATATGCAGCTCTCTGTGTGTTCTGTGGGCCGCATTCACACAATATATAGACTACCTGAATGGCCCTGAGGATGCCATATGGGCCACAGTTGTCTGGTAATTGGGCCACTGCTCTAAATCCTGAAGTGTCCTAGGGCCTCAAATCCAAGATGAGCCAGAAAGCTGGCCACATTTTTTCCCCAAAATTTGAAAAAAAAAACACCTAAAAAAAGGAAAGAAGTAGATGAATTTTCAATTCCACTCTCTCCCCCCCCCCCAATTTTTCATCCAATAAAACACTGATTTTTTCTTCAGTTTTGAAATTATGACATTTTGAATTTCTACATTTTAAATTGAGGGGGGGAAATCTGAGAACATTATTTTTAAAATATTTGTATTTTGTTCCCCTATTTTCCAGTGAGCTGTAATTTGATCCGGGCTGGAGTCTATCTTTCTAAAGTACATCAGAGACCTCTTTCCCACAGTATCTGAGCACCTCACAGACTCAAATGTATTTATCCTCGCAACCCCCCTGTGAGGCAGGGCAGGGCCATTATCTGCACTGTACAGAAGGGAACTGAGGCACAGAGAAACTGTGACTTGCCCAAGTTCTTGCCCATACTGAACTCAGGTTTCTCAAGTCCTGGGTCCAAGGTTTCTCAAGTCCAGGTTTCTCAAGTTGCTAGTGCTGTAGCCACTGGGCCATGCTTCCAGCCAGGAGTTCAACGACATTGAAAGGAAATCCATTTAAAACTGAAAAGAGGAAATATTTGTTAACCAGTGGAACTCATTGCCATTGGATACCAATAAGACCAAGATAGTAATAGCATTCAAAAATGGTTAGGCATTTTATGGATAATGAGAATGTCCTCAATCACATTATATAGGACTTTTTTTAGAAGGTATATAACCCCTCATGCTTCAGGACATAAACCAGCCATTAACCTATTGAGGTCAGGAAGAAACTTCCCCTCTAAGCAGATTATTTGATAATTGTCCACTGCAGGGTGACAGTAACCTTCGTCTGAAGCAGCTGGTACTGGCTACTGTTAGCGATACTAGGCTAGATGGATCTAGGGTGCCCAGATGTCCTGCTTTTATAGGGACAGTCCCGATTTTTGGGTCTTTTTCTTATATAGGCTCCTATTACCCCCCACCTTCTGTCCTGACTTTTCACATTTGCTGTCTGGTCACCCTAGATGGATCCCTGGTCTGATACAGAGCTGGCAGTTTCTATTATCGTATGGTATGGCCATCACATAGACTTCTTGAATGCCCTTAAAGATTAATTAAAAAAAAAAAAGGACAGCAAATCCCATTGGCTAACACATAGGCATTCGACCACGTGATAAAAACCAGCATGTGCTGTAGTTCTCAAAGCCAGTTGGTATTTGTAGTGAGAGCCAGGTACCTCCAGGGAAGCAATACAGAACTGTCTGTAGAATTCGGCAGGGAAACCATCTGGGTTTTCCCCACTTTCATATTCTTCATAGACTCAATTAACTCATCCTCCATGAGGGGTACGTCAGGGTATCTCTACTGGGCCGCAGTAATTTGTGGTAATGTAAATGTAACAGATAATGTAATATCTAAAAGTTCTGCTCTAGGAATTGTTTGGGGGCAGGTCTCTGGCCTAGGCTTGAAGTGGTCCCTTCTGGCCTTGGAATCCATGCATCTGATTTCTGGGTTGATTTTCCAGCTCTTGATGTCTTCAAATCCAGACTGATTGCCCTTCTTGAAGTTACGCTTTAGCCAAACACAAGTTATTGGGCTCAAAACAGGGGTAACTGGGTGAAATTCTCTGGCCTGTGTCGTTCAGGAGGTTAGACTAGATGATTCCATGAAATACGATTATGCCAAAGCTGCCCATCTTCCTCAGATGAGACTAAAAGCTGAGGTCCCGCCCAAGCTACAAGGAGTTTTGGGTAGAATAAGGGATTTCCCCCAGCATCTGTGGTCAAAGTAACCCTCTCCCCGCTGTTTTGCAGTGTGTTGTGTACAAAACGTGTTGCCTCCCTCCATCATAGAGATGGCTGCATCCCACAATTGTTTGTGTAGTTGTCAAACACTTTGGGATCCTTTGAGAGCGACAGGCACAATATACACATTTAACATGTCATTGTTACTGGGCCCAATCTTGAGACCTTTTCCTTGTTTTTTAATTACCTGGGGGGGAAGCAGGTGGAGTTTTGTCTGAGTAAGGCCCCTAGCATTTAGCCCATAAAAGTGACCCTAGACTGCCAAAGCGCAAATGTTAGTCAGGGAAGTGAGTTACTCAGCGCTGAGTCAGAAAAGTGACTTGGGAAAAATGGTCTCTTCCCTGCGTGCCTGCAGGTCACACATGGAATATAGGGTTGGAAGAGACCTCGGGAAGTCATCTAGTCCAATCCCCTGCTCAAAGCAGGACCAACCCCAACTAAATCATCCCAACTGGGGCTTTGTCAAGCCTGACCTTAAAAACCTCTAAGGATGGAGATTCCACCACCTCCCTAGGGAACCCATTCCAGTGCTTCACTACCCTCCTAGTGAAATAGCGTTTCCTAATATCCAACATAAACCTCCCCCACTGCAATTTGAGACCATTGCTCCTTGTTCTGTCATCTGCTACCACGGAGAACAGCTGAGCTCCATCCTCTTTGGAACCCCCTTCAGGTAGTTGAAGGCTGCTATCAAATCCCCCCTCACTCTTCTCTTCTGCAGACTAAATAAGCCCAGTTCTCTCAGCCTCTCCTCATAAGTCATGTGCCCCAGCCCCCTAATTATTTCCGTTGCCCTCCGCTGGACTCTCTCCAATTTGTCCACATCCCTTCTGTAGTGGGGGGCCCAAAACTGGACCCAATACTCCAGGTGTGGCCTCACCAGTGCCGAACAGAGGGGAATAATCACTTCCCTCGATCTTCTATGATTCTATTGTACGCTCCTGTTGTACTAGTGGAGTCTCGTTCCTGTGCTCGCAGGACGCAGCAGCGAGTGAGCTGGGTTCTGTTCCGCCTCACGCATCGTTTGACAGCATCGTCAGCTGAGTCCTGAGCATGGGCTCTCTGCCCTGACGTGAGAATCAGAAAGAACGTAGAGGAGTCAGCCTCTGTGGGTGCAATCCGTACTGCACTGTACCAAAATCTTCACCACATGATGGTGGATGGGGCTGTGCTGGAATCCTTAATTTTACTTACTCGCCATCTGTGTAGAAATGTTACCCATGGCCTATTTAATTGGGCTGGGCGGTTGGTTTTTTGAAAGGGACGCTTTCAAATACATCTCATCTCTAGGTCTGATTTTTTTAATTTGACCTTAGTGGTGATTTTACAAAGCCCGATACTGAGTACGTGACGAAGCACTAGCCTGCAGCAGGAAAATAGACAGATGGAAACAGCCTTGGGGGCTGAATTTTAAAGCTATTAAGTGCAAAAAAAAAAAAGTGAATGTAACATAACAGTTGTGCACTTGCACACCCCAGAGTCTGGAAATTGAGAGCTCTGGTTTTCACACAATGCTCGTAACTTAGTCCTGCGCAGATTGTACAGTGTGTAAAACTAGACTGGAGGAATATCAAAGATACCATAGGGACCAACAGCGTGTTGGCAGCAGGAGGGTAAACTGAAGTGGACCCAACTGGTTTTTTACGCCTCTGACTTGTCTAATTCTGAGAGTTTATTTTCACATGCTTATATTGCCTGGTCCCTGATGGTAATCTACAGACTTCAATGGGAAGAATTTGGATCCGGATCCTTGTTGTTACATCAATATGAGCATCCCAGAGGCAAATAACCATCCACTCTAGTGTATTTGTTTGAGGGCATGGTCGTTATTTCAGTGTGGAGCGTAGATGGGAGCACTGATGGAGAAATTCACACCCCAGGCACAGGGCTTAAGTGGGGATAAAGGGCCTTTAACCTAGTGTGCACCTAAAGCTCCATCCTGCAGGGTTCAGAGCCCTCTGTCCCGCTCCAACATCAGCATAAGTGCATGCTTAACGGGTTTGTTCCATCGCTGAATAGGGATGGGATTGCTCGTGTGTTTGTGACTGTGATTTGCAAACTCCTATGGGACTTAGGTGCCGGCTCCCTTTGATTCTCTGAGGCTGCTTTTGTGACCTAAGTGCTTTGTCTAAGGTTAATCCTGGCTTGTTCTCACTGCCTAGCTAACTCGAGTCCCGTCCACACGCGCACACACTTAACTCGAACGCAGTGGTACTTTTAACTTGAGTTCGCTGGCCCAAGGGTGGTACGGGCCTAAACTGGAGTTAACACAACTCGTGAGCGGCTAACATGACTGCTCTAGAGGGTGGATGCAGGCTAGCTCTACTTGAAAGCCTCTAGTGCAGGGGTTCTCAAACTGGGGGTCGGGACCTCTCAGGGGGTCGCGAGGTTATTACATGGGGGGGGTCGCGAGCTGTCAGCCTCCACCCCAAACCCCGGCTTTGCTTCCAGCATTTATAATGCTGTTAAATATATAAAAAAAGTGTTTTTAATTTATAAGGGGGGTCGCACTCAGAAACTTGCTGTCTGAAAGGGGTCACCAGTACAACAGTTTGAGAGCCACTGCTCTAGTCTTCCAGGGCTTTCCCACAATTCCCCCCTCCCCAGCTCTGCCCAGAAGGGACAGACAAGTTCCCCCCACCTCCAGTACACTGGGGAAGAATACATAGGGCATCTCCGCTCCCGGCAGTGCTAAGAACCATGGGAGCTGCTCCCAGAAGTCTTTGTGCCATGCACGAGTGAGCGCAGTGCCGAGGTGGGCGCAGTGATATCTCGCAATGTGGCTGCTCTCGCTCGCGCTAGGCCAGCTCGAGAGAGAAGTTACCGTGATGTCAGGCCAGTGGCAGAGCAGAGGGCTTGATCCTAGGTCTCTCAAGTGCTAGCCCAGCGATGGTGCCCCGTCCCAGGCTGTAATGACAGCGCTGGGGTAGCCTAGTCCTTCTTGGCAGGCCGTTGGCGAGCTGGGAGGATGGATCTCTGCAGTGCTTGTGTCATCTGTGGAAACTCTAGCAGACGTTCCTTTGCAAAAATGTACGAATTAGGCAATTCAGGGGAAGGCTTTCCCGAGACGCTCTACTGGAAACTGGATCCCTTAAAGCATCAGTCTTCACTCACAGCCGAGGAATAATTGGACACCCGGGTCCCATCAACACATCAGAAATCACCGCCACTCTGGGGACAGCGTCCAGGGGAATGGGGAGGTGTCGCTGAAGAAAGGAAAAGGGGAAGGGCCGGCTTGTGTCCTTGGTTTACGGCTCTTCTAGCCGGAGCAAAAGAGTCTCAGCCTTTCAAAAATGGGTCTGTGGGAGGCATCAGACATCGACCCCCAGCCTCACTGGGTCGGCAGCAGTTTCAAAGAAGGCCACCACAGGAGTGACAAGCGCACCGTGACGGGGGCACGGGAAGGCAGGACCCTGGATTGAGCGAGCGCTGTCTGACCGGCAAACAGAACCGCACTGCCATGCCAAGGGCTAAAAAATCACAAGTGGGACTTAAATATCCTGAGATTAAAAGCAACGTGGCAACTGCCACCAGCCTTACACATTATCTGTATAAAGCGCAGCTCCTGGGACAGGTCTCTGACCCAGTGCAGCCCAGCCCGATCCGCTCTTTGACCCTTAAACACGTGGGAACAGATCTGGGGGGTCGATATGGCAGGTGAATTGTGTGCTAGGCGCAGAGAGAGACACACACACACAGGCTGACAGTGGGCAGGTCTAAATCTTTATTATAGAGTGATCAAGAGAGACTTTCCCACTGTCCTGTCACTAGAGCTTTCCCAGCTCAACTGCCTGCTAACTCACTGCTGTGCCACCTACTTACGGAGCCACAAAGTGCAGCCTGTGTTTTTAGAAGGGCTGCAGTAGACACAACACCTCGCTCCTGACCTGCCGTTCCTATCCCTTGTCCCGACCCGGCTCCGCCGCTGCCCCTCAGTCCTGCCCTGTTCCAGCCCTGGGCTCCCCACTCGGCTCTGTCGTTGGACTTCCCTCTGAGCAGGACAGAATGCAGCCACCGCAGGGGCAGGCGCTTCGGGGAGGGACGGCGCCTTCTTTGACGTTTGGAGGGCGCACGCGATGGCTGTTCCTGGAGGGACCAGCGACCGCCAATGGGCTGCAGGAGGATGATTTTGTAGTTAATGGGCTAGGATGGGACCTGAGAGAGCTGGGTCTGAGCGTGACCTCAGACAAGGGGTTGATTTTCGGAAGTGCCTTGTCCTCGCAGCTCCTGTTGCTGTCAGCTGGAGTGGAGGAGTTTCGGCACCTCTGAAAACAAGGATCTCCCACCCTGCGCCTCAGCGGAGGGGGCTGCTTCCTTGTAGGGTGACCAGACAGCAAGTGTGAAAAATCGGGACAGGGGGCCGGGGGTAATAGGCGCCTATATAAGACAAAGCCACGAATATCGGGACTGTCCCTGTAAAATTGGGGCATCTGGTCACCCTACTTCCTCACCTCAATGGCGTGCAGCGAGGATGCGCTCAGATGTTGGCGATTGGCTCAGATGCTATGAAGTACGTCAGCAGAGCTTCCAGGTGGGCTCCATTGCAGATCGGGAGCTGGGCAGGATGTACAAAGGCCACTGTGGGTCATATGCCAAGCTGTAACTCTCCTGTCCCGTAAGGGAGCTGTGCTCCGTTCCCCACTGGGCACTGGTCCCTCGTGCATCCGGTTTGGATGCTGCTTACTGTCAGTTTGATTGACTCATAGAGTTTAAGGCCAGAAGGGACCATGAGGTCACCTAGCCTGACCTCCTGTACAGCACAGGCCATTAAACTTCAGCTCGTCACTCCTGTACTGAGCCCAGGAACTTGTGTTTGGCTAAAGCATCTTCCAGATAAACCGCCAGGATGGATTTGGAGACATCAAGAGATGGAGACGCCGCCATGTCCCTGGGGAGTTTGTTCCAATGGTTAAACAACCTCCCTGATAAACATGTGCCTTATTTTCAATTGGAATTTGTCTGGCTTCCGCTTCCAGCCATTGGTCCTTGTTCTGCCTGCTCGGCTGGGTTGAAGAGCCCGTGAGTATTTGTTCTCTCCTGTCGAGGTTCTTACCCACCGTACTCAAAGTACCTCCCCATCTTCTGCTTGGTAAATGAACCTGCCTGAGTTTCATAACCCCTAATCCAGCCCTGCCTAAAGCCCACTAAGCCGGCTGTCATTCATGCGTCGCACAAGTCCCACCGCTGCCACTCAAGCCAAGACCGTTAAGTCCAGCAGCTCTCAGCTGGCAGTGCGTCCCCCACCCCCGGGGCTGTGCCACGGGTTGGCACCCTGCAGTCTTTACAGCAGGGGGGTCGTGGACGCTGCATAGCTGAGAGCTAGCGGAGTGGGGCTGGCTGGACACAAGTGCTCATCCGCTGTTCCCTTGGTAGAGCAAAATCGCCAGGGTTGCTTTTTTGAATGCTTGCGAGGAGCTTCTACGCATTGCAAGTCCCTCGGCTGTGGCTCCCCTTCTCCGTTCCCTCGGTCGGACTCTGTGGCTGAGGACTCGTTAGCTGCCGCAGCAAAGCCATTATATAACAGCCGTGGGGAGCGCAAGAGGAGCCGCGGACGGGCTGATCTCTTGTGACAACGGCATATTTGTCTGATTGCAGAAGTGTCCCTTCCTGTAAAGAAAATTCCCATAAATGTTGCATTAGCGTTGATGGAACATGCCTGCGCATCTTCCAGATGAACTGCTAGAGGGGACAAGGAGACGCTTTCCCCGCCTGCATCTCTCGTGTGGCTTCGCTCCCTCCGCTGCAGAGAGCAACGTGGCACAGACACACACGTGGAGACTAAAACCTATCAGGGACGGAAAGGGCTTCCCTCTGTGGGGGAGTCACACCTCTGAGCCAAGAGACTGGTGCCTGGGGGAGAGCAGGCTGAAAGGGGGCTTCCATGCACAGCCCTACTGTGCACCCCCCCATGCACATCCCTACCTACCGTACACCCCGATGCACAACCCTCCCTATCTACCTACTGTGCACCCCCCATCCACAGCCCTACCTACCGTACACCTCGATGCACAACCCTACGTATCAACCTACTGTGCACCCCCCCACGCACACCCCTACCTACTGTACACCCCAATGCACAACCTTCCCTATATACCTACTGTGCACCCCTCAGGCATCCCCCTTCATACTGCACACCCCAATGCACAACCCTCCCTATCTACCTACTGTACACTCTCATGCACACCCCTAACTACTGTACACCCCGATGCACAACCCTATCTAGTTACTGTGAACCCCCACGCACACCCCTACATACTGCACACCCCAATGCACAACCCTCCTATCTACCTACTGTACACCCCCATGCACACCCCTATCTACTGTACACCCCCATGCACACCCCTATCTACCGTACACCCCCATGCACAACCCTATGTATCAACCTATTGTACACTTCCCATTCACACCCCTACCTACTTAACACTCACTGCACACCCCTACCTACTGTATACCCCAATGCACAGCCCCACCTATTTACCTTCCCTCCCACTGCCCTACCTACTATACACCCCCCACGCACACCCCTACCGACCCTTCACCCGAATGCGTAACCATCCCTAGCTACCTGCCTCCCCAACCCTACCTACTTAGCACTCCCTGCATACCCCTACCTACCATACATCCCGATGCAGATTCTGCCTGTGGTCCCTCCCCACCCAACCTCTGTATAACTTGGATCCCAGTGCGGGAGAGCTGGATTTTCATTCCTGTTCAGGCTTTGTCTGAAGCCCAAATGAACTCCGGACCCCTGCGCTGCCAGCCACTGCCTCTGCTCTCAGAAACACCAGAGAGAAATGATCCTCCTGAAATTTCTGCCCCAGCTGAATTCTAGCGAGTCCCAGAAGGATGCCCAGCTGCTGACTTGTCCAAGAGCAGATTCCCTGCAGTTCTGGAAGCCGGGATCTCCAACACCCACCCAAGGGAATGCGTTTTCACACCACATAGAGTTAACCTGCGGAACTCATTGCCACAGGATACCACTTGGGCCAAGAGCTGAGCAGAGGCCAGAACAGGGCTGGACATTTAGCCCAGAAACAGGAACACCCCGAGTTACAATAGTACGGACTTTATAAAACCAGGGGTTTGGAAGGGCTCTAAGTCCTCCTTCTTCAGAGTAGAAACCAACTTCTCTGGGCAGGTTGCCCCATAAGCACCTATGAGGAGGTTTCTGGCACCTTCCCATGAAGCTGCTGGTACTGGCCACTGTTGAAGATCGAGTCCTGGGTTAGCTGGAACCTTGGTCTGAGCCCGCCTGGGACTGGTTGAGTGAGGAAGGTCTGCTGCACATACAGATTCCCCAGTGATGGAGGGAGACCGCCAGCATGGACACTTCCACATAATGCACCTCTCCAGGCTTTCTTGGGTTCAGACAAGTCCCTCTACAGCTGCCATTGTCCTCCCTGGATCTCAGTCACTTGGTGATGAGCAACAGGACCAACTCCTTCTCTGCCATGACAGTCTCTAGCCCGGTGTCCCACCAGCAGCAGAGAGGGGAGAAGTGTAGGGATATACAGTCTCCTTCCTAGGAGACAGCTTGGAGCATCCCACACTTGCCCCAGACTCGCTGTCCAGCCATCCCACCAGTCTCTGTCCCTGACGCTGGTCACAGTCAGAGGGTTTCCTTTCCTTTCCCTCATTGTGTCACTAAAGCACCAGGATGGATTCTTTGAAACCGAGTAGCTGCAGGTCCCCTAAGGCAGCTCCTGCCTCTCGTGACCTGGTCTTGGTCTGGAGGAGAACGAGGGAGGGATTTGTAGCAAGTTCTTGATTGCGGTGCTGGGAAACGAGCAAAGGACCCATCTGGGGTCAACCTGGGGAGAAAGGACCCCGAGCCGCATTTCTGATCCCTCTTGAGACGAGCCCTTGGAGTCCCACCAGGCCCCGGATTCACGGACTTGCACACCTAGCGCTCGTCATGCTCGCCAGCCACGATTAGTGCGGTGAATCTCCCTAAGCACTCCCCATTGCACGGAGGAGGGGGGATGCATCATTTACTACTCCCCTGAAGTAAACCAAGATCAGGCTCCAGGCTATCTGGGAGTGATTAAGTGGAAGTCCTTTAGCACCCATCTGTTATCTCTTAATTAAAGTTTCTCGCTAATTATTTTTCCTTGTCAGGAGAGCCAAGCTGCTGACTCCAGGGATTTACCAAAGTGCAGCGAACGAAACAAGGCTTCACTGACTGCAGTTCTTCATTAACGAACAAATTAAACCTGGAACGGTCCATATCTTTGGCTCCATCTACAGCACTCCATTACGTCTGTTTCCTTACAAAGATAGATTTGGTTTGAAATCACTCCTGGAGGAACTGCCTCCCTTTGCATGAAATTCCTCCGCCCGCAAGGGAAGGTTTCTGTTGGCAGCTGAGGCCGGGTGGGAACAAAGTGCGGCAGAAGAGAGCGAAGGGACTGACAGCAAGAATTAAACCCTCTGCTCCATTCCAGGCACAACTGAGAGGGGGCTCATGCCCCAGACGGCCCTTGTGCTTGTTTTCTCTGTTCTGTAACATGCAACTTGGCACGATTACTGGTCTGGAGGAAAGCAGGGCTGGTGTAGATAGGGGTCCTGGCCACTCAGGGCTGTGGGGCGAGGGGGCCCAGGAGCGAAATCAATAGGGGTGCTAGAGGATAGGGCTGGGTGCCTCTGCAGAAGGGACTGCTGCAAGCCAGTGTGGAAATGCAGTGGCCAAGCCATGAGGGGACCCAGGACTGGGCCCACTGGCAATCTCTACAGTTGGCCCAGGATTAGATTAGCCGGGGGGATTGCAGAGCTCTGGCAGAGCTGAGGGAAGAGCCGGGGACTGGAGTAGCAGCGGGGCTGCAGCTCAGGAGAGCTGAGGAGGGAAGCCTGCAGAGTTTGCGACACTAATCAGTTCACATGGGAATAGCCACCTTTCTCCCAGCAGCCATCGCCTCTGCTGTGTTCACTGGAGTCTTTCCCCCATCTCATCCCTGCCCTCCCCCCCCCCCCCCCACAGCCCCCGGGGCCTGTTGCTATTTTTGTATTGTGGTGTTGATCTAGTTTAGTGTGAAAGTCACAGGGTTCTGAGCCCTTCTGCTTGAAGCGCTCTGCACACACACCCCCGGCGCGGTGCAGATACAAAATGTATTCTCACAGGGATCTCATTCACCACCTCGAGGGTTGCTTGTGGCTGGTCAGACCCAGCCGGGAGAGAGATGCACGTCCAGTGGCTGGGGAAAAGGCCTGTGAATCACGAGGCTTGGATTCAATTCTCAGTCCCGTCATTGACCCCCTCTGCAACCTCTGAGCAAACTCACTCGGCTGCTCTGTGCCTCGGTTTGCCCAGCTGTAAAATGGGGCCAATGATACTGCGCCACCTCAAGCAAAAGGCTTTGAAACTTACCGACGAGGAAGGTGCTATTAGCAATATTGAAAGATGCCTAAATCTGTGAACAGTGCCTCCCCCCCCCACCCGCCCCGATTCCACAAGCAGCAAATCCACCTTATGTGTGGGCAGAAGCGGGTGCACATTGCGGCGAGAATAGTTGGGTCAAGTCAGCCTGTAAATTGCCGTGGCAGCCAGCCGGAGCTGGGGAATGAATGCCTGTAATTTGCTCGCAAGGGAGCCTTGCACAATGAGCCCCATTCAGCGGCCGCTTCCACCAGGAATGCGAAAAATCTCCCCTTCTTTTCTGCTTTGTGTTCGGAGAACCCCTGGGGCGAGTCGGGAGAGCCCCCGGAGCGGATCTGCAGCGGGCGTGTGTTGGCTGAGCTCCGGTCACATCGGTGGGGCTGGGCCCATCCGCACCGAGTCAGGAGCCGGCCCCCGGGGGTTTCCGGGAGCAGCCACAACCCCCGGCCAAGCGTGAGGGGCATGGAAAGGCGTGATGGCTGGTGGGGCGAGCGTTTCGCATGGGACAGGCAGAGAACACGGGGAGCCGTGACTCTCCTGCGCTGCTGGGGCAGTGGAAAGCAGCGTAGCATGCAAGTGGAGGAAAGGTAGAGGGGGGCTTGGAATATGGGCCCATTCAGCCTCTTCAGGATTTGGCCTTCCTGGAGCCAGGCCTCCTGGCAGGTGCATGCAGGCTGCCTGTGTGTCCCCCTCCTCCTGCGTCGGTGGCAGAAGGGCCTTGCTTCCTCCTCTGCATGGTGCAGGGTGTCTCCGTCCCTGTGGAGGTGCTGTGGGTGCCCAGACTGTCCCCGTGGAGGGGGCCCGCCCATCTCAGGAGATCGGGCTCAGGGCTGGAATGCGCCACTTGGGACAGGGTTTCCAGAGCTGGGATCTTCTCCAAGGGGAGTGAGGAGGGCTCTTCACTGCCCCCAGCCTGGTTGGGAGATGGCATATGTGATAGAAACACTGCCGGGCCCTTTGGCAGAGATCAGGGCAATGCACTGTGGTTGGTATCCCCCGGCCCTCTCCGGTCTGCCTGAAACCCACGCGGGAGTGATTGAGGGCCGGGCAGCAGGCCTGGCACTTGGGCTGCTGCTGGGGGCTTCTCTGAACTGCATTTACTGGTATTTTCCCATCACTGAATCTGGTTCCCCTCCTGTTCTTTTTATACCTGCTTGTGCTTCTGCTCTGGGCAACCTGGCTTGCTGCATGCCCTAGATTTTGGGGTACAGATCAGGATTCACGGTTGAGCACCCCCACGTGCGTCGCACCCGGGATGTGTGCGGGCCGGCTGGTTGCATGTGCTTACACAGGACTTTGCTTTGCCTGAGCAGTGCTTGGGTTTGCACTGCTTTAGCTGGCCTGGAAGCCGGCCAAGAGTCATTCAAAAGGAGAGCGGTAATTTCAGCGTAGGGATCCCGGCTGAGCGGGGGAAACTTGGAACGGGTAAAACGCCCTCCCATAGGCCCCGCCTCCCAAACCGCGTCAGC
The DNA here is from genome assembly GCF_027887155.1 of Malaclemys terrapin pileata. Classification (NCBI taxonomy): domain Eukaryota; kingdom Metazoa; phylum Chordata; order Testudines; family Emydidae; genus Malaclemys; species Malaclemys terrapin. The sequence goes on along the minus strand of NC_071510.1, from coordinate 130,202,611 downwards.
TCGTCCCTTCGCTAGTGTCTGTCGCGGGAGAGCTGCCTTCAGCTGCTCCTTTACGTGCTCACAGAGGTATTTGGACGTAGGTGGGATCCCAGGTCTCCCTTTGCTGCGGGTGACTGTAATGCTCTATAGAACCGCCCACATGGCCCGTCACCGAGTGGCTCCGTCCGCAGCCTGAAGTCCTGGTCCTCCCCTGGAGTGGGGCAGGGCGGCTTAACGCCCGCCTCCGTTCAGTCGCTTGTTACCCTGCCCTTCGCTGATCCTCGCTGCGGGGGCTCTGTGCGTGCCAGCATGCGGGGGCGGGGGAGACGGTGGCGGGGGGGGGCTGTTTAGCTCCATCCCTGCCTGCAGATGTGCCCCCCCCCTTTGGCCGGGATGGGGCCGTCACACTAGCAGGGAGCAGTCCTGGGTTGCAGGAGAATGCTGCACCGGTGCCTGGTCCCACCTACGGTCTCTCGCAGGGCCCAGTCTGGCCCTTCGGCCGAGGTCACTAGGAGAGGTGACCTCAGTATTGGCAGTGCCCCTGGGCTCCAGGGAAAGCCCTGAGTGCTGCATCAGAAGCACTTGGTGACTCCCCCCGGGCCACCGCTCTGTGTGTAAAGAACCTTGGTCTGGTTTTCTCCCCCTCCCCAGGACTGAAGACAGCCCCGTCCTAGTTTCCCTCCTGTCCCACATCCCCCAAGGCTCTGGGTTGAAAGGGGTTTCCCAGGCCTCGATGCGAGTCAGTGCAAAAAAACCCAAAAAGGCTGGGGCTGCAGAATTGCCCCAAACCCGATGGAGACGTTTTCCCCAATGCCGCATCCTTCTGTTCATGCTGCCCTAGGGTACGCCAGTGAAGGTGTGGCTGCAGCGCCGGTGGGCGAACCCCCGCTCATCCAGCTGCTGTGGCTAACAATAGCAGATGTGGTGGCACAGGCTGGTCATTCTAGTACGCTGGGTTTGTACTTGGGTGGCTCGCCCGTGCTGCCAGGTCTTCATGGCTATTGCTACCCAGGCTAGCTAGGCTGGCACTAGCATGGCTGTGCCTGCCCGTGCTACAGTCACACCTTAATTTGGGGTGTAGACAGACCCCTAGCAACAGGAGGCAGCTGCTATCATCTGGCAGATGATCAGCAACTTCTGTCTCTCCGGGTACTAACATGGCCACTTCCCCGCAGTAGCTGAACACCTGACAGTCACCAGTGGCGTTTGCCCTCTCCTCACCGGGCTGTGGGTGAGTTTACCCCTGTTGTGTAGAGGGGGCAAGGCACGGGAGAGGCAGTCACTCCCCCACGGTCACACAAGGAATATGGGACAGAGTCAGGAATTCAACCCAGGTCTCCAAATTCCCCGTCCCTCCTACTGGTCCCCAAAAGGGGTTCTGGAAGGAAATGGATCGGTCCCTGGGGGACAGGTCCTTCAATGGCTATTAGCCAAGCCATTCAGGGATGCAAATCCATGCTCTGGGTGCCAGAAGCCAGGAGTGGAAGACAGAGCGGATCACTCCATAACTCCCCCAAAGCTCTGGTATGGGCCACTTGTCTGAGACAGGGTCCTGGGCAGGATGGACCGTTGGTCTGACCCCAGCATGGCAGCTCTGATGCTCTTATATTTGTCTGCTGGCAATCTCAGAAGAATGAGCCAGGACTGGCGAACTCCAGAGCAGGGCTGGGGCACCCCCGCGGGTGGCTGGCTGTGTGGGAGCTGCGTGCTGGCTGCTGTCCATGTTGTACCTGTTTTGCAGCTAAGCAGAGGCCGTAGATCTTTGGGCTGCGTCAGTCTGGTGCTGTGTGAATGTAAATGCACTCCACGCAGACCCCGGACTGCACCCGGCAGCCGAGGCGCTGGCTTTGGGCCCCCTTCAAAGTGACCCGACGCAAGGCTTGACATCCAGCGCTGCTCCGTGCAGGGAGCCCGGTCACGTTCAGAGAGGCTGGCTCCGGGTTTATCCCTCTGCCTCGTAAAAGCAGGTGAAAGCTGATCAAGCTCAGACGAAGTCCCCTTCCCGGCCAGCGGCTCTGCTCCCCGTCGATGAGTGTGCCAAGCCGCCCTGCTCCGTGCTGACCGCACGCTCAGCCCTCTGGCTCTGCTCCCGCGGGCGCCTCTGGAACACAGGCAGAGACGAGCGTGTGCTTTGCTGTATTTCTCCCTGGTCCGTAGAGCGTAATGGGCCTTAAATCATCGCCTTGGGAGGAGAGCGCCACTTGCAGAGACAATGCGCCGCAGTGCTAGGAACAGCTCCCTAATCCTTCCCCGCGGCCGGAGCATTGGCGGCGGGCAGCCAGCCTGGGACGGCAGTTCTTTTATGAGCAAATAGGAACGCAATTTCAGAGTCCTCTTCTCCCCGTCCCCCTCCAGCCACAGACACGTGCTCAGCCACTGTCTGGAGGTGACAGAGAAGCACAGCTTCCATCAGGGACAATGGTGGTGAAGCACTGGAACGGGTTACCTAGGGAGATGGTGGAATCTCCTTCCTTAGAGGTTTTTAAGGTCAGGCTTGACAAAGCCCTGGCTGGGATGATTTAGCTGGGGATTGGGCCTGCTTTGAGCAGGGGATTGGACTAGATACCTCCTGAGGTCTCTTCCAACCCTGATATTCTATTCTATGATAATGCTGACCTGGCGGTTTGATTTCCCTGCTTGTCACACTCTGGTACGTTCTCCGGTCAGGCTCCCTGCCAGCGGCATCGGATGAGGCGCCCGTGCGCCCGTCAGTCTCGCTCCAAAAGCTGCATTAGAGGTGGAAGAGGAGGGAGTGAGAGGGGTGGGGTGGGAGTTGGCATCTCGCCTTCGCCAGTGAGGGTTTGAAGCCCAGCTCAGGCAGGCAATCCAGTGCCGATCACAGGGCCTGCCCAAGAGGGGTGCACGCTCCGAGTAGCACCAAGTGAGGACTGAGGAAGGCTGGAAATGCTGCTGGGGAAGGGGTAGGAACACCATGGCGGCGGGGGCTGCAGGTCAGGGTTGAGGGACACCAATGGAGTTGAATATGGGGAGCTCAGGGCTGGACTAACAGCCGTGCTGCAGATCAGGGTGGAGGGATGTTGGCAGAGCTGGGTTAGTGTGTATGGGGGTGGGGGGCAAGATCAAGGGGATCTGGGAGAGCTGTGCAGGTGGATATCCAATTTTCCCTTTAATGCTACCCCCACTTCCCACACATGCTAACGGTGCCTTTGCATTTCTGTGTGTAGCTGGATTTTGAGCTGTTTTGGAAGGTTCCCAGGTCTGGGTACGTCTCATGGCATTACAACTCCGGGCTTCCATCTAACTGAGCATGTTAGGATGTAGGAGACTCGTTACCCCTTCCCCTCAGGGCTCCCCCGGGCCCCAGCCCAGCCCTGGGGGGTTTCTCTGCCCTCTCCACACTCTTCAAGGCCACTGCCCGTAGTGGGGTCGGGATCCCCTCCGAGCACGGATGCATTCGCTCCAGCACTCCTGGCTGCGGCCAAAGGACGAGTTCTCCTCCTGCTCAGCCTTCTGGCGTCAGCCTGCCTTCTCTCGGACACGGGTGGGAGTGTGGGGCCTGGCCTAGCTGACTGAGGAGGATCCCACAACAGACCATCGCTCCCGTCCGCTGTCACGCAGCAGGATGGTCCCACCCACTCAGCCTCTGAGTGTCTCCTGAGGAACTCTAATGCCCGGGTCTCTTGAGGTCCCTTGGGGAACTGTCGAACACAGAGCCACCCAGTGCACTTGCATTGTCCATCTCTTTAGAGTGTAAGGTCCTCCGGGCAGCGTCCGTGCCTTGCTTTATGTTCTGCACAGTCACAATCCTCACCCACACTCCCTGTGTCCAGGTCCCGGTTTTCAAAACGATGCAAAAACAGCCGCACAGCCACGCCCCCAGCTCTGCACACACAGTTATCACGACTGTGTGCGCAAATTGCACGCACAGCGTAATCGGCCAGCTGTGGACCCTGGAGGTCCCTAATTCCATGGGAGTCCACCTGGCAGGATGCCACAGCCCCTGGAAGCCTTGGGGTTCCCGGCTCTGAGTCAGAGCACGTGGGGAGACTGGAAGCCCAGTCTGCTGAGGAGTTGCAAGCGTGGGAGCTGGGACTCCCAACTCCGGGTCCGCCCACCAGGCAGGGTGCTGAGGAGCCGGGCGGGTGAGCTGGCAGAAAACCAGGCGAGTTTCCAATGGAAACCTTCCTGGCAGGCGGGATCCAAACGCTGCCCGGCTTCCGTTGAACCTTTGCTGAAACGGAACCGTCTCCACGAAACGTTTGAACGTTGAACCAGCAAACTCCACAGAAAGCATGTCCCAGCCGAACTTTTCCAACCAGCTTTGCCACACGGAAACAGAGTCTGACTGCCTGTGAATGAATGTTCCTTTGTGCATAATCGTCATCTTCCCTGTCCGAACGCCTGGGCTTTTCCCCTTGTCCCCGGTACCACCACCAACAATCATCCAGCCCCCCCTGAAGCCATGGGCGTTACATCTCCTTCCCTCCCAGACACAGAGACCAACGACAGAGAGACTAGAGATGTAGCCTCCCCAGCCCAGAGGACTAGCAGATGGGTACTGCGGAACAGGCCTCTCTAGGCAACACCACTAACATCACATAATTAGATGGCCTGACCCTGGACGCCGGTGTCCATGGATTCCCACTGCCCATCGCAATGCCAGTCTAGTCACTGCTGCCTGTGCCTGGGGGGAGACAAATGACCTGGTAGAAACCCTTAACTCCCAGTCGCTGTCGCTCCCTCTGGTTGCCCGGTTGCACCAGTCCCCCCGCCGAGGAGTACCAGGCAGTAGAACAGGTTGGCGCTGTTGCTGGGGCACAGACAACTGTTCATTAAAAACCTAAAATGGGGACGATGGGCTGTGCCCCACCCCCCTTGGGAAGGGCACTGAGATCTGCAGAGGAAAAGCCCGAATGATTGTCATGGTTAAAGCAGGTTGCAAACAAAGGGAACTCCCGGCTCCGCAGTAGGGAGGGACCCTTGTCTTGCTGAATCTACCAGCCCAAGGTCCCCCAGGAGGCTGATAGGACTAGAGTAGACGGGGCTCGGATGCCAGGTCAGCGTCCAGCCCGCTAAGCCGAGTCCCGCGAGCTCTCTCTGCCTTCATAAGCCCTGCCGTGGGAAGTGGGGCTAACGAGGAGAGGGCGGGGACTCTTCCAGCTCTAGATCTCCAAGCAGCTTCCCGGGGTGTACAGGCCCGTGTCAGTGCCAGTGCGGTGTAGGTGAGGAAGCTGAGGCATCAAGGATTTAAAGGATGTGCCCAGAGCTGTACAGTGAGTCAGTGTCAGAGTTGGGATTAGAACCCGCGTGGGCCTGGCTCCGGAGCTGTGTTCGGGTCATGCTGTGGGGTGACTTAACTCTCAGACTTTCTTCCAGGGTAGCTCCGGGGTCTCTCTCTCTCACCATTTCCACACCCCCGAGTTCGGCTCGCTTAGACGCGCTTAGAACTCACCTCGGGCTTCTCCTTCTGTCTCCTCAGACACCCATGTCCAGTACGAGCGGCTGGGCGCAGACGTGACCATGCAGTGCGGGGCGATGGACTGGGACGCGGCCGTGACCTGGACGGCCAACGGCACCGACATCGATGAGTCCCACCTCAACGGGTCGCACCTGGTGCTGCGGAATGTCGACCTCGCACACAGCGGCCAGTACGCCTGCTACGAAGGTTCCTCGTGGCACCTCAAATACCAGACCTACCTGAAAGTGGGAAGTGAGTACGTCTTAGCGCGAGGTCCGTTGCCTCCTTGGGGATAGACCGTGAGAGCTGCACGGCCTGTTCCCTTCACGGCCCCCTCCTGGTGTCAGCTCCCTGCTGATGTATTCTGCACCGTACCCCGATAACACAACCCAGGACTGGGCATCTCCTCCCCCACACCTGGCAGCAGCCTGGCCCCCCATCATAGGGTAACTGATGCTTGGCTAACTAGGCACAAGGTGATGCTCCCCTAACCAGGCCCACATGATGGTGCAGCCCGGAGGAATAATGGACTCGCGTCCGCCGTTGTGGATTGAGGGAAGGGGGAGATTCTCCCAGCAATCGGCAAAGCGTGCTTAGCTCTAAGGGGCGATTCTGGCCGCGCCGCGGTGGGGCCGTCTCAGATGAGCGGCTGGAGCAAGGCATTCATGATTGTAGTTGCTGCGTAAGAGACTATGAGCGTGTGTTTGTACGTGACAGACACTAGAATTCACGGGACTCGGAGCATATAGGTGATGGCAACTGTGTATTTCACAGGATGGGATGCGTGTATAGGTGACGATATCGGTCAAGATTCCTGGGTTCGGGCCATCCAGCCCGGTGCATCATGGGTCTTTTCTCTAAACGCTTGTTTCACCTTACGGGGTCCATCCAAGGGGCCAGCGGGGCATTTCTGATTGGGAGTGACATGAAAGGCCTCTTCAGCCTAACTCACCAGCCATGAATGGTGAACGTCAATCCGGGAGCAGCCGGGTAGCAGGGTGGCTCGCCCCTTACGGGCCAGAGGGCTGGGGCTAGCCAGCCCTCATCACAGAACGAGGGTTCAATCACATAGTTCCCTAAAAGGAGGCAAGCCCAGGAAGCTGTAACAGAGTCCGCAGAGAGTGAGGAAAGGCTCCTGCAGGGAAGACCCTGAGAGTTGCTCCAGGCCAGGAGGCCTGGGAAGGGGAAGGAAAACCTTGGGTTCTGTGGACTTATGAATGGACTGTTTGGGAATTTGTTTTATTAGCAGTTTCTTTTATATTAATAAACCCAGTCCCCAAGGAGGGATACTTTTGCCCAAGAAAAAGCCTGCCGGGAAGTTTTATTTGCACAGTCCCAGTGGGGAAACTGAGGCAGGCTGCCTGGAGCATGACCCTGGGTCACGAGGGGGAGCTCCGGAAGCAGCCAGCGCAGTCACACGCCACCTGTGAAGTTTAACGCTGCAGCAGGATGCTGCTGTATTAATCTACACCCCCCCGCCCGCCCCCGCACACACACATTAAACAGACATTATTCAGATTGTAAAGTGAGGGACACGCGAGTCAGGAAATGCCAGAATTCAGGTGTAACCTTAACTCTGCCCCCTCCTATGTATGCCTTAGGATCCGGTCATTGTCTCTTTTTTTCATGGGTGAAGGACGCTCAGTAGTTAGGAGGGGCTGGTGTCCAGGGGAGAGGTGGAAGGGCTGGAGGAGCAGATGAGATGAGAATCCTTGGTGTGTGTGATGGGCAGGGACGAGGACAGGGTGTGGACCGAAGGTGGGAGGTCACGACGGATCTGTTCTTGTAGGAAGTCAGCAAGATGTTGTCCGGAGAGGGTGGGACCAGACCCGGCTGGGTACAAGCGGGGGATCAAAGGCAGCAAATAAGCACAGGGGCTTTGGGCCTACGAGCCAGGGAGGCCAGAGGCATGTGGCTGCCGGCAAAGAGCATGAGAGAGAATGAGGAGAGAACCACTTCTTGTGGGCGAAGGCCCCGCGGTGGCGGCACCTTATCAAGAGTTGCTGGTGATGGGGCAGCAAGAGGGTGGTTTGCTGGGGTGATCCAGGGCTGGGGGGAGTTAGGGAGAAGGAGGGGAAATCAACAGATGAGTCAGCAGATGGGGAGGAGGGGGCGGGAGGTGGCAGAGAAGCCGTGGAGGGGCTGGATGGTGGGTTGATGAGGCCTTGTGCAGTGGAGAGGCCGAAGTGGATGCATCACTTAGTGGCAACCCTGTTGAGTAAGTGACTCTCGTTCAGGCTGGACTCACCCCTGGGGCCCATTCTGTGCCCCCCCCCCAATTCAGAGCCTCTCTGGCTCCAGGTTGACTTTGGGGGGCATGACACCCAATGCCGTCCCTGTGCCAGGAGAGGCACTGACACCCACCAGAAATCCTTCCCATTGGAAACCGGGTTGGGAGCAGCTGAGCTCTGCACGCAGGGAAAGGGAAGCTGGAGCCCAGATCTGGGGGGAGAAGGAGGGGGCCTGGCTCGGCTTGTCGCCTCGGAAGGCTCCTTTCCAGCTGTGGCATAGCCGTGACTTTGCAATGGCTCTTACATCTGCTAAGCACCTCACTAATAATAATCCCCGTCAAGCCACTTAGGGGCCCGTGGGAATGGGTCGGCTTTCGAGCTGATATCCTGCTGGTTTCTATTAGCGCAGGATTTCACTCGCTCTCGGCTTTCCCTGGGCTGCCGCAGGCTGGGGAGAGCTCGGACAGTGCCGGGGCTGTGAGCCCAGCAGACAGAGCAGGAGATAAAGAAAGAAGCGAATGCCCGATGTTGCTAATGTAATTAAATATGCAAGGAACTAATCAGGTGAGATGCTTTTTCTGGTAATTAATTTAATTGCCTGGATTTTAACTGGAAGCTCTCTGCAAGTTTTTCCTCCCCCTCTCCCTCCATCACCCCCACCCTATTCACTTGCCTCTTCCTCTCAAGGAATTAATAACCTCAGTGCAGAGATGTGCTACTGCAGAGGGGCATGTCCCTGAGTGGACAAGGACCCCTCCTTTCACCCAGGGGGAAAGCAAGAACCGCGCCGAGCCCAGAGCCATTTTCCAGCCTGGATCTGGGCCGTGTAGAGGTGCCCCCAACCCTGCCTGAAATCCTGGCTTAGCTCAGCATTGGGGTGCACCCTATGGAGGTTGGACTCAGAATTGGGGCCCTTGCTATGGGGCCAGGACAAGAGTTGGCTCACAGCTTGGTGCTGGCACCGTCCCCGCCCTGAGCAGGGCAGGGTTCGAAGGAAGGGTGCAAATGGTCACAACGCCCCATCCCCAGCTTCTGGGTTTGAGCCACTTCAGCCCACCAGACCCTCCTCCGCCTGCAAAGGGATCTCCCATTTACAGGCACAGTTATCCACCTCTTCAGTATCCTCTCATGTCGTTGGCTGGCCGTTAAAAAAAGAGACACTCAGGAACAGGTCCATGCCCACTGATCCTTTAAAGCCACGGCCTCTCCTTTGAGCGGGCCACGTGCAGCCACTTTCTGTGCATTGGAAATCCCGCCCCTCACGGGATGATGTCATGGCCAGGTAGTGCCCGGACATCAAAGGCCCAGATTTAAATCTGCCTGACTTGTGTGACTGCACGGCCGCGTCTGGCTCAAAGCAGCCACTCACTCATGGGAAGCGTGGATCCTTCTGGAATTGTGCATTATGGGCTTTCTTCTTCCTCCTTCTGAAGGCCCTGGCCAGTGTCCTAGATGAGGAGCGGGACTGGATGGCCCTCTGGCCCAATTGTTTCAGGCTGAGTCCCTCTTGCTGGTTGGGCCCTCACTGCACTCACGTAGGCGAAGGTCTTAGAGCCCAGTGAACATAACAAATTGCGCAGAGATTGGAGAGTTGAGCTTCGGTACAGCCAAATGCTGCCTTCGCTGGAGTGATTCCCATTTACACCCACGAGGCTGCACAGGGCTGTGGAATCAGGACCCTTGGCTGCTCTTGGTGCTCCCAGCGGCGTCCCACTGCCCGGGGGATTTGTGCTGGGTGAGCGGGGCTAGACGTGCCGGGGGACGGGGATGCGATGGGACTTTCCATCCAGGCAATTCTCTCCTGCAGAGCACAGCTCTGTGCGATGGATCGCGTGGGGTCAGGAAGGGGGTGGACCCGGAGCGCCCCGGGGGAGCTGAGCCGTCACAGAGCAAGGCTAGAAGACAAGCTCCCAGCCGAGCCGGAGAGCTCACGCTCTGAGTTAGGCGACGCAGGGCCCGAGGGCGGGGGAGTGGCTGTAACAGAGATGTGCTCTTGAGGTTTGGCACATGGCTCTCTTTTTTATAGTCTGTTATAAAAATAATGTTAACGGGCCAGAGCGGAGAGGATCGTTAGAGGCAGAAGGCCGGCCAAAAGAGGAGAACGAGGTGTCTGTGCAAATGGGACCAGGAAGGCCTCCCAGGCAACATGGAAGGGGGACTTGAGTTAATGGCCATGGATTCCAGTAAAGGAGCTCCTAGGTCATCCACATCCTGGAGGGAACCAAGTTCTCCATCCCCGGACACATCTAGCTGGCTTGGGTCTAATCATGCACCCATGAGCACGCTCCCGCAGCCCCTAGGAGCTGCTACGTCAGAGTCCGGATCGCCCGCCGTTCATTCTAGCCAGGGCCGCCTGCGTCGGCATCCAGGTGGGAGAGCGCTGTAACCAGATGCATAGGGAGAGCGAGGGCTAGATCCCAGGTCAGCTCTCCAGAGGCTGGGGCAGGAGCGGAGAGAGGAGCCCGGGGAAGTGGCAGAGTGAGCGGGAGCCAGTCTCAGCGTGCACCATCGCGCGGCACAGCAGCCGGCCCGGAGGAATCCATCGCTCGAGAAGCCCGTTAAGCGCATGACTGCTCTTTGCTAGGGGATCTGTCGAGGTGGAGCTGCCAGCTCCGCTTGTACCATGTGTCCCTAATTGCCTGCAGTGCAGGTGAGTGCGTGGACTGGAATGCAGCGCGTTGGCCTTTGCAGAGCGCCGGAGCTGGCAGGGGGCCACCCACCGGAGCTGGAGAGAAGGGCTCCGTGCCGGACTCCTTCTCTGCCTGCCTGTCACTAAATGGCTGGCGAGATGAAGGGAAAAAACATGCGGTTTGACGGAAAACGACATGGAAAAACAACCAAATTAACAGAAAAACAAACAAAACCCAACCCGGGAGGGGAGGGGAAGACAGGCAAAGCAACAGAAACCACATGTGAGCGGGGGGCCAGGATGGCCCGCATTTGTGTTCTCTGGCCTGATTAGCGGACAATCAAGCATTAGCCGCTAATAAATAATAACAACCCCCAGTTCCTCTGCCTTAGAAGTCGCTTTGCTCTTCAGCTGGGCTCCAGCTGCGGTTTGGGGCTGGGCTCCCCCCCCCCTTCCCTTAAAAAAAAAAGGAAGAGAGAAAGAAAAACATCTCCATGAAAACCACCAGACTACCTACTCCTTCGTGGGACGGATCCCTTGAACTCTTTGGGTGACCAGATGGCAAGTGTGAAAAATCAGAGGACTTTTTTTTCAGGGGTTGGGGGGTATAGTTGTGTATATAAGACAAAGCCCCTAATATCGGACATCTGGTCACCCTACTGCGCTGCCCCAAGGGATAGGAAGAGCCGATGAGGTGCTGCTGATCACAGGAAATGTGTCCTTCGCTCAGCTAGTGGGGACGGAGTGTGGCCCCCATCTTGCAGCTGTGTGAGTGGGCAGCTGGCGGGAGGGGGGTGGTTGGCTCTTCGGAGTCCGGTTCAGCGTTGGGGGTGCTGTGCTGCAGGGAGAAGTGTGGGCGACTGGCTCTTAGGGTTGCCATCAGCACAGGTTTTCCCAGGATCCAAGTAGCCGCCACGAGAAATCTGCCAGTCTTCTCGGGACATTAAAAGTCCCGGGTTTTGTCAATTGCGTGATAATACATCGCTCTGCCAAGCCTGCTCAGAGACGGGGGTAGTGCCCGCATCCCAGCCAGACGGCACCGTGCACCGATGGGTGGCCAGGACCAGCAAGCGGGTAGAAATGGGGGCAGGGCAGGGGTTGAAGGGGAGGTGGCGGCACAAAGGCTGGGGCGTTGCGAGACTGAACTGCCCCCTGCTACCTACCTAGTAGCCAGTAGGGTGTCCAACTGCAGGGGCTGGGAAGCCGGAGTCTGGGGGCCCAGAGCTGTGGGGAAGAGAGGGGCCGGGCCTGGCCTGGGAAACGGGGCTGGGCGGTGGGGGTGGGCGCAGCTGGTTGGCCAGTGCCGTGGCATGATGTGAGAAGCAGTGGGGTCTCTGCCTTGTAAGTAATAAGTAGCTCCTGGTTTTTTGTACCTCGGAGGCGGCAGCCCTACTCATAGAGTGAGCGCTCGCCTTGAAATGAGGGCTCACCCTGGGGCAGCACTAGGGGGCGCTATGCTGCTGGAGCAGTGCCGGGGGTACTCTCCCCTCTGAGTCAATGCTGACCCCAATGTCCCAGCACTGTGCTAGTGGGGCTCTGTACTGCGGGCAGGTGTGTGGGTGTGTCAGTAGGGGGCGCTCTCCCTTTTGAATCATTGCTGCCCCTAATGGCCCAGTGAGTCAGTGTCTGCTGTGGGGTGACTCTGGGGGGGTGCTGTAGGGCAACTTGGGAGGGGTGTTGCAGGGTGACTCGGGGGGGGGTGCTATAAGCGACTTGGGGGTGCAGTGGGGCGACTCGGGGGGTGCTGCAGGGGGATGTTGTAGGGTGACTTGGGGGTGCAGTGGGGTGACTCAGGGGGTGCTGTGGATGACTCAGGGCATGCGCAGTGGGGTGACTTGAGGAGATGTGTGGCGACTCGGGGAGGTGCTACAGGGCGACTCAGAGGGGTGCTATGGGATGACTCGGGGGTGCAGTGGGGTGACTCAGGGCGTCCGCAGTGGGGCAACTCGGGGGGTGTTGTGGATGATGGGGGATGTGGGGTGACTCAAGGGGGTGCAGTGGGGCGACTCGGGGGGTGCTGTTGGACTGGGAAAAGTGCTGGGCGGACACTCAGCGAGTCTCCGTGTCCCCAGGCCCACCGTGTTCCTCAGCACGGCACTGTCTGTGCTTGGGGCTGGTGACAGCAGGTTTGGGGAACCCTGCAGGTGAGATTAACTTGGCTGTGCCTATAACATAGAACAGCCTGGGACCGCTGTGTTAATTGCCACCTCAATACATCAGCACAGTAACCCCTACAGAGAGATAACGGTGAGGCACAGGAGTGACCCACAGCTCACCAATAAACCACAGCGGTGGGAGTGTTACAAATTAGATTAGATTACTACGATGTGCTATTAATCTAAATGCAGATCATTTTCCTGGGCACACAACCCTCCGAATTCAGCCTCCAAGTCCTCAGGGCTCAAAAACTCAACCCATGAACCTCGCTGCTTGTGCACAGATTTCAGGCCCTGGAAGTGCTGAGGGCTGGGAAAGGCATGCTGGGTAAGGATATGCAAATGAATAGCCCAACCTTTAAAACAAAACAAAACATGACACCAGACCGCACTCCCAAATGCAATTAGTTCTAATGGAATTAGGAGCAGAACCAGACAAACAAACCCGTTCAAAGGCAAGGAGCGACCTCTCCACCTCGGTCCCCTGCAGGACTCGCTCGGCCCTGCCAAGGGGTGTGAGAGCGAAGGAGAAGGCCCTTTGCACATGCTGACTGAATGGGTCTAATCGCCTTCCCGCCCAGGCGCATACACATACATGTTATCACCGCCGCATTCCTTCCCTTCCCTCGCAGGCAAGCTGCCCGGCTGCAGCCTAGCAGAGTGGTGCTGTCTTGGCTTGCCGTGTACACTATGATAATCCGGGGCAGCCAATGTCAGAAACAATAAAAATATCCCTTCTTCCCGCTGTAAACATGGAGCAGCTGTGAGGGCCGGGGAGGCCGGGAGCTCTGAGCCGCGCCGTGACAAGCAGGGGACATCGGGGGTTCATCATCAAGAGAGGAGCATTCATTAGACCCCATCGAAGGTGCTCCCGGTCTCTAAGAAGCCCAGTTTGCTAGGCCTCTCAGGAGAGCCTGTCGGTCTTGGCTAATAACCCTGTGAAATCTGACATTCCCTGCTCTTTCTGTTCCTCCAAGTGTCTCTGGGCACCTCATGGAGAGCCGATGGAATAACACCACCTTGCATTTATATAGATCATCTTTGATCCAGAGATTTTAAGGCCAGAAAAGACAATCAGATCATCTACTCTGACCTCACGTATAGCCCAGGCCAGTTTCAGCCGGTTACCCTTCTGGTAAGCCTGATAACTTGGGTTTGGCTAAAGCCTCCCTTCCCGAAAGGCAACCAGGCTGGGGTGTGAAGACATCAAGAGCTGAAGAATCCAGCACTTCCCTGGGGCCGTGGGTCCAATGATTAACCAGCCTCACTTGAAAATCTGCATCATTTGAATGTGCCTGGCTTAAACCGCCAACTGTCGGCTCGGCTAGGTTAGAGAGTCCGTTAGTACCTGGTATTTTCTCTGCAGGAAGGTGCGCACACGCTGTAATCGACTCATCTCTAGATCCCCAGGTTGCACTGGTCACCCGGTCATATCGCTGGGGCGGAGAACAGCAGGTAGCTCACTGGGCAAGGGGAGGGTACCCAATGCAAACCCACACTCTTACCAAATACTACCATGGGCTCGCCACCGGCCACACACAGCAGCTGAGTTTTTGAAGGTCTCGTCCACTGGAGGCTGCAAAGACAGGGACTTCAAAGACAGATCTGCCTCTGGTGCTCTGAACTGACCCTGGGGCGCTTTGCACTTTGGCTCTAGTGCAGTAGGAAAGACCATACATCAGCTCCTGGGCCTGGGCCTGCAGTCCTCTCGCAGGCAAAATTCCCATCACCTTCCAGCAGAGTCCTGCCTGTGTTGGGCTTGCAGGTCTGGGCCCAAGCCGTGAGCTGGCAGATCTTCCCTGTCTCCGGGCATCGAGCTACTGCAATAAGCCGGTATAAATGCCTAGGCAGATCAGAGACTGACTCTGAGTCAGAGGTGGAACAAGCAGTAGGAGCAGAATTCTGGTGCTCCAGTTTCCATGCTAATGTCCCAAGTAATAAAGCACAAGGGAAGAGAAATACCTCCACAGGGGACTGGGTCTCTGAACAGACACTGGCTGCTGTCGGAGCCTGCCCGGTGCCTGCATCAGTAAAGACGTGCATACTAACCCCATCCCCACCCGGGCTCTGCACCCCGAGCTGTGCAGCCATCCAGCTCACAGTTTTCACTTCCCCCCGTCACTCCCTAGGCCATTCAGTTAGGGCTTTTCGACACATGCAGCTCGCCCGGAGCCACAGCGCTGTCTACACTAGGGGTGAGGTCGGTCTCACTGCGTGGGGTTTTCACAACCCTGAGCGACGTAGCTGTGCCAAGGTGAGTTTGTAGGATAGCCCTGGCCTTAGCATTGGGAGTGCTGCCTGGCATCTACCCTGGGGATTGTTTAGCCACGGAACAGATACAGCACAGATAGCAGGAGGGGGAGTACACACCCAACGCTTCCCCATTGGCAGAGGGGAATTCAGTCGCCAACGTGGGCCAAGCAGTGTCTGTTGCCGTGGCGGGTTTTGGGGAGCTGTGGGCACCTGGCAGCTGGGAACCGAGGTCAGTTCGAGCTGGGTGACATGATCTGCTGCTTCTGTAGGTTTTCTTTTACTCTCCACGTCCTCGAGATGCTGCCGCTAAAGCTGGCTTGCCTCACTGTGGCCCTGATCAAAGCCCCCGGAAGCACTCCCCTGGGCATTAGTGACTGTGTTGGGGCGGCCGAGATCCTCGCTCCGATCTCGGCCACCCCAGCGTGAGTGAGGACCAGCTGCGTGGCCGTCAGCGGGATTCACTCGGAAGCCCCTTGGGGGTGACTGAGTTCAGAGCTCTAGCTGGTCACCTGAAAACCTGGGCTTGTATCTGGATTTGGGGCACAAGCAAAATGAGTTTGAGGTTCTCATCTTATTCCCCAGGGGGGATTTTCCTGCACCCCAACTCCCCCAGCACCAGAGCCGGCCTTTTCTGTTCGGTGCACGGGGCTGTGCTAGTAGGACAGAGACGCTGAGGTGTATGGGGCTGGCAGGCTAGAGGGGAACCTCAGCCATTGCCTGGCAGCCCCATGGCAGCCCCGTCCCCAGCCTCTAGCTTTAATGAGCACTAAATCCACACACATCTCCGGTCTTCCTTGGTCTCCCCCCACCCCCTGTGAATGCCAAAGCCCCGGCGTCAGCCGGGAGATTTCCCCCGACTTGTTTATCCTTGTTAACATGACAAACCCGACACAATAATTAAAGAAGCCAAACCACTGTGTAAACAGATTCCCACAGCCCCCGTCCCCCCGCCCCATCTTCGTCTTCCCTCTCTGAGCTGTCGGCAGTGCTGACAGCAACGAAGCTCCAGCCGCCTCATCTCAGGGATGTCCCACGCCGAGTGAGCGGGGCGTGACGGGGGTCCTGGTGGCGTGGGGATCCGGCGCTCTGTTTACACTGGGCCCTTCTCTGGGGAGGGTGGGTGCGGCTCGGCTAAGTGCCCTTGTCAAAATATTTTTGTGAACTTCCTGCCGCGGGCGGGCGCTGAGTTTCCAGGGGGCCTCCTGTACTATGGTGTTTGCTAGCAGGGATGGGAGAAAACCTCTCACCCCCCTGCCGCCCACCTCTTCCTGGCTCCCCGTTGGCTGGCCAGAGACACCAGCCTCTGCTCCTAGCTTGGTGGTGCCCTTCTATGTAGCCCCTATGTCCGGGGCCCTCCCTCACCTTTCCATAGGGTGACCAGACAGCAAGTGTGAAAAATCGGGACAGGGGGTGGGGGGGTAATAGGATCCTATATAAGAAAAAGACCCCAAAATTGGGACTGTCCCTATAAAATCGGGACATCTGGTCACCCTACCTTTCCCAGACCAGTTACCCGTGGGGGCAGGCATCAGCCCTGGGGGGGTTACAGTGCGAGTTTTGCCGTCTGCTGTTTGGCCGGTGGCATTCACGGGTGATCAGATCCAATCGAAATCCCGTCCCGACGTTCAGGGAACAAACTCTGCTGGGGTTAACCGCCCGGCTGCTCCCCATAGGGCCTGGCTGCACCGCAGCTGCGGGCCTACGTTCCAGCTCGGGCAGTCGTACCTGGCTAGCTCGGATGGAGTCAGCGCGCTAAGCACTGCGGTCTGGCTGCCCTGGTGCGGGCAGCGGCAAAGCTCCGTCCCCAGGATCTCCGACGGGATTGCACCGGGGCAGCTAGCCCACGCGGCAGCTGCTGCGCTTCTGGTCTCAGTGCCCTGGCTCAAACAGCGCTTGTGCGGGTGTAGCCACCTGTGCGGGAAATGACCCCTCCAGCCCAGTGCAGATGGACGCACAGGGTGCAGGGTGGAGATGGGCAGGGACCCTGCCTGGCATTCCCATTCTACAGGTGTCTTCTTCACCTGTCCGATCTCGGGGAAAGTCCTGTCGTATCCTGGGGGTGGTGGACACCGCCAGTCCCGGTGCTCTGGGGCTGTCCATACACTAACCCGATAAGGAAACATCTCCTTTTGTCATCAGGAAGCAGTGGCCTCTGACCATACCACGCCCTTGCCCTCCCCCTGCTCACCCCACCCCTGCAGCCACATCTTGGCAAGAAATCAGAGGGGATAAAGCACAGGAGTGGGAGAGGGAGACGTGGTATATTCCTGGCTCTGCTATATGGCTTCTTGGTCGCTTAGCGCCAGGTTTTGAGAGGTGCTGAGCCACCTGCAGCTTCCTATGGTTTGGTGGCGTGGTCCTTACCCTCTTTGTGCCTCAGTTTCCCCCATGTAAAAAGCACCTCAATTAACATTTGAAAAGCTTTTTCCGGCCCTCCAATGGAAAGGAATTAGAACTATCTCAGTGTGTCCCATCTCCTACCCCCTACCGCTTTCCCCATCCCCACCTCTCCTGCCACGGCTCACCTGACGAGTCCCAAGTGGCCGGGGGGGTGGGGGGGGCTCAGACACACAGCGAGGGATGCAGCAAATAGCTCATCTTGCCGGGTGCTCGGTCCAAGGTGAAGCTGGGTGTCTTTAGCCTGAATGACAGTGTCATTAGTTGTGGTTTCCCAATCTGGCATCTTTGCTGTAAATAATTTAGAATAATAAATGGGATTGCAGCAGGGCTCTGTGGTGGGGGAGGAGAATTTGGGGTCTGGGAAACAAGGAGGGGAGCTGAGAGGAAGGGGGGGGTCTCAGGGCAAGACGGGGTGTGTTTCCCCCGAGATTGTGAGCTGGAGGATTTTGGCAGCCCATGGATCATTCCCCTCCCTGATCCCTCCTGAGCTGTCAGTATCAGTACTACAGGCAACTGCAGGACAATTTCCAGTCGCTCTTGCTCCAAGCTCTTTAATGCTGTTTAAACAATTACGCAGTTGATAAATTTTGACAAGAAGAGATAGCAATAGCCTGGGAGAGCATGGAGTGGAAATGCTCTAAACAGATGTCCCTTTTCTCCCCCTCCTCCTCGCCCGAGCTCCCCGGGGGTCTTTAGCATTCGCTGCCAACTAAACAAGACAGTGTTCGCTTGAATCGGGGCGGGGGAGGGACTCCCTTATTAAAGTGGTTTATGATCTTGTCCCGGGAGTGGAAGCTGCTCGCTCTCTCCGCACTAGGCTCTGTGTTCCATCAAAGGAGCCTCCCGGTACGTGCCCGGCTCTGTGCAGGATGTAGCTAACCACAGAACATTTGCACCTTGCCCTGGACACTCTCCGGGTCCCAGAGATTCAGCAGCTTGTTGGGCAAAGAGCTCCTCTCACCACGCATCTGAAAAGCCAGGTGGGGACCGAGGCAAACCTGCCATCGGGCACGTCTCCAGGAAATTAACTGCTGTACCCCAGGGCAGGCATGGCATGTGCCCACCTACTCACACCAGCAGGCTTTCTGGAAGCACATGCTGGCTGGGGCTGGATTCTGCTGTCGGGTGGAGCCCAATCCGGAGTCGCTTCCTTGGATTTCGCCCAGATGACATTCAGCAGGGCAAGCTGCCTCCAGGAGGGTTGGGCCTGGCTCTGATCTCACTTCCGTTAGTGGCATTCTGCAGTAAATCCATCCCCGCTGGGCTGCAACGGGGGGTGTACATCAGCGGTGTGGCCCAGTAGCTTACGCTGAGCTGACATGAGGGGGTGGAATGGGCCTGGCTTTTCTAGGCCCAGATACTCTGCTGATGTCAATTTGTGCAGTGCCCACACCAGCGGAGGATCTGGCCCTTGCTATTTCGGGATGGGCGCGGTAGATGCGAGTGGCAATAGAGCCATCTTGTTGTAAACTCCTGCTACGTCCCTCACTGTTTGATACACCTTCCCCCCCCCGGCCCCGAACCCGCTGGACATCAGCTAAGTGTGAGCATCCCTCCTTTGCCCTTGTAGATCAACGGTACGAACCATTTACGCCCAGGGCTGCAGGTGCATCTGGTGTAAGCGTGACCCACTGGTGGGTGGGTGTGACAGCCCCTCTCGGGGCTGATCCACAGAAGATACGAGGAGTTACAGCCCCCTCCTTGGAGGCTTTGCTCGCTCAAGCTGTGCTGTGGCGTTCCCTGGCTTGATCTCCAGCGGGCTGGTGGCAAAGTGCACCGGTGGCTGTCGTAGAAGCAGGTGCCCCGGGACTCTGAGCATGCCCTGCTTGTGAAGCATTGGTGTGTCTCTCATCAGTCTAATCTCCAACGAGACAAGCCAAGTGTCCCAGCTGGTAACTTTTAAAACACAGGGGCTGTCATAACTATAAAGGGAAGGTTAACAACCCTCCTGTGTACAATACTATAAAATCCCTCCTGGCCAGAGGCACCAAAATCCTTTTACCTGTAAAGGGTTAAGAAGCTCAGGTAACCTGGCTGACACCTGACTCAAAGGACCAATAAGGGGACAAGATACTTTCAAATCTTGGGGTGGGGGGAGACTTTTGTTTGTGCTCTCTGTTTGGTGGTGTTCGCTCTTGGAACTAAGAGGAACCAGACATCAATCCATGTTCTCCAAATCTTTCTGAACAAGTCTCTCATATTTCAAACTTGTAAGTAACAGCCAGGCAAGGCGTATTAGTTTATCTTTGTTTTCTCAACTTTCGAATTTTACTTTTGCTAGAGGGAGGTTGATCCCTGTTTTGTTGTAACTTTGAACCTAAGGCTAGAGGGAGTTCCTCTGGGCTCTTTGAATCTAATTACCCTGTCAAGTTATTTTCCATCCTGATTTCACAGAGATGATTTTTATCTTTTCTTTTTAATAAAATCCTTCTTTTAAGAACCTGACTGATTTTCTCATTGTCCAAAGACCCAGGGGTTTGGGTCTTTGATCACTTTGTACCAATTGGTTAGGATATTATTTTCAAGCCTCCCCAGGAAAGGGGGAGATATTTGGGGGGGAAGAGGAACTCCAAGTGGTCCTTTCCCTGTTTCTTGTTAAATCACTTGGTGGTGGCAGCATACCAGGTTTTAACCTAAGCTGGTAGAAATAAGCCTAGGGGGCTTTCATTCAGGTCCCCACATCTGTACCCTAGAATTCAGAGTGGGGAAGGAACCCTGATGGGGCATTCGCTGCCTACCTGCCCTTTCAGTGCCATCTTGTGTCCTGTGCTGGGTGTCTGGAAGGAAATGATTTTCTGTGTCCAGTTTTTATTTTGTGCAGCTAGGGCAATCTCCCATGCCAAAGTGGAGTAGCCAGCTCAGAGCAGCAGGTCGGGAACCTCTCCGGGGCATCAGGCTGCTTGCTGGGTGATGAGCTATTGCATGGTTACGCTATGCACAAGGGAGGCGCGGTGTGGAATGCAGCCCCTCGTTTCATATGGGAGCCGGAGATACACACAGTATGGAACTAGAGAGGTGGGAATATCCTACACCTATCACAAACTGCTTGCAAGTCAGAGTCTCTGACTACATTTAAAATGGGGTCAGTATTATACCATTCGTATGTCTGGGAATAGTGGCCTTATGTATATGCCCTGTATGTTATATGTACCTTAGGCAAAAACATATAACATGGTGTTTGAATATGGGGATTCAATACATGCACAGTCAGAATCTTGGACAGCTGATCAGATCTATCTATCTATCTATCTATCTATCTATCCCCATACACCCCCTCTATCTAACTATCTATTGATCTATCTATCTATGTCCCATGTTCATAACTATAATGAGATCTAAACACTTTGATGATGTAAACGTGCGTCCTCACCTCTGTGGCGCCCCCTCAGGCTGGGATGTGGTGTTACAGGGGACTTTGCCTCTCATGGCCCTCTGGTGGCCACGTTCTCGTCCATGGTGACCATTTCCAGCTGGTCTCTTCCCTGGACTCTCTCACCACGTCTTTTGTGGGTCAGTCTTGGGGCCAAGTCATGCAACAGTTCAGATCCCTTTCAGGGTCCTTTGCCCCTGCTGGACTTGACTCCAAACAACACATTCTTTGTCAGGGGACTGACTGCCCCCCCCCCCAGGCCTTTGCTTTCTGGGAGTCCAAGTACCATGTACACTGGCCTTCCACCCCTCCTTGGCTTCTGTCTCATTCCCTGGTCCCCAGGGCTCTTCTCTCCTCTGGGGCCTCACCACAGGGATTAACCCTGCTCCCGCAGCTCTGTTTCCTGGCCACAAACTACTGGGCCTTCCTTCAGGCCCTTCCCTAGCTCCCGGGTTGCCCCATCTACTGAGTTCCCAGCTCTGTTTAGTTGGTGCTCTCCTGGCTTCACACACAGGCTTTAAGGCCAGAAGGGACCATCATGATCATCTAGTCTGACCCCCTGCACATCACAGGCCACAGAACCTCCCCCACCCACTCCGGTAACAGACCCCTAACCTCCGGCTGAATTACTGAAGTCCTCAAATCTTCTTTGAAAGATTTCAAGTTACAGAGAATCCTAGATTTACTCAAAAAAAGCAACAAAGAGTCCTGTGGCACCTTATAGACTAACAGACGTATTGGAGCATAAGCTTTCGTGGGTGGATACCCACTTCGTCAGACGCTCCCACGAAAGCTTATGCTCCAATACGTCTGTTAGTCTATAAGGTGCCATAGGACTCTTTGTTGCTTTTTACAGATCCAGACTAACATGGCGTCCCCTCAGATACTTGACACCATTTACTGAAGTTCAGACCAACAAGTGACCCGTGCTGCAGAGGAAGGCGAACCTCCCCGCCCCCCCCAGGGTCTCTGCTAATCTAACCTGGGGAAAAAATCCTTCCCGACCCCAAATGTGACAATCAGTGAGACCCTGAGTATGTGGGTGAGACCCACCAGCCACAGAGCTGGGAGAGAATTCTCCTAAGTAACTCAGAGCCCTCCCCACCTAGTGTCCCGTCTCCGGCCATTGGAGATATTTGCTAATAGCAGTTGTGGATCGGCCATATGCCATTGTAGGCAGTCCCATCACACCATCCCCTCCATAAACTTACTAAGCTCAGTCTTGAAGCCAGGTTGGTTTTTGGCCTCACTGCTCCCCTTGGCAGGCTGCTCCAGAACTTCACTTCTCCAATGGTTAGAAACCTTCATCTCATTTCAAGCCTAACAGCTGGGGTCAGTCTTTCTAATTAAGCCCCATCTGGGGTCACTAATTAGCTCTTATGATGCCAGCTCATCAGTGAGGCTGAGGAATAGCTGCTAAGTCACAATGAAGCCTGAACCTGCTTTCCTCTAGGACCAGCTAGCTCAGAGTTGTAGGATTGGAAGGGACCTTGTGAGGTTGTGACGTTCCCCTGATGTTAGCTGGAGCGGTGATTTGCTAGGTCACTCCAATCTACGACTCTGGGAGCCAGCCTTACCCTGCTCCGCTGTGAGAACCCCCACTCCCGGGCTGTTCACACACAGCCTCTAGCATGGACGCTGCTCCCAGCTCTGCGAGTGAGCACTTTCGGCAAGACACTGCTTGTATTGTGCAACCGAATGACGCTAGCCAATAGCTCCGGTCCCAGACACAACCCTAGGAACCTCCATCTTGCAGTGTCCAGTTATGCCCACCCAACGCTTCAAGCTTATAGGAGTTCGTCAATTTAACAAAGAAATTGATATGTACCAGGTTTGTTATCCCCAGGGGAGTCTCTGACATGCTTCAAACCAAACGCACTGCTTCAGGTAGAACAAACAAACAGATTTATTAACTACAAAGATAGATTTTAAGTGATTATAGGTCAAAGCACAACAAGTCAGATTTGATCAAATGAAATAAAAGCAAAACGCATTCTAAGCTGACCTTAACACTTTCAATGCCCTTACAAACTTAGATGCTTCTCACCACAGGCTGGCTGGTTGCCCTTCAGCCAGGCTCTCCCCTTTGATCAGCACTTCAGTCGCTTGGTGGTGATGTCTGTAGACGGAGGTGGAAGAAAGAGGAAGAGCATGGCAAACGTCTCTACCTTTTATCATATTCTTCCTTCCCTCTTGGGCTTTGCCCCCCCCCTTCAGGGTCAGGGGAGCATTACCTCATTGCAGTCCCAACCTGACCAAGGGAAGGGGGGTGACTCACTGGAGAGTCCAACAGATCCTTTGTTGCTGCCTAGGCCAGTGTCCTTTGTTCCTGTGAGGCTGGGCTGGGTTTGTCCCATACATACCCTGATGAGGTGTGAACTGCCCTTCTGCTCCTGGAGAGTTTTGCCTGGGCTTGTTTTAAGCCATGAGGACGTATTTTCAGCCTCATAACTATATACATGAAATGACAACCTACAACAATTACTATGACAATTACTAGAACAACAATGCTCAGTGCATCATGAGCCTTCCGAAGACACCCGACATGACAAACTTTGCATTGGATACCACACAATCATATTATAAGGATGAACATGGGGGTGCTGGGTGTTCCCCTGAGGTACAGAGTGTCACTGAGGTCATCCACTCCAGTCCCCTGCACTCAAGGCAAGCTACGTATTACCCTGATAGGTGTTTGTCTAACCTCTTAAAAATCTCCAATGATGGAGAATCCACAGCCTCCCCTAGGCAATTTATTCCAGTGCTTAACCACCCTGCCCGGAAGTTTTTCCTAATGTCCAACCTAAACCTCCCTTGCTGCAATTTAAGCCCATTGCTTCTTGTCCTAGCCTCAGAGGTTAAAGAGGACAATTTTTCTCCCTCTTCCTTGTAACATCATGTCAGATGCCCATCGTGTGCATTGCATGCCTGGCATTGAAACACTTCGCAGGGAGCTGGAAAAGACCAAGCTGCACCAATGCCAGTTGCTAGACCTCTTTGACCATGTCTCTTAACCCCTATAGTGCTAACAGCGAAGGTGGCACCATCTTTATTTAGCTCGGGGGCTGGTACTTTTGGAGCCAGGAGGGTCTGAGTTCTTTTCCTTCCACCGTAAAGTTCTGAGCGACTGCGGTACGCAGCACAGTGACAAGCATGCGGTTCCTAGGGTTTGGTGCAGTGCGTGGGAGGGAGGCTGCGTTATATCCCTGCTGCTATCCAGTTACTGATGGCTGGTTTAGAGTCTGGCATCCGCCAAGCGTTATCCCTGTGGGAACAGTCCCTTCCTTAAGGACATCCCTTTGCCATGAGCCATCAGTGCGGCCAACTGTGCCACCTTAACACCGCCCCTCCTGTCACTGCTTAGCCTTGCAGAGAGGGAGGGAGAGAAGATAGGACCCTGCGCTGGAGAGGAGCCCAAAGGCAGGTCTGCAGTCTGCACTATTAATGCAATTATAGCAGCGAGGCTAAAGCTGTGTCTGAGGCAGCCCGGGGAAGGTTTCAGGCTGGGTCACTCGCTGCAAGAGTCAATGTGTGTGTCCCCAGAGCTGAGACGATGGTAACCCACACCAACGTCACCTGTATGTGTGTGAATGTATGTGTGACCACGTGCACGTGGGTGCGTGTACGCACGTTTGCATGCAGGTGTGTGCACAACTACATGCATAGACTCTTAGGAAATGAGAGCTGACAGGGACCTCGAGAGGGCATCTATTGTAGTCCACCCCCTGCGCTGAAGCAGGATTAAGTATACCTCAGCCGTCCCTGGCAGATGCATGTAGGTATACCTGCATATCTGTGCGTGTTTGCATGCGTGCATGTATCCATGTGTGTACATTTTGTGGCTGGTCTTTACACTAGTGTGGTGGAAGTCCAGGCCCGGGCCACCACTTGTAAACCAGGGCGAGAAGCACAATTCACAGCCATACTGCGTCACCTGGAGACCACCTCTGAACCCTGCCAGGAGGTGAATTCCAGCCAGGCCTCCGCCAAGAGCCACGCATCTCACAGCGCTCAGCCAGAGGCTTTGTCCTTTAGCGGGCGATTTCTCCTCTCGGGCTCTGGGACACAGTAGAGCTTGTGGCTTCCCCCCGAGGCTGCCGCGAGCTGGTTCCAAAGAGGTTTGGCCTGGGTGCTTGTTTTCTTTTCCTTTCTAACCCCCGGGGGCAACCAGCAGCTGGATAATATTGCGGGAAGATGTTCCTGTTTGCATCCAGGGTGCGAAAAGAAGAGAGGCTAATGTAGGACTTAAGGCTTGTCTACAGCTGGGCCAATGGAGCGCTTCAGTGCAGACACGACTTACTGCGATGGGGAGCTTCTCCTATTGGTGTAGGTAATCCCCCTCCCCGAGAGGTGGGAGCTGGAGCCAGCCATGGAGCTGGCTACACCCAGGGCTAGGTCGCCTTAGGTCTCGAGGCGGGCTGGGTTTTTCACACCCCTGAGCAACGTAGCTGAGTCAGCGTAACTTTTTAGTGTAGACCAGGCCTTAGAGTAGCTGAAGCAGAACGATGCTGCCTAGGGGATATAAGCCAGGACTGTGGCCCATCAGTAACCACAGACTGTTTGCTCCAGGCGTATTGCTGCACCAAGCAGCCCGGGAACGAGCATTCAATGGGATGAACAGTGTCAGGAGCGAAGAGCAAAGTCTGGGAAGTCTAGACACCAGCAGCACCGTTCTTTGGTGCTGTTAGCAGCACTAACTCGGGGTTACGTGATAGACTTATCTCGAGGCTGCAGGCCTTTTAACATGCCCACATTGCACTGCTTTAAAATCAGGGACGGGGGCTTAATCAATGTAGTTAAACTGGTACAAACCGTTGTGTGGACTCACTTAAATCGGTTTGCAGCCGGCTTAGATTCTTTTTGTTTAAGTTGATCCGTTGCTGTCTGTCTGATTTCCCCAGACTTACCACCCAAGCACAACACTGCACTGTGGTGGCTTCTTGTCAGCCGCTCTCTTCCTCTGGGTGGGATAAACATCATCCTGCCGTCCCAGAAAAGGGCCCCAGCTCCTCATGTGTCCAGTGGAAATACACAGCCCAGCTCTCGCCCTCTTCTCTAATCCTCCCCTGCCCGGAACAGACCTCCGAGCTGTTAACGCTTCCGTAAACACAGCGACGAAGGGAATCCCTTTTGGACAGGAAGCCTGGGTTGGGAGTGTTATTGCAAGAGTTTAGAGACTCCAGGCGAGATCGGGCCCTGTTTGTGCTCAGTGTTGGACAGACATGATGAGAGAGAGTCCTGGTCTCAGAGAGCTCACGGTCTGAACAGAGACACAGACTTGCCCAAGCTCACTGGCAGAGCCAGGATTAGGACCCAGATCTCCTGACTCCCAGCCCAGTGCCGTGGTCCTCACTGCACGTACCCACTTGTGCTCCCTGTGGGATCCACCGGGACCTTGTAGGGCTACGTGTCTGCAGCTCCGAGCAGTGCCCGACTTCCCCACGTGCTGCGTGCTTCCAACAGCCCTGGAGAAAATCTGTCCTGTGGCTGCATAGGGGTGCGTCTGAGCTCTTCACCGCCGGCTGCTCCCCCGGCCTGCCCTGCAGGACTGTGAAATGAACTATCTCCTGTGACCAATGACCAAGCCTGGCAGTCCAGTTCGGGGTGCAGGGGGAGATAATGGAAAGCCTCGAGGGCTATTTTTGTCAGCCTCTCTTTCCACTCCAGGCTCCACCACTCTCCTCTAATCCTTCCTGTCCCTCCTCCTCCCATGGTGTCAAGCCAAGCAACGTGTTTTGGCCAAGGGTGTTGGGCCAGCATGTGGAATGGCTCTCCCGGTCAGTGACTCCGGGCCGTTCCCGCACAGCGCAATCCGTGCTTTGCGGCAATGCACACAAGCTCCTTCCATCTACTGGGAGCCCAGGGGAACCCGCTGCCGAGCGGCCCTCAGCGAGACAGCTCTTCCCTGATTTACTGCTTTTCCAGCTGCTGGGAACTTGGGGGGAGAGGCGAGCCAGCCTTTTGGTTTGAGGCAGGCCTGCAAAGCAAGTCCAAGAGGACTGATTCCTGGGCGCTGTGATCACCCGCAGGGGCGGCCTGAGGCAGCTAGGAGGACTGACAAGATAATTCTCCGGGGAATGCAATAGGCTTCTTCTCTCTCAACAGTGCTGGGGCTGTGTTTGCTCCAGCCACTGCAGCCCAGCTGGGCTCTGGGCAGCACTGCCAGTATCCCAAGAAAAGCTTTGTAAGGGAAAATTATCCGGATAAGCTGCAACCCACATTTCCACACGGGCCTCTAAATCGGAAGCCTGATTTTCAACTTTGCTGTGCGCTTTCGGCGTCGCCGAATGTGGAGGGAGCGACGCGCTCCCCAGCATGGCCCAGCCTGATCAAACATGAGCGCCGGCGCCGGTGGCTTGGGAGCAGAGGTGTAAGTGGTGACAGAAGGTGTAAATCTCTGGAGCATCAGGGAAGTCAGTCTGAGGCAGAGAGTGGGCACTTATTCCTAGTTCTCTGGCGTCCTGCGTGGGCAAATATTTACACCCGTGCAAAGCAGGTGGTAAAATGCTACTAAACTGAGGTGTAAATGATTGCACAAAGTGCAGGGCAACAGAGAAATAATCCATCGCTGTGTATTCCTTGCAAGTTCCTGGGGCGATCCATTTATTGCCAGTGGAAACTCTCCTGCTTTTGCAAACTGAATTTGCCATGTCACTTTCAAGTAACTGAAACATCTAAAATGAGTCATTCCAAGTTGTGGGCAAAGGCTTGGGGTGGATCCAATCCGATCCTATAGAATCCTAGGGGGAAAGGACAGAGAACCATTGATAACCACTCTTTGAGTACCGTCTTTCAACCAGTTTTGCACCCAGTTTAGAGTGATTTCATCTAGATCAGGGGTTCTCAAACTTCATTGCTGACAACAAAAATTACTACCTGACCCCAGGAGCGGGAACCGAAGTCTGAGCCCTCCCGAGCCCCACTGTCCCGGGTGGGGGGACCAAAGCCGAAGTCCGAGGGGTTCAGCCCCAGGCAAGGCGCCTGTAACCTGAGCACCGCTGCCCAGGGCTGAAGTCCTCAGGCTTTGGCCCCGGGCCCCAGCAAGTCTAAGCCAGCCCTGGCGACTCCATTAAAACAGGGTCGCAACCCACTTTGGGGTCCCGACCCACAGTTTGAGAACCGCTGATCTAAACTGGATTGCCCTAGTTTTCTTATGAGAATGTCATATGGTACTGTGTCAAAAGCTACATCCTATCCTACCCCACTACCCCTAACTAGGAGATTCCTGCAGGATACTAGGATACTAGCATGGATTATTTCTTGAGATACGGGGGGCGGGGGGGATCCCAAAACTTCTGATTTCAAAATCTTTCATGGAAAAAGCTGTTTCCCTTTTTTGACCAGCTCTACCTCTTTGTCTGGCCGTTGCCTCTTCTGTTTCATGCTGCACGTTGCTGCAATGTGGGGTTCACAGACAAGCATCAGGGCGTCGTGACGATTTTGTCCTTCCCATGTTGCTAAGTGGAAGGGGTCCTGGCTAGCGGCGGGGATACCTCGGGGAAGTTTAACTATGGAAAAGTTGGTCGCGGTAGGGAAAAGTTTGAGAATCGCGGCCCTGAACGATCATTGATGCATTCCTTGGATTCTAGTTCCCAGTTTCAACGCATGTCTCTTACTTTTCAGCCTTTTAATGGCGCGGCAGACAATTTGCCAGGCTTTGCCAGGCGCACGCATTCTCACTGCCAGCAAAACTGCCCGGGGGAAAAGCCCCGCTTCCACTAACACACGTTACACCTGGGATGGCTCTCGCTTCTGTTGTTCATTTTTTAATTGTTCCTTTGAAAAGAGCTTTATAGCTGCGAGTTCTAATGTACTGCCTCTGGCAAATCAGCTGCTTCGTGCCTGGAGCTACTGTCCCCCAGTCTGCAACTCCATGTAACATGCTTGTAAAGTGTATGTTGTAGCCCTGTCTGGTGGCTAATCCACATACAGCCAGCCACTGTCTGCTGCTACCTAATGAGCTAAACTTTTAGCTTAAGGGAAATAGGTCTGTGCTTCGGTGCTGGAAGTCCCAGGTTCAAGTCCCGGTGGTTACTGGTTGGGTGGGCGTCTTGCATTGTCACAAGGGAAAGCGGGGTAGAATTCCGCCAACTTTTCTGTCTATAAAGCGACAGCCCCGGGCAGTAGAGGTGGAATTTCACCTGGAATCTGTCTCTAAAGCAGCCGTACTATCAGGAGAGCGTTTAGAAGGTGGTAATTGGGTGGCAGGTTCATTCTGAGCTCCGCTGCGGTTTGCATTGGACTGCGGTGGACGCTAAGCATTTCACTCAGCTTTTAAAGGGTAGTGGAGTTTTTCTCGATCGTTAAGAAGCTCATTAAGAGGCTGTAAAATATATTCTCTTTAGGAATCATTGTACTGGTCTCCCTTCCCCGGCTCGGCACCCGTGAGGCCATGCAAACTGATGGTAAGGTGACCAGATAGCAAATGAGAACAATCGGGATGGGGGGGGAGGCGGTGTAATAGGCGCCTATATAAGTCAAAGCCCTGAATGTCGGGACGGTCTCTGTAAAATCGGGACTGCTGGTCACCCTAACTGACGTAAAGCTTGGGCCACATCCTCAGCTGATGTAAACTGGTGTCACTCTGGTGCGTGCAGACAATGGATCTGGGCGGGATCACACCAGCTGGGAATCTGGCTCCTGGGTTTGCTAAGAGAGCTTCATCCCCAGACACCAAAATGACAATCATCCAGGGCAAAATCATCCCAAAGCTGGAAGTTCCCTGGGGGAGAGGAACTGGGGAATCAGTGGGGCTGGGAGAGAGATGCGGATTGGGAGTGAGCAACATCTTAAACCTGAGTTTGCAGTGGCCATATTGTACGGGGAGATTTTGGCAAACCAGTAACGTGCCTGAAACCACTATGGCTTATTGTTAAAAGCAGCCACGTCAGCAGGATTAGCTTAACCAAGGCAGGAGGGGAGGGAGGGTTTTGGGTGCCACAGAAAGGGCAGCTTGACCCCGCGTCCTTCCCCATAAGAACTGTGTTGAAGTTGCTGATACATGCGTTTTAAAAGAGCAGGATGTGCTCCAGGAATGTCTATTGGGGCGTCAAGGCTGCAAACTCTAGAAAAACCCACACCTGGTTAATCAATAATCCGAAGGAACCTCTTGCTTGACCATTGAAACTGCTTACTTAACAAGGTTTCTTTAAGGGACCTGTCATTCTATTACTAATGTATAAATAAGGGGGAAACGTTTGAGGTAGTTGCACTCTTTTTGGACTCTCCCTCTGGATACATCTTGTGGTCCCCACCGGCAGACGGAAGATTTGGCCACCGGAAGCCTGCCGCTGTGCCACTCGAGAGCTGCACTCAGCTTTGGTAATTATCGAGGGTTGGGGGTGTTTTACTAATCTTGTTGCGGATGTGTGTAAGTGCTTGAGACTAAGTTAAGTTTAGCTTTAAGTGAAAGCACTCTTGTGTTGTCCTGTTTGTGCCAGCCATCTATCGGTCAGACGGCCGTGTCTCCCCTGATTTATTTCCTGACACCTCCTCGCACAGAGTAAAATTTACCAAGAGCTTTGGGTTGAAAGAACCCTGGGTAACAATATGGCTGCGGAAAAGGCCAGTGTCATCTGGGGCTTCATATTCAGAGGCTCCTGGTTTCTCTCTCTTTCTGTCCAACTCTGGTGTGCTGAGGCTCGAAATGCGTTGTGACCTCCTGGGCACCGTGTTACCCAAAGAGTAAGCGTGCGGTGGGATCGGCGTGGGAGCAGAGAGGGAAGCAGTCAGGAGAGCCCTGAAGCGGGACAGGATAAGGTGTGGGCGGCTGTGCTTCAAGCCGCAGAAGCAGAGACGCTGGAGGTCAGCCACGTATTGCAGCGGGAGCAGCAAGGGGACTGCGAGGCGCCCGTGATCCGTGGGCGCGGCGCTCGGAAGATTGGGATAACGTAGGGCGTCTATCGGGAAAAGCTTGCTGACAGCAAGCCGGCTTAGGCTGGGGAATCGCGGCAGGCCCCTCGCTGGGGACTTTGAAAAGCAGGGCAGCAAAAGTGACAGGTATTTATTTTGCCTGCCTGGAGTTGGCACTGACTCAAGCCCATCCTTCCCTCCCTCCCTCAGGCCAGGGCAGGTGACTCCGTGTTTGAGCTCCAGGAGGAGCCGGTGAGACATGGGCCAGCTCTGTCGGGTTGTCTCCTGCTCCGTCGCTCTCCTCACTCAGAGCTGAGCTCCACGGGCGGCCGGGGCATCCCTGGCAGTTGAATGATATCTCCTGTCAACGCTCTGGCTTTCGGGATCCCTGTCACCAGCGTTCAGGCAGGTAGGTCCCAGCGAGGCTGTAGGGACGTCCCACACAGCAGCTGGCAGCAGTAATCATCTGAACAACGAGCTCATCTTCCAGGGCCGTGGCACGGGGGATGGTCATTTTGTTCTGTTCTCCATTGCTTGTCAAATAAACCCGGCCTATTTGCCCAGACAGACAGGAGCCTTCAAAGAGATCTTCGCCTAACGTGGCCCTAAGGCGCTCTGATGCCACGGTGAAGGGCAACCCCTATAAACCTTGATAGGTAGAATGAGCCCGCCCGAGGGACAATATGTTCTGAATGCTCCAGACAGCCGGGGTACGGTATATATTGAGATGCCAAAACCCATCCAGTGGTTCTTGTAGCCTTGCATCCTCTTTTCTTTATGCTAGGAAAAGGGGTGGTGGGTTTTACAATGCGGTAGCAGCCGAGTGTGGACAAGGCAGCTGTAGTTTTAACGTGTGTTAGCAGGTCGAGGTGAATGCCAGGGAGGCGCTGAGAGTTAATCTCCAACCCGCTAACGTGTTAAAATTGCCTTGTCTACACTAGGGTTTTGCCCCTTTTTAGCTAGTTATCGAGTGAAGCGAAGGGCTAACAGTGACCTGTCATTGTTGTACCTAGTTGATCCCAGTGGGGAAACTGCTTCCTGATGGCAGCTGGGGAATCATGTTCTCCATAGATGCAGGAGGATCAAAAGCCCTTCTTGGAGAGATTTCACCAGGTGCATCCTTTGCCTCAGGGGGGTTCAGCTGCAGTGAGTTCTGCAAGTTAACTACTCACCACTCAATGCTTTCAGATATATTTTAAGCTGTTACGAAGGAACTTCAGTCCTCTTGCTGTGCTTCAAAGGAGCTTTGAATACTGGGAAGGCACCGAAAGCACTGGGGAGGCAGACAATTGCATTGCCACTTCTCCTCTGTGTGTGTATCTGTGGAGACATATTTCAAACCCCAATGGTTCTCACTGACTAGCCAGAATCATAACGCGTGGTGTTGAGAACTGTGCTCCCAGGAGTCCGGATCTGCAGAAACAACATATCAGAGACCCTCAGGAACATGGGAGTAGCCTTCCTTTGGGGTATTTCACTGTGTATTGAACATGGATTTCTATCTCTGAAACTGGTCCAGCACAAAAATGTAAACTTGTCACCTGAAATCAAGGCTGTTTAGCTCGGCGACTGTATCCTGGAAAGCTGGGACTTGGAAAAGACGGTATACGAGCTCCCAGTGCAATGCTGTGGCTAAAAGGACTCGTGATCCGTAGCTGTGTAAATAGGGGAGTAGTGAGTAGGAGCAGGGAGCTCACTGTACCTCTGTAGACAGCATTGGGGAGACCACTTCGGAATGTTGCGTCCCGCTCGGGTGTTTTAAAACGTGTTTTTAAAATGATAGCAAAAAACTGCAGCGGGTGCAAAGGAGACAAAAATGATTCGAGGGCTGGGGAAAAAAGTCTTAGAGCAAGAGACTTCAGGAGCTCAATCCATTTAGTTTCTCAAAAAGACGATGGAGAAGTGACTTGATAACAGTGGATCTGAACCTTCACGGGGAGAACTTACCTGGTACTAATGGGTCCTTTAGTGGAGCAAGGCAGAAGAAAGACCATGACTGGAAGCTGACGCCAGACCAGGTTCAATGGGAAATAAGGCCCACATTTTTAACAGTGAGGCTGATTGACAAACTACCTAGGGAAACGGTGGATTTTCTATCTCTTGATGTCTTCAGATCTGACTGGCTGCCTTCCTGGAAGATGTTTTAGTCAAACACAAGTTACTGGACTCGGTACAGGGGAACTGCATTAAGCTCTCTGGCGTGTGTTCCATATTTCCCCGGGTCTATCACTGTGGTTATTGGCATTGGAGAGGCCTTGCCACACCCCGGTTCAAATGCTAGAGGGTCTGGAGTGGCTCTGATTTTGGTGGCCCAGGCCAAGTCTGAAAGGGACGGCCCGGTGTACAGCGAGACGATTGGCAGGACAGACCATGGGAGGTTACAGTGCAATAGGACAAGGTTGTCTTATGACACGGCAACAACAATGATTTGAGCCTAGAGTGCTGGGCAGTCCCTATGGATAGGATGGAATGCGGGAGTCAGCAAACCGGATCACAGCTGACGGGCATCTTCCACACAGCCCCCTCTCTCTGACTGACACGAGCTGCTCGGGAGGAAAGGACAAGAATCCCCCTAATGGGCAGTTATGGAACGACCTGTCCACAGAGCACGTTCCCTCCGAACCCCACTATCAGTGAGAGGTAGGTGCCTGCCTCTCAGCCAGCCAGGTTGAGGGGCAGTCTGGCCTAGTGGTTGGAGTGGGCGTCAGTAGTCAGGAGCGAAAGCCAAGGGTCAGACCAGAGGGCAGTAGGTGGAGCAAGGAGGGGTTTAGGGCAGGGGCAGCAGGAACCAGGCACAGGAATAACGCAGGAATGGGCACAGGGGTGGGTAGGAGGAGCCGGAGAGCGGCTGCTGCTGCTGCTGGCTTAAGAGCCAGCCTACTGGCCCCAGCAGCCAATCAGGTGATGTGGTTAATCAGGCAGCTGCTGTAAACCAGCTCTGCTGCAGACCTTGCCTTCCTCACTCAGCATCGTTTATTGCAATAACCATTTCTAGAGGCCGTTCCCACTATCCATATAAATGTCCAGTCCTCCCTGAATCCTACTAAGCTCTTTGCCTCAATAATACAGTGGCAATGAGTTCCACAGGCTATGCATGTGTTGTGTAATACAGTGATTGCTTCTGTCAGTTTTAAATTAGATGCCCTTCCATTTCATCCGGTAGCCCTTTGTCCTTGTGATTTGAGACAGGGGAAATAGGAGCGCCTGGTTTACCTTCTCTCTGCCACTCATTATCCTGTAGGAGCTTGGTCCAAATATTCCCATCGACTGCAGTAGGCTCTGGACCAGACCCTATTGCTCTGCCATGCCCCCATTTATTCTCTTCCTCTCAAATCGAAGCAGACAGGCAGCACAGTAGATATTCAATTTCTGATGGGTGGATCCCTCTTCTCCTGCAGGGAGGCAGACAGTGCAAGGCACTCAATTCATCCCCGAATGAGGAATACGACGTGCATTTGGATAGGCCGAGCCAGAGTCATAACACCTAAGACCAGCACAGTTTGGAAGGGATTTTCTGGGCTTCAGCCAGTCTCCAATTCATAGGGCCCAGGATGAGATCTGCAAGGGGGGCCGATTGTCCCAGAGACAGGTTATTGAGCTAGCTGGACCCTGGGTCTGAGCTGGTCAGAGGATCCCTACGCAAAGTGTCAATGGGCATTACCAGCTTCTCTGTCAATGGCTCCACAAGGGGCGAGATGCCGCATGGTGGGGGACGGCCGTGCGCCGGCGTGTCCCTTGCAGCCCCACTTCTCCAGCGCTCATGAATAACACCGAAGCCACGAACTGCTTCCCGCACGGCACTCCCCCGTCTCCCGCCTGGTCCGTCAGAACTTATTACGTCTCGCGGCTTCATCTGCATTGTGCTCCCGAGTTCATCTGGCAGAGACAGACTGGAAAGAGAGGGGGCAGATCAGGAGGGCTCATTGTCAAGGTGTCTGCAGGAGAGGGGGAAGGAAACAAGGAAATGAAAAAGCCAAGGATAAGAAAGGAAAAGTGGAAAAGAGGAGGGGGGGGGAGTGAAAAAATAATGAGCGACGTTAGCAATAACAAGAGGACGGTCCCCTGATCTCCTTATAATGAGGAAATTGACCGAGGGCTTTTGATACGGAGCCGGCATGAGGTAATGCGGCTTCAAAAGGCAGCTGGATGGGAGAGCGGCCTCTTTGTGGAGAAGCTTTATGCAAATCTCGCCCTCCTTTGTCCGGCTTGCCGCATGGGCCGAGAGTGCTCCGGGGCACTTCGTGCGCGCTGAGGACGTGGAGGAGGCTACTGGGCCAGCCTGTCCCAACACAGCTCTCTGGGGCGGGTCTGGAACGTGGCCAGGGGGCCTCTGACCGAGCCGTCCCACGGCTGCACAGGCTCTCGCGCCGAGTCCAGGGCAGAAGAGAGGGCAGCTGGGGGGAGCTGCCGGATCCAGGCCGTGTAGCTGGCTGCAGGCAGCCCTGGTGGGGAAGCGTGTCGGGGTGCGTGCCCCTTACTGGCCAGGGTCAATCACCGACGGACCTGCTTCCCACTCCACTGTGCAGATTATGTGGGGTGGGCCGATCAGCACCTCCCAGTGGCCCGTACAGAAAGCTCATTTTCCCAGTTCTGTTTTGCCTCCAGGAAGCCCAGGTGACTGTCCCTTGGCTGGGCCTGGGTGCAGAGCTCCTTCCAGCCCTGGAGGTCTCTTTGGCCCCAGCCAGCTCACGCCCTGGGCACTCAATCCCCATCACCTAGGGTGACCAGAAATCAAGTATGAAAAATCGGGACAGGGGGTGGGTGGGTTATAGGCGCCTGTATAAGACAAAGGCCCAAATATTGGGACTGTCCCTATAAAATCGGGACATCTGGTCACCCTACCATCCCCTGACTCCTGGGCCCCCGTTTGGGCCACAAAATCAGCTTTCCCCACAGCTCTGGGTCTTGGGCCCTGATTCTATGGAACTTTACTCCCAGGAGCAGGTGGCCCCTGTGAAACTGGTGGGGCAAAGGTAAATGAGGGATGCAGGCTAGCAGAGTTTTGTTCCATGCATGGGAGCTGTCTTGAAGGATGGTGTTATATCTCCTCCTTGGCTACCAACTTGGCCAGCATCAGCCAGGCTTTCTTGAAATTCAAAAACCCCATAGATCATTTTGCCCCATTGTTTTTCACATCCCCGGTGCCTTTGGGCTACCGGCATCGGACCTAACCAGAAGGGAGAAGCACCAGGAATCCTGCAAGAGCATCTGCCCTGCCTTTCCTGTGGCTGATCACCCAAACGTCTGGATCCTTCTCAGAAAGGATGGAAGTGGGGGCCTGCAGATCCGGACTAAAGGGCATCGCCAGAGCTGCGTATGTGGGAAGCCTGCACAACCCCGGCCTGCCCTGCGTGCGCTAAAGCTAATAGTCCAAGCACCTCGCGTTCACAACCACGAAATTGACTTGTGTGTTTATTTGAGAGAGAATTAAAAAACCATGAGACACGGAAATCTGAGTGTTTGCAGACTGGATGCACCGTCGTGCATCCTCCCAGCCAGCCGGCTCACAGCATGGTCCAGCCAGCAGGTGGACGTGACAGGAAACAGGCCACAGCGAAGGTTCTTCCAGAAGAGAGCCAACCGAAACAGATGCTGCCTACAGCTCAGCAGAGTTCCTGGCAGGGAATTGACAGACGCTCCCTTGAAAAAAATAATAAAACCAGGAGTCCTGGAGCTGAGAAGCAATCTTGCCCGGCTATCGCCAGGAATCCTGCTTCTCCTCTCACTAGGAGAGGGCCGAGTCATGTTCGCCTACCTCTGAATCGCCGTCCGTTACTGTACACGGAGAGGATGCTTTGATTGCCTACATCTGTAGACCATCCGATAAGAATTAAAGTTATTCCACTCAGCGTAAATGGCATTTCTAATCTCATAATCCCTCAATATTGTTCACGCCGGGACGCAGCCGCCGCTAATCCCCGAGAATTAGTTCTTGGTCAAATTTAAGGAAAATAATGATGTGAGTGGAGGAGGCAGTGGCAGGACCTACATCAAAACTCTCCCCTCCCCCCCGCCTGCCCTCCATAGACCCCTCCCAGAGCAGAGGTATTATCAGCGGAAAAGCGCCTCCGATTCCAGCTACATCTCACACCAGCGGAAATCTAACTGCTGGAATGAAGGTATTTTCAGAAGCCGTTAATCACGGTTGGGCTAGCAGAGGGCTCTACCCTAATCCCATTCGGATTTCTCCGCTTCCTCATGCAGCGCCGCGGCTAACGTGCAAAGCTCTTGCATTGTTTGGGAAATTGGTTTATTTTCTAGATTGAGAGACCAAAATCAATGGGGCAGCTTTGGAGCCACTGGAGAGGCCCCGCAGGGACTGTGGCCCAGACATGGTCATGGGTGCGGCAAAACAGAATAGTCCAAGGGGGCAGGGGGATTTTTTTTTAAAAGGCAAAGGGGCACGGGGCAGCTGGAGGTGTGGGTGCTGCGAAGACACACGGGGCTGCCGGCTGTGCTCAAGAGTTGGTAGGTCTCCATCTAGGAGTTCACCTCACCCAAACCACCTTCCCAGCCGGGCTCCTTGGAGACCACAAGCCAGGAAAACGAGTCCTTCCGGTTGGGCTGGAGGTAATGCCTGCCCTCTCGTTGTGCTGGCTGGATCTTTCCAGTGGCTGTCAGTCCCCAGGGCTCCAGCCAATGCAGCGCCTTTCACCAGCCGCGCTAAGTTGATCCAAATAACTGATACCAACCTCCCCCCCAAAAATGGTTACTAGCAGAGAGAGGGAAGAGCTGGGCTGGGAGGAGATGATTGATCTGTGACCAATCCACCACTGCCTGGTACCTCCTGGTGCTCTCTCTGCCGCACCGTGCGTGACCACATGCCACGTCACAGTGACAGCCGAGAGAGAGCGTGCGTCTTCTTGCCTCAAATGCACCAACCACCCGAACCAATGGGGCTGGGAGTCTGGGGCCTAGGACACACAGGCGAGCAGTTCTGATTCCGTCCCGCACAGGCAAACGATGCACATGCAAACACACCCCCACGTTGGTACGTTCCAACCCGTATGTGAAGCCCTGAATGGCTGCCTAGCTTTGCATCCCATGGCAGGTTGCACCCAGTTCTAGCCTCAGGCTGCAGTGGGTCTGAGGGCTTTGCCCTGTGACTGAGACGCCCCGTGGTGCAGAACGCTTCGGGATTTGGATGCTCCGTGAATTGCAGTGGGAACTGAGTGCCCAAAGCCCTCGTTGCCTGCATTTCTCAGCCTCTCAAAGCTGATCTCACGCTGTTGCCTATGGGGCCTCTGTGCCCGTCTCCTGCCAGCCCCTCCCCTAGACCTACTTGTGGGGTTAAAACACTGTGATTTCTGCTCTGGGCTCGTCTCTTTTCCTCATGTCCCAGGTAGCCATCTCCATGGGCGGTGCAGATCAAGGAGACGGCTCACCTGTGATTCTTGTTCTCATCAGAGATGTCATGATTAAAGACCCTCCCTCACCTCCCAGCAGGCCCCTGGGGTTGGGGTGACATGTTGTGCTGACATTCAGGACTCTATCAGACTGTCGGTTCAAAATGCAGGTGCCCTCAACTCTGTGGGCAACATATGTGGCCTTCTGGGGAGACTGAATAGGTTTAGAATGCTGAAACTTGGGGAGTTCCCAGCAGCCAGCCCCCGGAGGGCACAGCCCCACGGACGGGGATCTGTTTGTAACGAACCAGGGTAATAACACACCCAAGTCTTTCCTTTAACCCCTGTCCTCATCAGGTGTGGAGCGGCCGGCTGGGTTACTGGTGAGTAATTTGCCTTCGCCCTGCTGCACTTTAGGAACTGGGGGGGTTGTGGATTGGCGGTGCTGGCGCCTTTCTCCACTGGTGTCATAACTATAAAGGGTAACAGCTCTCCTGTGTACAATACTATAAAATCCCTCCTGGCCAGAGACTCCAAAATCCTTTTACCTGTAAAGGGTTAAGAAGCTCAGGTAACCTGGCTGACACCTGACCCAAACGACCAATAAGGGGACAAGATACTTTCAAATCTTGGTGGGGGGAAGGCTTTTGTTTGTGCTCTTTGTTTTGGTGGTGTTTGCTCTTGGGACTAAGAGGGACCGGACATCAATCCAGGCTCTCTAAATCTTTCTGAACAAGTCTCTCATATTTCAAACTTGTAAGTAACAGCCAGGCAAGGCACGTTAGGTTTATCTTTGTTTTCTCAACTTGTAAATGTTCCTTTTGCTAGAGGGTTTACCTCTGTTCTGCTGTAACTTTGAACCTAAGACTAGAGAGGGTTCCTCTGGGCTCTTTAAGTCTGATTACCCTGTAAAGTTATTTTCCATCCTGATTTCACAGAGATGATTTTACCTTTCTTTAATTAAAAGCCTTCTTTTTAAAAACCTGATTGATTTTTCCTTGTTTTAAGATCCAAGGTGTTTTGGATCAGTGTTCACCAGAGAATTGGTGGAAGAGTCTCTGAAGGCTACCCAGGGAAGGGACTTAGCACATTGGGAGTGGTGGCAGCGGACCAGATCTAAGCTGGTAGTTAAGCTTAGAAGTTTTCATGCAGGCCCCCACATCTGTACCCTAAAGTTCAGAGTGGGGAAGGAGCCTTGAAAGCTGGGTTACTGGTTCCGATGCAGCCCAGGTCTGCAGTGGAACTGAGGAATTACCAGCCCGGGGATCCATCTCTCTTGGTGGCCTGTCTCCCAGAGCAGTGTTATGACAGCGGAGAAGGAGAAGCCCATGTGGGCAGCAGCTGTGCCACCCCCTTCAAGCCTCCTCCCCAGGGCATCGGACCCTCAGGAGCAGGGGCGAGTTCGGCCCACATCACTTAGGTATTTTCCGTGTGGATGTTTTCCCTGCTCCCTCTCTCGGATACTGATGTGTGGCAGCCCCATCGCTCCCATACAAAGCGCGCTGCCTGGTGCCTGCCTGCTTCTTCTCCAAACCCGCTCCATGGGTGCCTGGGGCCTGGCGGAGCGGCCGACCTGCCCCGCGCTTAGCGGGCGCGCTCTGGGAAAGCCTTTAATTAAATTCAGGGTCTAGCCAGCTTCCACCCAGCTAACGATCGCAGCGAGACGGCCGCTCTTTGGAGCCTCGTTTTAAGGGGGGGCGGACTTGCATCTTGATCTTTCCCGAGAGCAGCTGTTTCTCTCCGGCCGGTTAGCTGCAGATCCACTCCCCAGCGTGCAGCTGCTCGTCTCTGGCTTATCATCTCCAATCCAATCAGAAACAAAACCGCTGCTTCTTAATGCCTCATTACAGGCTGTTATGTGTCTGCCGCGCGGCCCGAGAGAGCAGCAAGGAGAGCTCTGGCTCTATTTAATAACTGCTTCATGGTTCCTAATTGACAGATAAAAACGCTGCTAACTTGGTTTCATCAACTATAATATATGGATGGCAGCAACAGTACCATTCTAAAGGCCGGCTTTAGAGCAAGTCTTGATCAATTATTTTGACACTGCAAATCCATAATCCGCTGATCTGCCATTATGTTTATGCCTTGGTTGGTTGTGTTCCATTTTGGGGGCTTATTTGAAACACCCAGGCAAGTCATTTCCACGAGCTTTCTGGGAATTGTAGTTCAAGTGGCAGTAATTAATTCCGCACTCATTGGGCTTCTCTTGCTCTCAGGCAGAGAGGGGGTGGTATTGCCAACCACAAGTGTTGCAAAACTATGAGCCTGGCCTCAAAAAAATCATGAGATCAGTTTAAAAATCATGAGATTTAAAAAAAAATCCAAATATGTTGGGTTCTTTTTCATTCCCGCCTGGGATCTTTAGGAGGTTATGTTTTCAAGATTTTCGTCACCAGCAAGAAGGCTAGAAACTGAAATGAAAGCTGAGATTCTCTGCTGATGCCATGACTCCTGGAGCTGAGGATTTAGGAAAAACACCAAATATCATGAAATGCATGATAAAATCGTGAGTCGGCCACACCGGCTGTGACCGGTGTCAATTTGTTACACCGCTTGTGACATTTTTAAACGAGCCCTTTCATCCTTTCTGCCATGTTGCCCCTCACCTGCGGGAGGAGCTCCCCATAAACAGCTGCAAAACTGACTCGTTTTCTGCCTCCAAATCCCTCCGTAAAACTCTCCTTCTCCGTGGTGCCTACAAAACACCTGACATCGGTCAGGTGGCTGATGTGCTGAACCCACTGCCTCTCATGGTGACCAATATTGCCTCAGTTTCCTAGTACACCCCCTCTGTTGGTCTGTATCCATCTGTCATCTCTTGATTATAAGCTGTTTGGGACAAGATCTGTCTTTGTACAGCACCGAGCACAACGGGGGCTTGGTCCTGGCTAAGACTCCAAGGCGCTGTGGCAATACAAATAATAGCAAATCATTAGCATACGAATAAGTGTGACTACTTTCCTAGAGTCGCAGATGTACTAAAACAGTGTTTCGGTTATTTATGCTGGCTTGAAAGCCGAAAGATGTGCTAGATTCCTG
Source organism: Malaclemys terrapin pileata (assembly GCF_027887155.1). Classification (NCBI taxonomy): domain Eukaryota; kingdom Metazoa; phylum Chordata; order Testudines; family Emydidae; genus Malaclemys; species Malaclemys terrapin. The sequence goes on along the minus strand of NC_071510.1, from coordinate 130,161,934 downwards.
AACCAATAGAGATGGTTTGCGGAAACGGGGGGGAGAGGGGGTGTTCTTTGGGGATTTGGGGTAGTTGTTTTTTTTAAAGCAACAAAATAATTTTCCGTGATGTTTAATAAATTAGTTCAGCTGAAGGTTTGGGCTGCCATTATAAACTCATTTCCTTTCATGGTTTCTGTGACCTGAACCTCACACGTGGGTTATTTCCCATCAGGTTCTGCAGCTCGGTGTCACGGGTTGAGAGTCTTTGGTCTCTGCCCAAGAACAACACCGTCAAGAAGAGTTTGTTGCTGACCTCCAGCTGGTGTGGTTTGTTTCTCTGAGGGTAATATTCAACCCTGTGCACCACTTGAGTGCGCGGGGTGAATTTCATCTCCGGAGTCTAGTGAAGTTCCAAGCTTAGCAGTGGTGGTGAAGAAAATGACAACAGCCCTGGGACACTGCTGTCAGCCAAGCAACCACCGGGGTCAATCACAGGAAGGAGCTGCAGCGTAACACCCAATGTCCTACCAGGTGGCACTGCCCAGTGAAATCACGCTACTCTTCCTGGACTGGGCGTGTGTTCCTCAGATCCCCCAGGGGCTGCAGTGGGAGACCGCTGGATGCTCCCCGGAGGGCGCAGAGAGTCGGAGAAGGACGGAGCCGGCCAGCCGCAAAGGCGGAATGAGAGAGATGGCGGCGCGAGCTAAAAGGAAGAGGGGCAGCCACCCTAGGAGTGTGCAAAGCAAAGGAAATCTGATTGCCACGGTGGAGCTCCTGAGAGATGAGAGAGATTATTGGCAGCTCACGCTTCTGGGATACCCCAGAAAACATCGATTTAAATAAAATCACCATCATGGCAACTCTAAGAGGACCCTGTGGGTCATTTTGATGCGAACGGGAAGCAGCGGCGCTCCTGCACTTGAATGCTCTGAATATTTTTGTAGCTGCAAACGCCCCGTTGGAGAACCAGAAGTTGTGCCCACGCTCCTGAGCGGGGCGGGGGGAGACGCTCCTAATGCCTATAGAACAGACAGACCAAGGATAACAACACAGACTTTCCGAGGGGAGGGAGAGGACCCAGTGACCCATGATGGGGCCCGTACTGACCTACGTGGGATGCTGTGGGCACCCAACTGTCCAGCCTATCGAGCTAACTGGAGCTTGCAACGCTCCAGCAGAACCAGCCAGAAACTCTCATGGTGGCAAGAGGTAAAACCAGTTTAGCTGTGTTGGGGAAACTCTCTCCAAGGGGAAGGTAGGTAGCAATGGAAGAGATCACTGTTGAGCTAGCCAGGCAGACACCACCAATGCTGCAAGGGGAGGATAGCACCCTCTGCTCTCAGAAATAAGGGGATCTGGACCAGCTGGTGGACACAAGAGGTCTCTCTCCCCTGCCTGATAAGGAGCGGGCAGCTCCTGGTGGAGCAGCGCCATCAGATTTCCGAGGGATTGTGAAGCCAGCGAGCAGAACAACAATCGCTCGTTTGCGGTGAAGGTCTCTTGGGTTCAGTAGCGAGGGGTCAAATGTTTGGTGAAATTGGCCTCTGCCAAGTGTTCGCGAGGAGAGCAACAGTGGACACATAAAGGGACATGCTGGTAGGGCTGCTTCTCTTTGGGGGGAGCATCAGTACTCCCCTGGTTCCAGAGAGCCTCCTGGGTGGATTTGAGGGTCAGGAACACACTGCTACTTAGGTGCTGGTTCTTGTGGCCAAGGCTCTAGACTGCCATCGCGGTTTTGAGTCCCAGCTCTGCCACAAAACTTCCCGGGTGAGCTAGGGCAAGTTCCGTAATCTTCGTGTGCCTCAGTTCCCCCATGGGCAGAATAAGGATAATAATCCTCGCTTTCTCCCTTTGTCTCCTTTGGGTCACCTCTTCGGGACAGGGCTTTCTCTTACTCTGGGCACGTGCAGCCCCTCACACAATGGCACCTCTATCTCAGTGAGGGTCTCCCGGTGCCACCGTAATACAAAGAAGAATAAATTCTGGCCTATCGTAGGTTTTGTAGTTGTAGCTGAGTGCCTGGTGAGCAGCCAGGATACAAAATGAACATCCGAGGAATGTAGCTGGAACTAGGGTTGGAGGATGAGTGTTTAATTGTTGACAAGAACAAACAGGAACTTTTTCCAGTGCTACCATGTGGTCTTCACGGGCCACCAGGCAAAGGTCAAGGCCATGTTCTCAAAATAGGAGGCTGCTGTATTCTTTCCTAGGGTTACTTATTATGGACTCGAGAGTCCTTCTCTGGCTACGGCAATGAAGTTTCTTTGGGTTGAGGAGAAATCTGGGCTTGGAGCGATGGATCGGACAAAGCTCTGGAAAGGGCGGAGGAGCAGCAACTGGAGCCGTGGTGCTTGTAACCCAGACTATTCTTGTCAGTTACATGCTCATGACATCTGTACAGCGTTTCTGAATAATGCTCTTTGTAAACAATTGATAAACGGGGCCCTCCTACAAAGTGTGACCCATTTCTTATATTGTGTCCACTGGAGAGGAAAAACCGGCTGCCTTTATTTCAGGGTTACTACGTCCAGGGGAGCTAATTCAGATTTATTTATGCTATGTGCAAATGTTATCAGTTCTTGTCCAGACAGAGACTCGGGCAGTTGACAGATCATTTGGCTCTGGTTTCTACCCAGGGACACAGGTATTCCGCTGTTATGATTTATATAGACCCGCTGTGTTAGATGCTGCCAGGAGAATACAAAGGGGAGGTTTAATAGCCTTTCCCAGTTTGGAGACGTTAAACATACCTGTGACAGGTTCTCAAAGCTGTCCCATCCCCAGGTTTGCCCAGGTGCCCCATGAGAAAGGTTAGGCTCAGCAGAAAGGCTTATGCCTCGTCACTGCAGATGATCTGGGGCACGGATTCAGTCGGACGCCTGTTGTGAGTTTGTCGCTGGAGCGGTATTGGGACACCGAGGCCGGATCAGTTCCTTGTGGAGTGATGTTTATGATGGAGACGGCTGGAGGCTGCTCCAGTGGGCTTGGCTGGGAAAGGAGGCAAAAGTGTGTCCTTGGTGTAAGCAGGACGCCAGAACTAGCCCTCCTGCACCCATGGCCATGGCCTTGGTCCTGAGCAGCCATGTGGGTTTTGTTGGTAACGACAAACATGCTGCTCAAGGTGGCCACCGATCTATGGGCTGGTCTCATCATCTATCGAATGTCCAGCGCGTCGAGTGACAGGGCCCTTTGCGCCTCACACGTCGGACGTTAACGGAGGCGAATGGTGCGTGTGTCGTGTCACAGCCGTGCCAGGCAGCTCCCAGCAGCGTCGCAGGAACAATGAAGAGAGGACTTGCCGTTCTCCACGAGGCAGATCGCCCGGCACATGCCTCATTATCTTATCCAAACACAGCTCACAGCCTTGGAAAGGAGTCCCCCGCGGCAGCACTTGGACTGTTCGGGAGACAGAGCGGCTCTTGTCTGAATTCACTCCAGCCACGAGATGTGACACAGATGACACCAAATCAGCAGACACGGGTGGATGGCCGAGAGCAAGCCGCCATCATCACATTTTTACAGCCAGGCGCTGTCAGCACTTTCCAGCAGGTGATAACACTGGCAGCCAGTTCATAGAAGACAATTTCTAATATTACCGAAGAGGCCAGTTGGCAGCAGGCTGGTGAAGTCTGAGTCATCTCATATTCCTGGCCATGGCTGCAAATCCTCCCTCCTCAGGCCTTGCATTCAGAGTTCCACTTATCTGCCTTGTTTTCTTGATAGTTATAAAAATAACTCTTCCGAGAGGATCAGATCACAGGCACTTCCAACTGCTCCGAGCGACTGTTTCCCTGAGGAAACAAGCCTTTTATTTCCCCTTGTTGCAAAAATATGACAGTTTATAATCTTTCTTACCGTGAACAGTTATTTCCTAACAGTATTGTGGCATTTAGTTCTCTAAATAAAACATGCCGGCCCAGATCCTTGCCTGGTGCAAATGTCTGGAACCCTTTAGGTCTGTGTACACTGCAGCTAGACCCCCACGGCTTGCTGTGCCAGCCAACTCGGTCTGCATGACTGGTTCCTTGCTCTGTAGCCATCAGGGCTCGGGCTGGAGTCTGGGCTCTAGGACCCATTGCAGTTCATCTAGTCTAGACTTCCTGCATCCCACCAGCCGTAGAACTTCCCGACGCTAATTCCTGTTTGAACCAGAGCAGATCTGTTAGTAAATATATCCATTCTTGAGTTAAAGATTGCCAAGGATGGAGAATCCATCACCACACTTGGTAAGTTGTTCCTATGGCTAGTTATCCTCCCTGTTCAAAACTTGCCCCTTATTTTGAGTCTGACTGTATCTAACTTGAACTTCCAGCTGTTGGATCTTGTTAGATCTTTGTCTGTTAGACCGATAAGCCCTCTATTATCAGAAACCTCTTCCCCATGTAGGTAACTGTAGACCTAGATTGTCTCCTTATTCCTAGATTTTATTTAACCACCTCGCACTACTTCAGAGCAAGGGCTTGCAAGCAGATTTAGGGGCCCAGCAAGTCAGTTCCACTGAGTCCTGCAGCAGAGGAGGTAATAAACTGCACACAGGCAAACAGTTCCCGTTAGCAGAAGCCTCGGGTGAGGCACTTCTCCAGAGAAGTAGCTGCATTGTCCCACTCTCTCTCTCTAGGGCCTCACAACAATCTAAAAGCTGAAGATGTTGTTTCCTCTTCCTGCCCCTGTCCCTGAGGTGTACACCGGGGAAACCTTCTGGCTCCGAGCCCCTCCTGTGGGATCACAGGATTTCAGAGGGGAGGCTGGCATCTGGCCCTTGTTGTGAGCAGCTGGTGTGCAATACAAGAAGACCTCAGACGTTTAACTGCCCCGCCAAGAAGAGGGCTTTAACCCTTGTGATCTCCTTGACCAGGGTCTGGGCGCTTCTCCGTCATGCACCCGTCGTGGGTAAGCCATTAGCACCTTTCGGCATGGCCTTCTCGGTATTAGTAACTCTTCCAAATTAACAGATGGGAACGTTCTCCAAGAATCCAGTTATCCCCCAGAAATCTGCACCTCAGCCCGTGTCCTTCCAAATGCATCTGCACTGGTCGGCGCAGGGCTCTCTGTTCCTCTGAAACCTTCATAGGAGGTAAGACCCTGTTCCGGACCAGCACTAATAACGTAACAATTAGCAATTCCACCGACCAGTAAGAACTCACTCCCTTCTCCTGCAGTCAGTTGGTAAGGCTGAGCTTCAAATTGACCTCCGAGCACTTTAGGAGGGTCGATTGGCAAATTAAATCCTGCCGGAGGGCTGAGGAGGGATTCAAAAGAGTGCCACATTTGCTTCTCGCTGGAATCAAATGTAGCCTAATGCCAGGTGCTTTTAAATCCAAACTCACGATTGCTGTGGAAAAGTCCCCGGATGGAGCATCTCAGGTGGCAGCAGCTTGCACTGGGCTGGCCCCAGAACCGGAGATGTGTGTATGTTGGGTGCGTAAGAGCTGGGAACAGAACCAGGTCTTTTGAGTCCCTGGCTGGTGCCCTACCCGTTGGGACATACTATCTCTGGGAAAGCTTTGGAATAGTTGGGATTAATTGTGGCAATGCCCATATTTTGTGGCTGTGTAATTCTCAGGCTAAGGCAGAATTCCAGGTAGCCTACCTTCGTTTTCCACCCGCTTCTATCTGGGAAGTGGTGTGTATATTAGGTATTGGTATTCTGTGTGGCTTTACTTATGTCGATATATTGTTAGAGTTACTTTTAATAGCACATTTGTGACGAGGAATGGCCTAGACCACTCCAGTAGGGCCGGCACATTATAAATCTCTGCGAAAAAATGCAAGGAAGGGGGGAAATTAAAAAAAAAAAAAAAAAAAAAACCATTTTCCCAGAGAATATTAGCAGTAGGGGGGGGTGGGGAATAAAGGGAAAACACCCGTGCGGCTTGCTGGGGTGTTCTGTGTGTTTGTTTACATTGGAAAGGAGTTTCTGTTTATTGCGGGGAGTGTCGGGGAGAGCGCAAAGCGAACGTAAAAGAACATAGGACAGGGAGGAGAGCAAGAGGGAGCTGGGGTTGAGAATCTCCAGAAGTCACGTCCAGCAATAAATCAAAGCGGGATCCATCCCATGTAACAGAACCCAGAACATCTGCTCGGACTGCAGGGAAACAACTGTTGCGAGAAGCGTTTTTTCAGCCGCAGCGCTGGTTCGTGGCGGGGAGGAGTGAGCGTGGATGTCTGGGCAGCTTCCCAAAGAGTGGGCATCATGAGTGGCATGGGCAGGGCACAGCTTGCAACGTTTAACTGCTCCCTTAATGCGGGATCTGGGGGTGAGGGGTGGGTCATTACGTGGTCTAGTTTTAGCTCTGGTGAAAGGGGCTGGATTGACAGCTCTGGCCTTCCACCCTCATGCTTAGCACAGCCTGGGCAGTAGCAGGCCACGCTTCCCAGCCCCACCGATGGACCTCACCCCTCTGCCGGAGGGAGCCAGTCTCCTCCAGCCCTGCAGTCCTTGGCTGAGAGAGCCAGCAGATGCCAGTCACTTGAGGCACAGATACAAGAGCGATGGGCAGGGGATAAAAACCCAAATGGAGTAGAAGGCAGCTAATTATTGCTTGGAGCAGAACTGAGACCAGTTCCGCCTCGTGTTCCGGCAGTGAAAGGAGAGAAAGGCTTCAGGCCTGTGGTAGCAGAGGAAGGAGTCCAGAGGGGGTAGGTTTGCGAGACTCCTGGGACCTCTCCTTCACTGGGGGACACATGGTGCAAGCCCAGATCACACACCGCCACCCACTGGGAACACCCCCCTCCATTGCTTGTGGGTGCGGCGGCTCTGTAGCGACTCCCTGCACTCTGCACCTGCCAAGGTGTGTTTTGCAGGTGCAGCGCCTGTTTTTCAACCTGTTTGACCTGTGCTAACCCAGGCCCCACCCTCCCGCAGGTGGAGCTGCAGCAGCTAGGCCCATGGGGGACCAACGCAGCCGGGCCTTGTAGTTGACATAGAGAGACCTGTAGGGTTTATACTGCTGCCCGTCGGTATCTGGGTGCCTGCGATAGAAGAGAGAAGTGGGACTCCTACTGGCTGGATGATCCTTAGACCACAAAAACATAAGAATGGGTCAGACCAAAGGTCCATCTAGCCTAGTATCCTGTCTTCCGACAGTGGCCAGTGCCAGGTTCCCCAGAGGGAATGAACAGAACAGGGCAATTATCGGGTGATCCATCCCCTGTCATCCACTCCCAGCTTCTGGCAGTCAGAGGCTACGGACACCCAGAGCATGGGGTTGCGTCCCTGACCATCTTGGCTAATAGCCATCGATGGGCCTGTCCTCCAGGAACTTACCTAGTTCTTTTTGAACCCTGTTATAGTCTTGGCCTTCACAACATCCTCTGGCAAGGAGTTCCACAGGTTGACTGTGCGTTGTGTGAAGAAACACTTCCTTTTGTTCGTTTCAAACTTGCTCCCTACTAATTTCATTGGGGGACCCCTGGGTCTTGTGTTTTGTGAAGGGGTAAATAGTTTGGTTTCATAGGCCTTCCGCAGGACCTGCATGCTTCAATTCCCCACCTGCCCATCCCATGTAGAATGTGGCGAGGGATAAAACATGCGGCTGGCAATATCATGACTTGTTTGGGTCCCATGAGATCTCCTGAAATCCAGCGTGTTCTACCAATTCAACCCCAGGACTCTTGGGTGCTGTTCCCGCCTTCGCCACTGACTCCCTCTGTGGCCTGGGTTGCGTCACGTCACCTCTCTGGGCGCCCGCTGTAAAACGGACTGAGCGATACTGTAACAAATCTGTCGACCGTTCAAACAGCGGGCTAGAACTGAGTTCCTCCTGCTTCCCAAATACAGGCCCCTGCCACGGAATATCTCACTGGGAGCCCCGGAGAGCGGGTCTGTTCCATTCTGCAGAGGCCAGAGCAAAACTTTGGTACCTGCCTCCCAGAGGTTAAGCAGCACGATGAGTTAATGGGTCAGATCCGGCTAGAATTGCAACCGGTGACAAATCTCCTGTTAACTGCCATGGGGCCTGGATCCCATCCGTTCTTTGTAAAGGGCTTGGAAGGTATTAAGTGCTGCGTATGATTGTTTGACATCTGAAGCCAGCTGCACTGTTGTTAGAAACACCCTTGCAGATGATTGTTACAAGCCAGCCTCTCACATAGAATCTATTGCCACGGATTTAGCATTTCAGAAGAGGTGCCAGACATTTATGGTGCATTTCCACCCTCCCCTTTGCTCTGGAAAATGTATCCTATTAAATGACGTAGATGACACACTACGTATGTGGCAATCCATTTGCAAGCCACTTGCTGCCTTAAAGCCGAGACTTAACCGAGGCTCAAATTCAAGTGGCAGGATGGGAAGAGACCATGTTTTTCCTCTTCTCCTGGGTTCTTCCCCAACTCCTCCCTCTTTCATTTCAGGACCAAAAACTAGAATTGCATCTCCTGAAATGCACATTCATGTCTCGCACCTGCCGTCGCTGCAAAGTTGCATGCAGTGGCAGTAGTCATGCGTGCAACCGGATAGCCGACCAAACGGGTTGCACATGGTCGCAGTTGTTGTAACGGTGTGTGTAGACTATGGTAGCCGCACAAGCAAAATTTACCGAGGGAAATGGCAAAAAATAACCCTGGGCCTCAAACACGATCGTCTCGCGGGGACTTCCAGAATCCTCAGTGCCACTGCCGACCAGAGCTCCCACGTTAGGCACAGAAGCTGGGCAGTGTAGGGTGCACGCACCAGGCCTCGTTCCTTTGGCCCAGCTCAGGTATTGCATGCGGCTCTGAAAACGTGGCCTCCTGGGCGTCCAATTGTATCACACCTTGTCAACACCAGCCCTGCCCTTGAAGGGAGGTTTGATCCCTACCTTTGGAAAGTGCCAAAACCCTGACCTCAGTAGCACAGAGCATCCAGATCTGTCCAAGAAATCGAAGGTGTCTTCCATCCCCTCCCTCTGATGCTCCACTGACCACGACTCTGCCGCCTTGTGCGTAGCAGGGATATTGTCCCTCCATCCTCCTGGGGGTTCCCGCTCGCTCCGGCGTTTACTCATCCTCTTTAGCCATTAGTTGCTGCATTCCAGGAATGGCCGCCCCTAAGTAATGAGTGTAATGAACGAGATGAGATGGCCAGAGGTGTTTCTTCTTGTTCTATTGGGGGAAGGGAGTTTCCCCCCTTCTAGGCTGAGGGAAGGGAGAAGACTGGTTCCCTCTTGTTTGTTGCGTGCTGGGCATTAGCCAAGGAGAGATCTTCGACTGACCCCAGAGCAGGTGCAGCCGGAGTGCCCCATTGTTAATGCCAGCTGGTCCACCCCGGGGCTTGCTCCAATCCCTGCGCAGCCGGAGCTGCCGCCCCAAACCGGCTGCCTTAGCGAGACCGCGGTCAGTGCAAAGGCAGGGCGAACTCACACGTTCTCCTAGCCCCACTCACTCCTCTCCCTCTGTCTAATAGCAATTTCCTGTGCAATCCTTCAGAGAGGGGAGCAAAATCCTTCAAAGCCTCTCATAATGTTTCCTTCTAAAGCTTTGGGGTTTTTTTCTTCCTCTCTGGGAAGTCGCACTTAGAGGCTGCTGAAATCCCATCAAATACCCGGCAAAATCCTTGGGAGCCTCAGTGAGATCTTACAGAGAGCCTAAGACAGTGTGACCTTGGGGGAGGAAAAATCCAACACACTGGTTTTGCCTGCCAAACTTCTCTGCTGCATCGAGTGCAATGCGAAGGCCTCGTCCATGCTGGGAATCTGTCCCGATTCCAGGCAAGGCTGTAACGGCATCAGTGCGAATAGCTGTTTTGAACTCTGTGCTAGGGCTTTACCTTGCTAAGCTTTGCAAGGCTTATGGAGGGGGGGATAGCTCAGTGGTTTGAGCATTGGCCTGCTAAACCCAGGGTTGTGAGTTTAATCCCTGAGGCGGATCATTTAGGGATCTGGGGCAAAAATCTGTCCAGGGATTGGTCCTGCTTGAAGCAGCAGGTTGGACTAGATGACCTCCTGAGGTCCCTTCCAGCCCTGATATTCTATGAAATTTGTCAACTGGGGGAAGCTCACAAATCTTCATGGACCCTCTTCAGTCAGTGGACCCCTGAGGGTGGATCCTGCATTCCCCAGGCAGCCGAGGGCTGGGAGCACAGCTGAGTGATTTCTCACTTCAGTGGCCAAAATAAAATAAACAAATTCATTTGGGGTCAAATATTTTGTCCAACCTGAAACAAGTTTTTGTTTCTTTTTGTTTTGTGTCATATTTGGGTGGGTTTTACCCTTGATTTTGTTTTTAGCTCAATTTCAGAACAAAACATTTCCACTTCTTCTCATGTGTTTTCTTTTTGAGTTTTTCCAGCCGAATCCATCTTCCAGATTCGACTGGAATTCTCAGATAGTTTCGGTCAACCCCAGACTGCCTTTTCCGGTGAATAAACAATTAGCCTGAAATGTTTTGCCCCGCTCTAGCTGTGAGCAGCCTGGAGGGAGCACGTGGAGGCGACACTCCTTGGGAACCCCTTCTGGCTGCTAGCGAAGAAGTGGTGTTTGACTGGCTCAGGAGGGAATCCCCTCAGCTTCCCTTGGCAAAGAGGCTGGGTTGGTTGGTTGGTTGCAGGGCCTGTCGGGAGGAGATTAAAGATGGAGATATGGGCTGTGGACTCTGCCATCTCAAGAGCGAGAACTCCTGCAGTAGTGACTGGCGAAGGCAGGTGAACTGGGATGTTGTGGATTCTGAGGGAAGAGGATAAAAAGTCTCTTTGGTCAGACAGTATCTCCATAGGCAGCGGTCTTGTCACACGGTGTTAGGCCTGGACAAGAGACTTGCTTGGAGAGCAAGGGTGCGGCAAGCAGAGGTTGTGTTTATTCATTAGCTGGCTCTCCTCTTCCTGAGTCAGCACCCAGCCAATGCTGGGTGGTGGGTCCCCAGAGGTGCCGTCTTTCAGATGGGACAGGGGAGGGGTCCTATCCACTGGTGGCACTTCCTCTGGAACTTTCCCCAAGAGCTGGGGTATTAAACACAGGGCCCTGGTCAAATTCCAAGGAGTGGGAGTATGTACGTTCTATCCCCCTCCGGCCTTGCTGCCGTTTCACTTGGAGGTGGGATTGCACTTCACTTCCTGTCGTGAAACACGCCTGGTCAGACCAGGGCCGTCCTTAGGATTTATGGGGCCCCATGCAATATTATTAACCTGGTGCCTCTATGCCCGACGGCAGCCCGGGCTCGCCTGTGTGTTTTGTGATAAGAGGGGTCTTTTGAAGGAGTTAGTTAAAAAACGATATGTCTGAAGATCCAAGCCTTTAAGGCTAAAGATGAATACTTAGATTGTGCATCTAAAAATCTATGCAAGGATTTTTTGGAGATGTGATTTTTATAATCGTCAGCAACAAACTAATGAAATATTTTTAAAGCAAATTTTAAACTAAGGTCCTGTAGACTAACATGTTCTGAGTAAATATTATGGTCATGCACAACTGGTTTTGTCAGTAAGTTCAGAAACGGACAGTATATCCCTGGACATGGGCAAATGCCAGTTAAATGGCTTCATTACCACTTGAATGGCTCTTTAACAGTTTCAATGTTGTGCTAATAGATCTGGCAGGCTGGAAGGCTTTTAAGTACTAGATCCCCTCTTAGGGTGACCAGATGTCCCGATTTTATAGGAACAGTCCTGTTTTTTGGGTCTTTTTCTTATATAGGCTTCTATTACCCCCGACCCCCCTCCCGATTTTACACATTTGCTCTCTGGTCACCCTAGCCCCTCTGGAGTAAGAGTCACCAGGCTGCAGCAGGAAGGCTCAGAACAGGGATCGGAAGAGGCGGGAGGGTGGACACTAAGACCCGGGGTGCCCCAAATTTTCGGGTGCCCTGCGCAGCCGCGTATGCCTAAGGACGGCCCTGAGTCAGACTGACCATGTGCTGCTGCAGCTCTGTCCCCGCAACGAGCTATGTTTGGGCGGGGTGATGTCTATGCAGTTTGTTGTGATTTGGGGAGCTCTGGGCGGAAGGTGCTAGGGAAATCTCCCCTAGTTTTGACCCAGGTAGTGTGATGGTTCCATGTACTTACCAGGGGTGGCTCTAGCTTTTTTGCCGCCCCAAGCACGGCAGGCAGGCTGCCTTCGGTGGCAGGGACGCCGAATCCGCGGGACCGGCGGACCTCCCGCAGGCATGCTGCCGAAGGCTGCCTGACTGCTGCCCTCGCAGGGACCGGCAGGGCGCCCCCCGCGGCTTGCCGCCCCAGGCACGCGCTTGGAGCGCTGGTGCCTGAAGCCGCTGCTGGTGCTTGCACTTGAAAAATGCCTGAGCGGTGCTGGTTATCCATATCCAGCGGCAGCTACCACCAGAAGGAAAGGGCAGGGCTTGACAAATCCTTAAAGGGAAGTTTCTTCCTGACTGCCATCAGTGACTGGTTTGTACACTGAAGCATGAGGGTTTATAGCCCTGGTAACATTTTATCCTTTCTAATGTGACTCTGGATGTTCTCCTTAACTATATGAACATCCACGATCCTTTTCTGGATCCAGCTGAGCTCTTGGACTCCCTGAGGTCTTGTGGCATGGAGTTCCACAGGCAAACTATGTGATGGTGTCACGGAGTGTGGGGGAGTCAGGGCCCCGCACCCCCCACTTCCTGCAATTCACCGTGACTCTCAGCCAGCCAGAAAAACAGAAGGTTTATTAGACGACAGGAACACAGTTCCAAGCAGGGCTTGTAGGTACAACCAGGACCCCTCAGCCAGGTCCCTCTACTGGTGGCAGTGGTGGGATCTACTGCACCCCGTGGACAGCACTTCCTGCAGTAAGTGACTGGGGAGCAGTAAAACGGAGGGGGAGAGAGCCTGCTGGAGGGTTTTTGGTTCCAGTTTTGGGCTGACTGGGAAGAGGCAGGGAACCTCAAGTCTGCGCTCTAAAATCCTTGCCCCCCAGAGGGACCTGGCTGAGGGGTCCTGGTTGTACCTACAAGCCCTGCTTGGAACTGTGTTCCTGTCATCTAATAAACCTTCTGTTTTACTGGCTGGCTGAGAGTCACGGTGAATCGCAGGAAGTGGAAGGTGCGGGGCCCTGATTCCCCCACACTCCGTAACAGATGGGTAAAAATATTATTTCTTTGTATCAGTTTTCTCTGTGCTATCTTTCCGTTTCAGTCTTGCTTTTGGATGGAGAGAGAGGGGATCATCCCGTAGTTTGGAGTTTGGGAAGGGCAGCGGGGATGGCATATTATTTTAAAAAATCAGCAGGAACATGAAGATTTGTTATATGTGCTTCTGTGGGAGCAAAATGTAAATCCTTTAAAAAGTGGCACTATTGATATTAACAAAAAAATCAAGCCCCATTACCGTCCCCAGCTGGCTCGGGCTAGTAAATTTGCTCCTTTAACTCAGTGGTAATGAACAGCCAGAAAATAACAGTCCATGTTACCTAGCGTATGGAGCAAGTCCAGGGCTATTATTTATAGGACAAAGAAGGTAACAATGCCTCTGTACACAGATTTGGTGTGGATACACTTAGGAAAACTGCATCCAGTTCTGGGTTTCTCATCATTAAAAGGTCATCGATAAATTACAGCTCATCCAGAGAAGGGCAACTGAATTGATTCAAGGATTAGAAACTAGTGTATGACCTAGAGGAGAGCTTAAGAGAATTTAGTGTACTACGTACTGCATAATACAGCGCAGAGAAGAGAGAGGAATGAAAACAATCTTACAAGTACGGTGCATGTAATAATTAGGATAATTTAGTTAATGCCTCCCACTTTGTTTTGTGTTGTGAATTGCCAGCTTTCTAATGGGCATGCCAGGGGGAAAGAGCTTTTCATTTGTTCCAATCAAAAATGTTCAACTCTTCGAACTGAGAGGCAGCGGAAACTTCCGACTCGGCTTAATAACCCCGCCTGAGATTTGAGCCACGAGCCGACGTTGGAAGAAAATCAGCGCAAAGCTTTTAAAATGACGACCCCTTGAAAATCCCTTCCGAGATGCGTTTTGCGGCTGGATGCAGTAGGGCTGCCCGAGTTAAGGCTGGCTGAGTCAGGGGTGTGTTTAGTATTTCCGAAAGCCGATCGGATCCAGATTGAAATAGCCCGTGGAACTCGCCAGGTGCAAATGAGGCAGGATTCAGAAGAGCCCTGGACATTTAGAAGCAAGAGCATGCGGAATCACAACAATCAGGACACTTCGCTTGCCTACTCCGGGCTCTTCCACCTTCCTCAGCAGCAGCTGGGGCTGGTCACGACTGGAGGCAGGATACTGAACTAGCTGGAGCCCTGGTGCTAACTCCTATGTTCCTGTCTCCTAAACTCCACAGTGCAACAGGCTGACTCCTGCAGAGCTCCTAAGCTGTGCAGGAACTTCGGCGCACAGCTGGTGCGTGCATGTGGCTTGTGAAACACACGTCTCTATTTCTCTCACCCAAGGCCTTGTTTAAGTGCTATGCAGCGAGATGAAGGGAGTCCCGTGGGGACCAGAGACTGGCTGATGGTTGGAGGGGGCGGCAGGAGTCCCTGCACATCGCTAATTCCTGCACTGAACTCATGGTTGCTGTTAGGAGATAAAAATATTTGCAACTGACCTGGCTCATGGCTTCATTAGTTTGTTCTGGGCGATGCTGTTTCAGGTGGCTGGTGTGTACAGGGAACGAATGCCCTGTGCATTAGCTAATCAGAGGAGCAGCCTTGCTTTTCCTGCCTGAGGAATGTGCCTTTGAACCGCCAGCCCATCGCTAATGAAATGGAAAAGGGGGAGAGGAGACGCCAGATCCAGAGCAACTACAAGGCGCTTCCTTTAATCCTCTTCTAGGTATTTATCTCCCAGCTCCTGTCCCAGAGCCAACAAGCACCTGGACGCTCGCCAGCCCTTGAGCGGTGTCCAAATCTTGTGGACTTTTCAAAGTTCCCGAGCCCTATAAACTTGTCACTGAGACTAAGGAGTGAGCTGGGAAGGAGATTACGATAACAAAGGGCTGCTGCAACAACACAAGGCTGGGAAAGCGTCTGGATGGCAGGAACACTGCCCCACGCCAGCTGCCCCTTCCCTTTGCTTGGCAGAGCCAAGAGCTAATGATGGTTACGTTCCCCTTCTGAATCCGCCAGCCAGTGCCAGAAGGGGGATGGGGAAATAAACCTCGGTGAGGAAAAGATTTAAGGGAACCTTCCCCAGGCTGGGGGAAAGAAGATTGCGAATTAGCTCCAGCTACGCAAACAGACCGGGATCAACCATCCCTCCAGCTGCAGGGCACAGAACAGGGGCCCCGGGCCCAGAGCTGTGGCAGGGCAAATCCTCACCTCAGGCCGGATCCTTACTGGTGCAAATTAGGATGGTACCACTGACTTCAACGGAGCTGCTCTGGTTTACTGCAGTCAAGGACCTGAACCGTTGAAACAGAAGCCCATGAATATGGGTTTGCAAGGACTGGGCTCCTTATTGAGATGCATTGATCAGGTACCTTCCAGGGTGAAGAAAGTAAGGCTGACCTGGGTCCAGTCAGCAGGTTGTGACACGGACTGTACCTGGAGCCCAGGCCCCTGGGATCCCAGCGGGGACACAGGTTGGAATTTATTTTAAAGAATGAAATGTCATGGCTTCTTTTTTTCCTGGACAGGATACAAATTAAGTGAGACTGTGTTGGCAGGACAAGATCTCTGAGTGTAAAACCAAGTCACAGCCCTCCGGTCTCTGTCAGAGTGGGGTAGGAATTACTCCCGCTCTCCCCAGTCCAGAGGAGACCCCGCCATTGGAGGGAAGGGGAAGCCAAGGCAGAAGGAGCAGGATAGAGACTCTCTGCGACATTCGCACCGTGGTCCGTCATTCATAGAATCATAGAATATCAGGGTTGGAAGGGACCTCAGGAGGTCATCTAGTCCAACCCCCTGCTCAAAGCAGGACCAATCCCCAACTAAATCATCCCAGCCAGGGCTTTGTCAAGCCGGGCCTTAAAAACCTCTAAGGAAGGAGATTCCACCACCTCCCTAGGGAACCCATTCCAGTGCTTCATCACCCTCCTAGTGAAATAGTGTTTCCTAATATCCAACCTAGACCTCCCCCACTGCAACTTGAGACCATTACTCCCTGTTCTGTCATCTACCTCCACTGAGAACAGTCTAGATCCATCCTCTTTGGAACCCCCCTTCAGGTAGTTGAAGGCTGCTATCAAATCCCCCCTCACTCTTCTCTTCTGCAGACTAAACAATCCCAGTTCCCTCAGCCTCTCCTCATAAGTCATGTGCTCCAGCCCCCTAATCATTTTCATTGCCCTCCACTGGACTCTTTCCAGTTTTTCCACATCCTTTCTGAAGTGGGGGCCCCAAAACTGGAAGCAATACTCCAGGTGTGGCCTCACCAGTGCCGAATAGAGGGGAATAATCACTTCCCTCGATCTGCTGGCAATGCCCCATCTTATACAGCCCAAAATGCCGTTAGCCTTCTTGGCACACTGTTGACTCATATCCAGCTTCTCGTCCACTGTGACCCCTAGGTCCTTTTCTGCAGAACTGCTGCCTAGCCACTCGGTCCCTAGTCTGTAGCAGTGCATTCAGCCGCTCAGAGCAGAGGAGGTTTCCTGGGACTTGTTCCAGTGGCTCCCAGGCTGCTCGTGGCATCTCACGAGGCCTGGCTGTGAATCGCTGGGGCCACCTGCGGAGGGAGGAGCAATTCCTGGCCATCTCCGCAGGCATCTCCACCTGTAGGGCTGAGATCCTCCGTCTCCAGAAAGCTGTCTACCTTTTCACCTGGCTCCACAGCCTCCTCCATGGGCTGCTGCCACATCCACTGTATTGGAGAAAAGACTCGCCTCCCTCGCCGGTTCCTGAGCTGCTGGGGGTCTTGGGCAGCAGGGTGTCTCGCAGCAGCCGGATGCCCCAGGAAGCCTCATGGAGCACAGGCTGGGTCTCTCCGTCGCGGCTCCCAGACCTGCGCCGTTTGCACGGAGCAGGTGAGCAGAGGTGAGCTTTGGTTTTTTAATTAAACATCTGGAGTTCTTGGCAGTGGTCCTGGATGTTTAATTACTGCCCCACTGGCATCCCCGGGGGACTTGGAGGAGTTCCTCCCAGCCCTTCCCGTCGGATGAGGGCTCCGAGCAGACTCCATACTTTAACCCATTCAGGGGCGCTTTCCCCTCCCTGGGAAAGGAGCAGCTCTGGCAGGAAACAAGGCGGAATTTGTGGAGGGGGCCAGTGCAGGGCCTGTTTGGAGCCCCCAGAAGCCTTTGCATCAGGAAACCCAGCACATCCAAACCCTTGGTTAGGAGGTGAGGCTCCCCTCGGCGGCTGGCTGGCTGGCTGGAGCAGCTCCTGGGGAGCGTTAATGATGCGCTCAGTGGTCGTTCGGGGCTGACGGCTGTAACCGTGGGTCAGTGACTAGTGACGAGTGAACTGGTGAGCTGAATCCTCTGCAAAATCGTCACCCGATCAGTGCCAGCTGGTCCCTCTTCTGTGTGGCTCAGCAGAGGCCAGGGCTGGAATGGGCCCTGGAGACAGTCTTACCCTGGTGGTCTCTCCAGGTCAGAGTAGAGCCCCGTGCAGCTGGCCAAGGTCCTCGGGGGAAGCTGGCACTGCCCCTCTTGGGACATGAGCATGGTGGCTGACTTGTAATCAAACTCCTTCGCACTGGCTGTTTGTCCATTTTCCAAAAGTGCCATGCCATCTGGGGCCATCGCCTCTAATTGCTTAGGGGTAGCCCCAGGCGGGGATAGCAAGGGGCTGCGGATCGGTGCATTGGCAGCCTGCATGGGGGACCCAGGCGTGGAATAACAGGGGGGCTGCAGGTCGGGATTGAGGTGCATCGGCAAAGCCGGGCGTGAGGCCAGGACTGGGAGAGCGGGTGGGGCTGTGGCTCAGGAAGAAAGTGCGTCGAGAGAGCTGGGGGCCGGGGTGGGGCTGGGGCTGGGATACAAGCGGGTGAGGCAGGTCTGCTTTGGGGGGGTGCTTGTGCTGGAGGAAGCCTGGCCATCAGGCCTAGCTTCCCACCTGTTCTAGCCAACGCTCTCAGACCCTCACTTGCAGAAGCTTCAGATTCATTCCCTTTATTTATTCATTTCCTCTTCTCCAAGGAAGGAAACCCACCCCCCTTCCCAGTTGCTCCCTGAATTGATGGCTTGGCCTGCCACACACACACATCCCATGTCTCCTCCTTCCCTCCCTGTTGTGGTCCCACCTGCTAGGGAGCAGTTTGAACTCTGGCCACAAACCCACCCCGTCTCCGTCACCAGCACGTGGCCGCCGCAGGCCAATGCCCTGTCAGTTCCACTTCCTACTCGCGGATCAAGCAGAATTCCTGAGTTGGCTTCGCTCCCTACAGGGCTGGCCCGCCACAGGTTTGGCCCGCAGGGTGGTCAGGCAGGATCCCATCCAGGGACCTGTTAGAGCCGTTCTTACTTTAGCCTCATTCTTCTCATTCACAGATTGGTTTTTGCGCTGGCCAAATAACTGCACTGTAGAACCCTTTCGTTTGCGGGGTTGGGAGCGAGCATGGAGCGCTGGTTACTCAGTGGCCTCCTGAAGACAAGTTGTCTGTGTGTTTCTGCCACCCAGTCGGAGGGCTGGTGTGTTTCAGGCCAAGAGATGAACAGGTAGTGACGGAGACGAGCCAGTAGGGAGCGCTGCTTCTCCCAGGAGGATGACACACCTGAGAAGCAGTCAGAATTGGGGAATGTTTCCCCATGCGCCCAGTAACCGTCCAAACGCTCGTGAATCATGTGACACCAGGGCGCCAAGCAAACCGACCCCCGCCGTGAAACCAGTCACTAGTCTGGGGCTAGGGGTGGTATTGAACCCATTCTGGTCCAGGATCCTGCCCACTTCATCCACACCGGAGCTTGCTGTGCTGGGTCTGGGTCTGGTTCTGACTCGGTGGCACTGCGGGCTGGCTGGGAAAGGCACTGGTGTGCGATAGGTGGAGTGCAGACAACCCTCACGTGGCCTGGGGAGGGAGCGGCTGGGTGCACGCCCTACCTAGGTGCAAACAGCAGGGGGCGATGCGCGGCAGTTTGCTGAGGTTTATGCAGCTAGCCTGCCTGATGAAACTCCTCCGGCCCCAGCTTCGCCTTTCTCATGGGGTGTCTGTAATTAACAAAACTGCCCTCAGCCTCCCCATCCCACGTCTTTGGGTTTGGCTCCTTCCGGGGGTGACAAAGCACAACAGTTCTGTTCACCCTCGGGGGTTTGCCTCATCCCGGGACAAACTGGAGCAGCTCCCTATCCTCATCCCTGCTCAGCAACCCCACCCCTGGGTGAAATTCACCCCTGGGCCGAAGGGCCAGCCCAAGACCCGTGTGTCACCTCTGGCCTCCAAGCAGCCTAGACTTCGTGCTGCTCCTCGGCACTAGGGCTGCACTTCACCGATGGACGAGACCCTTCCTGTCCCTAACCGGCGCTGCGGCCCTCCCCCAGCTCCCTCGTCAGTCCTCCCACGTGGAGGAGAGAAGAGAGGCGTAAGTAACTTCCCCTCCCCTCATCAACGGGATCAGAGAGCCCCTAATACTTCCTCTCTGTCCTCTGGGGATTGAGGCAAGACCTCACACATACACCCCTCTCTCTCCCCTGGCCAGCAGGGAAAGCCGAGTGGAAATCCATCTGCCGGAGGGGAGGGGAGGGACTCGGGCGAAGGGGAGCTTGGAGGGCTGCTGTTTACTGCGTTCAGTACGTGCCCCTCTCCACTGGGAGGGATAGAGGCTAATATCCTCGGGGCCTGGTGGCTCATTACATGACAAACTGCTTCGATGGCCTCTCTAGGGAATCCTCCTGGATAAATATCCCATTTCCAGGAGTTCTGGTGGGACAGCTTTGCGGAGGATACATGGCTCTTGCTGACGGCCCCTGTGGTGTCTGATTATCCCTGGGATTTTCCCCTGTCATATCCATCTGGAGCGGCAAGGAGAATTGATTGGAAGCTAGGGCAAGGTAGGGGAGGGGGCTCAGAGGCAGTTGCAGGGCATACATTTCCCTGGGCTCTGGCTTGCTGGTGCCAGGAGCTGAGGAAAAGGAAGGTTTCTCATAGGGAAAATCTGCTTTGTATTTGTATGGAGATTGTGGTTCTCGGGAGGCAGCTGGGCCCTGAGCGGGGTTCGAATACTGCAGCGATAGGGAGGCGTCATCAGGAGCCCTCTGAAATCCCATCTTAATTAAGATCTAAATAAAGATCCCTTCTCTTCATGCCTTCTCCCCTCTGGGTTCCAAGCAGAGCGCTCAGAGAGTAAATCAGAACCTCCCTTCTTTCGAACCCCTCCTGAAAACTTGCTTCTCTGACAGGAGTGCTCTGTAAAAGAGAGATGTTGGTAGAGGTGTACGGAGCTGGTTAACAGATACTCCGCCACTAGATGGAGCTCACGGGTATGTAGCTTAGTTCCTGGGCAGTGCAGGACCAATGGTTTTCTCTGCACAGCTCTTGACAGCTTCTCCCGCGCGGATGCTGAGACGCGTCCGTCGCAGCCGTTCCCACACCTTGGCTGGGAACAAACAGCAATGCCCCTGTCGGAGTGTGTGTTCTCCATCGACATAGGCAGCAAACCCATCAAGGCAGCGTCACTGCAAATCGGTACTACTGACACAGAGAAGGCAGAGCCAGGGGAGAGGGCGGGAAGCAAAGGCCAGGGTAAGTGGTGATGGAGGAGAACCCTGGTCGCTGGAAAGCCATGGTGTGAGCTAATGGGAGACCTTTCGGACATCGGGAGATGAGGAAGGCTGAAAGTTTCTTTTATTTAGCAACATTTCCATGGTGCTCAACTCCTGAATCTTAGAGCCGTTTGCAACCCCCAGTGACGCCTGAAAGTATTGTCAGCTCCATTTTACAGATGGGGAAACTGACGCACAGAGCGGTGGAAAACTAGCCTGGATCTCCTGTGAAAGGTTTCCGGGTAGCGGTGGCCCCTTCTTGCTCAGCAGCTCTGCGAGCTCTGTGAGCGCACCAGCCAGAGTTGCTGCCTTTAGGGACAAAAACTGGGTTCTGCTGCTGCCCTTCTCCGGGGAGCTTTGCAGAACCAGCCCAGCGGCGGGAGAGGGAGCCGCCAGTCTCCATTCCCTCTGGTGCATCAGCAGCAGAACTGCTTCTTAAGTTCCACTCAGCTCCACCTGTGCAAACCCACTGAATGCAAAGGAGTTGCACAGGTGACACCGAGAGCAGCACCGTATGACTGGGGACGATGGGGGAGAAGGAAAGAACACAACTCAACTCTCGGGCACCAGGCTGAGTCTGCAGCCCGGGCAGCAAAGCGGGGGAAATCCTCTCTTTGCTCACAAGCTGAGCGTGTTTGAGCTGGGAGCACGGGAAGAGAACGAGGAACGTGGGTGGGTAATACTCCTTCCCTGACGCTCCAGAGCAATGGTTTACAAGAGGGTACGTGAGCTCTCGTCGGGGCAGGCTTATCCCTTACAGATCTTTTCATTCTCTGTTTTCATGGGTGTATTAGCACCGATCTGAGATGGTCTGAATGCTGCTGCTCCAGAGGGGTTGGAGGAGACGGCGGGAGGGGAGACGGGCACTTGTGGGAGTGCTGGGTGACAGCAGGCCCCCGGATTAGACATTCGTTCGCACTTGATACGGCAGCTGCTGGGCTCTGGGCGGATATCGTGAGCGCAGAGCGCATGGGCAGGCTGGTCTCGGCAGCCGTGCAATAAATCGCTGGGTGAGAGCCATGCGTGAGATCAGGATCGGGCCCCGGGGAGCTGGTTCGCCCTGGATCAGGTTGGTTTGTGAGCGTCAGATGGGGGAGGGGTGGTTTTGCTGGTTTTGATTAAAGTGAATTTTCATGCCGGCAGAACACCCCTGCCTGGCCCGGGGGTGATGCTCCCTAATGGCTCGAGCACCCTGCCAGCATGCCCCAACCTGTACTGCAGGGACTAGGAGGGTGGTGAAGCACTGGAAGGGGTTCCCTAGGGAGGTGGTGGAATCTCCTTCCTTAGAGATTTTTAAGGCCGGCTTGACAAAGCCCTGGCTGGGATGATTTAGTTGGGAATTGGTCCTGCTTTGAGCAGGGGATTGGACTAGATACCTCCTGAGGTCCCTTCCAACCCTGATAATCTATGATTCTATGACTCCCCGTAGGGGGAGATTGGAGGACAACCTCCAGGAGCTGATGGGCTGGGGCCTGGCAGACTCCTTTCCCACAGACCCGCTGGCAGCTGGCGAGAACGTTTGGCCGGTGCTGCCCTGGGCTGCATGTGAACCAGTAACCTGGCATCCTCAGTCATTGACAGATAAATTGAGATCACAGCAGCGAGAGAGGGGAAGGGTGATGGGCTCGGGGACTGTAGGGTTACCATATTTAAAAAATAAAAAAAGAGGACACTCTACAGGCCCTGGCCCCGCCCCTTTCCCACCCCCCGGCCCCGCCCCAACTCCGCCCTTTCCCCGCCCCTTCCCCAAAGTCCCCGCCCTAACTCCCCCTCCTCCCTCCCAGCCACGCGAAAAGGGCTGCCCAAGCGCAGCTGGAGCCCAGGAGGGGAAGCGCCCAGCTGGCGGCGCAGGGTCTGGAGGCTGCCCGGCAAACCATGAAGCCGGTAGCACTCGGGCTTCAGGCAGCCCCTATGCCTCCGGACCCTGCGCCCCCGGCCGGGCACTTCTCCTCCCCAGCCCCAGCTGCTCTGCTCCTCCCTGGACTCAGACTTCGGCTCTGTTTAACAGCCAAGCTACCCGAGCCAGCGCTAGCGGCTTTGGGCAGCCCCCATGCCTCCGGACTCCAGCCGCCAGCTTGACACTTCTCCTCCCCGGCTCCAGCTGCTCTGCTCCGGCGGTGCAGGGTCCGGAGGCAAGGGGGGCTGCCCGAAGCCGGTAGCGCTGGCTCGGGCAGCTTGGCTCTTAAACAGAGCCGAAGTCTGAGTCCGGGGAGGAGCAGAGCAGCCGCGGGAGGGGAAGTGCCCGGCCGGTATTTTTCCCGGACATGTTTGGCTTTTTGGCAATTTCCCCCGGACGGGGGTTTGAGTGCCGAAAAGCCGGACATGTCCAGGAAAAACCGGACGTATGGTAACCCTAGGGGACTGGGACTTGGGAGCTGAAATCGCAGCTCCACCGAGGCCCTCCTGGGTAACCCTGAGCTCTCAGTTGCCCCTCTGTGAAATGGAGACGGTGGTTCTTCCTTTCCCCCACGTTCTGTACAGTCCCTGGCACTGCTCTCGGCTGGGGCCTCTCCAGGCGGCTGAGATTCACCTCCTAGCTCAGCAGCTAGTGTAGCCGGTTGGCTTCCCTGCCTGCTGGAAGCAGCTGGACTTGGTTTATTTGAATGTCTTATTTACCCGTTATCCTGGCCACTGATTCATTTCTGTGTTGGATATTTAATCCCATCTCAGAGCCAGCTGCTTGTTGATTCGTGACAAGATAGGTCTGGTCAAATTCATCAGACGCTTCACAGGAGTGGATGCTGCCACCTTCTTGTCAGGCGTGACTCCCTCATGGGATTTTTCGGTGCAGTATTTGGCGTTGGAGTGAGAGGCCAGCCCAGCGTCCTCTCGGCTGGAGAGTCACTGAAGGTCACAGGAAAGGCCCTTTGGTTTTGCAAGCGCTGGAATGTCTGGGCCAGACTCCAGCTCAGGAAATGATATTCTGCCCGCTACTAGTTCCGGCTGCATGTGCTAGAGTTACCATATTCTGTGCCTCCAAATGGAGGACACTCCACGGCCCCCGGCCCCGCCCCCAGCCCCGCCCATACCCCCGCCCCAACCCCGCCCCCTCCCAAAAGTCTCCGCCCCCTCCCCTGCTTCCCGCGAACATTTGATTCGCGGGAAGCCTGAAGCAGGTAAGGGAGGTGTGGGGGGGAGGAGGCGCGGCCCAGGCTGGCCCCCCGGCGGCTCCAGCCTGGGTCGGCTCGGGCCCTGGGGTGCCGGCCCCGGCCGACCACCCCCAGCCCGCCCAGCACTGCCGGCCCCCGGCGGCCCGGCGCACCCCCGGGCTCCCCGCGGGCCCGGCTGACCAGCTCCCCGCGGGCCTGGCTCCCCGGCTCCCCGCCGGCCCGGCTCCCCGCGGGCCCGGCTGACCTGCTCCCCGCCGGCCCGGCTCCCCGCGGGCCCGGCTGACCGGCTCCCCGCGGGCCCGGCTCCCCGCCGGCCCGGCTCCCCGCGGGCCCGGCTGACCTGCTCCCCGCCGGACCGGCTCCCCGCCGGCCCGGCTGACCGGCTCCCAGCCCGGACCCCGGCCCGGCACCGCGCCCCCGGCTCCCCGTCCGGCCCCGCGCCCGGCCCTGCACTGCGCCCCTAGTTCCCGACCCGGCACCATGCCCCTGGCCCCGCACCGGCCCCGCACCGCCGGCCCCAGCCGAGCACCACCCAGCCCTCCCGATTTTCCCGGACATGCCCGGCTTTTGGGGATTTCCCCCCGGACGGGGATTTGAGCCCCCAAAAGCCGGACATGTCCGGGAAAATCCGGACGTATGGTAACCCTAGTGTGCTATTCTGCACTTCCTGTCCTAAACTGGAGGCTGATTAGAAGTCAGCAGGAGTAGCACTGACTTCTAATCAGTAGGCCAGTGTTTGTGCTGAAATAGTTTGCACGTTCCTCGCTAGAGGTGGCTGCGTATCAGTGGTGGGTCAGAGGGAAGGTAGGCGAAGGTACCGTGAGCCCAGTCCAAGCACGTTGTGCCAGGGGAGCTGTAGAAATGTCTGCCGTGGAATGAGCTGGTGGCATCACGCCGGCTTGGTGTTCATGCCCAGGCTCAGTGTCATGAACTCCCCAGGGGTTTAGCAGGGTGGCTGGAAGCCTGTCAGACATAGGGCAGGTGGAACCCCTTCTCCTCCGCCCGGTTCCCTCTTCTCTTCCCTGCCCGTCGCTCTGTCCTCATCTCCTTTGAACTCGGGTCAGAGAGAGTTTGGCTGTGGGGAGTGTTAGAGCAGCACTAGCCGGCTCCCCTCAGAGAGGGCATCCGGACAGCTTCCCAAGCTTCAGATCTGCCCTCCTTTGTCAGCTCTTGAAACGTATTTGCTGGGCTCTGAGCTGTGGAATAGAACATCCTCCCCCACAGCCAGGATCAGCAGCAGAGACGCGCCTGTGTAGCGTGTTCCCCTGTTCGGGGAGAGGCTGCGTCATGGGACTGTCAAGCAGCGCCAGACGAGCTGCTGGGTATTCCAGGCTCTGCACGGAGGGAGGGAGCTCGAAGGTTGGTTATTCTCCCCTTTGGTAGGGACAGCAGTTAAGCGCCCGCAGTACCTGCTCCCTGGCAGGGAATGCCCAGGTCGGTCCTGATGCTAGGGGGTTTCCGCAGCCCACCCAACGCCCTGGCCACGCACTGCAAGGCATGGGGCATCGTTGCAATGAAATGAGGTGATGGTGTCGGGCACCACAGCACAATACACAGCACCACGCCTGCTCCTGAGTCATAGTGGGCCCCGTTCTTCCACCATCTCCCCGCCTCTCTCTGCCCTTCTCAAAACCCACCACTGCTACCAATCCCTCTTTTCGCCACCCTGGCCATCCCTCTCCTCAACCCATTGCCCGGTGTTTGGCTCGGCAAGCTCCTCAGGGCAGGGCGTGCGTGTTATGAGGCTGTGAGTGCATGCAGCATCCACTTGCTGCAGGCCCTTCTCTTCCTGCTGGTCCGTGTGGTTTGCAGGATGGGGACCATTTTCATTTAGGGAGCAGCCTGCTTCGTCTCTCTCTGTTTTGGGTTCTCGCGTGTTAGGGCTCTGGAGTCTAAGAAATAAAGATGGGTTATACATGAAGAGGATTTATGTTTTTGTCTAATGTCTCTGTGCAAATGCCATGAACAGAACAAAATCCACCCTGTGCAGACTCTAGGTGCCATCTAAGTTCCACTTACGCCCTATGAGCTGACCCTCTGCACAGGGCTGGATGTCATTTGTAGGCTGCCTGCGTCTGGGGCCCTATGCATCAGGTGCCACGGGGGTGAATTCTCCCTGCTGAGCCTGGGGCTAGCCGGGTCAGCCTTCGGGCAGGTTAATGAGCCCAATTAGGCTGCAGCAGAACTGCCTGATTGGCCGGTCTGCCCGACTGGCTGAAAGGGGCCAACAGGTCTGCACTGAAGCTCAGCATCAGGTCACTGGCTGCTTAATGCTTACCCCAGCCATTGCGATGGCTCCTGTACCCCAGCCCTGCTCCAGCCTGGCTCCTGGCCTGTTCCAGTCCTGCTCCAGGCCACCCCAGCCCTGCTCCAGCCTGGCTCCTGGCCTGTTCCAGTCCTGCTCCAGGCCACCCCAGCCCTGCTCCAGCCTGGCTCCTGGCCTGTTCCAGTCCTGCTCCAGGCCACCCCAGCCCTGCTCCAGCCTGGCTCCTGGCCTGTTCCAGTCCTGCTCCAGGCCACCCCAGCCCTGCTCCAGCCTGGCTCCTGGCCTGTTCCAGTCCTGCTCCAGGCCACCCCAGCCCTGCTCCAGCCTGGCTCCTGGCCTGTTCCAGTCCTGCTACAGGCCACCCCAGCCCTGCTCCCTTGCCCAGTTTCTGACTACAGCTCTGACCCCTGGCTTTGGTGATTGACTCTTGGCTCTAACTCGGCCCCTTGGCTCAACTCCTGGTTCCTGACTCCAGCGGAGGGTGGCCAGAATACCAGATGTTCCAGCACTTCCGGGAATGGCATGGGCCTGGCTGCGTACAAGGTCACACTGCAGGGCGGGCGCCATTTTGAAAAGGCCGCTGCCTTTCACCCGTGCATGTGAGGTCACGCCAGAGGGGGCGGAGCGGCATTCCCCCCCGTCTGATACCGGACAAACCGTGTCCGGTTTTGTGTCAGTCCCAGACGGGGGACAAAAGCACCCCAAAAGCGAACGAATGGCCTGCCTACTCCGACTCTGGCCCCCGGTTCTAACTACTAAATCAGAGTGCCCACGCCCTGGTCCTGGCACCGGGGTCTGATTGCAGAGTAAATGGCATGCTGATTGTAGTAGGCTGATCATTCATTGAGCTGATTTACCAGGAGAGATGAGGGGCTGGGCCGGGCCTCGGGTTGCCTCCGGTCGTGATGGGGATGTCCTTCCAGCCGGATCTCCGTGGGCTTTCAAGATGCTACACCAGTCTCCAAAGGGCTCCAGGGCTGGTGGGATGCCGTCACCTCCAGCCACGTGCTTTTCCTTTCACATCACAGTGCGCCAATGCCATGCCGCACCGGTGACTGTCAAGCTGCCCTCCTGTGCTTTTGCTGCCCCGCCTGGCCAAAGCAAGTGCCTGCCTTGCCCGCAAGGCCGGCGACATTCGCCTTGATGGCATGACCATTTCCACGGAGAAGAGTGATTCCATTTGTCAATCACAAGCCATCCTCCGAGCCGGCTCGCAGTGTTGACTTGCTTCTCTCTCTCGTTGAGCAGACTTTCCTGCTAATGACCTGAACTCTCAGGAGCCACTAACGGCGCGCCGAAGCCGGGCCAGTGGTTTGAAGTGATACTCACGCTGACTCTGCGACCGGCTGTGTTGAACACTGTAGGCTCAATCAGCGCGTGGTGAAATAAACGAGAGCAAATCCATCATCAAATTTACTTACCGAGAAGCAGCATTTAGGCTGGGAGCTTGCACTGAGCTTTGTGCTTAAAGCTGGGATTTCAGCCTCGGGTTCTGCCTGAGTAATACGCCGTCTTCTCCCCAGACGTACGGCATTTACTCCTGGAGCTCAGGGGGAATTTTCTGAAAGGGCAAGAGCCACTCCGTTGCTTGGTTTGTGAGCGTTTTGCAAACGGCCCTTTAAGAAATGTATCTTTTGCCGAGTCAACCCTTTTATTCGGCTCCTTCCGGAAAATTCCTGATTTTTGAGATGTGGACATTGACTCCCTTCTAGAACACAGTAGAATCGAAGGTGACACTCCTAGCCCATGCTCCCCTCCTTGGGTATCTGGGCACAACAGAGGCATACACCTCTACCCCGATATAACGCTGTCCTCGGGAGCCAAAAAATCTTACCGTGTTATAGGTGAAACCGCGTTATATCGAACTGGCTTTGATCCGCCGGAGTGCGCAGCCCCACCCCCCCGGAGCGCTGCTTTACCGCGTTATATCCGAATTCGTGTTCTATCGGGTCGCGTTATATCGGGGTAGAGGTGTACATCCATAATTCCATAGATGGAACGATCCACAGATTTGAAAGGAAACAGAGATTTAGGTGTTGGAGTGTCCTGCTATTTAAACTGTGGTGTCCAACAACAAATACATTGTGTATCAATAGCATGATAGGTAATAGCTCACAAGAAGAAACTGTTGGAGCATTGATGAGGGACTGTGGATAGGGACCAGAAGGTCCCTGACTAGTTTCTTAAGGATTATTGATTGTGGGTCTCGGGAACTCAGCCAATGAAATTATCATACCTGCTCCTCTCTCTCCAGAGCCTCTCTGTGGTATTTATAGAAGCCCCAAGAGTATCTAAGCACCTCACACTCTTTTGTTAGAACATATTTATCCTCCCAGCCAGGCAGGGCAGGGCTGTTATCCTCCATGTAGCCAGAGTGACTGACTTGTCCGGATTCACCCAGGAAGTTTGTAATGGAGCAGGGAATTGAAGCCATATCTCCTGAGAGTTCCAGGCTAGTGCTGTAATCATTGGGCCATCCTTCCTCTCCATCCCTGGAGCCTTAGTTTCCCTCACAATTGACATACATTGCATTGGTTTTAAAAACCTAGAAAATTCCACTGCAAAACACATTACCTTAAGTTGCAAAAGTGCATTTCCTCCCAACACATACCCTAAAAAGCAAGGGGCTTATAAGTAACGTCAACATTCATACACGATGCAATGCTAATTACCAGCCATGAGCCCTTCACTGTCACGGTGTCAAATTAACTCTGTAGCACATTCATCTTCACTTCAACAATGCTGCCACCCTCCACACGCACCGAAGAACTGAAAGTCACACGGCAACGTGCAACCATAGCAATTTTCACCAGCGTCGCCTACAGCAAAATCTCGACCTCTGGTGTCTCTGGTTCCCACATCTGCACATTCAGACGGGCTCGCTTCAGGAAGCTTTTTCAGACGTTTCAGTGGAAGGTGCGACGAACACGAACATGATTATTAATTATTATTTCATTTACTCCTGCAGCTGCTCCAGAGCAGAGACTTGCAGGCGGACTCTTGTGAGAACCCGTTCCTGTCTGTACAGATGCTCCCGTTATCAGCTGTAGAAATATGATTTATTCATAGTTTTTAATTTCCCAGTGGCCCTCTAGAAACCGGCAATTTTCAGGAAATCTGCATTAGAATAAATAACATATGTTTTCTGCAGCGACAAGTGCTGCTGTCAAGGGGAGGAAGGGCACCAATGGTGCATCTAGTCAGAAGCATAGATCTAGGACATATACATATGTATGTGGATACGGATAGCCTGTACAGATAGCCTTGGTGACATCCTGTGTATATGGAGATATATAGGTGTGTGCAGTGTGCAAACACACACACACATTCCTAGATCCCCAGGCCCAGCTGAGCTCAATTCAACACTCTTAAATTATGCCCCTCTGTAGCAACCTCATTCCTACTTAAGGGGGCAGGAGGGACTGGTGTAGCACCAGTTACACCAGTCCTACACCACCTAGAGATGGCTCTCCTGTAGGAAAGCCTCGGGAAGCAGGCTCACCTGGCTTTGTGACTGCAGACCTGTGTAAATTATCCACAGTGAGGCCTGGAGGAGGCGAGGATCTATCTAATATCACGGCACACACAGACACACACACACACAGAGTGTGAAATGTTTATGTTTCTGGAGGAAATACGTGATGGTACCTTGTCTTATAAAGGTTTTATTGGCTTGAGTTAGGGATGATGAGTTATGCAGGTCATCTCAAGCTCATGTCAATAAAATCCCTCGTCGTCCGATGCTCTGTATGTGCCACATGTGATAAAAGAAATAAACCTCTTACAGAAATGTTTTAGGGAGCCTTTGAGCCTTTTATTGATACTATTTTTCGTATCCCTCCACCTGTAGAGCCAGGCGTCTTTAGTACATTACGTTCTCAGCTGGCGAGGATCCATTTCAGAAACCTCGAAAAATACCTAAAATAGCTTTTCTATATATAAATATGCCATGGTTTTAATGCCTGTTATCTCACGACCCTCAGGGCCAGGAAAAGCTACTGTAGATCATTTTTAGTGGTTTCCCAAATGGATTGGTTACGTTTTTTCCCTTCACAGTGGGACTCGAAGTATGAAGACTTTGTGGCTTTACAGATGGAGTGAGACAAAAATTGGTTAGTCGATCAATGTATCTATCCAGGACTTTATTCTTCATTGCATTGCATTGCATGGAATTGGTCCTTGCACACCAGCGCCACCAAAGCAGAACGGGAGCATTTCACACTTCCGTTGCACAGGCGCGAGGGACTACGCGAAACGCAGGGCAGTGGAGAGAACAGCCCAAGCGCCGTAGAATTATTTTACAGGTGACCCGTGTGACGAGTGGAATGCTGCACCTGACAGCACCGTATGGGACGGGTTCATTTAGGATGATTGGCACAAATGACTGGTGCTTCCATCCCCAGTGAGAGACTTGCCCCATCCAAACTCATGCTGACAACATATTGACTCGACAATACTCCATCATCTGTAAGCTGGCAGCATGGTCCAATGGAGAGTGAAGTGCTTTAGGAGTGAGGCGACCTGAGGGCTGGCCTCAGCTCTGCCACTGAAGTGTTCTGTGACCTTGGTCAAGTCACTTCTATGTAAAACTGGGACAATACTGCTTCCTTTGTGTCCCTGATCTATTTATAATCTAAGCTGTATGGGGGGCAGGGCCTGCCACTTATGACAGCACCTAGCACAGTGAGGCCTCTAGGTATTACTCTCATACAAATAATAGGGAATTTGGAGTATGGTGGATATTTTAAAGACAAGTAAGATTTTAATGTTGTAGAGTTTTTCAACATCAGATAATGGTGCATATGGCAGGACATTGCGGTATTGGCTTTCTCGCTGGCTTGGACTGTCTGTCCCTTGCAGCATGGGAGAGATGCTGCCATCTAGACAGAGAATCACCGAGAAGGGGTGAGCACAGCAAGCCTTTGATTAGCGAATCTCCTGGGGAAAGGCAGGACGGAAATGCTCACTGGCCTGAACTCATCCCTGGTGTAACTGAGACGACTCCCCTGGAGTTATAGCAGGGATAAATTTGGCTCTGTATTTTCCATACAAATGCCAGGAGCTCATGCGACAGGACAGGTGGATTAGAAGCAGGTGTGTGAAGGCTGAGGTGTGATACGAGTAGCGGAGACTCAGTTAAACACAGACATTGACCAGGAGATTAAACCCGCAGGGGTTTCACACGGCATGTGGGTGGCTTTGTGTCTGAGAGAGGTTGGTAAACAGACCGACAGAGCAGGAACTGTCTGCACTGAGGCAGAAGCTAAAGATCCTCCGCCGGATTCATTTCTCCATCTCTTGGACAGGAAGCGAAGGCAGAGAAGTTAATATTACTGCAGATTAAAGAGGGCGGAAGAGGTCAACTCCCCCTATACGCCTGCTTCTGGAGGTGCCAGAGGAGGCAGCATGCAGGTTCACCGGCCGAGCAGGTTACCTAATGGGCTGGGGGCTGCCCTGGTTTCTAGCCCATGGCACCCCATTGGCTGCAGGGTTGCACAGGCTGTCCCCAGGGGAGAACTGGGCCTTATGACTGGAAATAAGTCAGACAGGACAAAAAAAGGTTGGAGGAACTGGAGGGCAGCCAGGGAATGGATTTAGTGATCGGAATCTCATCAGCTACGAAACACTGAGGGGAAAGGACATGACACCGGCGATTGGATTCCAGCTTTGAGGGGACGTTTGCGTGTGGCCGCGGGGTACGCAGAGGCGTCTGGGAACGGGGCACGTGCCGCTCCCGTTCTCTATGGTCCCGTCATTTCTGTTCCTGCTGGGTAGGAAACAGGAAACATTTCTTCAAACTCCGCCCTTTGCTGTGCCCCACCATCTCGTCCTGCGAGCAGTTCCCCAAAGCAACCCGAGGGACACGCTGTTCTGAACCCGGCCCCTGGGAGGCTCTGCAGCGGGGGGTGACCCACAGAACGCCGAACGCTCAGTGCAGACAGCATCTTTAACATTCCCTTGATGGCTTCGTTTCCCTTCCGTCCCCGCCTCTCTCTCTCCAGCGGCCTGGCAGCCTGGCCTGGCTCCAGCGATAGCATTAAGGAGCCCTGTATCGATCTGGGTGTGCTGCTTTATTTTCTCTCCTTAAGAGCATGGGATGGGCTGATGAGCTCTGCCAGCTAGAGGCAAGGGGGTGGGCCAAAATTTCGCTGTAGCGCAGGGGCACTGCACAGCCCTGGGGGCCCTTGGCAGCCCCACCTCGCCCTCTGGAAGGGGGGGTGGAGACTACAGGATAGGTAGCAAGTTCGCTCAGCACCATTCAGTGCTGCAAATGGAAACTTCTCCACCTGGTGGGCGGGGGAGTCTGAACATATCAACAGATGTACTGCCACAGACCAGAGTGCCGCCTGGCCCAATATCCCTCCTCCTGGCATACCACTATGGACTGGCACGCTCCCTGTCCTGGTATCCCTCCTCCTGGCGCACTGCCACAGACCAGCGCTCCACCTGGCCCGGTATCCCTCCTCCTGGCTCTCCACCACAGACTGGCGCTCCACCTGGCCCGGTATCCCTCCTCCTGGCTCTCCATCACGGACCGGCGCTCCACCTGGCCTGGTATCCATCCTCCTGGCGCTCCACCACAGACCGGTGTAACACCAACAGACCCTGGTCATCAGGGGGCGGGATCAAACCTGAGGCCTCTAGAGCTTAGTGCATGAGCCTTGTACTGCATGAAGTAAAAGCCAACTGGCTGTTAGCAGACTCATTAATCTCTAAGTGGTCTCGGTGCCACTAGATGGGACAGAGCACCACGCCCAGGAGGTGTGTGGGTTACACCGGCGCCCCACCTGGCCTGGTATCCTTCGTTCTGGTGCTCCACCATGGACCAGTGCTCCACTTGACCCAGTTTCCCTCCTGCTGGCGCATTGCCGTGGACCAGTGCTCCATCTAGTCCAGTATCCTTGTCTCTTTTAATGTTGGATACTTCAGAAGGAGGCATGACCCCTCCTCACCCCAAACACACACACTGCACCTAACTGTCCTTGATTCCATCACAGGAGGGACATACCTCTGATCACGGCCTACCCTGACACAGGTGGGTCAATTGCCCATGTCATTTTATCCTAGCTGGCATTACTGCCAATACTTATTTTAATTCATGCAAGTGTCATGTTTGGAATCCTCCTAAACACTTGTCCTCAGTTTCCGGTGGCAGCAAGTTCCCCAGGCTGAGGTAATCTTGTGCGAGGGGATCCACCATGGATGGATTGTGACCTGTATGCTCTGCTTCTTCATCCAAAGTTCTCAAAGTGCTTTACAAAGGAGGTCACGATGGTTATTAGCATGACCATTCTACGGGTGGGGAAACTGAGGCACGAGGCGCTGAAGCAATTTGCCCAAGGTCACCCAGTAGCTCAGTGGCAGAGCCAGGAATAGAACCCAGATCTCCCGAGTCCTAGTTCACTGCTCTATCCACTGGGTCACTCTGCCATCTTAAACACTGAGCTTTCTGGGACAGGCAGGAGTTCAAAGAGAGGCAGCTCTATGTAATATTCAACACTTTGCTCCCTTCCCAGCTATCAGAAAAGGCAGTACACCGGCTCAGTGTGCAGCCGCAGCGTTTCATATGGAAATGTCCCTTTGGTTGCACAGATGGGTGACCGGCCTCGTTTCTCTGGCTTTGACTTGATTCTCTTTTGCTTGCTGAGCTTGCCAAAAATACCACCTGCTGCCAAGCCCAGAGGACACGCCAAAAGTTTGTTGCTCCTCCCCTTGCTTAAAAACAGACAAGAAAGTCTTATCCGCTGTGTTACGGTATTTGCGTTAATTCAGCCACGCACACTCTGTGCTGTCAGCAGGGGGTATGCAGAGAAAGTCACGTGGGCTGTCATTTCCCCAACCTCACATGTGGGTCTATTTTGATTTCCCTGGTAACAGAACTCCCAAGCCCATGACAGGTGATAATCTATGCCAGCAGATTTAAAACGGACGAGAGGAAGTGCTTTGTCACACAGCACGCCGTTAGCCTGTGGAACTCATTGCCACAGTATCCAACAGAGGCCAAGAGCTGAGCAGGATTCAGAGGTGGATTGGGCACGTGTAAAACAAAGATCGCCGCAGCGTTATAGTAATGATTTTGTTAAAAATTAACAAACATTTTGAACACGGAACATAACCCTTCCCGGCTCAGAGCATGAGCTGACCTCTAAATAATGGAAGTTTAGGAGGAAATGCCCTTCTGGCAGGTCGCCCCCTAGTGCCACACAGGGGTCTACCACCTTCCTTTGGAGCAGATGGCACTGAGTACTGTTGGTATCTATCTATCTATCTATCTATCTATCTATCCTTACTTCCTTCTTTGCTCCCAGTGCTCATGCACCTCTGTACCCGAGCAGGCAGACAGAGAGGATTTTCAAGGAGGTTGCTATGAAGACAAACAGACTAACGATATTTGCGAGTCCTTCTGAGGCTGTCGAGCGATAATGCAGCAGCGAGGCCGTTCAGACGCCCTCCCTTCTCGCTGAAAAGCAGAACTAAAGTTCTAAGCCCAGCCTGCAAATCTCCAACCGTCTTCAGGGCATGGAGGAATTAGCGAAGATCGCTGATAACTGGATCCAATTTACAAGGCGTGCGGCCAGGACAAAGAAGATAAATAATCTTCAGATGGGCTAATTAAAGTCTCGTTAAAGATTAATTAATGATAGTTGCAGGCGAGGCAGCCTTCCGGGGTGGTGCAGGTAGCGTGTGGGCCTCTCCGTGAGGCCGAGGTGAGCTGAAGATTAATTCTTGGCAATTCTGTGCTGTCTCTGCAAGGAAGGCACGGGGGAGTTCACGCTGTATCCAGCTCCAGACAGGCTCCCAAGTGCCCAGCACATTTCTGGTGCTGTCTCCTGATACAGAGAATTTAGCCGGGCCCTTTGCTGTCCCCTGCCCCCCACCCCCTGGAACAAATGCTTCAGGGAAGAAGCACAGGCTGCACGCGAATGCTGGTGAGTCAGAAGCTAGTGTGAGGGGGCGGCTGGGTGGAAAGGGCACCGGGAAGCCTGGCTGCTGAGCAGTGCATTAGCTTGACCTTTCGGAGAAGCGGCTCTAGCCTTTGACGGCCTCTCCAGGCCTGGGAAGGGAGGTGGGGCGCAGATCGAGTCAAAGCCGCAGGGCTGCAGAGGATGCTTGTAATGAGAAGGGCAAGAGACGGGAGCCAGTGTCGGGGTGGAGGCAGAGGAGACGGCCGGAATCAGCTCCTTCGTATGAATAATGGATCCTAAACACCCTCGCTGCAGGGGGCGGGAGCCAGGGCACTCCCCTCCCTGATACCCCAAACATATGTGCTCTGCGCCCACCATTGTGTCCCCCCCCAGCCCAGCTCCCCGATTCTGCCAGTCTCTGGGTTCTGCTCCATCACTGCACACACCCCCTGCAGCGGGCGCCGCCAGCTCCCTGGTACCCCAGTCTCTGGAGCTTCCCCACCCTTTTCGAGCTCCGTGTATTTGATTTTTCTCCGGGGAATGCCCTGATGAGCTACTCCCACCATGTGGTAGCTCTGAGATACAACAGGCTGGTCCTTCGCCCCCCTCACCGCTTCTTCCTTAAGCACTTCATCAGGTGGGTACTTCGGGGCTGCATGTTTTTAGCCTGGTGGTTGTTTCCAGCTCCTGTGGGATTCGGAGAAAGACGGCGTACGACCACAGTGCCAACTGGGTGCGGCTGCGTGGGTTGTAAGCGGTAGCTCCACAGGCAGCGAAGGGGTTAAGGGACTGGCAGGAGAGGTGGGGAATTCGGCATCGTCTCTGGCCTTGCGATGATCTGAACTGGTTTTCTGCAAAGAATCTGCTTGAATTATTTAACTGTGAGGCTCCTTGCCTGGACTCTGGCCTTCATCTGTTGTCTGAAGGCTGAAATAGCCATCAGGTGAGACGCACCTTATACCAGAGCAGGTTTCTTCTCCCTCCCCACCCTCCTCAGTGCTTTGGCCAAGGTCTGTGCCATGCTGAGGGGCTGCTTTCTCCCAACAGACACAACGCCTCGAGGACCAGGGGGAAGGATGGCCTAGGTTCAGTTAGTGTCCTCAAGCAAGCCTCTGCAGCGCCTTTTGCCTCAGTTTCCCCCCTCTCTCTTTGGCTGGAAGCGGCTACATAGGAGGGCAAATTCTTCTTCTTCTCCCTGGGACAATGTCGGTGGCATCCACGGCAGCTCTGGTTTGCAATGCAGCGTCTCAGCCTGGAGCATCTGGAATGCCCTCCCAGTCGTCACTTCACGCTGGTGTCTTCCCTGGAGCATTTTCTGCAAACCGGACTCGGCACAATGAGCCGTTTGCTCGCAGCGGGACGGGGTTTCGCTCCTCGTTTCACCCTCTGGGAAGAAAGAGCCGTTGGCGGCTTGGTTTAATGTATCTGGAGCTGCCTCCTGTGCCGCTCCCTGCTCAGTGTCAGCAAAACGGTCTGCAGCTGACGGACACCCAGGAGACCCAGACTTCGCTCGGCTGGGTGATGGACCAGGAGCCAACAGCTCTCTGGGGTTATCTATATAGAGGCTTAAATGTGTGTGATCATAAACCCGGGCCTGCCAGGCTGGTGATGTCATATGCAATACTGATGCTATCATGAAGCTCTGCGATGCTGCTGGCTCTGTGCATATGGTGTGGCGAGGCCTCCAGGGATGGGGGGGCGGGAGGGGTCATGAGCTGCTCTCGCCACGTTCATCACCTGTCTTGGCATCCCACCAGGCTGAGCTGCAATGTTCTCCCGTCCAGACACAGCGAAGGGGTGTCGGCCTCCATGTGAATTCAGGGCCCTGTTCATAGAGTCACAGAATATCAGGGTTGGACGGGACCTCAGGAGGTATCTAGTCCAGCCCCTTGCTCAAAGCAGGACCAATCTCCAACTAAATCATCCCAGCCAGGGCTTTGTCAAGCCTGACCTTAAAAACCTGTTCACACCCTGCAGACCATAGGCACCAACTCCGTGGGTGCTCCCCCCGCCCCGCCTCCTCCCCCCCTCCCAAGCACGCCGTGTCCCCGCTTCTCCCTCTCCCTCCCAGCACGTCCCCTCCCCCCCCCGCCACCTAACAGCTGTTTGGCGGCACTTAGGACTTTCCCGGAGTGAGGGGGAGGAGCTGGGACACGACGCGCTCAGAGGATGAGGTGGAGAAGGGGCGGAGACTTGGGGGAAGGAGTAGAATGGAGGCAGGGTGAGGGTGGTGCAGGAAAAGGCGAGGCCAGGGCGGGGGGTGTCGAGCACGCACCGGGCAGAGGGGAAGTCGGTGCCTATGCTGCAGATGCTGCCTCGCGGGACACGGCGCGCACCCGTGGGAAACAGGAGCAGCCCAGGATGGGAGGTGACCCCAAAGGGAGATGGGTCTGGCCAGATTTCCCCATGGGTGAGATCAAATCAACACCCACCCACCCTCTACACAGGCACTCTGCAGACTAGAGCTCCCACCAGGATTCCTGTCTGTCCATCCGTCCCCGTCCCCACAGTGACTGAACACCTCCCGAATCATGTGAAATAGAAATAACAAGAGCCTTTTCCCCTCCTCCCTCTCTCGCCGGGAGCTTGTGACTGTGTTTGTGTATTTACGCTGGCGTGAGTGTGCGAGGACATTGCAGAGGGTTTGCAT
Organism: Malaclemys terrapin pileata; assembly: GCF_027887155.1. NCBI lineage: Eukaryota > Metazoa > Chordata > Testudines > Emydidae > Malaclemys > Malaclemys terrapin. The sequence goes on along the minus strand of NC_071510.1, from coordinate 130,124,518 downwards.
GGGGTCCGTAGTGGGAATGAGTTCCAATGCAGCGGCCTGGGTCCCGACTCCCGTGCTCACAAGTCCCCCTATGGCTTGGCAGTTCCATTGTCCCAGTGGAATGGTTCTGCCAAGGGAGATCACGATTGTCATGGGCGAGGTGTCTCTCCCGTTGCTGTGGCCAGTCCCACGGTGGGCTCCAAACATCAGGCCAGAGACCTTGAACTGGACTCTGTTTCCAAGGGGTGGCCTGAGCGGAGTGGAGCATTGGGCTGATGTCTTTCTGGGAGCCCAATGCTGACCCATGCAGTGGGGCTCTAACCCCGGTCAGCGGCTATTTGGGAGCGATGGATGGTGGGTCGAGTGGAGGCCATGTTGGCTGCTCCGTCTTTGCTTATGGAAGGCAGTCTTTTCTCAAAAAGGGTGAGGAATTCTTGTTGTCATGCTCAGGGATATGAGCAGGACTGAGGAGATGACAAACCAGGGCTGATGTATATCAGAGACCTTCCTGACAGTGAGCTGTAGTAGATTGTGGAGTTGTTCCCCAGGGAAGAGGTGGGAGCCCCAGGGCTTGGATCTTTTAAAGGTCAACTAGACAGAGCACGAGAAAATCTATCTATGTCTTTTTCTATTGCCGTGGGAGCAAGTTACAGAGTGAAGTGTACATCCATGCTGGCATACCACGCCAACACCTGAGCTGTCTAGACCTGCATAGGCAGGTGCTTAGATATCGATTTTTAGGGCCAGAAAGGACCATTCTGCTCATGTAGTCTGACTTTATTCTTTGAGAGCCAAGGTGGGTGAAGTAATACCTTTCGTTGGACCAGCTTCTGCAATACAAGATATTACCTGCCCAACCTTCTTGCTAATATTCTGGGGCCAACGCTACACTGCTTTTATTTTTTGTATTATCGTAGTCCTGGGCCCGGCCCCCATTGTGCTAGGGATGGGTGAACTATGGTCAGACCTTTCCCATCTGAAACGTCTCTGGTCCTCTGAAGAAGGCACAGCCGAGCCCCAGGGTTTAGAGCAGGTGAAGGGGTTCTCCGGGCCCAACACATACGCGCGTTCCTCTCTCACATGTCCCTGGTTTTCTGCCATCCTTGGTGAAACAATTCCACTGGCCAAAGTGTTGACGCAGACTGGTCCTGACGGGTACCTTGCATTTCCCCCGTCTTGGCCCATTTAACCAGCCTGCACAATGCCTGCTCCTCTTGTTCGCTACAGACCATCAGCTTTTCCTCTCTCTCCTAATCTGCGTGTCCCCAGTTCCTCCCTCTCTTTAGACAGGACACGCTCTCTGATGCTTCTGGTACTTTCATTGTCGCCTTCGGGCTCTCTCTGGTTTGCAAATCTCCCAGGGTTGTGAGGCAGACAAAACACCAGGCTCCCACCAGGTCCTCTGGCTCAGGCCAGGGCACGCTGTCCAGAGAGGGCAGTCCTTGGGCTATCCCGTAGGCATGACACTGTCTCAAATACAAGTGACGGCTTCCTTGGGCACAGACAACTGCAGACACTGTGCACGAGAGCTCATAACGGCACACCTGGTGCTGTATTTTGCACCGCCCGCAGGTGTGTGAGGTGTGGGGATGGGAAGATGAGGTCCCTGTCCCGGAGCACTTACCATTAGCAGGCGGTCATGCATGGATATAATACACTCACACCAGCCTATTACTGGCAGATACTGAGTCATTGGGTGCGATGTTCCCTGGCTCTGCACTCTCAGGAGCGGCGCCAGTGTTTTTGCCGCCCTAGGCGGGGGTCCTTCCGCGCTCCCGGTCTTCGGCGGCAATTCTGCGGCGGGGGGTCCTTCTGCACTCCCGGTCTGCGGGGTACTTCGGCGGCGGGTCCCAGAGCGCAGAAGGACCCCCCGCTATAGAATTGCCGCCGAAGATCCGGAGCGCGAAAGGACACCCCGCCGCAGAATTGCCGCCCCCCAAATCCTGGTGCCCGAGGTGACCTAGGCGGTCACCTAAATGGAAGCACCAGCCCTGTGCACTCTCCATTAAATACAGGTGCCTGCGGGTCTGTGGAGTTTCTTACTCTTGCCCTGAAAACAGTTCAACCCCAGAACAGGTCAATGAAATTTGTGCTCCAGTCCTTTCCCCGCAGCCACCTCCCTCTCTGCACATATGCTGTCTTTGTATAATACTGTCGCTCAGCCTGGTGAGCTGTTCTCAACACTGACGTCACAGAGCAGGGGGAGAGGAAATCCCGCCACGGCAGGTGTCAAAGAGCGACGCCCTCTGGCCTGTGTTCTGCAGGAGGTCAAGCCAGAGGATCACATGGGCCCCTGTTGGCCTTGACCTCTGTGACTCTTTTGTGTCACTGACCAATGGGTAGTGCTTGGTCCTTATGTCCATGACATGAGAATAACCTCCAACTGAGACAAGCTGGAATGAACTAACTCCTTATACAGTCCATGGGTGGCGTACCCAAGCCCACTTATCCACTGACGCTTTAAAAACTCCCGCACCGCAATCTGGGTCTATGCTGGTTATGTGATATGTATGTATCTTTTCCTCCTTGCAACCGATACCTGTAATCCCTCAGAACTCAAGCCTGACCCCAGATGTACAGTACCTTCCCCCTTAACTTGTGTATATTTCATTTTAAACATTCACTTTAATACAATGTTTAAATCTGTTCTACCTGTGTGTGTGCTCTACAGAGGATAAGAGACCTAGTATTGCTGCCAGCTCCTTTTGCTCAGGTGTCGGAAGTTGTTGTTCTGGCAGCAGAAGCCCCAGGGTCCTAGGCCCAGCTCCCAAAGTGTGTGTGTGAGTTGCAGTAAGTTGCAGGGCTAACGCACACCTCGAGTGTGTCTGCTCGGGGGGTTATGCCCTCCTAAAGGGCTGGCAGCCAGCTGGCAGACACACCAATTAGGGAACCGGGTCCTGTGGGTGACCTGCTGGCCAGGTTCTGATGCACCGTAGAATCCGGCCCTCCCGAGCAATACGGGGAGCCACATGGAGGGCTTTAGAGTTGGAAGCCGGATGGTGGGGTTGGCTTTGTTGCCTCTGCCCATGAGGTCCTCCTGGGTCAGTTTCCATTGCATAATAATGGCAGTGAAATCCTTCTGCATTCAGCGTGTCCCCGCCTCTCCGCGCTTCCTCCGTCGCACAGACTGGAGCGACGGGGACGTCCCCATTAGTAATCTGGGTCTCTGCTTCCCGGCAGCCTCGCCCAAGGAGCCAGTGCTGATGTGCCGATCCAACAACTACCCCAAGGGATTCTACTGCAGTTGGCACCTACCCAGTCCCACGTACATCCCCAACGCCTTCAATATCACCGTCATGTAAGTGCCTGGGTCCCGGGGGGAGGGGAGAGGAGGGGAGTGTTGCCTCTTTGCATGGGGCAATTTTGTCTCCAGACTGAGGGCCAAATCTGGAATAAATCTGGAGTCGCTCCTTGACTGTGTGTGGACGGGAGCTGCTGGAGTGGGGAGCATAGGGGAGTTTGCACTGCAGCTGCCCACTGTCCTTGTTCTGTGGATGAATCAATGGGTTTCTGGCTCCAGGGCTGTCAGTCAGCACAAAATCCCCCTTCCCGACGGTTTCAAGTCGCGGAGAGCGCATGAGCTCGGGGCGTCCCCTTTGGAAGGAGATAACCTCTTGGGCGCTGGAGCTGGCGTGGCACCTTGTAGCCCCGGGAGGTGGGGTTGCAGTGTTGGACTGGGGGTGATGGCTAGGGTTACCATACGTCCGGATTTTCCCGGACATGTCCAGCTTTTGGGGGCTCAAATCCCCGTCCGGGGGGAAATCCCCAAAAGCCGGGCATGTCCGGGAAAATCGGGAGGGAGGGCTGGGCCGGGGTCGCGGGGCCGGGCGCGCGGGGCCGGGCCGGGGTCCAGGGGCGCAGTGCCGGGCCGGGAACCGGGCCGGGGCCGTGGGGTCGGGCCGCCGAGGGGGTGCGCTGGGCCGGGGGGCCGGGAGCCGGGCCGCCGGGGGGGTGCTCTGGGCCGCGGGGCCGGGAGCCGGGCCACCGAGGGGGTGCACTGGGCTGCGGGGCCGGGAGCCGGGCCGGGGCCGCGGGGCCGCCGGGGGGGGTGCGCTGGGCCGCGGGGCCGGGAGCCGGGGGGTCGGGCCGGGAGCCGGGCCGCCGGGGGGGTGCGCTGGGCCGCGGGGTCGGGCCGCCGGGGGGGTGCGCTGGGCCTGGGCCGCACCTCCTCCCCCCACACCCCCCCTTACCTGCCCAGGCTTCCCGCGAATTAAATGTTCGCGGGAAGCAGGGGAGGGGGCGGAGACTTTGGGGAGGGGGCGGAGTTGGGGAGGGGGCGGGGCTGGGGGCGGGGCCAGGGCCCCGTGGAGTGTCCTCCTTTTGGAGGCACAAAATATGGTAACCCTAGTGATGGCAGAACTGAGGCAGAAGCTGAGAGACGCCCCCTTGGCTACGCCCGCAGAGCCGTTTCTAAATGGGTGCAATCGCCCCCATCCACAGCACGGGAGGCTGGGGCAAGGCCCAGCTCAAACGCCAGGTCAGAGTCCCACGGCACACTGAGAAAGGGGGAGCAGGTCAGCCCGGGAGCCGGAGAAGAGTTTCACTCTGAAAGTGAAGCCAGAAAACAACAGGCTTCATGGCTGGGTTTGTGAGAAGGTGGAGAGTGGCGGGGTCTGCCTAAAGATAGACCCAAACTGGGCCACCAGACCCAACCGTCCCCGGCTTTCACCACACAGACAGAAACCCCTGTGATGGTGCAGCTGAGGCCTGAGCCAAAGAGGAGGGCCCAGGGGAAGATGGAGGAGCGAGGAGTCTCCCTAAGGCTGAGGGCAGGTCTGAGCTGAGAAGAGACATGATAATTAAGGCCAGGCTGGAGCACAGGGATACCAGCATGGCACCAGGCCTGGACCCCAGTGAGCCTGTCCCGCTGAGCGCTGATCCTCGGGGTAACGCCTGATTTCTCTTCTTTTCTGGTTTTGACAGGCATGGCCCAAGAGAGTTGGTCTGTGAGAAAGACGCTTTCCCCAAAAACAGGTGTCACATCAGATATCTCCAGCTGTTCTCCACGGTGAAGTACAAGGTGACCTTGACAGTCACGAATGCCCTGGGCAGAAACGCCACCACAATCACCTTTGACGAGTTCGCCATAGGTAACTTCCCCGGCTGGCGCTGGGCTCTCGGAGCCGGGCGGGCAGTTTGACTGGTTCTGAGTGTGGCGCGCGGCTGCCTTTCTTAGTTCCTGGGTGGTAGTGCAGGGGAGAGGTGCCAGGTTGACAGCCTTGGAACAGAGCCTTTGTTATCCACAGAACGAGATTATCCAGGGCAAAGCATGGATGTGTCCTACTCATGTTGTGCAGGGACTCCCTCGAGTCAGAAGAAGGGAATATGGTCTCCGTGGTCCATATAGCCCATTGGCTCCTCTGCTGTTGGAAAGAGAGTCCATGCCAACTACGTGTTGCTTCACTGAGTGTTTTGCTTAGGACATGGGCTGTGACTAGGTTCTGCCAGTTTTGGTTGGACGTATTCCTGGGGGTTTCATCCCCTGACACAATCTTTAATTAAAGATTAATCTTTTAATTTTGGGAAACTCCAGGACAATCCTGGTGGGTCGGTAGCCCTAGCTGTGACCGCTAGTTAGACCATCAAACAGCTGTCCGATGACAATGCCATGTGGTCGCCACAGAGCGAAGCAAGATTTGAACAGGCAGCCTCCGAGCCGTCTGATTCCCAGCTTACGGCCTGGCGCGTTGCCTGTTTCCCATCGCGGGCTGCCGGGATCAGAGGAGATAACTGAGCTGTCAGAGCAGTCCCCCAAATACACGCTCAGCTCCTTTCTACTCAGACGCGGCTTGGGGCGGGAAGCAGGCCTCCTTTGGAGCGGCTCCACTGTCCGCCTCCCATTCTGAGCAGGGAGAAAGAAGTTCCCGCAGGGAACGGGTGCATGAAAAGAGGGATTCGCTGCTTGCACCAGACTTACTCCGTCCCTGTTTTCACTCAGCCAGTCAGGGAGCAGAAATAATAATGCCCTGGGTGACTCGGCTGCCCAATCACATGCCACGAGCAATAGACGGTCACAATGAGTAATTCAGGAACAGCCTATAGGCCGAGCTGTGGTCCCTAGAGCAATGGATCAATAGTTCCCTTGTCTCAGGTTCCGTGTGGTTTGGTATCAGCTACGTTGAGAGATGCAGACATCTCTTAGGAGAGGGAAGAGCCACCGGAAACACAGCAGACAAGTGGGACAGGCTGTTGTTATTGAGCATGTGCACTGCCTTAGCACCTGGAGGCCTCGGTCTAGCCAGGGCCCCCTCGTACTGGGTGCGTTCCAGACATACACTAGAAGCCCATTCCTGCCCAGTAAATGCACAATCTTCATCCAAGGCAAGAACTGGGTGACAGAAGCGAACAGGAGAAGGAGGATTAGCTATGGTAGCGTTATTATTTATGTATATCAGCCTAGCCCGTAGGAGCTCTAATCCCAGACCAGCACCCTGTTGTGCTAAGTTCTGTGTCCGCAATTCATAGGTGCTCATTCGGCGGCAATCTCAGCCAGCCCCCTGCCCAACTGTAACGTACAACCGATCCTCATTGAACAGGCAGCCGGGCTTCAGGAGCCAGTAGACCCACATGGTGGCACCTCGCGTAGCCGCTCACTGGAACGCTTGTTGCTATTCTATGTGTAATAACGGTGATAACCACACGGCTGCCGCAGTGTTGGGGGCCGTGATAAAAACCCAAACAGAATAGAACCTGGCATATCTCTAGCGTCCCACATCTCAAGGGAACCCAAAGCCCCCTACAACCCACAGATGAATGACATCATCAGTGGTATCAGACTTTCCATTTGGCTTTGATTCTGTCTGTTTAGGCCTAGACAAGCTTTGGCTGAGTCGAGGAGCATCTCAGACTTTGTCATAAGTTGCTGGATGGAGCAATTAAGGTGAAACGATCACAGATATTCTCGTGTTTCTGGTTCTGGCCAAAACCAGACCAAAAACGTAAACGCAAGAATTAACCAACTGGCCTTCAGTTTCCATCAAGATTCAAGTTTTCTTCCATTTGAGTTGGGAGATAAGAGCAAAGCCCAGAAACAAATAAAACAATGTGTTGGTTACATGACTGCACCATCAATTATTGAATCATAGGAGCAAGGAAATGTTGTCCCTGCAATTCAGCCAGTGTTCAGGCAACGCATAAGTCAGTTCAGGGAGAGAGAAAGATGGGCAAAATCCATGGTTGGTGTAAGCAGGTACAACTCCATGGATTTCAGCTGAGTTGCTTTCACTCACCCCAAGATGGATTTGGCTCCTGTATGGTCCTAAATTCAGAAAAATTCAAACCGGAAATAAAGCACCAAATCTTAACAGTGAGGTAACTATGAACCCCGGGGGTCCTGTGTTTGTACAGCACCTAACACAATGTCCTGGTCCATGACAAGGGCTCCCAGACACTACAGTAATACAAATAACAAATCCTAATAATAGCAGTTGGAACAACTAGCCCAGGGCTGTGGTGTATTGTCCATCACTTGGCGTCGTTAAATCAAAACTCGCGGTCTTTCTAAAAGACACACTCCTTAAACTAAGGCGACCTCTAGTTCCACTACAGGTTGTTGGACTCAATGCAGGAATCACTCAGTGAATTTCTATGTCCTGTGTTATGCAGCAAGTCACACTAGATGATCATACTGATCCCTTCTACCCTGAACATCTCCAGAAACGATGTGTTTACACCTGCAGAGAGTAAGGGGATAGACGTCTCAGTGAGGAGTAAGTGGTTAAGTAGGCAGCAGGGGAGCTGGCAGAGAAATTATGGGAGGAAGTCATCGGCAGAGAAGGAAGTCTACTCGAACCTTCCTACACCACCCAAATTGGGCCTCTTTTGAGGTCTCAAAGAGCTTGCTTGACTTTAAATAAATATTTAGCAAATGAAGCAAATCAAAATCAGAAAGGCTAAGGTGCAAAATGAGTTACACCTAGCAAGGAACATAAAAGACAAGAAGAAGAGCTTCTTTAAATACATTAGGAGCAAGAGAAAGATGAAGGAAAGTGAAGGTCCTCTACTTAGTAGGGAAGGAGAGCTAATAACTGGTGACATCAAGAAGGCTGAGGTGTTTAATGCCTGTTTTACATCTATCGTCACTAAAAAGGTCACTAACGGGGACCAGATACTAAACACAATTAATAGCAACAACAAGGGGGAAGGAATGCAAGCCAAAATAGGAAAGAACAGGTTAAAGAATAGTTAGATATGTTAGATGGAGTCAAGTCAGCAGGGCCTGATTAAATTCATCTTAGGGTACTTAAGGAACTAACTGAAGCAATCTTGGAACCATTAGCACTTATCTTTGAGAATTCATGGAGGATGAGTGAGGTCCCAGAGGACTGGAGAAGGGCAAACATAGAACCTATCTTTAAAAAGGGGAACAAAGAGGACTTAGGGAATTATAGACCAATCAGCGTAACTTTGATACCTGGAAAGATACTGGCACAAATTATTAAACAATCAGTATGTAAGCACCTAGAGGATCATAAGGTTAGCCAGCATAGACTTGTCAAAAACAAATCGTATCAAACAAACCTAATTTCCTTCTTAAGCAGGGTTACTGGCCTAGTGCATGGAGGGAGGGGGGAGCAGTAGACATGATATATCTTGATTTTAGTAAGGTTTTTGACATAGTCCCACATGACAGTCTCCAAAAATAAAGTGGGGGAGAGAGGGGGAAAGTAGCCTTGATTAAATTACTATAAGGTGGGTGCCCAACTGGTTGAAAGAACAGACTCAAAGAGTAGTTACCGACCATTTGCTGTCAAACTCTGAGGACGTATCTGTTCCCGCAGGAGTCAGTCTTGCCTCTGGGGGTAGTCAATATTTTCATGAATGACTTGGATCATGGTGGGGAGAGTATGCTTTAAAAATGAGCTGGGCGGGGTTGCGATCCCGTTGGGGGACAGGATTAGAATTCAAAAGACTTTGACAAATTGGTCTAATTTCAGCCAGATGAAATTCAATAAAGACAAGTGCTCAGTTCTACACTGAGGAAGGAAAGCTCAGATGCACAACAGGGAATAACTGGATAGGGGGTCGTACTGCTGAAAAGGATCTGGGGGTTAGAATGGGTCACAAATTGAATATGAGTCAACAGTGTGATGCAGGTTAGGACATGTCACTGCAGGACTCAACTCTTCCTTGACTGGCCTTTTCATCACCAGGATTGATCCGACCCAGGACGCCCCACAGGTGCAGTTCCACTTGTGGGAGCTGTAGTGTAGACAAGACTCAGGAGGGCTCCGAGGCTTTTACCAGAATGGTCTTATCTAGACTGAGATATAAATCTGTGATATTAACTAGCTCCTTCTAATTAACGTCGTCTAAAACTCGTCAAGACAAAGCCATTGAATTTTAGCACATGCTAAACTATTCTAGCTAAAACCCACATTTTATAACCTGCTGAAATTGAGCGAAAGGCATTGAAAGGTATCCACGCTGGTAGCAAAAAAGAACTAGATAAGTTCCTGGAGGACAGGTCCATCAATGGCTATTAGCCAAGATGGTCAAGGATGTAACCCCATGCTCTGGGTGTCCCTAGCCTCTGTTTGCCAGAAGCTGGGAATGGGCGACAGGGGATGGATCACTTGATGATTCCCTGTTCTGTTCTTTCCCTCTGGGGCACCTGGCATTGTCCACTGTCAGAAGACAGGATACTGGGCTAGATGGACCATTGGTCTGACCCACTATGGCCGTTCTTATGTTCTTATTAAGTGGGGTTTTCAACAGAGTTAAACTACCCTGACTGAACTAACTTGATTAAAATTAGAAGGAGGTATCTACCCATCAGAGGAATGAGGAGTGAAGCCTTCCACTAGGCATAGTTTGGGGAAACAACCTGACTAGTTTGAAGATGGAGTTTGATAAATTTATGAACAGGATGGTATGATGGGATTGCCTGTGGTATCAGGGGACTGGACTCAATGACCCAGCAAGTCCCTTTCAGTCCTATGTTCCTAAAAAAATCCACCTTTTTATCCTAGTTTAGATAGGCCGTTGCCATCTAACCCTCGTCTGAGTGGTGGAGGTAAACACGCCTGAGAACTGCCTATACTAGAGCCTCCACTGGTTGGGAACTATGGCCCCAGAAACTCCTAGTGTAGACACATCCAGCAGTAAATTCAGATGCAGCCTCAGATTAAAGGCTCTTCCTCCCCCAGAAGCCCAGCCACGCATGCAGGAGCTTAGTAGACTCTCCCTGACTCCCTCTGAATGGAATTGAATTGAATCTCAGTTGAGCGTGGAGCTAGTCTGCCACTTGTTTCCTTGTCAGACCACCAGCGATGGGGCCCATCTAAACAGCCAGAGCCCTGGGAAGAACTAACCTTCTTTGGTGCGTTTCCTCCTCCCCCCTGCTCCAGTCTCCAGCGGAAACCCCCCTCCCCAGCAGCTCAGAAGATGAGCTCTAATTGAGTGGAAAATGACTGGCCCATTCTTTTGATGTCCTTTGCTGCTGCCTTGCTTGCCGGTCACATAGCGCTGCTCGTTAGCATCCAGCTGCAAGGAGTCACTCTGTGTTGCCATTTTAAATGATGGCTGCAAGATGTGTTCGAACCCTCCGGCCGCCGTCTCTCATCAGTAAGGAATCTGGGCTGCTGTCCTCCCCTCTCTTGCCTGGAAATGGTTTTCTGAGTTGTGCTTTCTGCAAAGGTAGCAGTATTCGCTGAGGCTGGGAGAGGAGCTCGGAGCTCAGGGCAGTCAGGAGTGGGGAGAGGAGCCAGGGCAGCTAATGCACCCCTTACCACGCTTCACAAGCCAAACACCTCTGCTCTTTGCCCCAAAGGAGCATGGGAGCAGATGGACCAGTGCCATCAGCAGAGAAGGGAGAGAGCCTGGAGAGAGGGGGTGGGTCGTGGGTGTGAGCAGTGAGAGTGGGCTAGGGGAGCAGGTGGAGGCCTTGGAGCAGAGACACACAGAGAGGGACTAGGTACAGTGACCGAGGGAGCTATAAACTCTCAGGGCATAAACTGACTATTAGCTACGGCAGCTCAGGAGAAAACTTCCCCCGGGGGCAGACTGTCCCGTCACCGGCTGTCTGAAGCAGCTAGGGCTGGCCACGGTCAGAGTCAGGATTCCAGGCTAGGTGGGCCCCCGTCTGATCCATCCTGGCAGTGCCGAAGTCCCTGTAGGCAGCGTGAGCCAGCAGAGACACGCTGGCGAGGCGTTACAGTGGGACGAGAAGGAGCCAGCCCGTGCCTCAGCTGTCATAGGCACGTGGCCCAGTTCAAAAGGATCCTCTCGCTGGGGAGGGTGAAGAGCAGGACATTCCGGGTTGGGCAGGGGGAGGACAGCCAGAGGTTACTCCTCAGAAAGGGCTTGGACTCTGATAGGGCTGCCTGGGTGACTCCCCCTGTGCTTCCAGAGGACACGAAGGGTGTGTCTACACTGCAGTAGGCACCCACGGCTGGCCCAGGCCGGCTGCCTCAGGCTCGCGGGGCTCGGGCTAAGAGTCTCTTTAAATGCAGTGTTAGACATTCAGGGTCAGGCTGCAGCCCGAGCTCTGGGATCTTCCCATCTGGAAGGGTCCTAGAGCCGATCCCAGCCCGAGTCAACGGGCACGGGCCAGCCGCGGATTTTCAGTTGCAGTGTAGACGTACCCTAAAGTGCCAAGGAAAGGGGCGAGAGCTTCCCTTCTGTGCAGGGTGGGGCGGGCCGGGCAGGGCCTTGACTCTCATGGCGTCCTGGTTCAGCCCATGGTTTCCATGCAGGAGTCGGGAACCGCTGGTTGTTTGCTGGCAAACACCGTGAAGCAAGGGAGCCGGCTTGTCTAAGGCAAGCCGCCACTGTGCCTGCGCTGACGGACAGGGCATGGGGTTCAGTAGGCAGGTGCTGGGTGGCACTGGCGGCCTGTGAGAGACAGGAGGTCTGACTCCGACTGTGCGCACACTTGGAACTGGGGCTGCGAGTCTCTTCGAGCTAGTGCGCTTTACTGCTAGTGTAGCTGGGGTCGCTCGGCGAGCAACGGCACAGGCCGGCCGTGCCAACCACGAACCCGCCTGAACCCTGTGGGTGGGAACTCGGTATAGCTAGCCTGTGCCACTGCTGCCTCTGCCCGTGCTCCCGTGGCTACACTACTGTTCTTAGTGCACTGGCACAAGCGTGTCTGTGCAAGCTGGTAGTCACACCCCAAGCTCCTAGTGTGGACGTAGCCTATAACTGTGTTCCAGGCCCTCGGGCATCCTGTCAGGCCGAGTGTCGTGCGAGGAAACTCCCCCTCCCTGCTCCCCGCATGGTAAAACAGACCAAAAGCATCACATCTGGGCAGAACAATCAGTCATTTACAATCCATCGGTACTGGAACTGGGGGTGCTGCCGCACCCCCTGGCTTGAAGTGGTTTCCATTATATACAGGGTTCACAGTTTGGTTCAGTGGCTCTCAGCCCCCCCACTATACAAATTGTTCCCAAACCCCTGCATTTACCTCCACCTCTATATGGCCAGGTTTGACAGGAGCAGGGAGGGGACCTAGGACCTGCTTTGCCTGGGAGAGGGGGGCAAGAAACGTGCAGTTTTGCTCCATTTCCCAGAGGGAAAGGCAGCATTTGCCAGCAAAAATGCTGGGACGTGTCACCCTCTATCGACTCCTCACATGCCAGCCGAGCCGTGGTATTTACCGGTGCCTCTAGCCTGGCCTTAGAGAGGCAGCATGTGGGGGTCATTTGCCAGCGGAGCACCAGCAACCACAAGCTGCTACCCTCGTCTGGCGGTTTGGTGGCCCAGTTGTGAAGTGAGCCCAGCTCTCATTGAATATCTAACCTGTGACGGGTTCCCCCCGGGGTGCTACCTGGAACTGGGGTACCACTGAGCCCCCCAACCCACCAGCCTGGGCTCCCTTTACACTGTACTGCTGTGACCAGCCTGCCAAGCCCTCTCCCAGGCTCCAGCACACATACAGGTAGGGACACACCCAGCTGCAGTACGTGTAGATGCTGTGATCAGCTCTGCATGGGGAGGCCCAGCTAAGGAACTACCCTGCTGTCAAGTGCACCCCCCCCCAGAGTATAAACCAAAAATTAGACCGTCTTGTGCTGCACAGAGATCTGTACAGCGCAAGCTCATGAAATTCGCCCCCTCCCTCAAAGTGGAGGAGGATGTGCAACAGCTTTCTGCCCCGAGTTATGACTCCCACGCACTGGTTTGTGAGAAAGCAAAAACAAGTTTATTAACTACAAAAGATAGATTTTAAGTGATCATAAGGGATAGCAAACAGATCAAAGCCGGTTACCTAGCAAACAAACAAAACAGGCAAACTAAGTTTAATATACTAAAGAGATTGTATATGAGTAGCGAATTCTTACCTTAAATGATGATTCAAGCAGGCTGCAGAGATTCTTAAGGGGCCAGCTGCACTTGCTTACTGCTAAAATCCCCAGGTGTTCCATTCACAGGCTAAAAATCCCTTTAGCCTGGGTCCAGCACTCAGTCTCCGTTCCTTTGGTGTTTCCAAGAGTCTCTTTGGGTGGGGAGTCAGTGAAGAGCATATGGTGGAGAACCTTTTGTCTCAAAGCTTGGTTCCCACACCAGTCAGTAGAAAAACACTGATATTCCAAGATGGAGACGAGCACCAGTGACCTGGTCTCTGGTCCCTGTAGTGTCACAGCTGCCATGAGGCTGTTTGGAGCGTCCTCAGGAAGGATATAAACTTCTTCTAAGGCCTATTGTTCTCCCTAATGGTTCATTAACTTGAATGGGCCCTTCCCAGCCAGCCATCTAGACTGACAGTCTTTTGCCTAGTGGGCGTTCCCCAGGGGTAAACACATTTGTAATACAGATACATAGCCAATATTCCTAGCTTCAGACACAGACATGAAACATGCATACAAATAGGATAATCCTATTCAGTAAATCAGAACTTTTCCAATGATATCTCACATGACATATCTTGTGTAAAATACATCAGAATTATGCCATAATAATATCACTGTGAAGAATATGGGGTGTGGTGTCAAATGACCCCCCATCCTGATAGGCACTATTTGGGCCCCTGAGTGGCCTTCTCACTAGAAGCCAAGCACTGACTGGGCCGTGGAGAAGTGATCTGGGGTGAGGAGTGAGCCTGGAGGACGGTTGCTTGGCCTCTGCCTCTAGGACACTTTGTCCTTTGCATATACTGGGGCCTGCCAGAGCCTTTCACCAGCACAAACATCTCTCTGACAGAGAAGAGACTCTCGCACTGTCATTCACGTTTGCTGTACGTGGGGGAGGGGGAGTGAACAGCTCCTCTCTGAATCCTGACTTGTGTTTTAACAGCTTTAAAGCAGCCTGACAGATGGTATTTGCATTCTTCATGCAAAAGAGGGGGAGGGGGGGAAAAACCCAACAGCACCTCACCTCCACCGCGATTTTTCTGATGGGAGCCTTGGGCAAGTTATCAAAAGAAAATACACGGCATTAAAAATGTAACATCCTGCTGGTGCTAATTATTCCGCATATCAAAAGCAATTCAAGGCAAACGCGATTCCAAGCGAACCGCGGAGTGCGGGCCACCAACCTCAGGAAGGGAAAGACATTTTCGGCTCGTTCGGATGTGATAACATGCTCAAATGCAATCCCGGCACTCGAAAGGGCAGGCGGTCCCTGACCCCTTTGACCCGAAAGGAAACTGGAGCATTCATGCAGGTTATACGCAAGGGAGACTTCACCGCCCTCCCCCCCACCACCACCCAAAACGCAACCACCTCTCAGATGGCAGCCTGGCCACGCTGAACAGCAATTTAGAATGTGAGGACCGAGAGAAGCAAAATGGCCTTGGAGTCAAGGCACTGGACTGGATTCAAAAGATACAGGTTCAGTTCCTGACTCTGCCACAAGTCCTCTCTGTGGTCTTAGGCAAATCACTTAATCTCCCTGTTTCCCAGCTGTATAGTGGGGTTAATGATACCTCCTTACTTCCAAAGGGCTATGTGAGGATCCAGTATTAATATCTATGAGGTACTCACATGCTACACAGATAGGTCTGTAACAACCTACCCAGCAGGTCAGTTCAATTTAAACGACTTAGGTAGGCAGAATTAAAAGACCTAGACTGGAATTTAGCCAAGCCATGGAGTTTAATACCCTTACTCTTGTGAAAAATGCCCTGGGATACTTAATGATCTTAAGTGATCGGTTTTACAGCTCGGTTGAAAGACGGTGGCTCGGACAGCATAGTGTGCTTCTGCAGCACCTCGGTTTTACTCGGAGAGTTCCTCCTTTCCGCAACTGAGGGGGCCGGACTACTTCATTTCTGAGCTATGACAAGGTGACAGGCTAGGCTGAGATCTGAAAAGCTGAGGTCACGTTTGTCTGACTGGGGCAGGGGCTGTCTGAAAAAGGAGGGAGTTCACACAGCATGGCAAGCTTGGAAATGAAACATGGGAAGGAAATTTACTTGGCCAGCCCAATGCTGCCCTTGCTGCTCTTAGAACTGCTGGGCCAGCAACAATTGGTAGCTAGAGCTTTTTTTGCCGAGGATTATTTATTTTCCCCTTTTTTCTGCCAGTGAATTATCCATGAAGGGATTTTGATTTTTTTTTAATGAATTGGGTCCGCATTTGAAACGAGATGCTGCACGTTTTATATGAACGCCTCACGGCCTAGGCGCTGTTGGTGAGCTACGTGATTCATTTGCTACTTCCACTCGTCTCTGGTCTACTCAGTTCTTATTCCTGGCACGAAGTGGGTTACCTGAGTCACGTGGTATTGTTTCTGCTCTCTGACTGGATGACTGACATTTTTCGAAGGAGCGAAACCAAAGACATCAAATAAGAGATTCAGTGTACCTCCATCAACATGACAAAGTCTTTGCAAAAATCACAGAACCCCTGTTTGATAGCTGCTTGTTTGAGTGCTAGCAAGAATGCTCCTGGTCAGTTAGAAAGGTCAATCTTTTCTATAGCCTAAATGGTGACCATGCGGGTCGTATGGCACCATAGGGTTCGATCCAGCCCATCCCTATGGAGAACAATGCAGGCTTGTCCCCTATAATACATTTGTATTGTTTTGTACAATCTAATTATAAAAGATCTAAGTGGTAGGGATTCCCACTTGTTCTCCCAGTGTAATTAACTGCTTTAGTTATACCAGTATCACTTCCTTTGGAGACACGCTTATTCCAGTATAAATGTGGCTTTTTTCTGTCTTAAACCACTTCCCAAGCGACATTATCTTATACTAGAATACGAGTGTGCTCATGGGGTTATACCAGTAGCACTATCTCAGTTTAAATTCACACTTTACCTTAGACCAGTGTAGGCAGGTCCTTCATTTCACCATTACTCTACATTGCTTACCATGCTTTCTTTCTTTTTTTCCTGCTTGCAAATCGGTCATGAGCGGAGGTGGATTCCTCTTAGCAGATCAGTTGGTTGATTTAAGGCTGGGGTTCTCAAACTGAGGGGGTCCCAACCCTCAGTCTGAGACCCTATCTCAGAGGGTCACGAGATAATTCCATGGGGGGTCGCAAGCTGTCAGCCTCCACCCCAAACCCTGCTTTGCCTCCAGCATTTATAATGGTGTTAAATATATAAAAAAATGTTTTTAATTTTTAAGGGGGGTCGCACTCAGAGGCTTGCTATGTGAAAGGGGTCGCCAGTAAAAAAGTTTGAGACCCTCTGATTTAATGTGTATAAAAGAGGGCCTTTTGTTCTTCCTACAGCAATTGCTGCAGGTCTCCCAGTCATTTCTGTTGCTCTTGCTAAACTCCCTTCAGCTTGTCAATATCTTTTTGGCAATGGGATGCCCAGAACTGAACCCCTGTCCTGTCCGTCTCTCTATCTGTCTGGGCCCCTTCACTATAGTATTTGAGCAGTCGATAGCAAATCTCCTCATTCAAATCCCAAGAGCAGATCTAACCCAGTTACAAAGCTGGAGAAGGTATATAGCATGACAGGAAGCAGTGATGCTATAGACTTTACACTTGATCTGAAGCTGGCATCTGTTAGACTTTCAAAGTTGCCCCCCTCTTGCCCTTTACTGCTGTCTTCCAGGATGTTCCAAACTTCTGTAGATTCCCCAGTGCTCGTTAATAGGTTCCTCCTCCGTGGTGGTGCAGATGGAAACAAGGTTTTCCGGACTGGCTGCCTTGCACGTTGGAATCTCGCTGGGAAGTTGTTACTTGATTGGAGTTGAAGGATTTCTTCTTGAACAGTCCATCAGACAAAGCAGCTGGTATATTCCAGAGAAGCTATAACAGTGACACTGATTTATACATAGCTGCAAATGTACACAGCACTTTTCAACACTAAATTAAGCCATTTTTCCTGCTCCAAAGAGCATCCACCCTAAGATGGACAAAACAAACAAAGGCAGTTATCCTCGCTGCAGTTCACAGGATCCGGCATTGGCCTAGCCCTGGTCCCACTGAAAACAAAGGTAAAATTACCTGAAAACAAAGGTAAAATTACCTGAAAACAAAGGTAAAATTCCCACTAGCTGAATCATTTCATCTCACTGAACCATCTCTCACAGAGACCAGGATGCAAACATTCTGTGAAACTAGCTGGCTCCTCACTGCACCATCAGAATGAACGTAGGTTCTTGGATTAGTGAGGTGACACAAAGGCACCTGGATAACCAGAGCTGGGAAGAGTCAGTGAGCTGAGGATCTGAGGTGAGGATATTCTTCAGTTTGACCACAAGCTGCTAGGCTCAAAGCAGAAACCACTGGGTGAGGTTCTGTGACCTGTGCTATACAGGATGAGCACGATGGTCCTTTCTGACCTGAAAATCTGTGATGAGAACGTGGCGGAAACAGCCCCGTTTTTCACACCATTTTGCAGATTGGGAATGCCGTTCTGCTCCACACAAATCCTGAGAATGTGACCCGATTTTTAAGCAATCCTTATTCGGGCAAAACTGCAGCTGATTCAGGGAAAACTGAACAAGGACCTCAGGGTTCGGAGCACTGTTTTCTAAAGATGCTGGCGAGCCGTTTGCAGACTCTCTGCTGACCAGGAACGTGAAGACCCTCTCAAGGACAGTCTGCTGCTGCTCACAGCCAGAAGATTCTCTCCCAGAAATCTCAGCTGTCCTCCCGCCAGCCTCCATTTTGAACGGGAAAAAAGTTTAGTTCAAAGAGCTGCTCCCCATGTGAATGGCTCATAACCAAATCTCTGACAAAATGGATGGATTTGTTCCACCCACTGATACTATTTTTGTATTTGTTCTTACGCTGGGACTCTCTTTCCATCCACAAAGAGCCAAGCCCATCCCTGGGGCAGCTTCACTGACATCATGGGGCCATAGTCTGCCCTCAGTTATACTGGCGTAAACCCAAGGGGTCACGTATCCGGCTGTCAGCCCGTCTGAAGCACATGTGCCCCGATCTTCACCCCAGTATCCGAGTACTTCCCCGTCTATTTGACGAAGTTACTCTGGCTTTACAAACGACAGCCGGATTTGGCTCGCAGCGTGACACCGGCAGAGAGCTTGGCCCTGAGTGTTTGGGTCCTTAGCAAACACCGCAAAGGAGAAACACCTGCAAAGTGAATGGATTTAAGTTGGAGGATTTGAAAGTTTCCCCTGTCGCAATATCTCACATTCACCCAGCCCAGCACCTTTCATCCCCAAGGCTCCTTGCAGACTTGATGTTAAGCTGGATTTTGGAATCATCTGCATTCGTTCAGCTACACAGATTTTTTGTTTTGCAAACCAAATCCACAAAGTCCACAGAGCCAGCGCTGGATTTATACTTTTCCGTATGTGTTTGGACTCAAAGGCCCTTTTAATGGAAGCCGATGTCCACCCCAAGCCCCGGGATTCAAAGCAAGAGCAGGAATTACACAGCCATCTGGAGTAGCTCAGGACTGCACAGACCCGACAAATTCTCCCCCTGCTGCTTGTTGATAAAAGACAAAGCCACCAGAGGAAAATCTGGCCTGATAATAATTGTCCGCCCTCCCCCCGGCTGGCCTGCTACCAAATGGGGTGATTGTGCCTTGAAAGTGACCCCAAAAAGCTCATGCATTTGCACACGTCACCTGGTTACACACACACACACACACCCCGGGATAAAACCTTATAAGGAAAGTCATGTGGGAGTCGAGGATGCTCAGCACCTGGCAGCATTAGGCCCGTAAGATCGCATCTCTCCAGCTGTCGGATAGACAGGCCAAGCACACTGTATAACCCCCCCTCCCTCCCCCCCCCGCCGCCCCCGAACCTGACACGATGCAACAAGTGGCGTGCTGAACAGCGAGATCCGGGGAGCGCAGGAGGTGCCCCTGCTGGGATCGGTCACTCATTCTTCCAGGCATGTGCACATCTGCCTCCTGACCTCATCTTTTCCTCTCCCCGACTGACTCCCCCTTCGCGGCTCGTAGGCAGGACGGCAGCAGTGAGGTTCCAGGCGAGGCGAGGGAGGTGGCGGGTTGAGGCAGGGCGCTCCAGCCGGGAGAGAGGGGGTGGGGACGCTGGTGAGAGAAGGGGCTGAACCGGTGTCGAAGCTGGCAATGCGGAGGGAGCGCCATCAAAGGAGACGAGGCCTGAGCTGTAGGCTGGGCCTGAGCGATGTGGGGCCTGGAAAGCTGGAACCAGAAGTTTAAGAGGCAGCCAGTGAACTGACACAGCGGCAGACAAGAGGGTGAAGCGACAGGAGAGGGAGGTTATGGCTCAAGGACGCAGGCTTAGGATCCCCTGCCATCCTCTCTGCATCGAATGCCCTCCCCATCCGTGCTTGCTCAGGCACCAGCGTCCAGCACTTGAGGCACTCCTTCGCACTCACGCCTCCGCTGGGCCTGCTGGATGGGAACTCGCCATGCAAAGAATAACCAGCCCCTCAGTTCTTCCTTCCCCTGGGTTCCCCAGTGCATCCTGCCTTCGCGGCTATGTCGCAAGCACCCCGGGGCAGGGACTGTCTCTGTGTCATGTCCAGGACAGCACCAAGCACATTGTCAGGGCCTAGCCGATAATAACAACAATCACAGTACGGAAGTTGCTCATTAACTGCCCAGGTATCTGATGCTGTTGCTGTCCCTCTGCCGAGCAGTAGCAGATTTCTGGGCTTTGCAGGACAGTTAGATGAGAAGTCCAGTAATTTCTTAGTGTAACTTTGTTTATTTACACTATATTCACCAGTCCTGGAACAGAGGTGGTCACAAACGGCCCACAGGCAACCCTTTCTTCCAAGAATTTCAGCCCAGTGCTCAGTGCCCTGGAGTAGCTTTCCCCCGCAAGAACTGACTGTAGTTGGAGAGCAGAGACCAAACTCCCTTTCTGCTGGCTACAGCTCCCACCCAAAAGCAACCGCATCACAAAACTAACAACAAGCAGCAGGTCTTCAAAGACTGAACAGCACTCGCATGCTCAGAAAAAGAACTTGTAAGACTGCGTATAACAGCGCCGCCCGGATCAAATCAGATAAAGAGCATGATCTATTTGCCTTGTGAGTCCTTTGGCCACCCACCTTTGTGTGTGATTGTACCATTGTCCACAGGAATCGCCATTGGCTAAAGTCCCGTGGTAGGAAGCAGAGGAGTGACCGTTGGAGGCATCCATGAAGAGGAAGCCAGGGCACTCTAGTTACAAACCTAGGCTCATCCTGCCCACGCGCCTTCCTGTCGACAGAGAGAGCCCGGCTGCAGGTTGTGGAACTGTCCAGCAGCAGCCGGGCTATGGTGGTGGACTCCTCCAGAGGCTGCTGGAGACGAGACTGACAGACAGACACATTACACTCCGCTTGAGTTTTATTCAAAAGCCTCGAGGATCCCCGTGGATCCTCCGCCCCTCTGGCGGGGTGCTGCATGGCCAAGAACTACCCCAAAAACCCCATCCTCCCTCACGCTAAACTTCCAGCGCCCTGGCGTTACGTGGGCGAGGGGCTCCCTCTCCAATTCCAGGCTAGGGAGGCACTGGACTGTCGGCTAGCGGGGTCATGAGCGTGGCATAGACGGAGCAGAAAGGGAGGTCCCCTCCCGAGCCTGAACCCCAATACTGCATGGGGTTGGAGGGAGCCCGTCACCTCAGCAGCTCCGCTGGGACCGTGGGACTCAGAGGGCGTAGCTGCATGACGCCCACTGTTCATCAGATGCCCGCAGAGACGCCAGCCCTCAGAGAGAGGGTCTGGGACTGAGAGAGGCTGAGGAGGCTCCGGTTGAACAGGGTCCTCGGCGCCAGGGGTCCCTCCGCTGCTGAGTCCCAACTTGTCACTGATCGTGACCTGGCCAGTCGGTTGCCATGGAGATGATTGTCCAGGGGGTGTATTCAGAGTGGTGGTGGAAGTCATGTCACCCGCAGATACTGAAGGCCAGACGGCCATTTTTGGCCTGATCTCTTGTGTAACACAAGCCAGGAAGCCGTCTCCAAAATGGGTGTGATGATACCTCCTGCACAGGCTTGCTCCCTGAGACTGAGGCAAAGCCCGGTGGAGCCAGAGGCCATCTTTGTATTGGCGTCAGTGGGCTCTGGGCCAGTCCCCACTCACCCTGAGACGATAGAATTGCTCTCCCGTTGTGAAAGTGCGTTGTCGAACTGCCTCCCACCCTGCTCCATCTCCATGCAGCTGCGGAGGGCTGGTGCCTGTTTGCGATGCTGCGGTGAGGGAAAGAGATTGTGTAGCCCGTTGAATTGTTCTGGCATCACTACCCTTGAGTTGAGAGCAGAACCGGAGGGCTTCGCTCACCGGTTTGGTTTGGAAAGGCCCACGCTGGTGTGCAGACAGGAGCACACAGCTGCTCAGGCAGGGTTTGATTTGCAATCTGGCTGTGTCCGGCTGCCCGGTTCTGGGGCATATCCGTCTAACCAACTCCCCAGGAGAGTATTAGCCTGAATGGGGAGACAGAACACACAGCTAGGTCCAGGCATCCTGCAACCTCTGGGCTGCTCACCTGTTCAATAATTAACGCGCTGTTAATTACCACAGAACACAGGGAGCAGGTTTAAAACAAACAAAAGGAAGTATTTCTTCATACAACGCACAGTCAACCGATGGAACTCCTTGCCAGAGGAGGTTGTGAAGGCCAAGACCATAACAGGGTTCAAAAAAGAACTAGATAAATTCATGGAGATTAGGTCCATCAATAGCTATTAGCCAGGATGGGCAGGGATGGTGTCCCTGGCCTCTGTTTGCCAGAAGCTGGGAATGGGCGACAGGGGATGGATCACTTGATGATTACCTGTTCTGTTCATTCCCTCTGGGGCACCTGGCACTGGCCACTGTTGGCAGACAGGACACTGAGCTAGATGGACCTTTGGTCTGACTCAGTAGGGCCATTCTTATGTTATGTTCTTAACACACTAATGCTCTCGCCCTGACCTTGGCCTTTCATAGACTTGCTAAAGCAAATGAAAAGTTTTAGAAGTTGGGAGTTCAGTTCAACAATGCTTGGCGGGACACTGCCCCATCCCCAAGAAGAAAATGGCCCGTCTACAAGTATAATAATGACTGATTTGCTATCGATGTCCTAATACATCTTCAGCTTTAAAAGCACTTTACAAACCTCAGCTAATTACACCTCACTCAAAATGCCTCTGAAGTAGGTGAGCAAAGATTCCAGTACCCCAAACTAGAGCCAAAGGGGAAGAGGCTGAAAGTTGGGGGAAGAATGTAAAACATGGGACTTGTGCTCTGGGTGAGCACGAAGAGTCAGTAACCAGCCTGGGTTGAATCCTGATATTCTCAGTCCTTCTGAAACCTAAATCTTCATCAAAGTCGATGCATCAAATTCTGAGGCCTTTATTCAATTCTTACTCAGGCCAAACTCCCATTGAAGTCAGCTCGGTTGAGTAATGAGCACCAGCTTTGGCCCTTTGATTTCATAGGAACATAGGATGTCAGACTGGAAGGGACCTCCTGGGTCATCCCCTTAAAAGTAATGATTTGGGGTCAGGATTGAACACAGATGGCTTAGAAGTGTACCATACAAGTGTCTATAACTCATTACCAGTCACCTCATCTCACCGAGTCCTCAAGTACAATGTCTGTCTGTCTGTCTACCTATCCCCCATGTACATCTGTCTGTCTGTCAGGCTCTCCTCGCTGTAGTACCTGTTGCTTCTAATCTGTACCGGAATAAGCATCTGCTATTCCACATATGTACAGTATGCTTCATAAAACATATTGCAACATATCCACAAAGTATAAGGCAGAATCTAGAAGCTACATGGCCATGTTGCACCGCTAGCTGATATTTTGTGAGTGGCAAAATGTACAATGGGAGGAAGCTCCCTGTGGTGTGTTTGTACCTGGAGTAGAGCTAACCCAACCCTCTATTGTGAAATAGCATGAGAATGGACTAAGAGTATAAGGTGTAAAAAGACCTTTCTGTATTATTCCAGTAAAGCCGGACCCTCCAGAGAACGTGGTGGCCAAGCCAGTATCCAACAACCCCCGGAGGCTCGAAGTGAGGTGGCAGAACCCTTCCTCTTGGCCTGACCCCGAGTCCTTCCCACTCAAATTCTTCTTGAGGTATCGCCCCCTCATCCTTGACCAATGGCAACATGTGAGTGACCTCTCAATCACCTTCACTGAGGGCCAGGTGGTGGGGGGAAGGCTGTGGGGTTGTTGTGTTGTAGAGGGCCAAGCCTGCAGCCCCTTTTTACCTGCTTTGAAGTCAGTGGAGTTGAGGGAGGCACTAAATGCCTCAGAATGGGCCTATGGCTTGGGAAGGACTTTGGATAGGAGGTGCTCGGGAACGAGAAGGGGCTTTATTGCTGCGAAGGCGATGTTACCGCCTGGTAACCAGCTGGCACAAAATGCACATATGATTCTTTCCTTTATGTCAGGCCAAGCAAACGCAACCAAGGCCTGGCGTCTCTTTTAAGTCCCATTCCGCCGTCAAACCACTCCCCCACTCTGCACTGTAATACGGGGCCAGTATCTATTTTCCATACATATGTTCTACATAAAACTTGCCCGCTGAGATGTAAGAGACATTTGAAGTGTAAATGTCACCGCATTTAAATGCGCTCTGCCATGTTAGATTCCAAACCGGAGATAAAAAATATCTTGTGCCACAACACGCTGTGCTGTCAGGGACACAGCCTTTGCTTTGACGTTATCGTAGTTTTACTTTTATTTCTTGTTTCTTTTTTTTTTTTTTTTTAAGAAAGTTGTCAGTGAAGTTCTTAGGACAGAAGTCCACTGTTAGCTAGAAGAACAGGGATAGCACTGGTAACGGCATTGGAGTGGTTTCAGAGTAGCAGACATGTTAGTCTGTATCCGCAAAAAGAGCAGGAGTACTTGTGGCACCTTAGAGACTAACAAATTTATTTGAGCGTATCCATTCAACCTTTGTCTTCGCTTCTGAGACTGGCTGACTATAATCCCAATTAGGGCGATGTTCGGTGGTGGGCTGTGTGATGGGGAGATTATTAGCTCACCGGCAAATGGAGCAAGGCCAACAGTTTGATGGTAGACATGGATTTCAGATATGTTTGTAGAGCTGGTCCGTGTTTCTTTGTCAGACGGGTTTTTTTGGATGAAAAAAGATCTTTTGAAATTTCTGTGTCAATTTTTTGGGTCCTTAGATGTTTTCTTATTTTTTGACCAGGCAAAAATGTGTAGTTTTGTTCCCAGTTGAAATTTTTGTTTCTTTTTTTGAAAACCAAGAAATTCTTAGTTTCTGGGGTTTGGGGAGGGGGATTTTTGTCCTCTTTTCTTTCTCTTTACCCCGCCCATTTTTCCATTGGAAAGCAGGGGGGTGAAGAGGGGAGGGGTGTCTAACAAATAAAACCTACAAATAAAACTATTTTTTTTACGTTTTTGAACATTTTCATAAACAAAAAAAATTATGTTTGAAATGCAAAATTTGGTTTCACTTGGTAAAAAATCAGAAGACTCCAGGGGAAGTTTAAACAAAACAATTTTCTGACCAGCTCTGCCCTTTTGGCTCATTGCAGGAATTACATGAGCAATCAGATGCTCTTTCATCTGTTACTGTATTGTTTTGGGACGGGAGTAACCTGCCTGTCCACACCAGCGACAGCAACAATCCTACTGCCTGCAGCTCCCTGGGCCAGGATGGCTATGTCTGTCTCACTATGAGCTCTCAAGATAGGCCGGCCCACTCAGTCTGATTGCATGCCTGAGTGCCGGTCATTTTATGCTGCACCCCAAGAGAAAAGGGGACTTGGCAGTTTTCCAGCCTCCTGGAGTCTGTTAAATATGATTGCTGGCATTTGAAACTATGTTAAGAGTGGAAGGATGGTCCTATGGCTAGGGATGCTAGCCTCAGACATGGAACACTGGTTCAAGTCCCTGCTCTGCCACCGACTTCCTGTGTGACATTGGGCAAGTCACTTAACCTCTCTGTGTGCCACAATGGGGATAAGCACACTTTGTACTTCACAAAGAGGCCATGAGGCTAAACACATTAGAGGCTGTATGGTGTTCAGATACCAAGGCGAGGGGGACCATCTCAATACGTTAGGTGAGAATTCTCAGTAAAAATAGTCTTGCATCTGAAGAAGTGAGGTTCTGACCCACGAAAGCTTATGCTCCCAGTACTTCTGTTAGTCTCAAAGGTGCCACAGGACCCTCTGTTGCTTTTTTCAGTAAAAATACAGAGACAATCTGTCCCTGCTGTAACACCCCAATGTGATTCATCGCTGCAATCTGGAGGTGATTCTCCATTGCATCTGGGAGTGGAGACATAGACGAAAACAATCCTTTCCCCCATATTGCGTGGCTTGGCATTCCTGTTTTAAGAACCAAAGTGTCTGATCCAGAACTGCTGGTGTTCCGGGCTTTTTCCCTCTCTGCCATCACTCATGCTGTGGCTGCATCATTCTTCTGTATTGCTTGTTTATATATTTAAAAAAAACCAAACCTAATTGTGAGTGACGTGACACCGGTTGCTGAAGCGGGTCAAATAATGCAAAAGTGTGTTTGGGAATAATTTGCTCCGTGACTGACAGCCAACATTTGCCGACTAAGGTCCTGGGCTCATTATTAGACTGTCTGTCAAGCCAGCTGGAGAATGAAAAATACGATTTGTGAATAAGCGGAATGAAAATGCCGCTGTTCATCAGGTGAATTATTTGCAGTGATTAATTCAATCAGCTCTTTAAACTCAGACTGGGGTAGCACTGCAGGGCCATGCAAGATTCCCTACACAGCTCTGTCAAGCCACTTAAATTCAGAGCTGCAGCATTTCTTGCTAGCCCAGCCCTGGGCTCCCCCCAACACACACACAGCTTTGCATATCCACCACAATCCCAGCCCACAACCCGCCTCCCTGCCATTCCAGTCCAGGGACACCCCCCATACACACAGAGCCCTGGGCGTCTCCTCCCCCCCCCGCCACAGCTTTGTCGATGCACCACAATTTCACCCACCTGGCTCTGCCAATGCATCTTAATCCCGACCTGCAGCAATTCCTGCTATGCCAGTCCTGGGACGCTGCTGGCCGGTGACCAGCGTGACTGAGATGAGGCCACCACACGTGCCAAGCCTGCACTGAAGACAGGCAAGAGGCGGCCCTGAGCTCCTGGTACCGTGCCAGGATGTCACTCGCCCCATGACCAGTTCAGCCGGGTGCTGTGTGGCAGTTGAATAAGACGCTATGAGTTTTCATTTGCCGAGCAGGGTTGCTGGGCACTGAATGAGAGGCCGTTCCTCTGCCCACAGCCTGAAGGGGACGAGCAGGTGTTGACTGGCACCTCTGGAAAAGGTGTGACGTGCAAATGGTTAATGAGTGTAAAGTTTCAGAGTAACAGCCGTGTCACAGACAGGTCTCTTCTCTGCTGCATACTGTGTCGTTCCCAGGTGGCACTAGCCCTCCCCTCCCTAGGGGAGTCTAGGGACCAGTCTACCCTGGACTAGGGCATGTTCCAGGAAGGGGAGGTGCATCCCAAGCCATGTGGCATGTCCAAGCTGCCCTGACAGGCTGTTTGGCTGACACAGGGGTGTAAGGAGCTATCGGTATAAACACAAGGTGCCCTTCCGTGCTCAGCTTCCCGCATGGTCAGGTCATTACACACAACCTGACTGCCGACCGTGGGAACGTCCATCACAAAGTGTCCCGGCAGGTTAATAAAAAGGAGGCCAGGTGAAGAAGGGTGGAACTCTGCCAGCAGCCACAAGAAGCAATTAAACCATATTCTGGCACCCAGGGCCTCATGCTAACCACCATTCTCAGCCCCTTCTTCACCTTCCCCCCCGTCCCACACACACTTAACCCCCTACCTCATTTAAACCCCTTGCATACACAGGAGTCAGCTAATGGAAGTCCTGCCTGCCACCTACTTAGGTTGCATCCCCCACCCAGCCTTACTTTGTGCCACAGGGCTGTCACCCAGCAGGGCGCAGGGACGTGCCGAGGTGGAGATGGGAGCAGGCCAACTTATTAAACATTCCCAGGGTGAAGAGAGGGATTCCCGGGGCAGCAGCCTCCGGGCACACGACAGAAGGACTGCAAGAACAACCCCGGACTGGCTGGCTGAGCTGCAGGTCACAAGAGGGCCTCGGGAGTGACTGGCTGTGGACAGGAACGTGCATTCAGACTCCGCTTGTGTGCATCATTTGTTGGCAGCAAAAGCAATTCCCTCCTCCCCCTGAAGTGTGTCTGATGGCCGCCCGAGAGCAAAGGGCTCCTTCCCCTATTGCCTGCTTTGCGCAAAGATTTTCACAGAATCATAGACTATCAGGGTTGGAAGGGACCTTAGGAGGTCATCTAGTCCAACCCCTTAGGCTTTGCTGTGCTGGGGTGATTTGTACAGTCCGCTCTAAAAGGCTGCCCTGAAGGTATCAACGGGAACGGACTGGCTGTGTCGTGGGTGCTCCAGGCCCTGGCGCGCTGCCCAAAGCATCCAAGTGCCCATTTTACAGATGGGGAGAGTGAGACGCAGGGAGCTGCTGTCTCAGTCCAGGTAACGCAGCAGATCGGGGCCTTCCCAACAGGATCTGGCCCTCCATGTACAGGCCAGAGACCCACGCTTGCCCCACACATCTGAGGAGAGGAGGGGCTGGCTCAGACGTGGGCCCCACTTGGAAGCATCCTGCTCCCCACTCAGCCAACTGGCCATCAGCAATTAGCTGTGTCCCACCTCCGGATTGCTGTGGGGCCCTCTCCAGTGCAGGGCTCCAAGGGTTTGCCCTCAATCTGCCCCGAGGTCCCCCGGATAATTAGCATCCTCTATGGGCAGATAGAGGAGGGGCTGGGGCCTGCGCTGCTGGAATTCAAAGACCCAACAGGCTAATGCTTCATATAGCAACAAGTGAAGGTCTCCAGCCACAGGGCAGGGACAGGACAGAGTTAAAGCAGGTATGAGAACCCAAGCGACTCCACATTAGAACCTGAGTGACTCTGTATCAAAATTGCTTAGTTTACACAAGTCGTGAGATGGGGGCCGGCGGCGCTCCCGAATTGCCAACTCTACGCACTCAGCCTGAGATGTGACTCAAGCCAGGCTCCTTCCTGCTGCTGTCTCATCCCGCAGCCCCAGACTGCTGTGAGGTTGAACTCAATCCTTTAGGCCTGGGAATTATTATCAGTGTGCTAAAAGAAGGAGCCCCGGGCTGCCCCTCGCCCGAAACGCGGGTGTCTGTGCACGCTGTTACGTGTGGTGGACGCGTGGCACGTTGCAGCACCTAAGACACAGCTGGGGCACACATGAGCGGCGGGTATAATAGGCCAGCGGTGGCTAAACCTCCTCAATCCCAGGCCGTGGCCCCACCCTATTCTTCCCCAAGGCCCTGGCCTTGCTCCGCCTCTCCCCTGAAGCCAGCGGGGCTCAGCTTGGGCTGGCGGCCTGGGGCAGCTCAGGCCAGTGGGCACTCGGGCCGGCCAGCAGCCAGGGGTGGCTCGGGCTGGCCGGTGCAGCTGGGGCAGACTGGCCGGCTGCCCGGAGCTCAGGACACCTGAGGCGGGCTGGTGTTTGGAGCTGCTCGGCTGGGGCTCCTCCAGCTGCAGTGGGGGCCTTGAGGCGCCGGTGTGCGAGGGGGGACAAAATGGGTGGGGTAGGGGCGGGGCCTTGGGCAGAAGAGGCAGGGCCAGGGCTAGCCTCCCCAAACGGGGGGTTCACGCGCCAGCCACGGGGACACATCCCTTCCCCAACACTCTAGGCTGACAGCCCCATCAAAGGTAGAGTTAATTTCATGATGGGTGGCAATCAGTTCTCCCTTCTAGCCTGCCCTGATGAGCTCACCCCAGAGAGCCAGGGGACTGGAAAGCCAGGCTGCTCCTTGTCGGCTGCCAGGACGGAGAGATGGGATGTATTTGCAGACGAAACCGTTTTTTTTTTTATTCTCCCCTCTTGGCAGAACCTCATTTTGTCTCCTAAATATAAAACATTAAATATTTAGGGTATCCTTTATTTTTCTCCGGCTTTTAAGTTGGTAATTCAAGCCAGATTAGCATGGTTTCCTCCTCCGTTTTATAGCCCCGTCCTGGCCTCCAGCGAGCTCTCCTAATGCGCTCAGATGTTCCTCTAATGGATTACCTAGGCTGGAACTGGACACTCTGCCCTAATGGATTGCTAATAGCCTGTTTCTGGTTTTACAGGCTCCTTCAGTTAACTCACAACAGCAGCAGCGATCGCTGCCCTCGTACATACTGTATCCCGGCGAGCGCGCTGGCTCTCACACATGGAGACGATCACACACCCCTGCAGACACACACACCGAGGTCCCGTCTGCATGAAAGTCCACATGCGTGTATGAATGTAGACACCCACACGCCATCCATAGGCCAACTCCTAGGCCCACTTCCATTCACATTTGCCCACACTGCTAAGGCCCCCGGAGAGGCAACGTTGATATAAAAACACCCAGATAATGCAGTGCTGTCACTACAGTGGCATGCACACACCAGAGACACCTCCAAGCGGAGCCATGTAACACACAGTCACCCCCGTCTAGTGGGGAGCATGCAGGGAGTGGGGCGATGGAACTATTCACATCCTTAACTGCTTTGCTGGATCAGGGCTTTAGTGTGGGACCCGCTTCAGTGTCACCTTGCTCCATCATGTAGCATCAGGGAATAGAACTCAGGGCCCCTGGTTCTGAAAGCCTAAGTCTGCCACTCAAGAGAAAGGGACCCCTATGACACATAGTCGAGCAGTTTTGACTCTGTCCAGTAGAGGACAGTGATGCTCCTATTTACTAGTCAGTTTGTTACCAGGCATGAGAAGCCATTTCTCAAGCTGAGACCCGCCCCCCCCCCAATCCCATGAGTCCTGAAGCTGGAGCTTTAGGAAAAAACACCAAATGGCGGGAGACTTCTAATACAGTTGGGAGACTTGGCAACACTGCAGATCCGTGCCAAGTGCTGTGTTTCAAACCATCTGCCCCATTGCTAGGAGGGCGTGGGATGGAATTTCTGGTCTCAGAGACAGAGACCCACCCCCAAGTAGCCAACAGCCCAGTGGCTAGGCCACTCACCTGGGATATGGGATCTCAGAGGAGCAATTGATGTAGCAGGCATATGGCTGGATCACTTGATTGCCCTGTTCTGTTCATTCCCTCTGGGGCACCTGGCATTGGCCACTGTTGGCAGACAGGATACTGGGCTAGGTGGACCATTGATCTGACCCAGTCTGGCCGTTCTTACGTTGTTACTGATGCCTGCCGTGATCACAGAGAAGCAATTGCTCAGCCGGTGTCTGGATACCTTTTGGGAATCCCTGAGCGATATCCCCGTGCAAAGCCGCAAGGCAGCAGCGACAGCGGAAAAGACGAACCTCTGGGTCTGCTTACCAAAGCCCCCGCAGTTCTTGTTTCGGGGCAAACCAAAGCAAAGCCAACCCCCCCAGCAAAGCCTGTTCATCTGCAGAGCATCTGAGCAAGTAGCAGGCGGAGAAGTGGGGAGGAAATCGGTGCAGCTCCATTTGCCGCAGCCGTCTCCGGTGTGGCGTCGCTAACAGCGTCACTTCGTGGAACAGATGCTACTTCAGGGCAGTTTGCATCGTCGTTTGCCCAGGATGCTTTGCCCTGGTGAGTTTGCTTTTAAAAGGCAACCTGGCTGCAAACATCACCCTGTCCTGGTTCAGTTAGGTTCTCAAACTGGGGGTCGGGACCTCTCAGGGGGTCGCGAGGTCATTACATGGGGGGTCACGAGCTGTCAGCCTCCACCCCAAACCCCGCTTGCCTCCAGCATTTATAAGGGTGTTAAATATATTAAAAAGTGTGTTTAATTTATTGGGGGGGTCGCACTCAGAGACTTGCTGTGTGAAAGGGGTCGCCAGTAAAAAAGTTTGAGACCCTCTGGGTTACAGCTTCACGACTGGCAGCTTTTATTACGGCACTTCTCTGCCTTCCCCTTCGGGTGGCAAAGTCAGCAATTTAAAAAAACCCACCATCATCCGAGGAAGGAGGATGTTGAGGACTGTCACAATGTCATGCGCTTCCCACCTCAGAGCGGGCAGAATCCAGGGGTCTGGCAGTGGGGGGGACAGAGGAGACCCCCAGGGGCGGATCACTAAGAAAAATGGTCTTACAAACCTCCATTAGTGGCCGGTGCAGCTTGGGGGACAGGGCGGGGGGCATTAGCAGTGCATCCTGAGAAACCATCCAAGATCTTCAATGGGATTTCCCTTCTTCCCCGCTGTCTGGGGTGTTGGAGGATTGGGTCTGGCACATACTGCAGCAAGGAGCATGTCTGTAAAGTGCCTCTATCACATTGAAAATAAAGACTAACAATTAGCAAGTAACAGAGGCAGAGACACATACTACTCCCAACGTTTATTGCTTTGTGTCCGTAGTCCCAGGGGCTGGGCTGAGACACAGGGATGAGCGCCCTTAACTCCCATGACCTTGGACATGAATTGCTAGCAACTAGGAAGAGTTGGGCACCTCGTAGGACTGGACCTTCAAAGCCAGCTTGTCCCCGAGGTTCTGGCTACATTGCAGTCAGGAGGTCTGATTGCAGCCTGTGTAAACATACCTGAGCTAGTTATGGTCTAGCTAGTTCGGGTCCTGGACTAGCGAAGCCCGGCAGTGTGGGCTGTACAACCCAGCCAGGAACCCTGCGTAATTACTCACCTGCCTAGGCCACGCTGCCACAGCCTCACTGCTCCGGGACCTGAGCTAGCTAGCTTAAAGCTAGCCCAGGTATGTCTACACGAGCTACAATCACACCCCGTGATTGCAGTGTGGACGTACCCTAAGGCAGTAGCTGGGGGACCTGCTGAGCAGGTACACACACACACACTCCTACCCACATATGCACACAACGACATGCACACACATTTGCATGAATGCACACATTCAGATGCACACAGGTATGTTCATGCACACACCTGTGCATGCAAACACCCACACCCACGCATGTTTGCATGCCTTCCCCTAAATGCACGCGGAACAGACCCACACAAGCAAGTGCAAACACACAATCTTCCTCCCTCTTAGGATGCCTGCAAAACAGAGCTGGTCAATTACGTAAGCCCAGGATTAACTTTAGTCAGGTGAGTGTTTCCCCTGGAGTGGAGGGGGTTAGTCAGGGGAGTAAAATTCCTCACTGGTGGAGGTGTTTGCTTGCTACGGGGGGGCTTTCCTATTGGAACTATTCGCTATGTGGGACCTACGTTCCACAAGCCTTTTGGATTTGCGTTCTTTCCCTGAAACGCCCTCCATTGCTGCCACTGGGTCAGCTCCGTTGGGGTCGCACTGAAACTGAGCCCCTCCCCCGCTTCCAAAACAAGGACCCCCAAGGAGAGTCTGGGCTGCTGGGGGGGGGGGGGTTGGAGGGGCGGGCATTGCAGTGCAAGCCTGCTCTGCGTTCACCCCGCGGCAGCAGCTCCTGTCCCTTGGAGCAGCAACCAGGCCAAACCTGAGTGACACTGGAATCCAGTGTGCTAGGCTGCAATGCTGCTCAGTTTTGGGGCCCTCTCAAATGGGGGGGTGGGCGAGGCAAATTCCCCCCTCCCCCCCCCCCCCCCCCCCCCCAAGGTGGCCCTGCTTGGTGGTAGCAGCAGTGGAAGCCCTCCGGTCGCAAACACGTGACCCTCAGGCACTGCGCTGTAACCACCGTGTCGTCTGAGGCACGGCTGTGCACTGCGCTGTAACCACCAGAGCCGGGTGAGGCACGGCTGTGCTCAGAACACCAGCCTCCCTGAGCCCTCTCTGCTGGAGCTGGGCCAGTGGGAGGAACAGAAGGAAAAGTTTCACAGGGATTCATGGAGCTGCATAGCTGTTCAGGAATTAGATTAAAGCTAAGATTTCCAGAGAGTCGCAGACTTGTTTAGCCTGACCTGTATGACACGGGCCACAGGCCTTCCTGAATGGCTTCCTGCTCCCAGTCCAATGGGTGTGTTTGGACTAGAGCCCAGCTGTATCTTTCAGTTGTGATAAGGACGGGGGCTGGCCCCTGGGAGGTGTCTCAGGTTGCTGTGGCTAGCAGAGGGCAGGGGCTGAGCACTGTCTGAAAATCAGACTCTTCTCAGCTGTCTCCAGTGGGGCACCCAAATATTGAGACCCCCAAATCACAAGCAGCTTTCGAACCATAGAACTGGAAGGGACCTTGAGAAGTCATCTAGTCCAGTCCCCTGCACTCAGGGCAGGACTCAGTATTATCTAGACCATCCCTGACAGGTGTTTGTCCAACCTGCTCTTAAAAATCCCCAATGATGGAGATTCCACAACCTCCCTAGGTACTTTATTCCAGTGCTTAACCACCCTGACAGTTAAGAAGTTTTTCCTAATGTCCAACCTAAACCTCCCTTGCTGCAATTTAAGCCCATTGCTTCTTGTCCTATCCTCAGAGGTTAAGAAGAACAATTTTTCTCCCTCCTCCTTGTAACAACACTTTATGTAGTTGAAAACTGGTATCGTGTCCCCTCTCAGTCTTCCCTTCTCCAGACTAAACAAACCCAATTTTTTCAACCTTCCCTCATAGGTCATGTTTTCTAGACCTTTCATCATTTTTGTTGCTCTTCTCTGGACTTTCTCCAATTTGTCCACATCTTTCCTGAAATGTAAGGCCCAGAACTGGACACAAGACTCCAGTTGAGGCCTAATCAGTGCAGAGTAGAGCGGAAGAATTACTTCTCGTGTCTTGCTTACAACACTCCCGCTAATACATCCCAGATTGATGTTTGCTTTTTTTGCAACAGTGTTACACTGTTGACTCATATTGAGCTTGTGATCCACTATGACCCCCAGATCCCTTTCTGCCGCACTCCTTCCTAGGCAGTCATTGCCCATTTTGTGTGTGTGTGTGTAGATGATTGTTCCTTCCTAAGTGGAGTACTCTGCATTTGTCCTTATAGAATTTCATCCTATTTACTTCAGACAATTGCTCCAGTTTGTCCAGATCATTTTGAATTTTAATCCTATCCTCCAAAACATTTGCAACCCCTCCGAGCTTGGTATCATCCACAAACTTTATAAGCGTACTCTCTATGCCATTATCTAAATCATTGATGAAGATATTGAACAGAATCAGACCCAGAACTGATCTATGCAGGACCCCACTCGTTATGCCCTTCCAGCTTGACTGTGAACCACTGATAACTACTGTCTGGGAACCGTTTTCCAAGCAGTTATGCACCCACCTTATAGTAGCTTCATCTAGGTCGTATTTCCCTAGTTTGTTGAGAAGGTCATGAGAGACAGTATCAAAAGCCTTACTAAAGTCAAAATATACCACATCTACCACTTCTCCCCTATCCACAGTGCTTGTTACCCTGTCAACAAAAACTATTAAGTTGGTTTGACATAATTTGTTCTTGACAAATCCATGCTAACTCATACTTATCACCTTATTATCTTCTAGGTGTTTGCAAATTGTTTGCTTAATTATTTGCTCCATTATCTTTCCAGCTGACTGGTCTGTAATTCCCCGTGTTCCCCTTATTTTCCTTTTTATAGATGGGCACTAGATTTGCACTTTTCCAGTCCTCTGGAATCTCTCCCGTCTTCCATGACTTCTCAAAGATAATCGCTGATGGCTCAGGTATCTCCTCAGTCAGCTCCTTGAGTATTCTAGGATGTATTTCATCAGGCCCTGGTGGCTTGAAGACATCTAACTTGTCTCAGTAATTTTTAACTTGTTCTTTGTCTATTTGAGCCTCTGATCCTACCTCATTTTCACTGGCGTTCGCTATGTTAGACGTCCAATCGCTACTAACCGTTTTGGTGAAAACCGAAACAAAAATGTCATTTAGCATTTCCCCATTTTCTATTGTTGTTTCCCCGCCCCCTCGTTGAGTAATGGGCTGACCCCGTCCTTGGGCCACATCTGTAAGCGGGTGCAGTCGAGTCTGACTCAGCCAGCGGGTCCACTGGTCTCAGTGGGCCCACCCTAGGAGGGAGGAGGCCAGGAGAGATGGCGGAGTCTGGTCTTTAATCAGAGAGAGAAGGGGGGGTCAGGCGAGGAGGGGTTTGCGCTCTCACGGCAGGGTTCTGTTTATGACTACTCCCTTGACATGTTAATGAGGAAGCCAACTAACCTGAAGCAAAGCAGAAATCTTCTGCAGGCCGTAGCCGGGCTGCCTCCGCCTGGGCGAGCGGTGAATTCCCATTTCCTCTTGAGGATGCACAGCGCTCAGCCAGCGAGGAGCCTGGAAACCAGAATCATCACGGTCGTTAATAACTGAAAAACATCCCTATGTCTATGGGGAACACCCAGAGCAGGAAAGGCTAAAAACACCACTGACCGGGGACTCCTCGGGGCCCAGACGGGAGCGAGTCTCCAGCATGTCTCTTTGTGACAGATAAAGAAAGCCTGGAAATGTGGAAGGTTTCTAACGGCATTTTCCCCTAGAGATATCAGGGTTGTCAGCTCGGTGGTCTCAAAGCATGTGTGTTGGGAGATCCTGCCTTCATGGAAGGGGATGGGGAATCTTTAACAAAGGCCCATTGGACTTCGGACTTAAATAGACATCGACCAAGAGGAATGGAAACCCAAAGCGTTTTAAAGACTCTGCCTAAGGGCTTGTCTACACACACAACTGCACCTGTTTAACCAAAGGAGTGATTCTAAATTGATTTACTTAAGCTGGTACTAAAGTCAGAGTGGACACTCTTATTTCAATTTAAACCAAGCTTGTTTTGGTTAAACCTTAGCTAGGCCACATTTAAAAATTAGATTGACCTAGCTATGTCACTCGGCTGTGAAAAACGTTGTGCCCTAGGACCGTAGTTCAGGTGGCCTAACCCCAGGTTACCGCATCTCCTGGGTTGGTCAGGGCTGCATTGGTATTGGATGTAGGATTCCCATGCCCTGCCCTTTAATTGATTTATATGCGTATTTCAAATAACCTTCCAGCCCTTCTTCATCCGGTGCAAAGAAACAGAAACGGGCACAGATCCAGTGGGTTTTTTTCCCCTTTGCTGGTCCCATTTAATGGGGTTCCCTGCTCTTTAATGGGAACCCCACCTTGCCGAGTTCAGACTTCTTGTTCTCCCTTCAAGGCCCCTCCCAGTTCTGCCCCTCTTTGCTTATTCACTCCGTTCTTAGCACCCCTTCTGCTGTACCCCTCACGGCAGCCTCCTCTTTCCCTTTGGCTGCTTCCCCCACCCCCGTCGTCACACTGGGGCCGCTCCCACGTTTTCCACCCAAACTGCTTTTCGGTGGGAAATGGGGTTCTCCATTCAGCGCGATCCATGCATTGGCATGGATTTGTTTGCCAAAAGTGTCTGGGCAACTCTGAGAACCCGAGCGCCTGAAAACGGCAATATTCCCGCTCTGACACGCCCCCCCGCCCCGGGTCTCGTGGGAGTGGTCGTTCAGGTGCGCCAGGCTCCCCACCCAGACTTCATCTCCCATGCCACACCGTGGCCGCACGGCTGCCCCGAAGCACCTCCACTCATGGTCATAATTTTGAGAGGGGGAGGCGTTGCCCCCCCAAACTGCAAGCCTCAGGCAGGCGCAGAATTTGCCCCCCACTCCCTCCCCGCGTGGCCCCATTGGTCTGACTGAAGCTGCCAGTCAAACCACGCCTATGCCTCCGCCCCTGAGAAATGCAAGAAGGGGACTGAGAGGGAGTGGATGCCCTCAGGGTGCCTGGGTCAGCTCTCACTGCATCCGACCTGCGTGTGACTCAGCGGTGCCCCCCACTGGGGCAGGGGGAAGCGCTGCTTCCTCGGGGCAGTGCATGGCTCCGCGCACTGGGATGCAGAGAGACACCCCCGTTCCTAGCAGGCTGCAGGCTGTGAGCCTGTGTGTTGTCAGGAGGGAGGGCGGAGGGTGGGAGGTGTGGAAGAATGGAAAGCAGAACCCAGCAGGCGGGGAGCCGGCTAACACGTTTTCATGTGGGATGCAGAGGTTCCAGACAGTTCAAACAGCCCCCACCCCCACCCCCTCTCTGCGGTGGGGGATTGTTCATGTCCCTTCAAAGGGCCTTCTGGACCTCAGGCCCGGCTGCAGCTCACCTAGCGACCTGCCAGAGTGCACCAGGAACGCAGGTTGGGTTTTGCCCCAGCTTTTTACCCCCGCGGGCAAATTGGGAGCGGGGCAGCCAGGCGTGGGGTGGGGAAGCGCTGAGTGAACAGGATGGTGCACATGGTGAGGGAGTGCGGGGTCCCATGGAGGGACCGGACGTCGGCTGCAGGTAGTTTAGCGCCTCGCTGGGCCGCTTCCCATTCAGCGTGTGGGGCAATGCTAGAGCCCCAGGGCACGGACGGGATTAAACGAGCTTTGAACACCTCCATATGGGGAGGAATTGCCAGGAGTGAGGGATTAATGGCAGTGTCTGGAGGGAGGCCTAGGGGGCTGTTGGTAGCAAACTTCCTACGCACCTCAGTTCCGACTCACAGCTCTCTGTTGTCCCAGCCTGCCCCCCCTCCAGCTCTGCCAATGCCCCCCCGTCCCGACCACCAGCCCCTGCTATCCCAGCCCTGAGCTCTTCCTCCCCAGCTCTGCCAATGCCCCCCAGTGCTGACCCCCCCCCCACTATCCCAGCCCTTGGCTCCCCACACACAGAGCTCTGCCAGCAATCCCTTTGCTCTCTTCCCTTGGTGTTAGACCTGAGCCTGCCAGCATGCGCCTAACAACTCAGGCAAAGCTAATCATGTATCTATAGCCCCGTGTCTGAGTGCCTGCTGGAACCCAGCCAGGAGCTCCAGCTAGAGAGTGCCCCACGGGTTGGGGGCTCAGTTGGCGTCATGGGCCAAGGTTTGGGTCGCTCCCGTTCCTATACAAGCTGGTGTCCCTGATTCTCGGTACCCCGGGCCCAGCGGGTGATATAGCGGGGGGGTGGGGGGAGGTAGAGCTGGAATCTGCACTGGGGGGCAAAGCCCAAAGTCCAGTCTGCGTGTCACCGGCACCTACAAGGAGTGAGAGCTGAGCAGCAATGATCCTTGGGCACGTCCCCCTGCTTGCGTCCACTCCTCCATCCGCCCTGCAGCCTGGGGGGCGGGGGGATCGCTGCCATTGTCCCCATTGACAGAGACACAAAGGGAGGAAGGGACTTGACCAGGGTCACCCAATGGGTCATCATGTCTTCCCAGCCCCCTCCTCCCCTGGGCTCTGCTCCATGCTCCAGGGAGACCTGTGTTGTAGGCCTGGAGAGGTAGCGCAGGGGCTGGGGCGAGGGGGAGGAGAAGGGTCTGGTCCCAGCTGGAAGGGACCCTGGGGGCAGGAGTTGTCAAGATCCTGCCCCCCTCTGTTAGGCTCTG
Source organism: Malaclemys terrapin pileata (assembly GCF_027887155.1). NCBI lineage: Eukaryota > Metazoa > Chordata > Testudines > Emydidae > Malaclemys > Malaclemys terrapin. Next base: position 130,086,078 of record NC_071510.1, on the reverse strand, counting down.
CTGCAGACCAGGCTCTGCCCCACCCCTCCCCTGCCCCATTGCGGCCTTGCGCTGCCCAGCACGCCACATCCCACACCATCGCCTCCCTGTCGCCTGTGCGCTGTGCCTCCGGGTCACACGGCGCCCCGGCTGGAGCCCCTTCCTCATTGCAGACCGCCGGCCTGGCAGAGCTGCTCAGTGGCCCTGCGTGAGTCCCACCTCTCCTCTGTCCACATTGCCTCAGAGCTGACGAGACGGCCTCCAAGCTTGGCTTGCGTCCTAGAGTCCGGAGCTTATTAGCAAGCGACGGAGGCAGCCCGCAGAAGAGAGCGCTCAGCCAGCCCTCGTTAGCAGGGGACATCGCTCTGCCTAGACCGACCGTCACCTCCCTTTCACGCACGGGTCTGCCACTTCCCTCGGTGTCTAGCACGGACATCAGGACATAGGGCTCTGGGGACCCTCTGCTTTATAATACCATGGGAGTCCCTGAGCCCCCCCCAGCTCCCTCCCTGGTCCTGGTTGGGGGGCATCCCTATGCTGAGGACTTGGGCCCCGTTCTAAAGCCAGTTGTCCCCACTCAGTTAGCAGGTGGAGGCACTGGTGGAAAAGGGGGCTGAGGAAACTCCAAGGGGAGGACGTTGTCACTCGGAGAGCTGGGCGGTGGAGGTGGGACAGGACAGACAGTGGAAGAATGGCTGAGCTTTCCTGCACAAGCTGTCAGCGTGGACAGCTGAATAACTGGCTTCAAGGAGTCAGGATTTTTTTTTTTTTTTTTGCAATGCTAATCGCCCTGCATTGCACTGCCTATTGAGCCTTCATTAATCTCCGCCCTGCTTTGCAGCCAGCCCCAGTGACTTTTGGCAGGTGCACAAAGCGGACTGCGAAACGTGGCCCCCCCGGCCAAAAAAATTACCATTCCCAGCTTTCACCCACTTTTGTCCCTGTGTGGCAGGGACGCGGATTAAGGAATTTCTCTCCCTTTGATGCTGCCTCTTTGCCCCTCCTCCCCCCACCGATCTGGCTGTCCGTCGGGTCGGATCCTTTCCCAGCTCTCCGTGTGCTCGCTGCCTTATTGGTGCAAACCCTAATCCAGGGGCTGGAAACCGCTTGGGCTGGCCGGCCAGAGGCTGGACGCTGCAAAGCTTTGCCCGACGCCCGTCACACTAACAGCTGAGCTAAGCTGCCCTGGAATCACTGCAGTCGTGAGCGCTCCGCCACTTCGTATGGAGCGTCTACTCCACTCTCCAGCTACTCAGGCCCAGGCCACTGTTCCAGGTCTGCCGCCCTTTGGGTTCCTCGACCCGGTGCATCTGGTGCATCCGGCACCCGGATGGCCTGAGTCACTGCGTTGGGGTGAGTCCCTTTCCACGCCCAGCCAGCGCTGTGGGGCGCAGAGGCAGCGCTGACCCCTGTCTGCACGTCAGGTTGGGCTGGAATTTTGGTTCAGGTCAGGTCTTACTTTACCCCACTACTCCCAGTGAGCCCCACTAGTTACCCTGGTGTAAATACAGCCTCTTTCTGTTGGCGTTTCCCTGGAGTACCATTAGTGGATCGAGTGCAGAATTTGGGGTGTCCAAGCCAGCCAAGGAGCCCCGTGCCTGCAGGTCTCACTAACGATGGGTTATTTGAGAGGAGAGGGTTTGCTTTCTTTGCCTCCTCTCCATCTGCGCTGCCCCGATGGTAGCGTTGCCCTGTGGCTTCTCTTAACTGGGAGGGCAGGTTCAGTCTCTTTGGCCCGCTTGGTGCCCTGGCCCTCTTCTGCCACTGCCAACAACATGGGGCCAGTGGACACCAAACCTCCAGTGGCCACTGCCCAGCTAGGGAGTGGACTGCCGCTCTCCAGGGTTGCTGAGCCAGATGGGGGATGGCTTTCGGTGACTCCCAGCCAGGCATGTGCCCAATTCATTGTAGCTCGTTCTTTTTCTCTTGTAAGTTCCCAGGATGGCTCTGGTCCGGGGTGACTGAAGACCTGGTAATTCTTGGTTTGTTTATTTGGTAGATAGCAGACATTAGTCCTAGGAACAGAGGAACTGTCAGACAGAATCAGCCCAGGGGCCCATCTAGCCTGCCATTCTGTCTCACGTAATGGCCAGTACCGGCTGCCTCAGAGGAAGGTGCGAGGGCCCTGCAGTAGAGAGTTATAGACTCAACCTCCTCAACCCGGGGGAAGCTCCTGCCAATGTTTAGGGGTTCGCCTTGAAAAAGGAGGGTTTCTTCAGTTATTTTTCTTATAACACTGGATATTCTTGTTATCCATGCAAATATCCTATCCCTGAATAGGTCCTGATTAGCTCTTGGCCACACTGATATCTTGTGGCAATGAGTTCCACAGACGAAGTGTGTCTCGTATGTTCCTTTGTTCAGTTTTAAATGTGCTGCCTTCCATTTCCCTCAGGCTCTGTGCCTTAGGCTGGGGCACTCCCTGGAAAGCCCTGACCAGGGCTTGGGGAAAGACCCGAGAAGTACAAAACACCTACATTTATTAAGGTGGCCCAATGTTTGAAACCAGGACCACTTGTATGACCCCCTGCCATGGGGACGGGACACACGAGGTGAGGGGGGCTTTGGCAACTGGGAAGGGTCTGGGTTTGGGGAGGGAGAGGATCATCTCTGAAGGGGCGAGGAACGGTCTGGCAGCTGGGGGAGATGCTTGTCACCAGTGACGGTGTGGGATCCGGTGGAAGGCGGAGGGCAGGAAGCTAGCTGGTAACAGGCCAGAGGATCAAACTGGGGATCGGGGCACTGAGGGATTGCAGCCTTCAGTGTCGCTCTCCCCTCACACACACACACCCCTTGTTGGGTCTCTGCAGAAGAGCTGGGCACAACTAGTATCAGGGGAATGTCAGTGGGGCCGAGGTTGGCCAGGCGCCCAGGCGGGGCTGCCTGTCTCAATCGTGCACGGTCAGTCTGGAAATCTCTTCACTTCCCAACATGTCCCAGTCCGAGGGCGCCGCCCAGCATGGTTCCCCGGGGAACGCACAAGCTGGCTCCGCGGGGCTCTTCCTACCCCTCAGCAACTTGCAGTTAGGGGTCGTGCACCCCATGGAGGGAGAGGCGCAGTGGGAACGGGCTTCAGAGGGGACTCCGGGAGCAGCCAGAAGGGCTCACTGGGGCTCCCAAGCTGCTTTCCACAGCCTGCGCTTTGATTGGCTCTCCATTGCTCCGCCTTCTTGCTTGTTGCCATGACAAAGAAACGGAAGATGGGGATTGGCAGAGCTAGTCCAACGTGTGAATACCAATGCGGCGGGGGCAGAGTAGGCATGGCTGGCGCCCCCTGGTGGCCTCGCCTGCCCTTTTTCCATACTCGGGAGCTTGTGGCTCACGCTTGCCTCGCTTAGCACAGTGCCCCAGTTCTGGCTGGGGTAGAAACCCTACTGTGCTGCACTCAGCAGTCCTTTCGGTGCCAGCCGCGACCCCCTGCATGGTGACACTAGGCAGCACGGGCTGGGAGCTCAGGCGCCCGTGGGAACCCCGAGGTCTGTCTGTGCCCAGCAGCCACAATCAGGAATCGCCGAAATAGTCGTTGCAACCAAGTCCTGTGTTTTCTCTGCCTCCAAGGACACCCGCTGCCCCTCGGGGAGCAGCTGAGGGGAACCTGTGTGCTTGCCGAGACCTCAGGATGCACACCAGGCGGCTTTCCCAGTTAGTTTGTGTTATGGTGGCTGGTGAATGGCAAATGTATTTAAAAATTCTTTGGTGCCATCAAGCGGACACACTGTGAAGTGCGGCTTTAAATGCTCCATCCCCGGCTTGCAGCTCTGTCCAGTGCCACCTCCACGGCAGGGGGCTTGAAACCCTGACCCCCAGGAAGTGCAGCTGCTTGCTGAGCAGCGGGGTCCCAGAGGAGCGTGCGGGAGGCAGCGGGGGACCCATGAAAATGCCCTATGCCGACTCCGAGTCGGTGTGAAGCAGGCCTGGCACTGGCTGGTGTCTCTGCACCAGGTGAGCACAAAGCCAGATGGACATGATCTCCTTTCTCCCCAAGGCTGGGGAGACTCCGTGGGGGTGGGGGAAGGGCCCGGGAGAGACACCGAAGCCCGTGTTTTTCCATCCGAGCAGCGAGGGAGCGTGTGCGGGAGAGGAAGCATAATGACTGCAATTACAATCTACCCTCATTATGCTGCAGCGCGGGGGTCTGTTTTGACAAAGGCGCGGCACAGAACGGGGGCGGAGGGCCGGGTGGAGATATTCCGCGCAGCCTTCCTCTCGTGTTTAACAGCATGTCAACCGGGGGACGAATCCTGCACGGCGCTGAGCGCCCCTCGGGTGCCCTTTGGCTCCAGGAGGAGTGGGGGTCACTGCACGGCCTGCAGAAGGCATTCCTTGGTCAGGAGAGAGCACATCCCCAGATGCTTGGGTGCTCCATCTCACGAAGGCAGCTGGGAATCTCACGCACGGCATGATGGGCCAAAGCCAGCGGTGACCCCTCGCCTCCATGGATCTACGTTCTGCTTTGGGTTAGAACCACAGTGGCCAACTTTCAGGTGGTAAATAAGCACCCCGACTTTCAAAATAAGACCAAAATCAAGCTAATCCCATTTCAAAACAAGGCCAAAACAAGCCAATCTCTAAGAACCCCAATACTCTGTGTGACTAGATCCCCCCGGCGTGCAGTCTGGGACTGGGGTGGGCCGGCTGTGCACCCCTGACTCTCTCCCCCCCTTGCCCCTGCTTGCCAGGAGCCGATCAAGAAAAAGAAGCCACAAGCTACAACAAGCAACAAGCTACAAGCCAAAAAACTAGGCCAACAAGCAACTCACAAGCCAATTAAGCCAAAAACAAGCCCAATTTCTGCGTTTTTTTCACAGGTTTGCATGTCTGGTTAGAACCCAAGCCGCGGCCTGTCTGACAGATCTCAGCTGAGACCTGGCGTGGCTCCACTGAGGTGAGGTCTCCTCGTAGAGGGTAGCAATATCTTACTCCCCCCGCATCCAGGCTCTCCTCCCCTTCCCTCTGCTTCTCCGACCCCGGCTACATCGCACACCCAGCAGCCTGATCCTGGTGGTCTTCATCCTACTGTAGAGCAGTCAACAAAGTAAATCCAGGGGGAGGAGGAAATCCGTCTTTTTCAGTCAGATGGCTCATGTCATCCATCTGCCATCCCTTGTCTCCGTCCCCCGGGGGGCTCTCTTATGCGTCTCTCCCTGCAAAGGCATTTGCACAGAGGGACTGTCCCAGGAGCTGTCACCTCTCTGTGTCCCATCTCTCGTGAGGACTCGGTCCGTTGCCTCCAGTAAATAGCTTTCGTTCCTGTGTTCCCTTGCACTGAGGCTGCTGCTAAGAGCCCTTTGGAAGCTGGATCCATCACTCACGTGGATGGGCGTTGGCCCTGTGCTTACGGGATTTGGCTGGGGACTTGAGAGTTCCCAGCACTGCCGCTGACACCATGTGACTTTGGGGTCAAGTCACTTCCTCTGTCTGGTCCTCAGTTTCCCCTAGCTGCACAATGGGAATAATGTTATTTCCCCCACCTTACAGGTGTTGTGTGGTGCTTAGCAACCCCAATGAGAGAAGCTAGAGAAGAACCTAGAGAGAGAACTGTCTGCTGGCCCCACCTTCTCCCCCACTCCAGGAACCTCTTGCTTGTGCAGGCAGGAGGTGCAGATCAACCGTGTTCACTCAACTTCGTGTCTGCTCTGAACTGAATGTGGATTTTGGTGGCTGCAGGCTGAGAGAGAGGTCTTGGAGTTCTCTGGGGCAGCCCATTCCAGGTCTGCCTGCTGAAGGCTGGCCGAGAGGGCTGCAGCCCGGAGCAGCGGAGTGAATTCAAACCAAGGGGGATACGGGCTACCTAGCAAAGATTGTCCACGAGCAAGGGACCAGCTGGTGACCGATAACCCCCGAGTGCACTGACCACCAAAAAGTAATCGGGAGCCAAGGCGGACAGATAAACAAATTGGCGGATGGGAGACTTGCTGGGGGCCTGCGGTCCGCTGTCTGCACAGAGGTTCTTCCAGAGGGGAGAGAAGTGAGGGGAGATTTCTGGGGCCTTGTCCACAGCTATCTGTCCCACCTCCATCTGCAGCACCCAGGTGGACAAATTGGAGAAAGTCCAGAGAAGAGCAACAAAAATGATGAAAGGGCTAGAAAACATGCCCCGTGAGGGAAGATTGAAAAAATTGGGTTTGTTTAGTCTGGAGAAGAGAAGACTGCAGCAAGGGCGGTTTAGGTTGGACATTAGGAAAATCTTCCGAACTGTCAGGGTGGTTAAGCACTGGAATAAATTACCTCGGGAGGTTGTGGAATCTCCATCACTGGGGATGTTTAAGAGCAGGTTGGACAAACACCTGTCAGTGATGGTCTAGATCAGTGGTCTACAAACTTTTTTGATCGCGCACCCCTATCAGTAAAAAAATTTTGAGCATGCACCCCCTGCTCCCGGCCGAACTGTCGAAGCAAAAAAAAAAAAAAAAAGCAGCACTGCTCCGGCGGCGCTCCTCCTGCCACGCACCCCGAAGGATCCTCTCGCGCACTCCACTTTGGAGACCACTGGTCTAGATACACCTCTACCCCGATATAACGCGACCCAATATCACATGAATTCGGATATAACGCGGTAAAACAGCGCTCCGGGAGGGCAGGGCTGCGCACTCCAGCGGATCAAAGCAAGTTCAATATAACACGGTTTCACCGATAACACGGTAAGATTTTTTGGCTCCTGAGGACAGCATTGTATCGGGGTAGAGGTGTAACACTTAGTCCTGCCTTGAGTGCAAGGGACTGGACTAGAGACTTCTCGGGGTCCCTTCCAGTTCTGTTTTATGATTCTATAGGTCCCACCTCCAAGTGACCCACCTTGGGTCAGCCTGACGGCCCCCTCAACAGCCCCATGAGATCACCTCGCCGGGCCCGCTCATTCGCCTCCTCTGTGACGCAGGCAGTTGGCCTCTAGCCTTGGTCCTTGAATCTGCAAAGCCCCCCCCGGCTCCTCCGCCCCAGCGCCGGCCTTTCCCAGGCCAGGAACAGTGATCGGCTGTTGCTGTCTAAGTGCCTGCAGCCACGGTCCCTTTCATCTCGCGCTCGTTTCCAAATGACTAGTGACACCCGGCGGCGCTCCCCTGGCACTGTCCCAGCATCTTCCCAGCATCAAACAGGGAAGGGCGGGCGGAGCCGGACTCAGATCTGAGAGCCAGTTTGACCCCCGAGCGGGTGATGCACAGCTGAGGCTGCAGTATAATTGGGCCGGGAGGGGGGGAAGCTTTGCAGGGAAAGGGGGGGTGTGGCTGCGTTTCTATCGGAAATCTTGCCATGCTTGGGGGCAGTTGAGTAAAGTCCCCTGGGTCTTCCACGGAGCCTCTAGGGCAAGTGCCGGCCCTCGAGCCGGAGCCCGAGACATTCTGGGGCTGGGCCGTAACTTTCTATGTGTTGCCGTTGGCGCCGGTTCCCCCATCGTGTCCCAAGCCTCAGCTCCGTCCAGCAGCCACGCCGAGGGGAGAGCCCAGAGCAGGGTGGGGAGTGCAAACCCTGAGCGGCCGAGCTGGGGGGCTTTCCGTGCGCCGGCCCCCCAGCGTGGAGGTTGGCTGGGGGTCCGGCTGGCAGCACAGCGAGGGATGGGCCCAGCCGCCTGGCACGAGGCAGCAGGGCCCTGATGCAATGCAGGGCACAAAGGGAATCGGAGCTTTTGTGAAACAAATCTCAGCTTCCCCCTGGTCCCCCTCCTCCACCACTGCAGCAGAGCCGGGGACCGGGACCTGCCTCCGCGGCTCCCCAGCGGCTCCACGCCCAGGCTGGCTCAAGGCGAACCAAGGGGCCGATGCCCTGTGGGTCCCAGGGCAAACCCGACCTCTGCAGGATCAGCTTGGTGGTGGCAGGGGGATGCTGCGTGGGGCAGCATGGGTGACATGAAACAACACACAGCACTACAAATACACACCAGCGTGCAGCACCACAAATACACACCAGCACACATACCACAAATACATACCAGCACCACAAATGCATACCAGCACCACAAATACATACCAGCGTGCAGCACCACAAATACCTACCAGCACCACAAATACACACCAGAGCGCAGCACCACAAGTATACACCAATACACAGCACCTTAGATGCACACCAGTGTGCAGTACCACACATATACACCATCACAAATACACACCAATACACAGTACCACAAATACACACCAGCATGCATCACCACAAATACACACCAATACACGACACCACAAATACACACCAGCATGCATCACCACAAATACACACCAATACACGGCACCACAAATACACACCAGCATGCATCACCACAAATACACACCAATACACGGCACCACAAATACACACCAGCGGACAGCACCACAGATACCCACAGCACAGCACCACAAATGCACATAATCGCACCCATGTCACACCAACGATCTCCAACACACATGTGCCACAGCTACACACACCTCACATGAGTGTTCCCCAACGTAGGCACAGTTGAGTTTCACGCATGCCTGGAAGGAGACGCAGGTACAGTTGCTCACAGACAGTCTCACGCAGGGTAGGGCTACATTTGGGCAGGGGGGGCAATTCCCAGCTCCTGTACATGTATCTGCGCTAGTACCGTACGGGCAGCCTCTTGGGCTAACTGACGTGGGTACAATCCCACCTCACCCCCTGGGCCTGCGCCACCATCCATGCCACGGCAGACACAGCACCGTATCTGGGCACTAGCAGAGCTGGTGTAGACACACCCGCGTGGGCTGGGAATCACAGCTCCCAGCTCCAGCCTAGCCATCCCCCAGACACTCACACGCACACACTCCAGGACTGTCCCAGACTCAGAGCAGAAGACCGAGTAACGGGACTGTGTAGAAGTGTCAGATCCCAGCCTCTGCACCACGAAAACCACAGGTCGGCTCCTCAGCAGGGCTGGGCCGGTTCACACCGGCTGAGGACGCCTGCCTCTGTCACATTGGCCAGACAGCGTCTTTTCTCTGCGTCAGCACTGCTTGGTGTCTCCAATTTCCACCTCCGGTTTAGGGTCCTTGACCGTACTTGGGGACGGTCTGCTCTGGCTCTGCCGCTCAGCTGCTGGCGCGATTTTTCCGAGCAGGGTTGCACAGCAGGCTAGCGTGGTGCTGCTTTTGATTTGTGCTTCCCTGTGACTTGCATCACTAGCACCTTCAGCATCTTTCAGTCTGGGACAGGCTTGGTCAGCCCATTCGCCGGGAAGTTCACGTCGTATTTCTGTCGCAGGAGGAGCCCCAGAGCTGGCCCGGCAGTCTGTTGTTGCTGTACAGCCACAGAGCAAAGACGTGGTCCCTGCCCCAAAGAGCCGACAGTAGAAGGGGTGTGTGGTTTTGTTGGGTACTGGGAACCGTCTAGGAGCAAAGAACGCAGACCACACTTCCACGGTGGGGGACTCTGCCCTGGGAAGCAGTGACTCTGATAAACCTGGGGATCGCGATGGGTAATAAGCTGATTTAGTTGGGATTAGGTCCTGCTTTGAGCAGGGGGTTGGACTAGATGACCTCCTGAGGTCCCTTCCAACCCTGATAGTCTATGATTCTATGAACCTGAGCTCCCAGTGCAACGCTGTGGCTGAAAGGACCAATGCGAGTCCATGATACATCACGAGGGGAATCTCCAGTGGGAGCAGAGTGGTTATTTTATCTCTGTGTTCGGCACTGGTGCGACCGCTGCTGGGATCCAGGTCTGGTGCCCACGGTTCAAGAAGGATGTTGATAAATTGCAGAAGGTTCAGAGAAGAACCACGAGAATCAGCAAAGGGTTAGAAAACAGGTGTTACCGGGATAGCCTCATGGCGCTCAGTCTTAACCAAGGGAAGGGTGCGGGGTGACTTGATTGCAAACTATACGTACCCACATGGAGCACAACTATTTAATCATGGGCCCTTCAGTCTAGCAGAGAAAGATCCAACGGCTGGAAATTGAAGCTAGACACATTCCGACTGGAAATAAGGCCTAAATTTTTACCAGTGACAGCAATTAACTGTGGAAGACGTTCCCCAGGGTCGTGGTGGAGTCTCCATCACCGATCGTTTTCAGTTCAAGATGGGCTGATTTGCTAACAGCTCTGCTCTAGGGATTAGTGTAGGGCAGGTGTCTGGCCTGCGCTCTACAGGAGGACAGAGGAGATGATCACAGTGCTCCCTTCTGGCCTTGGAATCTCTGAATCTAGGTACCTTCGAGAGCGACCGACTGAATTTTTGCTGCTCCGGCGCTTTGTGGCAGAGGGCTGCTTTGCTGCTTTGGCGGAGGTGGCCCCAGAAGTGGAATATTCCTGTCTGCATGTTGATTAGCAGGGGGAACGGGCCCAGTTCTGCTCTGCAGCTGTGATTGTGGAGTCCTGTGGGTGTGGGGGGCGTTGCTGGCGGAGCGGCAGCTGTGCGGATTGCATTGGGGTTTGGTCCCAATCAGCTTTGTCAGCTGTTAAAGCTGGGCCCCAGACTTCCCTCCTGTCTGGCGGTGGGGAGGGGGGAGAGATTATAGTGTCAGATAATATTGGCAGGCGTTTGATGTGGGGGTTCTCGAGCTAGTGGAGAGATGGCAGCAACCTGCCACTGGATCCGGAATGGGCCCCACAAACAGATGGGAACGGAGGCTCCAGCCCCAAACGCAGCATGTGCCCCTATGCCAGGGGGATCGTACCCCGGGGACGGGCTTTGGTTGTGTGTCTAGAGATCGGCAGACAGTCGGCCTGTGCTAGTCGCATTCCCAGGCCACAGGCCCCATCCGCAGCAGCGGGGACCACACTGGGGCGGATCAAGCATATAATAGCCACGGCCCCAGGCCGACACGGGGGCGTTAGCAGGGCCCTTACAGTGGGGCTGAGAGCCTGTGAGCTCCCCGCAGCTCGTGTGGGGCTCCCCCTCCATGGGGCGGGGTGGGGAGGGAATATCCTCATGTGCGTGGCTTTGAAGTCGGTGTTGAATTAGCCCTGGATGTGCGGCCCAGAGCGAGAGGCCCAGGAATGCGCCGCAGCTGTAAACCATGGGCTCCCTCAGTGGCTCCAAAGGATTACGTAAGCATGGGGTGGGGAGGGGGAGCTGATGTGGGGGGGGGAGGCAGATTTTGTTATTTCCAGAGAGGAGGGGGACACTCCAGCTTTCCAGAGGAAATCAGATGCCATCAATAATTCCTATTAACTCCCTAGGGGGACCCATCGCTCTCTCTGCATCGCACGTGCACTGACACTCTTCCACACACACATGCCCAGCACACACACCGATGCACACGCACTGACACTCTTACACACACACATGCCCAGCACACACACTGACACAGTTCCACCCACACACGCCCAGCACACACACCCATGCACACGCACTGACATTCTTACACACACACATGCCCAGCACGTACACCCAAGCACACACACTGACACGCGTTCATACACACATGCCCTGCACTCACACACATGCGCACACACTGACACGCTTCCATACACACACACACACACACACACACACACATGCACACACACTGACACAATTCCATACACACATGCCCTGCACTCACACCCATGCACACACACTGACACAATTCCGCACACACACCCTGCACTCACACCTATGTGCACACTGACACTCTTTCACACACACACACCCTGCACTCACACCCATGCACACAGATAGCAAATGTGAACAATCGGGACAGGGGGTGGGGGGTAATAGGTGCCTATATAAGAAAAAGACCCAACCATCAGGACTATCCCTACAAAATGGGGTCATCTGGTCACCCTACTCCCTTTGCACACCGCTAGCCTTGCACTGCACTATTCCTGGGCCGGCTGTCTCAGCGGGCACATCTCCTTGGTCTGTCGGTCGTCCTCCCGGGGGCACCCCCAGAAAGAGTCCAGCTCTCAGCACATGCTGGGTAACGGTTTCTTTGCCCTGGGGAGGGTGTCAGGCCAGCGGGAAGTGGTTGCAATGGCGTAACGTGTCTGTCTCGTTTTTCACTGGCGGAATGTGCGGCTGCGCAGTGTGCTGGGAGGGTGGGGATCTCCACCTTGCTCCCGTAGCTGAATTTCGCTCTTTAAAAACTCGGCTGTTTGTTCAGCTGGGGCCCCAAGGAGATTGATGGAGTTACTCTGCCCTAGTTTGGGGCATTCATATTACTCACTGTTACTCTACAGACAACAGCGGAAGTTTCAGACTGTCCCATCAGTTCATCGGCAGCCTCGGACTGACAGGTGGTTTCCAGATTCCCGGCGGCTTCCCACCTCACACACCCACTATCCAAGTTGCCCCCCCGGGACGCCAGCACATAATGTCCCTTGAATTTTCCCTCTGCTCTTGCATAGATTTGGGCTCACGCTGAACACCCCGGGCCACAAAGGGAGCGGCTTCCTCTCCCCCCTCTGACTGCTGAGCTGAGATCTGGCCCATGCTCTCGGCCAGGGAGAGGGGGGAAGGACACGGGAGCTTCATGGTCAGTGTCTCAGCTCCGGTTCTATCCCTCCTGCCTCTGTTCTCCGTTGGCCTCCTGAGCTCCAGAATTGAGAGCAGAGGCCAACTTCCCCGCCCCTGAGCCGAGCAGATGGGTCATGTCAGACCCCTCGCAATCCTTCATGCACTCAGACATGTTTATTAGCCACATGTGTCTGGAGAGAAGATGGCTTGTGTCAGCGCAGGCCGTGAAGGAAGGGAGCGGGCGTGAGCAAGTCTTGCCGATTGCACATGGGGCTGTTTATAAGGACTCCCGCGCCGTGGATGGGAAGTAGGCGGCAGCAGTGCGTGGGTTAAACGCAGGGCTCGCAGGAGGGTACCATTGTCCTGTTGATACTGAGGTTTCTTATGGCAAACATGACGGCCCCCTCCCGCCTGTCTGACAGCACCCATCCAGAGGGTCCATGGGCTGCAGGTTTCCAGCGGCGGTGCCAGTGGAACAGACACCAGATGATGTGGTGTGACTGGAAGGCAGGTGAGAAGATAATGGCACCGTGCACGTCCTCGCACCAGGCTGGGGAGTGACTCTGGCCAGTGACATCAGGAGCTAGGAAGGCCCGGGCTTGGTTCAGGAGGTCTGAGAATCCAACAGGCTCAGGGTTGAGATAACCAGGGGTAGAGCGCAGAGGAGGTGTGAGCTGGTGCTGGAGAAGGAGAGAGGACAGTGCAGCTCCTTCTGCCTGCGTGGAAGTCACATGGTGTCCACACATGCAGACGTGCGCATCAGGCGAATCAGCACATTGCCCCTGGGTTTGATCAAACTCTCTGCATGCGTCATGTAACACAGAGCTGTATCCAAGACCAGGAGAGCCATGCGGGGAGGTGAATGGGCAAATGCAGGGGATTTAATTCCTACACTCCTGGCACTGGACCTGCCAGTGAGAGGAGTGGAGGGTGCGTTTGGTCTGGTGTGCCAGGGAGACGGGACGTCTGACTTCATGGGCCAGTGGTCTGACCCAACGTAGCAGGGAGCCAGGGCACCAGGCTGGATGGACCATTGGTCTGTTCCTGTATGGCAAGTCGTAATGTCCCTGTGTTATGTTAAATGGAACAGGACAGATCCTCAGCTGGTGAAAACTGACACCGCGCTGCTGAAGTCTGTGCCGTGGTGCCGGTTCACGCCTGGGGAGGATCTGGGATGCACAGCACTGAAGACGTATCAAGTAGGGCCAAGCAAGTGGATTTGGATGAAGTGAGAACCAGCCCCGCTCTCCAGCACAGACTTCCGCCGAGGAGATCTCAGATCCAAGCCCGCGAAATCCAGGGTGCTGGGCTACCTTTGGGGAAATGTAGTTGACTCTGTTCCTGCGTTCAGTCTACACTACAGTTAGGTCGACATAAGGCAGGTTATCCATAGCTGGAGCGGTGACATTGAGAAGAAAGCCGGCTCCCTAGCCGGGCTGACACCCAGGCTCCTGGTGTGGATTGCTGCCCTCTGGGGTCCCAGCTCCCCACTGGGAGCACGGCAGCTGACCAGACTCTAGGCGTGGATCTCCCCACCGGAGGCGAGAAGCCCTGGGCAGCTTCTCCCCCGTACACAGGTGGACTGAAGATTGTAGTGTTCACAATTTAGTTGGGGTTGGTTCTGCTTTGAGCAGGGGGTTGGACTAGATACCTCCTGAGGTCCCTTCCAACCCTGATATTCTATGATTCTATGATATGCCCTAGGTCATGTGCCCAAAGGCAAAAGCCAAGAGATCCTGTGGAAATCCATCGGGGGTCCTTTCCACAGTCTGTCTGGCCTTTGCTCGAGCAGGAAAGCCGTGCATTTGGGAGCTCTCCCACAGAAGTGGGGCCAAGAGAAGGCTTTGCCTTCCCCACCCTGTCTGTCCGATATCCTGGCACCAACACGGCTACAACTTACTGCGCTGTGTGTTCACTGGAATGTGCTCTGGAGATGGGCCTTCAAGCCAGCGATTTCCCCTGGGTTCCCTCTTTGCCATTGGCCGTGCAGAATAATGAGCCTCACCCCTTTGGTTTCGCAGCGCGAGGGCTGGGTGTTACACACGGTGTACGTGTAGCAGGCACGACACTCCAGTGTAAGTAAGGCCCAGCGCAGGTACGTCCCCGTGCAGCGCTCCCAGCATGCCTCAGTTCTGTCTTCTGGCTTCCCCTCCACACCTCTGGTGAGTGCCCCCCAGCCCTGACCTGGAGTCCCACTGCTCGTCCAGTCGTAGCCTGCCTGCCCAGAGCTGCGCCGATGCACCTCCATTGCGACTTGCAGCCCCCTGATCGTCCAACCTGCCCCCGCCCCCTTCTGCTGATCCCCTCAATGCTGGTCTCTCCCCGACGCTCAGCTCGGAGCAATGCTGAGCTCTGTGATGGTTCTGAAATGTGGACAGACATAAATGCCGAATCCTTGGGTGCTGTGGGGCTGGAGCACCCATGGAAAAAAAATTGTGGGTGCTCAGCACCCACCAGCCACCCGATGGTGGGCAGGAGGCACTGAGGGGAGGGGGCAGAGCAGGGGTGGGAAGAGGCGGAGCGAGGGTGGGGCCTTGGGGGAAGGGGTGGGGTGGCAGCGTGGTCTCGGGGGCATTGCGGGGTGGAGCACCCACCCGGCAAGAAGAAAGTTGGCGCCTGTGTGGACAGACACCTGCTGGCGACTGAGGAGAGACCCACTGGCTCATTTGACTCGTGGCCAAAGTCGAACTCAAGCACGGAGTCCCAGAGGTCGCGAAGGCGAATGCCTCGGCGTTAACGCATCGCACCAAGCGTGCCGTGCGGCGGCTGGGCAACCCTCCTGTAATGCCAGGTGGTCACAGTGCCTCCCGTAGCCCCAGGGAGCCAGGTCCTGGAGAGTGGGGTGACATGGGCTCGCAGCGGAAATCCGCCGGGGGTCCTTTCCACAGTCTGTCTGGCCTTCGCTCGAGCAGGAAAGCCGTGCATTTGGGAGCTCTCCCACAGAAGTGGGGCCAAGAGAAGGCTTTGCCTTCCCCAACCCGTCTGTCCGATATCCTGGCACCAACACGGCTACAACTGCCCAGCACTTCACAAAGCAGCGTCCTTTCCATTTTATGCTGAGCCCCTGAAAGCCTAAACCTGAGAGCTCCCTAGTCCCTGTACTGCTTTTCCTTCCCTCACATGGGCCGGCTGGTTTGTTGGTGGCAGGCTGTCCCTGCGCGCTGGGCTCCACGCGCTGATTTGTTATCGTAGGGTGCTCCTGGATGCTGGGCAGGTATGTTGTTCTCGTTGGCTTAGGCGTGCCAGTCCCCGTTTGTTACTGCAGGATTGCTCATGACTGCTAGGTGGCGGGTTTGTTACCGGAGGGGCGCTCGTGCACGAGGTTTGTTATGGTAGGGTTGCTTATGACGGACGGAGCAGAGCCCCGTGGATTTGGTCAATCTGCCGCTGCGGATTTCACCCTCTCGCCCCAGAGCTGTGCTCCAAAATCCCGGCTTTCGTTTGACAACAATGGAGTGTCCAGGCTTTGTGGCGAGGAGGAAACCTCACTAACATGAAATGTTGTTCCCCCCCACCACCTCCCCCTGCCCAAAGCTCTGCCTGACAGTGGCAGGGGTGTGGCCAGGGGTCATTCCCTGCATCAGCCCAGAATCCACAGAGGGCGTCTTGTGTGAAAAGACCCCTCCTCCCTCGGAAAGAAAGGACCACCCTAGGACTTACCTGTGCCCCTCTGGGCTGCTGCCCGGTGTCCTGGGCATCATGGCTGCTGAGTGGGGCACCGGAGTGCAGTGGGGGCTGTGGCTCTGGGTCTCAGGGAGAGCTCAGCTGGGAGGATGCACTCAGGCTCGGCCCGTTGTGAGTGGGGACGCTGGGCCTGGCCTCCTGCCCTTCTGCAGCCAGCTCCCCCTGCACAGCGTCCCCTGCAGGCAGGGCTGGCGGTGCCCGGGGCACTACCAGGGGGGCGGAGAGGTGGCCAATAGAGCCCTGGCCCCTGTCTCTGTCCCTCCCCTCCGTCTCACGCTCCTTGGTCTCTATCCATGTCTCCCCGCCCCCAGCCCACGTTCAGTGACTCTGGCGCTCACAGGCACTGCCTGGGCACACTGGCTGGCCTGCTGCTTAGGCTGGTGTGTCAGGCCGAGCTCTGGTGGGGGGAGGCCTGGGGGCAGGGACTAAGCCTCCCCCTCCATTCCTGTGCCCCATCCCCTCCCCCTCCATTCCCCCATCCCTATGCCCCATATGCTCCGTGGGCCTAGCTCCCTGTCCACGCCCAAGGAGAGGCCCTGCCCAAGCCCCGGGGTCCCCTCTAGCCTCTCTCCACAGACCTTCCCCTAGGGACGCGCCCGTGCCCCAGTGACCGCCCCTCCCCTCTCCCCATGCAGGTGGAGCTGTCGGACGGGACGTCCCACACCATCACCGACGCCTACGCCGGCAAGGAGTACATCATCCAGGTGGCCGCCAAGGACAACGACATCGGCACGTGGAGCGACTGGAGCGTCGCTGTGCACGCCACGCCCTGGACGGAGGAGCCCAAGCACCTCACCACAGAAGCCCAGGTGGCAGGTGAGGGTGCCAGGCAGCAGGGGGCCCAGCAGGGACGGTGCAGCGGGGCCCGGGGGGTTGACCCCTCTCCTGCCAAGGGCTTGGCATCACTGCTGCTGCACAGCTGGTGGGAGGCGGGGAGTCAGGCCCCACGAAGGGGTGGCGGGCGGGGGGGTGTTTGCCCAAGTTCACACAGCAAGTAGCAGAATCAGGACGAGAACCCAGGAGTCCTGGCTCCCAGCCTCCTGCTCTGACATACAAGACAACACTCCCCTCCCAGAGCTGCTCACAGAACCCAGGAGTCCTAACTCCCAGCCCCCCTGCTTTGACCACTAGACCCCACTGTCCTCCCAGTGCCAGGGACAGAACCAGGAGTCCTGCCTTCCAGTCTCTAATCCACTAGACCTCCCCCTGTCAAGCTGGTGCACTACATCATGGGGCAGCTGGAGGTCAGGAGCACTGGCACTCGCCAGAAAGCAGCCCAGGGACCCAGAGGCCCTGCCCTTCCTCCAGGTGGCAGCAGGTTTCAGGATCCAGCTGCAGGGGGCAGTCCCCCAGCTCCTGGAGCTATTGGTTCAGGCTCTCTGCATACTCAGGTAGGCATCAGTTAACTTAGGGCACATTTTCAAGCTTTTCTGTGCATCCATGAAGGACAGAAACACATTACTTTTAAATGGCAGCTGAGATTTGGATTCATCACGTGACTCCAGGGGCTGGGGCCTTAGGTATGGGCCCATAATGCCTATGCTGTCCACACTAGATCTGCCCAGCTGTGACACTGGAGCTCCTGCTGGAGAGTGGGGAGAAACGAAACGAGAGACAAGGCCCAAGCCCCTTGGTGTTGTCAGTGCATCTGATGGGGCTCCCTCCAGCCTGTCCCGGGCCGTGACTCGGGCCAGACGCCTCCTCCCTCCATCTCGAGCTGTTGCATTCTGTTCTTCTCCGGTCATACACACCTACAAACAGGGGCTTCTCTCTCCTCGACACACAACACACACATGCAAATGTCCTGGACGCTCACCCATGCACAAAACACCTGTCCACACACATGCTGCTCGGAAACGACAGAGCCCTGCAGGTGCCCTCAGAATTAGCCTCTGCTTCTGTCTCTTGCCCTGACACCTTTGAGAGGTTTGGCTAAGAGCCAGCGAGGTTTGGCCTCCACCAGGACCCGGCTGTGTACCAGCCCCCCGGCGGGCACACTCCCCCCCCCAGCTGCGTACAGCATTTCAGCCGGCATGTCAGATGGTGGCCCGGCCTGTGCTGACCAGGGGCAGCTCCAGGCACCAGCGCTCCAAGCGTGTGCCTGGGGTGGCAAGCCGCGGGGGCCGATGTGCCGGTCGCCGTGAGGGCGGCAGTCAGGCTGCCTTTGGCGGCATGCCTGTGGGAGGTCCGCTGGTCCTGCGGTTTCGGCAGCAATTTGGCGGCGGGTACGCCGAAGGCGCAGGACTGACGGAAACTCCTGCAGGCGTGCCGCCGAAAGCCGCCTGACTGCTGTGCTTGGGGCAGCAAAGTACATAGAGCCGCCCCTGGTGCTGACTCAACTCCTCCCAGCGCTGGCCTCCGGCTCGCGAAGAAGCGCTAAGGATTCGTCGGAAGGTTAATTCAGTGGAGTGCTGACCAGCCCTCCGACCCCGCACAATGGCTCGGAGCCACGCCAATTAGAAAGAAAAGGTACCAAGTTAACGAGCCCCTGTTTCTAGGAAAGAGCTGGGACCGCGGCCAAATTCACGTCGGCCTTCGGTTTCCCAGAAGGACTGGAGCGGCCGCCGGCTCGGTTCCCCCAACTGGCACTGACTGCCAGGAGGTTGGGCAATCCACATCCCCAGAGCAAACAAATCACTGCTTCTCGCAGCGAACTGGGCGAGCGTCCAACTTCTCAGCGCTGCGCAAATCCTCGGCACTACCGGCCGTGGGTGTGCGAGGCCTTGGCACTGCTGACACTCTGTGTGTGTGTGTGTGTGTGTGTGTGCGCAAAGCCCTGGGCTGCTAGCTGTGTGAGTCGAAGGAGCCTCGCCCGCATGGGGCATGCAGGCGAGCGGGGAGACCCTCACTGAGGAAGAACCCCGGGCTGCTTGCTCTCAAGCTGAAGGAAGATACACCGAGATGTGCCCTCTGGAGGCTGCGGCACCTGCCAGGACTCTGGTGCATGAAGCGTATCAGACAGAGCCAGTAATTTGCAGCCATTCAGACACATGCCGCCTCAGACGCATACACAAACCCCTGCAGAGTGACACACCTACAGTCACACACACCCGAACATCACCCAAACATACAGCCGAGTGCTTACAAACACGCATTCACCCGTTTACACACACAGCTAGACTCGCTCACAGACACTCTCTGAGGCGTGTGAACGCTCACATGAATACGCACACACCCCCGGCTTTCTCCAGTGCAGTTCACTAATCCTTTGGGAGCGTGACACACTATACAAGTGTCGCTGCAGGTTGACTCACACACACATCTCTTCATATGCATGCACACACCACCTTGAATGCACATGCATGACTTGCATGCACACTTCTGGCACGCACCCCCCTTTGCACACCTCTTGATGCACACACAATGACAATTGCTCTGAAATAGCTGACCTGCACCGGACCCCTCTGAATTAGCCTCTGCTCCTCCCTTTCTCTGTCTCCCGGACACCTTGGAGAGGTTTGGCTAAGCACCTGCTGAGAGCCTCCCGCTCCCCGCCCAGGATTGGCCCATGGCCCCGGTGGCCGTTCCAGTCAGCATGTGACTAGTGGTCGGTTCCCCCCGCCTGCTCTCCAGCTGTTGGACTGACACTGCTGCCCCTTGGCTCCTGCCCAGGGCACCAATTAGGAAGGAGCTGGCGGTGATTCTGCTCTGGCAGCGCTATGGAGGTGGGGGCCCCAGATGGGCTGGAGGGAATTCTGGGTTAGGGCCCCTCAGGGCCTGCTCTCGGGGGGAATAGGGGAATGGCTGGGGGGGAGGGGGTGTTTGCCAGGAATACAGCCCAGTGCAAGGGACCAGGAAAAACGGCTGTGGCTAGGGGGCGCTAGCTGCTCCGGGGGCGCAGGCTGATGAGGTCGTGAAACTTGTGAGTTGCAGTGCTCACGATGTCCTAAGGCTCCTGACAGGCCTCGCTGAGGCTAAGGGCGACTCAGGGCACATGACATGCTGTGAGGGTGATGTCAGAGGCCTTGAGTCACAGCCCTGATGACACCATGAAGTCTGACATGTCTGATGATGTCATGAAACTTGTCCCCACCCTGATGGTGATGTCAGAGGCCTGTGATGTCAGGGGGCTCTGTGCATCTGGTGCGACGAGGCCTCCGGAGGCCAGGCTGGGAGGCAACACCTGCTCACGCCTTGTTCATCACAATCCAGCCAAGCCACACCATTCCTCTGCCCAGACCCAGCCAAGGGCCTGGGCCCCCGTGTGGATTCACGGCCCTGTTCACCTCCTGCTGGTGCCGCCTTGCAGGAGACAGCGCACACCCATGGGAATCTGGAGCATCGTAGGATGGGGGAGGACCCCAAAGGGAGATGGGTCTGGCCAGATTTCCCCAGGGGTGAGCCCAAATCACCATCCACGCGACTGGCACTCCCACCAGGAGCTTTCTCTCTCTCTCTCTAACCCCCCTCACAGAGGACGCCAGCCACATGTAGCAGTCAAGTCGAGCCACCCCCCTAGAGCCGCTATCACCAGCTGGTCCCCCCAGAGCGGAGACCTCCACGTTCCAACCTGGGGCGGACACCCCTGCCCAGGTCTGTGTGGCAGGGGGACCTGAGGCACA